>NC_056679.1:177082002-178432002 GCF_018350215.1 Panthera leo | reverse complement strand
AAGAGTGCTGCCATCAGTTAGCAATGTCTGCCCCGGGCAAAGGAGGGGGAACTGACGTGTAAATGTCATATATAATAATCCCTTCTTATATCTAGCCAAATCTATTTTGAGACATGCAATCAACCTAATGACAACTTTTCTGGAAAAGGTCTATATTAAATATTAAATGATTAAATGTCGATGTTGATTTTCATATGGATCCAGGTTTCAAACTCATAAAATGTGTGTGTGTGTGTGTGTGTGTGTGTGTGTGTGTGTGTGTGTAAGAAGGAAATCATTATTTGCTATCCTTTCTCTATCAAAACCTGCTTGAGCTCTTCAACCAAAAATCTGAAGAGTATTCTTTGGAGTATAACTAAATGTTTAAAATCTACTCAGGCTTTCCCACTCCGGCTGCTTCTTGTTTCTGTGCGTAGCAAGAAAAGAGGTAGAAGCAGGGCAGAGTTTCTTCGATGTACTTGGTAAGGTTTCTAATGTCTGACACATAGTAGGTACTTGGCAAATATTCATGGAATGAATTTTGAAGGATGAGCTCAGTTTCTGTGTATTTTTTAGTGACTCATGAATATTGTCACGTAAGCTGAATTTGAATGTAATATGCCATCTCCTGTCAAATTGTTCTCCCTGTGAGCAAACATTATGGTTGTTAATTGGGATAAGTCATGTGGACATTGGTTGTTTTTCTCAGTGAGGGGATGAGCTGGATGGAAGAAAGAGGGAGGGATTTTCCTGCCAATTATTCTCACTTCTGTATTTGTTTGTTTGCTGTCTGTCTGTCCCTCATATTTCCCCTCATATGTTCCCCATCCTTGGACCCCTAACCCAAAGCTCTGGCTCCCCAACCTCAGCTCTACTGGCATTTGGTATAGGATAATTCTTTGTCACAGAGGACTTTTCCTGTGCATTTGTGTGACATTTGGGAGTATCGCTCACCTCTACTCTCTAGATACCCATAGCAACCCACTACCCCAAGTCGTGACAACCAAAAATGTCCCCAGACTTTGCTGAATGACCCCCAGGGAGCAAAATTCCCAGACTGAGGACTACTGCTATGGTGCTGCGCCCTAGCCACCACCTTCCCTGGGAACATGGCTGGTTTCTTCCTTCTGAGAGATTTCAGCATTAAGGCACCTCCTGAGAGAGCCTTGTGACCACTAGGTTCAAGCCAGTCTCAGAACTCACCATCCTGTCATGGTGCTTTATTTCCCTGCAGAGCAACTGTCTTTCTCTGATAATTTGTTGTGTGTTGTCTGCCTCTCTATGCTGGAATGTGAGTTCCATGAGGGGCCTTTCTATCTTGATTATCTTTCTATCCTAGGTCCTAGAAGTGCCCAACACCTAGTAGCTTCTCAATAAATGCAGTTGAATGGATGAAGGCAAGGAGGAAGTGTTCAGGGAAGGCTCTCTCTGGAGGTGATATCTCCAGGATATGAAGTTGCCAGCCATGGGAAGTTTGAGGAAGAGCATTCCAGGAAGAGGATACAGCCATTGCAAAGCCCGTAGGCAGGGATGGGCTTGGCATGTGAAGGTTGCTGTCAGGGGGCAAGGGGAAGATAGGAGGAGCAGGGCCAAGAGCCAAAAAGTAGCCTGACTGGGAAGTCCGGAAGGCCAAGCTGAGGAGTGCAGACCCTGTTCTAAGAGTGACAGAAAGCCCTTTGGAGACCCCCTAGATGCCTACAAATTCTGTTCCTGGCCTCCGGTCTCTTTCTTCTCTCTCCCTGGTCTCCAGCCTCACCATGGGCAGGTGGGGAGGATTTCTAAATCTGGTCTGAACTCTTGAGTCTAAAGCAAGAGCTGATGCGGCCCCCGAGCCACATCTCGGGGTGGGAGAGGGTCCTTGCATCCAGGAGGCAAAGCTGCCCAGGTATTTCCTCTCTCAGCAAAAGCTAGCCACTTTTTGCACCGGCATGGACCTGCCCTTACGCTACACAGGAAACCACAAATCCAAGCCCTGGCAAGGAAGGTCTGGACTTTCTGCTTGCAGCTCCTCACAGAAATCAGCTTAAAGAAGTGATACGTAGGAAAGAGTATCAAAGAGACTCATTATGCGCAGTGAAACCATCTGGGAGCCCTTGGGTCAGGTTAACTCCACCCTATCAGAGCCGCTTTCCTCATTCTGGGCTGCAGTGCTATGGCTGGGCTGGTATTGAAGGTCTTGAAGAATAAAGCTGAGTTTTTGCATTTGATATGAAGAACTTTATAGTCTATTCAGTATCTCTGGCATAAGAAGACTTTCGGTAATGATAACAGCTACTTTGTTTTGTTTTTGGTTTTGTTTTTGTTTTAATTTTTTTTTAATGTTTATTTATTTTTGAGAGAGAAAGAGCGAGAGCAGGGGAGGGGTAGAGAGAAAGAGAGATAGCACACTTTGTATTGAATATTTACCATGTTCTAGGCTCTATTCTAAGCATATCATGTATAATAGTTCACTGAATCCTCACAGCAAACCTGTAAGGACCATGCTATGACTATCCCCATTTTACAGATTAGGAAACTGAGGCCCAGAGAGGTGAATTAATTTCCCTAGATTCACTAAGGATTCTAAATCAGGTTTGGTCAAGAAGTCCACACTCTAACCCTTACATTATATTCTCTTTTTTAAACCAATGCCAGAATATGTCACATTATCTTTTAAAATGAATAAGCCATTTGCTTCAGCAATTCCACTCCTAGGAACTGAGCCTAAGGAGGTATAAGCATTCAGTGGCAGAGATGCATTATTATTTAAAATGTAGAACACAACCGGCATCTCCATGAAGAGGGGTTATTTAAATAAATTGTGGTTCCTCCGTATAAAAAGAGCTGTTCAGAATGACATTATCCATATGTACCAACATGGAAAGACATCTACACTACATTTTTAATAGAAAAGTCCAAGAAATTGCATTTTTATAAACAGCGATTTGGTTTGAACAATGGGATTGCTAATGATTTTTAATTTCTTCTTTTGGCTGGCCTATAGTCTCTAGTTCTCCTACAACGAACATGTACTACCTTTGTAATAAGCAAGAAACCCAATAAAATTTATTGGATAAAAGAATAAACAGCTGGAAATCATTCTCTCCTGAGGAATTAGCATCTTGTCTGACGACAAGGGCTACAGTTGCTTTGCTGGAACCTTCCATTTATCTCTCAGGATCTGCTCTCAGCCAACGGGGAGACGATGCAGGTGATCAGGGGAGGAGAGGGAGCATGAGGCCAGGATGTGCATTCACTGGGCTCCCTCTCTGTGAGGTCATGTGGAGAGATGGCCACTTTCAAGGTGTCTGAGTCTATACACTCTCCTGTTTGCTGGGTTCTGGTGACCTTCCCGTCCAGGAGAGGAGAGAGAGAAAGCAAGGTTCCCCAGCTCTCCCAGTGCTGTCTCTGTACTCCACTGACAACTTTGCCACTAGTCCTTTTTTAAAAAAAAAACTCTCCTCACATCACCAGAATTGAGTACGGCATCTGTTTCCGGTTCAGACTCTGACCGATACACTTATCCTATCTGCTTTTTCTTCTTTTCCTCGGTCCTAATCCCTAAAATAAAATGACTCTCCTGTTGACTTGTCAAAGTTGACTTTCTCTCCGGACATCTGGTCTTGCCCACAAGACATCTTCATTTGGACAACTGGGAAACTCATAACACCCATGCCCATAGCAGGACTTTGACTTGGATTCCCAAACCGAATTCTCTCTTCTTTTCCCTTTTACCCCCCCACCCACTCCAAACCTCGAATCATCGTTATCTGCACCTCTTTAATTTGTCATATCCTTTCAGTGCCCAAAGCCTGTGAAGGCTACCTCAGCAATGTCTTTTTCAAACAGCCCCATTCATGCCATTTCTCCAGTTCCCTCCCTCATCCAGGTCTCCTGGTGGGCTCCCCTTGCCTCCAGTCTCTCCACACCTCCTCTCTTGAGTCTGTGTTATGTGTGACTTCTGGCAAAGGGTCCTTGAAACACAGTTCTGGTCCTCCCTACTCCACTCAAAAACCCAAGGCCAACTCAGCCAAACCTAAACACCTCAACCTTCCACCTAAAGACCTTCAAACACACTGAAACTCTGGGTCTTTACATCCCCAAGCCTTTGCCCATGCTGGGTCTTCTGCTGGATCACCATCCCTCCACCTTTCCAAGTGTCCTCAGAAGCTATTCAACAAAGCTTATGCACACAGTCCCAACCCTGGTTTTCTTTCCCATGAGTAACCCATGCCAAAGTCCTAATTTAGTTGCACTTCTTTCTAGGAAGTGGTTATTTTCCACTTGGTATTTGGGTGAGTGTCTTGGTTAAGATGGTTGGTGAGGCTGGTGACACTTATTATTTGTCTCTGTATCCCATGGGCTCAGCCATAGGTCTTGGTCTAAGTAGGTGCAAAGTCTCTGTGGTTACTGAACGAATGGACCTTCTTGCTTTACAATGTAAAGCCATCGTCTGAGTGAGGAAGGAGGGAGCTTCCCCAGGAGGGGACTACAGAGTCAGCCTCTGGTGCCGACCTCTGCAAACCACAGCCAGTCTCCAGGAGGGTGCAGAGACCTGAGGAGGGGCTGAGGGTGCCACAACAGATGAGGTGCTATGGGCTGTGACTTCATCAGACATGGGGACAGTGACCAGAGAGGTGGAGGAACACAGTCCATTGGAGAAAACAAGTAAATGGCCAAAATCCCCTCCCTGCCCAATGCCATCCACCTGCATGACCACCCCTCAACTTAGGTGCTTAGATGCAACTTAGATGCAACATTGGAAGAAAGGAAACAGACGGAGCTCTGGATTTGAATGTAATTCTGAAATAACTGAATTTACCTGAAAATGCCAAGGCTGAGTTTTGTGCTTCAAGCAGAAACAGGGCTCGAAGTTAGAATTGCACGGAGTTACAGAAGTCAGCATCTTTCATATCTGAGTTGTGGGATCTATTGTATATAAAGCCGTGTGCTTATAATGTGCCTGGTGCTCAATATTCGTAATCTCACTTAACGAGGGAGACCATGTAATTTATTGTTTTAACTGAGACGATTCTGGGACTGAAGTGGGTGCTGTTACTATCGCATTGGGATGCAAGCTTGAGAGGACCACAGCTCATGGCTATCCTACAGCTAAGCCTTTCAACATACATATGACGAAGTAACACTTGTTGCCCATTTACAGATGGAGGAAACAATGCCTAAAATGATTGAGCCATGAGTCCAGAACAGACGAGGAGCCACAACCCAAGCCCAGCTGATCGTTTGCCAAACCCCACAGGCTTCCATTTTGCACAGGACCTTATGCTGGCTCTGCCCAGTTGTCCTAACACCACCTTCCCCACCTGCTCTCTTCTCTCTTCTCTGCCAATGAAAATATAATGAGGCCATATATGTAATTTTACATTTTCTAGTAGCTACATTAAAAAGCGAGTGAAAACAGGTGAAATCAGTTTTAATATTGTGTTTTCTTTAACTCCATATATCGATGCAATCAATAGAAAACAATTATTCATAAAATGTTGTACATTACCCCTCCCCCACCCCCCCACATAGAGCATAGCTCAACTCAGACCAGCCACCTTTCCAGGGCTCAATAGACACATGTGGTGGGGGTCCGTGGGTGCAGCCCAGTGTGACAGGCCCTGTGAGATCCGGCCGCAGGCACACTGCCATCTAGTGGGTGTGCTCCTCTCCTGGAAAACCATCTCCAACGAAAAACTGCATCCAGAACAACCCACCTCAGGAGTAGCTCCCCCAAAAGAATTTGAAGGGGGAGTGTCATTTCTGAGTTGGCCCCCAGGGCAGATAGGCAGCCACGGAGCAAATTCAAATCAACACGCTATCAGGGACCCTCAGCCATGGTTCATTTCTGTTTCCCAGTCACACAAGCATTTCGCAGAAAATGATACTGTTTTTCAGGATGTGTTTAAAACCATCCTTCAAAAAGGCAGACTTCCTTTTTTTCACTTTCACACCTAATTTCACTGTATGATTGTATAAAAGGGCTTCTCCCTAGAAATGACATAGCTCTCTTTTAATCCACGGTAAAAACCTGGTTTCCCCCAAGTTGTCTCTTTCTCACTCAAATGGGGTGTGGTTGCTCAAGGATTCCAGTTAATCAAGGTTTTTTCCAACGTGAATAATTGACTAAGAACCTATGAGGAGAGCTGACGTGATTCTCGCCTTCTGAAGTACCCCACAGTGGAGGGGGAGCCTTAACCGTGACTTTGTGTGAAGAAAATCATGTCATAGCATCACTCAAGAGAGGAGTACTTGGCACCAAGATGGCTTGGCAGGCAGATTAAGAAGCAGGTGGGACATTCACTGACTGGGCATTGACAGGGTCATCAGCACCTTGCTATCCTTGGGACAGTGCTGGGTTTCGTACAGACACAGACATGACATTCACCTTTAAGGAGACTATTAATCTTCCCAGGGGAGACATACCAAAACAAAAAGCAAACAAACATCATAGAAAAACAATAACAAGAAAAGACAGCATCAGGTTAGTATGCAAGGACTTAAACTGTCCTTCAATCGCAGCACGGGGCAGGCTGTAAACTGGATGTAAAGCAAGCATTTGAGCATTTGAAGAGAATGAGAAGGGAACTTGGTTCTGGTCTCAGCCCTGACACTCCCTGGCCATGTGGCCATGTCTCAGCCACACAACCTCTCTGATCCTCAGTTTTATCATCTCATACTAAGCCATAGACAATCTGGAAAATTGATACTTACAGGGTGGGGAGCCAAGGAGAAAGGAAAGATAGACACCTAGGAATTTCAATGAGTGGCTGAGGAAGAGGTTCCCAGCATTGGGAGGGCATGAGCCCAGGTGCCGAAAGAGGAAGGACTGCAGGAAGGAAGGATATCAGCTGGCTCACCTAGAGAAAAGTGATGGGCTGGGGTGTCCTCATTCTCTATTCCAGGGATAGTTAGCGATTATCCTATTCAGGGGCAGGAAGCTGGCTTAAATTATTAAAGAGTGTAGACTTAAAAGGATCTTTGAACTAATCCAGAATAACAAATCTCAAAGGCTATTTTACAGAATGCTGGTACCTCATGATGGTTAAATAGGTATTTAACAAAAGACACCTCTTTGCCACAGGACTTCTCAGAACCTCTAACATTCTATGATCTTCCCAGGGGGCAGACAGTACACAGTATTTCCCAGACTTATTTAACTATGGAATTTTTTTTTTAAGGGCCATCACTTGAGAAGTGATTCAGGGAACAAACTTTGAGAAACACTGCTCTAGCCCAATTCTGCCTTTTCATACATAAGGAAACTGAGGCCCAGAAAAGGCAGGAGGGGAGTCTAAGATTCACAGAGACAGTGGCAGAGACAAGACTGGAATTTCAGTTTTTTTACCCCAATACCAGCAAATTCTTTCCCCTTTTTTTCTATTACCAATAGAACACACTATTTGACACATGCAAAAGATCTACAGAGTTATCCATGTTGCCACCACCCTCTTAAGAAATAAAACATTGCCAAGGCACCCAGGGAGCTCAGTCGATTAAGGGTCCAACTCCTCATACTGGCTCAGGTCATGATCTCACGGTTCATGAGATAGAGCCCCACGTCGGGCTCCTCACGGAGCATGGAGCCTCTTGGGACTATCTCACCCTCTGCCCCTCCCCTGCTTGCAGTTGCTCTCTCTCTCTCTCAAAATAAATAAATAAAAACTTAAAAAAAAATAAATAAGAGCCTGGGTGACTCAGTTGGTTAAGCGTCCGACTTTGGCTCAGGTCATGATCTCACGGTTCATGAGTTCGAGTCCCACGTCGGGCTCTGTGCTGACAGCTCAGAGCCTGGAGCTGCTTCTGATTCTGTGTCTCCCTCTCTCTCTGCCTCTCCCCCGCTCACACTGTCTCTCCTTCTTTCTCAAAAATAAACATTAAAAAAATTAAAATAAATAAAATTAAAAAGTAAATAAAGCATTGCTAAGTCAGTAAAAACCCCTTGTGTAACAACCCCCCCCAAGACTCTCCACAAGGGAACCCCTATCCTGAATTTGGTAACATAATTCATGAAAATCTTGGTGGAATTTCAAGTAAATCCCATCATCTTCACAGGCTCCTCTTAGCATCGTCCATGATTTATAAATTGTGATGGGTCTTAGAATTTAAAAACAAAAACAAAATATCTCACTCAGGCCACAATAACAAAGATAAAAAGCCCACCTAAAGGATCCTCAGATTACCTACCTACACCTCCCAGCGTATCCAAAATGTTATGAATCAGTGAACTTTTTAATTCTCAAATGGGCTTTTTGTATGCTTTATTAATTCTGCTAGATGTGGGGGTGCTTCTTCCTTCATTGTATGTGAGACTTTTGTGGCACGAATTCACTGCACCTCCCCTCCCATCCACAGGCCAGATGGGGAGCCGGGTGCTGTATAAATGTTTAATTGTGGCACAGTAAAAATATTTGCTTTCAGTAGCTGGAAGCTACCAAATGGAGGTAGGGCTGTCTACTAGAGTTGCCAGACTTCATTCTAATGAGAACAGAAATAAAGGCTGATTAAATCAAATTCCCCATAGTGCAGAACCACTTAAATAAATGTTTCATATTGTTTGCATGATGCTTTTAAAATGTAACAGCTGCTTATGTAACCATTATGCTGGACATAAATCATTCATTGCCATCACCACCGTCAGAGCAGAGCCTGGCTCCTTTTCTTCTGCTGCTGACATTTTCATTACTGGGGGACTTTTTAGACAGACCATCTGGGCCCCCCTCCTCCCTACCCGCGTGCTGGGTAGCAGGAGTGTGAGTAAAAGGATGTGGACTGTGAGACAGGAGTGAAGCGGCCACTTACAGAGACCCTGTACTGGGTGTGTACCATTGGGCTGGCTTTCTCACGATTCATCCTCACCAAAAGAAGGCATTATTGTTCCTGTTTTATAGATGTGGACACTGAGTGAGGCCTATGGCAATGAAATAACCTGCTCAAGGTCCCACAGTAAGTAATAGGGCCTGTATTTGAACCCAGGTCTGCCCGGGCCTCGACACAGTGTGTCTGAGAACAAAGGGCACATCACCCCACCCACCAGACTCCACACACCTTATGCCTTTTGGCAATGATGAGATTGACAAAGGCCAGAGCAGGGCTCAAAGATCTAGGGACTCCTTTGAGCTGGGGCTGGGGGGTTGGGAGCGGAACAGTTCTGATCTGAACGCCATTTCCTGAGCCAGCACCCTAGTCCAAGTTTCTGCCATCTCTCACCTGTTCACCATGCCAGCCTCCTGCCAGCCTCCCTGCCCTCATTCTTGCCCACCTCAATCCATCATTCACCCATTTGCCTCAGTCATTTCCTTAAAATGTAAATGAGACCATGCCATTCTCCTATTTAGAAGCCTCCAATGGCTTCCCACCACTCTCAGAATAAATCCCAACCTCCCGCCATGACCCTCAAGGTCTTGAGTGAAATGACATATGCTGACATTTGCTTGTTCTTCCTTACCACTCTCCTGTGTCCAGACATCCTGGCTTCTTTCTCGTCCTCTGATGCACTAAGAGCAAGCGTGCCTCAGGGCCTTTGCACATGCTGAACTCTTTGCTCATGCTCCAGATCTTCCCATGGCTGACTCCAACCTATCAATCAAACCTCAGTTCAAAGTCACCTCCCCAAAAAGGCCCTCAGCTGCACCCTCCATTAAAAGCTGCCTTCCCCTGGGCTCTCTTCATTACATAGTTCTGTGTCATTTACTTTGAAGGGCTTATTTTTTTCTCAGTTCTTGACTTTGTTATTATATTCTGGCTCACTAGAAAGTAGGCTCCACAAGAGGTGTTTGAGCTGTTCGCCTCTATTTCCCCAGCCCTAGGGTAATGTCTGAAACATAGAAGGTATCTGGTAAATATTAGTTGAATAAATGAATTAACTTGCCACATCCATTTCCCCCACACCCACATGAGGGTAAACCTAGCCTGGCCCCCAGAAAGAGAGAATTTGAATCTGAAAACCATTTGTCACTTCCAGGCCCAAGCTTCCTGTATGTATCCCAGCCTTGTAGGTGATGTCAGTCATGGCGTAAGGCAGAGAGCTGGTGAAGGAAATCCAGGAGACCCTCTGGGGTTTCCTGTATCCACAGGAAGGAGGGCCAACCAGTGTCCCCATCTCTGCAAAGTTGAGTCTAAGGAGGAAATAGAACGGGGGGCAGGTTGCTGGTTCTGGCCAGGCTTTAGACAGCCGGTGGTGACTGCCAGAGACTCAGTCACTGTCCCTGACTTGGCTCCAACCCCAGCCTCCCTCCTACAAGTGTCCCTTGCTCTGCAATGGAGGCCAGATAGCTAACCCCAGACCTCTTGAAGCCCAGACCCTGGACACCAGTCACACGTGCCTGAGTGAGATTTGGAAGGCGGAAGCCATCTTCCCGCTCCTGGGGCAGCTCTCTGCTGGCAGGCCAAGTCGGGGGACAGGTTGTCTGTGGCCCTGTTCCGCGATCCGTCCTACAGCTTCCTGGCGACTAGAGGAAGTTGCTGTGCCGGCACAGTAGAGGCAGCTTCCTGTTTCCCGAACTGCAGCCCCAGCAGCGTGCCCTGAGCTCAGCAATGCCAGCAGCCACCCCAGAGGCAGTGCTCCAGGGTCACCTCTGGAGGCTACTTCTCTGGCCCTTCCAGTGACTTCGTAGGCCCCCCCATTTCCCTCAGTAAGTCCCTTCCTCATTACAGCATCCAGGTGGTCCCTCTTTTTTGCGCTGACTCTGATGCAGAGCCCTTCCAGGAAGGGACCATTCTTGTCCACCTCTGGTCTCTGTATCCTCAGGGCCTGTCACACCTGGGGAGGTGCTCGTTTAGGTGTTTGTGATTGAAAGGGCTTTACAGACACGCATGGACACATACACACCCTATTTCAACATTATCAGGCCCATTAGCTCAATGAAGCAGCTGTTAATAATAACGCACATGTTGATAACCTGTTACTAGCCCACATGTCCTATGCGTTTCATTTCCCAGCTCAATTTGGAAGCCTGGTCTTCTCTTGCTGTGCCTCCTGCTAGGTGCCAACACAAAGACACTGTACAGGGTATGAGACTCTGAGCCAGGCCTGCATCCTTCATGGCCTCTCTTCTCCAGTATGGCCAAGAATACTCTGGCTACAACCACTTCATTTCATCCTGCCTTTGCGGGCGTTCTTATTTCCCCTTCAGGGAAAGGCAGAGAGGGGAAGTGACTTCCCAGGCTCACACAGTCAGTGAATAGTACGACCCGGCCCCGACCAGCACAGCTTAGCACGAGGGCCATGGAAGGGACCTCCTCCCCGGGAGCCTTTGCACCCAAGCTCCCGAGTCCCCAGCCAGTGCAGGCAGGGATGTGAGCCACACCCCGTGTGCCAGCCTGCAGAAGGCACCAGGGCTATTCTCAGACCACAGGGGTCTGACACTTTCATCTTGCTCCTGAGAGTCGGCTCCCCACCCCTCTCCTCCCTCCCAAGGGACAGTATGCAGGCCAGGCTGCCAAGACCCAGGGACACCTCTTCTGCTCACACTCCCTACAGTGTCTGGGTCCGATCCCCAACCCCAGAGTCAGCGAGCTTCCCAGAGCCTCCTAGATGAGAGGGTTAGCCTCAAAGGTAGCATTTTCAGTGCATGATAGAAATAAAACAGTTTTGCTAGATTTACAAGTGCAGTTCCCTATTTCCTTCTTTCCTCTCCGACTCGGTGAACTCTTCTTAGTGCTTCAAAGCCATGCTCAAGTTTCCCCTCCCCCCTGTTCCTCCCATGCCCGCCTTCTGGTGTGAATGTGTCCTAGAGAGAACCTCTGTTTTCCTTAGCAAAGAAGTTGAGGAAAACCTAACTCGTTCCACATAAGAAAAAAGGATGGAAAGGGGATTGAGAGATGGGAGGAGGCTGGGGAAAATGATGTGGCAAGCACCTGAACTTGACAGAAAGGGCAGAAAGGGTGAAGGGGGTTTTCCAAAAGGCAGAATGTCGGACATAATGCTTCCTACAGTCTCCCCACAACTTAAGTCAAAGTCTACACTGCTTACCAGTGTTTTGGGAGCTGGACCTGTGTTTAATTTTATCTTGTTTTTTTTTTTGTTTTTTTTTTTTTTTTTTTTTTTATTTTTGGGACAGAGAGAGACAGAGCATGAATGGGGGAGGGGCAGAGAGAGAGAGGGAGACACAGAATCGGAAACAGGCTCCAGGCTCCGAGCCATCAGCCCAGAGCCTGACGCGGGGCTCGAACTCACGGACCGTGAGATCGTGACCTGGCTGAAGTCGGACGCTTAACCGACTGCGCCACCCAGGCGCCCCTATCTTGTTTTTTTATTATGGCAATATTCCTGACTGAATTTAGCAGCAAGAGACATAATATCTGACTTCGAAATAGCTTAAACCCTGTTATTTATTGCCTTACAGATCAACAGTCAGGGTGTAGACAATTTTAGGGTCGTGATTCAGCCAAGCCTTGGGGTGGCTTCTGTGACTCTCTGTTGTCCTGTCAGTAGGTCACAGGCACCACAGTCTTGTATGACCTACCCCATCCAGTGTCAGACAGGAAGAAAGGTGTGTATGTCTTTCACTTCCGGCCTTTATGTGGGAAGAGAATATTCCTCTGCCTAATGCCCCTAGATCCGACTTTGACCCAATGCCCCTGCTCCTCTGCTGGGAGTGTGGCAAAGGATCTGGGGTTTACCAGTTCTGTCGTGAGAGCTGTACCCTGCCACCGAGGGGGCAGAAGTGGCAGTTGAGTTAGCAAGCTGCAGCAGAGGGGCCCAAGGGGGCTCGGGCACCCCTGCTCAGCCAGCAGGGGTGGGGGGAGTGAGCTTGGAGAGGCCTTCTCTACTGTGCCCCAGCTACAAATGTCCTTCTCACATCCACTCAGTTTCCAAGTCTCAAGCTGAAAACGAACCGAAGGAGGCCTCCCCTCCGCTTGGATTCCTCCACTGACGGGGAACTTGTTACTTCTGGGCACCACCCTTTCCTATCACATGACAGCTTGATGTGTCAGGTAGTTCCTTCCATGAGCCCAAGGTGACTTTCCAGGAATTTTCCTTTGCCCTGGTCCCACCACATGCATCTTCCTTCAGCGCCCATGTCTGATCAGCCACCAGAGGGGACATCTTACACCACAGAGCTAGACTAGATAAATCGTTCTCCTTGCTAAAACCCCTCCGTGAGTCCCCAGTGTCTAGGGAATAAAATCTAGCTTCATGGCATGGCATGAGACTTGTCACACTTGTCACCAACTCCAGCTTGGTGTCTCTTTCTTATTATTATCCCTCCAACACATATATTCTTATACCCCAGGGTAATAGCACACTGCAGTGTGTGTTACTCCCCCTAGTACTCCCATGCTTCTGTGAAAGGTGTTCTATTTGCCTGGCATTTCCTTCTACCTTCTCCAGTTAGCAAACTCCTACACACCCTTAAAAGCCCATCATTCATACCCCCAACCCTGCTTAGGCAACTATTCCACCCGAAGGAGATCACATTGTTGTTTTCTTGACTCTATCATACCCTGTATGGTTAATGCAGAACTTAGTATTTTTTGGTACTTGGTGACTTTCCTAAATACTCATTTCTACCTAAGGACTGGAAAGTCCTCTCAGGAACCTTTGTAGCCCTGTGCTCAAAGAAAGCACTCAGTAAATGCTTGCCTAAACCGGAGGCTCACCTTGGGGCCCCTGGCCCCCTGTTCGGAACCAGGGAAGGATGGAACTGGAAAAGAATTGCCATGGGGACTATGTGAGACGGCGTGCACTTTGCTGGTTCATAAGAAGTGACCCAGAAGTGGTAGCCGCGGCTGTCACTATTTGCCCCTGCAGGTGTTATTATTGGATCTCCGTTCTTTAACTGATTTCTTCACTAGTTCCAAAAGGAATAAGAGCAACTGCTTCCCAGATCCCAAAATTTGCTCACTGTCTCCCTCACACAGCTGGACACCCCAAGCACGCTCCCCTGCCACCCTGTCCCTCCCGGCCCCTCTGCTCCTGCAGGGAAGATTCACCCATCTCCTTCCATCAATAGATGCTGGCAGAGCAGCCTCAGCCTCTTGCCTCTGAGTTAGAGAAACGGATTCTAATTAAGGGACCTGCCGAAAGTGCCTCATTTTACAGACAATTGGGCTGTGAATCGACTCGAGCGCTAAAGTTTACAGGCTCCACAGAAACCAGTCGGCCCGACTGGTGGCCTTCCCAGGCTGACCTGCTGCCTGTCACAGTGCAGGCTTCTCCTCCACGGACTGGACAGCTGTCTGTGGAGGGCATGAGGGGTGTTCCGGAGTCATGCTCCCTGTGTCCAGCAGTGGAAGGAATGTCCATCAATTTGTCTGTCATTTGTTCTTGAAACCAAGTATGGGACCCTGGGCCAGGGGTGGCGTCTCCTGTCTCATGATTTGCACTCCCCCCTCTCTAGCTTCATGCAAGAATCTGGGAGAGTTTAGATTATATATATATATATATATATATATATATATATATATATATATATCTCCAAGCCCCCAGGGTCCTACAAATCCAAGGCTCTGCTATTTGGGGTCTGTGGGGCACCAAGTCTCTGCTGAAACTGGGCTTTCCAGACTGGTACATAGGGAGCCAGGCACACCACTGGATTCCTCGGGGTGCTCCAGAGAAAAAGAGCCAATAGGATCCGTGTAGATGTACATAAGAGGACATTCATTATAGGAACTGGCTTACGTGCTTGTGAAGGTCAAGACGTCCCACAGTCTGCCATCTGCAGCCTGGACAACCGGGAAACCCAGGCTGTCTCTGAAAGTCTGAGAATCAGGGGCTAGTGGTATTAGTCTTAGTTGGAGTCTGAAGGCCCATGAACCAGGGGCGCCCGATGTGAGGTCAGAGGAGGGCAGAAGAAGATGGACATCCTGGTCCAAGAAAAGAGAGGAAATCTGCCAGTCCTCTGGCTTTTGTTCAATTCAGGACATCAGGGGATTGGCTGAAACCCACTTGCACTGACAAAGTACTAAGTCTAAACCCTTCTGGGAACACCCTCACACACACACACAAACACACACACACACACACACACACACACACACAGAAATAATGTTTATCAGCAATCTAGGCATCCCTTAGCCCAGACAAGCTGGCACATGGAATTAACCATCACTCCCACCAAGGCTCTACCACCCACGCACATTCTCAGCCTCTTTCTGGATTTAAGGAGATGAGTCTCTCTTTTTTCCATCTTTCTCCCCAAGCTTCCTCCTGGTCCTGTCCTTGCCTGGCTCGAGGACATCCCACCCTCTCTCCTCAAAGGCTTAAGTCTGTTCAAGAGTAGATCCCATCATATAGTTGAGTTTGGGTTAGACATGGTGTTATGTCTCTTTTTTTTTTTTTTTCCAAATTGAGCCATTTTCTAAAAGCCAAGATTTCCATATAGAAATGTAGGCTGCTGATTTCTCTTTAAAAGTAGGGCAATCTGGCAGGCCTGGGCTTGTGCAGAAACAATTAGATGATGCTAAAGAGCAGAGTCTTTCCATGAGGCCTGAGATCCCAGCAGGTAAGGGACCACTTCTCCCACCACCACCCCCCCCAATTCAAACTCTCCCGGAACTCATTTATATCAACCCTCATCCCTAGGTTTTAACTAGAAATAAGAGGACAGGCTTTATTGAAACAGCAAAAGTTCTTAAATGAGATAATATGTATACAGCATTTGGGGCGAGGCCTGGCACCTAACTGGGCCTTAGTTACATATTTTTTGAGTGAGTAATCTGATTATTAAAAGGACAGACCAGCTGGGCACACAGAATAAGAATACTAGCTCAGAGCTGGCACTTGAGGGCTCAGATTCCATAGCTTAGGGGCTATGATATGAGGTCACACTAACAGGGAAGTTCAGACGACCTGAGGATCGCCTCACAGCCTAAATCCACAGAGACTAATGCCAGGTCCATGAGTGACATTGCTAATTACGAAATTAGAAGACAGCAGTGAGTTAGTCCAAAGGCCCCCTGGGTGACAGGCAGTGAATCACCACTCACAGGGACCACCTAGAAGATCACCAAACTCTTTACCTGCAGTCTGTTATTAGATCCTCACAAGAGCTCTGTGAGGTAGGAACTTATCTCCCCACTTTACAGATGAGAAAACTGTCTAGTGAAAGAGACAGACATTGAAATGGCCACACAAATAAATGTAAACGGGATAAATTCTCTCTGAGGGAAAGGGATATACAGTGGTATGAAACAAGGACAATGGGCCTGGTCTAGGTGGTCAGGGAACGTTTCTTTAAAGCGGTGACATCTGAGCTGAGATCTGAATGATAAGTAAATATTAAATGGGAATATTCTCAGTGGCTCTCAATCCAAGCTGCACCATATGAACCCCTTGGGAAGCCATGATCCTGTATTGTCCAGTCCAATTAAATCAGTAGGACCTGGGTACCAGTGTCTTTAAAAGCTTCATGGATGAACCACTGAAATGGAACAAAAAGTAAGTCCGAAGCTAATGCACTCGCAGACAATAAACATTCATAGCTATCCTGTTAAACATAGTAGATGTTCAATAATTATAAGCAGCTGGGATGTTCAACATCTCCATCATCATCACTACCTCTGCCTCCCCAGATGGCTTGGTGGCTTAAGCCCAATTTCAAAGGAAGGAAAGAAACCCACCTCTGTTGAGGGCTTACTGAGTGTCACATTACTTGTCCCATTTAACATTTACCAAAACCCTCAGAGAAAGGAATGTTATTATTAGTATGATTTCACAGATAAGGACACTGAGGCTCGGAGCAGGGTACAATTTGCCAGAGTCTGCCAGCTCACCAGGGGCAGTCCTGAGATCCTGTCCCAGGCCCACCTGGCTGAGAGACTGAATTCCTTCCCCTGACTTCTGTATCTCCATCCATCCAGAGGTGCCTCCTGCTTGCCTCAGCACCATTTCCTGGCCCGGATGCCACTGCTTTGGGCTGGCCACAGAGGGAGGTCTGTGGATTATGCCCACCTTCAGCAGCACAGTGTCATGGCTAGAAAGCAAGGGCGGAGGAACCAAATCCTGGGTTCAAATCCTGCTCTGCTGTTTAATGGCTGTGGGATCTCAAACTGTTGGTGAGATTTCTTTGAATCTCAGTTTTTGTCTTCTACAGTACAGGGATAGTATCAGTACCTCCCTTCTAATTTTGTTGTGACAACTCTGTATGCATATACTTACTACGTATTCATTATATTTAGAAAAGTGACTGGGGGCACCTGGGTAGCTCAGTCAGTTGGGCATCCAACTTTGGCTCAGGTCGTGATCTCACCATCTGTGAGTTCAAGCCCTGGTTGGGTTCTCTGCTGACAGCTCAGAACCTGGAGCCTGCTTCAGATTCTGTGTCTCCCTCTCTCTCTGCACCTCCCCACTCTCACTCTGACTCTCTCTCTCTCTCAAAAATAAAATAAGACAAAATAAAATAAAATACATAAAAAGAAAAGCCACTGGAATATAGTCGGTGTTCAGTTAATGTCAGACACTGTTCATATTATTCCAGGAGCTGGAGTGAGAGGCACCCTGAGACTCTTACTTTCCAACAACCCCCAAATCAGGGGGTATCCTATCAAGCCCCTCCTTGGAAGTCAGAATGGACAATTTTGTGAGAGCCAGGAATTCTGGCTCAGGCAGGATGGGCACCATGGAAGATCCAGCAGGAAACTGCTACTTTGGCCGATCCCTGTGAACCAGAAGAACAGCACCAGGGACCTGGGTTGACGGAGAGGGTAATGTGACTGTCATACCTTCTCCAAGAACAGAATAGAAGGGAGTGCGTGGCTCCAGCCAGCTGCCAACACATGGTCTTGGATGACGCTGATGTGAGACTGTCTGAGCTGAAGTGAAAGTGGCCAGAGTCAGGTCTCAGACAATTTCCCCTGGTGACCTGGCCTGAGTCCCATAAAGTCCCAAGAGCTGGCCCCTGCCGGCTGTGACCAGTACCACCCATGACCAGCAGAGGGCGGCACAGGCCACAGGCTGGCCTGCTCCCTCTCCCCAGCCCAGCTTTTTTCTAGCAAGGTTTTACTACCAAGCCCAGTCTCCTGGGTTCAGTGTCTCCCTCCTCTTTCCCAAAGGCTGGAGGCACCCTGCCTCTCTTCTCCCATTCACCCCAAGTAGGAGGTCTTCCGGAATCTCTTAGGCTGCTTAGAAGTTTCACTGCAAACAGGGAATAAGCCCTTACATTCTTGCTCCAGAGTCGAGCGTCCCGGCATCTGCAGGTCCAGGCAGCCCTTAGGGTTTCAGCTTCCTCATCTATAAAGTGGGGTTGGAAGGGGCTGTTTGTGGAGCTGTCTTTGTTGTAAGCTCACTCTGCGCCAGACACTGAGCTATGTCCTTGACTTTCTCTCCCAGGAGGAGGAAGTACAAGACGGTGCTGAAGGCACGGGCTCCAAAACAGGGCAGGACTATGGTTGCTCCTGACCAGTGATGTGATTCTGGACGAGCCACTTAACCTCTGTGAAGTTGGAGATAAAACCCCTACCCTGTGGGGTTGCAGGAGCATTAAATGAGAAACCACATGCGCAGTGCCCGGCACCGTGCTTAGGGAGCAACACCACTGCTCCTTAGGGCACACCCTTCGGAGCCCATCCTCCTGGTGCCGGTACCCCATGTCTTCCCTTCCTCCCATCACCTTCCTGTCCCACCTCCAGGGAGCCTACCACCACCTGAGGGGCCCCAGAGTCATCAGGCTCCTGGAAGGCTTCTGGAGGGCAGCCGCGGGGATCTCAATGAGACCAACATTCTCACACCCCTTCACTGGCCAAGACCATGGCCTCATCTCGATTTTACGTCCAGTGTCAATGCAGCTTCCAGCTACACTGCAGCTACACCTCCTTCTGGAATGAGGAAGGGGTGGGCGTGGGTATCTGCCATTTCACAGGCTGCCCAGGTGACTTTGAGGCCTGCAAGGTCAAAATACCACTGCTCTAGGCAACCAGACTAGGGAAGCAGTAACCAAAACAATTAAGGCAAGAGACAGGGACAAGAGAACCATTATGCAAATATGCAGCCCTTCAAGCCTATTCATTTCTGGGAGAGAATGTGGATCCAGGTAAAGAGAGCCTGAAATATAGGCTGAGTCAGGTTGCTCCCCATAGGGCCAATTCCTGCTCTGTTTGATGAACAGAAAGATCTCAGCAACCACATCAGAGGGGGACAGGCTGCATGCTGGGTGACAGGGAACAGCCGCTGGGCCAGAGGCCAGAACCGGTAAGGTGGGCCTGTCCCCGCTCAGCGGTTCTCAATTTGAGGACATACCATGGAGACCAATTTGACAATAAATTATATTTAAAAAAAAATTTTTTGAGGACATACCAAGCTCACCCTGGGGAGGGGCAGGGTGGCTCAGTGAAACCCAGGGGGCTGGGCCCACCCCCAGCTTTTGATTCAGGAGGTCTGGGCTGGGGCCTGAAAATTTGCATTTCTGATCAATTCCCAGGGGTGTGTGTGTGTGTGTGTGTGTGTGTGTGTGTTCTCCTGTTTTTTGTTTTCTGCGGTGTTTCAGCTCAGACTCCTGGTTGGGAACCAGCTTGTAGACCCCATTCTCAGCCACAGAGAACAAGACAAGAACAGAAACAGCAACTGTGACCCAGCTCCTTAGGATCCACAAACCCTATCCAGGCATTTGTCTGCAGCACCCCTCCTAGGCTGGTTACTAAGTACTTATGTGCTGTCTGTATGCCAGCCAGTCCTCAAAACAAACCTACAAACCCACACGTGCCCGCCTCAGAGAGGTGAAGCAAACTGCCCAAGGAAGTGAGCCAAGATTCAAACCAGGGCATCTGGCCCAGGAAGGACACTTGGAGCCTGTCACAGGGCGAGTGTATTAGCAAGGGCACAGAGAGCTCACCAAGGAACAGGTAGAACCAGAATCTCTCCTTCAAAGCTGGGCTCCATCCCCGTCCCCAGATTCTGAGCCGCCACTCTAGGTAGGGCCCGCGGCAGGAAGGCAGTCCCCCCACCACTGCCACATCATTTCTCTCTTCTTACCTCTTCACACTCTTAGATGGAACTATGGGAAGATCTAAAAACCTTCAAGCTGTTCCTCAACCCTGGGCCTTCACAGTCTTCAGAACCACACTGCAGTGGGTTTCCTGGTCCCTCAAGCCTGTGCTGTCAGCGCATGACCAAGCCAAGCTTGGGCCACGGAAAGAAGCCTTTTCCCAGAGTTTGCTCTGAGGCTGATGTCCTGGCTTCATACATTTTGTCATTCCTGGCCATTCGTGGTCCTTCCATGAGGTCTCTGCTGTCCTTCTTGGCACCAGCCTTACTGTTTCCAGAAACTCAGGGGGACTCAACATTTGGGGTGCTGGCTCCACCAACAGGTCCCCAGCGGGCTCAAGGGACACCCCAGAGGCATGTGACTCTCCTGGCTCCTCTGGGTGTTGCTCAGGCCCTTCAGCTCCCCTCCAGCCCTAGGCTGGCCAGCTGCTCCGACCTTTAGCTACCCACCCCCCCCCACCCCCACCCCCCCCCCCCCGCCACTCCCTCACTTCCTCCCTCAGCAGTGTTCAACTTTGCCCTCCAGACCCTTTGGTCACAGGGGTCAAGATTCCTGTGTTCACATTCTGGGTCTACTTTGTGGCAGGAAACCAAGGCTGCCCTCCTGCCATTCTGGGTGAGCACAAGTCCCGTCAAGCCCATGACTGCCACCCCACTCTGAAATCTGTCCCCAGGCTGCTCCAGTTGCTTTTTCAGTTGCCCAGAGCCTGAAGGGCCTGGGAGTTTATGTCTCACACAGGACCTTGGCCGAAGTTGGGAGTGGGAAAGCCCTTCCCCCTTGCCTGGAGGCAGGACAGACTCCGAATGCAGGTGGCCTTCCTGAGGTCCCACAGGATCACATCTGAGATCACCTCCTTCCTTGGCATCTTGCCTTCCTTAGTTTCTTCTTCCCCACCCTCACTGGTTTCTCCTGAAAGCAATTCCTTGATCAATCTCATGCACGCGACTTCTGGTCTCAGGGTCCGCTTCCAGGAAACTGACCTAGGACAAAGGCAGTGTCATGGCAGGATCTGCCTCTGGCCTGCCCTGTGAGGATGATGGGGAAACCAGCCTGGAAGCAATGAGGAGGGGCTCGCAGTCATTCTGTCATGCTGGGCCTCTTCCCGCTGGCACCCCAGCCACTGCAGCCTGTGCCCCTTAGCTCCCTTCTCTCACCCATGTCCATCCCCTGCCTCTGTCCCTTGGAGGAGCCTCCTGGACCATGGATGCTCCCTGTCCCTACAGGTGGGTGGGCAGGAGGGGGTCCCTGTCATTTAGCACCTCCACTATAGGCCCAGGAAAAAACCAGAGCCCTTTAGCCCCACCTACGCCTTCCTCTGCTCCCAGCCACCATGCTGCCAGATGAAAATAGGAAGAAAATTTTAATTCCACAGATTACAGCACTTCTAAAGCTCGTCAGGCTAACTGGCAGTCAGGCACAGGTGAGGAGTAAGCATGCAGGCTCGGCCGAGTGCCAGGGCCCCGGGCTGCCTTCCAGGAAGTCCCCCTGCCACCTGCCGCTGCAGCTCGTTCCTGAAATGTGTCAGGAGAGCCGAGCATGATGGGAGGGAGGGGGGCGATCTTGGCATCTGTCCCCCTGTTGCTTTCCACTGTGTCTCAGTAAGAAGACTTGATGCTTGCTCAGGGAAGGAGAGGGGTGGGCGGGGTTCCCGCACTTTGCAGGGCCCTTCTGAGTTTCTTGGTTAAGAAGGTTTAGCCTGGGGAAGCTTCCACCTCACTATTTCCAGGCTGAAACAGCAGTTCGGGGTCTGGTGAGCCTTTAAGACACTGGAGACATTCCTTCCCCAGGCCTTATCGGCCCCCACCCCCATCCCATCGGTCATGGGATGGCATGTGTGTGGCCATTTTGCTCACTGGGGGCAGACAGCTTAGGACCTCCTGAGAGTAGATGGGCCTACAGACCTTAGAAGACTCAGGAGCCCAAAGGAGTGGTCCATCCTTGCTTTCCAGGGCTTTGCCAGGCCACCCACAGGATGCAAGGGGGACTCAGATAATTAAACAGAAAATTATGATAAGGCCATGGCAGAAAAAGCATGGGGTGCCTTGGATCCCAGAGCAGAGGGTGTTATCTCACAGATCAGAAAACTGAAGGCCTTAAGGAAAAAGACGTTCCTGCTCACACAGCAAGTTAGAGTCAAAGTGGAGCCAAAGCAAACAGATTCCAGGTGAGAGCCTTGCCTGACACTTTCCGCTGAGACCTTGAGAAGGTCCTGGGAGCATCAGGATGTGGAGAGGACAGAGAGAGGTTGTCTCAGTGAGGACTCTATCTTGTTTAAGTGGCAAAAACCACAGCCCAAACTGGCATAAGCAATGTAGAGATTTCATGGTTCACATAATTGACAAGTTCAGGGGTAGGAGGAGTTCAGGCGCTGCTGAGTCCTGGGGTGTGAACAGGACTGGTTTCCCTCCATTTCTTGGCCCTGCTTTTCTGTGTGGGCTTCTTTTTCACACAGTGGTTCCCGAAGGTCTCTCCTTCCAGGTGGCAAGCTGGCCTCCCAGCTCCAGCCTCACTGGCCCTCAGGTCTGGGTCCCACGGGAAAGAGCCAGAGTCTTTGGCTGTGGCTCCTGAAAACCTCCTGGCATGCTTGCCGATCGAATAGCTTATGTCGCATGTCCGGCCCTGAACTCATTACTGAGGCCGGGGAAATGAGACCCACAACTGGCTTTGGGCCTGGGCCATGTGGCCACCCAGGCCAACAGAAATGGGGGAGAGAAGACACACACACACTGAGGGCTGCCGCAGTAAGAAGTAGGAACAGCATGTGAAGACACCACCTCAGAGGAAAGCTACCTGGTGATCAGGAGCAATGGGTCCTCTGGCTCTTTCCCGTGGGACCCAGGCCTGAGGGCCAGTGAGGCTGGAGCTGAGAGGCCAGCTTGCCATCTGGAAGGAGAGACCCTCGGGAACCACCGTGTGAAAAACAAGTGAGCCATGGCACATGGAGAGGCTGGCAGAGAGGCAAGTACCAACGGCAACCAGGGGCCACTGGAGGTTTTAAGCCTCGGGCTGGTGTGACCAATTGTGTATTGTGAAAAGATCACTCTGACTACATAGGAAAGAGCAGCTGCAGAGAGCTGGGAGGGGTAACAAGAGTGGGGGCAGGCCAAGCGCCAAGATGAAATTTGAGGGTAGCCAGGGCCAGGTGTGTGTGGAGGTGCAAAGAGAAATCGCGGAACATGGCGATAGATTGAGGTGTGGGAGGGGAGCATTAGGGAGGGTCGAGGATGACCTCTGGGCTGCCGCCTTGCATATGTAGGTTGATAGCGGCATCATTCCTTAAGAAAGGGAAGGCTCTTGGGGCACCTGGGTGGCTCAGTTGGTTTAAGCATCCAACTTCGGCTCAGGTCATGATCTCATGATTCATGGGTTCGAGCCTTGCGTCAGGCTCTGTGCTGATGGCTCAGAGCCTGGAGCCTGCTTTGGATTCTGTGTCTCCCTCTCTCTCTGCCCTTCCCCCAGTCACACTCTGTTTCTCTCTCTCTCAAAAATAAATAAACATTTAGGAAATGAAGGAAGGAAGAAGGAGGAAGGAAGGAAGGAAGGAAGGAAGGAAGGAAGGAAGGAAGGGAAGAAGGAAGGAAGGAAAGGAGGGAGGGAGGGAAGAAAGAAGGAAGGAAGGAAGGGAGGGAGGAAGGGAGGAAGGAAGAAGGAAAGGAAAGGCTCTAGAAGACATAGACAAGTAGACAAGGCTGGAGTGGAAAGAGACCTTGATGAGTCATCTGGGTGGGTGGCAATTGCAGCTCTGGGGTCATAGGAGATCACCCAGCGTGATGGTACTGAAATGACAAAAAAAGAGCATCTTGGACCAATCCTGCAGGACCATCAGTGTTTGATAGACAGATAAAAGATATTGAGCCTTACAAGAAGGCAAAACAGGAATGGCCAGAGAACTAGAAGGAAAAGTGGGAGAGCCTTGTACCATTCAGGGTCCCCGCAGGAGACAGTAGCATACTCAGTAGGTCTAAAGGAAGAGACTTTAAGGAGGGGATTTTGTATAGAGGTACAGGCAGCATTGAGGAAACCCCAGGATGGCAGTATACCCAGGAACTAGCAACCCTGGGCCTGAGGCAGCAGGGATACAGTGCCCGGTGGGGCTATGGCCGAAGGGACACGGCCCTGCAGATGGATGGGAGGGGGTTGGAGCAACAAGTGCCTGCCGTCTCCTCTTCTCACTCTCCAGTCTGCTGGTGCCTCTCTCGTTGGCCAAACGCAGCCAGAGTCAGAGAAAAAGGAAGCCAGGGTGACACAGACCAGGCGGACAGAGCAGGACAGGAAAGGGTAGAACATGGACCAGGGAGGAGGAGGTGGAGAAAAACCAACCCAAGTGTATCCTGGAAGCCAAAGAGGAGAATGTTAGTATGTTGTATTCAGCACCACAGATGTCGGCCATGACTTCAGAAAGAGTTGATTTTGTTGGGTGATGGGGGCAGAAGCAAGACGGGAATAGGATGTGTAATCCACTCGGTGGCAGTAGTAAAAGAAGAACATGGAGGTCTGCAGTTCAAATTAGCTGTGACCACAGATCTGTGATGTGACCTTGGGTCTCACCTGGTTCAAGTCCAAAGTGGAGAAGTTAACCACACCTACCTCACAGGAGAGTCAGCACAACTGGATGACACCATGACATGCAAACCGCTGTCAACTCTAAAAGATGAAGGACAAGAGAAAGACTTAACCTTGACGAAGCCCCTGCCCAGGACGGTACGGAGGACCCAAGGGTCAGTCCCCTGGGGCTCAGACATTCGGGGTGGAGTTCCTGGTTTCTCTTTCCCTTGCGTCAGCCAGGGTCTCACCTCTGGCTAACCCTGTCTCTCGTAGGTGTGAGAGCTCAGTGGGGACTCTGGTAGGTGCAGCAATGGCTTTGCCTCCTGAGTCTGGGGCAGAGATGGGGCTGCCTAGAAATGTGAATGGAATTTTGGCCAAAGAACAGCTGGTGATTTGAAAGAGCATGGTGGCCATGGAGACAACCGGAGCAGGAAGGCAGTCACAGCTGAGGATCCTTGTCTGCCGGGCAGAGGTCCGACCCCTCACTGGCAGGCAGGGCTGCTGGCTTTGCATATTCTCTCCCTCCCGCCCCAGTGCTAAATCCGTGTCCCAGCCCGTCATCCGTCCATGTCTGTCCTTTCCATGCCTTTGCTCTTATATCCTTCTCTCCACCTGCCTTATCCCTCCTTGTCAGCAATCAGTCTGAGCCTGTGTGACCAGGATGTATTTAAAGTCTGAAGCCTCGGGTGTGCAAGGAGGTGACTTCTTGTGTATCTTGTAAGTAAACTTTATTTTTGGTTCGCATGAGAGTTGTTGGCTCCTCTGGGCACCATCCGGGGCCTGCAGAGGTCCTGCTGGAGGACTGCAGGACGTTTGCAGTGATCAGACCTCGAAGCCCCTTTTGTTCATCCGTAGCCAATTATATGCAGTGGCTCTGCCTGGAAATCTGTCTGGTAGGAAGTAGAGGGATTGTGGGGCCATTTTAGTGAGGCCTTGTGATTCAGGTAACAGGGCTAGCTCCAGGGAACCTGGAACAAAGGAGTGCCCCATGAGGAGAGACACCTCAGAGCCTGCACTCGCGCCTCCTGTACTGGAACCCGGGTCCCTGTCCGTGAGCACCTGGTGCCTTGTGCCCATGTGCATGGCTTTGTGCACAGCTCCGCATGCACTTTGCACCTCTCTGCTCTGGCCTGGGGTCCCTGGGACCCATCACAGCGCTTGGCTCTTGGGAGAACAGGAGAAGCTCTTTAATGAATGAGCAGGTGCTGACACTCTTCACTACCGCCAAGCACAGTGGCTGCTCTAGCAGAGGCAGCAACCAATCAGAGCTGGGGCCAAGCTTGTTCTCAGCATTCGTCCATCCCCCAAAACCTTATTGAACGCTGCCCCCTTGCAGGCCTGTGCAGTGGGTTAGACGCTTGAGTCACATCCTAGGTTGGCCCCTGATGAGTTCTGTGACCTTTGGTAAGTCATTTTCCCTTTTGGCAGTTCCTTGTGGACGAGACAACATTGCAAAGGCTCTGGGGGCTGAGTAAGCATGGTCCTTTTAGAGACAGAAAGGAGGCCTGTGGCTGAAAGCCTCTGTGAAGCAGGAGAGGGCGACAGGGCCAGATCCACAGGGTCCCTGGAGCCCTACTAAGGGCTTTGGCACTAATTAGATATGTGCCATGATCGGGTCCCTCCCCCAGTCTCAGCTCAGTGTGTGCTCGTCTGCAAGGGCTCTAGACCTGACCTAGGATCCAGTCCAACCTTGGGTGTCTGCCCTGGGTTAACTGGAGATGGGTCCTCACTTAATATACAGGATCAGCGTCTCCAAGGGAAACCCATCCCGCCGGCCTTGCTGAGTCTGGCTGCAGGGACCACATGTGACTCTCAAAGCACCCTGTCTCTATACTCAGGACAGTGTCTTATTTCTGCCAAGTGAATCTGGACACGATGTCACCACGTTTGAGTAACTTGATGTCTTCCACAACCCCTCTGGGGTAAAGATCTTTCTGCCTCAGGGTGAGGGTGGGGGGCACACCTAGAATAACGTTGCCAACCCAGGCATGTTTCATAACAGACAAGAACCCAGAACACAGGAGGAGAGTAGAAGCAGGGCTTCAGTCTGTTAGAATAGGTTTTCTGATGTGAATATGTTCTAGGAGACACAGAATCCCATGCCTTTGTGTGTAGGAGTCCCTTCTACAAAACCCAGAGAAATAGGCATTTGACCTGCTCTTGAATACTCCCTTCCATGGGAGGTTCACTACTTTACTGGGCAATCTCTTGAATAGTGAAAAGTTGAGGCCAATCCTGCTTTCTTCCTACTTTTCTAGATTGATCCTGACCTTGGACTTTGCAGTTCTCTATCCCATGACACATTTGGGTTTTGAGGCCTCATCATGGATTTGAACTATAGCTATTTGCCTTAATGTGAAATAACAGGTGCAGCAAGATTTACTCCATCAGTAAAGGAAATGGGGGGAAAAATTGAGGTACTTTCCTGTGGCAACAAACCCCAGCTGCCTGTCAACTTATTCAACTTTCTCTGGGCTTGGAACATGTGAGATACTAGAAAATACATATATTGGCTCTGCCCCCAGTTCCTGCACAGAGAGCCACCAAAACCCTTATGCATATAATTCCTGAGTTATAAGAGCACCAGGAGCATCTTTTGTTTTACCATTTGGTCTTTGAACCCCAGGTTCCTGACACAGGGCTCTGAAACCCTTGTGATCTCCTAGGTGATAGGTGTAGCTCTGGTTCTAATAAAGTTCTTCCGGGTGAGCTCCTGGACGGCTCCAGAAGGGAACTGATGGCCAGAAAGACCAAGCCATGATTAGAAACTTGGAATTTTCAGCCCATCCCTTTTCTCTTGAGAGAGGAGAAGCACTAGAAATGGAGCTAATGATCGATTGTGCCTACGTGATGAAGCCTCCATAAAAATCCCAATAGTACAGGGTTCAAGGAGCTAGGTTGGTAAACCCATCCATGTACTGGGAGGGTAATGTATCCCAGCTCCACAGGGACAGAGGCTCCTACATTCAGGATCCCCCTAGACCTCACCATATAGATCTCTTCATCTGGTAAACGTGTCTTTCTGAGTTCTGTGAGCCACTCTAGCAAATTAATTGAACCCAAGGAGGGAGTTGTGAGAACCCCAGATTTATAGCTGATTGGTCAGAAATACAGGACAACCTAGACTTGGAGGGTGGCATCTGAAGTGGGGTAGCATCAGTCTGGTGGGACTGAGGTCTTCGTTTATGGGATCTGACACTATCTCCGTGTAGGCAGCATCAGAATTATATTGAGTTGTAGGACATCCAGCCGGTGTCACGGAGAATTCTCTGGTGTGGGAAGACCCCTACATGTTTGATGAAGTGTTCTGTGTGAAAGTAAAGGAGGGGTGCCTGGGTGGCTCAGCCGGTTGAGCGTCCGACTTCAGCTCAGGTCATGATCTCACAATTTGTGGGTTCGAGCCCCGTGTCAGACTCTGTGCTGACAGCTCAGAGTCCAGAGTCTGCTTCAGATTCTGTGTCTCCTTCTCTCACTGCCCCTCCCCCACTTGTGCTCTGTCTCTATCAAAAATAAATAAAATACTTTAAAAATAATAAAAAGAAAAAAGAAAGTAAAGGAGACAGGAGGAAGGACTAGAGATCTTCCTAAACAGAACCCCTGCTCAGGTGACCCCATCTGGTTCCCCTCCTGCTGTGCCCTCCCCACAGGCAAGGAGACAGAAAGGGCCACGGGGCTTTTGTGCACCAGGAACTCATACCTTCCTTCTATTTAGACCATACTCTGGATGCCAAGACCCCAGAATTCCCTGTCCTAATAGCCCTGAAACTGCTTCTAGAATCTGCACAGGCCTGCTTTCTGGGTTGGCCTTCCTGAAAAGCAGCTGTTTTCAGGAGCTGTGGACAGGCTTGGACAGAAGCCTGGGTGACCACATGCATGTGCAGAAGGCCTCTTCCAATAGGGGTGAGCCGTGGAAGAAGAGAAAGGAGTCAGGCCGTGGGCTGGGAGTAGGAAGTAGGACCTGCTTTCCCTGCACGACCATGTTCTCCTGAGCAACCCCAAGGAGACTAAAAATCTGCAAACTCGAGCAGCTAAGAAGCTATCTTTGTTAACATAGGAAGGTAGAACACATTTTACTCAGCAAGTAACTGACTTGATTTATAACTTTACATTTAGACAGAGGGTTAAGTGGGCCTCTACATTTGTTTCCTATTGGTATTACAACAAATTACCACAAAGTAAGAAGCTTAAAACAACAGAAGTGTCTCATCTTACAGTTCTGGAGGTTAGAATTGGGCCTCACTGGGCTAAAATCCTGGTGTCAGCAGGGCTACCTTCCTTCTGGAGGCTCTAGTGGGAATCCGTTTCCTTCCCTTTTCTAGCTTCTAGAAGATCCCTGCATTCCCTGGCCTGAAGCCCCTTTCTCCCTCTTCAAAGCCAGCAATGCCCAGCCAAGTCTTTCTCACACTGCCATCTCTCTGTTTCTCTCTCTCTCCTGCCTCACCCTCCACTTATAAAGACCCCTAGGATTACATGAGCACACCAAGATAACCCCAGATAATCTCATCAGGTGATTAGCCACCTGAATTCTATCTGCAAACTTTGCCACACAGCATATCTGCAGGCTGCAGGGATTAGGATGTGGACATCTTTGCTGAGAACAAACTGAGGGTTGATGGGGGGTGGGGGAGAGGGGAAAGTGGGTGATGGGCATGGAGAAGGACACTTGTTGGGATGAGCACTGGTGTTGTAGGGAAACAAATCTGACAATAAATTATATTTTTTTTAAAAATGACGTGGACATCTTTGGAGGGCTATTATTGTGCCCACCACAGCCTCCGTTTGTATTCTCATCCCAAGCCCTACAGAAGTTTGGAGAATGATTTGTTGAGTGCTGAAAGAACAGTATTAGTGCCTGACAATTACTTTTAAAAAATACAATTCTCCTTAGAGTCTGATTTCTTGTAGACCTCAGGGCTATGTACCGGACACAATTGGCAGGCCTGGGCATGAGCTCCACGTTTCTGAACAGCATGATTCTGTTACTTTGGTAATGTCCTCAGAGTAGAGATAGAAAGCCCCTCCAACTCTCTCAGCCTACCCTTTGCAAAGGGGGAAGGCAATTGGGGCCACACGATGGAAAGTACTAACCCTTACCCCTCTGTACACATGCTCTCTCCCCAATGATTTCAGAACAGGCCGCAGAAAGGGCACTAGACTGGGAGTTAATGATTTATGTACTCACCAGTTCAGCAAATATTGATTTAGCATCTACTCTTGCCAGGCCTAATGCTTGTAGTTGGAGATACAGAGGTGGTAACTACATGGGTCCTAACCTCATTGGTTAGCTCAGTCACTGGGGGCAGGAACCTTCCTCCCTCTGGGCCTCAGTTTTCTTATCAATCTCACGAGCAGTAAAGAGACCCATTATGAAGGCAGGGCCCTCGCCTCTCTCACTCACGGTTGTCTCTCCCTAAGCCTTGAACACATAGTAGACGCTCAGTAAATGTTTGTTGAAAGAATAGCTCTTCCTGATCTGACAGTTAATGACTGTATCAGGTCAGCGGAAAAAGCAGCGAGCAAGGCAAGAGGAGCGCTGGTGGAGACGTGTTACCAAGGCTGGAGGAGAGGACGTGGGAAGAGGGAGGTGGTGAAGGAGTTCTGGGGTGGATTCCTACTGCTGCTGGCAAGAGCATCTGCTAGATTGTATCAATCCACACAGCCACCTTATGAGTTGACTCCTATTATCATTCCTGCTTTACAAATGAAGAGGCGGACTTACCAAGGAGAAACTTAAGACTACACAGCTAGTAAGAGTCAGCTGGGGTTTGAACCTGAACAAGGACAGCAGCTTGCCTCCTTTCCTCACAGGTACATATATGGTTTCCCCAGATCCCATCCAGCAGCTGTATTACCCTCTCCTTCCCCCTACGCCCTGCTGCCTTCCCTTCTCTAGAGATCTCCTTGCATCTTAATCACTGGGACCTCAACGCCAGGCTATGCTGAAGGGGGCTGAAGAAGGTTAAAGGGCTGGGTTGGGGGCAATACTTAAGTCCTTTACTCCTCAGTTCCCTTGATCACTCTCTGCTACCTTCCCTGAGCAACGATAGAAGTGCTTGGTGTGTGCAGCTTCCAGGAAGTCCGCGCCAAGACCAGGGAAACTGCCACCCTCCATCTGTTCTGTTCAATCCTTCCTAAGTGTGCCGCGCAACCTAGAGACACTGACAGTTGAAAATACATTGAGCAGCTCCTGCCTTGACTACCCTTGAACAGGCTCTGAGTGAGAACAGCCGTTACACTAAGCCCAAGCAAGCGTCCCTGCAGCACGGCTGGCATCAGTCAAGCAGCGAGGGGATGGAGAGCTGGGGATTTTCTGCCCTTGTTTCACTTGCTGAGGCTTAGAAAGCTCTGACCGGAATAATCCATTTCCGGTGGCGCAGTGCACAGAGCACTGGGTTTGGAGTTCGTCGACTCTGCACGGAGCGTGTGAACTCGAAATTACATCTTCTCTCTGAGCTCGAGTCTCGTTGCGTCGCCCTAACGGCCAAGAAACCACAGCAGGTCTGGGGGTGCAGCATCTGACGCCCCACTTCTCCCACTTTCACCCCTAGCCCTATTGTAAAGTCAGGCAGGACCTGCGGCACGTCGTCATCTCCGTTTCTTGTCCTCAAGCACTCCACCAAGCGTCTACCTGGGCCTTCACATCCCTCGCCTGGGATCCCCCTCCGGGGGGGGGGGGGGGGGGGCGGGTGAACACGGGAACCCCCTCCAGGTCCTGACTGAACTCGGTCTCCCTTCTCCCGTGCCCAAGTCATAATAAGTGTTCCTGCCTTAACCGGTGGTGTCATTTAAATGTAGTTTTATTCTCCAGATGTCCGTGTCTCCCATTGTTTGTTTCACCCCGCGGGGTTCCCGTGACGCTCCATCAGTGCCCGGCTCAGTGCCCCCACACGCACAGTGGGAGTTGGTGCTGCGTCCCCGCCTGGGCTCCAAGCTGGGGGCGCTTCCCACCGCCAGCGAGGTGACCTCAGTTCCTGCTGCACGGGCGCGGGGGTGCATTTATCGGCACAGACGACTGAGCAGAGGGGCTTCAGGCACGGCTGGACCTGCATGTTTGGACACCTTCCGGAGCCCTTCCCTTCCCTACGGCTGCTTCCCACTAAGCCGTCCTCACCGCCCCTGAGGCTCTCCCCTCTGGTAACAAGGTGGTCCTCAGCAGCACCCAAACCCCCTCCCATCCATTTAGCAATCCCAACGGTCATGAGGGGGGCTTTCATTGGCCAGCGTGGGCCACGTGCCCAACCCTGAACCAATCACTGTGGCCAGAGGAATGGAAGCCTGTGATTGGCCAGTTCTAGGTTCTGCTCATCCTCGAGTTAGCTGATGTATGCAACCCCATTTCAGCCAAAAAGACTGAGTAGGAGGTGGGTGGTTTCTCAAAGGGAAATGGGGGAAATATTTCTTTGCAGAAGGGGAATAACGGATGTTTTCCCTAAAATCTGCCCCGGTCTCATTGGTTTCACATTACCATCAGTTCAGTTCTCATCAAACCCCTAGAAATGGGTTCCTTATTTGAAATTGTCCTGCAGATTCACTTACGATCTATTTTAACCTCTTGAGTTCCATTCTCTTCTGTTCTCGGCCTACGGTACCAAGCTGGGAGTCACCCCTGTAGTAGCAGGAGCCCATACCACCACCCCCCCACTGGCTGCAGATCACCCCAGTATTCCGTTAGGATTTGAGAAGTCCTCCCTGCCCCCCATCAACTCAACACTATTTTCCAAGCTCATCAAGTCTTTTACCACCACCAGTAGATCTGACCCTTTGAGAACAGAAAACGGAAACCTGTCTGTCTGACAAAATCTCAGGAATGTTTGATTTCATGAACTGGCATCTCAGGACCAGTTCAAGGGAGTATATATTTTTAAGGTTAAGCCCCTTATATGCCCCATAATATAAATAGTTCCTTTCAGTTCAGACTACCTTCTTCCCATCACCATACGATCGAATCTCCCATAATAGGAAATTGGGCTCGTTATTTATCAGGAGCAAGTGTGTACATAAGGGCATTCGTTCTCTATTCAGAACTCTACAAGGGTCTTGGACCTTCCTTCTTCTTGTAGCTTCTTACCTGATAGTGAAGCCCTGACAATGAGCACTGTATCTGTTGCCTTTGCTGCTATAACAAATTAATGTTCATTTGGTTGCTTAATACACAAATTTATCATCTTGGGGTTCTGGAGGTCAGAAGTCCAAAATGGGCTTTATCAGGCTACCATGAATGTTTCAGCAGGGCTGGGTTCCTTCTGGAAGCTCTAAGGAAGAATCCACTCCCTTGCATTTTTCATCTTCTACAGTTTACCTGCATTCCTTGGCTGTGGCTGCCTTCCTCCATGTTCAAAGTCAGCAGAGAATAGTCAAATATCTTCTTGAGTCTGTTTTCTGGCCCCCTCTTCCACATTTAAAGGACTCTTGTGATTACATCAGGTCCACCTGAATAATCCAAAGTAGTTTCCTCCTTTTAAAGTCGGCTGATTAGCAACCTTATTTGCATCAGCAACCTTACTTCTCCCTTGCCATGTAACATAATACGTTTACTGGTTCCACGGATTAGGACATGGATATATTTGAGGTGTCCATTATCCCACCAACCACAAGCACTGAGAATTCTAGGTGACTATGGACTTTCTCAATGTCTGTCCAGCATTAGCAAGTTAGACGAACAGCAGAATTACATAAAAACATAATAAGAAAATCTGAAAGGTGAAACAGAAACATTCTAGGACAAAAAGAAATACAGATGTCTCCCAGTGGTCCTATTTAAGAGATAAAGGGCTTTAAGGGATTTGGTACGTATATCCTGGAAAACAGAGATCCTGTCCAAAGAGATAAGAATCCAAATGCTCCCTCCTTTAGCTGGGCCTCCATTATAGCTTCCAAATCTATTGAGGTATTAATGTTTGCTTTCTCAGACTCCCCCAGCACTTTCTCCTGTTCTCAGAAGGCTGAAGACCACCCAAATCCACCAGGACTTTGAAGGAGTTATACCATATTCATTAGGCAACAGCCCAAACTATTGGAGGGGATGTTTTTGGAGAACTCGGGTGTGAAATTACAGTTCTGAGAGTTCAAGTATCCAATAATGTATATCATTACAGATATGAAATAGAAATTTGTTTCTGGAAGGGTTAGACTAATGACCGATGAAGGGTAACCAGATGTTTGGAGGATGACCCTATCTTTGTAGGACCATTAGGTTCTTCTGGTCCCACTGACTCAGACTTCATAGGCAGCATGGCGCAAGGTCAGCATTACTCATATACAGTATCAAAGTGGTTCCTACTGCATCAAAATCCTAGGATTCCAACTTGGAGCCTTGACATTGACTCCTCCTATTTCTTGCCCATCTTTGATAGCACTGATCCCCTCCCTGCACTTTCTCTATCCTCTTGTGTTACTGATGGAGAGTACTGTCACTTCCATTAGGTTGAAGTCAATTATGTCTTGTTCACCTCTGTGGGCCCAATGTCTTCCATGATGATGCTCTCCTTGTCAGTTCACTGCTGTTGCTTATCCCTCCACACTATATTTGGAAAAGCCTTCCTCTAATGAGGCAGATCTCACTTCCCACCATAAATCTGGGAATGCCAAATACCCTCTGTCCCAGCCTCCCTTGCAGCTATGCTGAACATGAATGTCCTAGGCCAAATCAACCAAGTCCCCTGCCCCCAAAGTTTGAACTAGAAGCTGTGACTTGAAGAACGAGGAACCACACAGAACCTATTTGTGAAGGGAGTGTCAGGGAAGCCTCCATATCTAGCTTCCAGGAGCAGCATCCAGAATTTAGCCTCAGGGCCAGCTGCCTGGCTGAGGAGTCGTCACAGGGCCCATTCTTCAATGTCATTTCAGGAGTTGCTCCTGGCTCTTGGCCTCAAGTTGATTTTGGTCTCTCAGAGATTCAGTGAGCCAGATAATGTTACTTAATCAATCCCCTTTCTGCTCAGATAAGCCAAGCTTACTATTTGTCATTTACAAATAAGACCGTGAACGAAACAGATGGTCTTGAGCTTCCAACTGGAGTCATCTACACATGCCATTTCTTGCATTTGGAGCAGTCATCCACACCCCCTGCTCTTCTGGGTGACTCACACTTATCCAGCTGAGTGTCGGGGTTGATGGCTCTTCCTCTTAGGAACCTCCCATATTGCCCAAGTCTGGGCTCCTGCTGCACTCTGTGTGTCCCTCCTGATAACACTTGCCTCTCTGGATCTTGTCTGTTTATTTCTGTGTCTGCCTCACTACTCTGTGAGTTATATGAGGATAGAAACTGTATCGATTCCATCATATACTAGTGCCTGGCCTATTAATATTGTTGAATGAACAAATAAATGAATGATGAAACTATCCCAAGCCACAACAATTCCCAGTAGAGGCCCCCACCATCACTCCCTGGCAGAATAAGTCATCTTAGGTTTTTAGATTCAGGACAATTGCCCTGTCCCTGGCAGAATAAGGCATCATACGTTTTTGGATTCAGGGCAATTGCCCTGTTCTAGAATACCTCCCTGCAATGGTGCTGCCTCATGCCACTTCCACCAGCACTTCTTATGTGTGTATCTACTGGGTGCCACACCTCTCCCTTCCCTCTTTCATCCACATTGCAGATCCTTCAGGGAGAAGTGCTTGCATCGCCACTGTCCTCCTCCATCAGCCCAGTCGGGGAGGCTCTGGGCAGCTGGAGGAGTGGTCGCTTGCTCCCTGGAAGAAGCATGGGCCAGCTGCAAGCCTCTTAAGTGGGAAGTTGCCATGGTGACTCTGTAATAGAGAGAGTTGCTTGAAAAACACTGACCACCAAAGGGAACAATTACCAAAGAAGCAGCCATTTATTTCACCATTTTCAAGACTGGGCAAGACATAAAGCCACAAGTGAAAAGACACTGCAAACAAATAATAGTGCATGAGCTGGTCTGGACCCAATTCAAGGCCTGTTCCTCACTCTTCTTCCACTCCCACTGAAAAGCAAGAACGCTCTACTTTTCAGTGATCTATAACACTGGTATAAAACCACAGTTTTTAATACTTACCATCTATTTACCCAGCACCTGTTATGTGCCACATACCTCAACAGACATTTAAGACCTATTTTCTAATTCTGGAAACGACTGTATATAAAGTGTCATTATTCCCGTCATACAGATGAGGACACTGAGGCTCCTAGAGTATGCATGACCTGTCTAGGATTGCACAGCTGGGAAGTGCAGGGGCAGCATTTAGGCTTACACTTGGTTCAAGGCAGCAAATTCTCCTTTTGTTGTTGACATTGTGATAGCATCTTCATGAGAAAGCTTCCTCGTGTCTTATCGGCACCATGTTCTAATGTCATCTGTTTCAAAGATAGGCACTCCATTGCTTCATTTATTGATTCAGACCTACATAACAATTTCAGACTCTCAGCGCAAAACCAGCAATCTTTGTGCTGGGGCACTTGGTACGCTCGCTAAGGTAAAAAGGCTTCTCCGTAACTGCTGACCTTCCAGGCCTCTTGTCCACTCCTGAAAGTGGCCTTTCCTTTCCAAACTGCCCTTTATCCCTGACTTTGCCCCCGCAAGCTCCACACTCAGTTTTGTGAAGTCTACAAGGGCTGCAGCATGTAGAGCTCAGAGCGGAGCCTGGCAGCTGGAGGGCTGGGGGAAGCCCAGAGGAAAGTGACACAGATCCCGAGATGGCTGCTTAGCGTTGAACTCCAGCCCCACCAGCTAGATGGTCTTGAGCAAATTGCTGAAGGTTTCTGTGTTTCAGTTTCCTCACCTGTAACTCAGAGCTAAGAAAAAGCACCTTCTCCATAGGATCGTTGTGAGGATAAAATAAAACAATTGTGTATGGAGGTTTGAACAGCATCAGCCGAATTTGGTGACTGCCCAGTTGACGCAGCCCGGTTCTCGGTAATGGGCCAGCACTCTCAACTTCACCTTTGGGCCCACCTACCCAAGCAGTTTCTTCTCTGCTTTCACAGTTGTATGGCCCTGGGGTCTCCACTCACGAATCGAGATGCCCAGTTCGGCCATCGATGGCTATCTTCCTTTCTCCCCATTCTGTGAGCATCTCCTCGTGTAAAATGGGATCATGTCTCTCCCACCTGAATACCCACCCATGGCTCTCTGTAAGGCTCAATTCCACCCAGGCCCCCCTGAAAAATTTGTGAGGCCTCCCCTGGTCTAGCCCCTCCCGGCTGTCCAGATTCACTTCACGAAACCACTTGTAGCGCTCAGATCTTAAGGATCTAAGCTTTGACCCACTGTTCCCCCGACTAGAAACACTTTTTTTTCTCCCTTTCCCTGGCCCACTCCTATTTCTTTTTAAGGCTAAACCGCTGGCCATGCAGAGTGTCTTGCATTTGGTAGCTGATAACACCTTTGTGTATCTCAAGCCGGGTATTCACCACCATCCACTGCAATCGTTGCTTCTGCAGGACCAGGGAGGGCTGAGCTGTGTCCTGGCAATAGAGGAGGAGGTGCTTGAAAATATTTCGAAAACTGCATGGACTTACTAAGAATATAAACACGAAGAAGGTATTCGTGACCTTGAAGAAGCTTATCGCAGGTGGGTGCTGGCCTGGCACTCACAGCTGGGCCCTAGCATCTACTTGTTGGATGTAAATGATTTCACAGAACAGAGACATCAGGCGAGGCTACACTGACCAGGATGGAGCAAGACACAACTAAGACCACTTTGTAGTCATGCCTGAGCAGAGACAAAAATGGAATATTGTCCAAACCATAAACAGGACCAGCTTCCCCCTTTCCTAGCTGCTGCTTGTTTATCAATGGCAGTATCATTCTGTCTGCCTTCCTGATACAATTTCCAAAGATCCCTCATGACAGAATCACCCTTGCAGCCTGACAACATCCAATCCAGAGCAAAGCCTCACTTGCTTGAGCACGCCCTAAACTCAACTAGCACAAGCCTAAGTCCTCTGGTGAGTCTTTCCTCACACCCTCTTGCTCAGGCACGTCACTGTCCCCCATGATGCACATTCCCTCTCACCGCAGTGTCAATAAACCCAACTCAGTTCGGCTACTGCGTGTCCCCGGAGGTCTTTGGTTAAAGCGCACTCATATCATTTAGCTCTTGTCACCCTGAATTTGTTAAAAGAAATCTCAATTTGAAAACCTCGGCACACTAATTAATGGTGAGGAATATATTTCCGATAGAGAGCTTGTGCCAAAGCAGAGTACCTTGAGTATCACACTGGTTCCCAGAGAGTTGCCTCAGCCGGACGTCCCCGTTGCTTGTGACTGGCTACGTCTCATCTGAAAGAACATCAGCTAACATTCTTGGAAAACATGAGTGTCATCATCGGATAATTGCATCTGCTTTCTGGGAAACATGGGGCAGATGTCGTCTGTCCCAGGAGCGTCCCTGTGTAAAGTCTGAGCCGGTGGCCGTTGTCATAGGTTGGTAACCGTCTGCAAGGCCATCCTCAAAAATGCCTGGTGATATCACTACCATCCAGTGGACACCTCTGTGGCTCTATTTCTACACCACCACCACCCCCCCCCCCCCGCCCCCCGCAATCCTGATTCCCATGCAAACATCCAGGAGGAAGTCTAGTTGATAGCACCTGGGACTGAGAACAGAACAGATTTGGGTGCTGAGTGCCCAGCACAGACGTATTATGTGGTGACTGGATCTTCTCTGACGGTGGATGCATAATGGGCCGAATCTCTTTAAAAGAGGCAGGAGGCTAACAGAGGTCAGTCTGCCTTATGGAAGATGATTAATTTTCTTTGTAGAAACTCAGAGACTCTTAATGGGCAAGATAAAAGTCCAAATAATGCCTCTCCTCAGCAGCCAGAAAGCACCTGGTGGGTATGGCAGCAGAAATCCAATATGAAACTCCGATGATAAAGATGGCCAGTGGGGGGTCACAAATGTCCCATCATAAATTTCTACCTGGAATGAGGGCCAGGGCATCACAAATGTCAGCAAAGGCCAGCGATGGCTCCAGAGAGGGACATTAGGCTAGGCCTGATCTATGAGAAAGCCTCATTCAGGGGCTCCCGTCACATCCCATCCTCAGGCCGAGCTCACACGGGCAGGTGTAAAATTGTCACCCTTCCCCTCGCCCCTTGACAAAGCAAAACTTCTTCATGACGCTTTTTATCAAATTTGTCTTTTGCCGTTTCTTCTCTCTCGCCCCTCCCTTTCGCTCCGTTCCTGACAAATAAATGAACTGTTACTCTGTCAGTTATTTATCTGAGTAATTTCTTGATGAAATTGCAAATATAATTGAATTTTCTGAAAACCATGAATTCAAATGAGGCGACAATAGAGGAAAAGCCGTGATTAAGGAATTGTTACTCGCTGGCTGTACATCATTACCACCCAGAATTCGTCGCCGGAGCACTCACAGATGGAGTCGCTGAACTATGATTATATTTTAGAAAATGAGAGGGGACAAATCTAAAAAGGCAATAAAGCAAATTAGGAGCCTTCATGAGGGATAGGATTATTACTGATTAAGTATATTTGGCATCAAGAATGTGCTAGCACTTTGGTGGTTTAAATTACACATTCGTGCAGTCAACGTTTTTGCTGGTCTCAAAACTTGTGTTATTTTGGTCTCCTAATCACATTTCCTTTCACCCTCCGAATTGACAATTTGAAAGAACATTAGAAATGCTCTTTTCTGAAGGACCATTTGCCCTCGAACTGCATTTACGCTCCGCGGCTATTAAAAGGGTAGCACCCCGCCACTCAGTTTCTCAATTTAACTTTAAAGGAAAGTTACTGCATTAGGGGAAGTAGCCCCCATCTCGGTATAATGGTCTTTGTTGTGTCCCTCAGTGTGCTGGACTAGGGCTGAGGCCTGGGGAAGGCAGTCTGCACACATCCATGGCCGTCATGCTGCCCACTGATTGCAGATACACTTCCGTGCACTCTGCTGGATGGAAGGAATGGGACCACACCTACGGCGCCAGTTCACTTTTGAATGGATCTAAGGGTAACTTTTGGGCATATCTCTTGAAGAGCACTCTAACAGAAGTTGAAGTTGGAAGAATTTCCTTGCAGTCCTGGCTCCACCTCCTATCAGCTGTGTGACTCTGGGCATATTACTTCACCTCTCTGAGCCCTTGTGTTCTCATTTCTAGAAGTACATACTACCCGCCCCCATAGGGTTGCTGGGATGGTGACATGAGGTGAATGCCTGAGACGTGCCTTGGCTGTGCCTGGTGCAGAGATGCTGTCCGATAAGTGTACTTCCCTCTGCTGCCCTCCTCACCCTCTATAACCACTGTCTAGTCCAGCCTGGACCTCACTCTGGAAATCTGATCCAAGAGGATCATGTCTGCCAATTTTTTCCCCCAGTGCTCATTAGCCAGTGGAATTCTGTTTGGCCAACACCTTCAGCTCCATTTAATGTCTCTTGGCCCTGAGTCCAGTCCCAGGTTAGAGCTGAGCTAAAAATCCCTATGAAAATACCATCCCATGCAAAGCATCTTAAGTCAAAGCTAGACCTTGACCTTCAGGGAGAGTCCTGTTTCAGGGCCTCACACCTTAGGCTGGGAGGGAAGGGGAGAGGCAGGAGCTAAACAGAGGAACCCCTAGAGTGCAGGGTCACAGTGCACTCACCCATTAGGAGCTGGGCCTGGAGCCGTCCTCCTCCAAGGGTGGACATGGCTGACTATTTCCCAGGATGACTGCATCCCACATTATCATCTGTAGTGTCATCTGGACAACCCTGTCACTGAAACTGGGGTTTGTGTACCCTCCCTTGAAATCTGCATGGCACGTGACTGTTTAGCCAATAGAGTTCAGCAGAAATGACCCCACTAAGGCTAGGTCGTCCAAGGCAACTCAGCTTCCTCTCTGCTCACTGGAATGCTCTCTCTTGAGGCCTTCAGCTGGTCTGTAAGCAGTCTGCCTGAGGCCACCAGGCTGTGAGGAGGGCCAAACCTGTCCATGCACATGGACAATGTAAAGACACCCTAAGGCTACCTGAATGAAGAGAGATGGATGTCCAACGAGGGCCCAGCTCTAGCCACCATCTGGCTGCAATTGTATGAGAAACTTTGGCAACACCCAAACAAGTCTTTCCTGAATTGCTGAGACGGTGAGAGACACCCACTGAGATGGTGAGAGACAAGAAATGGTATTGTTTAAAGCCGCTAATTTTAGGGGTGATGACTAGAAGAGGGAGATGGGGGGGTCCCACTGTGGAATAAGTTCTGTTAAGTCATGTGCATCTGTTTATTTTATTTTATTTTTTTTAATGTCTATTTATTTTTGACACAGAGAGAGACAGAGCATGAATGGGGGAGGGTCAGAGAGAGGGAGACACAAAATCCGAAGCAGGCTCCAGGCTCCGAGCTGCCAGCACAGAGCCCGACGCGGGGCTTGAACTCACGGACTGTAAGATCATGACCTGAGCCGATGTCGGATGCTTAACCGACTGAGCCACCCAGGCACCCCTATGTGCATCTGTTTTACCTTAGTCTACACCACCCTCATCTCTCTCCCCTCTACCACTCACCTGCTGTGTGGCCTTGGGCAAGTCTCTGCAGCTCTCTGAGCCTCAGTTTTCTCATTTTTAAAACAGCGTTATAACAGTACATCCTCATCAAGTGATTATGAGGGTTAAATGAGACAGTTACGAAAAGCACTTCAAATAGTGCCTGACATCTCATTTAATAAATATCCGCTACCCCAGAGATCTGCTTCTGGATTGGATGTGGAGAAAACGGAGCCTTCATGCACCGTTGCCGGGAATATACAATGGTGCAGCCACTGTGGAAAACAGTTTGGTGCTCCCTCAGTGAGTGAGATACGGAATTTTCCACATGACCCAGTAATTCCACTCCTGGGTGTATCCCCCAAAGGCTGGAAAACAAGTGTTCAAACCAAAACTTGTACCTGAATATTCACAGCAACCCTATGCACTACAGCCAATGGGGGTGAACTGTTCAGACATCCATCAAATGCTGAAGGATGAAACAAGTGCTGTAAGTCCATGCACGGAATATCATTCCTCCACGAAAAGAAAAAAACAGACGACGTACTGACACGTGCTACAGCATGGATGAACCCTGCAAATATTAAGCCAAGTGAAAAAAAGGCTGCAGACTTTTTTCGACAAAAGACTGCCTCTTATATAATTCCATTTCTAAGAAACGCCTAGAATAGGGAAATCTGTAGTGACAGAAAGTATATTTAGTGGTTACCGAGGACTGCAGATGGGGCTTGGGAGAAAATGAGCAGTGACTACTAGTGGGAACAAACTTCTTTTGGAAGTGATAAAAATGTTCTAAAAGCGATTGTGTTAATGGTCACAGAACTCTGTGAATCTACCAAAAAGCGTTGAATTATACACTCTAAATAGGTGAATTATATAGTATGTAAATGATGTCTCAGTAACTCTGTTACATAAAAACATGAATTAGCTATCCCTAAGATCCCCAGTGATTACCCTGCCTCCAACTGCCCACCTTCAATCTTCTCTGTGGGCTCGCCAGCACAATTAAAACATACATAAAGTAGATCCTCCAACCCCTCCCATGTCACCCCAAAGTTAATTCACTATAATAGCCAAGCTGATCTGACCCTCTTAGCTCTGAGGTCACCTCTTTCCATTCTCTTCTTCAGGTGCTTCATTCCAGCCACACTGAGCTCCTTCCTCTTCCTCCAACACATCTGGTATATTCCTGCCTCAAGACATTTGCATTAACTCTTCCCTCTGCTTGGACTATGTCTTCCTCAAATAACTATGTGTTTCACTCCCTTACTTTTTTAAAGTTTTTGCTCAAAAGTCAACTTCTCAACAAGGCCTCACCCTGAGGACATTCTATACAATTATAACTTGTGGGGCACTTGGGTGGCTCAGTTGGTTAAGCGTCGACTTTGGCTCAAGTCCTGATCTCGAGCCCCCTGTCAGGGTCTGTGCTGACAGCTTGGAGCCTGGAGCCTGCTTCAGATTCTGTGTCTCCCTCTCTCTCAAAAAAAAATAAATAAGCATAAAAAAATTGAAATTATAACTTGTACCCACCTTCCCCACACCTCCCCTGGAGCTCCCAATTTCCCTTTTCTTGCTCTATTTATATTTTTACCATAGTATTTATCTCCTTCAACATTCTATTTAATTAATTTGTTTACTGAGTCTACTTATTGTCTATTTCATTCTACTAGAATATAACCTCCACAGGACAAGGAATTTTTTTTATCTATTTTGTTCACTGATGTATCGCAAATATTGGCACATAGTAGACGCTCAATTAACATCCGATTTGTTGGACTATATCTAACCGTGTAACTGCCCTACTTCTCCTTGATCTCATGATAAAACCCAACCTCACATGCTCCTCTGCATGACTTACCTGACCTCCTTCACTTTGGCTACATCCGGCTATTAACAGCTTTCCTACCATTCCCTGCATTCCCAAACTCTGGGTCTCAGCTGTGTTACTCCCTCTACCTGGAATTCTCCTCCCTAGCATGTGTCATTATTCCCATTGTACAGATGAGACAACGGAGGCTTAGAGACTTCAGTCACTTGTCCAGGGCCTCTGACATCGAGGGGCTTATAGTTCACTGGGAAAGACAGACTTTGACCAAATCAACACACTAATGCATACATAATTAGATATGGCTCTACTACTCTGAATGTCATCTGAACCGGAAGGCAGAGAAAGCTTTCTGAACTAGGATCTGAGAAATGAGTAGGTATTGCTGGTCAGACAGGAATGAGAGCACACCAGGAGAGCATTCTAGAACATAAGCAAGGTCCCAAGAGGGAATGAGATCATCCATTCCTGCCACTGAAAGACCAGTTTCTCTGGGACACAGGGAGTAGGGGGAGCAGTGGGGCAATTGGGCAGGGGAGGGTAGGAACGCCACACTGAGAACTTAAAGTTTTACCTTAAGAGTCACATTTAACCGAGGGGCCTTAGAAGGGATGGGTAGAGTGATAAGCCTCGCATTTATGAACAGTGGTTTAAAGCACAAGTGAGGGGACAGTGAGCGGGCTCTTGCAATGGTGCAGGAAAGAAACAGTGCCCAGCTGGCACTAGGGTGTTTCAAATTGAGATGAGGACAAGTGGGAAGGCTAAGGGATATTTATGAGTTAAGAATGGACAGTACATGGTGACAGATGAGGTGTGAGGCAGGAGAGGAAAGGCAGAGTCAAGCCTGACACCCCAATCTGCATCGCATAACTGGATGAATGGTGGAGTCATTCACTGAGAGAGGACACCCAAGAGGAAGACGTGGGTGGCTGGGGATAGGGCATGCATTCAAGCTGCAGTATATGTCCAGGTGAGTATGTCCAGTCGGCAAGCGGCTATGTGGGGCTGGAGCTCAGAGGACAGGTCTGGAGGAAAGATACAAACCTCATCTGCAAAGAGATGGTGATTGAAGTCAAAAGAATGGATGAAATCCCCCAAGGAAAGAGTGAAAAGTGAGAAGAACAAATCATCTGCAGCCAAGTCTTACAGCATAGGAGGGAGAGGGGCGGCCGGGCAGGACAGAGGAAAATGAAACAAGGATGAGTTCGGGAAGAGAGGGGAATATAATGTCTCACATGCAGAAGATCTTAAGTCAAACTTTACGGAGAAGTCCAGTAAAGTAAGACTGGAAACTGACCACTGGATGCGGTGATGTGGTTATCATTGGCAGCCCTAGGGAAAGAAGTTTTGGTGGAGCGATGACACAGAGCCAGACTGCAGTGTGCTAAGGGATAGACAAAGGTAGAGACAGGAAGACGCCCAGAGTAGACAGCTCAAAAGCAGTTTGGCCGTGACCTGGAGGAGATAAAGGGGAAGATGGCTCACAGGGCGTGGGAGTTGCAGTGCTTTCTCTTAATCCATTTTTTTTTTTTTTTAGATGGACTTAAGCATGCTTAAAATGCTAATGAGAAGTATCCAAGTGAGAGGGAACTGTGAAATAGTATAGGAGGGAGAAAAATGATGGATGTCAGGCATGTAAGAAAGTGCAGGGATCACAGCAAGACAAGGGTGGCAGTCTGGGCCTTAGCTGGGAGGAGGGACAGCTCTCTACTCCAGCGGGAAGAAAGGAGAGGCAGGTACAGGTGTACGGAGGTGGGCAGGTGCAGTGGCAGGAAGCATAGTGAGAACCCACCCGTGGTCCAGGTTAGGAGGGCATCCTCTCAGGATGAGGGAGGCAACAGTGGCCGGGCCATAGGTTTGAGCCATGGTGGAAGTGGTCACTGAGGAGCCAAGATGGAGTCATTTAAGGCATGGGAATGGAGACAAGGCATATGAGACAATGCTGAGAATAAGAGGAAATTAGGATCTTGGAGCAGCAATTATAGAAAGGGAGGAGGAGATGTTGGGGACACAGGGAGGGATGAAAGACATCCAGGGACAAACGCAATGACAGGTTCATGAAATGGTCAGTTGTATATGCCTCAAGCACAGTTCGGTGAGTGCTACTATGGGAGGGTTCAGATTGGAATACATGTTAAAGCTATACAGTTGTTCTCATAAAAATGATTCATAGGGCGCCTGGGTGGCTCAATCGGTGCATCCGACTCTTGATCTTGGCTCACAGTTCATGGGATCGAGTCCCACGTCAGGCGCTGTGCTGACAGTTCTGACCTGCTTGGGATTCTCTCTCTCCTGCTTTCTGCCCCTCTCAAAGTAAACAAACTTAGCTTTAAACAAACAAAAAAAGTAATTCAGGTTCATAATTAATATGACTTTTTTCAAAGTTCAGAAAGGTATAAAGTTAGGGAAAGTCACCACACCCAAGAGAGGTTATCCTAGACATGCTTAGTATGGGCTGTTCTCAGTTTCGCTTTTTAAATTTTAGAATGATAACTCAGGTTCTCTGATGAATTGATCTTAAGTGGAAGTATAAGTTTTCTTAGTCTTGTTAACAAGGGAGCCATCATAAGACAAAAGACTTAGCTAATGTGTGCTTCTCGGGGGGGATGTCTCTGTTCAGGCAGGAATGCACACAGGAGGTTTTTATGGGCCAGACTTGTGTTTCTGTCACTCCTTATATTCAGATTGCTTAGAACTTGGTCACATGGCCATACCTAACTGTCCCTACACTCTGGAAGATGAGTTTTATGGTCAGCTAGGAGCTTCAGCCCACAGTAGGTGAGCACATACTAGCCCTGGAAAGATTTGGAATTAAGAATAGAAGTGTAGAAGAGAATCATACCCTTTGCAATAAAATATTTGTGCTTTGAAATAAGCTGTGTTTATGTATTTGTAATGTTTAAGAATACGTGGCCTTTTAGAGTTATAGATTAAATTTTTCATTCTAATGTAAAATAATTAATTGAGCAATTAATTGACTTCAGATTTTAAGTTGAAATCTGACTAAATTTAAGTAAGTATTGGAGCCTGCAAAAGAATATAAGATTTGCTGTATTTGTAAGTTTAATGAATTAGATTTATACTAGTTACTTAATACTTAAGAAGGTTTGTTAGACAACTGAAGTACTTAAAAAGAAATTCAAATATATTAAATGTATAAATGCAGTTTACAATGTTTACAGCAATTTAATTAAACCCATTTATAAATGAGAAGAAACATTTCTCAAAGGTGCCCTTAAAAGTGATTGTTAAAATTTGCTGGACTTATAAATAAATAATAGGATTTGTAAACTAAACTTTAAAGCTTGTGGAAGGACCTGGGTCTGTATGAATTTGTAACTTTAATAAATTGAACATTAATTTTAAAAAACCTTTGAATAATATTTTTAGGGTCCAAGAGCTTTCCTGAGGGCATCAAATTAATAGTTTTTTATTATTAAAAAACATATGGTTGTAATAAACAATTCAACAACATGGAAGGGAAAAGGTGAACCCCTAGGCCCTTTCCCTCTAGGTCACCATCGCTGCTAGTACCTTGGGGATCCTCCCAGAAATTCTCTTCACATACACAGATAGCCCACCCTCCCCCATTCCACCATTCTGTATACAAAGAGATCTAGTCTGTCTAATGCTTTGTACTGCTTTTTTGCTTAATGATGTAATTTGGAAACATATCCACGTAGCTCATAAAAATAAAGGTAAGAGTTGCTCCCCTCCCCCCTCCCCCTTCTCTCTCTTGGGCTAGGTCTTCACCTCTTTCCTCCAAGTCAGGGCCACACTTGTCCCCAGAACTAGTGCCCCACGCCCAGGTGTCTCCACTTCCCTCCCACCCACTCCACAAACCCCCTCGGTGCCCAAAACGGCACATACCCAGGCACCAATGGCTTCCACAGCACCAAATCACCAGATAGGCCTCAGTTCTTTTCCTTGATCTGTAGGTTTGACGCTTGGCTCTCTCTTTCTTCTCACTCACTGGGCTTCCCATGGTCTTCTGCCTTCTACCGCCCTCCACCCTCTTCTATCCTCACATGCTCTCCTACCTAGACATTACATCTATAAGTACCTCAAAATCCGGTCCTTAAGTGTCTTCGTGTCATCCTAAACCTTTTCCTGAAGTGAGTGTGTCCCTGCCCACGGCTTCCCTCCCCACCTATGAACAGTGGACGCATATATTTGTATATATTTGTACCTCTCCAACCCAGAAGCCCCCTCCAGGCTCTCGACAGATCTGGACAACTACTCAAGGAGTACCTGTTCCCCTTTGGCTCAAAGGCAGCGCTGGCTACAGAATTTGCTGGGCGCAGTACGAAATGAAAATGCAGGTTCCCTTGCTAAAAATGTACTAAGGGTTTCAAGATGGAGACAGAAGAATATTAAACCATGTGTGGGGCTTGATGTGACTGTACAGGCCTTGCACCCATGAGGCCGGCCCTGCTCAAAGGCATATCAAATTCAAGCCCAGGAAGAAGCACACACCTCCCACCGTACCACCAAATCTGTCCTTTGCGGTGGATGGCAGTGCTAGCATCCAGCCCTTTATCCGCTGCATTATCATGCCCCCGGAAGGTTTCTGCTCCCGCAGCTGACTGGGCCCCCTGCGGCCTGTCCCAAGCTGCCATCATCTCCTCTCAAGCCGATGGCACCAACCCTGTCTTGATCCCCATACCTCTCTCTTTCCACATCACTCCACCATCCCTACCATGGCCAGAGAGGGTTTCTTTGTTCACTTTTTTCCAAATGTAAACCTAACTATGACGACTCGTCCCCACTCCATCCACTTCCCCACAATCCTTTGCTTAAAACCCTTTAGCGCCTTCCCACTGAAAGGCTCTTTGCCACACGATCATTTTTCTTCTGACTTTTGTCAACATATAGACATTTTTATGTTTTTGTGATCAAATATGTCAGTCTTTTGTGGCTTTTGAGATTCATTGTTTTTCTCAGAATGAGTTTTTTCCTACTCCAATATTATAAAAGTATTATCCATGTTCCTTCCTATGTTGTGTATTCTCTTTCTTTTTCTTTCTTGTTTGGCATGCAAATGTTTGATGAGTGTTTGGGGGTGAGGCATGAGCCTTTAGCTTTGTTTTCTTCCTGATGCCGATGCCGAGTCAACCCTCCTCCAGCCTCCGGGCTGAGTCATGTTTTCCTCTCTGAATTGCAAAGCCACCTTTATCTGGACCTGAATTCCCATTGGCATTAAGGCTTATTTCTGGCCTTTCCATTTGGTACCATTGATCTCTCTTTCCTTGGGTGCGACTTTTCTGACGATCTGACTTGATTCAAGGATAAAACCTAGACTCTTCCAGGGCATGAATGCCCTTCATTCAATCCTCCATAAATAACAATTCCCTCCACAGGCTTTTCTCCTTCTTTCTTAATAAGATGTGGGGATAACAGAGGTCCAAGACTCTTTTCTGGGGATGTCCAGAATGTATTACTCTGGGCTATTGATTGAGGGTGCAGAACTATCAGCAAATGCTAGAATTGATACCCCTGTGCAGAAACTGAAGAGCCCATCAGAGATTCTACTCCATCCTTACAGAAGAACCTGGAAGTCTTTGAATCCCTAGCACTTGTTCACGCCTCTGGGCTCTCCCTTGCGTCCCTCCCTCCCCCACTTCCTCCTTTCTTCTATTAAACAGTCCAAATCTGCAAAACTCAGCTCAGGTGTTCTCTTGTCCAGTAAACCTCTCCTGAGGCTCCTCTCTGACCTGCTGGCCTGGGTTCACCTCTGCCGCAGCCCCTAGCACATGCACACCATGAGTAACATCCCTTCTTGCCCCACAGCTCTCTGCCCAGACCGTGGGTTTTCCCTGGGCAGGACCCGGGTCTGGTTTGACTTGTGCCCTCCACCTTGCCCTGACCCTCAGCCCAGCACTCTAGGATGTGTGTGGGGGAGAGGTATCCGTTGGTTCCCTGTACAAAAGCAATACATGACTATTGTAGAAGAGAAGATCCAGATAACGGAATTGCTTTAAGTAACCTCATCCGCCAGTCCCAGAGCCTTTTCCGGAAGAAGCCACCGTTGGTTTGGTGAATAGCTTGGCAACCGTCTGTGGAAGCAGTGGCCAACTTGCCTACAAGGGATGGCTGCTCACCCCTGTTTAGACAAAGAAAATTCTCATCCCTCTTTTAAAGCTCAGGAAGGCTCAGAGAGGCCAGCTGTCACAGCCAGCAGTGGCCCAGCCGGGCTCTGAAGTCTGTTCTGACAAAGAAGCTGCACCCACCATGCCACCCCACAAGTCCCCAGCCCCGGGCAGTAATCCCAGCAGAAGCCGGAAGGCAGCAGGCCTGGCCCTGTGTGCTGCTGGGGGAAGGGGGCTCAGGCCTCCTTCCTCCAGCTGCCCTGCCCTGAGGCCCTCCCTGTGTCCCTTTTCCCCTCCTCTACATCTCTCTTTCCTCAGAACCCATTTATCACCTTTTGATGAGCTCTGCCAGGCAAGCCGTGTCAGGAAATTTCTCGGTGTTCGTTTTAATAAAACTTAATTATTAAGACAGCCTCACAAGTCATAATACATTTAGTGGCTCATTTTTCACTTCTCTGCTAGAGGCCTCCTGGCAGCCAGGTGGGAGGAGTGGAGGCTGCAGGGAAGGCAGTGTCAGAGCCCTGTCTGGCCCTGTAGGAGCTAAGGTGAGGGGGCAAGTCCCTGACCCTCTCTCCCCCAGCCTTCAGCCTTTACTCTTCATACTGGAGGCATCGGGCAGAAGAGCACCCCTCGTGGAGTCAGGAGGCCTGGGACTAGGTCCTGCTTGTGCCACAGACCGCCAGGCAGGGAAGGTACAGGTCTCCCCACTGTATGAAAGTAGAGAGCTTCTAGGGGTGCCTGGGTGGCTCAGTCGGTTAAGCGTCCGACTTCGGCTCAGGTCATGATCTCACGGTCTGTGGGTTCGAGCCCCAAGTTGGGCTCTGTGCTGACAGCTTAGAGCCTGGAGCCTGCTTCAGATTCTGTGTCTCCCTCTCTCTCTGCCCCTCCCCTGCTCATGCTCTGTCTCTCTCTATCTCTCAATGATAAATAAATGTTAAAATTAAAAAAAAGAAAAAAAGTCGAGAGCTTCTATGACACATCTCCCAAGGCCAAATGGCATAAAGTGAAGAAGCAGTTACTTATATGGAAGAACTTTTGAGCGTTCCCAGACCCCAAAAAATCACCTCTCCTAGGCTTTTTTGATATCCTAGGCCACATCTTGCCAATGGATGCACACAATAAATGGAGATAAAGCACAGATGCTCACAGACACGGTTCAAAGCTGTGGTGGCTTGACGCTGAGATGCTGAGTGTGGTTCCCGGGGAAGGAGCTGGTGAGGCCGCTCTCGCTGCTCTTGGTGTGTGCTGGGCCTCTGCGAAACCAACACTGCAGGCTATTTTCGCTTTCACCTTTGTTTGCAAAGGCAAAAACTCTTCAGATTTCTTTCAGTTAGGGGAAGTAGGTACTAATGTGGGTCTTCTGTAAAAGTGAAGTAACATAACACAAACTTTCCCAATGCGGGGGGTACCTGTATATAGTCCCCGTGGGCCTCAACTTACTCACCTGCAAAATGAAAATAGTTTGGGTCCAAACCTGACAAAGCCATCTTGAGGGTCAGAAGCAAGATCCTGGAGTGAGAGGCCACTCCAACAGGCCAATGGAGGCAACCCCGCAGGTGTGCAAGCTGGACATGATGGCACTTGTCCCACTGGCCTATGAATCAGCTTACCTGGGTAAGGGACGGGGTAAAATTGCAGCTCATCCAGAGACAGACACAGTTGCCTTTACTGAGGGCTCCGTCTATTCCAGGCCCTGTGCTGAGGGCTTTAGGTGCACCAAATCCCAAAATTCTCACAACAGCGCTGGTTGTTACTAGCGTGACAAGGTTGGGACGAGTAGCATCCCTATTTTACAGATGAGAAAACTGAGGCAAAGGGAGGCAAAAGCAATATTCCCAAAGTTACGGAGCTAGTTGGTGGTGAAGCCAGATTTGAGGTCAATGCCTTGGGAGGAATCAGGGAGAGACCAGAAACTTGTATAATCAGGGTGATTTCACCCTAAAGTTGAGGGGAATGCAGAGGTTACCTGAGGACCAGGGTCCCGGGCAGCTTCATAGGGAGGCGATGGGCACACCTGTCGTGCTTACAAGTGAGACAGATTCCAATCTTGCCATCTCATCCACAAATCCCTGGCAACTTTGCTGATTCTCTGCTCCCCACTCACATTAGGAGGTGAGCAAGGAGACAGGTGGTGTTGGTATAGCTCACACAGGGCTAGGACATGGCATATTAATTTGAAAATAATTACAGTGCGTGGGTCCAGAAGGAGTGAAATCAGCTTTCATTTACTCAGGACCTATGAAGTGCCAGGCCCCATCCTGCCATAAGCTGTACATACAATGATTTCTGATTCTTGCAAGACTCCTCTGGGGTCATCGGCATTACTTCCATTTTGCTGATGAAGAAACAGGCCCAGAGAGCCTAAGTGGCCTGCCCCAGGTCACACAGCCAAGCTAATAGCAATGCTGGGAGTCAAACCCAGCTCTTGCCGACCTCAAAGCGTTTCTCCTTTGCTGCCCTGTTTCCCTCTGTATCATATCCACCTCCACGCATTCATTCCAGCCTCACCCTGAGCACCTACTGTGTGCGGCGCGCTTGAACCTGCCATCATTACCTGGCCTGCTCACTTCGGCCCAGGAAGGGGAGGGTCTCTGGGGGGAGGAGCTTCCCTGGCTCCCACCTCAGACCCAGGGAAGCGGTCTCCCACGCTGCTGTCCCAGGAGCAAGCAGGCAGCTTTTCTTAGGTTGTTCTAAGTTAAGGATTCTCTCTTCTGGTAAAACAAGGAAACAGAGGGGATAAAAATAACAAAACAAAAAGAGAAAGGCACAAAGTTACAAGAACTCTCAAAATATCTTTCTGTTCTGGATACAACTCCTAACACAACTGGGGTAAGGGCCCTTTGGGAAGTTTTGATCTGCAGTTTCGAGGGCCCTTAAAGAATGCTGGACCAGACACTGGTCATCTGCTCAACTTGCATTTCCTCCCTCCTTTCCTCTTTACTTCCCTGCTAACAGACTCAATCTTGCTCACAAATCCATCCCCCAAGGAAGCTGAGCCTATGCTCAGCTCAAGGTGAAATCCCGGATGACCCGGTATCCCCTCTTTTCTAATGATGGGCTTAGGGGTGGCTATGGCCCATGCTGTAGGGGGTCAGGGAGATGAGCTCAGGATTATTGGATTGGTTTGGGTTTAAATTTGTTTCCAATTTGCAGTTCCAAATTATTAGATGCTCATTCTCCGATTAATTACAGCAGGGGATGATGAAATGTCAAAGCACAGAGCTTCCCCCCTGCCACTTCCTTCCTTCAGGAGCCAATACATTCTGTTTCTCCACAGTTTGGCTTCACTGCCTTATCGTCCCACCTTAGATGACAGACTTGTCTCCGTTCCAATCTGGGTTTTTTATTTCCCTCTTCATGGCTGACCAGAAAGGCATACTGTTGATAACAGAATGAAAAGAAAAGATTTTGGTTCAGTCTTTTAAAATAGACATGTTGTCATTTGTCTTGACTTTTGACCTTTCAAATAACGGCTTGTTTCTAAATTACCGTTTTGGGACAGTGGTATGATATGACTCACTGACATGGTTAATAGCCTGAAACTTTGATTTTAAAGAAAATTTTGGTAAATAAAATTACCTGTTTTTCTGCTGACTTCTGCTTTGGAGAGCTGTTCTCAGAGAAAAGCATTGTTATCACACATGCTAACACATCACTCCCTACTATGTAGCAAAGAGCCTCAAATTCCTCAGATTCAAGAAGAACAAAAATATTCTGACCACGTCCTACCAGTAATGCTCAACATAAATTACGAAGCACAAAGACAGCTTTGAAATGCAAAATATTTTACTATAAATGGCCTTCCCTTGGGCCCACAGACAGGACATTTCCTATACGTTACTTGGACCTATAACTTCCCTCTGAGATTTTATACCTATTGGAAAGTAAATATTTCTTTTTACAAGTCTAAGACAACCATCTGTTTATTTCTTGGGTCGGCTCTTAACTATTTACCTAATAGCCTGGTTTAGAGTCATTAGTGGCTATTGTCATTGTTCAATCATTGAATAAACGTCTTTGAATGCTGCTGTGTGGGCCCTCTTGCAGGCCACTGATGAGCCAGAGATGAATTCAACAGGGCCCTGTCCTCGGAGTTCACTCTTCAGAGATTTGTAAATTAACATTTGCCATCCGGTATGACAAAAACCCCAGTAGTCATACACTCAAGGAGGATGGAAGCAAGTCAACTTGTGGGGGGAGGGGAAGGGAGGGCTTCAGAGAAGAAGCGTCATTGAGCTGGATCTTGGATCTCAGTGCCTCCTGCAGGCTTGGAGTAACAGGTTGAATCCAGGAAGTCTACATACTTCAATGCAGAGGGCGAGTCAGGGGAGCTCCTCAAGATGCAGCCAGAAGGGCGGGAGGGGTTGAATGATGGAACCCTGGAGGTAACAATTGGAGCTTTATTCAAATAGACTTTCTCAGAGTCATGTTCTCTTGATATCTTTTGCGAGTTCCTTGCTTAGTTATTACATGATTGCCCTATAGTTTGGTGGCATGATGGTCAGACGCAGGCAAAGGATAGGAGTTCCTTTAGTTTGGCTTTTTCAGTGGACAAGGAAAAGCAACAGCACTCCAGGTCAGAGGACAAGGCTTCCTGGCCTTCCAGTCCTGGGAGGGCACCTGCTGCCGATGCAGGTCCTGATGAGGGTACGGATCCCTCAGGCCTCTAGGATGCTTCCTCTGCTACTCCCACAAGGGTGTCGTACACCCTGGGCACTCATGATGACCCTGGAGACTCCAAACTCAGCCTATGCCTGAGGGTTTATGCAAGACCATGAGACTCCAAAGTCAATTTTCCATGCTCACCTCCCCAGGAGAACATCTTCCTGTCGAGCCCAGTTTTCCATTGTCAGAACAATTCTCAGCATGTCTGAGTTTCTAGGTGAGAATTTTGGCATCTTGGGTTCCTTTTAAATAGGACACACTTGTAAGCTCTGAAGTAAAAAAGGAAAAGGTTCTTGTGAGGTGTTAGCTTTCAAGATTACGGTTCAGCAGGATTTTCAAGGTGCTTTGGGTGAATAAAAATGACACAGACAGCTGAACACTTCCTGCAATGAAACAGCAATATGGATCTGAGCTCCATGCATGACTCTCGAGGTGGTCAATGGAAAGGAAAGGAAAGAAAAGGGTCAGCAGTATTTTCAGGGCATTTGCCCCCAGATGTTTCAATCCTGTTTCCTTTGGACTTTGAAAAGTGGGATTGCAAGTTACCTGTCAAGGAAACATCAAACCAGAGGAATCCAAATTGCATGGTGTTGCTATCCAGGGGCAGGTCTTCAAAGAGCGCCCCTCCCACCCAGTGGTTGCTTAGAAAACTAGGACTTTTTGCCTTGGGGGCGTTTTGAAGAAGTTGCCAGCTGAAGGTACTGAACAGGAAATGACCTATTGTTTGTCATATGATAAAATGTTGCTTTTCTAAATAAAACAACAACAGCAATAATAATAATACCAGATAATAATTTATATTATAATATATATCTAATATAGTATCACCATCATAATGGCAACCTCAGGGGAGGGGCTGAAGACAATTGGGTGAGAGGTCAGGACGCCTGCCCCAAAGACCCCTCTCACTTTCTGCATAGGACCTGGAAAAGCTTCAGTTGATCAATTCCTTTGAGACTTGAAGATTTCTCCACTTTTAGGAATCTTCACGTGAAAATTCAAGCACAGCATGGCATACCCAAGGGCAAAAATAATCTTCAGTCTTTCCTGTCTTACTGCTGTTTCCTGAAGATAATATCTCTTTTTTGGCCCACCCGGGGCTCTGGAATTTTGGCCGATAGGTCCTTTATGCCTGTGGGACATCTGTCATCAGGAGGGAGTGACCCGCACACCTATTTGCACTTTGTTTTCTATTCAACTTCCCAATCATGAGATTGGGAATCTATTAAGCAATTTTTCCTTGACATTCAAACACTGTTTACCTAATGGATGGATCAAAACTTCTTAAAAACTGAAACAATTAGAATTTCTCAAGCTTATACATATTGGTTACTACATTAGTTACCCACATTTTCCAAAATGTTTCATTAAAACCATAAGTTTAATGTGTCAGACCCTCCTAAATGCTTCAAATGCCTAAAAAGTCCGCCAAAATGTACATAGAACACCACCATGACTGAAAAATGTATACTTACCGTTACTCTTAAACTGGTTACAAAGTATAAAGATTAGGGACATATATTGATTTTTTCATTATTTTTATACTTACCACTTTCTCAGAGCTACTTTCTTTTCTTTTTTTTTTAATTTGTTAAGGTTTATTTATTTCTGATACAGAGAGAGACAGAGCATGAGTGGGGGAGGGGCAGAGAGCGAAGGGAGACACAGAATCCAAAGCAGACTCCAGGCTCTGAACTGTCAGCACAGAGCCCGACACGGGGCTCGACCTCGCAAACCGAATGGTGAGATCATGACCTGAGCCGAAATCAGTCGCTCAACTGATTGAGCCACCCAGGTGCCCCAACTCAGAGCTACTGTCTTAGAATTAATATGATAGCTTCTAGAATTAGGGCAAACAAAATTTATTTTCTGCTAGGATTACAGATTTATTCCAGAACCAAAAGAAAAGTAATGTTATCTCAGGCCAGCTGTTTGGGGGTTACTGTTTCTTATTTGGGACCCCAGTAAAGGGTCTCCCAACATTATTACACTTACTATTAATGCATTATTAAATATGGCCTCACTAAGAATATGAAAGTCCATGCTTTTCACAGAGACGTCTTTTCTGTGACCAGAAGTTTTTCTCAAAGTGATGTTTCATCTCCCACGAAACCAGGGATTGAAAGTCAGAAGTTTGCTATCTTCGTGAAGACATTTAGCCAACTCAGCATCTCCCACCACATTATTGTTTCCCTCCTGTTATTGTACATGACTACTCATTTCTATTTTTTTCTCCATGACTATTAGATGTATTCAAAAGCCACTCTTTCTTCCTTGCAAGGATAGAAAAAAGTACCTGTGTACTTAATAAACCAACATGTATTTAATAGAAGAAATAATATCACTCAGATAGGCAGCTATTTAATATAAAATGGAACTGGATCATGTTCACCATTTTTTTGTACAATTTATATCAACTTTTTCTCCTTGGAGCTTCATTAGGAACTTATGGCCCTTCACAGATTCCATGTGCTTAAATTAATTATAGTTATCAATCTCATTTGGTACTCAAATTGTCAGAGCCTGACGAATGGCAGTCTCTACTCTAGGTTTTTTGGTCCTTTCAGAATTACTCTGTGACATTTTGCTTTCTCTGCAAAAAGGAACTTCCTTCCTACCTAAGGCTACCCTCCAAGAGCCCCATTTCTTTCAGTGGAGAGAAGTATTAGAGACAAAATTTGAGCATTAGGGGGCACATGAGAGTTGGTGGTTGGATACAGATGCTGCTGCTGTGGCCACTTTTAGCGACAGAGATGGGAAAACGTTTAAAGTTGAGGAGTTCACGTTAGCGTTTCCAATTTAACTGCAGCATAGCTCAGGTATGTTGTTTGATGTAAAAGTTACTAATATATTTTCTCAGTGACGTGCCAGTGTAACCTCTCATCCAAACTGTAAATTGTACCTCACTTGTCTTTTGTTTCATATTTATAAAATAAATACATATAAAATGCTTAATATTTTTCACTAATCCGTAGTCAGGTGATTAGAGAATGTAGAAGTAAGGTAGAATCCATTTTAGTGAAGGGTTTACATCTAACCATACCTAAAGGGGCTTATTGGGGCTCCTGGGTGGCTTTGTCTGTTAAGCACCCGACTCTTGATTTCGGCTCAGGTCATGATTTCAAGGTTCATGAGATTGAGCCCCACATTGGGCTCTGCACTGACAGTATGGAGTCTGCTTGGGATTCTCTCTCCCTCTCTTTCTGCCCCACTTGTGCTCACATGCACACACGCTCTGTCTCTCTCTCAATAAACAAACAAACAAATAGATAAATAAACTCTATAATAAATAGGCTTATTTATTTGGAATTTATTACAATGACAGAAGGAAATGATGTTAAGAATAACCCCACCCATATTCCATAATGATGGCTATTTATAGTTTATTTCATAGCAAAAAGGCCCAGTCCATGCCGGGGTTTTTTTCTGAGTGACCCACACGGTCACATGTGAAATGCAACTGCCATTGCTTGCTTCTAAGCCCTTCTTTCTAAGTCTTATTCTTGGTTTATAGATATAGTAAAGTGAATTTCTGAATCTCGGTCTTTTATCCACTGCTAAGGCATTTTGCTTCCCGGTGACATGGCTAACAGAATGTTGGCTGCGGTGACAAGGTACGGTGCAATCTATATCTTCCACCAAGCATGATGTATTGACATTCCCTCTAGCAGTGGTGTGTGAGGCCAATTGAGAATATAGAAGATGCTAATGCTTTCAAAAGAGTTGTTAGCAGGAAAAGACACTGTCTGCTTGGAATCCACTCTGGGAAGAAATCTACCACGTAGATAGCACAAGATACTTCCTGAGTAACGCCATTAAGCTTCCTCCGACATTGCTCCATAGACCTGCCATAACTCTGGATGTTTCAGGTCCAGTTTATGTCCTTTCCCCGGAGGCCAAGGAAGTGTCGACTTTCAGCCAAGGATTAGTCAATATTTATTAGCGGGAATAACAACAATAATTACAACAATGGCCAACTTGAATCTCTACTGTGTGTCAAGCACAGCACGAGGCTCTTTCCAGTTATTATATCATTAAATCCTCGTAATAGTCCCATGAAATTTTTACAATTATTTGCTTCATTTTACCTTTGAAGAAACCAAGGATCAGGTAACTGAAGTGATTTCTCAAGGATTCACAGCTGATTAATGGCAGAGCTCAGAACTGGGCATATGTGATGTTGGTGTTTTGAGGAACCATGCCTCCTGCCAAAAGCCATAGCCCCCAGAGATTCTGATGTAATTTGTCTTTGCTGGGGCTTGAGCATTTATATTTTAAAAGTCCACAGAATCCTGACAGAATTATGGAAGATTTTATCTAGTATGCTATCGGAGTCAAGCAATGTCCAAGGCCAAGGCTGTCAGAGAGAGAGAGAGAGAGAGAGAGAGAGAGAGGAGAAGGCAAGAGAGAGAGAGAGCGATTTATTAACTCCAAAATTATAATAACTTCCAAAGCCCTCTCTCACCAATTCCTCCCTCCACTGATACAGCCGTGGTGACATTCACAGCCACGTATTTGGGATACTTATCAGGAGAAGCATTTTTGCTACTGCTGTCCCAGTCTCTTTGTCCTGAAAGGTTTTATTTAGTCTTAACAGTATTTCGAGGAAGCAATAACCAGACTCCACATGACCCTTGGAAGTCTTAAGCCTAAATTCTAAGTTGAAAATATCAGATGGGGGAAATAGCTTTTCTTCACTTTTGTTCAGTCTTGTATCCAAGGATGAATGGGGTCAAAAGTGAGTCTTGTGCCTGAAAATCTGGACAGTGAGAATATTCATTTTGCAGGCTGTTGAGACGGGTGTTTATTTACAGCTACACTTACCTGTGCCCACCGACCCACCCCAAATTTACAGGTGACTGTGAGGTGGGAGCCAGCTGGGTTGTGGGGGAAATAACCTAGGGTGACCCAAAGGCTGGGGACCTTTTGACTGAAAGGGTGAAAGCCAAAAGCCACTCCAGGAGGAAACGTAACTTTTGTGCTCTCTTGTGACCATCATTGGGCTAGTGATCAGATCTGCCTAAGGTAAGCTTTGGAGTCCATTGTAACACTGTCTCTCCTGTATGCTATGGTCCCCCTTGCTTCTCTTTATTTAAAGATATCAAATTTATTTTTTGGAGTTAGCATGCAACAGAAAAGTACAAATAACTGCAAAACTCTGGAAAAGATCTGTCAATGATGATTTGTGTGGGGCTGCAAGTTCCGGAGTGATGGTTAGGATGCGTCCGGAATTGGACAGTTCTGGGTGGGATAAACCCCCATTCTTCCCCTTCTTAGCTTTGGTCCCTCGGGTCAGTAAACATATGTCTCTGAGCTTCATTCTCCTCATTTGCAAAAGGATTATAAAAGATACCTCTGTTGTATACAATCTCAGCATTGCTGGATTTCCAAATAGGTGCATTAATGTTTGTTTATTCGTTCTGTAAATGTTTCTCGAGAGGGTACATGATGCTGAAGACACAATCCTGAGCCAAGCCCCTATCTGCTCTCTCATTTCAGTCTACCAGGCATGACAGATGGTAATGACAGTGAGAATACCTCACCAAAAAGTGTAACATTATGCCTCTGGGAAATACAATGAGATAGAGGTAGGTGGTACTAAGACAGCATGAAATGGGGGTTGACCTGCAACCAGAAGGGAGAGCAGCCATTTTCCACCTCATCGCTTTGCTTCCAAGAGAAACAGGACATTCTTAGGCAAGTTCTCTGGTTCCTCAGTGGGATTTAGCCTAATAGGGGCAGCAGGAGAGCAGTCACTTCAAGCCATCCCTAGACAGTATCTGCAACATTCTGCCATCACTCCCCTGCCCTGCTGGTCATTTGGATTAACATGGACCCCAACGGGATTGACAAACTCACTCATCTGAGTCTCTCTTCCACAAACACTCACCCCCTCTAGGGCCATCCCCACTGTCCCTGTAGCCTTTTCAAGGTGAACTCCTGACAAGCATTCTGCATCAGATCCCCAGGGGTTGTGGCAGCAAGATGAGTCACCTCACAAATATAGTACGTTTCCCTAGGGGGCGGCGGTGGGTGGAAGCATTTGTAGAATTCACTCTGCTTTAATAGATCATTTAGAGCATGTCATATATCAGAGAGCGAAAACAAGCCAACAAGCTAACCAGGCATGTGGCCCCTCCTTGAGCCCCAGCTGGTGACTCCCCACCAGCACACCCTCTGCCACACACAAGTCTTAGAGAGGTTGGCATGAACCTGGGTCACAGAGCCTTGCTCAGCCCTCCCTCTCCCTCCAAGGCCAGAGTGCTCATTCTCTCTCTCTCTCTCTCTCTCTCTCTCTCTCTCTCTCTGTCTCCTTGCTGTTTCCCCCTCCCTCTGTCTCTCTGTCCTTCACTCCATCTCTCTGGCTCTTCTCCCTTTCCTGTTTCCTCCATATTTTCCTCCATTTGCAAGTCGCGACCCCATTTCCAGCCATACCCAGCAGGAGTGAGAACTGATTCTTCGCTCCTCTCAGAACTTTTGGCCTGGGTCTCTGGCCTTGCTTGGGCTTAGAGCAGAATCCCATCTTCCTTCTAGCTGCTGGCAATGTTCCCTCCCTCACCAACTCTTCCCCCATATCCCAAACCCAAGCCCACAAAGCCCAGCTCTGGGCCCAGGGTCTAGACCAAGAAGGTGGCTGACCCCCCCTCCCCACCCCCCCACACACATACACACACTCACACACCCCACCTTCAGGGTCATGTAGATTTGCAGGGACTATTCTGGGAACCACCTCCAGGAATCTGCAAAGGAGTTGGGGCAGGTCTGAGTCTCCATAGGACCCACCCCCCGCCTCTCAGGGGCTGAGCCTCTGTTCCCTTCCTGAAGGGGCTGGGGAGGGGGAGCTGCTGAGGAGACAGTCTCAGAGGAAGGTAGGCAGCCTCTAGGCTGCCACTGGGCCTGGCACGTGAAGGGAGAGGGAGCAAGGACCCCGAGGAGAGAACAGCTGAGCCTGGCCCCAGGACTCACCTTGGTGACCCCAGGCCCAGTAGTCTCAGTTTAACTGCAAACTGACTGGACAAGATCCCCTGTATCATTCTTCTAGACTCAACATCATTGTTAAGACTGAAGACCATCCCTGGAAGGAAGAACAGAGCCCTTGGAATTATCAGACCCTGGGCCAGGCTTCATCCCATTTGTCTTCTCATTTATCCTTCCTAAGAAGGTTTGGGCCTGACCCAAACGGATGAGGATGTTGAGTTTCAGAGAGGCTAAGTGACTTGAGCAAGCCCACACAGCTAGAAGTATCAAGGCCTGTCCAGCTCCGGTCTTCCCACTAAATAACTCTGTTCCCTGGCAACAGGGGTTCTGTGGCCCTGACACAACTGGGTATAGGGCAGCGTCACTGCTGTAATGCAGACCCAGAAACTTAATTCAGAACATCAGGCCCCAGCTCATGCCCATTGGCTGGGCAAGGACCCCAGCAGCGTCCTCACCATGCACTTCTGCTGATGCACCTGCCGGCACCTACCCTCCATCTGTCCAGCAGCAGCTCCCAGACTGTGCAACCCAGTTACCACCCAACTGGCAGGAAGGTCAAATATGGGATCTTGCCTCTCCCTCCAGTTTGAGGATTGGGCATATGGACTCAAGAGTGGTCATTGAATTTTCCTTTCTGAAATTGTGCATTTAGAGCGGAGTAACCTAGCACAAAAAGTAGTGGCAATGGATTTTCCCTGAAGATACCCTGCTCACAAGTTCCCGTTGCCAAGACTTCTGGAACCAGCCAGGTTCCTGGCAGTTCCTGGCAGTTTAGTTGTTAAGCATCTTCTGGGTGTGTGTGTCCTCATACTCTTCTCATAATTTCTTCCTTCAGCTGAAGTTGGCTAGAGTCATTTTCTGTTGCTTGCAACCAAAAATAACTCTAATATATCACTATCCTTCGGTCAATAGAGAACCATAGTGTGGTAATCAAGGCTGCTTATGGTCAGGCCTCCCAGCCTGCCCCAACCAGCTTCTTCCTACCTGTGCCTGCTATACTCCAAGTGTGCTGCCCTGTATCATGCCTGCCCACTTGTTTTCTATGGTTGTACCATCATATATTGAGCCAGGCCCCTCACCCCTTGCCCCACAGCAAGGATTTTAAAATTGAGATAGAATTCGCTTATTAGTCAGGGTTCTCAAGAGAAACGGGACCAATAGTATAAATGTACTGGTTATTATATGTAACAGTATTATATATATCATATGTATAATAAATAAGACTCCATAGAGAGAGAGATTTATTTCAAGAATTGAGTCACATAACTATGGAGTCTGGCAAGCCAGAAATCTGCAGGGCAGGCCAGCAGGCTGGACACCTAAGGAAGGGTTGATGTTGCAGCTCAAGTGGGGACACAGAATTCTCTCCTCCCCAGGGGATCCTCAGTCTCTTTTAAGCCCTTCACCTGATTAGATGAGGCCCACCTGCATTATGGGAGTTAATTGGCTTTACTCAAAGTCTACTGAATTAAATGTTAATTTCATTCTAAAGTGCCTTCACAGCAACATCCAGACTGATGTTTGATGAAGCAACTAGGTACTGTGGCCTAGCCAGGTTGGTACCTAAAATTAACCATCAAAATTCACATGCTATAAAATCAACCCATTTAAAATGTACAACCGAGGAGTTTTAGCATATTCACAAAGCCATGAAACCATCACTGCTATCCAATCACAGACCATGGTATCACTTTGGAAAGAAACCCCAGCCCTTCATTCACCCCTCCATCCTCCCTCTCCCAGCTCCTGGAAACCTTCTGTATTTTGCACATGCTTATTCACCCTCCTCCTCCTCTCCCTTTGCCCGCCCTGCAAATTTCTACTCATTGCTCGAAAGCCAGCCGTTCTGAAATCTCTTCCTTGACTCCAGCCTCCGTGAGAGACTCCATCCCACTCAAAGCGAGTTAACCATTCTGTCTTCTGTGATGGCCAGTATACGCTCTCCGTGCCTCCTGGCGGGGCCCCAGACAAAAGATGCTAACTTGTTTCTCTTTCTCACCACACCGGAAATCTTCAGCTGTGGCTGTGGACTTCAGGAGTTTTTGAATTAGACCCCACATTTTACCCATTTGTGGGTGGGTTTAGCTGTGGGTGTGTGTGTTTGTGTGTGTTTCTGAGGTGGGGGTTTGCAAATGCATCGGATTTTCAGAAGGGTCCCATGAAGTCAGAAGCCATGACATGAGGCAGAACTTCTCAAGGGCGGAGACGAGCTCACTAGTTTCTCTAGGCCTCGTGCCTGGTGCAGACTAGGAGGTTTACTAAATGTGCATGGGTGATGAAGAAATCACATTTCGGAAAAGGTCACTTCGTTCAAGGGTTTTCCTTCATCGTTCTCTGTGAGGCAGTTAAAAAGCAAAACCAAATAACATATGGCTAAGTGTCAGAGGAGGAGGATAGATGTACAAGCATGTACTCATTCATCCATTCATGCATTCATCCGCTCCCCATTTATTTTATGCACCTGCAAGGAACCAAGCCCAATGCCTGGTGTTTGGTGCTCAGAGAAGCAAGCAGTCCCTGAGAGAATCAAAGGTCTCTGAATGTGGAAGGAGATGGTAGAATCAATCAGGGAAGGCTTCCTGGAGGAGGGGCAATATGAGCGAAGTCTGGAGTGAGGAATAGGATTCAGATGAACGGAACAGGGGCCTGGGAAGGGTCTCCTGAGGCTGTGTGATGGAAAGGGCATTCGTGTGAGCAGATGCCAGGCAAGGGCTGGATCACTAGTCCCTGCAGCCCAGGGAGGACTTTTTAAGGCTCCAAGGGGGTGATGGTGCAGAGAAGCCTGCCCGGTGTGCTGCTGCAGCCTGTCTGTAATGAGGTGTGAGTGTCATTACTGAGCCAGAGCACAGGGCAGAGCTGAATGGGTAAAAATACTGACCCTGAGTCTGGCCGGGCACTGAGCAGAAGGAAGATTTCATTAGTGTCGGACAGAGGACGGATGTGTCTGCTCCTGCTGAGGCCTGAGGGCAGGAGGCTGGCCAGGCGGGGAGGGTGACCCCATGGCCCCTAATGGTGATTAAGCAGTCTGGGAGCTACTGGCACTAAAGGAGGGGGGAGAGCAGGACCCCATCTGTTACCTCAGCGCTTACCCTGCAAGATGGAGGACAGCTGCCAGAAACTGAGAGAACGTCTCCTCGAGAAAGGAGAAGCCATGCTATAGGAAGTACTGATTGCACCCCTGTGAGCAGAGAAGGAATGAGTCTGTCGGGGGCCAACGTAACTCGGGCCAGGGCTGAATGGTGGTGTGATGACTGGTGGGGGTGGGGGACACTGACCTTTCTAGTCTCCCTCAGTGCCCTGTGAAGGCCCCAGAGCCACCCCAGTTCTTCCCATCTCCCATCTTCCTCAACCCCATCTCTTCATCCCTGTCCACCCCCCACCCACCCCCACCCACCCCCCCACCTCATCCCTGGGCAGTTCTGAGCAGACCACTCTAAAGGAAAGTGTGGTGTTTTTTGGAGCAGCAACTCTGTGCACAGAGCCATGCTTGTTTGGGGGTTTGTTTTGTTTTGGTTTGGTTTTTTAAGTAGACTTCATGCCTGGGGTAGAGCCCAATGCAGGGTTGAACTCGACCCTGAGATCAAGACCTGAGCTGAGATCAAGAGTCAGACACTTAACTGACTGAGTGACCAAGGGGGCCTGGGTTGTTGGCTTTGGAGTTGGTCCCATCAATTGTTGGTCCCATCAATCCCACTCTTTTCCCCGGACCACTTGAGAAATAGATGGAGAGCTTGGGTGCAGTGAAGGCCCCTCCTATGTTACTGCTGGGAGCTACACTGGAGGGTGGGGCAGAACATGTAGCCTCAGGAAGTGAACTTGGCCACTGGGTCCCACCCAGAGCAACAGGAGCACTGGAAGGGCCTCCTGCATGCACAGATGGCCTGGGCCATCTGCCACATGCAGGGGGCACGAGCTGACACTCGTAAGCCAGGCATCTGGAGGAAGGGGCTGAGCTACAGGATCAGAGGGCTGGTCACCCATCTCCCAGGGGACCCATGTCCACCCTCCCCACTGAAGCTGGAGGGGAGGCCCGAGGAAGCACCGCTGTTTCTCTCAAACACTTTAGGGTCAATGTTGGCATGCTGACTGCAGAAGGGATTTTCCCTTATGCTTGGCACTTTGCAAGTGTCTTCTAATCAATTCCTCACTGGGACTGTTTGAAGTGCGTGACAGAGGGGGCAGGGAAGTACAAGAGACTGAGGGATGAGGCCTTGCAGTGGTGGCCTTGGGCCGGGCCTCTCTTCTCCGCGACCCACGATCCCCTAGTGACCAGCACACCAAGCTCAGCAGAGAGTTGTCAGAATCATCTAAATTAGGAGACATCCAGTGAGCCATGAGCTGTACCGTGTGACTCTGTGTGAGTTGCTTAGTCTTTCTGTTCTTGCCGTTCAGCTGCAAAGTAAAGCCAGCCCAAACAATCTGTGTTCACAGTTGAGAGGCCTCCGGGGCCTCTGAAGATGCATAGGCTATGTCCCTGCCCCAGCGGACAGGTCCACATCTTCTCTCTCTGGCTCCCTGCTTAACATTCTCTCATGGTGACGGGGTGCAGGGGGATGGGGTGACGATAAAGCGGGAGCACAAGGAAGTTGTTTTGTGGAGATGGAGTAGTTTTGTATCCATCCTGACTGTGGTGGTAGTTACAGCAGTCTACACCTGGGATAGAATGGCCCAGGAACACACACACACAGATGAGCACGTGTAACCCTGGGGCGATCTGAACAAGGTCTCTGGATTCGACGTCCGTCTCTTGACTTTGATATTACACCATAGTTATGTAAGAAGCTAACACGAGGCGGGGGCGGGTGGGGGGGACACCAGATGAAGGGGACAGGGTACCTTTCTGTACTATTTTTTCAGTTTCTTGTGAGTCTACACTTTTTTTTTTTTAATAAAAAGTGAAAAAATATTCTGCTACGGCCTCTCCTTGCCTTAGCATAAATCCAAACTGTGCCAAGGACAACAGACCCTGTGCGAGCTGGCCTCCCTAGAACCTCCTCCGTTGTTCTGCATGGCCTAACCCCACTGCCCTTCTCTCTGTGCTCCCAGCAAACTCCCTCCACGGGGCCTCGGGCCTTCACCTCATGTTCTCTCACCCTAAAACTTAGGCGTGAGTAACTCCTGCCTGTCAATCACGTTTCAGAAGCAACCCTCTTTCTCAGTGAGGCCTTCTGTCTCAGGTTGACCCCTTCATCTCTCCCACAGGGACCTTCCTGGTGTCCTTACAGTGCCAACCATCAGCAGACATGACCTTATTTGTTTGCTTAACTGCTGTTCACTGTGTCCTGACCGCTCTTCTATGAGAATGGAAGCTACAGAGAGCAGGAAAAATGTCCATCTTAGTCACTGGTGGATCCCCATACCTACAACGGGGATAGGTACTATAGATGGCTAGTGAATATTTATTAATGGTAGATGGCTGGCTGGCTGGATACACCACACAAGACTGCATTTGAGCCATAGGTAAAGAAAAAAAAAGTTACTTCATGCAGAGGTTCTCCACCAGGACTCACACTGTTATTTAAACACACACATATCACCTCCCTGATTACTATAGGCCCAGACTACTCTCCCGGTCCCCCACCCCTCCATACAGTTCAAATCTCCAGTGCCCTTACTTCTTCATTGCTAAGCTTCCTAATTGCCAGCAAATCTGGCTTATAGTATAACATCTCATTTAAACTTTAGTTTGAATTCCAGGTCAGTACCAACTTCCTCCAGAGATTTGTACTATAAACTTTATTTGATATCACTTCATCTGGAGGGAATTTCAGTAAAGAGGAGTGAGGTCCATTTTGGGCACATTTCCTATGCCCATAATGTCATGCCTCTTAGAGAGTCAAGAGCAAATTTGAATCTGGTTCTGAGGACAACTTTTGGTACTTTAAAATATGTAAGACCCTTTCCAGAGCCCGGAGTTCTAGTCCCAATTCTATTGTTCCCTTCATACATTTCCCTGAGCAAATCTCTTTCCCTCCCCTGGCCATCTGTAAAGTGGCATATGAGGTCCTTTTTAGCTTTGAGTAACATAACCCTAGAAGAGGGTACAACTCTGGAGAGAATCAGAGTTTTTGAGATGAGGGCACATCCAGATTTAGAGCCTGGGATACAGCCCAAGTCCCTTAGCCACCCCCTTCCCCAGTCATTCAGTTTCCACTGTAGAAAATAGCTGTATCTCCCACCTAACTGAGCTTCCCCTCCTACCTGAGGGCTTGGCTTGGGGTGATCAGAGCTTTGTGTGGCTCTGGTAGTTTGCACAAAGGGCTCCTGAACAAGGCATTCCACTCCCTGCTTTCTGGAATATAAAGAGTAAGTGTCCTTCAGTTTAGCAGACCAGTAAGACATTAGAAGTCACTTCCTAGCTCTGGGCACAATAAAACCCCAAAGCAGGTTGCATACAGAAGCCAGGAAGCTCCCATCCCTAAAGATGTTTCGGGATGACTCAGTTGCTCACTTTAATCATCTGTCACATGGGGACACGTGGTGCCTGGGCCAGCATTCTCCAAAGTCCATCCAACTATAGGTCCCCATAAATGGGACCAACGGTGCATTGCTGCCCTGGCCAGTGAGACACTCCCATGGGAGCAAAATAGACTGTGGCTCTCATGGAGCTGCTTAGGAGATGGTCCCTGAACCAAGTCATGTGTTTACAGTGATGTGTGGCTGCTAAATTCGTATTTGTCTTTTAAGACCCAGTTCCAGCATCTCCTGTTTTGAAAAGGCTTGCTTGACTGCCCCGTCCCCCCAGTCTTCTTCCTGTAGGTTGAGTTAGACTTCTCTTCTCGGAGCTGGTGTGGCTTCTCAGCTGATTGCTATAGGCCTATCCCCTAGTCCTCAGATGGACTCTGTACGTCACTGTGTCCCCACAGGACAGGAGCTTCTTAAGGGCCAGGACCGAGCCCACCTCACCTGTCTCTGCATCTCTGCTACCACCCCAGCACAGGTGGGGCAGAGCAAGGGCTCAGCAGTGCTGTCAAATCATTGCAGGGACTGGTTGGGAGCTCATACTTCACAGATGACAGATTTCAGGGACTGGCAATGTGGGAACCAGGAGAAGAGCCCCGGTCTCTTCTGCAGCCTCCCTCGGCCTCCTCTTCCTCCGTAGCCTTGATTCCTAGCAAACTGCATCAGGTCCCCATCACACACCAGGCTCGATGCTCATCTGCATAGCATCCTCCATCCAGAACAGCCCTGAGCTGTGGGCAAGAATACTAATGCAGCATGCAAATGCCAGCTCAGGGAAAGAGAGCCCTGGACTGTCAATTAGCTCCCCCAAGCACCTGCTAGAGCTCCCAATCCCCTCGCTCACTAGGGGCCAGCCAGGGCAAGAAGGAACAACAGACACAGAAGTCATCTTGAAGTGCCACTGTGGTTAAAGAAATGCCTTGCAGCCTCCCGGGAAGGGAGCCTCTATATAGAGGGAGTGGAGGAGGAGGCCAGCGCGTCCTCTCAAGAAGGGGGCTCCTAGGGGCGTTCGGGAGGAGGGATGGTGTTCCTGCTTTTGGAGGTACTGCATTGCCCTTCCCTCCACCCTGCCAGCTGCAAGCCAGGCCACCTGGGTGCCAGTGTCAGTGCACATGACCCATGACCCATCGTGGTCCTCTAAGCCAAAACAAAGCTTCCTTGCAGCCCCTCTCTTCCGACCCAGGGCATCCTCAGGGAGGACCGTGAGTGGAGAGCACCCCCTCACCCCTCCTGTTCTTCCTGACACTGCTCTGCTTCCCCCTCCGCTCACTTCTTTCTCTTCCCTCCCCTCCTTTCCTTCATGGGTAATAGCATGGGCTTTGAAGACAGACAGAACTGGGTTCAAACTCTGACTCTCCAGCTATCTCCAGTTTTGTGGCCACGGGCAAATCACTTCACCTCTCTGACCTCCAATTTGCTAATGCCTAAAATGGAGAAGAGAGCAGAGACAGAGGTATTTTGAGCACTGTTTTATGGGTAGCTAAGGATTTCAGGCGACTTCCCCTGGTGCGCCTCAAGTGCTACTTGGCTTATTTCTTAAAGTGCCGAACCTAATTTCTATTCCAAAGCCCCACTCTTCTTGGGGCCAGAAATGAAATCTCAAGAAACTCACAATACTCCTGTCTCCTCGGCATTGCCCGAATATCCTTCTGGGGCTTATGAAGCCTTGAGCGGTGGGGTATACTCGGCCTCTGCTCTGTAGCCTTTCCAGGCAGGTGGCCTCTGAGACGTCCTGGTTCCTGAGCATTCTGCGGTCCCTCTGCCATCCAGGTCATAGCTAGGGCCCCTGGCCTGCACCTAAGGTTTGCCCACTCTTTGGGGCATGGTAGGCCATGCCTCTGTTGAGTGTGGGGGAAAGATTCCTTTCCTTGCCAGGCTTAGCTAGGAGAAACAAGTCAGGATCCTTGTCGCAGCAAAGTCACACAGACTAGTGGAGTGGACACTGTGCTGCACAGAGGACGGGCAGGGCTGGGAGGGCCACTTGGGGTTTTGTCCACTCTCCCAGACTCCACTTGGGAAAGGGGAAGGGCCTCCCTGGCCCCCAGATTCCACTGGAGTCTGGGGGCTTCATTGTTGAATGGTGCTTTGCCTGAGGTGGGTCAAGGACAAACCCAATCTCCAAGCCCCATTCTTCTAGGCCTTCTATCAGACCAGAGCCTTTGTAAGTCAAAATCTAAGAAGGTGGGTCCATTGTTTCTGTGTCATATTGCCCCAGGCAGTGAGTGCCACAGGTCTCAAGTGTGGAGCAGGGTCTGTGGTCACAGGAAACAACAGAAGAAACTTCCACTGTTATCTTGTAGTTTTATGTTGCCTCCTTTCTGCAGCTCTGTCCCAGAGTCAGTCCTCAGCATGGAGGCAACCATGACTTTTCTCCCTGCTTCCTTCCTCCCTCTCTCCCTGCTCCTGGGTTTTTTTTTTTTTTTTTCTTTTCTTCCTCAGGCTCCAATTGTGGCTGCAGCCGCCTAGCTGGGAAGCTGGGAGCCAGCGCTGATAGGTTCAGTGGGCCGTGTAGGGCCAGGGGCGCTCATCGCTGGCATTATTACTAATCATCACACAGCATGGCTGCTACTCCTTCCCTCCTCCCCTGCTCATTTCCTCTGGGGTCTTCAGTTTGTCGAAGCCACAGAGGGAAAACAGACCCTGTGTGCTTTTCTGCATTCCCATAGGCAGGTGGGTATGGCTGTAGCCCCTAGGCAGTGAGGGTTTGAATGGAAGCTGCAACCACCACAAGCACCAGCCAGAGGGCCAGGACCCAGGGGACCTTCGCATTTGTCCCTTGGCTCTAAGAAGTCAGACCATACCTGTGAATCCCCAGTGAATTGTAGCCTCCCAGAGAAACAGTGGTAGAAAAAATAAGTTACAGTAGAGCAGGAGGGCTTGGAGCCAGAAAGGGAGTGTGGGATCTGGAGTCAGACCATCAAGTTCAAAGCCAGCTCTACCACTTCTTGCTGTGTGACTTTGGGCAGGTCACTTAACCTCTCTGTGCTTTGGTTGCATCCTCTATAAAATGGGGGATAATGAGGATACCTACCTTACTGAAATGAGTAATGGGACCAGGAACAAACCGGCACATAGTAAAAACTCCACGGACAGTGGCTACCATTGTTAAGGCAATGGTTATATAATCTAAGGAGACTAAAGGAGGGGAGTGAACATGATAAACTCCTGCACATTTACTCAAGGAGATTATGGATCCATATTCTGCACGCACTTTAGAAATTCTGCCCTGATTTCTGTCTTCATTGCCCCAGCCATTTCAGTGTCACACAACTCTGGCAATGGCAACTGTCCAGGGCCACCCCGCCCCATCTCAGTCCTACTCTGTCCCTGACTCTACCCTCCACTACCTCCAGCCCTGTGCCTTTCTCCCCCCTGCTTCCACCCTGACCTGTGCCCTCATAGCCTGATCTAGGCCCCTGACCTTGCTGAATCCAAACACTTGCTTCTCCCAGGACTTTTGGTGGGAGCCATCCTGGCCAGAGTCATAGGCTGTTTTTCTCAGCAGCAGAGCTAGAGTAGTCATTCCCACTCATTCTTGGTGAAGTCTGGGGTGTTATCGTGAATTGCTTATCTGCCCTTTGCCCTCTCAGACTGTGAGTCCCCCAAGCAAGTGAGCATAAACTTCTGCAGCCGCAGAGATCAGCTCAGGGTGTGATGGAACAGGAGGCACTCACTAACTTGTGACTGAATGAACAAGTGAGTGAGTGAATGCAGTTTAGTGAGGAGGTTAACAAAGACCAGCACTCATTTAATCCTTACAACAGCCCTAAGAAATAGGTGCAATTATTTACACCCATTTTACAGATGTTGACACTGAAGTTCAGAAAAGTTTAAGTCAGACAGCTAAGAAATGACTGTATAAAATCCCTTAGAATCTTTCCCCCTGTAGTACGGAGTTTCTTAACTAGGCGTCCACGGATGTGCTTCATGTGGGAGAGTTGTAAACTCCATAAAATTTTATGCAAGGTGTGAGTGTGTGTGTACCCATGCATGGCTACTTTGGGGGAGAAGGTTCACAGGTTTCATTGGATATTTAAATGTTTATTTGAACATATTTAAATCTATCTCCCTCTCCACCCTTCCTCCTTCTACCCAGCCTTCCATACACCCGCAGAAAGCCTTCTGATCAATTTCACCAAGTACTTACCTTGCGCCTGGCCTAAGGAGGGCACCCATGACTTCTTAGGACACATTATGTATGTTGCTTTAGATAATTGAAAGCCAACATGCTCTGGAATGTCCTCCCCCCTCGTTGGATCTGGGTAACTTGGAAGTGCTTTGCTGCCAGTGTCTGGGCTGCGTGGGTGGCTGCACTCTGTCTGAACTCATTTCAGCCCCTGGTAGAGAGACTGTTCCAGCACTGGAGCATGAAGGGGGAACCCTTGGGGCAGTGCAGCCAGCAGGACATCAAAGACAGAGCCTGTGACCTGGCTTCCAAGAATGAGTTTTGCTCCCTGAAAGGTCACACTCAACCTTGACAGATAAGGTCATTGCCGATGCATTAAGGATGTGGCCTCAGAGAGACAATTCCCCAGCCCAGGTCCTATTCCAAGATCTTTTCTTCCTCCTGGGAAGGGGGTGAAGAAGTTCTTTACAAAAAAGACCAGAAGGGGAAACTGAGGAATGGAGTTAGCATTTTCTGAGCCAGGACTGTTCTAGGCGAGAGGCCTCCTGCCAGGCACGTTTGTAATCATGATCACTTTCAGCCTCACCCTGCGACTGAGGCTGGCGGAATTATTCTGCTTGCAGATTGCTGAAACTGAAGCTCTCCCAGGTCAAATAACTTGCTTGAGGTCACCCAACAAACCCAGCATTTGTAACCTGATCTCCTTGACTTGAAAGCTGTATCTAACTCCCTGTCTTCTGAGGTTCTATACTCAGTTGTGACATAACTTTGTAGTTTGCAAAAGGTTCATCCTACTGGCTTTGAGCATCCCCCCCCCACCCCACCTCATCCCAAACTCATCTGTCCCCTCCTCCCCACCAGTCTGGTCACAGTTTGTAATGGTAAGAGGATCTGATAGCCTTTGGTCCTAGCCTGCCAACTCCCTGAAGGCCTCTTTTTGTTCATTATATAGAATGGTGCCTAGCAGGTGGATCATGCTTAATAAGTATTTGTTGATTGAATGAATAATTAAATAAGGCCCAGAGCAAATAATAATAAAGGACATTTGTGACTGCTTTGCAGGGGAACAAAGTATTTTCCCTTTACTTTATCTGACCCAATCCTCACACCATCCTTGAAAGGACTTTGTTCGTGTTTCAGAGAGAAGTAGCCCAGGCCCAGAGGTACATTTGGTAAGAGAAGTGGGACTTGATCCCAGGGCTAAATGATGGTGCCCTTTCCCCTATCCCGCTGATCTCAGCGTGAGTGTTTGCAGAACACTTGGGATGTCCTGGGTCTGGTCGAGCCATGGTGGATGGGGGCAGGGTAGAGGGGTGCCTGCTTTGCTTTCTAAAAACTCAGGATCTATTTGAGGAGGCCAGACTTATGCATGCAGAACATTTGGGAAATGGTACAAGACAGCAGCTAGCATAGTGCTGAATTGCACATAATCAGGTGCCAACCACATTCCCTTCCTTAACTAATCTGAGTCTTTTAATACCAGATGGGGACCCTGAGAATAGACTTCCTATGAAACAGATGAAGAGCAAAGATGGAAGCCAAGGGGAAGGGCTGTGGCTGACTCATTTCTATACCCCTCTAACCCAGCACGATACCTGGCCCACAGCAACAGTGACAGTGGCAGTCCGCCCTCCGTAACTGGCCACACTGTGTGCTGGGCACCTACCAAGGGCCTTACATCACCTCCAAGCCCTCACAGCAGCACTATAAGGTAGGTACTAATGTAATCCACAGAAGGTGAAAGTAGGGTGCAGAGAAGGTACTCCTCAGGCTCCAGGTCACACAGTTAAAAAGCAGCAAAATCAAGACTTGAACCCCGATCTAGCAGCACCACCAGATCCACGCTGTTAATCTGACACTGCTGCTTCCACGGGTGGTGGGAACTTATTGAATTTCCCAGCCGGCAAGGATGGAAAGAAACAGGGGTGAGTGAGCACATGACAGTAGGGGGAGGGAACATGGGACCTGCAGGTCTCTGACCATTTCACCCCTTCTTCCCTGAACAGCCTTCCAGGAATACCCTAAGGAGTGCTACACGGGTGTTTATGTCAGAGGAAAGGGAAGGCCTTGCCTCCAGAGCTTTCTGAGGGCATGGACAGGCGCCGTGGGTGTGTATTACTCAGCTCGGGCTGCTATTACACAATGGCACAGACTGGGAGGCTTAAACAACAGAAATGTATCTTTTCACAGTTCTGGAGACTGGAAGTCCAAGATCAAGGTGCCAGCAGGGTGGGTGTCTGGTGAGAGCTCTCCCTTTGGGTTACAGATGGCTGCCTTCTGCTCCCTGTGTGCTCACAAGGCCTTTCCTTAGTCATGTGTGCAGGGGTTGGGGGAACTCTCTGATGTCTGTTCTTATAAGACATTACGGACACTAATCCCCTAGGATCAAGACCCCACCCTAGTGACCTCATTTAGCCTTAATTAGGTCCCATCTCCAAATACAACCACACTCGGGGTTAGGGCTTCAACATATGCATTTTGAGGAGACACAGACATTCAGCCCATAAGAGCGTGGATGAGGGAGGGGTAACACCTGGACATAGGGCATGAATCAGGTCACCTTCAAGAGTAGAAGGAGCCACAGCCAGGGAAGCCCCAGCTGGACAGGGCTGGCAAGATGGCCTCGGTGAGTACATGTTGGGGACAACAGGACAAACTGCCCACGCGGTACTCTGCTCTCTGTGGCGAATCTCCAAGAGGCAGGAGCAGGTCTGCTGTCTTCTCTCTCTTCTCCCTCACACTTGACGTGCATTCCTCCCTAGACGCATTCTTTGCGAGCCTTTCCCGGGCAATGTCTGCCGCATCATACAATGCATGTGTGTGTCCATTTATCTATAGATAATGCCTACCACACAGGGCATCACCAGGAATAAGTGAGCTATTGTGCGTGTAAATATCTGGTACATGGTTGACATATGAATGAATAAATATTTGTTGAATAAATGAATCTTTACTTAGAGGAGTGTGCTTCTTCCTTTGAAGAGCTAGGACGATCTGGTAATCACCAATTTTTACTTAATAATTGGTTCGCTGAGCAAAGAAAATTCATTCATTCATTCATTCATTCACTCAGCACAGATTGACTGCACCCCTGTTAGAAATGAGGGGTTAAGTAGACAGTGAGGAGCTAAATCAGTAGTGGTCCCTGCTCCCAAGGTACTCTCTGTGCAGAGGGAGACACAGACAGGAAAGGCACAATGAGAACCAAGGAAATGAGTTTTCTGATGGGCACAAAGGCCCGAGTGCCACAGGAACCCCTGAGGCAAGCACCAGTTCAGGGCCAGAAAGGTATTCCTGGAGCAAATGATACTTGAATTAGATGGTCCAGGATATGTGGGGTGAAAGGGGTGAGTGACATCCTAGGCAGCAGGAACGGCAAGTGCAAAGGCCCTGAAACACAACCCTAGAGGGCACCAGTGAGGTTCTGTGTGGCTGGGGCCCCACAGGGAGCACCAGAGAGCAAGGTGATTGGGAGATGAAGTCAGGTCACAAAAGGGCCTCATAATGCATGCTCCTCAGTTTGGACTTTATCTTGGTGGCTTGACTTTATTCTCACGGCTCAGAGGCAGCCAGTCGGAAACTCCTCCAGGGGTACTTTACTATCTCTGATCTGTAAAATGGAGCAATTCATCTCCACTCTGCCTCTTCATACAGTCACAGGGAAGAAGAAGAAATGCAAGAGTAGCATCCTAGTCTTCTGTAAACTCTCAAGTGTTGGTTCTCATCTGCAGGTAGTGTAGAGATGAGCAGGTGCCTGAGGGTCCAGGGGCACTAGAAGGCTGCACCACCCTCTCCCTGGCAGAGCTCTCTCCTCTGTTCCTTGAGTCCTGGCCATCCTGATGGGTCCTCTCCTGACCCGTGGCTTCAACCCCACCCCCACCCCCACCCTTCTTCTCCAGCAGGGAGCACAGGCAGGAGGCAGGGGGCCAGCCGCTACCAATCTTATTCATCAGCCAGAACTCTAGGCCTCATGGACACAGACAGATAAACCCTGGCACTTACAAGAGCTGAAGCTTTGAATCTGGTGGGACCCAGAAGAGATCTCCCCAGCTCAGGGGCCCCCAGCGTCCCCACCTGCCAACAAGAGGTGGTGACAGAGCCCTGTACTCCAAGTTCTAATCCCATATTCTGGCTAAGTCACTTCAGGCAAATCCTTTACCCTTGGTAAACCTCAGTTTCTCGCTACAGTAATGATTAGACATGACCTGTCTAACTTCACGGGGCATGGGGTGGTGTGTGTTATACACAGCACAGGGGACTGCAAATTACAGGGACAGATGTTATTAAGTACACCTTCCCTGTTGCACAGAATATGGCGTGTGTTTGGATCTGAGAAAGAATTAAGCGCTGAATAGGTAAAGGAAATTACTCAGGGTCCCTGGCCAAGACTCAGGCCACCTTTGTCCCTGAAGAGGCAGCTAATGGGCTGGAATGACAGGAAATAGCTCCTGAGGCGCCCTCTATCCTTGAGGTATGACTATATGCCTGTGCAGCTTTGAGCCTGCATAAATGTGGGTAATCGTGATGCCATTTTGCATTGCTGTGTGCACGTCTCTGTGCCTCTGTGGTCTTGTGTCTGGATCTTGTGTGGGGTCCTGAGGATGCACCTGAGTGTATTATGGGCTGAGTGTGTCTATGTGTATAACACAGTAATGTCAAAGTGGGACTTGTGGGACTGTGCCCATAGTTTTGTGTAAGTATGTGTGTTTTGGTGAGGCCATGTGTTGCGGGACCCTGTGATGTGCAAGCATAGTGTGTAGTGGAAACTGAGGCGGCTCCTGCATGGAACGAGGGTGCCTCCTCCTCAGGCTTCCAGGGAGCAGACTGCATTTCAGCACCACAGAGGGCTGAGGAGAACCCACAAGAGTGAACCCACACTTTGCCCTGTTGCATGAGACACAGATAGCCGTTGGGGTTCTGCGTGGTCTGGAGGGAAAACTCACAGCAGGGAGACTGTTTCTTAAATTCAGGCTTTACCCCCACAGCACTAACTCTCAGCCTGCCCTGTAGCTGATGGCTAAGAAATTATTGGGGAAGGGGGACGCAGGAGGAGGTAGAAGGATGAAGGAGGGACAGAAAGAGGGGAGAAACGAAAAAGAAAAGGCAAGGCCCACAGGGGCTCCTCTGCCCCTCTCCCCCAATTTTCCATCAGTAGAGGGTGGCCCTGGCCAGGAGCGGGAGGGTCCCTTCCTCCCATGACAACCCAATTGGATGTATGTTTTACATCTCTCCCTGGGTGGGGCAGACTTTCTCCCCATCCCGCTAATTCAGGTGGTGGGTTAAATAAGATTTCCCTTGAAGTCAAATGAAATAGCGGATCACACGCAGGAACACACACACGCGCGAGCGCGCGCGCGCGCGCGCACACACACACACACACACACACACACACACAGGCACACGTTCTCTCGGGGAGCAATCTGCGGCCGCCCTCTGAACCCCACCCATCAGCCAGGTGCCTACCTCGGTCTGTGCGCCCAGGGGCGCAGCCCCGGAGGGGCGCACGGCCCCGCAGGTGCGGGCGCGCAGGGCGGTGGGCAGCGGCGCGGGCAGCGGGCACCCCTCGTGGGCCCGGCCCCCCGCCCCGCCCCTCCGGGGTTACCCGCCGGCCACTCCGCGCGCCTCAGACTCGCCCGGAGCGCAGGCAGGCGGGCGGGCGGGCGCGCGGCTCCGCTCCGCGCGGTCCCTGGCTCTGTTCATTCATGATTGGTACCCGGCCCCCCGAGAGCCAGCCCGAGCGCCGGGAGGGGAGCGGAGCGTGCGGCAGCAGGGGCGGGCGAGCGCGGCTCCCGCACCGCACGCGCCGCTGGCTCGGGAGCCTTGGCCGGCGGGCGCGCCGCCCCGTGTCCGGCACCGAGCAGGCTGCGGGGCAGCGTCCTCGGCCGGTGGCGCGCGAAGCGGCCCGGCCCGGTTCCGAAGGCTCGCGGGGAGCCGCTGGCCCTGTGAGTCAGTGCATGTGCGGGGCTGAAGAAGGAAAGAAAAGGCTCCCAGCGCCCCAGCCCCACGCTCGCTGAATACCAAGCTGCAGGCGAGCTGCCGGGTGCTTTTTTTTTTTTTTTTTTTTTCCCTCCTCCAATTCAGAGTAGAGGAGCCACACTGATTTCTTTGCAGGGGAGGGGAGGGGCCGGGCAAGGGGTCCCAAGTCGCACACAAGTCTTCGCTGCCATGGGGGCCGTCATGGGCACCTTCTCGTCTCTGCAAACCAAACAAAGGCGACCTTCTAAAGGTAAGCCACCTCCTTCTTCCTTTTGTTCCCCTGGCTGGGTTTGGGGGTGCTCCGTGCTGAGCTGGGGTGTGCCGCCTGCCTTCCTTGGCCTGGACCCTCCTCTCCATCACGAGCGAGGGCAGGTTCTTGTATCCGAAGGAGTCAGAAACCTGGCGGGAGGTTTGGTGTGAATATCCTGAACACGCACAAGGAGCCAGAGTGGGCAGTGGCCCCAGGGGCGGGGGAGATACCCTGTAGGGCGCTGGGTGCCAGGACACTCCTCCTGGAAATCTCTGGGAACAGAAGGAAGAGTCAGATTCACAGGTGGGAGGTGACTGGATTGTCTGGTTGGAATGTTGGGAAGCCCTTCCCGTTCCCATGACTGCTGGCGATTGTGCAACTGTGGGCACCCAGCAGGGGTGCTCACACATGCACACACTCCTCCTGGTAGTAGTGCTGGTGCAGACCTAGGAGTCCCTCATCCGGGAGACAGTGCTCTGTGCGCCCACCCCAATAAACCTCTGCAAGCCAAAAGGAATCAGCTGCTGCCAGGTGGTGAAACTCCCAGGGCTCATGTCCTGGTGGCTGGGGGAGTCATTAGGAGCCAGGGTGTCACGCAAGGGTGCTGTCATGCTCTGGGAACCACCAGGGTGCTGAAGGCACCGATGAGGTGTGATGGAGCAGTGAGCTTATGTCAGGGATTAGAAACTGTGAGTCCCTGCAGTCCCTCCTTCCTGGACCCTGTTCCATAGCTGCCTTTCCCCAGCTGAGACATGCCCAGTCTCCCCCGCCGGTGGGACAGGAGTCAAATGGGTCCATGTGAAGTTGGGGCAAACATATCTTGCATCACGGGAGACTGCGCAGGCCTCCTATCCAGCAGTTAGAAAGTTGGTTGTTGAAATGAAGAGACAGGATGCAGTTAGGACAGGATGCAGTTAGGAAGCAAGAAAATGATGGGTTTTGTGTTCTTTCGTTTAATGCTCAAATCCTGTTGTGAGTGGCAGAAGGGTTTCAAGTAAACTGACACTTAAACCTTCAAGTTCTACCATTGGAGCTCAGGTTCTGGCTATAGGTGGGGGTCATAGCTCCCAATCCTTAATGCTGGTTAGTGATTCGAATTGTATTAAGGTAAGGCTGGACCCCAGGGTGCTCAATGATCTGCTCTTAGGACTTGGTTGGTCTCCCCTGACTCGTTAGGCAGGTCTGTGTCTCAGAGTTCCTCATGCGTAACCTGCCTTCAAGGGGTCCAGGCATCTGGCCTAGCTCCCAGAGACATTGGGCTGGTTGAGCACTGAGCAGTGAGATCTCCGGAGGTAGATCTTAGGTGATGAAGCTGGATTGGTGTTTACATCTTAGAACACGAGTCTAAGGCCACGTGAGTTACACATCCTTTTGGCAGGGAAGGGTCTGGTTGCCTTTTTACCAGTCTTGGGCAGGACAGGTCTGCAAGCCTTGGTCCAGGACCTTGACATTCAGAGCCCTGTTTCTCACAGATCCTCAGATACCACTTGTGTGGGAACACAATTCAGCACCAAACCCCCATCATCTGTCTGACCACTGTGAGGCCCCAGAGGCCAGGGGACTGTGGGTACAAGAAACCCAGGGGTTTGTTTTAAAATATTTTCAATGACTGTGGCACTTCTGGGAGGCAGCTAGGTGTCACAGAAAGATCTTGAGCTCTGGAGTCCAGTGGGGTCTGGGTGTGCATCCCAGCTTCATCAGCGCCTCCTTCTGAGATCTCAGGCCAGCCTCATCCCTCTTAGCCTCAGTTTTCTCATCCATAACATGGGTGACAATACTACGTCCAGGCAGGAAACTGGGTGTGTGGGAAGTACAGGGAGGGAGGACCATGCTACATATACAGTGTTGGCTGAGCCACCAGGGACCCAAAGGAGACTTGTAAGAACATGAAAAAAAAAAAAAAAAAAAAAGAAGGATGGATATGAAGTTCCTTGCACAGGGTCAGGCAAAGATTAAAAGCTCAAACATTACTGTCTACCATTCCCTTCTCCTGCACAAAATTCTAGGTCACCCCAGTGAATTCCCATTGGAGTCCCAGAGACCAGAGCTCTTTGCTCTCTCCCAGGATCCTAAGAAAGAGAAGAGGGGCACCAGCATTCGGTGAGCCCTTACTGTGTGCCTGGCACAGTTCTGGGTGCTTCTTCTGCACCTTCTTATTTAACTGTCACAACAACGCCTGTTTGAAGCTCACAGCGGGTCAAGGCTGTGGGGCAGGCCGCCATGGCAAGCCCCAGCCCTGAGTGGTCAGCCCCTCTTGCACAGAGTTCCACCACGTTGGCTGAATTGTCCCGGGCTCCAGCTGTGTATATTTCTCCCGGCATTTGCCCCCGAGCAGAGTCTTATCTTACCATCTTCCTCTGTGGAATGCTAATCAGCAGAAGACCTTTCCTGCAGAGAGAAGTGACTTAGAAACTGGCTGGGGAGGCTAGTGGTCAGGGATCACTTCCTGGCCAGTTCCCTTCCCCCCACCTTGGGACCTCAGTTTCTCCTCAGGTTCCATCCTACTCTCAAACTTGGAGGTTTTTATTGCTGATGCTCTTGCTGGAACTGCTACTATGATCTCTGAGACATCAGGCTCGGATCTAATTAGAGGCAGTAAGGAGGATGGTGGGGATTTTCAATTCCTGCTGGAGTCAAATCCAGGCCTACCACTCACTTGCCATGTTTGCCTCAAGTGTAAAACAGAGACAGTAGTGGTAGTTACCACTTTAAAATAGCTGTTGGGTTGTGTGAATTTCAGGGATAATGCAAGTCAAATGCTCAGCACGAGCTCTGCTATGTAGTAAGTGGTCAGCACATTTTAGCTTCTGTTCAATTTATGGCTCTAAACTGTTTGTGGCTTCCAAATGCCTCGAGTGAGGCCATCCTGGAAGTAGGCAGTGCCTCTGGGAGTCCTACCACCTTGTTTCTGGAGCCCTCTTCCAGCACTGTCCAGATAACTAGGACCCAAAACTTTAGATACACCGAGGCTGGTCCTGGTACTGAGCCTCCACTGACCTCTGCTCCGTGGCTGGTCCTGAAAACAACATAGCTTGCTGAACAAATCCCTGCGTGTTTCCAAAATATAATCTGGTAGCACGTATACATTTTTTTAAGTAGGGCAAAACCCCATGTGACTAGTGCTGAGAGAGAGACACACATAGCCCAAGCTGAGTGTTCAGGGAGAGCTTCCTGAAGGCAGCCGAAATCTGAATTCGTTTAAGAGCAGGATCACTGACTAAAAACATTCAAATTCATTTTCTTTCTCTGTTTGGGATCTTTGTTTCTCTTTAATTAAGAATGAGGAAAGGCCACCCTGCTTTGGGGGATTCAGCTTCTGCAGCCCGGTCCTAGGTAGAATTTCTGGCTCCAGGAGTTTTGCACGTGCTTATACCAAGGACACTGCTCGGGACACTGCTTTAACAAGTAAGCGCGAAGGGTTGGGGTGTGGGGTGACCAGAGAAGGCTGATGCAGGTGCAGCTGTGGAGCCTGTGGGGGCAAGATAATTTAGGCAGAACATCACTAGACCAAGGCCATCTCAGTGGAGGTATGCCTGTAAGCAAATGGGTTATCAGTCCTCCACTGCCAGAAGAAAACATTCAGAACCCTCAGCAAGGTCTGAGCTTGGGATCTCCAGAGTGCTCACTGACTAGATGAGCAAACTAAAGCCCACAGCTATGAGATGCTTTTTCTAAGTCCCCGTGGCAAGTTAGGGACAAATATGGAATCGGTTTCCTGATTCCTAGATCAGTGAACACCTTGGAGAATTTGTGGAACCAGAGGGTTCCTGATGAAGCTGGGTTTGTAGTTTTTTAATCGGGCAGCATGCTCAACCCAGAAGATTCTGGGAGACCAAGGAGAGGCAGCGAGGCGTGGAGGAGCAGAAACCCTGCTGTCGCATAGCCCTTGTATCAGGGGACCTTTGGCAAATCATTTCACCTTGGAGATGCCAGTTTCCTCATGTCTAAGAGAGGCGTACTAATTTACGGAGGCGTTTGTGCTGGGTCTCCCCTGCTTCTGCATCTTTGTCCATCCTTTTAACTCTGTGTTACCCTTCTAACTCTGTGTTACCATTCCGCCATCTCCTGGTCCAATAATTATCACTCCACCCATAACCCAAGACCTCACTCAGCTATTTCCACAGTCAAGAAGGCTTCCCTGGGCCCCAGGAGGCAGTGATTTCTCTCATCTACATTCCCAAATAGTTTAAAGTATGCATTTTCATGACTTTCAAGTCATGCATTCAAGTAGGCACTGGATGGAGGTGTTAACCACACCTCCCCAACCCCCCCCCCCCCCCAAAACCCCTGACTCCGGAGTGTCAGCTTCTTGCAGGGAACTTGTCTGAATCATTCCTCAAAGTCCTCAGCCTGGTTTCCTGCACATAGTAGGTACTCAATACATCTTTTCTGGAGGAAATTATAAATAATGGAATGGTCGGCCACTCTCTGTTATTTTCTAGAATTGCAGACCCTGCAGGAAAAGTTAGCTTCCGGCTGGAATTTCGGTTACCAGCCCTTTGCCTTGAATGAATTCTCTTATTTGGTCTGCTGGCTTTGAATTGGCTTTGTCCATGAAACGTACTGAATCTGTTTACCATTTAGCAAGGAGATGCTGAGAACAGTGTTCCTACTCCCCAGCTCCTGAGAGTCACAAAAGCTTGAGGAGCCCACACCCAGTGCCAGGCACAGTTCTGGGATCTCAATCCCAGAAGAAACTCAGTGGAGATCAAGGTGAACAGAAAGAGGGAAATGGAAAGTTTGAAAGATAGAAGTGAGGGACTACTGCCTAAAATGAGGAGGTTTGTCCCTGGCAAGGGACACAGTCTGGACCTCTTTGTATACCTGGAAAGGCTTCGCTCAATGAATGTTTAGTAAATGTGAAAATGAACAGTGAGTGCATATGTTGACATGTGAGTGAAAGAATGAATGATTGAATGAATGGAGGAATAAGTAAATACATGAATGAAAGGGAGCAAATGAAATATCAAATGAATGCCAGAGGGAATGATTGAAGATATGAGTACATGCATGAATGAATGTATCCATAAATTAATGAATGAGTAATGAAGTCCTCGGAAGGCTATAGTGAAAGACTGTCTTTCATGAAGAGCATTGATTGTCATGCTACCCCAACCCTGGATCTAAGCTATCCCCCATGAAAACTAGAAGGAGTCCATGGGACAGGAAGCCATGGTACAGATAATAATAAACATAGCATGTGCTTCTTAGAAAGCTAAAAATTATAAATTCAGTCAAGAAAAGCCCTGTAGTTTTTTGGGTATCAGTAGGTGTGTAGTGTTTTGGGGGAAGGCAAGAAGATGGGAAGGTATCTCTTAAGCTTTCGCTCTTTTGTTGATTGATAAAAAAAAAAAAAATCTAAAGCAAGGACTGATCCAGAATGACCTCCCTTGTATATTGAGTTCACTTTTACCTTGTCTGGGTGAGACCAAGAACCTGTGTATTTGTCTGCCCATTTATTGATTCACTAAGCAACATCTGAAGTATCCTTAAAGCATTGCTTCCCTGATATTACCTCTGCCCGAGGTCCACTCTGGCTTCCACTCACCCTTTCACCTCTACCTCCCCATTCACCTGGCAAACTCCTACACATCCTTCAAGACCTCATTCAATATCACCCACTCCCAGGCTCCTGGAGGTAGAGCACATCTCTCCCTCCCCTGTTACCTCTGCAGCTGTTGCTGCTTCTGCATGCTACAATTATGAACATTACGTGATTATGGGTTTATACATTTATCTCTCTGACTAGCTCTAAAGGAATGAGTAATATTCCAGCGTTTCTGTCAGGCCTGATATTGGGCCCAGACCTGATGGATGTTGGCTGTGTGGAGGTAAGGATGGATGGAGCAGGGCGTGTTCTTGATGGCTCCAAGTAGTGCAAGAATGCGGCAGCACAGATGAGAAATCCAGGTCTGCTCGTGGCGGGGAACACTGCAAAGTTCTGCATAATGGCCCTGGAGTTGATGTTCCCATTCATCAGGCAAGGAATGAGCAGTGTTTAGGAGAGAGAGGGGGAAAGGTGGGGCGGGGCGGGAGGGAGGCAGGGAGGGAAGGAGGGAGGGAGGGAGAGAGAGACTGTGACTGAGAGTCTTGGGACCTTCAGACAAACTTGACTTGTCTTTAAATGCTTCCCCTCCCTCCAGGGAGTGTTTTAAATGGGTCACCTTTGGGGAGTAGCTGTAATCCGCTGGGATATCGCTGGTTTCCCATACACTAGCCATGGGAGCAGAACTTTGGATTAATTCTTATTATTCCAGTCCAGGCAGGAATCCTCACTGGGGCAGTGGGGGGAAATGGGAACTGCATTCCACTCAAATCAGGGGGTTAGGAACAGGGTTGCAGAATGGTTAGGACCCCTGAGTGAAAGTAAGACCTGGGTTTAAACTCTGGCTCTGTGACTCCTTAGCTGAGCCTTTCTGAGCCTCAGTTTCCCCCTCTGTAAAATGGGGACAATGACAGCATCTACCTTACAGGGATGCGTATGGGGCCAAAGAGGTAGTGAGCATTGTGCTTCACATACGATAAGATGATTTTAACAACTCAGGTTGTACTGGCTTTGCTGCTGCCTTTATCCATCTTGGAGCAGGTCCCTTCCTCCTCTGTTGCTTTCTCTGCACTATGACTGAGCATTCCTTGGTGATCTGTGTCCTTCAAACTGTGGCCTCTGATTCCATCCCTATGGGACCCAGAGCCATCACAACCCTGGCCCCTAGCATCCCGAGAAGTTTCTCTGGTAACTCCTAAGGGAAGCTGGCAGTTTTAGATGATGAAAACTTCCCAGTGGTGAGATGGGAGAATGTGGATCATCTGCCAAGGTTAATAATAATAATAGCTGATGTTGACCGCTGTTCTTTGCCAGGCACCTTACTCTGCCCTTTTCCCTGTTACTTTATTAACCTCTTCCCAGCCCTGGAGGGCAGACCCTTTTACAGTTCCCATTTTGCAGATGAGGAACTGAGGTTCTGAGAAGCGAAGTTCCTTTCCCAGGGTCACACGGCCCTTGGATAGCAGTGCCCAGTTCCGGCTAATCCTTGAGCGTGAGCTCTTAGGCACCACACCCTCTCCCTCCCCTGCTGGCCTTGCCTCAAGAAAGAGCAGCCCCAGTGGGGAATGTGGAGAGAAGGCATTCAGATACAGCCCTCATTAGCCATACCACACCACCGAGCCATCTGTAGGCCTTGAGCAAAATGCTTTTAGCCTCATCTCAAACCACCCCTGGATCCGTTTCTATTTAATCTGACACTGCAAAAGCCTAAATATGAAATGATTGGGGGCATAAGGCCAATTAGCAAATTCATTAATAGGATTAAACATTGCTCCTCTGCTCTAATCATTTATGTGAACTACATTCTTTTCCCTTTGTTGCAGCCATCATTGCCTGTCAGGGAAGGATCGAGCACATCGGTCTTCAAGTGTGTTAGATTTCCAAACCTTCCAAATCAGGGACCAGAATCAGTCAGTGTTTTCACATGGTCCAGAGAGGCAGAGAGGGGTCAGCCAGTTGATGAGTGGTCATCATTGCAGAGGAAACAAACACAGGACCTCGCTGGTGTGTTTGCTTTCTGCTCTCTCACTAATTCCTTTCTGCCCTTGGCCACATGTTGGCCTAAATCTGTATTACACATATGCATGTGGTGTGGCTATTATGGACATATACATAACCTGGATACAAAGTCTGGCCCTGCAGATTGTTAGCCATGCGGCCTCAGGCAGGCCCTTCAACTCTGTGAATCTGCCTTTCTACATCCAGACAATTGGGATATTGATAGCAATTCCCTCCAGGGTCGTTATGAGGATTAAATGCAGAATGCACGTAAGACCCCAGTGGCCAAAGGACAGCACGAATGCAGTAGCGGTGAGATATGACCATCTGGAGCTGTGCTGTTCTCAGTGTGGTCCTCAGACCAGTAGCCTTGATGCCACCTGGGAGATTGTTAGAAATTCAGCCTCAGGTCCTGGATCGTAACCTGCATTTTGCTAAGATCGCCAGGTGGCTCGTGTGCCCACGACCTAGAGCACAGATTATAGTACATATATATGTCTTTTTGTGTTTATTTATAAGTTTACATATCAAGCTGGAAGGGGCCTTTGAAGGCTCCTGGTTCGAGTGTCACTTAAGATAACAAAATGGAGTCCAGAGAGGTGGGTGGTTTGCCCACAGTCACGCAGTTGGAGTGTCCAGTCTGGGGCCTGAACCCTAGGCCTCCCCAGCCCTGCTTGTCTGCACATAAGTTGCTCTGAAGTCAGATCTCCCCAGATTCACATGGTTTCCATTGAGCTTTTCTTTCTTTCTTTTTAAAATAAAACAGAAGTGCCAGGCTACGTATGCCCATTAAGTTTTAATTTACTAATTTGAAATGTTATTCCAGCCAAGTGAGATCCTGAATCTTGATTCTGCCAGCCCTCACCTTAGCTATACCTCCAAGTTCTGTGTTACCAGACAGTATGACAAGGAGGGATTCTGAGTCTTCAACCAGTTGCATCTCAGACATGGGCCAGGACAGAGCGCAGGACCAAAGACCTCTCTCCACAAGGGATTTCACTGATAACGTTCAGAATCTTAGGGCAGGCTGGCAGCCGGGTTTCCTTACAAAGTGTTTGTGTGGCATTTGAACCCAGGTATGGCAGAGTTAGTAGAAGTCTAGTAGACAAAGGAAGAGCCTGAAGCATGGAAGTTAAATGCCTTTTCCATGGGGCATAGTAGGACCTCTCTGTTGGAAAACAAGCAATCCTACTGGCTGTTGTAGAAAGCTTTCTGCACTAAACAGTTAAGCAGGACTCATCCAGGGTCACTAGGCTTGTTTGGGGTAGAAACTGGAGGGATAGGGCAGCATTGCTTGAGAAGAGATTTGGATTTTTTAAGGGCCTGCGTGTCCCAGACCCTTCTGCATACCTAGTCTCCTTTCACTTTTACAGTAGCTCTGTGATGGTTGTGTTGTTCATCTTGCTCTGCAAATCGGGAAACTGAGGCTCATGGAGCTTCTATGATTGTCTAATGACTAAAGAGCAAGGATGTGAAGTGTGCCTGAGACAAAGGCATCCCACCACATGGTCTCCTCCTCCAACCCAAGCCACATCCAGGCCACAAGCAGGCCTCTGACGCCCAGGAAAGCCTTGAACAACTGCTTCTAGCTTCTGAGCCCCTGGGAACCGAACATGACAGCCACCGGCCTCCCCCATTGGCCCTGTCAGCTCCTCACCCATGCCCACCCTTGGCCCCAAGAGAGAGGAGGGCTGGCAGCTGGGGGAGACTTCTGGAGGCTGTGCAGCACCCAGCTGCTGTGGGGAAGCCAGTGTACTGGCATCCGTGTGGGGCTGAGGTCGCGTTTTCCCTCCATCCCTGGTACTCACCCATGTGCCACTCTCCCAGATGGCCACACTGCACACTCAGCAGGGGCCCTTCCAGAGGTTTCCCTGCTCACCCAGTGGGGACAGCAGGGGGCTCACTCCTTTTCCTTTCTCCTTTGCACCTGCCAGCACTGGGCTAGATTACCACTCCAAGCCCTAAAGGTCCTAGGGCTAAAATGATTATATCTGCCACACTCCCATCCCCCCGCCCCTGACCCTAGCAACTGCTACTTAGACAATTCACAACTGAAACAGGAAAGTAAGTCTAAGGAAATGGAATGAAATTTGGACTTTTTTTCATGATGACTACTTTGATGATTTAAAAAAAAAGATAATACATTTTCAAAACATGTTTGCTCACAATTTTGATGCTTCTACTTTGCTGGTGCTGTAGACATCTCTTGAATGTGCCTATTGGTATTTCTGCATCGGAGTTGGAACCAGACAGGAAAAAGAAAAAAACAAAAAACAAAAAACAAAAACCAATCTGTATTGAGGACCTGCTTTGTGCCAGGCACCATGCAAGTTATTGACAAATATAACAACAACACAAATACAATTTAAAGCTCTTATAATAAGAAAAAGAATAGGAAAAAGAAATGAGATTTATATAGCACTTTTTGCCAAGTACTATTCTAAGTTCTTTTGATACATTAAACTAATTTAATCCTTACAATAACCCAATACTATGATTATCCCCATATAACACATGAAATCTCATGCTATGAGAAGTAACATTCAACTCCCCACTTGATAGATAAGGAAACTGAGGCTTTGGAGGAAGTGACTTGGCCAAGCATCCCCCAGATGGCTGGTGGAGGAGCCAGGATTCTCACCAACTCTGACTGTCTCCAAATGCAGATACATCCCTAGAGTGTGTTATAAGGAGGGGTAGGAAGGCCTGGAGTAAAGACTGAGTATAAAATCCTGTCCTGACTTTTTCAGGGGTCCCCTTTAGTCCTCCCGTTGCCTATTACATCTGCCCTCATCTTGTGCTACTCTCCCGCCATCCCTGGATCTTCCTGACCTTCCAGAGCAACCACTCTGTGCATTGGTCCACATCATATAAGCTGTATAGGAGCTAAGTCAGGTTCCCATCTGCCCCCTGAGGAAAGAAGCTGCCAGAAGGAGATTAGTTATGGAGGATACTATCTTTGCCCTCAAGGTGCTTCACTCTGGTGACCGTAATAATAATATTAACAACAAATCTATAGAGCTCCCACTATGTGCCAGACACTTTAGCGGCTTGGTTTTATTTAGGCCTTACAGCATCACCAGGAAGTCAGCATTATTACTGGACTCTTTACAGATAAGAAAACTGAAGAACAGAAAGCATAGGGAAATGTCCAATGTCTCACCAATGTCTCACCTCTTGAAAGTGGCCAAGCCAGGATTTGAACCCAGCTGATTTGACTCCAACACCTGTACCTGCCTGGTTAATCAACTAAGCTAGACTGTATCTGAGTGTCTACCTATACCACATTGCAGATTGTGTTACCCTGTGGGGGTTCATGGGAGGGAGAGACCATCTCTACCAGAGGCACAGGGCTGAAGAATCAGAGAGGATGACTGAAAAAGATGGCATTTCAGATTGATTAAAGAGCAAGGGCTTGACCCATGCAAGAATGTAGGTTAGTAGAGTTCTAGGTAAAAGGAATGGTATGAGCAACATCATTGAAGTAGATGAGAAGAAAAGAGAAGGAATAAAAATGGCAGTGAAGCACTTTTGTGACTCGGAGGAAGTCAGTAGAAAGGTTGTTATTAGAAACGTGAGAGAAGTCAGGGCACCCGGGTGGCTCAGTTGGATAAGCGTCCGACTTCAGCTCAGGTTGTGATCTCACGGTTCGTGAGTTTGAGCCCCATGTCGTGCACTGTGCTGACAGCTCATAGAGTCTGGAGCTTGCTTCAGATTCTGTGTCTCCCTCTCTCTCTGCCCCTTCCTGGCTCTCTCAAAAATAAAATGTTAAAAAACATTTTGAAAGAAAGAAAGAAAGAAAGAAAGAAAGAAAGAAAGAAAGAAAGAAATGTGAGGGAACAGATTGGAGCCAGCGACCAGAGTCAGGTGTCCACATTCAGGAAGGTCGGGGGAAAGTCCTGAAAGGTAGCCGAGAGGAAGGATGAGGAAAGGACAAAGTAACTGGGGACCAGGGCTGTCCCCTCTCATCCTCACCCTGTCTTCCCAGAAGTCTCCCAGTGATCACTTCAGCCCACAGCTGCTCCCTCTTCCCCACCACCAATGCACTCACTGTCCTGCATGATTTAGCAATTGATTGCCTTGAATTGCTCTATAATCACTTCCTGTAAACATGGTCTGGCCCTTCAGTAAGAGTACACTTTCCTCAAAGGCTGGAACCTTCCTTCCTGCCCTTCTGTTGGACTCCAAGGAGTCCAACACAGTTCTGGGCACATGGTTGGTACTTGGTGGCTTGAATTGACATTATACTGAGATGCATGAGGACTTGGAATTCCCTAATTGGGATTAATGTAGCAAAGAAGCCTGGGCACAGCTTTGAGGCTCCCCTCAGCATATTCACAGGATCCAGAACATCAAAGACAGTGGTTTAGTGTAAAAAAAAAAAAATAGAACATTGGAGGTTATTTCATAACAGCTCAGAGTTCATAGAAAAGGTATGGCATGTTGGGTGAAATAGAACTAAAGGCCAGTCCTAGCTTACCCTTTACAAGCTATGTGGTTGAAGCCAATTGTTTGACTCCTCTCTGCGTGTCCGGTCTGTCATCTATTAACAGCAGTCATCATATCAACTCATTGGATTGTCATGGGGATTAAATGAGATCAGGTGAATGCAAGTGTTTATAAACTGTAAGGCAATGCGTAAGTGGTGAGTATTAGTACGTAGGTGATGATAGTGATCACAGGTATAGTAATACTTTTGATGACGGTGGCAAGGACGGTGCATGTGACGGTGATGGTTGTGTTGGCGGGAGCAATGATGGTAGTGACAGGTGGTAGCAGATAGCATTAGGGGTGTTGATGGTTACCGTAGGGATAACGTTGGCGATACCAGAGATATTGGCGACAGTGTATTAGAGTGTATTAGAGATAGTTGTATTAGAGTACTAATGGTGGTGAGGGCGGGTCATGGTGTTGCTGGAGCATGATAATGTTAGTGGTAATTGTGATGATTCTGGTAGGGACAACAGTGATGGGATGGCGCCAGTGGCGATGGGGGCACGATGGTGGTAGTGTGATGAGAAGTGGTATTAGTAATGATGATGATAACAATATGGTGACATTGGCGCTAATGGTGGTGGCGAAATAGTGATGGTAGTGGTAGTATTGCTGGTGGGATGATGGTGGTAGTAATAGGGGTAGTGGTGGTAGTGGCAGCAGTGGATTGGAGGCTGTCTTTCCCTTTGTTCAATCTATCTTCTTTGACTAGTCTATGCAGAAGGATTTCTAACCCTGAGACTTTGAATTCCCCTAGATGTATCTGTCAGTAGTAGGAAAGAATAAGACACATTAGTTCATGCCTCTAGATTTATCCATGGTTGGCACTTTCAGAATCATTTGCGTACAAGCTGTCTTCTTGACACTTGCATTCCCAGGACATAGCATGGTGCCACACCTGCTACATAGTCAATCTTCAGTAAAAATTTGTGGAGTGAAAGAGTAAACTTGCATGAGGACACAGGTTATACTCTTGGATGAACTCATCGGATTTAAACGTCCCACCTCCAGAGGTACACAAGGTCATCAGGTAGCTGTCTATCCCGTCGGAATGCACCTGCTCTCACACCATGACCAGCATTGGCAATGGAGCTGCCTTTCTATTCTAACAGGCTGGGAAGACTTCCTGGGAGCCTCCTGGATGTCATCCTGGCCTGATCCATTTCTGCCCTGATTCTGCACTGACTGAGCACAACAAACAGTGGAGAAAATGGCACGTCCCACCAGCAAATTCTGGAGTGTCCATGCCTCTCTCCTTAGCCCCTTTTCTGATGCATCATGAATGAGAGGCATGTTTTGCCCCTGGAGACATTCTTCTTGGCAGCTGGGAGGGATTACAGAAGTAGTTTCAAATCTAGTGTCTCCGTAACCCATATTCTACCCTTCTACCCTTCTATTCCTTGGAAAAAAGGAATAATCACATGTCGACATTGTAGTGTTCTTGTGGCTTTTAGGTATGTGGCCTACAGTAAGGGCTCAATAAATGGTAGTAATTCTTTTTTTGTAATTTTTTTAATACTTATTTTTGACAGAGAGACAGACAGACAGACAGACTGTGAGTGGGGGAGGGGCAGAGAAAGAGGAAGACACAGAATCTGAAGCAGGCTCCAGGCACTGAGCTGTCAGCACAGAGCTGGACGCGGGGCTCAAACTCACGAATTGCAAGATCATGACCTGAGCTGAAGGTGGACACTTAACTGACTGAGCCACCCAGGTGCCTAAATGGTAGTAATTCTTAACAACAGTAGCATTTATTATTTCTATCATTAGTGGAGAGATTAACATAAAAAGTGGTGAATAATGATAGACCATAGACTTTGCATATCTCTTTTGCATGGAACACACGTGGCTTGGATTCATTTTGGATACCCTGATCTGGAAACTGAGCCCACAGTGTCCCCTGAATAGATCATATGTTGTTGGGGGGGGGTTGTTGAGAAAGACGGGGATGACCTGTAAGCAACTGGGTTTAGGTGCTGTTCTGTTGAACGAGGAATACGAGTTGGAGACCAAACAATCTTAGATTTAAATTTCAGACTTGCTTCTCACTGGCTGCGTGATCCTAGGTAAGTTATGAGGTGAACCTTGGTTTCTTTGTGTGTCCAGTGAGGTTAATAATACTGACCACATCTGTTCCTTGGGAAGAATATGGAAAATAAAGTGTAAATGGAGCAAGGGTGGAGATTTGTTTTCCAGGCAGCTCAGGACTGCAGGTAATGGAAAGACTGAAGTGCTTTTGGGATTAGAGCTGCCTGCAGCCTTTATAGTCTCTGGAGTTGATGTGTTGTTCCCCCAAACCCTGGAACAAAGTCAAGGAGGGGGTGAAGGAAGGAAGGAAGAGGGGTAACAAGAGTATGGATGGAAATGTAAACACGTGGAGTGCAGGTAGCAGGCTACATGCCCATAGCAAGCAGTCGACAGAGGATTCACTTATTGTTCTGATTGCTATTATTGTTAAACATGTGGAAAGGAATTCAGGTAGAAAGGAGAACTCAAGCAAACACAGGCTGATCCTAGGCTGAATTTGGTCTAAGTTACAAAGCACCATGTGTGATCCACAAAGCGTGGACACTGAGACAGGCTGTTTCCCATCCGCCCCCCTACAACTTGTAATCCCACCCACTGACTCTGTGTGTTGAACAGGAAGAGCTCTTTAAAGGGTGCTTGGTGTGTGTGCCTTTGTGAGTAGAAGGAAAGCACACTAACGTATGGAATGTGAGACACCGTGCCAGGCACATCCTCTAAATCATCTCATTTAATCGTCACACAATCTTATGAGGGAGATACTGTTATTGTATGTATTTTAGCAGTGATGAAACTGAAGCTCAGAGAGGAGAAGTGACTTACCCAAGGTCAACCAGCCGGTAAGTGTAGGGACAATATTGAACCCAGACCTCTCTGTCCCTTACTCTCTGTAGCGCTGTCGCTTAGAGACTCTACACCTACTACCTGGGATAGCTCCATTTGACATTTGGGGGATTTGAGGCTTCACAGCTGCACAACCAGCTTGCAGCAACGCGGGACTCGTCCCCAGTTCTCCTGACTGCCAACCCCACCATCTCACCCTGGTGGCTCACACATCATTGGAACTGACAGTGCAAGAATATCCCATTCCTTCTCCTTCTCTTCCTGCCTTTCTTGGCCTTCTTCCAGGACTTTGGAGGAACAATAAACCAACTCAAGAGGCAGGGAAAGGCTCTAGGAAGCTCAAACCCCAAACCCATTTGGTCCTTTAATAACTTCCAAGTGAGTTGCCTGGGAGACAAACCCCTTTCCCCTCACCCTCACCTTGCCCTAATAGGTCAGCGGGCAACAGCCAGACCAAAAGACTGACATACATTGCTCCTCTCAATCCAGACCCCCCCCTTAATTCAGAGATGCCCCACATAATGGTGAGACTTAGAAACCAGGCAGCCCTGGTCTGGAACTCAGCTCTGCCTTTCTTGAGCTTTGTGATCTTGGGTAATTCACCTGTTCTCCCTGAGCCTCAGGACCTTCATGTGTAAAATAGGGCTAATAGCTCTCCCCTACTATCTCCTCTCTCCTGTGAAGATTAGTTAGAAAAGTGTATATAAAATACGTGTTCTAGGGTAGACACTCATTTGAGGGTTAACAAGAGTTTTATGGTTTGGCCCAGCGAGTCTCAGGCTATAGCCTTGATGACTGTAAGCTCCTCTGCGACCACATCCTAGTCTCAAGCACAAGTGTGAAAATTCCTGGCATGTGCCATCACTCCTTGTCCATTACCCATGGCACATGCTGATCACCCATCACAGCACTTTTTCCTTCAGAGCTATAATGGCGGCCTCAGAATCCTTCTTAACACAGCACTCCAGACAGCCACTATCGATTGATTACAGATGGCATGGGAGATAGCTGAAATTTATTTGCGTCCTAGTTCTGATGAAGTTCATATTTGTTTCTCCCTCTCTACAGCCCAGGCTATCTGGCTCCAGTCTTCTTTTGTGAGTTCGTGTGTGGGTGTGACTGTGTGTGTATGTTTGAACTGTGCTTCCAGGCTGAAAGAACATTCCAGTCATTTGCTGTTGGTTGGTTTGTATGTATCTCTGAGTTTTTAGAATTCTACTTGCCATGTGATGCCTGTGCCTTGAGATCTGCAAGAAAGATCAGCTTGTATCTGGGAAGGAGGTGGCTGGGAATCAAGTTAGAACTTGGGAAAGCAGAATCGGTGGGCAGAACTCACCGTCAGCCACCTTTAGGAGGGACACGAGAGACGGTGACTGAATATGAGTTTGAAGTCTCAGGAGGTTTCACACTCCATTGGATGACTGTGGTCTCAGGGAAGTAGGCTGAGAATTGAACAATTTATTCATTAGGGCAATGCTAGCTGTTGTAACAAGTAGACCCAGCATTTCAGTGGCTTACTACATAGAATTTTTCCTGTCACTCTGAACTATTCAGCATGGGTGCTCCTAATGAGCAAGGTAGCTTTCTTCTGTGTGGTCACTCAGGGACCCAGCCTCCTCCCATCGTGTCACTCTACCAATCCTATGGCCCCCTTTACCTTTAGGTGAAGGAACTACAGATGGCACACAGCCTCTTAATGACTGTGACCTGGCAGTGACAGACATCACTATGTTCAGAGTTCACTGGGGACAGCTTGCTTCATAACCCCACCCAGACAGAAGGGCAGCCAGGAGTGGGGGGGAGGTCAGAGAATGTGGTCTCTGGCTGACCCAGTCACAACCCCACACCCTTGAGAAACCACAAGCAGGAAACAGTCAGGGATGGTCAAGAAGTCAGCAGGGTGGGTCCTGCCTGGGGAAGGAGTCTGAGTTCAGATGCCGCTGGGTCACCTTGGGCATGGAGGAGGGAAGCTCAAGAACCAGAGGTCACCTGGCAGGGTTCACACGGAACCTGTCTAGGGAAGTCCTGCCCTGACCAGGGACATGCCTGTGTGATCATGGTGTCAGCCGTCTCCCTCCGGGGGAAAAGGCAGCAGTCAGAGCCCAAGACGTCCAGTGGTCCGGCAACACCCCGGCCAATTCTAGGTTCACCGGGAAACATTGTTACAATGTGCCTCCCCAGGCAGCCCTGTCTTCAGGGAAAGAAAACACAGTGCTGCTCGTGACAACTTCAGCAGCCCTGGTTTGCATGGCAGTTCCATTTCTCTCAGTGTGGTTTATATTTTGATCTCATGATCTGGGTTAATGAGAGTGTTCTCCTGACAGATGAGTCCCTTCCGGGCGTGCCAGCAAAATCAGGTTTCTGAACCTCCAAGGCTAGGGGCCAGAGGCTGGGGAATGTGCCAAGGTAAATGCCACCTTGTGAGGTGTCTGGGAAGCAGCCAGCAGCCTCCCCTGCCTCATCACGAGACTTCTCTGGCTGGTCCGTGTGCATGTGGGAGCCACATTCACAGCCCTATAGGTCCGGGTCTGTCTCCAGCAGCATGTGGGACATTCCAGCAGCTTCTCCGTGATCTCTGGAAGGAAGGAAGCAGGAAGGAGAGGAGGTGAGAAAAAAACAATCTCGTGCTTAGTTTCCCCTCCAAAGCATACCTTGTGAGCCTCGTCTGTACAGGATTCGGAACAAAGGAATCCTGGTGCTTTGATTATTGTGTCTGCAGCAGTTGTTGAAATGAGTCTGACACTCACCAGTGCCTTAGTAGGAATTATAATTACATTGGAAGACCTGAGGCAACCAAGTAAACTGATTAGCGGCTTGCTCCGAGTTGATAGATTTTTTTTCCCTCTGGGTCATAAACAGGGCCGTGGGAGATGAAAACTCTCTGGGTGGGAGCAGTCTGAGATGGGGCTGTGTACATCCAGGAAGCCAAACCGAATGGTGCTGACAGGTTTCCTGGAGAGACTGACTTAACAGGTGCCCACCTGCTCCTGCACGGGATGTCTCCACTCCCTCAGGCCAGGGACTGGCTCTGATCATGGGCAGGGCTTGCTTGGGCTACAGGGGGTGTCCTCAGAGCAGACTGATGGTGATCCGACTGTTAGGTGATGCTCTGGGAAGCCCTCCCCCAGCAAAGCTGCAGCTTCTGCCAGGCATAATTATTGCATGGATAATTACACGATTCAGAGCCTGCTGGAGAATCCTGGGCTGATGCCAGAACAGAAAGGCAGGGTTCTGGGACTGCGGCCGGTTACTGCTTCTCAAAGCTGAGTCTGAAAGAAAGAGGGGAACCATTCAGCTTCCTAAGAATCCTACCTGGCAGGGTCAGGATTTGGCAGACATAAAGCCAAGAGAGGTGGGAAGCTGATGCATTCTGTCTTCTTCTACCCACCCTCTTCAGGGCAGGAGCCCCCAGAGTTCTAGCCCAAGCCCCCTTGTGCACTCCCTCCAGGCCTTGCCTCCCTGGGAGAGCCCATCCCCTCCCGCTAGCACCTGCATGCTGATGGTGCCAAGCTCCCCGGCACCCACGTTGCCCTCTGAGCTTTAGCCGCACATCCCCAAATGCATGCTGGGCATCTCCTTCAGAAGCAGCTCATCACACCCCAACCTCAGCTCTGCTCCCTTTACCCCAATCTGCCCCTCTGCCAGTATTCTCCTTTCAGCCAGCAACACCTCATTGTCCCAGACCAGACCCCCAGGTAGAAACCTGAATCCTGATCTCCTCCTCCACCGTCCTCACGTCATGTGAGGCCACATCATGTCGTTTCATTCTGCCTCTCCTCCCACCCCACTTGCACGGCCCAGGACCAGGCTCCCTGGTCATCTCCAGCTTTCTTGTAGTGGCCTCCTCACTGGCCTCCTTACCTCCACCCTCACCCCCTTGAGACCATCCTCCCACTGCCTCAGATCTCTCTCTTTCAGTGTAAATTTGGTTGCATCTTCCCATTCCTAGTGCCTCCAATGTTTTCCCATCACCCTCAGCATCAGCTTTACCACTTCAGGCTGCCTAAGGCCCTTCCTAATCTGGCCTTGCTCCCACACTGCGTCTCCTGCCATTCTCATGACAACCAAGCCTATTGGATGTCGCTGTGCACTTCTGGCTCCTCAAAAGTGGCTTTGTCGTGCCTGAAAATATGTGTGGAATGGGAGAATGTAAGATGAATGATCCAGGCTCTGGAGCCAGCCTCTCTGGGTTTGAATCTTGGCTCCGTCCCCTGCTAGCTGTGTGACTTTGAACAAACGACTTGACCCCTCTGCTCTTCTCTCTTCGCATCTATAACATAGCAATGATAGTTACAATAGAACCTATCCCATGGGGTTCTTGGGAGGATTCAGCAAAATAATTCATGTAAAGCACTCAGAACATAATTAGTGCACAGTAGCTATTTTATCTAGTTTTCTGCATGTCCCAAGGTGGATACTCACAAAATGTCAAATCCAGAAAGAAAAAAGATTCCAAAGAGTTCACATCTTCATTGTACAGAGAAAGAAACTGAGGTTCTGAGAAGGGAAAGGCTTCACCCTGGCCACCCTTGGAGGCTGACCCCTGAATGCCAGCCTGGAGCTCTCTGTTCTGCTGCCCTGCCCACCTAGTGTAGAGCTAGATAGCTCCCTGTCTCTAGGTAGGTCCCTGTCTTTGGTGTCCAAAGGGCCTGTCCCAGAGGGGCTGGGCTTGTACTCTGCCAGGTGCCTGGGTCCTAACCCTGACTCTAGTGCTTACCATTTGGGTGACCTCAGACAAGTGACTTAACTTCTCTAAGCCTCTGTTTGTTTTTCTATAAAACAGGGGTTTCATAATAGCACCTGCTTCATAGGGTTTTGTGGGAATAAAGGACATCATTCGTGTAAAAGCTGCTAGGTCATGCCTGACACTTAGCAAAGGTTCCACACACACCTAATAGTGAGATAACACTGGGAATAAAGAGTTCCCAGTATCTGTAGGGCATCCATCCCTGCGCACGATCAGTGAGTATTTCTTCCTTGGAATGCACAGGAAGGAAGACCTCTGTGAACACCCTACATAGATCTTTGCAGACTGGCAGTTTTTCCTCGAGTTAATTAGGAAGGCTTGACCTTTCCTGCCACGTGGGTCTCTGACTCAGACCGAAGTTTTGCAGTGACAGCAGAATGTGGTGAAAAGCCAGCCCCTTTCTCAGACAACTGAGGAGAGGCAGGGGTGTTCTGAAAGCGTCTCCTGGAGTGGGATGGAGGTGCCGTCTGACTCCCCAAGGAGTTGAAGGGAGTTTGGTTGAAGGGAGTAATGCAAGTAACTGTCTTTCTGCTGTCCCCGTCAGCAAGGGGCGTGCTGACAGTGCCTCCTACCCGGTGTCCCGTGCCCAGAAGCCTCCTCTCTGCACAGGGCTCTGCGTCAGAGTCACCAGGGAAACGGGGCTGCTGAGAAAGCCAGAGCCAGCCAGGCTGTGCTCCTGGGGCAACATTCACTCCGTGCAATTCCGTCTTACAACCACCTTGGAGTCTCTCCCAGGTGCCAGGCCCGTGCTCAGCCCTGCTGAGTCCCACGTTTGAGGCTCCTACTCTATGCCTGGACTGTTAGGCACTTTCATCTATGGCTGTGTTCAAAACCTGGCTCCTCCACCTTCCAGCTGTGTGAACTTGCCAGGCTCGTGTCACCTTCCTGGGGACCTAGTTTCCTCACTTGTAAAAGCCAGTTTGTATGTTGTGACTCTCAAGTCAGAACTAAGTCTGCAGAGCTTAGAACAGTGCCTGGCCAGTAGTACATGCTCAAAATCATCAACCTGACATGGGAGCCCATTTCTGCTGATGAGGGAGAGGTCCATGAAGTCAAGGGACGTGCTTGGGGGCAATCGAACCCAGGCCCATCAAGTTTCAAATCCTGGGCTTTGCTGCTCTTTCTGAGCTGTGTTGGATCTGTCACTGGAGAGGTTCATTCATCCTCCAGCATATCAGATATGTACTGCACCAGATCGTGCCTCTTTTTAAGTGAAGATCTGTCCTTCTGGGCCTTGAAGATTTGCTGGAACTGGAGAGTCACCAGTGGAATGCAGGTCATAACGTTTGGGAGGGAAAAACTGAGACATTGTTGGCCACATCCATCCTGTCCCCAGTGTTCGGAGCTTCTCTGCCCAGCCTCACAGCTACACCTCACACCTCCCTCTGACGAGCTATTCTGTGTCCACTGGGACTTGGAACAGGTATCACCTCCCCGAGGAAGCCATCCCTTGTCTTTCCTCCATCCCAAGACTGGCTTAAGTGAGCCTTCTCTATGCTTCAAGACACTGCTGCTCATAGGAGCCCAGCACGGAGCTCCAGGCCATGAAACTTTAAGGTCAGAGAGCAAGCCTACCATTTACAGTGCCCGACACATGGCAGGAGTTAAATAAAGCTATATATTTACCTACTTATTTGCCAGTATTCTGCCTCATTACAAAAAAAGAGTCGAGACAACTGAATGAATGAATGTTTGCAGAGCTGAATTAGACTGAGGTGGGGTGCTGACCCAGGAGAAACTATGTGGGCCTGACATCAGGAAGATCAAGGCGAGAATTCTGAACCTGATGCTATTGCTTCTGTAGAACTTCAGAGAAGTCCTTTTATCTCCTACAGCCTAAGTTAGCTCTCCCATTAAATGGGGCTCTGAATGTTGTAAAGACCCAGTGTGAGGCCATATGCTGAGGTCAGCAGCTCAGAGCTGTGGCAGAACCAAGCAGAGGACTTTGACATTGGCCTTTTAGAATATTCACGAATGATTGGAAGACAGCGTGGCAGGTGGTCATTGATTATTTTGCAAAGGTGCAAACTTGGATGGTGCTCTTTGGAGGCCTGGAGGTGTGGGAGTGTCAGTGGGCTTAGAAATTTGCACATGTGCTTGCACACTCACATACCCACCCCTAGCACACACATCTGAAAGCGATTGCATTTTCCTGTATCTGCCCTTGAGCGCTCAGTGATATCCAAAGTACTTAAAAAACAACAACAAAAAAAAACACCTTGAAGACTAATGATGTAATCTGATGTTACATAGCATTTATTTGGGGTCAGAGTTTTATTTCAATAGTTTCAAAAACAATATTGTTCTGTATTTATAGAAACACAGCAGTTCTGAAGGGGTCATTTCCTTTTCAGTTCTCCTTTACTGCTTGGGGGAGATGGGAGGCCTCAGTGGCATTTGTGAGCTGGAAGATCTGGAAAGGCCTCTGGAGCTTCCCTGAGAGCCAAGGATTCACTGCAGTAGGAACTGGATGATTTCTGCCCGGGGCCTGCCCTGGAGGAAACCTGCATCTCAGCAGCCAGTTCCACCCAAGCTGGTCTGGCTCAGCATCCCAGCTGTTCTGGAGTCTGAGGCTCCTGCAGCTCCCTGGCCCCTACCGCCCTACCCCCTTACCCCCCACCCCCACCTCATCCTGATCCAGTCAGCAGGTCCTTTTTGCAGGATTGAGCTGCAGGTGAATGGTCCCTGGTATCTGGAGAGCTGTTTTGAAGGCCTCAGACCCTCTCATCACTATGTGGACTAGTGCAAAGGACTGCCAGACAGACTTCATTTCGCTGTGATCTTTGCTAGCAGGACAACCTTCCTTGTCTATAATGGGCCACCCTGCATGGCTGGCATGGACAGTAAATGAGAAGTGTTGTGCCTAGTGCCTGGGGCACAGCAGGAGCTCCAGAAAACTTAGTTCATTCTCTTAAGGTGTCTGAAAGATGATTGGAAATAAATGCCCCAGAACACGATGTAGCTGATATGGGACGAGTCCCAGGCTTATTTGGAAAGATGAGGGCTTTATGGGATGTTAGAGTAAATAGGGCCCATTACCTCCCACTCCATACTCTCTGCCTTAGGCAAGAAATATGGGACCCATTCTGGGACCAAAGATGTCATAGGATCACTGACACCCAGTCAGAGAAATCCAAGGAAGGGTCTAGAAGGACTTTAGGCAGTTTTTCATTTGGGAAGGAGGAAACTTCTCTCAGGGATTTGGACTAATACTGTCTCTAAATGCAAGTGGAAATGTCATTCCAGATAGGGTAATGCTCTGATTTTGAGATTGGAGCCCAGTGGGCTCCATTAAACTATTCAACAGAGCTGACGGTCTTATTAAAGAGGAGATGGCCACTAGCCTCAAAGATGGGCTTGTGGACCCTTTGTGGGATGAAGGGTGAGTGAGCATTCCATCTGTGTTAGCCAGAACCTTTTCGGTTTTAAACCGCAGAGAGCCAACTCTTACTGTTTAGGAAGAAAAGAGGATTTGCTGGTTTATGTAATAGGAAGGCCAGGATAGAGTTAACTTCAGTCACACCTGCATCCAGGTGCTCAAAGAAAATGTCAACAAGAATCTGTTAATTTCCATTTCTCTCAGATCTGTTCTCCTCTTGTTGGGCTTTGTTCTCAGGAGAGCTCTAACCTTGGGGTGCCAAGAGTAGTCACCAGCAGCCCCAGACTTATACCCTGCCAGGTCAGCAACCTCCATGGGAAAGCTTCTCCTCACCAGTCACAGGAAAAGTCTCAGGGCTGGCTCTCATTGGCCTAGATTGATCATGTACTATGCTCTGATTGGCCAGCATCTGGGACAAGGAGAATTCCGTCTCATCAACCAAAAGGACTATAATTGGAGAGTAGGAAAACCAAGGAGCTCTTCCTAGAAGAAGAGTGGTTGCTGGGCCAGCATAAACAACAGATGTCACTGCCTTGTAAAAGGATGCAAGGTTTTGGTAAAACCTAACCTCATGCAGAGACCCTGCTCACTCTCCCTTCCAGTCTGAATAATCATATCATTCTTTCTTATGTGTGCTGGGCACCTGCTTTGTGTTAGGTGCTGTGCTTGGTGTTGAACACGCCTCTTCTTGTGGACCTCTGAGATTGGTTCTGTTACCAATATTCCCATTTGATAGATGGCAAACTACACTTACAACGTAAAGGAACAGAGTGGCCCAGAGTTAGAGCTTATACATGGCAGAGTTTGGATTTGAACCCGCATTAAACAGTCTGACATCAGAGTATAGACTCTTAGTCATATACTCTTCCCCAAAATGTGCCTCACAACTTCCCCCCTCCATGCTTTTGTTCTCGTTGGTCTGTAGACTTTAGGTACCCTTCTTTCCACTCCTTGCTCACTTGCAAAACTTGTCCTTGAATGCTCTCTCCTCTGAATAGTTTCCTCCAGGATTAATACCAGGAGAGCTGCTTTTCCGCACCACCATGGTCGCCAGCTCAGCTCATTACAGAACTGGTGGGGGAGGGGTGTTTGTTTCTCCTAGATGGCCAGCCCTTGGTGGGCAGAGACTATATCTCTCATCTACTACTCCAGCTCCCCCTTGCATGTTCATCAAATGTCTGATTGTTTAGATAGCAACACAGATACAATCAAAGCACAGCAGGTTGCTGGGACTTCAGGATGGGAGTATTATGTTGGTGATGACCTCATAGCTATTGAGTATTATGTTAATGGCCGCCAATGTGTCGGGTACTATACTAGGGGCTTTGCGAACTGCTCCTTTTAATCATCCTAATGATGTTATTACTCTTCTCATTTTGTAGATGAGGAAACTTGAACTCAAAGAGGTGAGATGATCTGCCCAAAGTCTAGCATATCACATAGCTGGATTTCAAGGACAAGGATGGACTGCCCTACTCCCTCTCACCCCCTGCCTCACATACCCAGGGAGATACCCACAAGACTGGCCCCTTAGCTGGGCAGTTTGTGGCTTTCCATGATCTATTGAACATTTTTTCTATGTTCAGAGAATTCCCAACATCAGAAATTCCCCCTCCTTAAGGTGGGAACTCACACTCAGACTTCCTACCACCCTTGCATCTAAGGCTAAGATAGCATAGCGACCCAGGTGAGGCTTTATTTGGAAGAGGTATACCTGAGGGAATGGATCAAGTATGGAGTCAATTTGTGATGAAGGTGGCAACAGAGGCCAGCAGCTCTCTGGATGTCATGGTGGGGAAGTTCTGGGGTCTCCTTCTATTGTGTCCATGGCACCTATGTTGAGCAGTGGGGATAGCAGATGGGGTCTTTCCTGGAGAGGCCTCCATGATAGCGCTTGAAACTTATCCCAGGTAAGTTGGCCTCCAAATCTAACACCTGGACCCTCTTGGAGACTCTCTGAATTACCAAATATCCTTTAATAAATTCCTTCCCTGGATAAACCAACTGGAGGGGATACCATAGTTTGCCACCAAGATCCCTGATGATAGACCATCATCATCCTCATACATGGTCCTGTGGGAAGGCAGCATGAGCTCTGGACTGTCCATAGAAGCAGGTGAGGATGTGGCAACAAACAGGGAATCAGAGAGGGGAATTGTTACATCAGTAGGTCTTTGGAAGCTTTTGTCTTCTACATCAGCACTTTCAAACTTTTGTGCACACACATCACCTGGGGATCTGTTGTGCTGATGTGCAAATTCTGATATAAGAGGTCGGGACTAGGACCTGGGATCTTACATTTCCAGCTCTCCCCCGACTCGGGTTTTGCTGATGCTGGTAGTCTAAGAACTACTAGAAAGTTGGTGAGGTTCCTGTGACCCTTAGGCCTCAGACAAAACGTTACACATTACGTAAGTGCTGACTACAGTTTCATGAAATAATGAGCTCAAATCCTTCCCTGGCAAGTCCACTACTAACAATCATTCCAATCTTTGGTAATATCGGTCCTAAGGTACGGAGAGCTTCAAATCTCATAACTAGGGTGCTTTGTTATGCCGCTCCTGCTCCTAACAAGGAGTAATTTGTTTTGTTGAATAAACAGGATTGGTTCCTTTGCCCCACGGGGCAGTATGATAGGAATGTGGCATGCTATTTTTACCTCTAACTCAGCCCAGAGAGTGCCACAGTGTGCCAACAGTGTGTGAGGCACTGCAGGAACCCCAGTCCCCTGCCCATGGGAAGCAGCTCCTTGAGACAGCAAAGCCTCTGAAATCTTCACTGAAATCTTCGTCACTTACAAACATCCAAGTCCTGACCTTATCTCTTTCCAAACGAATTCATACTATTTTCCACTGATACCCGGTCTTAGGCCACTCTCAACTCCCTGAAGAGAACTACCCTCTATCTGCCAAACCTTTCCATAGGCAGTTCCCAAGCCTGGGATACCCTCATTGCTACCAACGGTACCCTCCGTGACCTGAAACTCCAGTTCCTGAGTCACCTCCTCTAAGAAGCCATCCATGACCCTTCCTTTTTTTAGTCCTTAGGCTGACCTAAATCCTGGAGATCAGTACCTCATTTTAAGACTTTTTCTTGGCTTAGAGCCTGCAGCAAACTCAGACCACAGACTTGGGCCTGTAAGAACTGTTGTTTCCTTTATTTTTCAGGAACCCAACTTAATTCCAACTTCAAGCTCCCATTATGCCAAGTGAAAGACACAAAATCCTAGTCAACTTGGGTTTTCCACCCTCTTCTCTGGAGTTGCATTTCCATGTCTGGCAGATTCCATCTCAGGCAGGGGTGCTGAAGTACGGAGCAGGGTCGAGGGCATTTGGTCCTCTGTCTTCTGTCTGTGTTGGCATCTACCCAGATGTCCTTGAGCCATCTTGCCTCAGATCACAGGTCGGTGCTGATCCCTGGGGTATTCTCCTCATCTTAACTTCAAAGGCTCTTGAGTCCAGTTCATTCTTCCCTCCCCCTTTGGCACAAAGAGATATTGAGCTTTGTGGAATGAGGTCCTCTGACACCACCTCAGACCCACTGCCCTGGACACCCTGGAAAACCATCTTGGTGCCTAGATCATGGGTCATAAAGCTGCCTGGCTACCCTCTGCTCTCTTCCAGCTAGGTAGGGAGTGTCTGCCTCCCCCTGCCCAGGAGACTGGGTTAGGGGGCAGGGTGACAGTCCCTTTCAGATGACCACCAATAAGTGCCTCATCTTCCTTCCCTTTTGATTCTCCTCCTCCTCCTCACCCTCGTCCAGGCACATTTTATGTACAGGGCAGGGAATGGAAAGGCGAGGTTCAGGTTTCTCTGACCAGGCTTGTTCGTCTTCCATGTCTGTTGTTTTTGTGTGCGTCCTTCAAAGCTCTGGGCTTTTGGAATTCAGAGAGCCCAAGAGATCAAAAAGCTTTTCTCTCATGTCTGTAAGTCCTTGCCCACAGTTGTCCGAGTCTGTTTAGAGGCTCAGAAGTCAAGCAGTGCCTTCTTTGTCATCTGCTTCCCGGAAATGGTTGGTGTGGAACACTGCTTGCACCCCAAATTGGGGAAGGGTCTCTGGGCATTGAGAATACCAGGAAAGGGGAACACATGGATCAGAGGGCTCAGAGAGGGGAAAGGAGGCGTCTCCCTCATCTCTACATTTGGGGCATCATGTGGGGAGGGTTCATTTGAGCCAACACTTATGGGGCCTCACTGGTGAGCCAGGCACTCCTTTCCTCATGCTATCTCACAATCATATGTGGCACGTACTATTTTTATCCTGATTCTTCACCCAAGGAAACTAATGCAGACAGGGTTGGCTCACTTGCCTGAGGTCACGCTGCCAGAGCCCACAGCCCCGCTAACAGTCTAAGCCTCAGGAGCCTTACCCACTGGGCTCTATGGCACGTGGCCCAGTGGCTGGTACGTGGTAGGGCCCAGCAGATGGACCTCTGCTCTGTAATCTCCTAGTGACATGGCATCAGATCAGTGGCTCAACACCTCTAGGCCTCACTTTGGTCTTTACGATGTGGGTAATCGGCTCTTCAGCCAAGGGCCGCTGCGGACGTAAGTGACTCCAGTTAAAGTTTGACCAAACGAGCTCAGACTTTGCATCCTAAGACTTGGTGCACAAAGTTTAAATTTCATCTCTTAGATCACGACCCTTGGGAAGTCATAGCCCCTCTCCAAATATCAGTCTCCTGATCTACAAACTGGGCACACCCGATGTCTCCGATGACATTGTAAACAAATGTCAGTTCTGGCAGAGAGTAGGGCAGGAGGGTGACAGACTTGACGAGGTAGGCTATGGGGTCATGCCCCCAAATGTTTTCCTGGGTCATTGTTGGGTCATTGGTTTGGTATGGCCCCAGAATGCATCTAGCCCCAGCCTCCAGGCAGTCTCTGACCCATACCAGCTCCAGGCAAGACCGGCTACCTGGCCCAGGGCTGAGGCCCAGGAGACATGAGCCTGTGGGGTGATGCACGGGGCCTCTTGGGAGTGGGGCCAGGGCAGCCGCCTCCCAGCCTAGGACACTGCTTTTAGCAGAAGCCTCCTCCTGTGTGCAGTGGCCTGTGCTGCCTGCCTCGGTTTCTCGGAGAGAGTCTGATGAATGTGTTTCCCTCCACAGCAGTAGCTGCTTCATTTATTTGTTCTCAAAGTTTCCATTTCTCATTAGCTGCTAAATCGTCCCTATGGCAGCAGACCCTATGGTGGCTGACTCAGCCAGTGAGGGCTGCAGGGGCTGCAAGGCCTACAGTCCCAGGGCCACTCCCACAACCCGGAAGGGGACCAGGAGCAGTGGTGCCTGCCAGGCTCAGTCTCAGAGGGCACAGACTAGGTTAGCTCCTGTCCCTGGAGACTTTAGGAGGGGGTGCCGTTGTCCCCCACTCCCCAGCTTTGACCTCTGGCCTCACAGCTCAGTGCCCATGGATGAAGGAAGAGAAGGGAAGGCATGAGCTTTCTTTGACATGGTTACTCTGAGCTAGAGGCCACGAGGAAAGGCCAGCAGCTTTTGTGGGATAGAAGAAGCCAGAAGACAGGTGTCTGAGTCTGTTCTGGCTGCTGTAACAAAATGCTATAGCCTGGGTGTCTTGTAAACAACAACAGTCATTTCTCACAGTTCTGGAAGCTGTGAAGTCTAAGATCAAGGCTTTGCCAGGTTTCTGTGTGGAGAGAGCCCACTTCCTTGGTCATAGAAGGACACCTGCTCACTGTGTCTTCACACAGTGGAGGGGGTGAGAGAGCTCCCTGGGGCCTCTTTTACAGGGCACTAATCCCATTCAGGAGGGCCCCACCCTCATGACCCAAGCGTCTCCCAAAAGCCCCACATTCTAATATCAGCTCATTGGTGATTAGGTTTCAACATATGAATTTGGGGGGGGGGGTGGATATAAACATTCAGACCAAGCAACAGGGCCCTGGGTGTTGCACATTACTTTGCTTCCCCAGCAACATCTAGTAGGTACATAACGAGCACCCTGCTCATGTTGATAAAGGACCAGAGGAAAGATGGGAGGGAATGCTTTCAGAGGCTCCCTCCTATTTAATCCCAAACTCTTTGTAACTCCAGAACCACCCCACCGCTGTTATTCTACCATGTGAATGATCACCCTCTGGAAACCTGCAGGAAGTTCTGAAATCGCCAGCCCCATCCCTTGCCTCTCACACTCGTAGAGGCCTTTCCCTAAATAAACACTTGCCTCCCGTGTGCATTCAGGGAGTGGAAATTAATATCACTGCAAATCTAACTCAAACATAATTAAGAAGGTAAATCTACTTTTGAATAAAAAAAATCTCATCGTTCATCTCTAGACCAAATAAATAAAATTTCAGGTCTCTGAGATCTGCATTATCACCTGAGCTGGGTTCTGCTTCTCTCTGCCAGAGCATCAAGGTGGGAGAGAATTGTCTAAAGAATCTCCTCCTCTGGACCCCCCAGGGCAGAAATGGAGCTTGGACTCATCACCTGTGAAGTGGCACTAGTAACCCCTCTCTTAGATGGGGGTGCCAGGGATTAGAAGTGATGCCAGCCGAGGGCCCAGATGAGACTCTCTTTCAGAATATAAACTCCATAAAAGGAAGATTTTGTTTGTTCTTTGCAGTATCCCAGTGCCTCATACATGGTGCTTAGTAAAAACAAAACCATCAAACTCCAAAACCCAGAGAGTGGCAGTGGCTTGTCCAGGCACACACAGCACATCAGAGCAGAGCCTAGATTCAAACTGAGAACTCCTAGTCCTGATCTGAGAGCTCCTTTCACTGGCCCAGGGGAGGTGTAGTTTGCTGTCTCATTCCACCAAATTACTACTGTCTGTCCTTGGGTACCACCTTACTTTCCCTGGAACTCAATTTTCCCATCAGCAGAATGGGAATATTATTAGAGAGAGGGCCAGACCTCCACTTTAGGAAAAGGCAGAGCCTTCTCTCACTTTCTCCCAAGAGATGACCATTTGCTGTCCAGACTGGCCCGAACCTTTCCTCTACCATCATCAAGATGCCCCTCTCCTCCTCTGACCCTTCTTTTCTCACTCCACCCTCCCCAAGGATAAAATAAGGAAGGCAAACATTTCCCTGTTGCCAGTCCAGTCCCAACTGTCAAGCTAGAGGGAGGGGGGAGAGACCAGAATGTCCCCTCCCCCTCCACACACCTGCTGAGAACTTAGGGAGAGGGGAGCTGCCTTGGGCTGGTTCTCTGTGATTTAACTCTCCCTCCTTCCCTCACCTGCAGTGCACTGGAGTTAAAAATGACCTTGGCAAACAGCCTTATGTATTATCTGTCTAGTGCAGAGAACAGAGTCAAAGAAAACCCATTCAGAAGCCTGGAGAGTTGCTGGGGGGAGGAAGGGGGAAGGGAAGGTAAAGGACAGGAAAGAAGGGAGGCAGGATAGTAGGAAATGTCTCCGGGGCGTTAGGCAAGATGGATTAAGGAGAACAGAGTCAAACCTATGAAGCTCTGCTCGGGAAAAATCATTGCTGAGGAGACATTATGCCTCACAGCTTCACTGAAACAGGGCTTCTCAAAGTGAGAAGGGGGAAGAGCCCACTCTCCCTGGACCCCCACCCTCACAGCCATTCTTTCACATAGGCCACCTCACTTTGGGTGGTGGCTCAGAGAGGTAGTGGCTCTGAGCTAAACAGCTTCCAGAAGCTTGTCTCCTCCTGCCAAGTCAGGATTGTGCTGAGTGATAAAAGCAACCGAGGAAAAGGGACCTCCAGGCCTCATTTCTACCATCTGGATTCTGCTGTGTGACCTTAGACTGGTCACTTTACCAGTCTGAGCATATGTTCCCTTAACTGTATTTGAGGAAAATAACACCCAGCTCAGAATATTGAGTGGAGCCATGTGAGATAATGGTTAAGAACATGGACTTGGGGAGCGCCTAGGTGGCTCAGTTCGTTGAGCATCCAATGTCAGCTCAGGTCATGATCTCGCAGTTCGTGGGTTTGAGTCCCATGTTGGGCTCTGTGCTGACAGCTTCAGATCTGTGTCCCCCTCTCTCCCTGCCCCTCCCCCCCCCCTCTCTAAAATAAATAAAGGTTAAAAAAATTAAGAGAAGAAAAGGACATGGACTTGGGAGTCAGGTGGTCCAAATTCTATAATTCTGGGCAAGTGATGTCACCCTTCTGAGCCTCAATTTCTCCATCTGTAACGTGGGCATGAGCAAGTGTCTGCTTTCTACCCCTTCTCCTTGTATGAACCCTTGTGCTTGTTCGTCTCTATTTCTGCCTCCTCTTCCCTGTGGGCTGGGGCGGCCAACCTGGGGGGACCCTATCAGTGAGACCCCTGCCTCTGGCTTCTGGCTGTTCCAAATGGAGGCACCAGCAGGAGTCTAAGGGCAGAGGAAGAATGATATCAAGGTATCTCCTCACAGGCTCCTCCCTGTAGGGTGGTAGTGGGCTTCCTAGGCCAATCGAGAAAAGGACAAGTCTCCCTCCCCACACAGATCTTTCTGCCCCTGGGTGCTCATAGCCACCCTCCACTCTTCCGATGGGGTGCAAGAGGCTGCCACTGTTCCTTGTGTAGGGTCCTGCCCTGTCCATGTGCTTTCCCACACCCTGGCTACAGCGCTGTAAATAGTCCCCCTGTTATACACTGTCTTCAAGTCACCCAATTTGAGTGGGCCATTGTGTCCTCCTGGGACCATGAAGCAGCTGTCCCTGTAGCCACAGACATGGCACTATTTCCTTTCAGGCATTTAAAGCAAGAATAATGAACACAAGCTGAGTTTAGCTCCGTGCCAAGCCGGTTACAAATGAAATCTCACCTAACCTTTCAACTAGCCAACTAGCCGACTAGCCTTGGGAGGAAGCCGCTGTGGTTCTTCCCGTTTTGCACATGAGGAAATGGGGGCACTGAGAATTGCTTTCAGCCAGGGCTAGGTCTGGAGCCCTTAAAGACTATCTTGGATTCCCTCCCTGGTATGAGCAGAGGGGCCTCTAAGTGCGTGTGGCTCAAACCTCCAAGGCATGTTCTCAGTAGACATATCATCCCTACACCCACTCTGAGGAACATGCCAGCCTGGAATCTGGGCTGATAATTAAACGGGTGATTTGATTGGCCCCACATGGCCTGATAAGGCAGACACACAGTACACAGTAAACATTCTGTTTGCTACATTTCTGTTTGTATTATTAATACAAAACCCTTGTATAGTAGGGTCCCCTGAGGCCAGCCCCTGCCTCTTAGCCTTGGCAACTCCTGTTTTCAACACCCCAGCAGGTTGCCTCGGCTTTGGACTTCACGGGGTGGGGGTCTCCCCTTTCACTCTCACCTCTCTTCCTCCCCCTTCCCAGCCTGCCTTCAAGCCTGCTGTCCCCTCCTGCTCCTCCCCTTCCCTGCATGGAGCCTAGGGAAGTGGGAGAAAACATGCATCCCCTCTGGGCTGTAAAATCTAATTAGAGACAGGACTTCACTCAGAGCGGAAGACTCAGGCCCGGAGTAGGTTTAATGCTGGAATTTCAGACCGCCTTGCCACTGGGGGTGAGGGGAGTTGAGGGAGTAGCGGAGCGGGGGCACTATTTCAGGATAGATGGCCCTGAGCACTTCTCATATCCCATGACATGCATGGTTGTGTCCTCCAGTCGTCATTCCAGAAGCCCTCTTAACACCACGCCATGTCCTGGGCCCAAGAGATATGTAAAGGACGCCCAGGTCCTGCCCTCAAAAGCGCTCAGTCCATGGGGGTGATCTTGAAGCAAATGACCAAGGAAGCTCAGTGCTCCATGCTCTCAACTCCAACTGGGGGCATCGTTCTTCCTAGGGGCCCTTCACCACATGTTCCTCTGAAGCAGAGACTTGGCCATGTCCCCTCAAGCATTCATTCATTCAGGCCTTCTCAGTCCTCATTGGCTTCTCCTCCACAGCTACCTACCAAACTGTGGCCGGCCCCAGGGCTCTAGGCCCCAGGGCTCACCCCTCTGTGGTTTCATCCATTCTGCTAGCCTTAAACATCATCACATACAATTCACAATTCCTGTAGTCATGACCTACAAAATGCATCCTGACTGTTCAACTTCTCCTCACCTTGTCCACTACCCCCTGGTCCAAGCCAACCTCACCTCTAGCCTGGACTATTGCAGTAGTTTCCATATTGGTCTCTTTGCTACCCAACACACCTCTTGCAAATCATTTCACATGTCAGGCTATCACTCCCTGGCATAAACCTTTCAGGGGTTTCCTTTGGCACCTGGGATAGAATCCATACTCCTGACTATAGCCCTCAAGACACCCCCTGTCCTGACCCCTGACCTCCCAGAACTCATCTTCCACGCTCACTGTGGATTCCTCGTGCTTTTGTAAACAGGCTCATTCCTGCCTTCGGCTGCCAGACCTTCCCATGCTGGTAGCTCCTTCTCAGCATTCAGGCCTCAGTAAAAATGCCCCCTCCTCATATTTTGGACCGCTATAGCTGAAGTATGCCCTGCTCACATGGGTGTCTCACCTCACCCCCACTTTATTTTCCCAATAGACTTATCCCAGCCTAAACGTATCTTGGGAATTTGTATGCCCTAGTGCCTGTCACCCCTGCTAGACTTGAGGCAGGGACTGTGTCAGCCTGTTCCCTGGGTTCTCTCCAACACCCATAACAGGACCTGGAACAGCATAGGTGCTAAGCAAGTTATCTTTTATTTTTTTTTATTTTTTTTTAATTTTTTTTTTCAATTTTTTTTTCAATGTTTTTTTATTTATTTTTGGGACAGAGAGAGACAGAGCATGAACGGGGGAGCGGCAGAGAGAGAGGGAGACACAGAATCGGAAACAGGCTCCAGGCTCCGAGCCATCAGCCCAGAGCCCGACGCGGGGCTCGAACTCACGGACCGCGAGATCGTGACCTGGCCGAAGTCGGACGCTCAACCGACTGCGCCACCCAGGCGCCCCTCTTTTAAAAAAAATTTTTTTAATGTTTATTTATTTTTGAGAGAGAGAGAGAGAGAGAGAGAGAGAGAGACAGAGTGTGAGCCGGGGAGGGGCAGAGAGAGAGGAAGACACAGAATCCAAAGCAGGCTCCAGGCTCTGATCTGTCAGCACAGAGCCCGATGCAGGGCTCGAACCCACGAACCGTGAGATCATGACCTGAGCCGAAGTCGGACCCTTAACCGACTGAGCCACCCGGGCACCCCAACTAAGCAAGTTATCTTTAAGGGAGTGCACACCAAGCACGTAGCTCCAAGTTTAAGTGTATCTTCCAACCCCGGCTCTCTCTGCTCTCAGGGCTCCTCGAGTACCTTGCCTGTGAAGATCTCAGGGTGAGTAAAAATGTATCCTCCCCAGTGACTTTATGCTCAAGCTGAACTAAGAGGAGATTTGATTTTTAAAATAATAGTGATAATAAGGGAGTCATCCCTCAAGCCATATCCTGGCCTCAGTGGCTCCACCAGCTGGCTGTGTGCATCTGACCTGTTCACTTCTGCTCTCAGAGCCTGAGTTCTTCCTGTGTCAAATGAGGCTCTGATTCACACCGCTTCCCTTCTGGATCCCAGAGAAATCTCTTCTCACTACACACCGGGAAGACTCGAAGGGGAGACCTCCAAGATTTCTAGGCGTGGAAATCGACCCAAGAGCTTTCTTGGGCCATGGCTCCTACAGCCCATGCCCTGCAGAGAGACCAGCTGTGCTCGGTGGATGGAGCACATGCCCCAGAGCCAATCTTCCCTCCACCCTGCAAGAGTCTCAAAAGGTATATTGAGGCATAGTGAGGACGCTGCTGGCTGGAGCCCAGAGAGACTTCTGGCCCTGGGTTTGGCAAATAGACAATGAATCCACCTTCCTCACAAAGCACCTCCACAGTGAGCTATTGTCCCCACGTCCTGTTGCCTGGTTCCGCTGCTCCTGTCACGGAGACTACGACTTACCCACAATTACGCGGGCTACCACGGGCTTCTCACATAACAGGTGGGGCATGCCCAAGGCCCATGTGATGAAGACTGACCCTTCCCTTAGCGAATTCCGACTAGAGGTTGAGACAATCGAGCAGTCCCCCTCCTCAGTAATAAGATATTGATGGGGACCCACCCTCAGCAGGGCCCTGAGGCAACTGACAAATCAGAAGCACTGAGGGGGTTACCTTGCTCCCATGTCCGCCCTAAGGGTTGCATGACACCAGCTCATCGGTCAGACTGACCTTCCTTCAGCTGCGGAAGCTGAGGCCACAGAAAGGCCACAGCTGGATGGGTGGGCCACACAGTGGAAGTGTGTGGTGAGTGGCACGAGAACCCCAAGCGTTTCTCGCTGGCGCTGGTGGAGGTCTTTGTGGCTGCACTGAAAGGTGTGCGGAAACCGGCAGATCTGGTGCTGCTCCCTGTGCCTTTCTGGGTTGGGCCTGAAATGTGTCCTCTCTACCTCAGTGGTCCCATCTATAGAATGGAGGTGTAGGGTTGGATGATCTCATAGGGTGACCATAGGCAAACAACTTCTCCTTTCTGAACTCGCTTCTCCAACTATGAAACATGGGCTTGGACAGCCTTAAAAACAAAACACACTGTGTATACTGCCCCTTGCTGAAAACAAAATAGTCCAGTACCTTGGAAGTACCAATCCTCCTTCCAGTCCCCTTTGCCTCTACCTTTCTCTTAGTTTTTCTTCTTAAATTTACCACTAATGGACATATCCCTAAGCAATACATTTTAAAATATTGCATTTAATTTGAAGTTTAAATAAATGGAATCACACTATCAAAATAATGGGCTGGATGTCCACTGGCTATATGACTTGGGACAAGTCCCTTCCCCTCTCTGGACCCTGTTTTCCCTGTCTATAAAACGGGCTGAAGGTGGCAGGTGACAGAAGGATGACCTCTGAGGCCCCTTCCTACCGTTACATGTTTCTATGCTGCAAGTGACCTGATGTTCCTCAAGTCCCCGTGACCTCTCTGTCCCGAGTGCCAGGCCTGAGGCATCCCTCTTGGACAGGTCAGTTCTCTCCCTGACCTTCTTGAGTCTACTACGTTGTCCCTCAAGTCCCCCAACTGCAAGGCTTCTGTCTGAACTCAGAACAAACTTTTAGCCAGTCCGTGAGGGCAAGTGCTACCAGCTCCATGCATCCCACTGGGAGGGATTCACCTTTCTCAGCTGCGTGAATGACACTCTCAGCCGTGCCCCAGAAACTAGAGCTAGATGAGTCAATACTTGTCACCAGCAAGCTCTCTTCCTGAAACCTCACCCTCCATCCCCCTCCACCCCCCACACCAGATGAAGGAGTACTTTGGAGTGCTTCTCAGGAGGGACAGAACCACGAAGCACTTTCAGACCCAGTCTGGAGGATCCAAACCATAGTCAATAAAGTAGTGTTCCAAAGCGGGAAGGGGTTTGCGGTCAGTCAGCTTGAATCCTGTCTCTGCCGCTTGTGGGCTGTACAGCCTTAGCAAGTGCCTTCACCTCTCTGAGGTCCAGTTTGTGCATCTGCAATAAGGAGATTATAATACCTACTGCACAGTTCTTAGGAGATGCAGGTAATAGATTTGAAACACCTTGGACACTGAGTGCCTGGCACATATAGAAACTCAGGACCTGCTGGTTCCCTTCTAGTTCTCCCATCCCAGTGATACCAGTGATATCTATAAAGTAAGTTAGGAAAAAGATTCTCTACTGGCAGTTCCTGTCCTAAAGAGGTAGCCCTATCTACAGATTGATAGCACCTGGGCTCCTAGCCATACCCCCAAAAGTCAAACTGAACAATGGTAGTGATAGTTATTTGGCCACATCACACTGACCCGAGGACCTTAGTTAAGGTATGATGTGAACCCGCCAACATTTACTAAGCACCTACTATGTGGCAGACTCTGTGATGGAGAGAAAGAGAAATAGGGGAGAGAAAAATGAATAGGAAAGTGTAGCATCCAAATCAAAAGCTTGGTTTGGGACTGACTCATAAACTCCCTGTGTGGCACTGGGCAAGTTAATCGCTTAAACTCTATAGACCTCAGCTTCTAAGTCTAAATGTCTCATAGGTATGCACTCAGCAAAGTGTCTGGTTCATGGTAACTGTCAAAACCCAGGAAGTGCCAAGACTCAGTCTTGCATGGAAAAGAAAATAAGAGGCACATACCTACATACACAAAAAGAGGCTTATTGGGTAAAAGAAAGAAGACACAGGCAGTCCTCATTTTTCTAAGAAAAATTGGTACCAGTGAAATACCACTGAAAGAGAAGCTTCTGAAAATAACAAGTATTCATTGTAATTGCTGAGGGAAAAAAAGTTTGAATGGGGTCATACCTTGAGAAACTGAAACTGAAAGCAGGAAAGCATTTCTTTTTTTATCTTCTCTTAACAAAATGTAGGTTCTAATGTCAAATGGGCTCATTTTTTCATTGAAAAATAGGAATTATCAAGTGTTGATTAGGGTTTATTTTGAGGGAGGGTGAAAATTTTAAGATGGAGTTATATCTTAATGCAACGTAACATTCTTCATTTTGTGTTTGACTCTCCCAGCACGATTATATAGAGTGGCTCGTTATAAAGATTGGCTCGTTTTGAGCCAATATTTCAGAGGTTTGTCAGTTTCCCAGGGGCATCTTCTAGTCATTACATGATAAAATTATTCTCTTTTGAAACACCTGGCATCTTTGTCGATTTTCTCTTCTTCAATTCTTAACTAGTTTAACTCTGCCAATTCTTCATTGTAGTTTAAATGTCAGTGGAGCAGTTTTCCAACAGCACTTTTGCTAATTTCATGAAATTCTGATTTGTTTCAAGATTTGCATTTTTCTTTTCATCAATTTCCTTTGAATTTCCATTGCTTTTCCAGGCATTTACAACAACCAACAAGCTGAAAAAACCCAACAAACATATAGGTGAGATGAATAAGGTTAGGAAACAGTGTTAATGGGGAGTACTACTTGAGTATAAGCTAAATATTTAAGTAGCCAGCTCCTTAGTAAATATTTTCATGTTAGGAAGACTTATTTCTCTACCAAACCTTGTAACTGTACAGACTTGAATATTTGTCAAATTTAGAGTAACTGATAACAATTTCTAAAGGAACTCAGAATAGAGAGCTTACTAGGTTGATTCTTTTTAAGTGTATATCCTAGATATTTTAACATGCACACTCAACAAAATCTAAATCTCACTGATATCTTTACCCTTCTTTTCAGTAATGATAGTTTTACAATGTTTTGGACTCTGATTACCTTCTTCCCAACTTAAATGCCATGGTTCATTATTCTAGTTCTATCATGTTATTTTTAATCCATTTACATTTACCATACCAACTGATACAGGGGGGTTTAATTCTGCCACTTTGCTTTTTGTTTTCTACTTGTCATTTCTTTGTTCATTTTTTCCTTTGCTGTATTTTTTGGAAACTAAACAAATGTTCCCATTATTCTAGGTCTTTTTTTAATATTGTCTTTTTGCTTCATATTTCAGAATTATTTTTCGGTGATGACCCCACAAGTTTCGTATAAATCTTTAGCCTGTATAAGGCTTAGACATCCTAGTTTATTTTTAAGTTTGGACTTTTACTAGTTCCTGAACAACACAAGAACTTTATAACAAATGAACTCCATTGCTTTCTGTTTGCTTTTTGTGCTATTGTTGTTAAACATTTGACGTCTACATATGTTTTAAATCCCACAAGACATGTTTAATACTGTCATTTTAAATCTCAATATTCCTGCATGCTTACTCAGATTATTTCCTTTGTACTGTTCTCTATTCTTACAATTTTGTGTTTCTGGCTGAAATAATTTTACTTCCTTTGGTATATCTTCTTGTGCTGGTTTGATGGCTTTAAGTTTTTGTTGATTTTTAGTTTCCATTTGTCTAAAACTTTCCCTATTTTGTTTTATTTTCTGCAGGATTTCTTTTGCTGTGTATAAAATATGAGAGTGACAGTTTTGTTATTTTTTTATTACAGCATTTTAAAGACATTTTCTAGAGTTCACTTGCTTTTGTGGAAAAGTCAGGTAATAGACTTATTAATGTTTCTTTGAATATAATTTGTCCTTTTTTTCTCTGTGACTGCTCTTGAGAATTTTTCTTTTGTCTTTGGTTTTCAACAGTTTGACTGTAAAGTGTGTGAGTATGATTTTCTATGTGTTTATTCTTTTTGGGATTTCACGGGGTTCTTGAATTGTCTTTTAGCAGTTTGGGAAGCTCTTGACTATTATATTTCCAAATATTGCTTCTGCCCAGTTTCTCTCCTTGCTTTTGGGACTCCAATTAAGTGTATGTTAGACCTTCTATGATGACACACATCATACTTATACTCTATTGTTTTTTTAATGTTACTTTTTCCCCTCTGATTTTAGTTTAGCTTTTATCCATTGTTCTGTCTTCAAATTACTGATGTTACAGTCTATTATGTCTGACCTGCTGTTAAACCCATCCAGTAAGTTTGTACCTTTTTTTTTTTTATTGATTCCAAGTAACTCTTGAAAGGTAGCAGACTTTGGAGGCTACATATTTTCATCCATTTTGTCCTTAATTTCCTCTGTTTTCTTTATTTAAAAAAAATTCTTTTAATGTTTATTTTTGAGACAGACAGAGCATGAGTGGGGGAGGGGCAGAGAGAGAGGGAGACACAGAATCTGAAGCAGACTCCAGGCTCTGAGCTGACAGCACAGAGCCTGACACAGGGCTTGAACTCATGGGACTGTGAGATCATGACCTGAGCCGAAGTCGGACACTCAAGTGACTGAGCCATCCAGGCGCCCCTCCTCTGTTTTCTTTAACAGAGTAATCATCGTTGGCTCATGACCATGATATGTGGACCTTCTGTGGATCTGTTTTTGTTGTTTGCTTCCTTTTTTCTTACTCTTCCTGCTTCTTCACAGTCCTCATACTTTTGAGTGTTTGCTGGATGTTGTGTAGTACTGTGGAAGCTTCAGCAGATACATTCTACCAGAGAGATTTCCCCTTTCTTCTATCGGGGGACAGGATGAAAGGCTGATGATCTCAGTCCACTCAGGAATTGAGCTGCATCATGGAGGGGTTGCAGTTCATAGCACACTGAATCTGTCATCTCTGGCTTGTCCCTGTTCCTTGAGTGTTGCCCTCCAGTGCTATTGAATGAGAGCCTAGGTGGTCTGTGTCCCCTCATTCCTACAAAGGGCAAAACGGTCAAGCATTTATGTCAGGCTCTCTCTCCCTCATGGAACTCTGTCTCTTAAGTATCCTGAGATTATGAGATTTTATTCCAACCTTCCATCCCAGCTTCCATGCTCCCTGTGCTCCAGCACTCAGCAATGTTCTAGGGGAAAATTGTCCGTATATTTCTGGCTCTTCTAGTATTCAATCCATCATGCCAGTTCTGCACAACTGTCCAAAGCTCTGCTAGTTTCCCTTTCCTTCAGTAGACTACCTCTGCTTGGGGCGAGGCAGGCCTCAACCCATGTCCAGACTCACAAATGTGCCCAGGAAAGGAAGCTGTCATACTCATCAGCTTAACTAGGAAGGGCTGTTCTCTTTCTGCAGTTTTGGTACATTTAATCTTCATTTCCATACTCTTTTGTATGTTAAAAATTTTTGTTTTTGCAGCTTTTTAAAATGTTTTTTGTAGTTGTTACACTGGGAGAGTTCTTTGCCATGATCTACTATATCTTACCTGAAAATAGTACTCTATCTTGTTATTTTCAAGCCAACAAATTAAACATGATTATTAACTTATACAGTAATATTAGTTTAGATTTACCTTCATATTAATCACATATTTGCTTAGTATTCCTTTGTGAATCTGAGACCTTCTATCTGGGTCAGTTTTCCTTCTGGCTAAGCTATGTCTTTCAGAATTTCTTTGGTAAGGATATGTTGGTGATAAACTCTGTTTTTGTCCAAAACGTCTTTAGTTTGCTCTCATTCCTGAAATATAATCTCTCTTGGGCATACATTTGCAGGTGGTGAATTACTTTCTCTTGACACACTGAAAATATCATTCTGTTACATACTGGCTTCCATTGTTATTGTCAAAAAGACAGCTGCTACCCTAATTGCTGTTTGTCAATGATCTAACTCTTCTCTTTGACTACTTTTAATATTTCTGTGTCGTCTGTTGTGATGTAACGTACACCTTCTAGAATTTTGCTGTATCCTACCTCAGTGATCACAAGCAGTGGCCCCGAGTTAGGTCTTCTCACTATCCTCCATATCTTTTAATCATATTTTGTTTCCCATCTTTGTCTTTTCTAGCCTGCATTCTAGAAAATTTTTATTTGTATTTATCTATTTACTAATTCTGTCTTTAATTAGGTCCACTTTGTGCTTTAACCTATACGTATCCATTCATTGAGACTTTTAAACATTTTAACTAAGGTATTTTTCATTTCTATGTTCTATATGATTCTTTTTCAAATCTGGTAAGACATTTTTATAGTATCTTGTTACTTGCTCGTATTTTCACATCTCTCCCTTATTTTTTTAAGCATATAAACATCCTCATCTTGTATTCTGAGAGAAATTCTGATATCTGAAGTTTTACAGATCTGATTTTGCTATCTATTATTCCTGCTGGCTGTCTCTCATAGTGCCCTGTTTCTTTGTATGTTTTATAATGTTTGAGGGTGAATGTTCCTTGGAACCTTATCTTTGAGAATTATTTGAGGACTGAGTTAAATTTTCACTTCTCCAGAAAGGACTATATGCTTCTCCCACTTACCTGGGAAAACTACTACTCCACAATCATTTTAAATAAAATTTTCTCCTTGAGATTTTTCAGACCACAAACCCAAGTGAGGGCTAGCATATGGTTACAGATTCCCAGAAAAATGGGTCCCATTCCTCCCCCACCTAACCCCAACATCAAAGTCAGGAGAGGCAGATTTTCTGTGTTAATTCATTTCTTACTCGCTTTTATAGTAAAGATATAATTTCTTACTCCCATTATATTAAAGGTGTAGTCCTTTGAGGTTCAAGTTTTATGTGGACACCACTAAGTTTACATCCTGGTTTCTAAACAAGGTTGTAGTTAACCTCAGGAGTTGGGAGTAGCCCATGAATGCATAACTCTTACAGCTCACTATTTATTTATTTATTTATTTATTTTTAATTTACATCCAAATTAGTTAGCATATAGTGCAACAATGATTTCAGAAGTAGATTTCTTAATGCCCCTTACCTATTTAGCTCATCTCCCCTCCCACAACCCCTCCAGTAGCCCTCTATTTGTTCTCCATATTTAAGACTCTTTTATGTTTTGTCCCCCTCCCTGTTTTTATATTATTTTTGTTTCTCTTCCCTTATGTTAATCTGTTTTGTCTCTTAAAGGCCTCATATGAGTGAAGTCATATGATATTTGTCTTTCTCTGACTAATTTCACTTAGCATAATACCCTCTAATACCCTCTAGTTCCATCCATGTAGTTGCATATGGCAAGATTTCCTTCTTTTTGATTGTGGAGTAATACTCTATTGTGTGTATGTATATATATATATATATATATATATATATATATATATATATATATATACACATACCACATCTTCTTTATCCATTCATCCATTGATGGACATTTGGGCTCTTTCCATACTTTGGCTATTGTTGATAGTACTGCTATAAACATTGGGATGTATGTGCCCCTTCGAAACACCACACCGGGGCGCCTGGGTGGCGCAGTCGGTTAAGTGTACGACTTCAGCCAGGTCACGATCTCGCGGTCCGTGAGTTCAAGCCCCGCGTCAGGCTCTGGGCTGATGGCTCGGAGCCTGGAGCCTGTTTCCGATTCTGTGTCTCCCTCTCTCTCTGCCCCTCCCCCGTTCATGCTCTGTCTCTCTCTGTCCCAAAAATAAATAAAAAACATTGGAAAAAAAAAATTTAAAAAAAAAAAAAAAAAAAAAGAAACACCACACCTGTATCCCTTGGATAAATACTTAGTAGGGCAATTGCTGGGTCATAGGATAGTTCTATTTTTAATTTTTTGAGGAACCTCCATACTGTTTTCCAGAGTGGCTGCACCAGCTTGCATTCCCGCCAGCAATGCAAGAGAGATCCTCTTTCTCTGCATCCTTGCCAACATCTGTCATTGCCTGAGTTGTTCATGTTGGCCATTCTGACAGGTGTGAAGTGGTATCTCATTGTGGTTTTGATTCGTATTTCCCTGATGATGAGTGATGTTGAGCATTTTTTCATATGTCGGTTGGCCATCTGGATGTCTTCTTTGGAGAAGTGTCTATTCATGTCTTTTGCCCATTTCTTCACTGGATGATTTGTTTTTTGGGTGTTGGGTTTGATAAGTTCTTTTCAGATTTTGGATACTAACCCTTTGTCTGATATGCCATTTGCAAATATCTTCTCCCATTCTGTCGGTTGCTTTTTAGTTTTGCTGATTGTTTCCTTCATTATTTAAGTGCACTAGCCCTGCTTTCACGGTCATCTCTTTCAGAGTCTCTCCAGGCTGAACTACCTGTCTCTTTTTAGATGAGAGAGTCCTATTGCTGGGACCTCTAAGATAGAGACAGGCTGGAGAATCTGGGGAGTGCTCCAGGCTCTAGTGCTGGGAGGTGCTCATGGTCACTGTGAGGGATAGGGTCCCTACTTGGCTTCTGCACAGCCCAAGGTGAGCCCCTCTCTCTCCACTCCAGGTCTGACAGAGACAGTTATCTTGTCGTCAGAAGCTGTATTCATTGTAGTGAAAACAAATCTCACCTGTGCTAAAAAAAAAAAAAAAAAGAGTATATGCCTTGGTTAACCTATACTTTCATCCACAGTTTCAAATATGGAATTCTTGGTTTCTTTTTAAAAATTAATTTGTTAATTAATTGGATGTATAATTTACATACAGCATTATATTAATTTCAGGTGTACTATGTAATGATTTGGTACCTGTTTACACTGTAGACGATTAACACCAGAAGTCCAGTCACTATAAAAAGATATAAAAAGGAACTCTTTTTCTTGTATGAGGACTTTGAAGATTCACTCTCCCAGCAATCTTCAAATATGCACTGCATTGCCACTGACTATCATCACCATGCTATACAAGCTACTCCTATGAACTATTCATTTCACACCTGGAAGCCTGTGCCTCCCGACCCCCTTCTGCCACGTCACCCATTCCCTCCTCCCTGGCAACCACCACTCTTCTCTGTGTTCGTGATTTTATTTGTTTGCTTGTTTTTTAGATTCTACACAGAAGTGAGATTATCTTGCATTTGCCTATCTCTGACTTACTTCACTTAGCATAATACCCTCCACATAGATGGTCCTGGGTTCTAAATTTTTAAAAGAAAAACTTTTAGTCCCAACCTTAGCCCATGAAAATGTTCTTGGCTAAGCAAACCTACTCTGATTTAAGGAACTGACATTCATGCAACTAATTGATAAATTGGATTTGCTGTCTCTTAACTATGTTGACAGTGTAAATAAGGAAACCTGGGATAATGATGGCTGGTCTATTGCTGCTGAAATCACTGAGCACTGAACTTAGCTCCAGCATTTCTTAAAGTGTGTTCCTGGAAACCGTAAACCACATAGAGGCCTCTGTGTTTAAATAAGCTTAAGAAATGTTATATACTTGAAACTCCACTTGGAGATTCACAACATGCGTTAGAACACTAAAGGCTTTGAGAAGTCCTACACATGAAAAGCCTGTTCAATTTGATGTTTTCATCATATTTGAGAATATTGGACCACAAAAATATAAGGAACTTGGAACAGTGATAATTCATTTTTTGGATAGATTTCACTTCTGTCACAAGATATGTATGTCATCAACGAACATTGAAAAGTGGGTTGTAGAGATATAAATAACATTTATTCAACAAATGCATGTTAAATGCCCACTATGCCTACCACTATCGGTATACATTAGTGAATAAAACAGACGTGGTTTCTGTTTTGTGGAGTTTATAAGAGCGTTAAACTGTCATGGGAAGCATTAAGAAAGAAATATCAAGTGGTTAGAACCCAGTGGTTCCTTAAGCTATTGGACCATAGCCATGGAACAGGCCCCATGATCTGGGCAGTTAGCTGGGCAGTTGGCCATTGTGTCTACACTAGAAGCTTGAGAACTTACTGACCGAATTGTACCCCTCACGAGAACTGTAAGGAACAGTAAGCACGAACACACTTGGTTCTGGAACAGAAGAAAGCATTTATCCAGGAGAGGAAGTTCAGAGAAGACAGGTAAGCAAAGTAGGTGGTTTTTAAGGCTTACAGAATCCCAGTAGATCTGAGGAGTCTTCCCAAAATAAGCTTTGTAACAGTGTCTGATTCAGAGTTCAAGTCAAGTAAATGTTAGCTGGAATGACGAAGATGGTGATGGTGATGATGATGATGATGGCAGTGATGGTGGAGATGACAATGACCGTGATGATGATGGTAATAGCAGTAGTAATCTTAACTTTGTCCTTTCACTTAATACTGTGTTCACTTGGCCACCAAGAGCTGAACTGTGAGTCTACTTCTTTCTGTTAATGTTTATTTATTTATTTTGAGAGAGAGAGAGAGAGAAAGAGGCAGAAGGAGAGAGAGAGAGGAGTCCAAGCAGGCTCTGCACTGACATGGGGCTCCGTATCACGAGCTGGGAGATCATGACCTGAGCCCAAATCAAGAGTCACACGCTCAATTGACTGAGCCGCCCATGAGTCTACTTCCCAAATAACTCTTGAATACACCCTCTCATTTCTCTCTGAAATTCCATTACCTCAGAACAGGCCTTGGTCTTTTCTCAACAACTGCCTTTTCTCCCTTCCCTCTCTCTAACTTCCTGTCTTCCAATCGTGCCCAACTCCGCACCAGTGTAATCATCCTGAAGCTTCAGTCTGACCATGACAGCCCCTTGCCAGACAGCCTCCAGGGTTTCCCTAGGGCCTGTACCGAAGCTGCCCGGGTGTTTTAGCAGGGATTCCAGAAGCTGCACAGTCTCCCTTCTAGCCTTATCTCTTCCCCTCTCACACGTATCCCTGCTCAGCCACACTCAACCCACTGTACCCCAGGACACCATGTATGTTGACACTTGTATGCCTTTCTTGTCCTCGTCCCCTTACTTGTCATTTCTTTGTCTTGTCTTTTAGCAAAACCTATACTCATCCTTCAGGGTCCAACTTAACAGTGTGAGCTGGGGCTTTGACTGGTCTCTGCTCTAAAATGGACTGTTGTGTGCCTTTGCCTAGTCTCCTGCATGATTTCTGCATTTATCTGTGTGGCCTCACTAGAGCCATGTTGTTATGTGTGTGTGGTGGTTGTGTGTGCATGTCCATGGTGAAGTCAGGGATGGGCTGGAGGAAGAACCAGTCCTCCACTCTACAGATCAAGGACACTGCGTTCTTCCAGTCTTTAGGAAGTTATTAAAATTAGAACCATTTGTCACAGGAGGTCTCAGTGCAGCATCAGGCCCTGGGAGGGACCAGGGCACGTCTCTTGGCCTCTGAAAGGAATGAACCCATTCATTCCCACATTGACTCTACAAATATTTATTGAGAGTCTGCTGTGTCCCGGGCACCATGCTGGGGGCAGGATATAAAGCTAAACAAAAAAAGAGCAAAACCAATTGCTTGTTTTCATGGGATTTATGATCTTTTGCTCTATGAATTGGGGTAGAGGCAGACAACAATCAAGGAAACAAACCAATAAGGTAATTGGGGGGAATGATAAGCACCACAAAGGAAATAAACAGGGGACATGAGAGGAGTAATGCAGGGGGAGTCGAGAGCTGCTTTCAATGTGGAGATCCTGGAGGACTCCCTGAGGAGGTGGCATTTGTGCTCAGGCCTCAGAAACAGGAAGGGACCAGATAGGTAAACGTCTGGGGGAAGAAGGAAGGCCCCTCAGGCCAGGCAGAAAGAAGAGAACAAAGGCAGCCATGTCTGAACCACAGTAAATGAGGGGGAGGGTGGTTGAAGCAGTTAAGAGGTGAACAAGGGCAAGGCCGTGCAGGCCCTTGTGGGCCATGCTAAGGAGGTGGGGTTTTATTCTAAGTGCAAGGAGAGGCCTCTAGCAGGTTTTAAGCAGGAATGATGAGCTCCCATTGATGCTTTTCAAACTTTGGAGTGGAGAAGGAATTGCGGAGGGGATAGTGTGCACCAGAGGCTGTCGGGAGCTGTCCAGGCCGGGGCTAGTGCTGGTGTGGAGCAGGGGCCAGCACTGCCTTCTCTTCCTTGGAAACCCTGGCAGCACGGGAGGGTTGCAACGAATGACATCATCCTCAGCTCCGCGCAGGGAACTCCTCCCAAGGGTGAGGCTACACACCAGCATCAAGCTGTCAGCCGAGTGCCTGAGGGAGAGAGGAAGGAGGAAACAACCCCAGGGAGCACCTCCTGCAGCCCAGACACTGGGTACAACACCACAGGCACTTTCTGGATAACACCCACAACCAGTCCCATGAGGAACACCTCTGTTTTGCAGATGAATCCTAAAATCCCGAACAGGGAAGGATGCCTGGAAATCACGTGATCGCACTCCTATCTCACAACCTGTGTGTATCCCTGGCTCTCATTAGTTATTAATTATACCCTTAAATAAAACTTTTGCTACATTCCGATCACTTGACAACTGTTAATTCTCATAACCACTTCATGAGGTAGGAACCATCATTATCCCCATTTGCCAGGTGAGGAAAACTGAGACCCAGAGAGGCTAACTTGTCTAAGGTAGTACTGACTGCACCAGGCTTTAAACCCAGGCAGTCTGTCCCAGAATCCACATTCTTTTTAACCCTGCATGATGCCACCTCGCCTCTACTGTTCATGAGCGAGAACAATAGAAAGATCTTCCCCTACCACCTTCTGCCCCCAGCAGGCTAACACATGTCTTATACATGTGATGGTGTTGCAGAGTTGGTTAGTGGCACAGCTACCATCTTGGGGTCTGTGCGGGTAAGGACACCTCATAGCAGGCTGGCCTGTCTGGAAGGGGACGTTGCTCCCAGTTCTTATTCCCAAGTAAGGGGAAGACCTCGGACAAGAAGCTTGAGTGAGAAGGTAGATCTAAGATGTCTGTCTGGTTTAAACTTCTATCTTCAAGCTTCACACGGTACCCAGAAAAGAGGAAGTGCTCGGTAACGCTTGACGCGTGGATGGGTACACGAGTGGTTGAACACAGGCTTATGCTTCCCATGAGAAAGTCTGTGAGGACATTTTTACAGCTGACTCATACCTAGTACAATGCAGGCGGGCAAGGCAGGAGGGCAGCCTCTGGTTCTTGCCCTCACATTCTGGGGTCCGTGCCAGTGTGACACTGTCAAAGATTTGCAAGGGCATGTTCTATCTAAAGGGAGCAGCTGCTGGGTCAACCCGGCAATTGCACTACTAGGCATTTATCCAAAGCATCCAAAAATGCTGATATAGCAGCACTGTCAAATTATAAGATAGAGCCCAAATGTCCATCAACTGACAAACGGACAAAGAAGATGTGGTCTATGCATACAATGGAATCCTGCTTGGCAACCAAAAAAGAATGAAGTCTTAGCATTTGCAACAACGTGGATGGAACTAGAATGTATTATGTTAAGCGAAATAAGTCAGTCAGAGAAAGATAAATTTCGTATGATTTCATTCATATGTGGAATTTAAGAAACAAAACAGATAAGCATAGGGAAAGGGAAGGAAAAATAAGGTAAAAGCAGAGAGGGAGGCAAACCCTAAGGGACTCTTAAATACAGAGAAGAAACTGAGTGTTGCTGGAGGGGCATTGGGTGGGGGGATGGGCTAAATGGGTGATGGGCATTAAAATGGAGGACACTTGTTGGGATGGGCACTGGGTGCTATATGGAAGTGATCAATATCACTGAGTTCTACTCCTGAAAGCATTATTACAATGTATGTTAACTGACTTGGATTTAAATAAAATTAAAACAAATAAAAATAAATAAAGGGAGCAGATGCTCCTTGGCTCCAGCTGGTCATTCAAGCCTGTGGGAATGTGGTCAGTGTGGCCAGGTCTTCAGGAGATTCAGATTTTTTCATGAGAACCTGAATATACAGATGTCATACAAAGCTAACTGATCTTTAAAAGGCTGTATGCCAGAGAAAATATATCTAAGGGTTGGCCTGATCAAGCCCTTGGGCCATTGGTTTGAGGCCTCCAGTCCAGATTCAGCAGGAGATGGGCCAGAATGGACTCTGGTTGGTGAGAAGAAAGATGAGAAGGTCCCGGGAGCCTCTGAGAGGAAGTTGCATTTTGCATGCTGGCTTAGCCAGATTCAAGATACGATTGGTGTTTATTTTCCGGTTGTCATCCCAGGATTTTAGTTTTATCTTGTCTAATGTTGTAGCCAAGTGTGGCCATTCTGCAGCGGGATTACAGGATGGATCTTGTGTCCAAAACTAGGCCGAGGTGGGAGAAGGAGGCCAAGAGGGATGGTGGAAGCCAGCCTCATGAGAGAATGAATCTCAAAGAGCTGTAGTATCTTAGAGGCCAGGTTCAGGGCTGACAGCTCAGCAACCCTTCCCAAATGGAGATTCACCACCCATGGCCAAACTCAAAGATGTGAGTTTTATTTTCTTAATCAAGAGAGAAAATTTCTTGCAGGCACTCTTCCCAGTTGGGAAATTCTTTTCATGTTCCATTTAGTCTCTTCAGCTGCAGCCAGAGCTTTCTTCGACACTATCTGTTTCTTTCCTGTGTTTTTCTCTTCTCTTTCTTTTCCCCCTCCCACTTCCTCTGCATCACCCAGAGCCTGTGCAGGGAAGGGGCGGGGGGGTGGGGGCAGCGTGCTCATCCTGGCTCCATTTGGGGTGGACTTTTAATCCAGGCGTGTTGCCGACACCCAGCGCTGTGCATTTGCAGGTATTTAATTAAACCAGGGATTCCCAGGGGATTTGAGAAGCCGGCTGGCGGGCAATGGGCTCTATCTCCACATCTTATTTTGACAAGCACTGTAATTATCCCTCGTCGCTGGCAGGCGGAGGCAGAATCACTTTCCTTCCCAGCCCCATCTTCTTAGAACAAGAGTACTCAGGCTGCTCCGTTGCTCCACCAATAAACAGCCTGCATGCCTAGGTTCACCAGTGAGCCAAGATTGAGCTCGGCCATGATTCAGGTTAATGCAGACATGCCACTCAGCCTAATTATCAGCAGCAGCGTGGGGCGAGGGGGACTTCAGAGCACCTGCTTCATGCACTAGGGAAACTGCTCCCAAGAAAGACCTTTTAGGGCAGAAGAATTGAGGTGAGGACCACGGCCTCCAAAAGGACAGAGGTTACCCTTCCAGGAGCCACCATGTATGAAGCACCTACTCTCTACCTGTCTGCTGCCAGGTCAGCATTATCATCCTATATTATCTGTGGGAAACTGAGGCTCTGAGAGGAAAAGTTGGCTAAGGTGGCGTCAGGACTCTAACCAGGACCAGCTGACCCCACTGCTTCTGCTGTTTCTACTTGATGGCATTGTGTCCTGGGGATGCCACCCACCCCACCCCCACCCCCAGGCTCTGCTATTGGGTAGCTGCTGGAAAGTTCTAGCCAAGTCAGGAGCAAATTCTTCCTCCTCAGGCATGCTGCCCAGGGGTTCTATAGTGAGGTTGAACTCATCTGGCAAGTGGGCTCAGAGTTCTCATGAAACGAACTTGGATGGCATCTTTGAAAGTCTTGGGAAAATTGAGAAGGGCTTAGGAACTGTAAAGAACCAACTTACTGAGACTGTGCGTAATTCAGGGGGACCAGGAAGACGAGGCAAGGGAAGGGTGTTGCTGAGGAAAGGCTGATGGTTTGAAAACACTACCCAAGCTCAGCCTGGCTTCCAGGTGCCCTGGGACCTGGCCTCTTGTCGCAGTGCCAGGCAAGGCTGGGCCACCAGCCTGCTCGGAACCTTTGACCCATTCCAGCAATGACCATAGCAACAAGTTGCCTGTTATCAAGCACAAAATATTTACGGGGCACAGCATTAGGTATGTGAAACACATCAGTACACTTAATTGGCAAGACCCTATGAAGCAAATGCTCCTGTCCCCATTTAATGGACGAGCAAAATGAGACTCACCAAGCTGCTTCCCTCAGGTCGAACAGCAGATGAGGGGTGAGGCTTAGGTAGGCCTGACGGTTTGTCTGAACCATCGTGTTGTAAAATCCCTTTCCATATGGGTTAGGTTCCAAGGGCTCCCAGCCTCCAGAGCTTTTCTTGGAGGAGCTTTAAGGAATGGTTTCAGAGGTGACTGTGGGGAGGAACGCCTCTAAGCTGCCAATCTCAGGAGGCTCCTGGAGTCTCCACCGTGTGCCGTCCAGGCCCTGGCTTCGCTGCCTGGTGGTCCCACCCTCAGGAGCACCTTCAGGCGCTGTCTACACTTCCCCTCCTCTCACTGATCAGCGGCCCCGCCTCCTACAGACTGAGCCTTCTCCTGAAGACTGGTGTCAGCAGGCTGGAGCCAGCTGCCCAGTGCTGCCAGGCTGAAGGATCTTTTCTCACTGTCCCCATCCAGACCCATCTGTGGATGACTCATTTGGTGAGAGAGGTCCTGGGCATTTGCTCCAGAATCTGAGCTGCGATTAGCAAAGACACTTGGGGGACCCCCCCCCTCACTGTAGCAGAAGGTTTCTAGATCATCTTACTCCAGCTGCCATATAGGGGAATTAATCTGATCTGCAGCCTGGATCCCAATTACTGAGGTTGCCTGTTAAAAACATCCTGGGTCATCTGGCCTCAGGAGTTGGACAGACCTGGGTTTATATCCCAGGGTTTCCATATACTAGCTGTGTGACCTTGAGCAGGTCCCTCTACCTCCTTGAGAGGCCATGGAGTGTAGAGGTTAAGTGCATAGACTCCAGAGTCAAAGCTGCCAAAGCTCCAATTCCAGCTCTAGTGTGCAATCTCCTTGCTAGCAGTGTGACCTTGGCCAAGTATCTCAGCACCCCTGGGCCTCACTCTTGAGCTGCAAAATAGGATTCCACAGGTATCCACCTGGTGGGGTTGTCAAAAAGACAAAGCAAATTAAAGGGGGGGGGACACCTGGGTGACTCAGTCAGTTGAGCGTACAACTTTGGCTCAGGTCATGATCTCACAGTTCATGAGTTCAAGCCCTGCATCAGGCTCTGTGCTGACAGTTCAGAGCCTGGAGCCTGCTTCCGATTCTGTATCTTCCTCTCTCTGCCCCTCCCCTGCTCTCACTCTGTCTCTCTCTCTCTTTCAAATATAAATAAACATTAAAAAAAATTTTAAAAAGACAAAGCAAACTCATGCATTGAAAGGACATATGGCACATATTAAGTGCTCTTATTAGCCACTATTAGGGCATGGCAAGTATTTTCTGGAATGAATATGGATAAACTTCGGTCAACAGTTTTCTCTCCCAAAGATACGTCCGTTGTGAAGGCATCTCAAAGAAGTGTGACCAGGAAGAGTGGCAACAGGTGGGTGGTTCTGGTACCTCATGTCTTCTTTCCCTTACCTCTTCCTCTCTTGCCGCCCCCTGGCATTCTTCATGCAGCTCATGCAACAAGCATTTACTGAGGCCCCTGTTGTGTGCCCAACTTTGTGCTTGAAGTTAGGCACTCAACAATGAACACTGTGGCCCCTGTCCTCTTAGGGACAGACAATTCCAGGATTGTGAAATAGTGCTGGTAGGGATCAGGGAAGGCTTCTTTGTGAATGTGGTATCTGAGGCATATAGCCATTAGAAATAGCAGCATTTCCAGGCAGAGGGAGCAGCTCGTACAAAGGCCCTGAGGTAGGAGCATGTTTGAGGAACAAGAGGGAGGCAAGAGTAGCTGGACTGGCTGAGGGAGAAAAATGTACAAATGAAATTGGAGAATAGCCAGGGATCATATCATAGAGGACTCTGCAATCACAATGAGAAGTTTGGGCTTTGTCTGGATTTTCTAGCATAAAGTTGTTAGGAAGGTTAAGTGAGAGGAGAAAGGTAAAGAAAGTACTTGGAACAACATCTAGCATATTGGTGCCTTAAATAATTGCTAGCCTTTATTATGGCTACTCTTCATCTTTCCACACTTAGTACCCATGCTGTCTCTTGTCTACAAGCATATTATAGACATTCTGGCTTAGGAAAGAACACTGTACTTAAAGTTACATGGACTTGGGCAACAAGTCTCATTTCTGCTCCTCCCTGGTTGTGTGCCCCAGCCAAGCCCCCTTTCTTCCCTGGGCTTTTATAAAATGGCTGCATCATCTCCCAGGTGGTTGTGACCATGAACTTGGAAGTAAAGAACTACGGTCAAATATGCTCATTATTCAGACTGCTCTTGGCATCTAAATCAGAAGGTGCAAGCTGACTGGGGCCTCAGGGAAACATCCCTTCCTGCTGCATCACTGGACACGGAGCTCACCTATAGAAAAAGATCAGAGCAGGTGGGGAGTGGACAGAGTGCCTCCACCCAAGGTCTCAGGAGGCCTCTCAGTGTGACCTCGACTGTGCTGTCAGAGAAGCTGCCAATGTAGCAGCTTGTGTAGCCCCTGGGACCAGCTGGGAATGACCCTGGGGCTGCCATCTAGCCCACCTGTGCATTTTCCAGAAAGAGGCAGCTGAGTGCTGATTCAGGGAAACCCTAATGGTCCCCAAGTCTATTATTATGTTTTAATGAGCTGGAAAAGCACAAACAGAAATCCTTAAGGGTATCGGCTGTGACACACAAATCTAATAAAATAAAACAAAGTGCTTATAAATCTAACCCATAAATTGCAGATCGACATATGGGGCTGTATCTTGTTAGCCCCTAATAAGCTGTATGGCCTTAAGCAAGTCTTCTCTCCTGCCAGAGCCTCAGTTTCTCCATCTGTAAAATACAAGGATTAAAAAAGACGATGATCCTGCCTTCCATTTCAGACAGGCTTTGATTCTGAATATTTCCTAGTGCAGATCTACCCTGGGATACCTAGTATCTTTATTTGGCACCTTGTCTTATCTGCTCTTGAGAATTCTCTTCCCAATCCCAGCTTAAATATCATTCCTCAAGGCAGCAGCCACGATCACTATAGACAGAATTAATTCCTCTCTCTGACCACATAAACTCCTTTACAGATTTGATAGAGGTAAAGCTAAATGCGTTATTTTCAAAATTCTGTAGTCCCAAAGCATTGTTTATAATCATTCTTATTTAAGCTATCACAATATACCCACAGTTATGTGCATATGGGTCAAATTACCTACGAAACCAGAACACATGTTATGGCTTCCTCCCCAGTACTTAGCATAGGAACTGTAAGCCAACGTGCCATAGTTCCTCAAACTTCATAACTCCACACCTTTTCTATCTACTGCTTAGGCTGGCCCTACCATATCCTTGGCCAGTAGGCAGACTCCTGTTCATCCTTCAAAGTCCAACCCCCAAATCCCTTCCTCTGTTAAACTCTGTCTTCTCCAGGCAAAGTCTTACTTTGGGGTCTTTCAGACCCATACCCCTTCTACTATCCTGGAAATTGTGTGCTATCAAAACCTGTTTATTGTCAGTCCTTCCCTCTAGGCTGAGGGCCTTCAAAGAAAGGTCCCTAGGCATCTTACCTCTGCATCCCCAGTGTTCTTGGGCAGGATCCAAGAGGGCTTTAGTGCAAGTTAGGGTAAATGAACTTAGTTGCCTGACAATGGTAAAGCCATTAGACAGGTGTATCAGGGGTCTGTATAAAACCACCTCAGCATGGACAGATGCCCACAACTAAGCAAGACCTCAAAGTGGTAGACATCTCATCCTGAGCCCCAGACAGTGTCTTCATTGCCATTGTAACCCCTCTGACCATCTTCTCACACCCCCTGTTCCCTACTGCTTATCTCTTATCCATATAAATAAGGCCAACAGTGTCTCCCAGGGAACATTCAGCTACTTTGTCACTGTTCTGTTTCCAAAACTGGGGATAGAGGTAGTTCATAGATGATGTTCCATGGTATGCTTGGCAACATAGACATATATTACATAGATTCATTTTGTGTAATTCAACTGCTTTGCAAAAAAAAAAAATTATGAAACAAAATTTACAGTTGATAAATAATGCTGGTGGTCAGAGTAAAACACGTTCTAGAAGTTTCCTAAATTTTTTCTGTGGAGCCAGCACTGAGCAACAGCCAGGGAACTATCAGGAAGAGCCAAGTCTTTTAGGGTAGTCTGGGCTGTGGGGGGCAGGCAGAGCTCAGTAAGCCAACCCATCACCCATATTCCAGTTTCACCTCTCAGTCTCCAGACCCTGCAGTAGAAAGCTTCTTAGAATTATCTGTTCTCTTCTCAACGACTGGACCCAGCGGGCTGTGTGTGCCCCAGCACTTGTTACCCCAGCCTGGATCTTGGTTGAAAGCATAAAAACATGGGGTCAGTGTTCAGATCTGATCAAAGGGGAGAACCAGAATGTCTGGACAGGTACACCGGCTTGTGGCAAAAGCCTTGGAAAAGACAAACCTTGGGTTTTATGCTCAACACTGCCTGTGACCTAGGCATCTCACCCTGTGACCTTGGGCCTCATGAGAACAGTGGGACTTCCCTGGCACACAGTACAGTGTTGTGAGTTTGCCGGCCTTCTCCCTCCCAGGACCACCTTACGTTAGCCAGTAGTTCTGTCTCCCCACTCCCCTACCCCCCGGGATCAGGGTGATCCAATCTTGGCAGCAGGGGGCAGGCCGCTTGTGTGTGTCTCAGAGATTTCCAGAATTTTCAGGACTGTCTAGTAAGAAACATTTCATTTAGAGACTAATTCTTCTTGGAAATTGTCTCTTTCTCTTCTTTCTGTTAGTTTTTCTCTGTCCCTCTCTGTGTATGCTTGTGTCTTTTTTCTGTCTCCGTCTGCCTTGCTCTGTCTTTGTCTTTTTCTATCTAAGCTGTCTCTTGCCTTCGCCTTGTTTCCTTTGGTCCCTAATGCTCTTCCTCTCAGTGGTTTTCACTCTGCTTCTCTCTCTCCACCTGCTTCAGCTCTCTCTCTTCCTCCCCATCCGTCTCTCTGCTTCTCCCTTTACCTCTCCTACTCCTTCTCCCCTGCTTCTCCCTCTCTGCTGGTCTCTCTCTACTTCTGTCTCTAACTGTCCATCCTCCTCATTAGAAAAGGTCCCCTCTGGGTCCCAGTGGCCAGGCCAAGCACCCTGTACAACATAGACTTTCCTGATGTCCAGCAGACAGGAGCCCAGCCTCCTGGCTGGAGTGTAGCATCTGCAGTGGTTTGTTTCCACTTACCAAAGGGCATCTGTAATTAATGTGGGCAGTGATTAAGGAGCTGGAGATGTGTTTATGCTCCTCTCAGGCTGCAATGAAACACCCGTAACATTTAATGTGGTGCATTGACATTTAAATGTCAATTAAAAAGTCCCTGTTCTGCTTGGCCGGCCCCTAGATCCTCAGATAAGCGTTGCCCTCCTGCCTGCACTGCCAGCCCCACTGAGGGCTATCGGCATGCAGATGACACGGCAGCCACAGTGACCGTGACATTAGGGGTGGGCAGACTCTGAGTGGGCTGAGGTGGCTGTGAGAGCACGCAGGCTTGGAGGACCTCATGAAAAGAGTCAGGGAGGGGGATGGCGCCAGGCCAGGAGCAAGGCCTTGCACAAGGTGGACCAGAGCAGGTGTATGAAGGGGACTTGTGGGAGGCAAGGTCAGAGGCAGCGTTGGCCTTCTTCTGCTCTTACGCCTGCCCCTTCAGGACATTGCTTGAAGCTCATCTTGTTGCACTTACCTCTTAGGTGCAAAGTCTCTGCTGATCACCCTTCACTGGACTGGGAGCTTCTTGAAGCAGGGGGCACGTGTTTGATTCATCTCCCTGCCACCCATCATGCTTGGGATGCACAGTGTTTGGCACACAGTGGGTACACTAGGATAGTCTATTCAGTTCAATGCAGTACTTATTAATTGAGTTCCCACTGGGTGGGACACCTTACCCTAGGAACCAAGGCTACAAAATGATGAGGACTCAGACCCGGTCCCAAGGAGTGCATCATGTTTTCGAAGACAAATAGAAAAGGCAAATGCTAAGGTAGATGGGTGCACAGGCAGCTGGCCCAGCAAGGATGACAGGGGGAGCTCCCAGGGGACCTCAAATAAAGCCAGACAGAAAGAACAAACATGCATTTGCAAGGCAGATCAGAGGCAGACGGAGTTCTAGGCAGAGGGCCCAACACTAGTGTGAAGCTAGGGGTGAGCCTAGGAGTACTTAGGGACAAGGAATAAATGAGTGGTGAGTGACATGGACATAACAGGTTCGCTGTGAAGTCTGTGTCCAGGGACCACACAGGGACCACACGACTGTTTGGGGTTCTGCCACCAGCACATGGGCCCTGTGAGAGCAGGGACCTCATCTGTCTTGTTCACTACTATGTTCCCAGTGGTGGGAAGCGTGTTTGACACATAACAGACACTTGGTAAACATTTGGTGGATGTCTTCTCCAGCTTCCCTCCCCTTGTCCAGTTCCAAAGTCCAGTGGGTCCCTGCAAGTACATTTATTTTGCAAGAACCCTTTTCAAAGCCTAGAATCCTATAGGTACCTCACTCCCTCCTCCCTTGCATGCTGTCTCTCAGCCCCTGAGCCACTGAGTCTGAGAACAGCATGCTCCATTTTCTCAAGAGTCCTTTCAACACGGGGCAAATTTGCATTTAAACTTTCCTAGAATTGTAGTACAGAGGAATATGTCTTCCTGAGCCCAGGGCTCCATGCCGCAGGTAGAGAATGAAACATAGCAAATGGGACATCTGCCCAGAATGGGGTTCAGGCCCTGGAACCACACATGGGGCCAGGTGTAGTGCTGTGGCTTCCTGCAGTCCTGGCCCCAAGGCAGTGTCCATCTTCTCCTCCATTCTGGAAGGGGAGCCCAAGGCTCCAAAGTTTTAGCCTTTTGGTTTGGTTTCCAGAGGCATTTCTCACCCTGCCCATACCCCTCCACACACAGATCTGGTTCCCTCATAATATGCCCTTCCAGTCTTGGGAAGTGCTGGAGACTTGCTAGGAGAGCCCAAGAAACCCAGAGCTTCCCTGTCTTGCATCCACCAATCTGTCGTTTACTCATCCCTGTTCTTGGTCAGAAGCCTCTCCCGGAGTGGAAGTGACTCTCTTGCCTGTTGATTTAGCAGGTGCTGCTGCTCTCTGCCTTGGCTGGGGTACAGTTTGCACTGCCCAACCATGTAGGCACAGCGGGGGAAGGAATGAGTGTAGTGAGTGTTCTGACTGCGGATCAATCAGTTGCTCAGTTTACTGAAATTACATCCCAGTGGCTGCTATTGATGGAACTGCATGACGGGGTACTCAGAGCCTGCTGGACACAGGCTCACAGTCCTGCATTCAATTTTTATAACCCTGACACCACCTGCCCATGCACTGAGCTTCCTCTCCTGTTCTTCCCCAGGCACCTCACAGTCTGGCCTGGGATTTCTAAGGTGGAGGATCTACGCAAGTATTTGGCATAAAAGATACAGTTAAAGTCTTCCTTAGTCTCCTTCTTTCCTTTACCTTACTTGTGGAAGAATGCAAAAGAATATGCACACAATTTAGAAGAGGACATTTTATGATTCTGTATATATTTAAGAAGTTTCTTATCTCAATACATCCTTGCCTCCAAACACTATTCTTACACACACACACACACACACACACACGTATGCATAGTCCCCAACTACCCCACGTCCTCCTTACTTCATTGCTGTCATAGCACACAGTGAACAACACATCAAGGATTAGATGCACATTAAAGTCTGCTGAATCTTCAACAGCGGTCATTATTAAAATGAGGAGCCCGTACCCCAAGGGTACACAAATGGTTATCAGAGATACAGAAAAAACCATTGGCCTTCTATTGATAATTTTATATTTCCTCACTTTTAATTGCTATAGTTATGCATGTTTGATAAGGCACAGTGTATATTAACTCAGTAGCTGATGCTATTAGCATATTAAAAACTGTGCTCCTGTTCAGGTGTTTAAAAATCATGGCACCATACTTTTCTTCTTATCTGATTATCTCACCCCTGCTCAGATATTCTTAAATGTCCCTAAGGGTCCTGGAGGATAAATTGAGAACAACATTTAATTGAACAGCATCTTTCCTGTATCTTTCCATTTGGTCGTATTTGGTAGCAGAGAAAGTGCCGTGAGGTGGTGTTGACCATGGTCCTGAATAAGCATTGCCTACAGGGTGAATCGCAGGAGGCACAGATAAAAATTCAGATTCCTGGATTCTTCCTGCCCTCCCTGGCTGATTGAACAACACTCTCTTCAGAGCTGCAGGCTATAAGTCCATATCTTTAAAAGCACCTCCTGTAATTGTTCAACCCCGGGCACCACAGGGCTAGGACATGATGTTGCTCTTTTCCACGGGAGGCAACAGACCCTTGTCCAGCCTCACCCGGAAGCCTGCATGTGGTTTGTCATTATTTTTTATCTGTATTTTTGTGAGACTTTTTCCTGCTTACACTCTTTCAGAATAGGCTGTTTTTATTGCTGATGCCTCATCCCTTTGCAATATCTATCAGTTTTCATTCATTCAATACATGTTTTTCTGGTTACACTTATTATCATTTTACTTTCATTTGACAGATACAGAAACTGAGGCCAAGAGAGATTTGTTTCTGACTTTGCTTGTAAGAAATACATTCAGAAATTTAAACCAGATTACCTGGCTCCAAATTCTGTCTTTTTAATTTTACTTCAGGACATTTTAATGAAATGGCCACCAGACAGGAGTTCCGTGTGTAGAGTGCATTGTGCCCCTCGGCCCTTCTTCCTCTCCCCTTCTCATCCCCCACCTTCAAGTGCAGGCTGCAGAGAAAATTAACATTCAGGACACATTCTGCTCCCTTCTGATTCCCATGGAGAGAACACAGCCTCTGCCTGCCAATTAGTGACGCTCAGATCTTTATTAAAGATGGGGACAGCACGTTCCAGTTATGCAAACGCCCTTGTCTGAGAGCAGCCATGGACCAGCACACTAGCCCCACTGCTCCCCACGGAGCCACCACAGAGGTGACTTGGCACCCCCAGTGCTGCTTTAATCAATGGTCAAATCGATAAGTATTTATTAAACCTTCTCTGAGGTGCTGCAGGAAGCATAGGGACACATACCACCTCTGCCTAAAAGAACCAAGAGCTCAGTGGGGAGTGTGGCTGGGGAGGGGGAAGAACTTACAAAGGTCTTCTGCTGTCTTTAAAAAACTCACAGTTTCCATTTATTACCCTCCCCCCACCCAAAAAATAGGTAAGGAGAAAAATTGACATTTGTTAAGTATTGTGTGCCAGGCACTGTTAGGCACTTTACATACATTATCTCATTCAAATCCATTAATTTGGAACATGATTCTGGTGTTTCTGAATGCTTTGGTGCATATCTGCTTTATGTGGGAAGCAATATGCTCTTTGTTTCAAAGCATGTGTTTTAAGTAGGGAGAATTAAGATTATAACCCTGGCCCTGCCACTTTCTGCCTATGAGACCTGGTGGCCTCAAATTCCTCATCTGAAAAATGGGAAGAAATAATACCTGTCTTCCAGGATTGTTGGGAGGAATAATTAGATACTGCATTTAAATCCAAGTGTCTTGTCTCCACACGACACAGTACAATGTTAAGATGCCTACTATGTAAGAAGATGACAAAAATGAGGCAAGTACAGAACATATATTAACAATAGTATATTATCAGTATGGATTCTGGAAGAAAACAATTATGGAAGGAGACTTGTCTTCTAATTCTGAGCTATCTGTTTCCTTATATATTTACATTTAATTTTTTCAAGGAAAAGGAGATGATTGCATTAAACTGAGCCTCCAAGAGATTCAGTGACTGGCCCAAAGTCATACAAAGACTGGAGGGACCAGGACAGGGCTTAGAAGTGTATGTTTTCAATACCCATGCTCTACCCCCAACACCATGCAGTCTCACTCCCCCTGGGAAACAGATCTTCAATCGTTCAGAGACCTCATAGTCTACATTGGTGCATGGACCACTGTTAATTTCTCTCTTGGAGACTGGACCAGTGAAGAAGGTTTGGGCTGAAGCAAAAAAACAAGGCAGAGAAAGGTAAGGATGGAGGTTAAATGGGTCCCTGATTGTCAGAGGCAGTGCTGTTAACAAGAGTGGAGCACCATGAAATTAATGACCCACCCAAAGCACCTGAGAAACAGAACTGGTTATTAAAATCCAAAACCATAAACCAGGAAAAGGAAGAAAACAAGCACAAAGAACCAGGAAGCAGGAAGCTATGGCATGGAGTATGGAGAACACAAAATCTATGATAAGCAGCTGGATATTCAGAAGCATAATCTGATTCTGGAAAGCAGGGGTTTGTAGCTTGGGCACTGGCAATACTTGTCACTTAGAAGAGCTGGAAACAGAAGTGTACAAGTCCCAATTGTTGTAGACAATGAAATACAGGTCAGTGCCTAAGGTGCAGGGGCAGGCACTCAGGTGAGAGGCACTGGTTCTCAACATAGAGGGATTTTACCCCTGAGAATTCTGGAGACTATTTGGAAGTGTGTTTGACTATCACAACTGGGGTGGGGGTGCTACTGGTATTTAGAAAGTAGAGACCACATGTACTGCTAAATATTCTACAATGACAGGACCTCCTTCTACCACAAAGAATTATCTGGTCCCAAAAGCCCAAAGTAGGGAAACCTTGGTCTAAAGGATGAGTAAGAAGTGGGATACGGGAGATGAGAGAGTTAGAGGCCAGACCAAATATCAGATGGGAAGTCAGGAGGAAAAGAGGTCAGACTAGAGATTGAGTTAAGAGGACACAAGGAGGGTAAGTGATCAGTCAGATTAGGAGATCATACAGGAGGTCAGGCAAGAAGTCAGAAGGTGCAAAGGAATTTCTGAGCTCAGACAGAAGGTTGGGATCTAATCATCAAAGAAGCAAAGATCAAGAAGCAATGAGGAAAGGCAGTTGAAGCCAGAGCCAGGAAGAAAGGCTGTCGACAAGGAGCCAGACTTGGTCTAAGTTTGGATGGGACGTGAGCGTGTTGGCTGTGGGTCAAGGCAATGGCATTCTGGACAGAAGTTTGAATAAAGCCAAGAGGCCTGAGTGCTTCGCTGCCAGGGGCCATCAACGGACTGTGAGATCTAAAATTCCATCCTGAGCCCTAAAAGTCAAGGGCGGGCTGCTGGTTGGACGTGATCTGCAATGGCTGAAAGCAGGGGTAGAGGGGAGAGCCCTGAGAAGGAGAAAGAGGCCACCAGAGAGAGAGTTCTCTAGGAAAGCAAAAACCTAGCCAAGAATTTGCAAGCAGGAACATGCAAACCATCCAGAAAAACTGACTGTGGGGGCAGCTGCTCATGCCACACCTCCTGTTTTGACCACAGAAACACTCCTTACTACAGGCACGAGGCAGAGTCTCACTGAAGAGCTGCCCTGGGCCTAAGGTGAGGTTTGCATCCAGGGTCAGGGCAGCCCTGGTGTGTAGAGCATGGGCTATGAAGTCAGACCCAGGTAGGTCCTAATCCCTGCTCTGCCACCTTCTACATGTGTAACCTCTGGTAGGTTACTGCCTCTCTCTGAACCTCAGTTCCTTCATCTATAAAATGGGAGCAGTAAAGGAGGTTACCATGGTGGATTACCTGAACTATAGCCTTTGTGGCTTGTATTATTGGAACACAATTCCAATAATCGTTTATAGAACATAATCATTGGATCGTGTTGGATCATTGGATCCAGTTGGATCATTGGAACATGATTCTGGTGTTTCTGAACACTTTGGTGCATATCTGTTGCAGAGAATCATTCATTCACTCAACACACATTTCCTGGCAGTTGGTATGTATCAGACACGTGCTGAATGCTGAAATTATGTGGAGGAACAGAGATTGATTTCTGTTCTGTGTTTACTACACTACTGAGATTTGAAAGGGATCTTAAAGTTCATAAATGCCCTCCTTAGGCTTAAGTACCCTATACAACATCCCCAATAAGTGGCCTTAGCTTACACACTTCTAATGGTGGCCAGCTCACCACCTCCAGAGGTACATGACTCCTTTCACAGACCGCTGTAGCTAGAACATTCCTACCTGTGTTGAGCTAATATCTTCCTGGTTTGGGCTCTTTCTCTGACACTGCCTAGACTTGTTTATTTCCCCTCCCACATTGCATCCCATTTGGAATTCTCAGTGGCTAACCCACTCAGCCTCCTTCTCTAGATCAGGATGGTTTTTCGACTCTGTGCACTATTGAGTGACCCTTCTCAGAATGGGCTCCAGTGTATCCCTTCCCTCTAAAGGTGGAAAGCAGCCAATTGCTGCAACCCTGTGACCCTTTCACCAACAGTGATGGCCTCCCTGCAGCCTGGGGTGACCTCAGAAAGATAGAGATAGAGCTCTTTCGAGGTAACCTGGAACATTCCCAAAATTCAGAGAACAAATCAACTTCTCTGGCTCTCTCTAAGGAGCCCATTCTGACCCAGTTGATTGAGCTCCCCGAAATCTGTTCCCAAGGCACAGCAGGAGAGGGACTTTCACTGACTGGGTTTTCTAACCCTGACCTCTTCATGACACTCTTGGCAGACATTCTGTGTCCTCCCAGACCTCACTTTGGGAAGCCTCAAGCCCAGGGTTAGCTTTGTTAGGCTTGTTATTTTAACCAAGACAGAGAAGCTGTCCTCAGTGAACTTACACTCCAGCAGAGTAATCAAGATTCGATGAAACGAAGGAAAGTAACATGAAGAGAGGCTTAGAATGAGCTGCTGTCACAGAAAGAGTAAAAGCAGGCATTTGATATCTGACCACTGGAGCTGTTCTCTCCAAAGACAGCTGTCACGGATGGGGACAGAAAGCAATCGAAGGTCCCCTACTTTCTGCAGCATTTTCTCATTTCTGCTTTATGTACCACAATGCTGTACGTGGTGGGGTGCAGGGTCCAGCTGATCCAATATGGATTTCAGCTCTTCCAGTAACTGGCTGAGTGATACCAGAAAAGTCACTTCATCTCTCTGAGCCTCTGTTCTCTATACAATTAGGGAAAAACAATCATTGGGAAAATCCAAGGACATATATTCCTTACATACGTGCTTTGCATATATACCTGACAAATGGAAGCTATAGTCTTCTTCTTCTCATTATTTTCATAATAATAACGTTAATTATTACTGGCATTCGAGACCCTGAACAACCTGGAAGAATGAAGATCTCATCTCCTTTTCTTTCCATGCTTTTCCCCCTTGGAGAATGCACACCAGTTTATCCTTCCTCATATCCACTCATTCTCTCTCTGTCTCTCTGTCTCTCTGTTTCTCTCTCTCTCTCTCTCTCTCTCTCTCTGGCTGTCATTCTCTCTCTCCCCTTTTCAGTGCCCCGATAGGTTCCTGAGAGGGCTGGAAGCTGGGATTGTAAACTGCCAGATCTCATGCCTTGTTCTTATTCCTCTCTCCAAAATCTTATCAAATATTAAAAGCTGTAAAATAGGAGGCAGGTTTTTAATCATTTTAATCACAGCATTTTTCAGCCTGCTCACAAGGGCTCGAAGGAATCGATTCAGAAGTGGTAATTATCCTTGCAGCCCTGTGCCAGGCTCCAGGTCAGCACTGGAGCGCCAGCGACAGATGGCAGGCACTGGGGAGGGCTCCTCCCAGGTGGGGGCACCGAGCAGGAGATGCCTTGTGGGAAGACGGAAAGCTAAGTCACCCCAGGTTAGGCATCGGGTTTTAAACTGCACACCAAAATCAATTGAAAATCGGCTTTTTTACTATGTTCTCCTTAAGTGCTGGGTACTTTTAGTCCCATTCAGCCCTCACAGCAAGTCAGGGAGGCATTTACAAATACTGAGGCTACAAAATGCAAGGCCCATCAGAAAGTGACACGGCCAGACCTGGCCAGCTCCGAAACCTGCACTGTGTCCTCTGTCCCTCGATCACCCCTCTGTGCAGGGAAGCGCTGATGCCCTAGGTGCCCTGCCTCCCTTTACCAAGCCCGCACTGTCTGCCCGGCCTGCTCGCCTCCCTCTCCTCCCCTGCAGGGTTATTTTATGGGCTGCGGCTGACTCCTGTTCTCCTGTGGCTACTGGGATTTATCCATGCTTTTCATACCCCACCCCACCAGGGAACCCCTAACACTCTCCAATAGTCTGTGCATCACCTCCCAGCTGCTGCTCACCTCCCCAGAATCCTTTTTGGACAGTACTCCCACCCACTCAGCTCCGTGCTGCATACTCCAACAAGACTCAGCTTCCCCCAGCTCTCAAATGCCTTCCTGCCTTTGCACATGCTTTCCCCAGGCCTGGACCATCTCACTCTATCTTACCTTCCAGGTCTCAGCTGAAACATCAGTTCTTCCTGGAAAGATTGCTGACTCCTAATTAGGTGTTTTCTCCCCAACAGATACAGCTATGGCTTTCCTCCTGTTACAGCAGCCAGCTCTTTGCTGGGATGGCCTGTTTGCGTTGTTGGGATTCCTTTGGCTGGCCAGGCTGCAAGGGGACAGAAGGCACGACTGCCTGATTCCCCACTGTAGTCGAGGACCAAGCATGCTGCCCAGTGCAGAGCAGGGACTCGGTAGACAGTAGCTGAGTGAGTTATAGAAATAATGAGACTGGAGGTTTAGGGAATCAGGCAGAATCTGTAACTCTGGGCCAGACGAGGCATGCAAGTGAACAGAGTTGGCCATTTGCATACAAAATCTAGAGGCATATTCTTCAATATCACAAGAAAATATGTATTCCATCATTTTCCTTGAAAAATGCATCCCTCTTGATCTATCTTTCATTTCCCCACGTTTAATAGAGATGTGAATACAGAGAACTATGTCTGTACTGTAAGACGAATAGCACCCCACGCATAGTAATAAATGATGACCCAGGCAGTCTACTTGTTGGAAAGATGACAGGAAGTTGGGGGGCGCTGTGGTGAATGGAGGTGCACAGGTCCCATCTAAAGGGACAGATGTTTCTCACCCCCAGTCTGCTGTTGCCCCGGGGAATGTGACCACATCTCCTGCCTTTTCAAACAAAGCTAGAAATAGACCGCATGTATAATATCCCAATTTTTAAGAGTTGTCTCAATTACATACACACACGCATACGCGCAAGCAAAAACAAAATAAACAAGCCAAATAAAACATCTGCTGAGAGGTTTGGGTTCTTAGATTGCAATTCCTGCATACGTTTTCCTGCTGAGTAGAGAAAATCGCCTTGCAGATGGACTCAAGTGGGACCCCAACACCCAAATCCAAGCAATGCTTAGGGTTGTGCACACCGAAACACTCCCTTCTTATGTTCACGGTGCTTTCTTGAAGCTTCAGAAACCCCCACACCAAAGGAAAGATATTTATAACCCAACCAGGCAGTGCTTAAAAAGATCAAGGTGAATGAGGAGCGCCCAAATCACTCATATTGTTCCCGCTTCCTCTCTGCTATAGGATCAAGTGCTTCCGGTTTCAATGATTAATCACCTCTCTGTTTTCACCACAAGTTGTACAATGTTATTGACTGGAACAGAAGTGTTCATTTCGAGACTTGGCCTCTGGAACAAATGCAAGTCCCGGGGATGAGCTGATGATTGCTTGAGGCATGTGTGTGCTGCCCAGTGTTTTATGTTGCCTCATTTAACCCCTGAGACTGAGACTACCCCATACCCCCATTTACCAATGGACTCAGGGAAGCTCAAATAACTATCGGACAAAGGCATTACTATGACAATTAATGGCCACTATCTATGGAATGCTTACTATGTTCCAGGTATTATGCCAGGTACATCACACTTCCTTTCTTATTTAAGCTTTATAACACCTCATAATGTATTTGGGGAGGGGGAGGATAAGGAGCCTGGACAGCGGCATGAGTATTTTACACACAAAATAAATGAGGCAGAGAGAGGTTAAGCCCAAGGGCACACAAGAAACAAGCGGTAGAGCAGAGGCCAGCTCGGTGTTCACGGCTCCTGCCTCAGCTCAGGCATTGTTTTCATACGTCCAGCTGCAGCATGGACCACATAGTCTTTTTCAAGCCGTCCGGGAAGGAACAGGTGGTTTTTTTTTTTTAAAAACTCCAGTTACTACAATACTTCTGTGGGTGGTCTAGGGTGCTGCTGGGACTTTTGTTACGCCCCTAATATGTCACCTGTGCTGGGGGTTGGGGAGGAAGATGCTGCGGAGGACTGAGGAGATTTACTCCACCAGCTCTTACATTTCTGTTGAATATGCCTGGAGCTTGCTTTCTGTGGATGCTCTACGGCTGTGCCTCTCAAACTCAAATCCTTGGAAATACTCCCCAGGTCTGTGAATTCTCCAAGAAAACTGATTTTTACACTTGATCTTAGCCAAAAGGCCGAGAAGTGATAACTGATTTCTATTTAAATTTTTGCAGTTAGGGGTGCGTGGGTGCCTCAGTAGGTTGGGTATCCAACTTCGGCTCAGGTCACGATCTCACAGTTCGTGAGTTCAAGCCCCGCGTCAGGCTCTGTGCTGACAGCTCAGAGCCTGGAGCCTGCTTCAGATTCTGTGTCTCCCTCTCTCTCTGTCCTTCCCCCATTCATGCTCTGTCTCTCTCAAAAAAAAAAAAAAAAAAAAAAAAAAAAAAATTAAAAAATAAAATAAAATAAAAATGTGCATTTAAATAAGAATAATTTAAACATCACTTTAATATTCTTGATTATCTGTAATGACCACCTGTAACAATCTGTGCCTGGAGTCCACAAACTATACAGCCTGTGGAGCAAATCAATGCCCAACTTGTTTCTGTAGGCCCTGGGAGCTAAGAATGATTTTTACAGTTTTAAATCATTAGGGAGAAAAAAGAAGAATATTTCATGATACTTGAAAATTGTATGAAATTACAATTTCAATGTCTGTAAGTAAAGTTTTATTGAGACACAGCAACACTCATTTGCCTACAAGTTATCTATGGCTGTTTTTGCAATAAGACAGCAGAGTTGAGTAGTTGCAAGAGAAACCATACAGCCCGCAAAGCAGAAAACATTGACTTTTTGGCCCTTGATGGAACAAGTTTACCAACGCTTCGTCTATGCAGTGTGATTTTACAATCCATATTGACATTTGCTTCCAGCTGACCTGGGTACCCTATTTATTCGGGGGGTTTTGTTTGTTTGTTTTTACTTTTACTGTCATGAGAGAATAAGGAAAGAGAAATAGCGAAGGATTTAGGTACCTAAAGCACCTGTCTGTGAACAAAAACAATTTTCTAGCAGTTCCAGGAGAGAGGCGCTGTGAGAGCCCTCATAGCATAAGAGAGACAGGCAGGCTGAAGCACAATGTAAGAAAATGTCAACTCCACACCACAATCGCACTGCAAACAGCAATTCACTTTCAACCAAACTACCTTGCATTAAACTAATGTTGTTAATTTGAAGTTTATTGGTTTTGCAGTCTTATTTGTGTTTAATTTGGAAATTTGTTTCCGTTTTATAGCTCAATAAGAGCTATAAGCATAAGGATTTTATACCTAGCTTTATGTGTGTCTATATTAAGTAACTTTATGATAAAAATAAGTTAAATCAACACATTAAAATTTTTCCCCTTTAATAGGGCATATGTTACTCAAGTTTAAGCAGGAAAAAGTGGATGTAAGAAATATCAATTACGTTGTATCTTTAAATCAGTGTAATCTGTTCTAAATTGCCACCTGCCACCCTGCTAGAAAATTCTATCTTAGGTATTTGGGAAGGTCTCCACATCAGTCTGAGGGGAGAGGGGATTATCAAATAAGAACCCTAAGCTTAAGCTGGAACCAGGTTCTCATTTTAGGGTGGTGGTTAAATATTTTTTAACATTGTTCCCGTGTCTACCCTGTATTTGCTTTAGTGTTATTATTATTTTAAAAAATTGTTTTAATGTTTGTTTTTTGAAGAGAACGAGACAGAACACGAGCAGAAGAGGGTCAGAGAGAGAGGGAGACAGAATCCCAAGTAGGCTCCAGACTCTGAGCTGTCAGCACAGAGCCCAATGCAGGGCTCTGACCCATGAACCATGAGATCATCACCTGAGCCGAAGTCAGACGCTCAACCAACTTAGCCACCCACGTGCCCCATCTACCCTGTATTTGAGTGTGCTGATTTCCACTGTCCATCCCTTAGGCTCTGCTATGCAGAGTGGCTCAAAGTTTCCTCTCACTTAGTCCTTCTGCCTGCTTCCTTTACACCCACTCAGCCTACTTTCCCCTCATCCTCTCCCCTTTTGGACAAAGAGAGCCTGCAGTTTTTCTCAATATGCATTTAGAAGCATATGTGTGGGGTTGGACAATGAAGTGAGAGAGACAACTAACGATAAGTGGTCTTTCTTCTTAACAATTCACTTTATTACAACTGTTACGTAGAAAACATCTTTTTTCTTTGCTGAAAAGTTTTACCCAGGCACTGAAAATTAGAGAGTACATGGAGCTCTTTAAATCATCTTCTGAACTCCCCAGTGTACCAGTGAGCTATTGCTGTGTAACAAATCATTCCAAATGTAATACCTTGCAACAATAAAAATAATTTGTTTTTTTTCACAAGCCTGTAATTTGTGCAGGCCTTGGTAGGGATACTTTGTCACTGTTCCATGTGCAGTCAGCTGGGATAATTCAGTTGGGGTCTGGAGGATCCACTTGCAAGCTGGCTCACTCATGTGGTTGGTAAATTGGGGCTGGCTGTTGATTGAGAGCTACCGGCAGGAAGCTTGTTTCTTCTCTACGTAAGCTCTTCCATAGGCTTCTGGTTTGGGCCTCACAGTAGATGGTGGTTTCAAGGCAGCTGGACTGCTTCAAGAACAGTCTAAAGGCTTCACAAACAAGCATTCCAGCAACAAAGGGAGCAGCTGTATTGCCTTTTGTGATCTAGCCTCAGAAGTCACCAGAGCCATCTAACCTGCCTGCCACCATTCCACATCATGCATTAGCTGCTTGGGCCAGCGAGTTTAAGTCTTCAAGCTTCTGTCTCCTCCACTAGAGTGAGGACAAATAGGATTACCACAAGGTAATGCGGTGATCATTAGATAAGATTACATATAAAAAGTTAGCCTGATAGTTGGCACGTAGCACCTTGCCTGACACATGTTAGCTTCATTCTCTTTTCCCCAGCTTCATCTCATCAACTGGGGACAGACTCAAATGGCATTCTTCTTTGCTACCACCTTGGCAGCATTTTCCCTCAGAAAATTGTATGTGTTTATTCCGTCAATTTACAGGTTACACATAGATTGTTATTCAAATGCTGCGGGGTGATTGGCCTTTTGAAAGTAGAGTCTGGTTATCAAAGCTGCTGGCTGTGGGAAGGAGCCCAGCAGGGGTCCTTTTGCCCACACTGGTCTATCGGTGGGGGAAACCTGGACCTCCCTCTGGTGGGGCTGATTAAAGTGGATGGGCCACCATATGTCTTTCCCAGAAGGGTGACTGACTCCCCACTTTGGTCCCATTTCCCTGAGATTTTCCTGAAAGCCCTTCCGGCTAGCCCAGTTGGGAGTGTTAGCACATCAGATCCCAAGCTTTGGTGAAAAATGTAAACACAGACCTGATTTTTCATTTTAAATGAAGCCAAGCATATTGCTCCCAGCAGATGCCGAGTGACTCAATCTGTCCTCTCGGTTTTGAAGGCAACTGAAGAACAACATGGTAAAATAAAGCAAACAGCACATTTATTGGTTGATAAAATGCTGTTTTAGTCTACCCTGGCATTATATGGTGATTGCTATGCAGCGAACATCTGTTATTAAATCCAGACTTCTGTTGCCTGGATACATTGAGTCAAAAGCTGGAGCCTATGAGAAATCCATTTATGTGTCTGTTGCATGTGAATGTCAGAGCTCATATGATGCCTTTGTCTTCATTCTAACTGAATCTTTTCATAGAAAATGTCTTGCTTGTTAATTATGCTCTGGGCCAATACTGTTTTCATTTGATTTAAAAGGGTTAAAGAAATAAAAAAAACCAGTGTTCTCTCAAGTGCTCTAAGTAACTTTGTTGATTAATTTTGGGGGACAGCATGGTGTATTTGGTAGGACTTTTTAAAGAGTTCATACCAAATGACCCAATAATTTAAATTCTAGAGATTTATCCCAAGGACATCAGAGATGAACAAATGTATTTGAGAACAAGGATGTCCAATGCAGTGTTACTTACAGCAGCAAAAAAGAGCTGGAAGTCACCTAAATGCACAGAAATCAATGGCTTCATTTATACTCACTGCAAATCCCATATTATTCTTCATCACAATTTTTGTAGTCAGTCCCTTCTCAGCAAACTTTAAATTGTTTACAATTTTTTGCTATCCTAAAAAATGTTTCAGTGAACAATTTTGTACAGGTTTGATTACCTCTTTGGGACAGACTGCTAGATGTGGAATTGTTAGGATAAAGTGTGTATTGTATTATCCACTCAGTCAGCAAGGGTGGTTTTTTTTTTTTTACATTTTTTAAAATGTTTATTTATTTATTTTTAAGTGAGGGACAGAAAACGTGAGCAGAGGAGGGACAGAGAGAGAGAGAGACACAGAATCCGAAGCAGGATCGAGGATCTGAGCTGTTAGCACAGAGCCCAACGCAGGTGGGGCTCGAACCCACAAACCTTGAGATTATGACCCGAACCAAAATTGGATGCTTAACCGACTGAGCCACGCAAGCGCCCCAGCAAGTATGTCTTGAGTGCCCACTATGTGCTAGGCAGGAACTGCTCCACACACTGGGGGACCCATTGGTGGACCAAAAGGTTCCCACCTCCATGGAACCAACAGAAGGAGAAGGGAGGAAAGACAGCTAGAGGAACCTCACAGACAGCAGTGAGTACTGAGGGGGGTCGGGCTGAGAATGGCGGAAAGCTAGACAGGGGTCATGAGTGCCACAGATGAGAGGACATTGAAAGAACCATCCCAGAGCTAGTACTGGTTACCTTGGACACATGATACTGGGGAAAGCGGTGCATGTACTCATTCACCAAATGTTTGTTGAATGCCTACTGTATGCCAGGCTATGTTCTAGGCAGTGAGGACCCAGCAATGAACATAACCGATAAGGTATCTTAAAGCAGAAGATTGGGTGCCTGGGTGGCTCATTCGGTTAAGTGTCTGACTTCGGTTCAGGTCATGATCTCACGGTTCATGAGTTTAAGCCCCCGTGTCGGGCTCTGTGCTGACAGCTCAGAGCCTGGAGCTTGCTTCAGATTCTGTGTTTCCCTCTCTCTCTGCCCCTCCCCCACTTGCACTCTCTCTCTCTCAAGAATAAATACACATTAAAACAATTTTTTAAAAAAGTAGAAGAGATAGACAACAAACAAACAAATTTCAAAAAGTGATAAATGTCATGGACAAGATAAAGTGGATTGAGGAGGGAAGAGGTCTACTTAGACTGGTTAAGGAGAATCTCTGTGAGGAGAGGATGTTTGAGCTAAAATGTGAATATTGAGAAAGGGATAGTTGTGAGCACACTGGGAGAATGAGATTCCAAACAAAAGGACCAGCAACAGCAAAGCCCTGAGATTAGAATAAGCTTGTTATGTTGAGGAACAGAGGCAGATGTGACTAGAGCCTAGTGAGCTCCTTTGAAAATGGCGGGAGTCAGTGTATCAGTCAGCAAGTGTCACTATCATGCTGTGTAACAAACCACCCCAGAACTCAGGAGCATACAACAACTAGCTGGGACTATGAGTCTCTCCAAACTCTATTCTCTTTCCATCCATATTCACTACCTCCCTGTATACAACCTATCTGCTCTGAAAGCTACAGCAGACTCAGAACGTGTTGAGTATATAAGAACTAGTTCTAGATGCAGCAACTCTCAAACTTTAATGGGCATGAGAAACACATATTAAACTGGTTGAGTATATAACATGCTAGACCTCACCCAGGCCTGGGAAAGGCCTGGAATCTGCATTTTAAAAATCATTCCAAGTAATTTTGAGGAAGGAGGCCCATGAGCCATACTTGGAGAATTAATGGTGGTAAATTCACCAAAGATGGCCACAGGCAGGCCAGAAAAAATGTTCTACCTATTTATCCTCAGGGTGAAGCAGAAGCTGGCCTTGACCCCACCAGTTGCCAAGGTCACAAAGCACACCTGGGCATTTTTAGCAAGTGCTTCTCTTCCCTGTGAGGCTGTGTGGCTGGCCCAGCCAGGGGAAGCCAGGAGTTAATGGCATTTCCTGACTATAGCACACATCCCCAAGAGCTCTGCACCCCACTGAGCTCTGCTGGATCCTCTGGCATTTCAAAGGGAAGTCAGAGGTTCTTCAAACAGCCGCAAGAGGTTTCCTGGGATTCTGAGGCTCCTCATCCCCTGCTCAGAGCCGGATTTGGCTCCTAGCTTGGAGGCGGGAAGACCTGCTGGCCAGGACTTAGAGTGGCTCACAAGGAATCAAAGCGAGTGTTCTCCGCCTTTCTGTGACAGCCCTGCGTACATCTCCTCTGATCCCTGCCTGAGTGGGGGGAAGCATTCCGAAAGCTCATTACCAGCTCATGTACTTTGCCCTGATCCAGCTCTTAAACACCCTAGAATGAACAGCCCTAATCGGGAAAGAAAAAAAAAGAAACTAATGAGTTTCTTGCAAGTTCATAGATAAGCTTTCTTTCTGTCAGGCCAGGATTTAACCTTCTCTGCTCTCAATTTGATTTTCTGCATCTTTAAGGAGAGTTGGCTACTGGTTCCTTGGCCATTAACTGCTTGGGTGGCCTAACTTCCTCCAGACCCCTCCACCACCAGGCACTGGACCATGCCCATGTCAAAATGACCAGATTGCTCCCCGGGCTCGGTACTTTCTTAGAAACACTGTGATAAAGTTATTTCTTTGGTTTATGCTAACAGAAATATCACCTCTAGAACTATGGGGTGGTGATAGCTAATATTAACTGAGCACTTCCTGTGTGTATTTTGCATGTATTAACCAATGCAATCCTTGTATTGACCCCATGAGGCAATCACTGTCATTATCACTGACATTATCACTGTCATTTCCTGATAAAACAGTTGAGGTTCTGAGAAGTCCTTTATGCAAGGTCACACAGAGTGGAGGTCCACATCCAAGTGTTCTGATCCTAGGACCCAGAATCTCAACCTCCTCACCACCTGCCTCTTCATGTTGCATTGAGCAGACCATGCCCGCGTGGCTACATTCACATTGGATGTTGTGTAGACAACCCCAGGCATATCCAGGGCACGGTTACTCAGACCCACATCACATAAAGAGTGGTGACAGGACTTGAGGATGTTTTAGGATGAAGATAAGGTAGTCTCATGGCAGGGCTGAACAGAAAATAAGGACCAACTTGAACATGAAAGCTAACTTCAGAAGCCAGAAGAGGAAAAAGGATTAGATGGCCCTGTGTGAGCCCAAGAGTTGTAATGTCCAGGGAGGTAAAGTTATGGCAGCAAGTTAGGGAAAGCTTTCAAATACTCAGAAGTGTCCAATAAAAGGGTTGTGCTGCCTTGGGAAGTAGGAAGCACCCTGTCATGGGAGGCATACAAGCTTACTTAGCAATATCTCACTGGGCATGGTATAAAGGGGTCTTAAGTGTAAGATACACATGACACATGACTCAAATAGTTTTTGAGGCACTTATGATCCCAAGTAAATGTGATTCTATTATGATTCATCAGCCCCCCCATCTCAAACACCACTTTATGTTGTCATTCAAACGCCCAGCACAGATACCTTCTTAACAAGCCTACAGGTAGGTATTATCGCTCCCAGATGACGTTTTGTTGGCCTAGGATGCACTTTCTATGGGATCACTCCCCATCCAATCCCCACCAGGTGATCTGTCATGAATCACAGGTTGTTGGAACTAGATGGGACCACAGAGCTAAATGATACAGATGAAGGAACTGAGGCCTGAAGACGGGGACAAACTTGTCCCAGGTCACAGAGCTGGCAAGTAGCTGAGTCGGGCTCGACTCGGGCTCCCAGATCCTGAGCTTGCTGCCAGTTCACTTCCCACACCCTGTGGTCTTGTGGCGCGTCATAGCACGAAGGATACTTCACAATCGTGTCAAGCAGAGGTGGTACATAGGATTCACTTCCTGTGCCAGCTTTTAATGAACCCAGCATGGTCTCCTGAAGAGCTGTTGCAGAAGGAATCTGGGGCCACATCTGGGTTCAGTGGAAATTAGATCTGTAAATCATTTATGATGGCTGCCTCTGGCACAGGTGGAGAAGTGACAACCTGTATGCCAAGGACTTGGCATCATTGAGCTAATGCATCACGTTGACTTTCTGGATGTGTGCACAGTGAGCTCTCTGGAAGTGATATGAATATTGCAGAAGATTACAAGGTGAGATAAGGCCTTGCCCCCCTTATTTATTAAAAGGAATCAAGGATCTTTTTATGATGATTCAGCCAACCTATGGAAAGAAAAAGACACAGTAGCCTTAAATCGCAACAATGGAGAGCAGATGACAGGTGACACAAAGATAGTTTGGACTGACAATTTCTAGTTCACCTTTACTCAGGTGCTTTGCTCTGGGTGGCACATGGATGGCCATACCCTTTACTTGGTGGATGGTCATAAGCTGGTACTTCTTTGAGATCTTTTTGCTACTTGGTAAAATGAAGGCTAAGTCCTTCCTCACAAGGCTGCCACGAGAAATTGAGAAAAATGTGAGTCAAGTACTCTGCACAATGTAATGCTCACCATTTGCACAATGTAAGGCTTAGCATTTGCTAAGCATTCTCTTAGTACTTGCTACCATTATAATATTGTATCTACTCCCTTCTCTGTTGTCAGCATCTCTCTGTGTTGTTAAAGGGTTTGTAGCATTGGCCACCCAGAAACAGATTGCCAGCGGACACAGATCCCCAACTCCAGGCTGTTGGTTTGGGGCAGAGTTTTGGAGTCCCTTGTTCTCATAGAGATCCGAGGACCAGCATTCCAGCTGACAGAGAAGGGGAGAGCCGGGGTGGGAGAAGAGAGGCCAGGAAAAGTTCTTAATTCCATAACACCTTTCACCCTCCAGTTCTCCTTCATGGGGATTCTCAAAGTCCACACCATCGTCCTAAATGTTGGGGAAGAGCCAGAGACAATGAATGTGACGTTTACTGGGGGCTTGATGTTGAAGGATTGCACATTGCCTTGAATTACATGGGAGCAGTCTGCCTCCCAAGCCTGTTATTTCCACATTTATCAAAGTCCAAGGCATTTTTTTTAAATGAACGGGATCAAATGTACTTGAAAACAGAGCTAGTGGCCAGTCAGATCATAAGTCTTACAGCCCCTGACAAGTTACCTACATGATAGAAATGAAGGTTCTCAGAATCTGTGGGTTTTAGCTCTGCAAATGGGGAAGAAAAAATAAGGAAGCTAATACTGAGTGTCAGTACTCAGTACTTGGTGGTACTATGTGTCAGATGGCTTACGTAACATTATTCCACTTAATCTTCATAACAATGACACTTATAATACTTCCATTTAACAGTAATAATTATCAGTGAAATGGCTGAAACTTGCCATACTAATAACTACCAGGTACTTTGTATAGATGCACGTGGTGATAATTTGCAGTCCTCAAAATCAGGAGAAAGAGAAATGTGAATTTGCTTTGCTGTCACTGAGTTTCGTGTCCATCTTGAGCCCCCAGCCTTTTGGGTAGGAGGACCGTAGTCCTCGCCCTTTCGGGTCCCTCCCAACTTTTCTGTCAGCCACTTCGTCCAAGCATGGGGCAGGAGCTGCAGGTGGAGGAAGGTGCCCTGGAGGCTGGGGACACCCAGCTCTCTCTCAGTTGTCCTCATCTGCCTCGGTGAATGCAGAGACCCCCTCATCCCCATCCCATCCTGGGCAGTCCCCACTGCCTCCCCTCTGTCCCACTCAAGACCTCATCAGGGCCTCCCGTTGCCCGGGCCACCTCCCGGGAACTGGGAGGAACCGCCTGTCATTCTGGGCCCACGTTGGGAGGCTGCCTCTGCCCGTCTTCTAGACGTCCCTGCTGCCCTCGTGCCCTGCTGTACGCAGAGACCTTGGTGCCCAGCGGGCTTTTCAGGTGCATCCTCATCTCCAAACTGATTTAGGGGTTCGCTTTACTGCCTGCCCTTCTCAGTGACCTCCAGCATCTTAGTGCCCTTCTCTCCCCTCCTTGCCCTGGTCTAGAGAAGCTTTGTCTAGTCTGAGGGCAGAATAGCCTGCTTCTTCCTCTGCTCTTTGAAATCTATTGTGTGTGGGACACAAGATGATCATGGAGGGCTTAGGCTCTTGTGACTCTATAAACTGAAAATCTTTTCTCAGCTTTCCCATCGCATCCCCCCACCCCTGAGGCAATGAATGCTGCTGAGCAAATGGGAGAAAGGTAGCAAGAAAACCCCAGAATAGTATCCTGCAGTGTGCGTGAGCTCCAATCCTCCAGTAGCCCTGTGAGGTCAAAATAATTGGCCTTATTTAAGTGTGGCTATAGATGCCCAGAATGGACATGGGCCTTGCCTGAGGTCATGCCTGGTTAAGGGTTAAATGGTAGCCCTGGGATGGGGCTGGCTCCCCCATCTGTCTGACTGTGCGACCTAAAGATGGAGTATGGATTTTGCCAACTCATTTGATGAGTAGAGGCTGGCTGAGGTATTGCTTTGAGAATTCTGAGGCTGAATCTGAACTTGGTGAGCTAAAACGTGCTGAGACTTATTAGGAATGTCTGCCATGGCCGTTGGACTGGGCAGAGGTCGCCCCTGGGCCACCAGTGCCATGCCATGCTCCTTAGAGTCTGCTTGTTAGAAATTCTGATGCCCATCTATTGGCTGGATAAATTAACGGAGACATGGACGACTTCGTTAATGCCAGGTTTAGAGAAGGGGTTTGGGGTAGGAAGTGAAAGCGGTTGCTCCTGGCCTGTTCACAGGGGTCTTCAGAGGCCAGGCTGGGCGGCTAGAGATAAGAATGACTGTGGAGACTGGGACCAGAGAAAAGCCTGGAATGCCGAACTCAGAGCCTGTGAGTCGCAAAAGGTTTGGGTCCAGGGGAGTAATGTAAGAAAACCCACATTTAACACCAGGATCTGGCAGCAAGGAGTTGAGGGGACTGAAAGAGCAGCTTGGAGAGCATTATAATCACTGTGAGGTGTGGAGGAGGTGACCAGCCCACAGGAGAGGAAGGTCACAGTGACAAAGACAAGAAGTTGTGGAGGGACAGCTCATAGGACTCGGTGGCTGGCAGAGGGCTCTTTTCCCCAGTGACTCACATGCTCCTTCCTTCTAGCTGAATTTCAGTTTTATTTTCAGCTCCAATCAGTGGTAATAGAGAAATCCAGGTGCTTTCTTTCCCTTGTTCCACATTCCCCTCTGCAGTGTTCCGGAATCTAAGACTCCCCCATTCTCCCAAAGACAAGGAACTGGCAGCCCAGAGCAGAGAGGGGCCTATGGCATCATGGCCAGCATCACGGTGGCCCCCATTCATGAGTGCTCTCGGTGTCCAGCCCAGGGTCGCCCTGCACAGACAGTATTCCCTTCAACCCCCAACAGCCCTAGGAGGTAGGAACTACTAGTATCTGTATTTTACAGGTGAGGAAAACTGAGATTCAGAAACGCAAAGTAACTTGCCTCAAGTCACACAGCTAAGAAGTGGCAAATCTAGAAACAAAAATCATTTTTAAAAATAAAATCTAAGGGGCGCCTGGGTGGCTGAGTCAGTTAAGCATCTGACTTTGGCTCAGGTCATGATCTCACGGTCCATGGGTTCGAGCCCCGCGTCGGGCTTTGTGCTGACAGCTCAGAGCCTGGAGCCTGCTTTGGATTCTGTGTCTTCCTATCTCTCTGCCCCTCCCCTGCTTGTATTCTGTCTCAGTCTCTCAAAAAGAAATAAACGTTAAAAAAAAATTGCTTTTAAATCTAAAGGGTGCCTGGGTGGCTCAGTTAAGCATTTGACTCTTGATTTCAGCTCAGGTCAGGATCTCATGGTTCTTGAGTTCGAGCCCCACATCGGGCTGTGTGTTGACAATGCCCGAGCCTGCTTGGGATTCTCTTTCTCCCTCCCCTTCTGTCTGCCCCTCGCCCATTCATGCTTTCTCTCTTTCTCAAAATAAATATATAAACTTAAAAAAAAAACTAAAATCTAAAAAAATAATAAATAAATAAATAAATTCTAAGTCCAAAACTTGCTCTCTTAACCGTATGCCTCTGGCTTAATTAAGCAATAACATTTTCACTAGTAGAAGTGAATTTAGAGAATTTCTAATCCCAACAGCTCCCTCACTTTCCAGAGGGAAAATCTGAGGCCACAAAGGGATATGTTTTGCCCAAGGTTACCAGCGACTTACAGGATGAGCTGGGACTTGAACTAGTAGAAGGAAGCATGAATCCACAGAACTTACTGTGTATTGCTTGTTGACCTCCTCTTGCACGGTCCGCCATTTTACCCCCTGTTGGATGCCATCCTGACAACTAACTTCTCAACAAGGCCTTAACAAGGACTGAATTCACGACATCTCCCTGTTCGCTCAGCCCTGTGACTCCCCATCCCCCTTGCTTAGAGATAGATGTTCAGCTGCACCTACAAGTTTCCCAGGCACATCATTTCTGCCCATTACCAGACTCACAATACCTGTGAGCATATCAGCTCCCACCTCTCATCTCCACGGCAGAGATGACTGTGTTATTACTAGAGCAATCAGTGCACCCAGTGGCCTCTAGAACTCGGCTCATAATGGCGTAGGGAATGGAGAAAATTAGAGCTGAATGCATTCGTGGCGAAAATTCCTCCATGTTAGATGGGGCCCTTCTCTGAGTGGCCCATGGCAGATGTTCACATGGAACCCACTTGCAGGGCCACCTTGACACCTCTGAGGAGCAGGGCTGTCTCCCACTCTGGTCACACTTCAGAGAGCTCTCCATCCCTAGACCCTGGCCCTCCTGAGTCCTGCCTGGAAGGAGCTTGTGTGTCTGCATGCCTCCTATAGCACCTCACAAGTACACAGCCTTGACCCTGCAGGTAAGGAGGCTGGGGGATATAGTGGTTGATTGCACAGGCTCTGATGTTGAATGAATATGCTTTCAAGTTCCAACTTTGCCCTCATGCCGGGCAAGCTGGTCAACCTCCCTGAGTCTCAGTGCCCTTGTGTGTAAAATGGGAATAATTGCTACATATGCCATGGGATGGCCACATGAATGAAAGGTGATCATGTATCAAAGTGTTTGAATCGGTCCCTGGTATATAGTAGGTGTCCAACAAACAGTGGCAGCAGCAGCAGCAACAATAATAATAACAATAGTAGTAAAGTTTACTTCTGTGTAACCTTCACAGTACCTTGCACATATTAGGTGCTGTAATAAGATGTTGTGATTAAAATAGTGATGATACTGATACTGTAATGATAATGGTGGGAAGGAGGAGAAGAGGCAAAGATTTAAAAGTCCTAATGGATCTTAGAAATCACAGGGCAGCAGTTTGTCACAATGGAAATTGAATGAACTTTGGAAGCAGACAGTTAAGACAGTTGTGCTGCAATTTATTATCACTCTGTGTGACCAGGAGAAGTTACTTCATCGCTCCTAGTCTGGGCCTCCGTCCCTCATTTTCTATAAGGCTGTTGGCAGGAGTAAATGAAGCCATGCTCCTAAAGTGCTTAGCACAGTTCTTGGCCTAGCACACATTCAATTTATAGCAGGCGTTGCTGTTATTCTTGCCAGTACATTTCTGGGCTCCCCACCCACGGATTAGCACTCCCCGTGAGAGCGGGGTTGTGTACTGCTTTGTATGTGGGCCTTGAAGGACAGACGAGCTACCGGTTTATCATTGCAAGTGGAGGTAAATGCTCTGAAGAAAGCCAACAAGTTGCACGATATAGAATAATGTGGGATGGGTGAGGGATATTAGTTTCTCATCGCTGCGGTGGCCAATTATCACAAATTTAGTAGCTAAAACAACACGAATGTATTATTTTATATATAGTTCCAGAGGTCAGAAATCAGAAGTAGGTTCCAAGGGGCTAAAACCAAGGGGTTGCAGGGCTGTGTTCCTTGGGAAGAATGTGTCTCCTCCCCTTTTCCTGCTTCTGGATGCTACCCGCATTCCTTGTCCTGTGGCTCCTTCCTCCACCTTCAAGCTCTGCTTCTGTCTTCATACCGCCTTTCTCTGCCTCTCGTCCACCAGCCTCCAATAAGGACCCTTGCAATTACAGTGGGCCCACCTGGATAATTCCAGATAATCTCTCCATCTCAAAAATCCTTGATATAGTTACATTTGCAAAGTCCCTTTTACCATATGAAGTAACATATTCATAGGTTCCAGATATTAGGACATGAGCATCCTTCAGGGGCCATTTTCAACCTCACAGGGGCTATCTACTTTAGGTAGGCTCTGTGCTTGCCATCACTAGGCTCAGTGCTTGGTACAGCAGAAGCCATGAATGAATGAATGAATGAATGAACGAATGAACGAACAGCAGAGAAAGAGAGAGGGAAAGTGACAAGGCTAGGCTGGCCCAAACAGTCCAGACTTGCAATGAGCTGCCATGGGTCCCCTGAGAACCTGTTGCTTTGTTACAGATGTGCCCTCAAGCATCAAAGGTCAAAACTGCCAGAAAGTTAAACCTTGCAACCTCATTGTGCCCTAGAGCTGAAAGTCAGGGAGGGACCTATGGAACCAACCATGTACTGGCCCCCCCATGCAGGATGCTTTATCTAATCCACAGCCCTCTGTTCCAACATCCACTGTTGTCTCCATTTCTCAGCGAAGGCACAGAGAGGTGCAGTCGCTCACCTGAGGCCACACAGCTAGAGGACGGAAGGGCCAGTGAGACTTGATACTAACTACCTGACAGTCGAGCCAGCACTCTTATTTCTCTCCTGCACATTTAATAAACCCACTCCTGGGGCTGCCCAGCGTTATCCTCAAGGGAACGTCCTATTTCCCTGCTGGATTATATGTATGATTTTGCAGTCTTGCAAGATTTTAAAAAGCACGCATCAGCTTCTGGCTGTGCTTGTCACTCATTCGTGCCTGTGGGCATGCCCTGTCATTTAACAAGGTGGAGTTGGGGGAAAGGCAGGACCAAGGGAGAGCTCCCACCTTCCTCCCCAAACCCTTCAGCTCCCTGGATTGCGGCTGCTCTGCACAGCTCCCCTGGGGAAGAGGTACAAGACTCCGCCAGGAGGGCCTGGTAGCTTTGCAGAGCAGACCGTTCCCTGCTCACATACCGAGGCTGCTTCCCGTGACTCCGTGTGACTGCACATGGCCACAAGTTGAGCTCCAAGTTCAGCCCAAAGGGAGAAAGAGTGTATTGTGCAGAGGCTCAGCATCCAGACTTGGGAATTAGACCAGGGTTCTTCGTGCTCCTCTGCTTCTTGCTGATGGCCTTGGGCATGTCACTTCTCCTCTGACCCTGTTTCCTCATCTGATAAAATGGGTATAATAATGGTGTTTACCTAGGGGAGCCTGGGTGGCTCAGTCGGTTGGCGTCTGACTTTGGCTCAGGTCACAATCTCATGGTTTGTGGGTTTGAGCCCCGCGTCGGGCTCCGTGCTGACAGCTCAGAGCCTGGAGCCTGCTTCAGATTCTGTGGCTCCATCTCTCTCTGCCCCTCCCCTGCTTCCTCTCTCACTCTCTCTCTTTGTCTCTCTCTCAAAAATAAACATTAAAATAATGATAATAATAACGGTGTTTACCTTTTCAATAAAATGAGACAATACTTTCATATTAGCGTTAACATGATTCCGAACACCTAAAAAGTACCAATAAGTACTGTTTGTTGTTACCCAATTTAATCAGGTATTCAGAGTCTCAAATCAATTAATTCACATATTTATTGAGCACCTACCCTGTGCCAGGCACTGTTTGACGCTAGGAGTACAGCAGGAAATCACAACATCCCCGTCTTCATTGAGCTTGCATACTCGTGTGGTAGAGACACCCAATACAGAAATAAACATGTCAGTTCAGAGATACAAGTGCTCTGAAGGAACACTAAGCAGGCTAAGGGGTGGAGAGTGCCTGTGGGTGTGTTTATTTTAGAGTGGGTGCCCAGGGAAGGCTTCTCAGAGAAGGTGATATGGGCTCCCAGACTTGAATGAGAAGAGTATGGGAAGATGCTTCATGATTTGCTTAAATTATTCTTTTTCTGTGGGCTGATTCTGGCCTGGGAGCCCCCTGGGCTTCAGGATCTGAAATCTGGCTGGAGCAGCGGACGTTGCAGTCACACAGTCGAGGGTCTAACCTCAGCTCTGCCACTCTTGAGATGCATGGCTTAGAGTGGGTGGCTTTACCTCTCTGAATGCCCCTTTCCTCCTCTGCCTCATGGATATGGGGATGGCTCAGAACTGCCCAGAAGGGCATGGGGATCAGAAGAGAAAACACGGGAAGTGTGAGCAGAGGCCCTGGCACAAAGCGCACACTTTGTAATTGGGACGTGCTGATATTCGTGTTATTGGATGGGAGTTTGGCAACTCAGAGCAAGTAGGGATGACCTTGAATGTGAATGGAAGGCAGCTGGAAACTTCTACGCTTCCCTGGCCTCGCCTGGGGAAGACCCAGGAGCTGTCATCCCAGAAAACCCTAATATCTGGTTTTGGCCAAAGTCACTCCCAGCCAGGGCATCAACTGGGATTGTTACCAGACACAGGTGCTCACAGGGAAAGCCTGGGGACCAGAGATTCACACCCTGATGATTGAACCTCAGGGCTAGGAGGCAGACAAAGCAAGTGTGGGCAAGCAAGTCTGGAGTCAGAAATGAGCCCCCCGTTGAGGGGGTGGGTGGCTGGCTGGCTTTCACTGAACCATGTCTATCGAGTTAGTCAGGGCTTAGAAGCTGGGCTGTGGTTTATGGTTTGGTGATGGTCAGTGTTGGCGGGGGGCACTGGCTTACAGGGTGACGGGAGGGATGGGAAGTTTCTAGTCTTACACTGAACTGCCCGTGCCTACCCCGCCCCCCACCCTCACAGCTATCACCAACCCAGCTGGGAGGGAATTACTAGTATGTTGACTATTCCTGAAACTGTCTCTATTTGAAATGATTGGGTCCTCTGCCCAATGTATTAGTCATAACAGTACAACTGCTGTAACAAATAGCCCCAGAGTTTCAGTGGCTGAACACAACAGTCCATTTTTCCCCAGCACACCTTCCTCTTTCCAAATACTAAGCACGTTCTATTAAACTAGCATCACAACATGATATCACATGGATATACTTACCTGCCCTCTTCCCTGCCCACCCCCCACCACCACACGTAGATTGCAAGTAGCACCTGGAGATCAGAGACGCTCTTCCTCACCTTTGACACAGTCGTAGGCGTGGGTAAGAATCTGTCAAATTTGAAGGAGTGGATGCAACCCGTGCTGCACCCGAAAGCACCACATGGCACAACAGAATGCTTGTCGTTGTTGCTCTGCACCTGGGTTTTCTCATCCACAAAATGAGGAGGGAAATTCAGTCCTCCGTGGCCCGTCTGGCAGATTTTAACTAGCACCTCTGCGGAGTGCTGAGCACGGCACCTGGCGTGGTGTAGGTGCTGAGTGAATGGCGGACTTCATGAACGCGGCTGTGCTATGAGCTGGGGCGAACATGAGAGAAGAAGCCTGGAACATAATGCCTGCCTTCTGCAGGCTTCCCTCCTAGTTGGGGAGATAAAAGAACCCTGTTCCAACTAAAGAAGGGAATCGAAGCCAGCACAGACTGCTAGTGTGCTTGAATATGTGCAGGTTATCTCCGGACCAGTTGAGGAGAATCTGGACACTGGATGCCTCAGATGAGGAGAGCCAGAGGTCAGGAGGTGAAGGAAATTGGCTCACTTTTTCCAAGAGACTTAAATTTTGCTGTGTACATGTCTGTATAGTTGGAACTTACCGCAAGCTTACACCACCCTTTAGAATAGAGTGTGTGTACTAGGAAAGTGTGGGCAAGTGGCTTGGTCCACGGGGTGGGGGTGGAAGAAGGGAGCCCTAAGAGCAGAAAAGACTGTCCTGAATCCATCCAGCTTGTATCTACCAACCTCCTGTGTCTCTGAGACCCCACACATCCCAGCATGAAGCAGAACCCCTCACAGGGATTCACCTCACCGACTCCCAGGAATGTTTCCCGGAAAGAACCTGCCATTTGCTTCCTGTATCTCCAGCACCTAATGGAGTTATCATGAAGAGGGAGCATTTTTAATTTACTCTGGAGGGGTGTGTGGAGGCCTGGTAACACCGCCTTCCATCTCAGTGACAACAAACTCATTCTTCACTATAATTAAAATGTCAGTTTGATAAATAATTCCATCAGCCCCCTTCCACCTATGAATAGCTTCCTGCTATAATTGTTCACATTCTGCTGAATTAGAAGTATTCAAGGGAGAATTTAAGAGGTATTTAGGCAACAAAGATAAATTGGGTGCATTTTCCACCCTCCCACAATCCCTCATTAAGCAAGACTTCATCCCTGGCTGGGGTCCTTCTTCCCAGTGCTCTCAGCAACTCTTTCCCAGAGTAGAGGGAGGTGGGGGTGGGCGGGCAGGGTGCTGCCTCAGTGTGGGCCTCCGAGAGGTCTGGATTTTGGGAATGAGTGATAGGGTACTTCCCTTCCCAGCCATTACTGTGGAAAAGGGAGGAGAGGTGGGAGATTTCAGGAAGAATACAGGCTCGAGGTTCAGGAGGGATCTGAGCTAGGAAATACCAATTAGCCTTTCCGGACCTCTGTTGTATAACAGAAAACAAGATTACCCATAAGAGATGGAGTTAGGATATAATTCATGCTCAACAAGGAGTCACCTGACATTGTTCGAAGGCCTTCTCATTTTACAAATGAAGGACACAAGGCTCCAAAAAAGGTGACTTCCCCTACATGACACCTAGACACGGGCAGGACCAGGGTCTTTAAATACTCAATGATACCCAGCACGGTATGAGGCACACAGTAGGAGCTTCACAAACGTTCCTGTCTTTCCTGATTTTTGTTGGCTCTTCCTCCTTCCTAATAAATGACATCCATTGAGATGGTGTAGGGTGCACAGAGCCAGCCCCAGGGTGCAGAACACCTTGGGAAGTGCCCCGGATCATCCCTTGCTTTGGGTAGAAAGAAACGGCATTTGGCTCTTCTGTCTCCAGGAAAGCGGTATAGCTGTGTGGTTAAGAGCATAGCACTTTGTAGTCAGAACACCAGGGTTCAAAGACAGCCTCTCCCACCACGGGGATGGACATGCTATAGACTCTATTTCAATGCAGTTTCATTACCTATAAATTGGAAACAACTGTAGTCGTCTCTCAAGGACTTGTGAAAGGCAGGACCTGGCCCAGTGTCCACGTATGGTTTTAAGTGCTCTGTGTGTAGGTGGAAGGGGGGGAGCATCAGGTCAACCCAGTTGAGCCACCCCTTCTTCAGAAGGACCCCCCCAGGCTACCTCCTTCACAGCACATATAAAGGTCCACTTCAAGGCCACCAAAATTCTGTCAGATAAAATCCAGCTCCCCAGGCCTGGCCCCTTCCAAGAGTCCTGAGGGACAGGTGTTCACTGGTTTTCATGGGGCTTAGCTTGGGCTAGGGATTGGAGGGGTGAGGAGTGGAGGTAGGGGTGGGGACGGAGTATGGGACCGTTGTGGGCACTCAGTTGTGTGTCTGCTCTGAAGGACGGCCCATGGATTGGGAGCTAGGTCTGAGAGGACTGCGTCCAGTTTCATCAGTAGGGGAATCCATGAAAATAACTCACATGCAAATGTGATTAGCCAAAGAGGCAGATAACCCTGCACGCTGCCCACACTCCCCAGGTTCCCCACCCCTGAGCCATCTGAGAAGAGGTGCTCTCCCCTAGGGAAAGGCTCTGGGATCTCCTGAGCAAGGGAGCACTGTATTTGCACTGAGCACTTTGCCTAGAAGTGCTTGAGAGAGAGGCCCAAGATGATGAGAAGGAGGGACTTCTGCATCTTCCCCTGCAGGCCTCTCAGAGCTGATACCTTGCCCTTCAGCAGGACTAACTCTCCAGGATGCAGTCTGACAGCCAGCGTGCTCAGGTTTTAGAACGTGGAAGGAAGGGGAGAGGAGAAGGAGCTAGCACCTACTGAACACGTATGCTAGCTCATTCGGTCTCCATGAGAACTCTGCCAGATAAGTCTTTTTATTCCATTTGACAGGAGGGGGACCAGAGACTTAGATACCAAGGATAATCTTGCCAAGGTCACGCTGTTAGCAAATGGCTGGATTTGAAGCCAGGTCTGTGACTCCAAAGAGCCAGGCTCTTTACAGTCTATCAGTCATCCCTTTACATTGCTCGAGTTTGCATCATGGGAAGAGACATGCAGTCCTCTCCCCCAGTCTCGAGGAAGGCATGTGTCTGGGGAAGTGTGCTGGGGGGGTTGGGTGAGTGGTAGGGTAGCGGGCCTCATCTAAGTTCATTCTGAACAGGGCTGTCGGGGTTCCAAATACCAAACTGCTTGAGGTGCCTTCTCAGCAGTAAGATGCAGGGACCCAAAAAGCTGTTGCTGAAGCTACAGGGTTTTGAGAGCAGGGGTCTGAAAGCAGAGAAAGGAAGCAGCATGCAAAGGGTCTGTTTATTCTCATATACTCAAGAAAGAGCCAGTCATCCAGTTTACTCTAGAAGATTAGAATCCCCCAGCCCCCACCCGTATACAGGCAGGCTCCTGTGTCCATTTGTAAATCAGCACGTTTCTCTCTGCGAACACGAATGCCCTGCGCCGTGCCTGCCCATGCGCCCAGGCTGTGAGGCCACGGCCGCTATGTGGAAATCCTATCACATTTTTCGCAACTGCTTCTTAGACCAAGAGCTAAGGGAGAAAGTCCTGCCATAGAGACCTATGACAGACTACAGTGTCACTTAAGAGACTCACATGTTCTGGAGGTCTCATGCAGGACGCTATGCAGAAACCAGGACTCCAGGCTGAGCCACAGTCAAGGAGAAAAGAAATGGCATCACAAAAAAAATACCATCTGAAACAGCATGGAACGTTGGAGAGAGCACTGGACTAGGAGCCAGGGTGCCAGGGTGCCAGCTAGTGACCCCCGGCGAGTACCTTCCTTCCCCTGGGCCTCAGCCATCTGCAGACAGGTTGTACTGGACAGCAGCTTCAAAGCTGCCTACACACCCGTCCAGCTCAGGACCTGCTTAGTCCCCGGGATTCTGGTGGGCCTGATCTGGAGCTGTGACCAAGGCCAAATGTGTGCAGGAAATGGGGATTCTGGAGACCAAAGGAAGGTACCTCCAAGGTCCCCAACCAATGGAACTGGAAGCAGATGTGCGCCCGAGCTTCTGGGAAGTAGGCAGGCCGAGCAAAGGAGAGTGGATGGTGTTAGCCAACGCTAAGTGTGCACTTGCTGTGGACCAGGCAATGCTCGGTGTGTAATATAGATTCACTCCTCTGCCACACGATCAGGCTGTAGGTGACTTTTACAGAGAAAATGAGGCACACAGAACTTTAGCGACATGTCAACCACTGGAGGGAAGAGCCAGGGTTTGGACTCAGCTGCCTTGGCTCCAGCATCTGTGGCCCTCACTCGTCACTGCTGGTTTTCTTGTCTCCATTGTGATAGGTCCAGAGCCATCACCCAGAACAAGCATTTGGCCCCCAGAGCACTCATCAGCGGTGGGAGGCTGGCTCAGTCCAGTTTAAAGGACAGGAGCAGGACAGGCACTCGCAGCTCTGGCAGTCCTCTGACTAAACCAAGGCAGAAGTGACAAATGGAGGGGCCTGACTCTCCTCCTTTCCTCCTAGTGAGAGAAGAGCTGTCAGGCTCATTGCATGGTTGAGTCAGCCGTCTCGAAACCATCTAATTGAAACCTCGCCACTGAGCCCCACTTCCCATCACGCGGAGGAGTTGCCCCATGTCCCTCCTTTATCTTTGTTTGCAAAGAGGCCTCTCCCCCGTTTCCCTCCCCCGCCACACACCCCGCTCCACCCCACCTCCTGCTGGAATGGACAATCATGGGTTTTAGAAATGAGATAAATCTGGAAGATGAATGTATTCATGAGCCCATAAAGGGGTCATGAATCACTGGCCCCAATTACTGCCTTCAGTCCTGACAGGATGAATTCCCTCAAGCAGATTCTCCTTGTCAGACAGACACGGGAGGCAGTGCCACTACGAATCTTGGGCCACGGATAACATCATTATTCCACACCAGGCTGGTTGCAGTTTCCCAAGCCGCCTCCACTTAATTTGTGGCTCACTTCCGATGCTGCAGAGAAATAAAAGTAAAATTATATGTGTGTGTACATGAGTGTGTGTGTGTGTGTGTGAGAGAGAGAGAGAGAGAGACAGAGAGAGAGAGAAGAGAGGAAGACAAAATGGGGAAGCTTTCATGCCAAATGGAAAGGAGACAAGATAAATGTTCTGAATCTGATTTCAAAAACTGTTTGAAAACCCTGTCCGGAATTGTCAGAAACAGCCCTGGCGTCCACGGGAAATGTATCATTGCCAAGCCTTGTGCCTCTGAACTCTGCAGCCCCCATCCTGCCTCCCAGTGACTTGTTTAGAACTACTTCAAATCAGAACAAATCACAGCCAACTTCACTCTCTCTCCAGCCCCTCAATCACTCGTAATCAGACCGTGTATTTTAGCAACAAAATCTTCCCTGGCTGAGCAGCTCATTCATCTGCCTTCTGCAAGCTCAACACCCTTTGAATGGGAGATGAGGGGAAAACCACCTGCTTCTCTGGCAGCCAGGGAAGCTGGGAGAAGGGGAGAGATTTCCAGCCCTCCCCTGCCTGCTCCATGACCAGAGGGAGCCCAGACCCACAGGAACAGGCAGGAGAGGAGGCAATCAACCAGGGGGGTGCTGGAGGGGGGGGGGTCATCTGAATCCACATTTGTTGAACATCTGCCCTTCGCCAGACACCTGTATGGCCTCCAGGTTCAAATTCTATCACTGTTGTTTTTTCAGCCATGTGACCCCAGACACATGACCTAGTCCTGTGAGTAGAGAAGTAAACCCACAGAATCAATGGCTAGAAGAAGCAGAGAATCAAGATTCGGATAGACCTGGTTTGATTTCTCACTCCAGCTCTTGGGAAGCAAGTCCCTTCTCTGAGCCTTATTTTTCTAACCTGTTAAATGGGAACAATAATTCTTATCTTTAGAATAGAGACAGTAATACCTACTTGGCTTCTCTCACAGGGTTTTGTAAGGATCAAAGGAGCAAGAGAGGTGAACACACTCAGTCTTACAAGCGAATGGCAGAGGTGTTATTTAAGCATTAGGAACCTTGTACAAACACCCATGCCCTTGGAACCAGTGAGCTCATCTGGCTCAAACTGCACACACTCAGGCCTGGGGCAGGGCCTGTTTCCAGGGACACCCACAGTTGAGAAAGGGGAGGCTTGGGAGGTTGCAGAAGAAGAGATCTCTGTCTTGCACAGACGGGGGAGGCCTGGGAGGTGCCTGAAGGGATCCTTCACACTTCTGAAGGGCCCTCCACAAGAACAGGGGCTGTCCTGCTCTGCATGGGACCACTGGACAGAAGTCAGCAGAGGCTGTGCAGGGGGAGGACCTTTGGGCCATTTCAGATGCCAAAATCAAAACCAGATATTGAGAGTGCAAACAGGCCCCGAAGCACATCCGATGTGCCCCCTCCGGTACCCCTCCCTACGCATGTGCACGGTAGAAGAGGGTGGTAGGAGGGGAAGACAGGACAGGGAACATAAGGCTGAGGTCCCAGACCATAAGTAAGGCTGTTTCTAGACTTATAGGCCTACACAGACCCACATGGCTGCTTTAGGGTCAAGGCCCACTGATGTTCTCTTAGAATCAGAGGCTTGGAGAGCACTAGACCATGTGCCAGACAGAAGGGACTCATTCCTTCCTCCAGCAAATTTTGCCTCTAAAAATTTGCCATCAGTTTGTGAGTGAAGGCCGAAACGGCCATTAAAATGACCTCATCTAGTCCCAGGCATAATGTAAATGCTCAGTAAATGCTAGCTATTATGGTTACACTAGAGAGAGAAGTTGTCACACCACACCATGCCTCTCATCCGGACACGGCCCAGCAGGCTCTTTCCTGGCCCCTGGAATTGCGAGCCTTGAGCCATGTAGTGGTGGCATGTGCTTAGTTTTCTGACCTCTCAAATGAGACCAGGGCAGATAATGTCTTACCACTGCCCAGTTCTTCAGAGTTACAGGCCCTGTATCTCAGAAAATGAGTCTCCCATCACCAGAAGCAATCAAGCGGAGCCTTTCTGGCTATAGGTGGAGGAGGAGGCAGTTGCCAAGGGAAGCTCAGAGGTGCCCTTTCACTCCAAGATTCCATGATGCTCAGGACTGTGAGATGGACATGAGCATATGATGGGTCTGGGAGCAGGGAGCTAAAAGTCAGAACACCGTGAATGGGAAAGGAGAAGAGACTAGAGAACCCAGGAAGCCAAAATGATGATTTTAACCTAAATATATTTTCCTTCTTTTCTTCCTTGCTCCAGCACTGACCTGAGTTATTTGAATGAGGACAGACAGAGGGCTTAATCAAACAGTCCTTATTGAATGGAAATAGAACAGCACTTCCCTGCTTTTAAAACCATTCACTTTCCACCACCTACACCCTTCAGGAGAAAACTAGGGCTCTTTAACTTGGTACTCAAGATCCGCGTCAATCCTGAGCTAATATTTATTGAGTGTGTGTGTGACAGACACTATTACAGGCACCAGCTCATTTAATCTTTATAAAAACAACCCTGTGGGGTGGGTCCCCCTATTGTCACCACTCCAGATAAAGGAACCGAAGCCCAGAGAGGTCAATTAACTTTCTCAGGGTCACACAGCTAGTTAGTGATAGAGCTTGGACTTGAATTCGGGCTAACTAGTCCTTGCACTGCTGTTCTTAACCCATACTTTATTCAGCATGGCCTTGGCCTGCCTCTCCAGCCTCACCTTAACTTGCTCACCACTTGGAACTCTTGGCCAGTGCCACATGGATTGACCTACATTTCCCTGCGTACATCATGCTGTATTTTGCACAGGTTGTTCCCTCTCCCAAATGCCCTTCTTCCCACTGTTTCTCCCAAGTCCTACTTGTTCTTTAAGATCCAGTGTAAGGTCCCCCTACTCTTGGGAGCCATTTTTGAGCTCTGTGCACCCATGCCCGTCCCCACTCCACCTGCCCCCTCCCCAGTCCAACACCTCGAAGCTGAGGATTTCCTTGTCATCTTCTTCTAGAACATGTCTCCTTCGTTGCTGTCTCCTAAGCGCCCAGCTTGATGTCTTGCATTCAGTGGACATGTACTATTTGCAGGGGCAGGACAGCAAATGGTTAGAGCTTAAGCTCTAGAACCAAAAGGGCCTGATTCAAATGTCCATTCTGCCATTTGTTAGCTATGTGACCCTGAGCAAGTCAGCCAGCTGTTTGGAGCCTCTGTTTCCTCTTCTATAAACTTGATTTAATAGTAAATAGATGCGCCTGCAATGTCCTTATGCTGATTCGTTGAGATCGCTCATATAAATTGATTAGCACAGTGCTTGACATGCAGTGAGCAGATGGCCAATCAATGTTTGGAAACACTGCACCTCAGAATTGGGCTGGAATCAGACAGACTTAGTTCTGAATCCCAGCTTCACCACTTAACCATCTCTGTGACCTTGGACAAGTCACTCACTTTGAGTGTGTTTCCCCATCTAGCAAGCAGGCTTACTCTTAGGGCTCAGTTCAACAGACTTTTGTGCCTAGCACACAGCGAGCACCCAGTCAGTATTCCCTCCATTATGTAAGTGCGTGTTTGTTGAATTAGGCCTGCCATGGGCTCGGCAATGGCACTTAATGACATGAAATCTCACATGGGAGGCTGGCCTGGGCCAACCCAGAGTGAGACTGCGGGGTCAGACTCCCAGCTACAAGCATTCAAGGGAAAGAGGGCTCTGGGAGGATGGAGGGAGGGTACCGAACTGCCTGGACAAGAAGGGGCCTCTCTTGCTTTTATAGATCTGCCTTTCTCAAGAGGTGATCCCAGGTCACCTGTGGCATCTGTGGGAGGAGGTGTGGGCAAGGGATAGAGCACAGACTGGGGACCAGATAGCCCTAGCATAGGCTTAAGTTCTGCCATGGACCCTCTGTGTGGTCTTGGCAGGTTGTGTGCCTTCAGAATTTAAAACAGGATTATAAATGCAGTACCAATGCCATTGCAACATCATTGCAGAGAGCGTGGCTGCCATTGCCACGTTTGAGACACCTTATAGGTAGGTGTTCGACAAAAGTCTGTTCCTGTGCCCTCTCTCCAGAGAAGTCCTGTACCAGTTCATACGCCAGGGCTGTGGGCTGGGCAGCAGTGCCTTTTAAATACACCAGCTCCAGGTTTGGAGCTGATGGGGCACGTGTTGGGGACAGCTGGGAGTCACAGCGTTGTGGAGGAGAATATGGCTTCATGAAAATAACATTTGGAAGTAATTATGGGAGCAATGGATCAGAACCACAGTCAGCTGCCAGCCATCCCCGGAGACAGAACTGGAGATGGAGGCTGAGGGTGGGGCCTTGCCTGGAGCTGGATTAGAGCCCCCCGTGGGACGTCAGGCTGGCTTCAGCCCTGCCCTCAAGCTGCACACCTTCTCTTACGATAAGGCAGCTTGTCTGTGCAGGGATCCTCTGAGTTCTTAATCCTAACAGGATGTAAGTTGTTTTAAAAAGTCACGCGAGATGAAAGGAGGAAATGGAATGAAATCAGGAGGCAAGTAAGGGCAGAAACAATAAGGACATTAGCAGTGGACAAAGCAAGAAGAAATTCCATCATGACATTCCAGTAGTCACCTGCTGTCTGTCCCCAGCCCTGTGCTGGGTGCTGTGGACCAAGACAGACGGGCCCTGACTCCTGTGCTCAGACGGGCAGAAGGTGTTGGAACGTGTGCTTTGCACTGTAAAGGAGGCATCACAGCACATAAGGGATCATCAGTGCAGCTTTCAGATATGGGGGGAGATACTCTCGAAGAGGTGGAGCCTGTCTGGCATCCAACCTGGGCCTTGAGCCTGGTAGAGAGAGCAGTGACACAGGCAGTAAAGGGACAGAAGCTGCCAGCAGACTGAGCTGGCTCTGGGAGGACCATGCGGAGGTCAGCGTCAAATGACCTCTCCCAGGACTGTCACCACTTAGATGAGGCAGGCGGCTACCTCTGTGTGTGCCTGGAAGCCCAGGTGCTCACCTTGCACCACACGCGAACATTTCTGTGGTGCCTTGAAGTTCTAGAACTCTGACCGTTTAAGATCAGATCCCACACAAAGCCTGGGTGTCCTTTGCTTTTAAGGCCAGCCTGTCAACAAATCCTTATCACGGGTCCCCATGCCCTGGCACGGCTACACCCAGACCCCATAGCCGAGCCCTGGTGCTAAGGGAGACACTAACAGCCTCATCACTGTCTGTTTGGGATGCTGAGAGGGGCTCCTGGCTCACTTCCTGGCTCTAGCAGAGGCTAGAAGATGGCAGCTGCAAAAGCCCTCAGTATTGGAGGGAAATTTGGAGGGCTGGGCAGCCACCATCTGCCACATGGGCTGCGATGTCTGGGGTGACAAAACGTTCCCAAAGGGCTGCAACAGTGACCTCGGTTTCTCTTGAGCGTCCCTCCGGTGGCCCCCTCGTTCAGTGGAGAGCACAAGTAAGGGCTCTCGCTGGAGGCTGACCACCCAGTGCCATGGTGGCCAGGAACCTCGGACAGTGTCAGCCCTCCAGGACCAGCACAGCGGCCATTCTTGTGCTGCCTCTCAGTGCCAGCCACCGCAGCAGGCTTTTCCCATATTATCCCATTTAAGCTGCCCCCAGCACAGGCAGCTGGGTCTTAATATTTACAGGGATCTGACGAGCAAACCGGACCCAGGGAGGAGGACTCTCCCAGGGGCACATCACTGAGTGCCAGTTCTGGGCTGCAAACCCCAAGCTTCCTGATTCCAACGCACATAGTCTCGGTGTTCTGCACCCGGTCTCTCGGCTAGTGAGCTCTCTCTCCTCTCTGCCCCCAGAGTCAGCGAGTCGGGATGGCATCTCAGCAAGAGATATCTCAGATGTCCCCATCTGAGAAAGGCTAGCTCCTTTCAGGGCCAGGTGACACGCCCACAGTAGCTGGAGTACCCAGGCAGGTGGAGGGCTGAGGGAGTGGGGTTCTGCCTGCCCCCGACCTGTTCCAGGACATCTTTCAAGTGGATAATGTGTGGATGAGGCCCCTTGATAAGGACCAAATCCCTTCCCGTTGCTTGGCAACCCCGCTTACAAGTCATAGCAGAGAAGTAATTTACAGGAATTCAAAGTGTCGCTAGAGGTTCTGCTGAGCCGAATTGGTGCAAAGAGGAGCCGCGATGATCCAAATCCCACCTTTGGAGGGAAGGAGGGGCAGAAGGAAAAGCTTCCACTCTCCTTACCTCGTAGTCGAGGGCCTTGAACTCAGGTGCATTGACCATTTTCTCTTAACTTATTTACTGATTTGACATTGAGCCCCTACTATGTGGCAGGCCCTGTGATGGGAGCCAGGCGCACAGTGACAGATGAGACAGATGCCATCTCTAGATGCACAGAACTCACAGAGGCAGACAAGTGAACAGAGGGTCACAACACATGTGACGCAATAGGAGATGCATGGCGATTTGGGTAGGAGCCCCAGGGAGGGCAAGGGATACAAATATGGGCAAGTGAGGGCAGGACTCATGGAGGTGACCAGTTAGCCACAGGGGGACGGCGAGTTTCCCAGTGAGGAGCCAGCATGAGTGAGGGTGGGCGGGGAGAGAGCCTGGCATACTTGGGAATTCCATGTGGTAGGGAAAGGGCTCCTGCTGAGGCTGCAGGATACGCAGAGCCCAGGTCAGACAGAGTCCTGAATGCCAAGCAAAAGCACCTGGACTTTGGTATTCCAGCCCATGGGTGTTATTGACAGGGAGGACAGGGCACAAAATCTGTGTTTCAGGGAAACCACTCACTCTGGCTTTACTTTTACTATTGGAAGGTAGACTGGGGGAAAAACAAGAGGTGGAAGGGAGGAGACTGGGGGTATGGAAGCCAATTGGGACATTGCTAAAGGCAAGAACTCATGAGTCCTGAACTAAGGAGGAGACAAAAGGACAAATTCAAGAGACCGGAGGAAGTCAAATCAGCCCAGGAGGGAATGATGGATAGTAGGGACCTTGAAGGCATCTGACGTGATCAACAGGTGGCGCCACTTGCTAGAGCTGGGGGGCTGGGATGAAGGGTGCGTCTGCTTTCAGGGAAATTTCCTCGGGTCCTATTCATCAGGATTGTTTTGGTTGCCAGTGACGGAAAGTCAGCTGGAATGAGATTGGGGAACATACTGATCCATGACCTTTAGGAAAAATAGGGTGGGGTGTAACAGAGCCGCAGTAGCCCTGCCTAAAAGGTCCATGGGGCAGCACCATATTGGACACAGAGCAGTGGAGGGGGTCTGGAGCAGAGCAGCAGAAGGAAACCGCAGACACCACACTGAGCTGAGCAGGATATTAGGATCCTTGGCCCAGAGCCCATCTTGACCTTCACTGTGGCTCATGTCACACTGCAGGGAGAGATGCCAAAGGGCAGTTGGGAATGGCAAGCCTTTGTGCAAACGTGGGCTGTGTTGTCCCCAAGAAGGGAGGAGGAGGAGCCAACACGAGGAAGTGTAAGCCACAGAAAAATAATGTTCTCTGCTCATTCCAGTACCTAATGGAAGTTGGAGACCCTCCTTCAGGAGCTACCTTTGGGAGCCCTTGACACAGGGCGGCTTAGGCATATCCCAGATCTGCGCTTCCCTGACTTAGTCTGTCACCCAGCTGCAATGACTGAGAACTGCATCAAGACAGGTTTGGCCCCCCAGGAGAGGACCAGCTAATGCACGCGTGCACGTATATCCCAGAGGCCAGGAAGGTCTCTGCAAACAGCCTCTTGGCAGAGAAACAAAGGGCCATTTGCACTGGCGGCCTGCAGTGCCTCTCTCCCCAACAGATCCAGTTCTCTGGGCCACTGAGTCTCCCCGGCTCCCTTCTCCAGCTCAGGAAGTGACCCAGGCAGCAGGACGACCCAACCTGGAGTGCAGTGTGGCACAGAGGTTAACCACCTGAGTTTGACTTTCAGCTCTGAGTCAGTGGGCAGCATAGGGTGGGCTCGCCTCTCTGAACCCCAGTTCTGCCCTTGTAGAATGAGGTGAACCACCTTAGCAGTGGGAGCTCGTGGGTCTTTCCAGATGTTCTGCCATGCCCCCGGCGCCAGCTGCCTGCCCCCTCTTCTCCATCTTGTCTCCGCGCATCCCGATTCCTGCGTCCTTATGACTGTAGCAGGTCCTTGAGCCCTTCTGGCCCCACTCTTCCTCAAGATTATCAAGCCTGTGCTCCTATTTCTCTATTTTCTTGTCATTTCTCAGTTAACAATTTCTGTGGCAGATAGGGGGAAAACCAGATAGACCCAACCCATCTTTATTTTTTTTATTGTGGCAAAATATGCATAAGGTAAAATTGGCTGTTTTCACCATTTTAAAGTATATACTTCAGTGGCATTAAGTATGTTCGCAATGTTGTGCAACTGTCACCACAGTCTAGTTCCCAAACTGTGTCATCACCCCCAAATGGAAACCCAGTACCCTTTAAGCAACCCTTCCCCGAGCCCCTGGCAACCAGCCGTCTGCTTTCTGTCTTTGTGGAACTGCCTATTACAGTATTTCACATTAGTGGAATAATCCCACACGTGGCCTTGTGTGTCTCCCTTCTTTCACTTGGTACCTGTTTTCAAGAGTCATCCGTGGTAGGGATGCCTGGGTGGCTCAGTCAGTTAAGTGTCCGACTTCAGCTCAGGTCATGATCTCACAGTTCGTGAGTTTGAGCCCCGCATTGGCTCTGTGCTGACAGCTTGGACCCGCTTTGGATTCTGTGTCTCCCTCTCTCTGCCTCTCCCCTGCTCGTTCTCTCTCTCTCTCTGTCTCAAATAAATAAATGTTAAAAAAAAATTTTTCAGAAGGTCATCCATAGTATACATTCATCAGTGTTCCATTCCTTTTTACAGCAGGGTAATATCCCGTAACATGGACAGACCACAGTTTATCCCTTCATTTATCCATTCATTGATTCATGGACACTTGGGATCTTTCCGCCTTTTAGCTCTCGCGCATAGTGCTGCTATGAACGTTCATGTGCCCATTATTGTTTGCGCACCTGTTTCCACTTCTCTCGGGTGTGTGCCTGAGAGTGGAGTTGCCAGTCATGGCTCTGAGTTTCACTTACTGAGGCAGTGCCAACGCTTCCCACAGCGGCTGCACCACTCTGCATTCCCGCCAGCAACGGACAGGGGTCCTAACATAGCCACATCCCTGCCGAGACTTTCTGTCCTCCGTTGTAAAAAATTACAGGCGCCCTCATGTGTGTGCAGCACATTTTTTTTTTTTTAACCTCAGCGGGCACCAGTCTCTGTCCACAGCCTGTGAAATGCTGACCATGTTTGCTCGCCAGTCAGTTTGCTGAGGAACAGGAGGGTGGGAGGGGCCTGGAGTCCCATGGCCTGAATTTGGCCATCTCGGACTCCTTTCCTGTGGGTTTGGCAGTTTGGGGACCGGGCATGGCAGGCCATGTGACACATCTAGTACACGTGCACGACCTCATTTAGTCCTTAGAACAACCCTTATTAAAATTCATAACCGTTGCCTCACCAGCCTGTGTCAGTGGGGCCATAGCCACAATCATAATTTAAATGCCCCCGGCTTGTATTTCCACGTCAGCTACGAATGCGGCATCAGCTGTTTCTTTCTCCTGCTGCTCTCGTTCCTCTCCCCTGAAGCACTGCTTTGTCCGAGAAATGGTTCCCTCCCACGAGGCAGTGCCCTTGGCTGGGGCCAGATGCCACAATGCTTCCCTCTCACTGCCCTGCTCCTCCTACATGCTCCCTTCCCCTGGGGTGTGTTCTGTTAGAGGAAATGCTTCGGGTCCCCTTGCCGAGGCCCATGGAGGGACCACGCCCGGTTCAGCCGCGTGCCCAGACACGGTCGATTCCTGGTTTACGTTCTCAACAGGACGACCCCATCTGGCTCTCCTCCGAGTCCTGAAAGGCAAAGGGTATGGCCGTGTAGTTGAACCGCCATGGTTTGGATCCACTTATGAGCCATAGTCACTTTCAATTCCTATCTTTAGCCTCCTGTGGCTCCATTTTTTCATGGATGAAGTGGAATCGTGGCAACAACTCCTAATTCATAGAGCAGAGGTGAAGAATGAATGAGTGAATCCTTACAATATGTGATGAATATATACCAAACCCAGGGCTAGGGCCCTCTCCTTTTTTTGCAATGACCCTAAGAGGTAGGTATCCCAACCCCCGCTTAGCGGACGAGGTCATGAGGCACCCTGCAGTGAAGGACAGAGCCTGGAGGACGACTCTGGATCTGTCTGCCTCTAAAGTCCGTGTTCATTTCACTCATGGCCAAAAATATGCAGTGTCTTCTTACATGCAGTCAATCCCCACCTCCTGAGTGCTCTGTTTCAAGGAAGGCCCTTTTGTTTGCCTGAAGATGGCAGTAGATGAACCGTCCAGGACACTCCAGGGTCACAGAAGGGTTGTATAGAGACAAGGTGAAGGTTATAGCTGAGTGATTAGGACAGAGATCTCTAATGCAGAGCCTGGTTAATTTCTAGCTCTATCAGATTCGATGTGAATTATTTTTCGCACTCCCCATAAAACTCAGTAAAATCCTCCTGATTTGCCAGTGCTTTTAGAATTGAATCTGTGTGTGGAGTGTATATGTTTCCTGTGGCTGCTATAATAAATAGTCACAAAGTAGATGGGCTGCAAGAAACAGAAATGAATTCTCTCACCATTCTGGAGGTCAGAAATCTGAAATCAGTATATCTGGGCTGAAGTCAAGAAATCAAAGTGTTGTCATGGCCTCATGCCCTCCAACGGCTATAGGGGAGATCTGTTCCTTGCCGGTCCCAGCTTCTGGTGGCGACCACTCTTCCTTGGCTTGTGGCCGCATCCCTCCAACATGTACCTCCTTGGCCACATTGCCTCCTCCTCTTCTGAATGTGTCAAACCTCTCTCTGACTTCCTCCTATAAAGACACATGGGATTTCATTTAGGGCCCTCCTGGATAATCTTCGGTGGTGTCCCATCTCAATACCCTTATTTTTGTTGCATTTTCAAAGTCTTTGCCGTATCAGGGAACATCCACAGCTTTAAGGGATTATGATAAGGACATCTTGGGGGCCATTATTCAGCCTGTTGTAGGAAGGATGGAATGAAGGATATGGCCTCAAGATGGGTGTGAAGCTGGAAACTGGGCTGTCTGGAGTGGCTGCTTCACACTCAGGTCATACACAGGATCACACTACCTTTAGCAAACAGGAGCACTAGGGCTAGAACTGGGTTTTCTGAGCCCAGGTCCAGTGCTCCCTCCACTACAATTCAGCACGTGGTTCCCACCTGTTGTTCCATTAGGTCTTCCATGGTCACGTCCCTTGAGTTAGGGCCTGTCTGGGTCACCTGGATGCTATCTGGAAGGTTTGCACCTGACGGCCTATGCTATGGCTAGCAGAGGGGGGGACAGGGAAAGAGTGGACACCAAACCTATACAGAGTTCTGTCTGATACACACCCCATATCCTGCCCCTTCCCCAGCCTCCCACAGCTGTTGCCCAGGACCCAGACTCTCCTGAGAATGAGGACACAGCTAACCTCATTCCAGATAAGGCCTCTTTCATCCAGCCATCATTGTTGTTGATAAGCAAACCCGAGAGAAGAATAAAGTGTGGTGAAGGGGAAGGGGCATGCATCCAGCTGGACGAGCTCTGAACCCAGAGGCAGCAGATTTGTTGGATTACACATTATAGTCATGTGAAGATGGCTGCTGAAGTCAGATGGCACCGTGTGTGACCTCTGCTTCTCCGAGCCTCCATTTACTCATCCATAAAAGGGGGAGAACTCTGTCTACCTGACAGACTCATAATGAAATTAGCATGAAGGTGAAATTCGGTGACTGCACTTTGTTCAGGGAAATGACAGCCACAAGGCCATATGGCTCCTTCTGCAGGAGGAAAGGCTTCTCTGCTGGAGGAAAAGTTTAAAACCCAGGATTAAGGCCCTCGTCGGAAGCATGTTCCTGGGTGGAGGCAGGGAAGCTTCTCTGGCTCAGAGTGAGGGCTCTGTCGGCCTGGGTTCTGTGCTTTCATCATTACCTTTCATCACTTTCCCACAGGGAGATGTCTGCTTCCTCCCAGTGTGGTAGCAGTATAATGGGGTCTCCCAGTGCTCCCCACAGTGTCATGCTCTGGGCAGGAGAAGCTGATCACCGCGGTGTGTGTTGTTCACGGTGTCTCCTGCAGAACCGTAGAAAGCAAAGACCAGAAAAGAGAAAGCTGTTTCCCCACGGCGACTTCTTATCGCGCACAATGAGAAAGCGCTTCCTTTCTTCTTTCCAGTCACATGGGAGAGTCAACAGAGATCAATGACAGCCACGAGGCTATTTTTTTCCCCGATCATAATTATAATAATCACTTCCATTTATCGAGCTATGTCAGGCACCGTGCTAAGCACTTCACTGCGTGTGTTACCGCATGCAGTCTCTGCAAAGGGCTTATGAGGCAGAAGTTATTATTTTACAGATGAGGAAACTGATGCATAAAGGGGTTGAATTTGAATCCCTTGTCAGCCTAACGCTGCAATCTAAGCTCTTAGCTCCTTCACTGAAACTTTCGATAGCATATTTTTTCATGCATTGCACAAGGTTTTTGGTGATGTGTACAGACATACAGTTGAACAAAATTTTTTTAAATGCAGGTTTGCTCGTTTTTGTGAGGGAGGAAATTGTGACAAATGGGCAAATGCACATAGGAAAAATAAAGGGAAGCCGGGCATAAAGTTAGAATGGAAAACGCTCCTGGAGTGGCTCCTGACTTGGCCACTTGGCTGTGAGCTTCCTTGCTGCCACTGCAAAGAAGGAAGCAAGGTCTGTTATGCAAATCTCCACAGGAGTGGTTCTCAACATATGGTCCCCGGGCCGGGCCGGTAGCCTCAGCATCGCCTGAGCACTTGTGAGATGTACAAATTCTCATGCTCCAGCCCAGAATTTGGGGGTGAGGTCCAGCCATCCGTGTTTTAACAAGCTCTCCAGGTGATGGTGATAACCCATTCCAACCTGTGAACCACTTACCTTAGAATGAGAACACACTATTTCCTGATGTGGATGTCTAGGAAAGATTTCTTGTAAGCCCTTTGCTATTATCTAACCAAATCCCCATTGTAAACACCATCGTGAACGTGCAAGGGCTGGTTCCTTAAGTTTCCCCTCAGTGTCGACCCATGGAGACTTAGGAAGGCACAGTTCAGTGAAAGCAGCTCCAGAGGGCCCAAGCAGTGTCTCTGGACACACAGTACGATGGCCTGGCTTCATGCTCCTGCACAGCCCTGAGACTGAGAAGCCCGGCGAGCATCCTTGCATAGCTGGTAGAAGCCAGGACTTCGGAGCCAGGCTGACCCAGATTTGAATCCTGGCTACGCCTTTCATTAACTGAGTGGCTTTGGTCGGTTTCCAAAATTCCCTCCCTCCCTGTGCTTCAGTTTCTTCGTGTAGAAAATGAGAGAATATTCTACCTATTCTGTGGAGTTGTTCTAAAAATTCAGTGGGCTGATGGGCAGTGTGTTTAAATGGCTGCTAATATACTTAACAAATGGCCCAATGATGATAAACTGATGGAGTGAATCATGCAAGCCGCCAGCCTGTATCCGTGTCTCCTGCCACCATCAATAGTGGGATGCCCCCCATTCTCCATGGAGGTCTATTCTAGAGATGCCTATTTCAAACTTCATGAGCTCCTAGTATGGGCCGGGTTCTTTCACATAAATCATCTCGTTTTGCCTCTTCAACAACTCTGCACTCTAGCTATGATTGCCCATATTCTGCACCAGGAAACTGAGGTCCCCCAAATGAGCTGACTTTTCAAAAGTCACACAGGGAAGAAGCCCCAAAGGTAGGACTTGATTCCAGGTCTCTGGCTTGGCAGTTTGACTCTGATTTACCACTTGTTTCCTGAGGATCTCAGACTTGCTCTCTCAGGCTCCCTGGATTCGAGGAGAGATGGCTCTCAGCCCCAGTGCACGTGGGGAAGGAAGGCAGCTTTCAGCATCCGAGCAGGGCCAGGCATATGAGCTCATGTGGTTCAAACCCCTGGTTCACAGTTGTGAAAGCCCAGGTGCTGAGAGGGGCTTTGCTTCTCTGGGGTCCCTAGAGAGACCTCCGCGGATCCAGTACTCCAGCTGTCCACACCTGGTGCTCAGTTCTCTACCCCATACCACACAGCATCTCTGAAAAGTGAAGTTAATTCCCATGAAAACCAGGCCACGAAAGAGTGTAGCAAGAGTCCAAGGGCAGAGAGTTAGGGCCAGTTGCTCAGAGCAAGAAAAGGTCAGATGATGTGGAACCATCCATATAGCCCTTGTGGGGAGGTACCAAACCCACTCGGGGTCGGGGCCACAGAGACATGTATCTGTGCAGCCTCCCTTCTTTCCTGGAGTCCACAACCACGGCTACCTTCCAGGAAGCCAGCACACCCACCTCCAAAGCCCACCCTGCCCCACTCCCAATGTAAACCCTTCCTGACCTAGCAGCTCACACAGGAAAGGCAGGGACTTTGGGGTCAGGCCGGGGTTCCCAGTCACTGTATTGGCCAAAGCAAGTCACAGAGCCAAACCCCGAGTCAGTGGGGCTGGAAAAGGAGGGAGTGAAACATTACGATAAACGATGCGATCTGCCACATCCACCTTGCAGGGTGGTTGAGAGGGAGGATGTGCTCATTCACTTACTCCGTGTGTATTTATTAAATACTTGCCTGGCACTGCACTGGGTGCTGAGAGGCAGCAGCACACAATAGGCACAAATCTCTGCCCGCATGGAGCTTACATTCTAGTGAATAAACCCCTTGATTTATGCACAGACATTTACTGGCTGTTCACCCTGTGGCAGGTTTGGACAGATCCTGAAGACAAAGATGTCCACGGCAGAATCCCTGTCCTCAGCAAGCTTATGGTCCACGGGGAACTGGACATACAGACGCCCAGTTACCACTCAGAAGGGGCAGGAGGCCAAAGGCAGGCATCAGCTCCAGAAAACACCTGGCAGAAAGCACACTCCCGCTCTGAGCCGCTGCCCCCCACTTGCCTCTCCCAGATCTCCTGCCCAGCCACAGGCCTGGCTTCCAAGGGCCTGGGCCAGCCAGCTTCCCAGAATGCTGGCAGCTCACAGCCGGTCCCTGCTGGGCACAGTGCGGAGGAATTAAACGCAATTAGCGAACTAAGCCATCAGGAGGAAGAAGCACTCGCTCCCCCCTTCTGAGACTAACGGGGGTGACTGGAGAGGAGGTTCACACAGCCTGGGAACCTCAGTGACAGCAAATGACAGCAAACAGGCCCTCTGCCTACAGAACTGAAAAGGCACTGCTTCCTTGGGGTGAACCGGAGGTCAGGGATCAGACAGCCCTCCCCAGGGATTGCTCCCATTTTCCTGAGTCTAGGGAGAAGGAGCAAATTCATTTAATGGTGTGGAGTGTCGTTGTCAGGGAGGCAGGAGAACAGACTGATGGCCCTGCCCCGGACTAACGAGGTTAGGTTCAGCTTTTAGCGAATGTGGCCAGCATAATTCAGGGAACTCAGTTTGACCCATGGTCTACCCTCTTTCAGACAGTGGCTCTGTGTCCTGCTCTGCTCTCTTTGGGTGTGCCAGAAACCTAGGGCTGACTCCCCATCTACCCCCAAGGGCTAATCAGTCTGTGGGCTCTGCTCCCCCTAAGTCTTTCTGCCTCTCCCTGGATTGTTGCAACAGCCCCTTCAGGTCCTGGACTGAGTTCTGGAACCATCCACTCTTCACCCAGCAAAGAGGTTTTTCTAGAATTCACAGCTGATCACGACTGTCTCCTGCTAAAGACCCCCGACCCAGAGCCGTGTCCACCTCTCACAATTCAGTGACTATCGTGTCAGATCTCTTTGTCCTCAGATCACCTGTCTCCACCTGGCAAACACCTGCTTTGCCCTAAAATTCCAGCTTCAATCTCCCTTCCTCTGCTGAGGCTTGTCTCTTTTTCTAACCTGCCCTTTCACCAAATTAGTGGTGATCACTAATGCAATTTTGATACCAGAAATATACTCTATTCCCGTTTATGTACTACATGGATAGCTGTGCTTTAAACATAGTAAGAGTAAGATTTTTTTTTTTTTCACACACACCTGCATCCCTGGGAAGAACCAATTTTCACCCCCGTGGGGATGCTGTTATCCCCACTGAGGGGTGTGCTGCACACTAGAGCCTTCATATGACACATTTTTGTAATCAGTCCCATTGGATTTTAGGGGAGAAAAACAACTCAGCAGGACAGAAATGTGTTTTGCATGGAGACATCTCTTACAGGAAGCCTCCCGTCCACCGTGAGCCAGAACTGAGTTTCCTCACATCGCTGCATTTGCTGTTGTCCTGACATTCGTGCCACCATCTTTGTGCATGGATTTCCCACATAGGTTTACAAGCTCCTTGAGGGATGGGCCTGCGTCTACGTTGTGTACTTCCCCTTGTCCGTGCCTGGTGCATAGTGGGAGCCTCACAGGTGGTTAAAGCAAGACAGAACGTGGTGGCTGTTTTGCCCCAGCCTGGAGATCCAGCGCCACGTGCATTTGTGGGAAGTCACCCCCCCGGTACAGCACACCCAGACATCATCAGCTCTCAATCAGGAACACCGAACAATTTCATTAAGGCAGTGGTTCCGTAACAGAAGCACGCCAGCACCGACTGACAAGCCCATAATAACATTTTAATGGCCTGAGTTCAATTCCCAATAAATTACTTAAGTTTCTGCAATAATAGAGTTGGCATTTTCATTAATACTCCTGATTAATTGTCTGTCCTAAAAAAAAAAAAAAAAAAAAAAAAAAAAACCATCCCCATTACAATCATGATCTTGCTCGTTTCTTGCAGAGAGAATCCCAGCAGTGTGAGGTTTTCCCCCAGATTAAAGTTGCAGGAAGGGCAAAACGAATTCTCTACCGCCTGGCACCCTACACAGCCGTGGGATCAGAGGAATGCCAGCTGAGTCTGGCACTTGAATCCAGATCTCACCATGTGCTGCTGGGGCCTTGAGCTACTTGAACTGCCTTGATTTCTTTATCTGTCAAGTGGGGTGATAATAATACTTACCTCGTATGGGTGCTGTGAGGATTAATTGAATTGATGCAGGTTAAGTCCTGTCTGGCACATAGTAAGCGCTCAATAAACAGTGTCTATTCTTTATTTCATTTTGGTGGTGGTTCTACTATCTCTCCTCCAGAAAGCTCAGAGAGCTGTGTCACCTCAGAAGAGGCAGAACGGGGATGTGTGGGAGCAGGTTACTTTAGTAGTGGCAGCAGCCTTTGAAGAAATATAATTTTAGCCTTTGGAGTAGCAGAAATCTGCAAATTCGTATTCATATCCTGGCTCCACCAATGGCTGACTATGGGACCCTTTTCCCACCAAGCCTCCCCCAAAAGCGACGATGATATTTCGAGTTGCAAAACGTAGTTTTGAGAATTGGAGAACACGTGTGGAAGCACCTAGTGCTTATAAATGTTCTTTCTTTTTGGGGGGGTTTATTTATTTATTTTGAGAGAGAGAAAGAGAGCGAGCACATGCAGGGGAGGGGCAGAGGGAGAGGGAGAGAGAGGGAACCCCAAACAGACTCTGCATTGTCAAAAATGATCTCAGGAACCATGAGAGCATGACCTGAGCCGAAATCTAGAGTCAGACACTCAACTGACTTGAGCCACCCACGTGCCCGGAGATGACGCGTTTTAGCATGCCTTCTCTATATTTTAATGTCCCTTGACTTTTTCCAAAGCTGGTTTTGCTCATGACCAATTCCATAAGAGGTCTCCTACAAAGGGAACTCTGGATCCTATAAACCACATCCGCTCTTGGAAAGTCCCATTGCTCATGCACAGCAAAGGCTCCCCTGCGGGAAAGACTGGGTTAATTTCAGTAGCCCTGTTCCCTAAACTCAATGGAATTACCCATCTTTTTTTATGGCCCGCCAAAGGTTCTGCAGACAGACTCCAGGAAATGCAGGTCTTACCCACCCTCTGTGCAGGAAAGACAAAGACGAGCAAGTTAAAGCAATCGCATTTATTGTGCACTTACTTTTCCTTTGAGGTGGAGGAGAAAGTAAATAAGACGAAGGAGAGAATTACAACCAGAGATGTGAAGCAGTTGCCCTATAGGGAATGTTCTGTTTGCCCAGGGAGAAGGTTTTCAGAATATAAAGCACCAGTTTTTCCCCCTAAACATCCCTGGGGAGAAAGGAAAGAGAGAGTGAAAGAAGGCCTCCAACGGACCACTGGAGATGGGAACATTTCTGTTGGTTTCATTTACATAAGTGTCCTTGGCAATTTGTCCCAATTTGTCTCATTACAAATGATGTAAACATCCGGCGCAATCACAGACAAAATGGGACAGTTTAAATGCTGCCTGATTAAAAACCCCGGGTTGGCTGCAATGACTTACATGTGTGTTAACGGTTTCCCTACAAGGACCTTGGTTGCAAAGTTCTGGAACCTTCAGGGAGGGTCCCCAGGCCTAGGGAGTGTCCCCTGTGGCTGCAACTCTCCACATAGACCCTAGTAAAGATACACAATCTTCTCTATATTTTTATGCCAAAAAAGGAAGGAAGGAAGGAAGGAAAGGAAAGGAAAGGAAAGGAAGGAAGGAAGGAAGGAAGGAGAAGGAGGGAAGAAGAAAAAGAAAACTGACATTTTCTCCTTTGCCATCTCATTGGTGGTCAGGGCAGTATAACTGAAGGGACTGGAGAACTGAAATTCAAATCCTAGTAATGGTACTCAATTTATGTGTGTGACCTTAGACCAGTCACATCATTTGACTAAGCCTCAATTTCCTAGGCTGTCAAATGGGGATGACAATTTGACATCTGGGCTGCCTCACACTGTTGTTGAAACATCACCTAACCAGAAACTTCTTAAGGACAGAGACCCTGACTTGTCCATCACTGTAGCCTTAGAACCTGAATGGTGCCTGGTACATAGTAGACACTCAATAAATAGTTATTGAAGGGATGGATGATTGAATGAATGAGTGAGTGACTCTCTGGGCAAGAGATCTGAAAAGCACTGTACCAATGAGAAGGGGACCCTTTGATTGGTTAACGTTCTCCTCTCCCTTCCCAACAGATGTAATGCCGCCTCCTCATTAAACCCTTCCCCAGTGCCTCAGCCAAAGTTGGCAGAGTCAGGCACCAGTGTGTGATCCAAGTTCGTAGCCTGCCTCATGACTCAGGACAAGTGATTGAACTCTCTGAGCCTTGGCTTACTCATCTGTAACCCAGGAAGAGTGAGCCCTGCCTCTTGCAGGGCATTCATTGAGGGGTCGGGGCCTAATGGACCCAAACAGAGCCTTACTGGGAGACTTTGGGCAGGAGGCGCACCAGGAGGTCTGTTGGATCGGAGTTCTTGGCAGGCCCTGAGAAGCTCACAGTCAGACCCAGGGTGACACGGACTTGGACAAAGTGATTCCCATGTGTGAAGCTGGACTGAAGGTACTGGCAGTGTCCACCAGCATCCAGGACAGAAACACTAGGTTCCTGAGCTGTGTCGGCCCCAAACACCAGAGACAACCGAAAGCAGTTGAGAGAAGTCATGATCAGAACTCAGGCCTTCTCGCTTTTGCTGTTCTTGCCCCTTAATTAGTTGCTGTGTGACCTTAATAAAACCTCTTGCCCTCTCTGTGCCTTTACCTAACAGCCTGTAAGGGGAATGATAGTTCATGGTGCTAGGGAAAACTACAGGATTCTGCAAGTTCCTGCCACAGTTAACACTGGATTCTGAGCTAGGGATCTTCAGACCTAACTGTGCCGGCATCCCCCATCACAGACTTCCAGATGGGAGGAAGGGTGAAAGGCCTAAAGAAGGAGATGGAGGTAGGGAAGCAACAGAGCCAGAACCCCCTCAGCGGATGGCAGGAGCCGGGGCAAGTGACCCAAGGCCCTGACCCAGAGCTTACCCCTTGCTAACCTCAAGAGTGTTACGAACTACAAACCTCTGAGTCTCAGTTTATTCATTTCAAAAACGGAAATAAAAACACATACCGTGCAGTGTGTTGTAAAAACTAACATAGGGCTTGGTTCATAGCACTTGCCCAAAGAACATCGTTTCCATGTTCTTTCCCCCAGGAGAACTTTATGGTGGACATTGGGGTGTCTTCTCAACATCCATCCGCCCTTGCCTTGTGCTGTCCCAGCTGAGATGACATCACCCCACCTCCGGCTCTGGAAGGGGGCTCCAGTGGGTGTGCACCCAGCAGTTTAATCCCATTGGTTCCCTTGGCCTTAACCACTGGTGTAGGGAAGGTCCAAGACCTAACTTGTTCAATAAGATTTGAGCTCAGAAATCTAGTTTGTTGATTAGGAAGACAGAAGCATTCTCTGGAAGGAGTTTAGTGCAAAAATGAGGGCTGGGGCTATTACAGCCATTTTACTACCTTGGAGGGACTCGCCATGAGTCCCTAATAGAACTAACTTGAGGATGAAGCAAGCATTACAGAAAATGATGCTGAGGGCTGATCGAACCATACCTGAAATCTGTATTTGGACACCTTAGATCCAGGAGCTAGTGAATGCCCTCTATTACTTAAACCAGATAAAGTTAAATTTGGGGAGAAATAAAAGAAGCATCCTAACGAATAAAAAACCTTCACGTACTCACCATGCCTGAACCCACCCCCGAGTCTACAGGGAGCTTGTCGCAATTTTCATAAACCCATTTAGATATGCAGATTCACCCACATTAATTGGCTTTCCAGGGAATGGTTTCTGCTCTTTCTTAAGTGGTCTGAAACTGAGAGCAGTACAGGGACTCTCCTCATGGACCCAGGAATCCTCTTGGCCAACAGCCTGTACACCCTGCTTCCTGGGACCTTGTGCTTCCGTCCCTAGCTGAGGGAATCTGCTGTAGGACAGAGGTGTCCATCTCCTGGATACACAGGAAACCAGTGACAGGAAGCTGGGAAAAGCAAGATACAGCCACAGACTCAGACCTGGAAAGGAGCTTCCACACTTCCCTCTGCTTCCTTGCCTTCCTGCTTCTGGCCCTGGCAGGAGGACGCCTGGCAAAGAGAGACCAGGAAAGGTCTTCGGACTTGGCTGGGGCTGCTGGGGACTTTCTCTGGGCCAACACGGGCTGTCTGCGACACTCTGTGACCTGGTGCGCTACAGGCATTGGGCTCCTGGGTGGAGGGCTCTTTGCCGGGCTTTTGTGGATAGATGCCCCTGTCAGCTCCCCATGCCCCCCACTTCTGGCCCCCCTCGCCCCTGCTTGGCCCCTCTCGCCTGGCAGCAGCTGCCTGGGCAGCCTGTCTACCTTCCTCAGAGTGCCCCTGGCCACAGGAAACTCCTAACCTTGCCTTACCAGATGGCAGGCGTGCAGCCCGCCCAGCCGGCCTCTCTCTTTAGGCTGCTTCCGTGTGTCCCAGCCTCCTGAATTCTCCAGCGGGGGTTCAGCCTCCAGGCTCTATGTCCACAGACACCCCCAGTCCCCAGGGACACCGGAAGCTCTCTCACAGGCTCTGTCACCACACTTCAGGCCTGTATGTCCAGCTCAGGGCTCCTCTTCACACGAACACTCTCATCTTTGGGAGGGGCTCTCCCCACTGCCCACTACTGAGCTGTGGCCTGGGGAGCAGCGCTCTCTACCGCTGCAAAGCTCCTTCTATCCCCTTGGGAATGCTTGGCCTTTGCTTGTATATCTGGGAGGGAGATGGTCACAAAACCCATCCCACTTTCTCTCAGCAAGTCTAACGTGCATCCAACAAGCTCGGTTCTATTTATGTATACAGAGCTGCTTCCCAGCCATTGTCCCGGATTTTAAGCTTTCGCCAGAATCCTGGGCAGCAGGAGGTCTCGTTCCGCCTTCTGTCACAGTGATTTCAGGGAGGGCAAAGCATTCGAAATACCTACTGCACAGGAGCCGAGGTGGGAGGGGAACTGGGCCGCACTGCTAGGAGGCCGCCTGGAGCCCCGGAGCCACAGCCAGGCTGCAAACATCCAGACCATGCAGACAGACCTTGGAGGGTGAGACAAAGTCCCCCCACCCCTTCCCACCATGGGAACCGCCTCTCTGGATGGAACAGAACAAGAGGCCCCAAGTGTAGTGCGTGCTGGGGTAAGTGGCACGGGGTAAGGTCAGAGAGGAGGCTGGCCTAGGCCTGCAGGGTCTTGCAGTGCATGGGGAGGAGTTTGGGTGTCCCTGGAAAGTTTGAAGCCAAGGGGAGGTGTGGCCACTTGAAGCTGTTGTGGAGAATGGACTGTGTGCGTGCTGGTGCTATGCTCAGCCTATTAAAGTCTTTACTTCCTTTAATCCTTAGAATAACCCTGTCGGCTAGGTCTGAGCACCTGTACTCAGGAAATAGGGAAACTGGGGCTCGGGAATGCCACTTGCTCTCACACCACCCTGAGGAGGTGTCACTTCCCCAGCCTATGAGCCTGGAAACCCACCATGGAGGAGTGGACGCTGCTGGGAGGGAGGCTCTATCAGCCCCACGTCCAGTTAACTGTGGTAGGACGGGGGCAGGACACTCACACAGGGAAGGGCAAGCCTGGGAAGGGGTTGCTGCTGCCGTCCCTGACTCTGTGGGCCCAAGGAATGTTCCCCTGGGCCTCCCTGCCCTCCTGCTGCCCAGACCGGGGTCAGAAGCTGGACTCACCAGGGCTGCGGCCCAAGAAGCCTGGGTGGCACATTGCAGGGGGGTTGTTACACAAGATGCATGTAGTGACATTTAGCTTTTGAGGGTTGGGATTACGATGGCTACTTCAGCCTTTGAAAACACTTCCTTGGTTTGAGAAATTCTTCCATTTTTGTGTTCAGTGGGAGACAGGGTCGGCTTCCCAACTGAGAAGCCTGGAAGGCCAGATACTCACTTTCCCAGACTCCCTTGCAGCTAGCACGTGAGCCCATGTTCATGGCCCAGGGAACTTGGGAACCAGAGACAGAGCCGCAGGTGACTTAACCAGGAAGAAGGTAACTGGTGGCCGTAGCAGGAGCTGCGGCCTGTGTCCTCCCAGGGAGCTGTTGTGGACTGTGGCCCTGGCTGTGCCCTGACTTTGGTTTGTGTGTGTGTATACATGTGGATTTCACAGGGAAGACAGTCAGGAATGGGAACGGTTCTCCAGCATTTTCCCATAGCTCACTCACCATTTGTTCAGCGGCTCTCAAAGAATGCTACTGTGACAGAGCTGTTAATGGCCCTGAACAACATAAGAAAAAATTATTTTATAATGAAGAGAGAATATGTGTATCTGCAGGCCTGGTTCTCTGGCCTTCTGGATCATTAATCCCCCTTCATCTTCAGCAGCCTGAGGCCCAGGCTGAGAGCACTTGCCCCACCTGGGATGGAACCCTCATGGGGCAGCCCACTAGGTCACATTCCTCCTGAACTGGGAGGTCCCTTGGTTCTTGAGCCCCTATAAGCAGATTTCCTCTGCCAGTAGCAAATCTCCTGCATTCCTCCATCAGAATGAGCATTAGATTGTCTGACCCACACCAGTTTAGGGTGAGAATGTTCCAGACTGCCACTGCCTATGCCCGAAAAGTTGGCATTGCTTCACACGATGACAAGCTGTGCTGGGAAGGGGCTGAGGTCACTGCAAATCCCAGAAAGGCGACAAAGCTCCAGGTCCCCCTGCCACTGCCCAAGGGCCTGGGTGACACCGTGGGCAAGCTCATGGGCCTCAAGCAGCCATCCGCCAAAGCCTACAGTACCTTGGTTTGACTTGAAGACTTAGGGGGTCTGTTTTGAATCAGCCTATCGTGTTTAGCACCCCCTGGGTGACACACAAGAAGTCCGAGGCTTGCCCAAGGGGAAGCTCCCTGCCTGCCCCCTGCCCTCTCAGCTCCACTAAGCACAGAGGCCCAGGCTGGAGAGTTGTTCATGCGTTGAGGGATGGGGCTGGCGAGGAGAAGGACTTGGAGGCTCCCCCTTGACTCCAGAGCTGAGGAGAAGTCTCAGCAGCATGGGAATGCCAGACGGCCTCTCTCTCCAATAAATGTAAGAGCTTTTCATTAAAAAGTCTCCATCCCAGATGCCACGCCTGATCTAATCTCACAGGTGTTGAGGGTCCTGGCCTGGCCCACCCTTCCTTCCTCTCCCCACTTGCAGAGAAGCGTGTGGGGATTTTCTGCCTTTGAGACCACCCTCTACCACAGAGATGGCATTAGGAAATGAAAATGCAGCCCAGAGGGTCTCTGTGGTGGCATTTACCCCACTGGAGGAAGTATTGGGCCCAGTGACTTCCCAGGCAGCCTGTTAGTCACACCCTCTGGCCAGCCACCCCCCTCACCCTCCTCTCAAACACACACACTGCCTCCTTCATCACTGAAAGTTCAGACAAACCATCCTGGAGGGCCACTGTGAGGTTAACTCCCCTTATATAAGCCATGGCATTCCGTCCGCATAACAGCACCTTCACAAAATATCCCCATTCTTACAAGTGGGGCAACTGAGGCTCAGAGAGGTGGAGATTCTCAAAATTGCATTAAGAATAGGCATTAGAGCAAGAATTTCAACTGCAGCCGTTCTGACTCCAAAGGTTTTGGTGTTTTTTTTTCTCCTCGGTTATAATCCCTCCGCCGCCCCCAGACCCCATGAGGAAACTGCTAGGAATACTGTTTGGGGAAAATAATAAAATATGTAGTAAAGAAGGAGGCACTTATTTCCTCATAAGGGTCATAAAAAGCAATATGGGGTATATTCCACGCCCAGGATCTGAGAACTAAAGCCATGATTTAATACTCTCACTCCAGGCCTGGTTGTCCCGCTAAGATGCCCATCATTACATGCATATTTACACACACACACACACACACACACACACCCTGCTGCAGTGTATACATTTCTGGGAACGGAGTTTCTCTTACAGGGGAGTTCAAGGTTAATTTGCAGGATTCATGTTTGGCGTGCAGTGCAGGTTTGGCCCCCAGCCCCCAGTGGGGAGAAAATCTGCCCTTGGCCACCCCTCCCCTCCCTCCGGGCCTGCAGCCTGGCGCTGGGAACAGCTCTGGATTGGAGCCCACCCAGTGCTTCCACAGGCTCCCCCTCACACCCAGTCTCACGGAGCACTTCCATCCATCATGCCCCCGGGCCGACTCTAGAATGCAAAATCATTTCATCCCTCCTTCCCTCCCCTCCCACCTCCCGCATCTATGGATTTGCTGTTCAGAAAACATCTGTTCCCTCCTTCACCCCTGACATATGCATCGATCTCATGCTAGCCTAGCTGCTTAAACTCCCTGCCTGGGAAACAGACACTCATTCCTGACCCTGCACAGGTCTGGGAGCTCAGAGTGACAGGGTGCAGGCAGGCTTGGAGAGTCTGACCCGGGGAGTCACAGGGTCGGGGGGAGCACTTGTCCATGCAGGGACCTCCTGGCTGGGATCCTAGGTCAGGGCCAGAAGAAAAGAGGTAGATCAGATGGGTGAGTCGGAAACTCTTGATAGGCTAAGGAGCTGCTCTCTGGGAATGTGTCCTATCTACCCTTAGAGGAGGCCTAGAGAGCCAACCCCCCCCCCCCCCCCCCCCCCCACCTCAGTCGGAGACCCATCTCCCTGCAGGGGGAGTGATGAGAGGTCTCAGGCAGCCAAGGGGAGGCCCTGCAGAGCTGCAAAGCCACTACAGCCCAGAGGTGGTAGTTGGGATATCTGGGTCCCACCGCACTCTCCCTCTGTTACTCCAGCCACCCTAGCCTCCTCGCCATTGCCCAACTGTGTCTGACTCAACCCCTCTTTGGGCCTTGGCTGGCCCTCCCCCTGCAGGACTGTTCCAGCATTCAGGGCTGCCACCTCCATTCCCCCACCCCCACGCTGCCCCACCGTATCCCCAGCACAGTCACACCCACTGGAGGCACCAAATGCACACCCAAACATATTTGTAAAATGAATGAAACTGGAACCTGAGAAAGGAAAGCCACACAGCTTCTGTTCCCTTTTCTTTGAACGGGGGCGGTCTGGGAGATGATGGCTGTGGAACTGCCTTGTACAGGAGAGGGCACCTCCTGTCTGTAGCTCACTGGACACATAGTTGTCTCCTCGAGGAAAGGGGCATAATGATTCCTACCTCCCAGGGCAGCTGTGAGGATGAAGGCAAAGATTGTCCGTGAGAGCATGAGCACTGTGCCTGGTACATAGTAGGTGCTCAGGAAACACGGAGCATGTTGCTGCTGTCTACAAGCATGGCCCCAGGACCCAGGCATGGGCTTCAGGAATCAAGGGCAAGTCTGAGCCTCCGTGATTAGTCTCTGCCATTCTCCATATCAAAGGCTTTTCAAAAGCAGCTGGAGACCCAAAGAGGAACTTTCCCAGATGGAATTTTTTAAAAAACAACAACACAGAATTATCTCCTTGCACAGAAGGAGATCTGTGTTCCCTAGCACGGAGCCTCCAGTCCCCAGACTCCTGATTTATTTATTTTTCCTGATTCATGAAGAGCAGAAGAAAAGGCTCTAACCTCCTGTGGTTAGCCAGCAAGGCCACAGAACCGGGAGGTATCCCAGCACCACCACTGACCAGTTGGGGGCCAGGGTCAGGCCCGCCGGCCCATAGCTCAAGTCCCAACGAGGGAAAGGGCGGCGTTGCACAGTGCCTACGCACACAGCTCCATGATGGCAGCCACCGCAGTGGCAGCAGTGGGCCAGCTGGTCACACCCACGACCTCGCATTCCAGGGTGCGCCTCTCCTTCACACTCAGTTCTGAGCCCTCCCCTGCAGCAGAGGCCCTTCGTCCCTTTTCTTCTGTCCTTCTGCCCATTTCCCAGCCCAGACTCACCTGCATCTAGGGAGGCTTAAAGTGATTACAGGAAGAAAATACCCCAGAGTGACAGTGCATGGAAGAGACTCAGAAAACACTAGAAAAACCCCGAAATCAGGCCCTGTCCAACCAAAGCCACCTGGATGGCCGAATCCTTAATTCTGCTGTAATTAGGATTCTGTCCTCCAATCCTGTATCTCTTTCCAACACAGGAGGCCCCTCCTAGGCTTCAGCCCACCCCCTAGTGTTTCCTTGCAAGGCTTTGGAGAATGCTTTGCAGAGAAACTACCCATCGCTCTCTGCACCTGACCTCCCTTGGTGTAGGCTGCAGAGAGCTCTGCCTCTCAACCCTCCACCCCCCCCCATTCCCGTGCAGGCCCCAAAGGCAGGGAGGTCAGGAGAAAGAACACAGTTCTGCCTCACCTCTGGCCAGGGCCCGTAGGCTCTCTGGGCTCAGCTGGCACATCCTTATCATCAGGGATGTGAGCAATGAGTAAATGGAAGGAGGTGGCCACACAAACAAGTGTCATTTCTCTTGAAATGTGAAATGATTTCTGAACTGTGATAACCCAAGGATGGACTGGATTTGCCTCTTCCCCAGGCCATTCTCTGCTCAGTGAATTGGGGGGAGAGGGGGAACACATTTGACACAGCGGAAGAACCTTTCGAGTCAAATGGGCCCAGGCTGGACTCCCAGGACGGCACTTACCAGCTGCGTAACCTCAGGCAAACAACCTGGCCTCTCTAAACTTTAGTTTCCACATCCAAAAAGTCTATAAATGGGAACAGAGCTACGGCAAGGATTCGTAGGACAGCTGGGAAAAAGCACTGAGCACAGCAGCTAGCACCCAGCAGGCCCTCCTCAGTGTTCCTTGGTGTGGGCTGCTACGGGGCGGGGTGGGAGGATTTGAGCTTAGACTGAACCCGGAAGAGGCCATTCCTCTACCGCCTCCATGGGGATGAGTTGTGAATTCCCACCTCAAGGAGGAGCCATCCTCACTGTGAGGTCAGAAAAAGCATATCCTTCTTTCAAGGGGAGGTCGCTGGGAGGTGGGAGGAAATGGGAGGGATCAGGCCACCAGCCTTCCCTGGGCAGATTTCTCAGCTTCTCTGACTCCTTCAAGAGGGGAGCAGAGGAAGCCGGAAGCTTGGAGCAGTGTGGGGCTCCACCTGGTGTTCAAAGTGAGCAATACAAGGCTAAGTGGGAGTCTGTGCTGAGTGGTACCGGGAACCAGGCATAATTGATTGAGGTGGGTACCCTGAGCGCGATGCCTAGGGAAGTGTATGCCCTACTGAATATGTAGGCAACAAACAGGATAAGAAAAATAGGTAGGGCAGCTAGTGTTGCATAAAATAAAGAGCAAAATAAAAAATTAAATAAGAAACAAATTCAAATTTCAGCTAGGTCGTGATCGGGGGAGTCTGACTGACAATGACTTTGGGTACCACCTGAAGGATGCCAGGGCCTAATGTGCAGGTGTCTGGGAGGGGAGCTCTTCAGACAGAATGAACAGCCAATGCAGGGCCAGGAGTGTGCCAGGGTGAGAGCGGAACCGGGAGGAGAGCAGAGCAATGCAGCCAGGGACGTAACAAGAGGACAAAAGTGTGTCACCTACAGTGTCTTCGTAAGGGCTATGGCTTTTACTCGGCATGAGAAAGGGAGCCAGCACAGGGTTTGAACCACAAGAGAGACAAGATCTGACTGCATTGCAACAGAGTCCTTCTGGCTGCCGGGTTGTCCGGTCCCAGGCAGAAGCGGGAGCCCTGGCAGGTGATGGTGGGTCCAGCCAGGGAGTAACAGTGAAGGTGGGGACAGGGCTGGGACTCTGGACATATTTTGAATACAGAGCCGCTGGGCTTGCTGACAGACTGAATGTGGGCGTGAGACGGAGACAGAAGTCCAAGGTGACTACAGGGTTTTGGCCTGAGCAAAGGGCAGAGGAGAATGCTGGTAGAGGAGCTCACTGGGAGGAAATTTCAGGAGCTCAGGTTTGGACATGATACGTGTGAGACGCCTATTAGACATCCAAGTGGAAAGGTCAGGGAGTGAGGTGCTTCCCAAGCTTCACAATGGCAGGTCTTCTAGAGAGTTTGCTAGCCAGATGCCGGACACTCTCCTGGCCTTCCCCTATCCGAGGTGCTGGTTCACTAGGTCTGAGCCAGGGCCCAAGATGCTGCATTTCTAACAAGTTCCCAAGTGGTGCCCAATGCTGCCAGACTGCAGACCACTCCGAGTAGCGCTGAAGTAGGTGACTAGGTATGTGACTCTGATGTTCCGGAAAGAGACCTTAGCAGGAGATAGAATTTTGGAGTCTTTGGTGCATAAACACCATGATACTGGAGGATGTCGCCAAGGGATGTGTGTGTCAAGGGAGAAGAAAAAAGGCTTGAGTCCGGAGCCCTGGCCCTGCAGGGGTAAGAGACTGGGAGAGGAGGAAGGATCAGCTTTGGAGACTGGGATGGAAACACCAGGGAAATGCGAGGAAAACCAGGCAGATGTGATGCTCTGGGGGCCAAGGAGAAAGGGCTTCAGAAAGGAGGGGTGATCGGTGGTGTCCAGCATCACTAATTCAGATGCATTGAGTTAGTCATCGCTTCTCGGCCTTTGGCTAAGATCAAGCGTGCGGATGCATTGAGTCATATGGCCTCATAGTTAATATAACTTATTTTGATTTTGTGATTCTTTTGTATTGAAAAATAAAGGATATGTATTATGTAATATATATCATATATTCTCTACATAATTATAATTATACATTACAACTATATAGTACAGTTATGTCATATGTTATAATTATATACTGTATATAACCTACATTACATATTATAGATCTCCTTTTATTTTATATATCTTGTATAATCAATATAAATATATATGTATTACATAATATATAATATATATTATTTAAATAATAGAGAGCTATGTTAAATATATTTGTATTAAATAATATATATTATTTAAATAATATAGAGATGTTAAAAATAAATATGAATAAATATAATAACAGATAAACTATATATAAATTAACACTAAAATATAATATCTATATATATGTTTGGGGTTTTTTTGTTTTTGTTTTTTTTTTAACGTTTATTTATTGTTGAGAGAGAGAGAGACAGAGTGCAAGCAGGGGAGAGGGGCAGAGAGAGAGGGAGACACAGAATCCGAAGCAGGTTCCAGGCTCTGGGCTGTCAGAGCCCGATGTGGGGCTCGAACTCATGAACTGTGAGATCATGACCTGAGCCGAAGTTGGACACTTAACTGACTGAGCCACCCAGGTGCCCTTTATATATATATATATATATATATATATATATATATATATATATATATATATATATATTTTAAGAGGAGCTTAATATCTCATAACCTTCCCAGACATCACTGTTAGGAATTGTAGCTTTAGTCCAGCAATCATAAGCCATGGACCAGGCTGTCAGGAGGCCTGCTTGGAAGTCCAGTCCTGTAAGTACTGTGCTATGTGGCCATGAGCAAGTCACTTTACTTCTCTGGGCTTCTTTTTCCTCCATATATAAATGGGGCAGGAAGACTGAAAATAGATGTCTCAGGAGTCCCTTTCAGCTCTTTGACATCTTACGTATTACCTCTTCAGAGGCCTCAGGGAACCCCTGGACAAGGTAGTCTCCACCCAAGTCAGCAGGGTCTTCATAGAACCATCACAGTCTGGGGGTGCCTCAGTGGCTCAGTTGGTTAAGTGTCCAGCTTTAGCTCAGGTCACGATCTCATGGTTCGTGAGTTCAAGCCCCGCATCAGGCTCTCTGCTGTCAACACAGAGCCTGCTTTAGATCCTCTGTCCCCCTCTCTCTCTTCCCCTCCCCTGCTTATGCTGTTTTTCTCTCTCAAAAATAAATAAATGTTAAAAAAATTAAAAAAAAAAAAAAGAAAGAAAGAACCATCGCAGTCTGAAACCATCTGTGCATGTGGCTGTTTACGCCCCTGCTGTCTGATTTCCCCCACTGTAAGCTCCACGGGGCAAGCCCAGTTTCTCTCTCGTTCAGAATTTTGTCTCCAGCCAAGCAAGTTTCTTTGCAAGGATCTTTTTTTCAGTTCTGAGGGGAAATCAGGAGCTTCTGGGGGGGGGGGGGTTAAGAAGACATCTGGGCATTAATTTACAGAATTTATAAAACGATCTGACTTCAACTTATAGATGGATCACTGAGCTGCAGTGAGAACAGACTGAGGGAGGCCCAGAGACCAGTTACGAGAGGCCACTGCAGTTGCCGAGCGGAGGGTGCCAGTACCTGGGCCGTGGGCAGTCAGGGGTGGAGGTGGAGGTGGTGAGAAGTAGCCAGCGTCTGGGTGTGTATTTAAAGGACTCAGCAGGGTACACTGACGGACTGGGTGGGGGTGCAGTAGACAAATATCGAGGAAGTCCCAGGAGTTATGTCTAAGAAGCAGGGAGGAGTCACCCTTGAATGCCACGGGAAGACATAGCGCTGGCACGTTGGAGGGAAAATCTCAGGAGTCTGTTTTATTAAGTCTGAGGGTTCCGTTAGACACGAAGGGGAAATGTGAACAAAGCAGCTGGAAATGAGGGTCTGGAATTCAGGCGCGGCGGAGACCAAGTGTGGACTCTCAGGCAGTGCACAGAGCTGGCTTCCAGCTGAGTTCACTGGGCAGTGAGCGTCCAGAGAGGGGTGTGAGGAGACCCGAGCCCTGAGGGCCTGCCTGTCGCCCTGGGGAGACTGCACGGATGCACAGGGACATTGGGGGCCGAGGGCAAACAGTCCGGCTGCTCGCAGGCCCAAGCTGTGACCACAGGGGGACTGAGTGGAGAGGCTCAAGGCCTTAGAGCCCGAGGAACTCTCCCGGGCCTGCCCCTCTGCACCAGTGGCTTTGATTCATTCCCAAGGAGAATATCAACTGAGCACCTGCTGCACGCAGAGACCTCATCAATGGCTCAACCATGTGACACGGTCACACTCCCTGATCCCAGCAATCTGAACATGCATTATCCATCCTGGGTTTATCTCTGTTTAATAGGGGAGGAAATGGCGTGCCAACAAGGTGGACAGGTCCCCCACGATCGCACAGTAAAAGCCAGGGTTCAAGCAAGAACAGCCGCCAGCTTTCAGGGGCATGAGGCAGGGCGGAAAGTGAGCAACCCCTATAAACAGTTTCTGCATACCGAGTGCCTTACCCAGAGTACTGGCCACCCTATGAGGTAGGTCCCATAAGCCTCACTTCACAAATGGATAAATGGAGGTTTAGAGACGTGAAGTGCAATGACCTGCCCAAGGTCACAACTTGTGAGTGGCGGAGCCAGGCCTACAAACTCTGTCTGAATCCAGAGTCCACTTCTGTGTCTGCAGGGAAGGGGCGAGGGGAGCGGTGCCCTCACACCCCAGTGCCCCAGCACCTCCAATCCATGTGTACCACCAACAGAATAATGGGTAGGACCCACTGAATGAAAACATGAATACCTTCAAAGCATATGGTAAATCAGCAACATTTAAAAATTAGCTTTCTTTTTATGACAACGACATCTACGTATATTAGAATAAGGGTATATACATGTATCTCAGGCGTATTCTGCATATGTGTACTTAGTGAGAATATGGATTCATCTGTCCTTTCCAGATACTCCCCAGCACCCTCAGAGACCTACTAGCCAGGAACCACTGGCCCAGCCCTCCCTCTCCTACCCCTATTCTCCTCTTCTCAGACCCTAAATGTCTGGCAGGGCTTCTCGTTGGGAAACTACCACCCCCACCTCTCTGGTCTGGATTCTTGCAGGAGCCTCATCACTGGCCTCCCCACTGCTGCCATTGCCCCTTACTGTTGTATACAGTCCATTTTGCAACCAGTAGACAAAGGGATAGTCTACAAAATGTCAGACCATACGTCTTTTCTGCTCAGAACCCCTCCAGTGCTTTCCAACCCACCCAAAGTAAAGGCTCTGCGAGATCCTAACCTCCCTCCCCCACCCACCCCAGCTCCTCCACCCCCTCCCTCCACCCACCACTCACTCTGCTCCAGCCACAAGGAGCAGCCTTGCTGTTCCATAAACATGGCGCCCACATTTCTATCTCAGGGCCTTTGTTCATGCTGTACCCTCTGCCTGGAGCGCTCTTTCCCTAAAGGTCCCTTTAGGGAGACTTCCCTGATCCCCTATTTCAGATAACAACACCCCCTCCCCTGCCCTGGTTCTGTATTTCTCCCTGGTATTTTCATTTATCATACTATATATCGTACTTGTTTACATATTGATTTCCTATCTCCCTTAAATGAGGGAAGGTTGATTGTCTGTTTTGTTCACCCCTGATTGGAACGGTGGTGGGCCCAGAAAAGGTGTTCAGCACATATTTGCTGAATAAATGAACATCGAATAAAGTGGTGCAGGGACCCCAGGAGAAAGATTTGTCTGCCCTCTCCGTTCAGCTCAAAGTGGGAAGGGAGAGGTGTCCAAAGGATGAAGGAGAGTGGCTCCTGGCGGTGGAGGAAGTGCTCAGAGATCTCCAAGATGTAGACTGTAGGCCAGAATTGAGGTGGCAGCAGGAGGGCCCAGATGCTCCCAGGTGTAGAGCCGGCATTTCACAGGACAGCGCCACCTGTTACCCTGGCCCTTGCACGTAGCCTCGTTCACAGCTGTCTGCCCTGCGGCCATCTGCTAAGTGTGTTTTGGACAGAAATCGCATTTGCTCCACGGCTTTGCTCTTTCCCCCACGCCAGGCCTGTGCTCGCGCTCTCCTGCACCAGCTCACGGGTGCCTGTCCCATCGCCTCTCCGTGGCCTGCAGCACCCCCGGTTCCCAATGGGAACAGAGGGCCCGGAGGAGAGGCAGTACCTTGCGGAGGTTGCACACCTAGTGTCTGAGACTGGAATGCAGACAAAGCCCTTACTCTAAGATCTCGGCAGCTGTGGAATGCATACCATCTCACCACTCTGAATGGCCCTTCCTGAAAAGGAAAGTGACAATTGTATTCTGGAGGCAGGCCTGTCACTTAAAGGCCATACGGAGGTTGCCCCAGCTCCTCCAGCAGACCTTCCTCCTCTGCTCCTCCTGACCCCTAACTCACTCCAGGCCAACTGAGTCCTCTTCCCTTGCATCTGGTTCGGGCGCCCAGAGCAACCCTGTGGGTAGTTCCTGCGGGTGGCCAGGTACATATAAAGCAGTCTCTTCCTTCAGCTCCTGACAGGTCGTGTGGCCACCCCCCACACAACAGTGACAGGGCAGCGGGAGCAGTGGCCCCAGAGGAAACCTCAGGAGGACCCTCTCACCTGCGTCTGGAGCTAGAGGTCCGCCAATTCCAGATGTGCCCAGCAGAGGGCAGCAGCAGCCTGGGGAAGGCCCAGAGCCAGGCTGCAGGGAGGAGAGCCCTGGTGTATCCGCGTTGGGGGAGGAAGAGAGACAGAATTGGAGGGTAAGCAAGGTTTCTGTAGGACCAAACACCCTGCTTCACCTGCAGCAGGCTATCTTTTATTTCTTCACGAGGTGCCACATGAGATTTTGCTTGACCAAATCCTCTCCAGCTGCTCCTACCCACTACTGATTAATAATAATAATAATAATAAACTGAAAGCCCTCTAAAGTACCTTATAGTTTCCTTCCAGACGGACAGTTCAGTTTGTAGTTCAACAATACAAAAATATCCCATACAAAACACCTATCGGTTGGATAGTTCAGGAAAGCAAGCACACCTCTGGAAGTCGGTGGTTGGGGGCGGGCTAGGCCCTGGAGCCAGACTTCCCGGGCTTGAATCCTGCCTCCGACACTAAATGTGTGGCCTTTATTACTCCGCCACCCTAAACTCACTTTTATATTCTGTAAAATGGAAATCGTAATGGAGCCAGACTCAGGATTGTGCGCTGTGAGGCGTGGCTGAGTTTAACACAGGTGGGCGCATAGTGCCCACGCTCGTGTAACAGCACAACCGCCTGTGATTGCAGTGATAACTTCCTTCACGTGTGCCTTGGTCTGCTGTCACCTGTGGAACCTTCCTCTCTTCCTCTCTCCCCACCCCCAAGCCTTTCTAATTTAAGAGTCATGCCGGTTCCACCTGGTGTACATATGTTCACAGGTCAGATTCCCGTCTCTCTACCTCAGTGATTCAGTTGGATGGGGTTCATCTGCGTGTGATCAAACTCCAAAATAGCATTGTGTTAGACCATGAAGAGGCTTATTTCTCTCACACATAAGAGATGGCAAGAGATGGTTGGTACAGGGCTGATATGGCAGCTTCAAGGAATCCTGAGGAATTCAGGCTCCTTCTATCTACCTGTTCTGCCAAGACCAGTCTATGGCTGCTGCTTCATGCTCCAAGATGGCTGCTTGAGCACTCGCCATTGGTTCCATAGATGGTGGTGGCCTGGTCTAATATGGTGGCAGTGGATTCCGGAGAGCTTTAGAGAGTAGAACCAACAGAACTTGGTGATGAATTCACTGTGGGAATGAGGACCAGGGAGGTTCAAAGGGTGACTTGTGAGTGGCTGATGTGAGGCCAGATTAGATATTGTTCCCATCTCCTGAGACAAAGACAGTGATCCACTGGCCAGAAAGTGGTGGGCTCTAGAGGGTCACGATCTGCATTAGCATATCAACACCATGAGGAAGCATGCAGGGCAGAAACCTGTCTAACCCAACCTGGTGCTAGAAAACCATTAGCAGGCTGTGAAAAAGTCAATTAAATCTAGGTGAACTTGAGCCCAGAGCTGCCATCTTGAATTTCAGGTGAACATTTACCTTATTGTTTGTGCTGTGTGCCCCTGGATGGTGGTGCCCCCAAACTTGAGGTCAGTATTCAAAGCTGGGTTAAAATTAATCTTGTTAAGGGAAAGTTGATAGTGAAAGTGTTTAGCACTTCAAGCTTTTGACAATAAAAGAGTGTTCTTTATTCCACATACACACCAAGGATATCAACTCAATCAGAAATGGAGCATAACCTGAGGGGATAAACCATGTTTACTAAAATTTCCTCATGTGTGTTAGTCATGTTTATATATATTTGAGGAGAAGACTTGGTATTTATAACTCTCAGCCCTATCTTGCCATTGCCTGAGACCCCAACACACCTCATGGTCTGGAGAACTATGGAGCTTGGGAATATCCTACAAGGAAAACACAATAAAAAGGTAGCTTGACATGGGATGAACAGAATGGACTCTTTGCTTCCTTTGGACACACAGGAAACAGGCAGGGGGAGTGTCATCTTTAAAGGAGAATCTGAACTCCACCGCACAGTAGCAGATTCCTTTTGGCTTGCAGTTGTGCAGAGGGTAAAAGCATTCAGTGAACCACAAACACTCTGGTTGTGAAATAAAAAGAGTATCTCTTGGCCCTATTGTTCATTTCCCCAAGGAAAAGATACACCCAGAGGCATTACTCACCTCTCAGCCCAGAAGGCAAATCCCTGATTGCCTCCAGAAGTGCATTCGTGTTCATCACAGCCTCCCCATCACGCTGGGGAAGAGCCTCTTTCCAGCCCCCACCTCTATGTGTGGTCACATTTCTCTCAAGCTGTTGACTTGGTCAAGGTCAAGATATCAAGAGAAGAGTGCAGGTTACCCCAATGGCTCTGCCCTGCTAGCGTGGCCCTTTCAGAGCCAGCTCTCCTGTGGTGCAAGGGGCTGCAGTTGCCCAGTCCTGGAGGCCGTGCCGGTCCCCAGGGAAGGTGTCTGTCATCCCCATCTGTGTTCTTTCTTACAGGTAAGTCAGGCTCGAGCGGCCGGGAGGGCGTGTGATGACACAGTTGGCAGTTTGGGAGCAAAAGCGGCCACAGTAAGACATGATTGATTCATTGCATCTCAGTTCTCAGCTGGGGTAGCCTTCAGTGTGCAGACCTCTCCTGTCCCAAGGGAGATGTCTCTGGGTCTGGAAAAGAGGATGCTGGACTTCGGGGTCCCACTGAGGGCCCTCAGCCTTGACTGCTTAGCCTTGATTGGGGGTGACAGAGGTGACGGTGGCTTTCAGGTACCGTCGGGCCAGGATCTGGCCCAGTTGTCTGTGCATGCGGCTTGCACTGGGCTGCTTGCTCCAAGGGGGGCGTCTCCCTGTGACCTAAGACATCGGCTCTGAAGAGCTTCCTCTGGCAGCTTCAAACGGCTGAGACCTACTGGCATGGAACGGAGGGGTGCAGGGAGCTCTCTGGGATCTCGTCAGTCCCGCGTGGATGCTCCAGAAGACCCTCGTCCTTGGTGGCATGCAGCCTCGGCCATTTTTCCAAACTCACGGCATCCCACGAGACATGTCACCCACCCCCGGTTCTATGTCTCTTCCCATCACTGTCTCTCACCCATCACCTCACATCAAGGTTCCAGCCCGTGGGAAAGAGTTCTATACTCCAGTAACCTGTGTGTGTGTGAGAAGGTTGGATTGTAAGGTCTCCATAGGGCCAGGTTTCTGAGGCAACAATTGATTTATGGCACCTAAACGTCAATGGCTCATGGAGGCACCTGTGAGGGCAGCACAGGGAGCATGTGTCTGTGTGTGTAGCCCCAGGAGCTGGGAGCTCCTCTTCCTCCTGAACCTCTTTACCTTCTCTGTGGTTTCAGGACCCTATTGTGGACAGGGTCATCTGGACAGGACCTTCTCTCACCTGGAAAGACGTTCGGGACATTTTCCCCCAAGTGCTATGCAAATTATTTTCCTCTGGAGTTTAAGGGAATAGGACATGGCAGGGATATACAAATTACTGTCCCCAGGGTGCTTTAAGAATAGGTGCTAAAGGGCTTGCAAATGATTTTTCCTGAGGTGCTTTGGGGCGGCTGCTCCTGGACCCTGTATCCATGGGAATATGGGATGAAGGGACAGAGAACTGCCTTCATACCCCCAGCTTTAAGAAAGTGAATCTGAGGCAGGAAATGCAGGGTTTGGCACGAGGCTGCCCTCTCTGACAAGTGAAATGTCCCTGAGATCGGGGACATCCACGGGTCTCTCCCCAGGACATACCCCATGCCCGTACCCCCTCATCCCAGACCCTGGATCCTCCTGTGGCTGGGGTGGGGGAGTCCTGCTCCCCTGGGCTACAGCCTGGTCTTGGGACCCCAAAGCAACATCATTTCTTGGGGATGTTTTAGCCTTCCAATTGGCTTTGTTTTCCCAAAATCAAATTGATGAAATGTTGCTGCTCATCAACCATTCCATTCTCCCCAGCACAGAATCCTTCTGGCATAAATGGGGCCTTTGGAGAAAGGGCTCAGAAGCCTAGGGTCCTGCAGAGAGGGAGGGAGGAGGTAACTGAAGTGCCCAACATATTCTACCAGAGGCCGGGGGCGGTGGGGGGGGGGGGAGGCGATGCCTCAGGGCTCTCATACATTCTCTGGTCTGATGCCCACAAAAGCCCTGTGAGCATAAGGGTAGTTCATTTTTAAACACTTTAAAGGTCTCTTTTAAAATAATTGTAAGGTGATCCGTGGGTCTGGTGATTGTTAGGACTAAGATGAAAAGCTCTTAATGGAGGCAGGGGGACAAAACACTGTGAGAGGCAGAGAGAAGGCACCCAAGTGTCACCTCTTGCAGGTCCCAGTCCCCACCCGATGCACAGACCCTCCTCCTCCAAGCCACATCTGCCACCCCCCCCCCAACTCCAACGTCCGAACCTCTCCTGTCTGGAAAGTGGGGATGAATGATTATTTGTGCCCATCATATCAGGCAAGGGCGCCCATATAAGAGGCGACTCCCAGGTCCTTAGGGCATGCCACTGAGTTCCACAGCCCCCAATGCCCCAGATGTCTCCACCTTCCCCTGTGCCTGAAGAGTCCCTCCCAGACTGTCCTCCCTCTGGCGGAGTCTTCACTCCTTCCCCCACCCCAGAGACTGCAAATACCCCTGAGAAGGGTAAAGGGGCAAGACTCCCAGGTAGCTGCCAGCATTTATTGCCGTGGCCTGGGGGGGTCTGAAGCCTCTCTCCTGCGAAAGCAGGTTGGAACCGAGCACCGGGCAGCTCAGCCACTGCCCCAGACCACTGGTCAGGAGGCAGCAGTGCTTCAGGGGAGCCCTAGCTAATGCCTTTGCCACCCCTCATGGCTTTCTAGACCAAAGAAAAAGGGCATTAAGAGCCCCAGAGGTGCCCTCAAGAACTGTGGGGCACCTAAAAGACAAAGGAGTGGGAGCCTGCATGTATTGAGCACCGACTGTGTGCACACAGTGCCAGGAACTTGACACTCATCTCTGGAGTCACAGACCTTCAAAGCTTCTGGAAGCAGATGGAATGCTCCACTTGCCCCTCTCCCAGTGTGCACCCTGTCATTAGAGGGTCCTCACACACTGAATAAACATGGGACAGCAGCCTCCAATCCTGCTTTCCACGTATGGCCATCAAAGTGAAGCGTCGGGCCCCACAGTGCTCCCCTGCCCCATGGCCAGGTGTAAAGGTTGGATGAGGGGAAATTCCAAAGGGAACGTACTTCAAGTCCCCCCTCCCCTATTTTGTTTAGAACTTGTTTTCCCGTGTCTGCATCAAACCTAGCCAGGGCAGGGCCACGGGCTGCAGACAGATCTGAGCAAAGGGCATTCTAGCGCAGCGATTAAAATCAGCACCCCATGAAATGCAATGTGACTTGCTCACATCATTCCATTTAAACTATAAACCCACAACCTCCTTGCAGTTGGAATTATCATCCGCACTGATATGGGGGGAAACTGAGTCTCTGAGAGACCAAGTGACCTACCCAGGACCAACCAGCTAAAAAGTGAATGATCTAAGCTTGGTGGGCTGAATAATGATGCCCAGAATGAAAGCTGTGGATGTTCCCTGATACGACAAAAGGGACCTTGCCGGTGTCATTAAGTTCAGGATCTTGAGATGGGGAGAGGGTGTTGGGTTAGCTGGGTGGGTCCAGTCACAAGTGTCCTTGGAAGAGGGAGGCAGAAGGAAGTTAGAGAGAGAGGGAGACATGACCACGGGAGCAGAGGTTGGCACGGGGCCAGGACAGGGTCACAGCCAAGGAAGCTAGCAGCTAGAAGTGGCAAGGAAACCAGTTCTCCCCAGACCTCCAGGGAGCCAGGACTTCAACCCAGGAAAACTGATTTCAGACTTCTGGCTCCAGAACCATAAAAGAATAATTTGTGTTTTTTTTTAAGCTGTCAAGATGGTGGTCATTTGTTACAACGGCTATAGGAAGTTCCAATCCCAAGTCTTCTGACTTGGCATTTCCTCACTGCTCTGCCATGTGCTGGGTCCCGGTGGCTCTGCTGCTTCGGGGGGAGTTGTCTGGTCTGACACCGTCACTCCCCTGGACTCAGAGACTCCTAAAGTCGGGACCATGGTGTGCCATCACTATATCCCCGGGGTCTGATGTGTAACTGATGCCCAGGAAGTGGGACTCACTTTCCCCTGATTAAGAACAAAACACACTATTCATGGCCACGGTGAGTTTTTCCTGAGATCCTGTTCTTTCTAGGACAGGGGCCCTGCCTATTTAACTATCTCCCGTGTGTGGCTTGTGTGGCTTGTGTGGCTTTTGTGGCTTCTTCACCTCCCACCCCGTAGTAGGAAAAGGTGGTGAAGTAGGAGGCAGAGGAATTACAGTCAGATTTTGGGCTCAGATCCCAGCCAGCTGGGAGGCTGTGGGCCAGGCCTTCAGCCACCTGGACCTAATGCCTTCATCTGGAATGGGACATTAGCAGCCCCTCTCAGAGTTGTTCTGGGGATAAAGCGAGGTGATGCCTACAAGAGAGTTATGCGTGTTCAGGCTTTTACTCACCAGCCCTCACTGGATGGATTGCTGAACTTCTCTGAGCATTACCCTTCTCATCGGCGCTGACCTCTGCCTGGCAGGGCTAACCCAGAGCAGAGTTGTTGTCTCTCTGTCCCCATGGAGAAGTCTGGGTGCAGGGCAGGTAAAAAGTCTTAAGAAGAGTAAAGTGAGGCCAGATTATGAAGGACCTTAAATGGCACCTTTCTCCCATTCTTTCTACAAGTATTTACCACATACCTACCCAAAGCCAGACTCTGATTTAATGGTGTCCACAAGGGACAAGGTCCTTGCCATCATGGAGTGGCCAGACAAGTGCCTGTGGTGGTCAGCCATCAAACCACAGTAGACTTTTGAACAGGGAGTGAATGTGTTGACATCTGTGAGCATCAGTTTGACTTCTCTAGGTGAGCGCAGCAGAACAGAGGGGCCAGAGGCAGAGTCAAGACTATTGGGTCAGTTCAGGGATGTGGGGAGGAGGGACTGAGCTGAGTGATGATTGAGCATGATTGCCTGCCTGTCTCCCCAAAACCCGTTTCTGATTTGTGTCCACATCCCCAGCACCCAGGCAGGTCCCAGAGTAAATGCCCAGGGGGAAATGATGGGTGTCCCAACAGCAGTTGGGAACAAGAAAGGTGGAGAAGAATTCAAGGTGACTGAGAGTGGAGGGGCCTGGAAAGACTTGGGTCCCTCGGTGAGGGTGCCAGCTAGAATCCGAGGTCCAGCTGACTCTACGGCCTCCATTGCCACCCTGGTCAGGTCACCAGCAGTTCAGCCGAAGCCTCTGCTGCAGTGAGCATAGTGAATCAGGGGCCCAGAGATGAGGCAGGGCACCCCTTAGGCCTCAGGACAGTCTGCAGGCCCGGTGCAGCTTGGCCTGGAAGACTTAAATGCTTGTACAAGAAAGGAAGGCTGAAAATTAATGAACGAAGTATGCAACCTGACATATTGGAAAAAGAACAGAATAAATCTAAAGAAAGTAGATAAAAGGAACTAATAAAGATAAGAGCAGAAATTAATTTTTGTAAAGAATAAACTTGTTTGTCAAGATTTATCAAGGAAAACAGAGAAGACATAAATAAATATCAGGAAAGAGAAAGAAGTATTATCTGCAGATGTTGAAGACCTTCAAAGATTTAAGAGGATTTTCTGAACAACCTCCTTGAAATAAATTAGAAAACCAATAGAAAATATAAAATTTTTTATAAAAATAAACACTTGCCAGGGGCGCCTGGGTGGCTCAGTCCATTAAGTCTTCAACTTCGGCTCAGGTCTTGATCTAGCAGTTCGTGGGTTCAAGCCCTGCATCAGGCTCTGTGCTGACAGCTCAGAGCCTGGAGCCTGCTTCGGATTCTGTGTCTCCCTCTCCCTCTGCCCCTCCCACTCATGCTCAAAAATGAATAAACCTTAAAAAAATTTATGTTAAAAAAAAGTTAAAAAAAAATTTTTTAAATAAACACTTGCCAAAACTGAATAAAGAAGAAATTGAAACCTTATAGAAACTGAAAATTTGGGGCGCCTGGGTGGCTCAGTCGGTTGAGCAGCCGACTTCGGCTCAGGTCATGATCTCGCGGTCCGTGAGTTCAAGCCCCGCGTCGGGCTCTGTGCTGACAGCTCAGAGCCTGGAGCCTGTTTCAGATTCTGTGTCTCCCTCTCTCTGACTCTCCCCCGTTCATGCTCTGTCTCTCTAAAATAAATAAACGTTAAAAAAATTAAAAAAAAAAAAAGAAACTGAAAATTTAAAGATCTTATCAGTTGAAACACACCTTTTCTCAACAAAAAACTTCAGGTCCAGACACTTTTACCAGTAGACTGTAATGAATATTCAAGGCAAATTTTAAGAAGGAAACCTCCCCAACTCATTATGAAGCTAATATAACCCTAACATCAAATCCTGACAGAGAGAGGGAAGTTAAAAGCTCATATCACTCATGTAGAGATACAGAATTTTTTGAAATCTTCAACAAAATACTAGCAAACTGAATCCAGCAACATAAAAAAGTTGAGTCTCAGAAATGCAGGGCTGGTTTAATATTAGAAATTCACTTCAAGATATTTACTTTAACAAAGGACAAAAATCATATTCTCATCAACAGATGAAGTGAAAGCATTTGATAAAATATGCCATCCATCTATTATATTTTTAAACATAGAAAAACAGGAATAGAAAGAAATTCTTTAGCCTGATAAAGGATATCTACAACGAGCCTACAGCAAACATCACACTTAGGGAAGAATTATTGAAAGTATTCCCTTCAGGTTTGGGGACATTGACATCACTCCCTTTAAAGCATGGTTTTAGAAATCCAAGCTAGCACAGGAAAGTGAAAAAAATAAATATAATGAGTTAGCATTCAAAAAAAAAAACTTGGTTATGGAAGATATGTTTGCCTAAATTCAAATAATCTAAGATATGTTAATAGAATTTCAATATTCAGTAGGTTTCTGGATAAAAATCAATGAAAAACAAACACCAGAAACAAAAAGATAGAAAACAATTTTTAATATACAGTAAAACCTTGGTTTGTGAGCATAATTCATTCTGGGAACATGCTTGTACTTCAAAGCACTTTTATATCAAAGTGAATTTCAAGAACCATTGGCTCTGTCGTGATCATGTGATGTTCAGCATCATCTACTATTCATATTGCAAGACGTCGCTCATTTATCAAGTTAAAATTTATTAGAAATGTTTGCTCATCTTGTGGAACACTGGCAGAACAAGTTACTAGCAATCCAAGGTTTTACTGTACCACTTAAAATAATATTAAACGTATAAAATATGTAGGAATAATCTCACAAAAGTGGTGCAAGACATTTGTGGAGGAATTTCCAAAACTTGATCAAAGGCATTAAAGAAGACCTATGTAGATGGAGATAGTATGCCGTGGTCCTGGATTGGAAAACCCAGCATGGTAAAGGTGTCCATTTGTCCCAAAATGAACTACAAATGTGATTCATTTCTGATCAAATTCCAACATTTGGGGAACTTTAAGAGCTGCTCCTTAAATGTTTATGGAAATGCAAATGACCAAGAATGTGGACACTTTTGAAGGAGAGGAACAAGATGGAAGGACCGATTGAACCCACTCCTAAGACTCAGGATAAAGCAGGAGCAGTGAGGACGGTGCGGCTGTGCAAGAGTAAGCAAGTCGACCGGTGGAGAGCTCAGAAGACTCACACGAGTGGAGATGCTTGTGTGTGGCAGGGGTGGCCTGCTGAGCAGTGGAGAGGGTGATGGACTTGACTGTGCTGGGACTAGTGGTCATCTATGATGGAAAAAAATGAAATCGAACTCCTCCTTCCCACCCCACGTAAAATTCAATTCCAGGGGGATTAAATACCTAAATGTGAAAAGAAAAATGATAATACTTTCAGAAGACAATACAGGAAAATACATTTATGGCCTCGGATTAGAGAAGAATTTCTTCAATGAGATACGAAAAGTATCAACCAAAAAGGAAAAGATGGGTACATTGACCTCATTAAAATTAAAAGCCCTGTGCACCAAGACACTTTTAAAAAGAGGGTTAAAGTACAAACCATGGCAGGGGAGAAAATATTCCCCGCACATACAATCAACAGAAGACTAGTTTCCTATAAACATGGCCTATGAACTACGCTGAAAAGACAAACATCCCAACATAAAAAATGGGCAAAAGATGTAAAAAGGAATTTCAAGGAAGAGAAATTATTCAAAGGCCCACAATTTATGCAAAGCTGCTAAACATCATTAGTAGTCAGAAAAGTGTAGACTATGACACAGAGAGGTACATTTTCACAACTGCTAGTTGCCACAATGAAGGATTCACCCTAGGGAAACTCTTGAACAAGTTCCTCAAGACACCTGTGATTCTGCTTGTTGCTGGACCATTTACAACAGAAAAAAATGGATACCACTTAAATGTTCCTTAAGAGTTGAGGGAATACATTCATTTTATGGAAAATACAAATACAAATACATGCAGGGACAAGATTTATTATCAAGTGGTATCCTCAACTTCCCCTCCTGTTGAGTATATTTGGCTTTGCCAGCTAGCAAAGTCTCTTCTCTTCCAGGGCTGTCATGGTCTGTTGCTTAGAGGGTGCACCAAACAAAAGGTCTTGAGAGGGTGAGTGGCATCTGAAATCCAGCTTTGCTCTGCTCCCTAAGCCATGTGCCCTGGTATAGGGCAATGTCTATCCAGAGAAAGGGGGCACCTTTTACTTCACACAGTGGTGCCATCTGTTCCCCAAACCCGGTGCCTACAAGTCTGGCCCTACTCAGTAGAGGACATGTTTTTAATTCATCCACCCAGAGGGAGCATCATTTTCTAATTCACACAAAGGTACTTTTTAGGTTTGTAGGAGCCCTGCCCTGTTTTCCACCCAATGCCTCCATTCCAGCACAATCCTGTCCTAACTGGGCAGGTACCTGGGCTTGTGTAATGAAACCAGGGAAATGGGAGGAAGGTGAGGCAATCCTTTGTCCTGCCTTTGTCATGAAGATTCAGGGAAGGGACCCATGGAAGGAAAGAATACTGGAAAAGCCAGAGAGGCACAAGTGATCATATTAAGAGGAGCTAGGGGTGAGTAAGGGAAAGATCCAGAAGAGTCACAGAGGATTCATGCCCTGGAGAGCTTTCTGCTTTACAGAGTGAGAGTCCCAAGCATTTGGAAGAAGGAAGAAAATCAGAGAGGAAAGAAAAGGGAATTTTAAGAAGCATTGCCAAGGGTTATAAATTGGAAATACTTTCATGTAAAGGTTCAAATCTATTTTAAAAAAAAAAACATATATTGATATATAGTTGAAATACAAGAAATTATACACGTTCAAGGGATAAAATGCTATTAGGTTTTGATATATGGTGACACTTATGAAACCACCACAATCAAGATATGAATTTAGCCATCATGCCCCAAAATTTCCCCAATGCCCCTTTTAATCCCCCCTTCCATCATGCCCATCCTGCTATCCCCCACCTCAAGGCAAACACTGATCCACTTCCTGTCACTAGTTGCATTTTTGAATCGTACAATATGTATTCTTTCTTATCTGGCTTCTTTCACCCAACATGATTATTCCGAGATCCCATTCATATTGTTGTATACATTTGTTCCTTCATTCCTTTGTATTGCTAAGTAGTATCATAGTATTCCATTGTATGGATATGCCACAGTTTGTTCATCCATCCACCTGTTGATGGACAATTAGGTTGTTTCCAGTTTGGGGCTATTACAAATGAAGCTACTATGGTATTCATGTACAAGTCTTTAATATTTTTTCAAGTTTATTTATTTAAAGAGAGACAGAGACAATGCAAGTGGAGGAGAGGCAGAAAGAAGGAGAGAGAGAGAATCCCAAGCAGTCTCCACACTTAGCCCAGAGCCCAACAGCGGGACTTGAACTCACAAACCGTGAGATCATGACCTGAGCCAAAACCAAGATCCGGGCGCTTAACTGACTGAGCCACCCAGGTGCACCCATGTACAAGTCTTTATATGGACATATGCTTTCATTTTTCTTGAGTAAATACCTAGGACTAGAATTATTGGATCATATGATAGGTGAATGGGTAACTTTTTAAGAAATTGCCAGCATAGGATTTTCCAAAGTAGTTGTACCATTTTACATTTTAGCATCATTCTATTAGCAAATTGGATTTCATTACAGTTTATAACTTCTGTTCCGAGAGACATCGTTAAGAAAAGGAATAGGCAGGGGTGCCTGGTTGGCTCAGTAGGTTAAGCATCCAACTTCAGCTCAGGTCATGATCTCGCGGTTCGTGGGTTCGAGCCCCGCATCAAGCTCTGTGCTGAGAACTCAGAGCCTGGAGCCTGCTTCGGATTCTGTGTCTCCCTCTCTCTGCCCCGACTCCCATCAAAAATACATAAACGTTAAAAAAATATATTTTTAGGAAAAAGAAAAAACAAGCCACAGGGTGAGAGAAAATAGTTGCAAAGCATATAACTGATGAAGACTGTAGATCTGAGTGGTGCCTGGGTGGCTCAGTCAGTTGAGCATCTGATTTTGGCTCAGGTCATGATCTCACGTTTTGTGGGTTTGAGCCCTGCGTCGGGCTCTGTGCTGACAGCTCAGAGCCTGGAGCCTGCTTCGGATTCTGTGTCTCCCTGTTTCTCTGCCCCTCCCATGGTCATGCTCTGTCTCTCAAAAATAAATAAACCTTAAAAAAAATGTTTTTAATGTAGATCTGAAATTACAGATGGAATGACAATCATATTTCCCACTAAGGTATGAATGACTGGTACAAGGAGCACATTTTAAAATGGAACTTGTGAATCCAAAGGCATCTACAATCAGGGGAATTTTAGGCCCAGGAGAAAGGGCGGGTGGGACTCGATCTCTTGTAATACATCTGGAGGGCAGAAGGGCTTGGGCTCTTCTTGGCTCTTGTGGGGACAATTGGGGAAAGCTGGGTCAGTAAAACACCTCTAGAGGCCAGAAGATGAACTTTCTAACAGTCAGGGTCTGCAGAGATAAGACAAGTCACCTTGATAGGTAGTAAGTACCCTTCAGCAGAGGGATGCAAATCAAAGCCAAGTTTGGATTGGATCCAGGGAAGGGAAGAGAGTTCTAGAACTTTCAAAATGTGTCCATATGAGTTTTTCCTTCTCCAACTACACATAGGCTTGGGCCCAGGTAAGAAGCCCACTGCATTATTTTTTTTTTTTAATTTTTTTTTAATGTTTATTTATTTTTGAGAAAGAGAGAGACAGAGCATGAACGGGGGAGGGTCAGAGAGAGGGAGACAGAATCTGAAACAGGCTCCAGGCTCTGAGCTGTCAGCACAGAGCCCGACGCAGGGCTCGAACCCACGAACTGCGAGATCATGACCTGAGCTGAAGTCGGACGCTTAGCCGACTGAGCCACCCAGGCACCCCCCTCACTGCTTATTCCAGCATGAATATCTAATGCTTAGCTCTGACCCCAGGCCAATCCTGTCTCCCCATGGAGCAACTCCATTCTGTCCTCACCTCGTCCATCTCCTTACAAGTGCCATCCAGTCGATGTTACAGCAGTCTTAGAAGCCTCGCAGTCTATAATCTTCTGTCTCCCTCCCACTGATTTTTTCCCTTTTATGTCTCTCCTTCCTGGACATTACTTATTCTTTACTTTTAAATATCTGCTTCTCTAAAAACAAAAACAAAAAAAGCAAAAAACAAAAACAAATGAATGCCTGGAACAGATTTATAAAGAATGTTCCTGGAGAGGCGGGTGGATTAATTATTCAGCATCCTCCCCCTTTGTAACTATTTATTGTCTCATATACATTTATATGGTACCTATCACTGCAGATCTCGCTTATGCTGGAGACATAATTTCCAGGGACGGACTACTTGTCTAAGATGCATAGACAGTATTGCAATACTATTTTATTCCTGACTGTAACAGCACGTGCCTTTGTTGGGTAATTGTGTTCATGTTTTTAAATGTGAAAAATAATCAAATATAACTTGAAAGAGATTGTACAGTAATTCAAGGGGATATTAAACCACCAGGAAGTTAGTTGGCAAATAAATAGGCGTTTGTGGCTGTCGGGGTGAGCGATGGGGGAGCTGGCTGGCTGTGGGGGAGAAGGAGAGAGCATGGGAGATGAAGAGCAGAATAGAGCTGTGATACCTGCTGCCAGCTGTTTGGGGGGGGCGGGGTGCAGAGGGAGCTTCCGGGGCCAGGAAGAGAAGGCCTGAAGTTACTGTGTCTCCTCTGGGGTAGCCAGACACAGAGGACACAGGCATTGCCCTCCTAAGATAAAAAACAGAGGGCTGGATGGGAGAAGGCTTCAGGTTTTCACGTGTACCTGTCTGAGTGACATTAGATGTCAGACTCTCAAGGTTCCTGGTGGGCAGGGAGGGACCACCATTTGTTTATATACCTACAACATGCCAGGCATGTGCTAGTGCATCACCTCTTTCTTTATCATTAAAACATCCCTGTAGAAAGATGGTCACTGCTCTCCCATTTTACAGATGAAGAAGCTGGAACTGAGAGTGGTTAAGCAAAGCACAAAGACCCAAATGCTTTTCCTGACACCACAGTGCATTTCCCCCTCCCCACTCTGGAAGAAAACAAAACAAAACAAAACAAAAAACCAAAAAGCTAAAGCACAGTGTTTGCCTTCCAGAAGCTTACAGCCATTAATGTTGGTTGTGGACATTATCATACCCAGATTTTCATTCTTTCATTTCTTCCATGCTTGTTTTGGGATGACAGAAAACACACCCAGACAGGGGTGAAGGGGGGAAGGTCTAAGCCTGCATCCAGAGTATGAAGCACCCCCTTCCCATCTGCAGGGAGAGGTTGTCTGACTGCTGGGTGTCACAGGTGGGAGTCCCAGGCAGGCAGGACTAGGAGGCAGACAGAAGACCTGGCATGGATCAAGAGGAGGAGGAGAGATGGCTTTTCTTTCAGTACTGGCCATGGGGCTGGCGTCTGTCAGTTTTCCAGAATTCTGCATCTTGTGTGCACATGGGGAGTGGGAGAAGTGCTCTTGCTGCCCAGATGTGATTGGCCCAATGACCTTGGCAAAGAGCAGGAAGCGGTGTCATGCATATGCATTTCCCCCCTGGCATCCTCCTCCTCACTCTTCCTCATGGTCATGAATCTCCTCACTCTTCTTCATGGCCATGAATCTCCTCACTCTTCCTCATGGTCATGAATCTCCTCATTCTTTTTCATGGCCATGAATCTCCTCACTCTTCCTCATGGTCATGAATCTCCTCACTCTTCCTTATGGTCATGAATCTTCTCACTCTTCCTCATGGCCATGAATGGATCTGTGAGACCACCTCTAGCTTGGAGGTGGGGTTTTGTGCCATGACTTGTGGGGCCTTCACTGCCCAATCCAAACTCATGCTACAGAGGCACATGAAAATCTCTAATTTGGTGCTAAGTAACAGAAACCAACTCCTCTTATCTCAGGCCAAAGGGAAGACTTCTCAGAGGTGTGCTGATGGAGGTAGCTGTTGGGACTGGGGGTGGGGGAGGACCATGGCCTGGTGCGCACAGCTTCCCCCAGCAGCGTGCTCCCCTCTCCCCAGCCCCACTTGCTCTCACTCTCATCTCTGCTTCCCTTGCTCTTTCCTGTCAAAGGCTTGGTCCCCCAGAGAGTGGATTGATATCCTTAGCTCCCACATCCCCTGAAGAAGACTGGCAGATCCCACCCATCAAACAGCTAGCAGCCAAGCAGCCAGCTCATATGGTAGAAATATGGCAGTTTTCACTAAAAATATTTGAACTTGGAGAGGACATTTCCCAGGAAAGAGGGTGCTGGTCTGACCAGCCCACAGGTGACCCCATGCCCCAGTAATTCATCTTTCACAAAGTTACACAGTCCTTATTGCTTTCCTGCAATGTTTCATTTTTCCTGCACCATTGCCTCTGTCTTTCCCTCTTCTCATTCAGAAATGTCCTCTGCACAACTTTTCAGCTGCCAGCCTTCCCCTTCTTCTGGGTTTCAGCTCTGTCCCTCCCTCCTACCATCCCCAGAAGGCTGCCCTGGTCCCTGCAGCCCCTGGGACCTGACTTTCTCTGTGCTCTTTTGCCGCAAAGTATTTATGCCACAAGCCTGGGTGCCTGTATTTTCCATCTGTCAGATGTTGCCAAGTGCCCACCATGTGCCAGGCTCCACACCTCAGTGCTATGGGGATGCCCCAAAAGGTAAATTGCCACTGAAACCTTGAATGAACTCACATTCCAGTCATGTCCAGAAATAGGTAATAAATTCATAAAATTGCATATGCCTCTCCGGTCACAGAAAAATCGTGCTGTACTTGGATGCTGAGTATCCATGATTGGCTGAATCTGGATAATTACCAAAGGAAATTCATATATATGATTATTTACTCATGAATATTAATGCATTTAATGAGAGTAAAACATATTTAAAACAAAGTGTTCATTCCAGCTATGATTGAATTTGCTCATTACTCTTTCCTATGTGGATATTATCCATGATTTACCTGCATATCAAGCATCTGGATACAGCTCAAGTCTACCTGTGGCTAAATTAGGTTAGCCATTTGTTGGTGAAAATTACAATGTTAACTCATTTCCAGAGTATTCTTGGTGCCAGCAGTTTCACATTTAGGTACATGACTTGCATTAACATTATCTGGTTAATTGAACAAACAGTAATTTTTTTTTATGGATTTTTGGAAGATAGTAAGATGATATTAACACTGTCTGGTTCTGAGCTCTAGTTATAATGTGTATTATAAAACCATTATTTTGGAGCATGCTAATATGAAATTTGGAACCATTCAAAAATGAGCCAGGATCAAATTTGTGTCATTATGACTTATACAAATAAGGATTGGGAAGTTAAATAGGTAAAGAAGATTGCAAAATAATGACTTCAGTGGCTCTGGAGTTAAAAGATAACAATTGGATGTAGTCAAAATTGTCCTTGAAGTTCTCTAAATCATCCTTAAATACAATATATGAAAATATATTAATTTAAAATGCCTCCAACAAAACCTGTTTTTTCCTCCAACATCAGGGTAAATCTCTCTTTCCTTAGTTGAGCATCAGAGGAAGAAGTGGGTGCATATCTGGGGCTTCGTTGTACAAAAACACCTGTGTGATGTATGTTCATGTTAGTCATGTTAATATATGGGGCACACTGAGCCCAACGTGATGCTCTCTAGGAGAGGCACTGCTGGGAAACCAAGGCCAGGAGACTTCATGGCTCACTGTGAGGCTTGGCTTCAGATGGCAACACTGAAGTTCTCCTCCACTTCCATTTTACCTCTCTTCCTGTCCTTAGCTGCCTCCCACCCTGCTCCCTCCCTCTCTCCCTCCCTCAAGTATAACCAAAGAGTTCACCTCTACCTGGTTTAATTTGCATGCATCTAGCTAAAACCAGAGTCTGAAGTGACTTCCTGCACAGGCCAGCTGCAAGCACCATTGCCATCTTCACTAAGACAGGTCCTGGATGTGCCAAGGGCCATTTGGAATATGCAGAGATCTACAGAGCTAATTTCTTCCCCCAGCGTCAGGCGGTCCAGACTAGCTTTGCCCACCCGGGCCCCTTGGTGTATCGGAGTGGTGCAAACTTGGTTGGCTTTCAGCATGGTAAGAGCAGGCACATTCCATGGCTGGAATCCCGACCCCATTTCCACTCCATTTCTGATTTGCATTGTGCTCTGAGAATTGACGTTCTGCTTGGGGAAATTTTGTTCTCTCAACTAAGACAAAGTTTAATTATCATGTTCCTGCTGTGGGGGAAAATTCTATTCTGGAAGCAAGTCCATCTCAGACCAATCAGTCATCCTGTTCATTGACTGATAGTTCTTAGGGCAGGAAATTAGAAAAGATCTGCATTTGGGAGAAAGCTTGGGGGTGGTTAGAACAAGGATCCTAGAAAGGCCTTGGGGCCCCAAAGAGCTGGTGTGGGTGGGCAAGGGTGAGGGGAAAAGAGTACAAAATAGGCCTGGCACTGACTCTCTGTGCCTTCCTCCACAAGGCTCAGAACTCTGGCCTCTGGCCATCTGGGGACAGAGGTAGTGTGGGTATGCAGGGGCCCAGGAAACTATGCAGTGTGGTTACTCTCTCAAATATATCTTCTTCCCTCTCCTACGTTGTGTAACCTTTATGGTTCAAGTAAGACTTGGGGAGCATCACTATAACAACTTCAGGATGTCTCTTTCTGTCCTTTTAAAAACCCACAACAGGAGGGACCCATAGAAGGTTGCTCACATGATACACGTGTACTCGTTCCCACTGTAGCCCCCACACGTGCTCACCCATGTCCTTGTTCCCACTTGATGGACACAGCCAGTTCAAGCCCTCTGCCAGTCCCACACGTGCTCACCCACGCCCTGCCCTACATGATGGACACAGCCAGTTCGAGCCCTCTGCCAGTTCACGTGCCAGGCACACGACACCTGGAAAAATAGACTCAAATGTCTCTCCCAAAGGACCCCCCAACCATATTTTTATTTTTAGGTTCAAAGAAGAGTAGAGGTCCCAAGGATAATGCTCCTGAGTCATAGAAAGTGGAGGTGAGGGTAGGAGGGGAGAGGCTTGGATTGAAGTCCCAGTTCTGCTACCCATCCTTAGGGCCAACTCCACCCCTCATCCAGGCCACGGTTTTCCATATGGATGCTAGAGTGTTAGATTTGTGGGTCTCTCCGGGCCTCCAGGTCTGTGGCTCCATGTCAAATGCCCTTGACACCCCTGAGATGGACCACTTCCTAAAAGCAGACAACTTGCCCCACATTATTCTGAGCCCCTCATGCTTCCTCAGCTCTCCAGAAACAACCTGTCCCATCACCTATGGTTCCTGATTACTGGTGGTAGATTAGAGTTAAAAACAGAGACAGACTTCAGTACTAATGCAACACAAGCACTCTGGGAGAACATGTGCATACCTGCGGACTGGTGGAAATCGGGTGCCTTTATCTCCAGGCCACGCAGCATCTCTGGATTTCCTCTGTCACTCAGTCACTCAGCAGACCTTTACTATATGTCAAGTGCGTGCCAGACTCTGTACCGAATCCCAGACATACTGAGAAGTGAACGAGACCCAGACCCTGGCCTCAAGGTGTTCACACCCCAAGACGGACATAGACAAGGCCTCAGATGCAATAACCACTGAGATAGGAGTCCCACAGGGGCTATGGAAGCCGTCTCTAAGAAGGCCATTGCGTTATGGAAGAAGTAACAGCTGAGCTGGGCCTCAAGGAATGGCATTTCAGGGAGAGGGATCAGTGCACGCAAAAGCACAGACACCAAAAAAGCATTTAGCATGGGGGAGTCTACTGAATCAAAACTGGGGTGTCATACCAGCAATCACTTTTCTTAGAAATGGCAGGAGATGCATTTTAAAAGCAAAGGCAGAGAGGCAGGTCATGGAGGAACTCCCACATGTACAAACACTTCTTTATAGGAAGAGCCAGGGAGGAGTCTCTTGTGGCCCACCGAGGCTACAGAGTCTAGCCCAATGCCCTGGCCTCTGCAGAAACATAGGATGTTATTTACTGAGTAAGTGAATGCAGGAAGAAGCAAATGGAGCCAAGTGACACAGTCAGATTTGCATTTGAAACAGGTCACTCTAAAGACTGCATGAGTCCCATATTTCCATTTCGACCATGTCTTCCACGAAGGGTCTGAACACATAACAGTGCTCAGGTTCTTGTCTGGCCTTGGGGGCCTAGAAATTCTTGCAATCTCCTGGCGGACAGAGCATGAGCAGTCACGTAAGACAATGTTTCCAGAAGCATGGGGCCTTTCTTTGGTACACTGGCCCTAGAACAAAAACATTGGGGCAGGTGATAAGAAGGTTACTTGTTTTCTCTCCTCTTTTCTATTCCATATACTTCAAAGACAAAGTTGTATTTCTTGGGCACATGCCTTTAGCATTTCTCAAAGATAAGCCAGTCTTCCCCATCCACTTTTTTTTTTTTTTTTTTTTTTTTTTTAGTAACCAAAAGAAGGCAGGTGGGGATCTTAGAGCCTTTGGCAAGCAACAACCTCTTATAGAATTTCGTGGCGTTGATTCACTTTACTCTCTTTACGGTTCCAATGGCCTTCTGTGCAGAGCAAGTGTATGTCAGGATCCCAACAAAACAGATGGACCCTCAAATTAGTATATTTCCAAAGGACAAATGACAGAAGTATGGCAGGATATAGGAGAAGCACTGTAAGAGTACAGGAACCTGGGACTTTATTATAAATGCAATATATGTTCATTATGGAGAACTTGGAAAACAGGACTGGCAAGAAGACAAAACAAGCCACCTGAACTACTGCCACCAGCCAGAAGTATTGTTGACACTTTGTGGAGAATTCCCTTCTCCCTGTCTCCTTATTTCTCTAGAGAGTTCTTTCCTGAAGCCTCACACAGCATCCTGCAGGTCTGAAAATCTCTTGCGGTTCCAAAAATATGTGAAGGGTAGCAAAGAACTAACGCACACAGTATACGGAACGTTCCATGTTTTTGTCTTAAACCAGGCCCTGAACCAGACTCCTTGCCTTTTTGTTGTGTTTTCATGCACTTGCAGAAATTTAATCCTGAGAGACGAGCTTTTACTATAGGAATTATTACTTCTATTTCATGATGACTCTGCTATTCATCTACTGATAACGCCCTAGATTTTTTTCTTGGCCCCTTTGGGCTTCCAAGATTAGAATGTTTATAAGACCTGCTCTGTATTGCCTATTTCTTGATGCTCACTAGTCTATTTAATCCTTATCTTGTCTCACCGAGATGGGCAGAGTGTGGAGGAAGGTACAAAGAAATAAGGTTATCTCAATATGTCACTAGCACCAAAAGAACATAGGACATTACAGGCATAAAGTGACGCTGGATTCTAAGCTAGCTTCATGGGAAAGTGACATAGGAAAGTTGCCTTTTAAATCCCCAGACTGTTAGTATGAATTATATATTCTATTTATAGCCTTTAGAACTTCTGACAAAGTCCAGAACTGTTGGTGGTAAAACCAAGTTTCCAAAATTCAATCATGTTTCACATTGATTTCCACTTTGAAATTGGAAGTCTTTGCCCTCAAGAGATAATAAAAGCCATGCTTAAAAAAAAAAAAAAAAAAAAAAAAAAAAAAAAAAAACTGGAAAACTTTCCCCCCCTTAATATTTAAAGGAGAATGTTTTTAATACAAAGCACTAATTTGTCTGCTTGAAGTACATCACAGGGCAGTGCCAGCTGGGGTTCAGAGTCTAACACTTCTGATTTTTCTGTAATGAGAAGCCCTTCTCATGTCTTTGCAATTCAACATAATAATAGAGTATATATAATGTAATATTATATATTGCACGGCTACCCACTTGTTCATTCCCACTGCACCACCCTGAGGGGTCCGACTAACGTTGTGCACACCTCACATTTCTATAGGAACCAGGAGGGAGGTGGCCTGAGGCTTCATGTCTCACCACACCAGCCCCTCCTTCCCACACACTCTCTCCTGGGTCAGTTCCTGGGGATGTTAGCTTCAGCCTCCAGCGTTTCTGCTATGGAAGACAGGGAGTGGGGGGCACCGTCAGGGTTACCAGAACAGAAAGAAAACTGTCTGGATTCCACATCAAATGCCCTTTTCCTATGACATATGATAACACCTGATCATAGGTCATGTCTTATGTCTGTCCTTCTCCAGTGTTCCCAGCCTCAGGGACTGGTGCCCAAGGCAGAGACCCGGGGTCACCCTTGACATCTTCCCTTTTCACCCGCAGCCGGTCATCTAACCTCCCTTGTCCTTTCCACCTCCTAAGAACCTGGGGCAATTGTCCTCTCCACCCCATCAGCACCGTGTCTCACTAGATCCCGGAACTGCCCCCCAGCTCCCTGTGTGCATTCACCCGCCCTGCAATGAGACTCCAGTCCCGTCCATACCCTCCCCCAGTCTAGCTCTCTCCTGTAATTCTGTCTCCAGTTTTCTCCAGTCCTGTTTCACCTCCCTCGAATCCTGTCTACAGCCTCCTCCAGCCCTGTCCTCACACTCCAGGCAGAGTCAGCTTTCCAGAACACAAGTCTGGCCATGCCACTCCTTTCTGTGGCCTGCCATCACCTTCCAGATCAAGCCCCTCATGGGGCTTTCTGTTTAGTGGGAGGCAAAACAAAAACAACAATAAACAGACATATTAAATATGATATCAAGCAGTGATGAATACTCTGAAGGAAACTAAAGCAGTGGCCCCTGAGTATATGAGCATTGATGTTTTAGATACAGTGGTAAAAGGTGGGAGGCGTCTCTCTGAGGAGATGACATTTGACCAGAGACTTGGGTACTTAGTAGGTCCTCAGAAAAACTTAGCTGGCTCACTGTCATCCTGAATGAAGACTCTAATCCATGCTCCTAGAAGTTTTACCCTCTGGCTAATTTTGTTCCAAGTCACAAGCATGAGGCTTGAGGGACATGAGTGGGAGTTTAATTAACCCAATGTGCAGTAGCAAGTAGGGCAGCTGAAAACCCCAGAAGCCTTTTCTGCAAAAGGTCCAGGGCTTGATAATAAAATGGTGCTTTCATTCTCATTAATGGGGCAATTGATTTAAGGACCAGACCCAGTGGATTATTGATCAGCCTTAATGATTAGAAAATACCAAGTTAATGAATCTAACTGCCATGAAATCCCTGTGGGACTTGGGGAAGGCCAGTTAGATACAATAACCTTGCTCCTTTCCAGTCCAGCAAACAGACTTATTTACAGAGCTCCAGATTTTTCTAAGGGAACAAAAGCAAAGTAAGACTCACTGGGAGTTGAACAGTATCTCCTTCCAGCTCAGCTGCTGCCAGAACTGAGTGATCATCCCTAGCCTCTATAATATGCATCTGCTATTGCTGGCATCCCGTTTCCATCTCACTTCTTAAAATAAACTTTTCATTTTAGCATAGTTTTAAGTTTACAGAAAAGCTGCAAAAACAGTATAGAAAGTTCCCATATGCCCCTCATCCAGCTTCCTCCTTATTAATATCTTACCTTAGCTCACCACTAATGAACCAATACTGCTGCATTATTATTAACTAAAGTCCATTCTTAATTCAGATTTCCTTAGTTTCTACTTAATGTGCCCTTTCTGTTTTAGGATCCCATCCAAGATATCACGTTACTTAGTCATCCTGTCTCCTGAGGCTCCTCCTAGCTGTGACAGTTTCTCATATTTCTCTTCCTATTGATGGCCATGACAGTTTTGATGAGTTTACTGTGAAGGTGTTTTGCAGTATATCCCTCATTTGGGTTTACCCTGAAGTTTTTCTCATGCTTAGACTGAAGTTATGGGTTCTAGGTGGAGGACAGGGTGAAGGGCCATCCACATCACATCGTGTCAAGGATACTTATAATCACGTAGCTTATTACTGTGATGTTGACCTTGACCACCTGGCTGAGGTAGTTCTTGTCAGGTTTCTCCTCTGTAAAGTTTCTCTCCCTCCCGCTTTCCACACTGTTCTCTTTGGAAGGAAGTCACTGCACAAACCACACTTAAAGAGCAGGGAGTTATGTTCCACCTCCTTCAGGGTGGAGTATCTATATAAATTATTTGGAATTCTTCTGCACAAGAAATTTGTTTAAATTAGTACGGACTCATGAATATTTATGTTTACACGTTGGGCTATAATCCAATATTGTTTTACTTTTTTTTTTTTTTTTTTTTTGCTCAAATTATTCCTTCCTTGGCCATTGGAAGCTCTGTCAGTTGGCTCCTATGTCTCTGACATATCCTCATCAATACTGGGTGGGGGGAGTTGTTTGTTTTCAAGCACTTCCTTACTCTCTGGAACTACAAGATGGTCTATGCTCATTTTGTGTATTTCCTGACTTAGCCCTGGAACCAGCAATTTCTCCAAGGAACCCTGATTTTTTTTTATATTAGTTTTCATAATGGGCTGCTGTTTTGTTTCATTTTTGTATGAGCATAAAAGTAAGTCATGCTTGTTGTGGAAAATTTAGCAACTCTGTGAAGGAATAGGGAAAATATAAGTATCCCTAATAACCCAACAGCAAAAAGAGCCACAGTTGATATTTTGGGTATTTCCACCTGGTCTTTTTTCTAGTTGCTGGCTGTTGAGAAGTCCTTTCTGTATTTTCACTCTTCATCTTATTCATCAGACCAAGGATACCTGGGGGGTGGAGAACTGGTTTGCCTTCTGTCCCACAGCTATGGTTGGATCGGATGAACCATTCTGGTCTTTCTTGTGTTGTCTGTGCATTGGGTCCCTGCCCACTCCTCTTTCTGGAGGCTCACAGACCCAAGAAACCCAGGAGTCAGGGTTCTTCCAGCAGACTCTGATGTTGAGAACACTTCCTGCTTCTAGGGCCTGGGACATGATAGTCAACTTCACCTTTTCTCTTTTCTAAGGATGAAACGAGATAATGTGTACATAGTACTTAAAAGAGGGCTTGGCATGTAGCAGGTGTTAAACAAGTAAAAGCTGTGATTGCTGTAATTACAATTATTAATAATCCAAAGAAACACACCCCCAATGATAGAAGCATGGCCTAGGGTGGTAAGCAGGCCCCTGGGAGGGACATATTTGCACAAGCAAACTACTTCCATGCAGGGGACCTCATGAAATCGATCTGGTCCTTCCCGAGAATTTGGGCAGACTGGGTGAGGAACCGTCTCGCGAGAGGACCAGCAATGCAAAAGAGGACTCTGGGGTCTTAACTGAAAAGAATACATACGTAGTGGCAGTATTGCACTGTTGTCAAGAACAAGAGCTCAAGAGCTGAGCTCCTGCAGGACAAACACTGGTTCCATCACTTACCTGCGAGGTGACTCTCACTCAGTAAGTTATTTAACCTCACCAAGTCTAATGTAAGGATAACCATATTGCTTGTCTATCAGGTTGCTGTGAATACCAAGTAAGTTGGCAAAATTAAGAACTCAGAACAGTACCTGGACAGAGTAAGCACTCAATTCTTATTATTTACTATGTTTATTATTTCGTCACTCAGGATTCTTTAGGTTGCAAGTGACAAAACCAACCACTATTGTTTTAAGCCAAAGAGTATTTATTGACCCCTGTAAGTGAATGTCGGAGTTTCTCAGAATCTCGTTGGCTCTGATCGAGTCATGTGCCCATCTCTGAACCAGTCACTGTGACTGAGGAGATCCTAGGCCTGGGCTGGCCACTTTGAGCCACAGGTTTCATTCCTAAAGGAAATCTCAGGGAACGGATGTGGGGAGGCCCATAGCAATATGTGCCTTTCTTTGAAACTGTTTTCCTTTTCCCTGAAGATGGAGCTTTAGAGGGGAAACCCTCGAGCTGCTATTTAGCCGACAGGGCAAGTCACAGAGAGCCAGAGTCCCTGTGCAGTGAGGCTCTGGGTGATGGGGGAGGGGAGGAGGTAAAGCATAGGTGGATAAACAGGAAGATACTCTTTGGGCAAGAATCACTTTCTATAGCACCCTGGCCTTCCACCTAGCATCCTATACTAGGCTCTCCTAAAATGTTCTCCACTGGGCAGGGCTGGGATAAGGGAAATACCATCAAACTGAAGTCAAGAGCCTTGAGTCTTGAGTCCCAAGTCCTGCTTCTGCTGTTTGACATGGGTGAGATGGCTTGCCCTGGTCTGGACCACCACCTCCTCCCTTGTCAATGAGCGGTGAGTTAATTGTCCTAACACTATGTCAGCCCTAGAAATCCCTGAATCCCTGACCATATCAGTGATTGCTCTCTTGTGTTGATTTTTCCTCCAAATAAAGAAACTCTGGGCCTGCAGGGGAGGAACCCAGTTAGGATATCAGAACTCAGAAACCAGACAGAGTTGGGGAACGATGACAGGGGAGGAGGGAATGCAAATATATAGCAGTGCCTAGTCTGTGCCAGACACTGATGCTTCATCACTATCCATGGAGCCTCGTGCACGGTAGCCCAGATGAATGTGGTCGGTCACTCATTGGCATGCTGTGTGGGAACAGTTTCCAGATATTTCTTGGAAGTCCACTTGGACTCAAGGTTGCCCATCTCTGGAAGAGAAGAAGAGAAGAAGGCTCCTTTCTCACTGGATCCTTCTTAGGAATCCCCTATGAAACTGTTCCACTAGTCTTACCTCCTTGGAGGACCCTTCCCGGATTCCCAGGCTGGGCCCGGTGTCCCTTCATCATGCTCTCAGTCCTTCTGCTAATCTTAGCACCCATCACTGACTGACTTGTCATCACCATCCAATTGTCTACCTACCCCACTGAACCTATAAGCAATGGGACTGCGCTCTCTCCAGCGGCTAGCACAGACCTTGGCACACAATAAATGATCTGTTGAATTAATGAATAACTGTATTTAGATAATTCAGAATACTCTTTCTAGCTTAACATTGTAAAGCAGGAAAATATGGAGTCAATATGACCTTCAGCAAGTGACCTGATTTCTATGGACTTTGGTTTTAGTTCCTATAAATTACATGCAATAATAATTTGCCCCCACCTCGTGGAACCATTTGATGATTAAATGGGATAATGTGAATAGTACTACTAACTACCCTTACTTGAATGTTCCCTGTATTCCTTCTGATCTATCAGCCTTCAGATAATGTATTTAAAATGATAAATACAGTGGTACTTAACAAATATTTGTTTTCTTGCCCCAGAACTACATTAGAGTTTAAATGAGCAAGTTAAATCTTATCTGTTGAAGGGATGGGTGGATGGATGGATGGATGGATGGCTTCCATCTAGAAGTGGCCTTCCAACAGTAGGGGATGGAGTGGGTATAGGGGTACCACTGGCTCAGCAGATGTTTATACCATTTTAGAATAACTACCTTGGACTTCAGAGAGTTCCTGGGTATGAAGGTTTGTCTTTAATTAAAGTCTCAGCACAGTGTTAAATGCCATTTTATTTTTGTTCATAATTAACACTAATGAGATGAGTGGATCACAAACAGCACACATTCTGAGAAAGTGAAAAACAACATCTGAGCTTGGTGGTTTCCATTTTTGCTTTACTCCCTCCCATGCTCTGTTCAATTAAAAGTTTTGAGAAAATATTGCAACTACACTTCTTGTCTTATGGTAATGAAGCATATTAATTTGAATGTGATGAATACAATATTCCACTGACTTTTTTATTCCCTTATCTACAAAAGTTTAAAATAATAGGCCAATTAAATCAGGAGAAAAGAATGCAGGGTTTGCCTGTGGCTCCAATTCAGCAACCAAAGAACTGAAAGAACAAAATTCTGTGAAGTGTCTGGGTCAGACTCCATCCCCGTGGCTATAGCTGAGAGACGCTAACTCATAATGACAGATGTGGACCAGGGAAGAGCAAGGGATCTCGCTCTTGTATTAGGGATCAAGAGGCCATGTCCTAGACACTTCTCCAGTGTTGTCCCAGGGAATATTTGTTGGATGGGTGGATGGATGGATGGATGGATAGATGAATGGGAGATAGAAATTGATGGATGGATAGAATGGAAAGATGAATCATATGACATCCCAGGTCCCATTCTTCCCAAGGTAGAAAATTAAGTCCAGTCTGGAATTGAATTAACATTGTCAAGACCTAGAAGTCAAAGGCAGAATTTAGAGGTGAAGTTCGCTCTCTGACCTCTTTACCTTAGATGCATAAACTATAAATCATCCTCAGTTCAGGTAGGACAGGCCCTGGGAGGTTAACTCTAAAGCAGAGGCCCCCAAACCAGCTAACCCCAGTATGAGTTTCTGCATTGGAAGAGGCACATCCTGGAGCAGGTCTGCGACCCTGACATATGATCCAGGTGTCTCTATGAGGACTTCTGGAAGACTTCCCACCTCCAACTGGTGCTTCAGTCATTAAGTCCATCTTGCCATCGTGTCATCTGAGGCAGTTTACAGGTATATACCCCACAATATCTGTGTACTTTGTCACCTTCCATTCTGTTCTCTCCATCACAGGCATTTTAAAACATACAACACACACACACACACATGCTTGCTCTCTCTCTTTCTCTCTCACTCATGATGTTATTCCTTTGTTTAAAACACATTGTGCCCAGGCTAGACAAATCCATAACATGGTCTACCAAACTCTGTGTGGCCTACCCCCTGAGTGCCTCCCAGTCTTATCTTCCATCATATCCCCTCCATCCGTGCCCATTCCCTGGGCCCCTACACTGGCCTTCAGTCAGTTCCCAGGCACCTCTTGAGCACTCAGGCTGCCACTCACCTCAGGACCTTTGCACATGCTTTCACTTATTCCTTAAGTGCTCTTACCCATGTTAACACCTATTCATCCTGCAGCTCTTAGGTCAAGTATCACTTCTTCAAGAAAGGCATCACTGATGATACTCCCTACACCAATTTTGGTGTGGGTTGGGCTCTGTGTTTATGTTGTCATAACTGAGTATTTTTCTCTTATAGCACTTATCACAGTTTATAATTATATGCTTATGCTGCTATTTGAGTTTTATACCTCTCCCTTATTAGGCCATTAACACTATAACCATTGATTTCTAATCATTGTATCTCTAGGGCTTAGTATAGTGCCTGGTTCATAACAAATGCTCAATAAATATTTGTTGAGTGAATGAATGAATGAAAGCATAAATGCCTAATTCAAGAGCTTTGGCTCTTTCTACTCCACTAACTACTTCCAAGTTTGGGATTTCTTAGTTTCTAAAGCACTAACTTGCAGTAGGCCTCATACTGGGAACTTGAACAACTTGCTCTCATGTAGTTCAGTGTGACAAGAAACAGATACGTAAACACACAATGACAATACAGTGTGTCAAGAGCTACAATCCACATTAAGTGCAAGGTTTCATGGAAGCAGGGGAGAAACACTCGGGTTCCACACTGGGGAGGCTTTCCAAATGAGATATTTCCTAAGCTGAGTCTGAAAGGAAAAGGTGTTGGCCAAGGAAATAAGGGTGGAGGTAGGATTTCAAGTGAAATGGCCCTTAGGTAGGAAGGCTCACAAGTCAAAGCCTGGCCCTGGAGGAACTGTAAGTCCTGTGGATGACTGCATCCTGGGTGGAGAGGCAGGGCTGTGGGAGGTGAGGCTGGGAGGTGAGCAGTGGCCATGGCACTGAAGACCTTCAATGACAGTCAGAGATGGCAACAGACACTGTATGGAGGGGACCAGCATGGAGAGACCTGTGATTTGGAAAACTCTGGAAGTACTTTGGAGAAAAGGTGCTCATATTTCAAGTGAATGACTTCCTCCCCTGAAGAAAGAGAGGCTTGGTCCCAGAGCTGTCAATCAAACTCTTCTCTAGAATCCAAACTTTCTTTCCCGATGGGCACTCAGTGCAGCTGACCCTGCTTATTCATTGCAGGGAGAATTAATTTCAGGGAAGGGGGAATTAAAAAAAAAATACAAGATTAAGCAGTGTAATCAGCTGCTGCAGAGAGTTGGAAATGCAATAAATAATAATAGCATTGAGAGCTGTTTTTAATAACTCACCAGTGTAATTTAGCCCCAGCTTCTTGGAGCATATGTAAAATATGTCATAATGTGTATAATGGCAAATGCCTCATTGCCAGTCTCTAAAGACAAATGTCTTCCCAGGAGGAAAGGGGGTGGGGTGGGGAGTGGAGGAGAAATTGGAGGACATGATTGCAAATAGGGTGTAGGAAGGCAAGCATCGTTCATTCTGACACCACTAATACTAAATTTGTGATCCTTTGCAGATGCGATAGGTTTCAGTTGGTTTGTCTTCAGAGATGGAGCAGGTTAACAGCAGTAACATAGTAAAGGAGAGAGTCATAATTTGTAAGAGAGTGAGGTGTTTTCATACTCTGCAGCATCACCGTTTGCACGCAAGTCCGTATTATAATTATGGATCATCCTTGTCGATCTACTCCAGCAGGTCCCCAGGGCACTTAAGCCTTGGCAGCATTTGTTTTACTTAGTTGAGTTACTAAATATTCATGAAACTATTCAAATGTGTCATTTAAAAGTATTTGATGAAGGCTGACTTTTAGTAATTCATATGGGCTACACCCTCTGCCCCAAAGTCCAGATTAGTGGGATGGGACTAGGAGCGCTCCCCTCTTGGGGAGCAACATGACACAATTGAAATGAGATGGACTTTGGAGTCAGACAGACCTGAGTTCAAATTCTATTTCTACCACTTACAACTTCTCACTTGTGCAACATATTCAAACTCTGAGGCTCCATTCCTTATCTATAAATGAGTGATGACGATGCTGATGACCGCTAATATTCATGGGCCACCACTGCATTTCCTCTGGCACAACACCACTGTGATGTAGGTACTGGGTACAAGCCCTGTCTTACAGGTGAGGAAACTGAAGTTTAGAGCAGTCGAGTAACTTTCACGAGGCACAGGGCTGGCAAATAACTGCTCAGGAACCCAAAACCAGGTCCTCTGACCTCAAAGTCCATGCCATGACGTGTGCTGTGTGATCCTCATGTACCAAGCTCTGCAGTTGAAGAAGACGAGAGACAATGTGTGTAAAGTATGGCTCCTGGAACATAGTAGACACTGTGTAAATGTCTCTTGCATTGAAGGACTAGATTTATCTTCCTTTGATGTGTCCTCTCTGGAAAAATACAACAACATCTGTGTCTTTGTCAAAGTTTTTTGAATGTCATTCCATACCCTTGTCCCTGTCACTCAGCACCTCAGGTTTCCAATCTATAAAATGGAGGTGTGTAGGAGTCCTTACACAGGCCACTGGTTTGGGTGTAAGTTTACTACAACCATTTTGGAAAACAGCGTGACAATGCTTAGTAAAGAGTCTGTGATGCAGCAATGCTACCAGTCACCCTAAAGCAGGGTTTCTCCGCCTCCTCACTGTTGACACTGGGGACAGGGATTTCTTTGTTGTGATATTCTGTGCATTGTAGGATATTTAGCAGCACGCCCGGCCTCTATCCACCAGATGCCACTAGCATCCCCCAGTTCTGACAACCAAAAAGGTCTCCAGATATTGTTGCCACGTGCCTCCTGGGGGGCAAAATCCCCATTGAAACCACCGCCCTAAAGGAACTCTTGCAAATGGGCTACAGGAGCATGTTCAATAATGAGCAGAGCCACCTCATTTACAATAGCCTAAAAGTGATAGCCTAACAATCTACCAACAGTTGAATAGTGTATTTAGCACAGCATAGTCACCAAAGGGAATATAATACAACATGAAAATTAACCACAGCTGCCCGTGTCAACGTGGGTGAATTTCATAAACACAGGCTTGACTGAGCAAAGCAATAAAAAGCAAGTTGTTGGGGCGCCTGGGTGGCGCAGTCGGTTGAGCGTCCGACTTCAGCCAGGTCACGATCTCGCGGTCCGTGAGTTCGAGCCCCGCGTCGGGCTCTGGGCTGATGGCTCGGAGCCTGGAGCTTGTTTCCGATTCTGTGTCTCCCTCTCTCTCTGCCCCTCCCCCGTTCATGCTCTGTCTCTCTCTGTCCAAAAATAAATAAAAAACGTTGAAAAAAAAATAAATAAAAATAAAAAGCAAGTTGCAGAAGTTTCGGTGTGGTATGATTCTACCTATATAAAATGTAATGACATATAAAATGATGCTGTATACTATTTAAGGAATATACACATACATGTGTGTGTGTAGTAAAACTAAAAAGAAATGTATGGAGGTAAAAATAACCAAATTCAGTATATGGTTCCTGGGGCGGGGGGACATGAGTGCAATCTGAGCAGGGTATATGGGCTTCAGTTCTACTGATTGATAGATAGATAAGGATAGCTGTCTCCCAAAATAGGTATATGAGTATCATCATATTATTTTCCTGCCTCTTCCTATGTCTGAAATATTTCATAATATTTTTAAAGGAGTCTGAGTGGTTCTAATGGGGGAAGGGCACATAGAAGAATCATTTAGGGAACTGTCCTTGATTACACACATCTGCCTCTTAGAGATTCTGAAATCTTCTATCCAGTTCACTCCCCATATCATCAAACAAGAGTCAATGCCTTGGCCAGTGTTCCCAATAAAATGTGTCTTCCCCTCAGGTGTTATAGGGTTGAGAATCAGTGGTCACTGGAGAATTCTTGAGGGTATGTCCTCAGACTTACTTTGCCCCTCTAATATTCTATGATCCCATAAAATAATTGGGTTGGGACATCTTATATGTGTGGATAAAAATATATATAAGCAAACATACCTCCTTCCAGTTTTCAAAGCTCAGCCCACGGACTGTTCACGTTGGGCCCTGGACAGGACCTTGAAGACAGATCCCTTGGGGGTAGGAGGAAAACACCTTCCTTGAAGGAAAGTGGATGCTTCTGCTAGAGCGCTTGAAACCATCCTTGTATTCATGGCCAACAGAGGTGTCCTGAGACCCAGGAAGTACCACCTGTCTTCATTTGACAGGTGAGAAAATGAAGACTCAGCAAAGTCAAGTTATTTGAAAGTCATCCAGCTAGTAAATGTCAGAGACATGAATAGACCCAAATCTGCCTTCAGATCTCATGTCCCTGTCATGCTGCCTTCCTACAGCAGTAATAACTCTTACCATTGTAATTGAGAGTTAATTAGTAATGCAAGAAACTAAAGCAAGAGATTTCTCCCAAAAAACACATGACTGACAAATACATGTTCTGCATTCAGAGAAAAGAGAGCAGATGGCTGAATTGGTTTTATTTGGCATAGAAAAGAAGAGCAAACCTTCCATATGGGGAAATAGACAAGAGAATGGGCAGTGCAAGTCAAGTTCTGCAGGTCAGGAAGGCAATGTCAAATGCATTCTGTTGGGAACATAGCTGGTTAGAACTGGTGCCCCATCTGTGGTTCTGTTTGTAAGGACAGTCACTGGACTGGAGTCTCCTTGGTGGCTGAGATAGATCTTAGTCAGTGGTGTATCCCCAGTGCCTGGGGCATAGTACACAGGAAATATGATATTGGTGGGACGAGAGGGGAAGGTAGGATGGCAGGAAGGAAGAAAGCAGTGAAGGGAGGCAAGGATAGAAAGGATGGAAACAGTGTGTGTATGGAATGGGAATTTCTGTTGAAATTCCAGCAGAGCCTGGATCCCTCCCGAGAAAGCAAAGGAGGTAAACATGGAAACGTGTCAGTGGATATCTAAATGCCATATCTCACTGACTTCATTTGCAAATGAATTTCCACTAATGGCAGTTAGGTTTTGCTCTAACCAACAAATGATTCGCGCTGACAATTGACACAAACATTGTGCCTCATTGATAAATGTGCTCATTACTCTTCCCTGCTGGGCAATGTGAACTCCTGTGTTCTGGCCTGCTTTAAGCAAAGAGACCTACATTTCTCCTTCCTCAGCCTAGGACCCTGGTAGGGAAGGGCAGAATGTTGAAGGAGTCTGCAGGCTGAACATTTGGGGTGGTGCGGAGAGAGGGGGTCCTGAAGTTCATCCTAACGGATATGGAATTGTTGCAGCAGAGTTCAGGATCCTCCCCAAATTGATCTCCTAAGGTATTTGGAATGGTCCTTCCTAAGGGTTTTCTAAAATCGCAGAGGAAAAACCAGAAAGCAATCCTACCATAGTCTTCCTTGCCCCCGGGCTCCATGGGGTGGTGATAAATCAAAATCAAACAAACAGATGTGGCTTTGAGAATTGACTACTCAAGTGCTGAAGCCTGGGATGGAGAACCAGCCCAGTTGGATTCTGTGGGAAGCTGCTTGGAGCTGGACACCTCTTCCCAATGTGCATATGAGAGATAGGTTTCCAGCTAGATGCATTGAGGTTTTTTTGTTGCTTTGTTTTGTTTTTTTACATTTCAGCATCTGCCCCATCCCATAAATCCATAAATATCCCATCAGGGGCATTAATGACTAGAAAAGAAGTCAAATCATTGCTGGGACCAAATGAGATAAAGTGTGTAGAATATCTAACCCAGTGGGGTGGGGGTGGCTATTGGTACCATAGTTGTTCCTGGAGAGAGAAGCAAAGGGCCCAAGGGAAAGAACTGAGCAGAAACAGGAAAGTTGGGGATCAGGACCAACTCCAAACCCCATCCCTAACCACCCACCCCACTCCTGACCAGGGGAACCAGAGAAATCCCGAATGAAAGGATACAGAGATCTGAACTCAGTCTGGCCTCTGCCACCAACCAGCTGTGTCACCTCCTGGGAGACACTTCACCCTTTCTGAGCTTCTTCTGGAAGCTGGCCACCAGTGAGCATCTAATTGGTTGTTATGACAATTAAGATAAAGGAGAAGACCCATGTGAAAGTCCAGCACAATGCCTGATCCAAGGAAAATGTTAATAGCATTTATTTCTGTCTCTTTGCTCCTGTTTTCTTATCTGCAAAATGGAAATAATTCTGCACCCTAACTTAAAGTTAGGGCATAGTATTTTTTCACCAAATATCTGTTGAGAAACTACAATAACGCAAAATAATTGAAAAGGTGAAACAGAACTTGCAAAGGAAAAATCCTAAAGGACTTTTTAGATATTGTGAACTTCCTGATGGGAAAAGCCTTTATTTTTGTGTTCGCACAAGCGTGGTAACAGAGAAAGAGAAGAAGAGAGGAAAGGGAAGAAGGAAAGAGAAAAGGAAGATGTCATTACTTTCCTATTGTACAGTTATCATCATCATTATAAAACTAATTTATTTTTTAAGTTTTATTTATTTATTTATTTATTTATTTATTTATTTATTTATTTATTTTTTAGTAATCTTTACCTTCGACGTGGGGCTCAAACTCATGACCCTAAGATCAAGAATTGCACGCTCTTCTGACTGAGCCAGCCAGTCACCCCTATAAAACTAATTTAAACAAACCCAGCCAGTGCCCCCAAAAGGGCTGCAAGATAAGGGCTAGGAAAAGAACACAGAAATAATTTTCCCATTTTGACCAGTGATGGGAATAGTAATGATTTTCTCTCTGAACCATAACCATCTTGCAGTTAAATAATTTGCTTCCTGGTAGAATCAAGACCTCAAAGATGGTGCTCTGAGGAATTCTTTCATTTCTTTACACCTTTTAAAGAAAAGAAAACTCCAAATGCAATTATTGGCATTATTTTTATGCCAACTGCAGAAGAACATTCCGGAAGATGAGGCTCCTACCAAATTAGTTTATCCAAATGAGATTTAGACAGTACCTTACCAGGAGACCACTCAGAAACCCACATACTACCAGCAAGCCCTACTGAGTCCAATGAATGTGGACGTGGCTTTGCACATGTGGTTTTGGTTAGCTAAGCCAACTGCTCCAATCTTGTGGGAGGCTACACCACAGGACACCTCTGTTTACTTCAGGTTACACATCAGTGAGCAAGCTGAGAGCAGCAGAAGTAGCTAGCTAAAAGAGAGTTTTATTTGCTGACTGCTAGGGGCCCACACACAAGTGAAATTTAAGCAGCAACAAATACTTGCCTGAAACCATTTGTCTGGAAGGAAGATTTGTGGCTGGAGAACTGAAGTTCATAATACCCAGAAATCTCCAGAGTAGGTCTGATTCCCCTACCTGAAGCAGTATTCCTTTCTCTCCCCAGACCCAAACCTCCAGAACATAACAACTTAATCTATAACTTCTCCATCAGCCCCAGCTAATATATTATCCCCTTGAGCTTAGTATGGATAACAATGATAATGGTACTAATATGGTTCTTTCTATGCTTAATTACTAATTCATTTCAATCTTTACAACAACCCTTAAGTAGGTACTATGATTATCTCTGTTTTACAGATGAGAAATCTTGGGCACAGAGAAGTTAAGTAACTAACCAATAGTCACAGAGCTAAGTAAGAAGTAGAGTTAAGAGTCCATGCAGGCAGTCTGGTCTTGGAGGCTGTGCTCTGAACCTCTGTGTTGCAGCCCCATTCACTGGGTGTCAGAGACTGTGCTAAGAGGTTATAGCATTAGCTCATTTCATCATTGCAACAATCCTAGGATATGGGTACCAAAATGTTATCCCCATTTTACAGATGAGGAAACTGACTCCATAAGTTTAATTATTTGTCCCTGGTCACATAGTTAGTAGTTGGAAGATCTAAATTCAAACCCAGTGATTTGGTGAACATGTGATTGTTTGGCAGAATTAGGTGCTATGGACTGAATGTCTTGTGTTTCCCCAAAATTCATATGTTGATATCCTAATTCTAAATCTGATGGTATTTGGAAGTGGTAATTAGGGAGGTAATTAGGTTTAAATGAGGTCATGAGGATCGAGCCTTCATGATACAATCAGTGACTTTATAAGTAGAGAAAAAGATTACAGCTCTCTCTCTACCATGTGAGGACACAGGAAGAAAGGAACCATTTACAAGCCAGAAAGAGGCCTCTTACCAGATCCCTATATCAGTACCTCCCAGCTTCTAGAATGGTGAGAAATAAATGTCTGTTGTTCAAGCCATCCAGTCTATGGTATCTCGTTACAGTAGCCTGAGCGAAGACACTAGGCATTTGGGAGTGTGACCAGAGTGGTCCCCAAGATTCCTAAGGGACCTTGAAGTCCATGGCCGGTATTCATGTGTCAGTATGTGACGATCTGAATTGGAATCCAGCCTTCTGTGGTGTCTGGGTCAGAACAAAAGTCAGATATCAGGTACATGAGGTTGATTCACCACCCACTTCCCCCCTCAGCACCTCACTTCTAGCCCTTCCTGCTATAATCTTACCCAAAGAGAATGTCCCATGAATGATCAAACCTTTATTTCTTTATGGCAAACAGCCCAGAGTGGGGGGTGGGGAATAAAGCCTGCCAGTGCTGACAAAAAATTGAAGAGGGCCACCAAAGTGAAGATTCTTGGCCGAAAACTAGTCAATTGGGACAAATTGGTGAGAGAAGTGCCCAATTCTGTGCAGGCCCATACCCACAATGCAGACACATTCACCTTACAATCTGTGTGGAAATAAGAAAAAGCAATTTGTCAAATGGATTCCATGATTGCTTCGGTTAGGGCAAAAAATTCTCATCAAGTGAAAGATGGAACTCCAATAAAAATTTAAAAGGAGGCTACATGTAGAGCGAAGAGCTGTGTAGACACCACGTGATGCTGAATGGAAATGGGATATGAGAACAAGGCAGGCTCTCGAATAACAATTCATGTATCTCTCACAAATACCAAACCAGAGATTCATCATTGATCAGCTGGACATGTGGGAGAGTATGGACTTCCGAAGCAGGTAGATCTGTGCCTGACGCTCAGACGCCCACTACCTATGAGACTTGAACATCCCTCTGATCTTCTTAGAGATGAAAATGGCAACACCCCCCCAAAGATCTGTTCTGAGAATCGGGGGAGATGGCTTGTATAAAGCACCCCACAATTGCTAGAAAATAGTTCGGTCTGTCTGCTTGCCATTGAGCTAAGGCACCTGGGAGACACATGTCCCTAAAGCTCAGGGTTCAGAGATAATCAGGAGGGGACCAGGCTTTGAGACCAGAGCTCTTGGAAAAATTCAAGTCCTTACATGGTGACAGCAAGCAGAACATGGGAGCCACTACTCCTCTTTTTCATGCCTTTCATTCCCAGAAATTCCAGAATGCCACAAGAGATGAAATCTCACTCCTGGCACCCAGCCTTCCATCTAACAGGCGCTCAGTAATACGTGTCGGTGGAACTGAGCTGGGAGTGCTGTGCATGACGTGAAAGAGGGCAAAAGGTGAAACCCTGTTGGACACATCATGGCTGCAGTCAGTGCCATTCAGTCCTGAGCTGACATCTAGAGCAGTTAGCAGGCATAAGCTTGCAAAAGGGGAGCATGCAGAGGCAGAACAGAGTCAGGGACAGCACCAGTCTTATAAGGCAGGGAGTTGTTGGCAAGGAAGCAGGAAAGAGAGGGGAAGAAGCAGGCAGAAACCAGGAGAGGTGTAGGCTAGAGAAGCCAAGAGAACAAAGTATTGACTTACCAGAAACTGAAGACTCTCCGTTCTTACTTTAGTTCCTCATGTCTGGCTATGCTGATGCCTAAAATCCCACTAAGCCCATTGGGTTAACTATTACACTTGCTAGGGCTCCAGAAGAGAGGAAACCCAGAAAGTCAGGAACACCTCTGGGCAGGTGCATTTGTCAGGTTTCCTTCTGGGCAGGTGGGGTCTGGAAAAGCAAAGTGGTGTCCCTGCCATAAAGGGAGGGAGAGGAAGCACTCGTGTGCTGTTTGCCAATCTCCATAGTGTAAATATTCCTACTGCGGCTGCTCAAACCACCAAAGATTTAACAACTGCCTTGTTAATTTCCTAAAAACTTAACTATTAGCTGGAATGGGCTGGTTCAGGACACTACTGCCCAGGTGCAAATGAGATTGGAGATTGATATACAGAACCAAGAAGGAAAGTGCAGAGCAGAGACACGAGTCTCAGTCTGATATGTAGAATATCTTCCCCTTTCACAAAGAAAGAAAAGGAGACATGAGCATTCACATTCAGTTATTGTGGTTTAAAACAGATTGTATACATAGGAGAAAATTTCAACAATGGGCCTCCCTCTGACACCACACCTTCAGTGGTCTTCTCCAGAGGCAATTAAATTGTCAATTATCAGTGTATCCTTCTGAAACTATATTATGTATAGGCCTGCAGATGGTGTGTTTGTGTGTGTGTGTGTGTGTGTGTCCCTTTTCAAAATTAAAATGATAATCTACTAAACAACTTACTTTTTTCCTTAATGATATATTTTCCGTGTTCTTCCAAGAAAAGATACATAAATATGTTGTGTATTTTTTACATTTTTTTAATGGTTTACTTTTTATTGTTGAGAGAGAGAGAGAGAGAGAGCATGAGTGGGGGAGGGACAGAGACAGAGGAAGACACAGAATCAGAAGCAGTCTCCAGACTCTGAGCTGTCAGCACAGCTCGAACCCATGACTGTGAGATCATGACCTAAGCCAAAGTTGGGTGCTTAACCAACTGAGCCACCCAGGCACTCCTGTGTTGTATATTTTTAATGGCTTTATAGTATTCCTTTTACATATGCTCTATAATTTATTTAACCACTTTCCTCAGTAATAAGCATATAAGTTTTTTCTGTCTTCTGTTACAAACAAATGATACAATGAATATCCTTTCACACACATGCACACACACACACACACACACACAAACACACATGTGCACACATGTAGGCATCCCTATCAGTGAAATTCCAGGATCAAAGGGTATATACACTTTCTATTTCTGATAGATTTTCCCTCCTGAGAGGTTGTATGTATTTACATCCCTACCAAGAAGTCATGAGAATGTCTTTCCCCTGCATTGTTGCCCGCATGCTGTATTCTCCAAATCTCAGGCCAGCATTTGCTAACTGCAAGCTCATCACACTTGATGAGGACTCCCTTATTTGAGGCAGGTTTATTCGCAGAAGAGGAAAGGGCCTTGTGGAGATCAAGGAACTTTCCCAAGGGCAGGTGTCTGTGATTGAAGTCTCAGTCTTCCCTCTTCTCCATGCTGGCTGCCCTTCTCCACCAGGCTCACTGGGAACAATCCAGTGTAGGCAGAGTGTGACGCCCCCACAGAGTCCAGAAGCTTGGACACACCAATAACCCTACTCCTTTCCTTCCCCATCTTTTACTTTCTTTCTAGTTTTGCTCAATCAGTTTTGCTTTTAGTAATTTCTTCTACTGATGTAAAACCTAAACACAAATAGAACTGTAGACTCAGCCCAGTTTACAAATACTTTCTTGGTGATACAGTTTCCAGGGGTACTTGATGATGTCAGAACACGGACCGCTTGTACCCCAGAACAAGCTTGATAGGTTTTTACTGGAGAACTACAGGCAAATTGTTGTCCTTTTGAAAAATAGCCTTCCCCTCTAAGCCTATGGCAGATAGAAAGCTGTGAAGTGTTTTCCTTTATGTCTGAAATAGTCTACATTCACACACGTGCCCTCCCAGTCGCAAAGAGGATAGCTATGAGACGCTGCCGGTTAGGGCTACACTCGTGTACTAGATGTGCAGGGGTTGGTTAAGCCTTTGGGGGAATTGCCTTAGGAGAAGAGACAGTAAAAGCAAAAGCGAAGACTGCTATGAACGTAGAGGTTGCTGGCAAGGAGGAGGAGGAAGGTGGAGGGAGTGGGGAGGAGTGGAGGGAGGGAGGGAGGGAGGGAATGCCAAGAGAGTGGTGAAAATCAGCACAGCGGAAAGAACGGCTTGGAAGACGGGCTTTAAATGCCTGCCTGGCTTCTTGCTGGTGGCGCCAGGGCTCTGGCAGGATGTGGGCAGAGGGCGAGTCCGAGGGACTCCAAACACTGGGAATAGTGGTGGTCCTGTGCTCCTCTCTGAAACTTTTGCACTACCTCGGGCTGATTGACTTGTCAGACGGTAAGCGAGCTCTTGAGCTTCCCTATTTTATAAGAATGTTTTTCAGCTTAGGTTGTCATGAGTAGTTTAGAAAACGCCCGGCAAAGTAGCGCGTAGACCCCGTAGACCCGAGAGCTTTGCAAAAGCCCTGCTAAATTCCAGCCATTTTGACCCTAGCCCCCGCCGCGGAGCTCAGGTTGACCCAGGGATGATGCGCTGTCCATGGTGCAGAAATGTGGTGCCTGGAGAGTTGGAGAACTGGAAGGGGTTAAATATTCTCTTCCTGCCCCGTGTGCGTGTGAGTCTTGGTGGATTACTAGCTGTGTGAGAATAGCACATAACATCACAGTCCTCTCTCAGAGTGTCTGATAGCTCTGTTGTTGGTAGAAGTCAATGACTTTTAGAAGTCATTATGTTGATGAAAGTTAAGAAGCAGGTGGGAAGACTGTGGTGTTAAAAACTTTTGTGAAATGCTAATCATTACCAAATGCCAATTCCTTCCCCTCCTTCACCCCTTCACCCTCAACCCTCACAAGAATCCTTACCCTAAAATCACCTCATTAGCTGTGACTTTAGCTTCCATTCCTTAGTGAGACTGTAGTCAAAAATTCAGGTTAACCATGCTGTTTATGACTACAAAGTTAGTAGTTTGGTTTCCAAAGTTAAAGGAGCTCAAGAAATGAAGAGTATTTTCTTCCTCCTTACGAAATTTTGTCCCCAATAGGATACCATTTGTTTATATAATTTTTATCACGTAAAATTAGACTTCTGGAAAGATTCCAATTTTGGTGAGCAATGCATTAAACAAAACCAACCTCCAGTAATTTATATTCAATGTATATACAATGTGTATTTGATATATGTTCTTCCATAACTGGATTGGGTTGTGTAGACAGAATTTCTCTTCCAAGAAGCATCATATGCCTTAGCTATACATAATAATGAGATACATTTGTAGACAAAGGACCAGCTGAAGTACAAAGCTGAGGTAGACCAGAGACTGAATGCAGGATAATGTGGTTGGATGAGCCCTGGATTAGGAATCAGGAGACCTGGTTCCTATCAATGATCACTCTCTATTTAAATTTGGTCAAGTCATTTTTTATCTGGATCTAAATTTCCTTATGAGAATATTGATGATTTTCAATCTCTGCTTCATGGCATTCTGAAGTGACCCAAACGTTTCCTTGTTTTCAGTTTGGTGCTGGGCGCAGTAAGGCAGATCCTGCGCCCTATGTCCCTGCTTCAACAAAACCATCTTCACTTTATCTGCCCTATATGCCAGGCCTGTATGCTAGGCTTCAGCTAAAACTGATTGTGTTTCCCTGAGATGTTGGAAGCTGAAGCACATTCAAAAAATTCTTTCTTTCTTGAAAACCACCTGAAATCAAACAATCTGGTAGAACAGTTCTGTGTGCACATAGGAACTCTCCCAGGCTCGGCCCCTGATATGTGCTTCTCTAGAGCTCCCAACTCAGCCTGCCAGTCTATAACAAATTGAGCAAAGCCCCTGTTCACCATCAGATCCCAAAAACGTGTTTCATCCCTGTTCCAAGCTTCAAAGCAGACACCCACTGAGATTACAAATTAACATAAGAGAAATTTCCAGAGAAATTTCCTTCTAAGGCTAAAGGTGCCGTGGAAAATAGTGCCTTGCTCTTCCTTTCCATATCCGGACATAACCATCTCCCTTCCCCTGCTTTAGCTTCTCAGTATTACAGCTTTTGGTTTTATTACCACGGAATATATCAATTACTCATCTAATGTTACAGTAATGAGGGGATTAGGGTGAAATGTAGAAAGCATATGTTTAAGACTGCCTCCAGGAACCTTAGGTGAAGGAAGAAATTAACATTTATTCAGCACCTGCAGTGTCCTGGGTATAGTGCCAGGTGCTTCTATGTACATGAGCTAATGTAATCCTCAAAATAACACTCTAAGGAAAAAAAACTAAATAACACTGGAAAGTAGATATCATTGTGCCTTTTATATAAGGAAAAAGAATACAGGTTTAGAGAAATTAGATAAAATTTCCAAAAATACAGCAATAATAAGGTGGAGATGTTTGTCTCTAAAATTTTGCCCTCCATCCTGTATTCCAAGTGGCTCAACAAGTAAGATGGCGTCTGTGGTCTGTCATTAAGTCTACACCACACAGCCTGTTATACTAGAGCCTTCCCCATATGGTCCAAAATGCCATTTTTATTGTGCATGTGACATGGGAAATTCTGCTCACGCATTCGAGTACCAAGAGGAGAATGCCACCTCCTGTTGAGTACACCAGGACCAATGGGATGAAGCCATTCTAAAGAGAGCAGGGGAATAATTCTGAAGAACCTGTCGGTAGTCTTTCCTAGGGCCTCATCTTATTCTCATTTTATTTTCCACTAGTGATTTTAGAAGAGTATAGATACTGGGCCTAGAGTCAAAAGAGGTGTGTTCCAATCCTGGATGTGCCGTTTATCAGCAGTGTGACCGTGGGCAAGGCCCTTTTCTTCCCCAGCTTTCACTTTCCTCACTTGTAAAAAGGGAGACATGAGGATGATGGTTGTATTAATTCTCTAGGGCTAGTGTAACAAATTATACAAAGCAAGTGGCTCAAAACAACAGAAACGTATTCTTTCACAGTCCTGAAGGCCAGAAATCCAGAAGCAAGGAGTTGGCAGGGCTATGTTCCCTCTAAGCCTCTAGAGGAGAATTCCCCTGGCTTCTTCCAGATTCTGGTAACCCCAGGTGTTTCCGAGCTTATGACACTGTCACTGCAATCTGTCTCCATCTGCACACAGCCATCTTCTCCCTGTGTGTCTCTTCTTCACTCAGTACTTCCCTCTTCCTCCAAGACAGCAGCCGTATTGCATTAGGGCCACCTTGATGACCTCACCTTAACTACAAAGATCCTATTTCCAACAAGGTCACATTCACAGGTACTAGGGTTCATGACTTCAACATCTCTTTTTGGGTGACACAACTCAATTCATAACAGTAGTAGTAAATGCTGCAGATTGTTGTTGTAAGGATTGAATGAAGTGGCACATGGGAAAGTAGCAAGCTTATTATCTGCCTCATAGCAGGTACTTCCTAAAAGCTCAATTATTTTTCAGCCTTAGATCATGCCAATCAAATGAATACCCTGCTCATAAGAGAAAAAAAAGACAAAACCCAAGTCCATCAGGCCTATTGGGCAGTACAGTCCTTCCCTTGGGATTTGGAAGTTGCCAGTGAGACTTCCAGAGTAGAAACCAGACTGGGGTGACTTTCCCCTTGTATGCAGTGTCACCGTGCACACCCAGCCCTCACTGCCATGGCCTGCAGATCAATCCGACTCCTCACCCATTCCGCCAAAGTGAGGGCAGCAGGGACTGCAAAGAGGAGATCAGGCAGGGGTGCGGGGTGACAGACAAGTAATGCCCACCCCCCCCCCCCCCCCGCCGAAAGTTCAGAGACCATTACCAGTTAATTCTCTGTCTCTGTCTCACCTGCTGCTCACTGGGCCAGCCTGAGGCAACTTCACCCTGCCAGATGGGAGTCCCCTTTCCCCAAAGCATCATGTCTCCTGGCACTGCTACAGCAACTGCGGAAGCGACCTACTGTTACAGGTCCAGGCATAACTGTAACAGTGAGGCATACATCGGTGTTTCTCAAAGTGGGTTCTCTTGCTGCCATATCTTACACCTATCTAAACGTAAGGTAATTTCACTATGTCTCTAACCATAGCTTGTTTATAGAATCAGGAATGTCAGAGGCTTTGAAAACCACCCCCAAAAATAGCAGTAATAGTAATAACTTCACAAACTCAGGGAAACCATGAGAATCCAAGTGTGTCTATTGGAGTCTTTAGAAACAGTTGTCTTTCTATGCACTCTAAATTGTATGAAACATGAATTATTACTCCAGAGGTTGGCTGGGTCTACTTGATGGCAAAAGATTTGAAATGTGGTTCATGTGAAGTCAGCTACGCACATATAGCCAGCTTTAGTGATTTCTTATGGACTTAGTGCCTGTGTAGTACTTTATAGCATAGGCACCCATCGTCCATCAAGTGTTTAACTTGGACAGCAGAGAAATCTTGTGAGATATGAAGATCCTATAGTGCTATTGAACTAATTTCATAGTTTTTAAAAAACTGAAGTTCTGAGGCTTTGACTTCGAGGCCACACGGTTATAAAGTAACAATTTCAGGACTCAAGTCAAGTCTTCTGGTCCCACTACAAGCACTTTCTGTTGTCCAAATGTAGGAAAATTTGTAATTAAACCATGCCTGGGGCATTGATAATATCACTATTTCTACCCATTGAATATTTGTAACCCTCCTCTTGGCAAAGTATTCATAACCTAACGCAGTTAGATTGTAGTGAGCTGAATCGTGGCCGCCCAAAGACATCCTGCCCTAATCCTAGAACGTATGAATGTCACCTTATAAGGAAAAATGTTCTTTGCAGATGTGATTAAGTTAAGGATCTTGAGATGAGGAAAGTATCCTGAATTACCCGGGTGGGTTGCATATGTCATCATAAGTCTTATATGTTGTCATAAAAGAGGGGCAGGCAGGGACCGGACATAGACAGAAGGGAAGGTGGTGATGTGAAGCTAGAAGCAGGGGTTGGAGTGATGGACAAGGCAAGGAACACTGCCAGCCATGAGAAGCTGGGAGAGGTCAGGAGTGGATTCTCCCCCAGAGACTTTAAAAGGAGCATGGCAGGGGCGCCTGGGTGGCTCAGTAGGGTAAGCATCCAACTTCAGCTCAGGTCGTGATCTCGTCGACTGTGAGTTCGAGCCCCGCGTCAGGCTCTGTGCTGATAGCTCAGAGCCTGGAGCCTGCTTCAGATTCTGTGTTTCCCTCTCTCTCTCTCTCTCTCTCTCTCTGCCCCTCCCATGCTTACATTCTGTCTCTCTCTCTCTCTCAAAAATAAATAAACATTAAAAAAATTTTAAAGGAACATGGCCTTGCTGACACCTATAGATATATACCCAGGGTTCATATGCCCTCCCACCACTGAGTAAACAAAAGAACCCAAGTAGATTACTCCTCTACAGACGTAGCCTCAAACCTCTCTTCTCTTTTTCCTCTTTCTACCTCCAGGTCTCATTATTTTTAATGCTTCTGTCGATATTGTTATACTTTCAATGGTGTCCTTAATTCTTGACTCCTTCAATATTGGCTTTGAACAGTATCTACTGCCCACCTTCTCTTTAATATCAGGAGACGAGGACACTTTTACTTCCTCTATTCTTCCTGTGTCCCTCTACCTACCAAATCTGTTAATTATATTATCATTTTTACATTGCCGAGGCTTATGATGTCCCAAAAACATCTTTCAAGGTAACTAGGAGGGTCTTCCTCAGGCCTCTCATCTCCCACGAGGACAATCCTGTCTCCTGCTCTGAATGGGCTCCCAGTTCTGTGTCTAGAACTTTCTACTTATACGACCATCAAGAGGACAGAAATGCATTCTGCATCAGGAGGATGCATTCTGTGCTCAGAAACCATTCCAGGGAGGCCTGGGTGGCTCAGTCGGTTAAGCGTCTGACTTCAGCTCAGGTCATGATCTCACGGTTCATGAGTTCGAACCCCGAGGTGGGCTCCACCCTGACAGTGCAACGCCTGCTTGGGATTCTCTCTCTCTGACCCTCCCCGCTTATGGGCACGCGGGAGGTGTATGTATGCTCATGCTCGCTCTCTCTCAAAATAAATAAATAAACTTTAAAAAAAAGAAACAATCCCCTACCATACAAACAAAGTGATAGTTGGCCTACCATCCCAGTCCCACATTGTCCCCAGGGCCAAGTACTGCTGTGACACCAGTGCTCAGATTCCTGCTATGGACATAGAAGGATCACCACCTGATTTTATGTTAAGAAAAGTGAATATAGCATGTGCTTAAGGAATAAACTGAACCTGCTGAGAAAGTCTATCATATTTTCAACTACAGAAGAACCTGGAGAGAAAGGAGAATGGGAGAGACAAGATAGGAAGGTGAGGGGCAGAAGGAAAGAGGGAGGAAGAGAGAAATGGTCAGAACTGGGGAGAGGGTGAAGAGGCAGGAGTGAGAAAGGGCGGGAGGCAGCCACAGGAAGTGGATTCAGTGCATTCTCAGCTCTCTGGATCCTCCAGCCTTCACCTGGGGGTCCAGTGAGTTCCAGCCTACAATCATCAGCTTTTAGGAGTCCGCTTAGCTTATTAACGCTTACCAACTGCTCTTTGTACTCCAGTCTCTAGAGACCGTATGCTGCAAAAGAAAGTTCTAGGAGCCGACTTCACACCTGAGCTGTAGCCAGAACTCCACCACCCTCCACCCCCCTGCCTTCCCCAGCCAAACCAGCCCCAGGGAGGAACCCTGCCTTTGTCTCCGATGCCACACACCTGGCTGGAAAGGGCAGTCTGTCTCATTACTTCCTCCTCAGGCATCTCTCCAACTGGGCATCTGAGGCTTTCTGAAGTCAGAGTTCAATGGCACACACATAGTCACTTGTGTAGTCTATTCAGCAAGGCACGCCACTGATCCCATGCCCTTGAAATAAGTGAGCACTGCAGTATTGTTCCTTTATTTCCCTCCAGGCAATATTCAAAGGTGAAAAAGTCAAAGCTCTTCATAGGTTCCTCCTCTCTGCCTTCACCCTCCCTCTCCGTGCTTACCCCTCTACCCCACCACCCCATCTTCTGTCTCTCTAGCCCCAGGCTCTCAACCTCTCTCAAGTGACTCAGGCCCTTCCACTGGGACGCCCACTTGGGCTGGTCTTTCTGTGCATCCTCTCCTGACTTCCTGGCTTTTAATCCACCTCCATCAAAGCATACCCTTCTGCACACTGACTGAGCTCCAACTACCCCTGAAACACAGATCCCCACTTAGGCAATCATCCTGTCCGTGAATCTGTGTGTGAAGAGCCTGAGTAAAAAAAAAAAAAAAAAATGTTTTTAAATTATGGTACTAACATAGTATACTGGCTTTAGGCTATTACCTGCTTTCACATTTGCTTATTTTAAAAACTAGAGAGAACATGGTTGGGGTGACCTTTCCCCCTCACGAGACACTCTAAGCTGCACCCCCCGAGGGAATCAGCTTTGAGAGAAGAGTTACTTCTGGCACCAAGAACAAACATTTGTTGAATGAATGAACAAATGCCTTTATTCTGACGACAAAGAGGAGACTTGAGGAGGGGCTGTCTGTGAAGAGAGTACGTCTGCCCTGTTCAACACACACTCCTTCTGCCCAGCATGGTGCCCAACACGTTCTAGATGCTCAAGAAGTGTTGAATGAATGAACGAATAACGAGGTTTACCTGCAAAGCTTCCTCACATCTTGGGATACATTTGGGGGACTAAGACCAAGCCTTCCAGCAAAGACTCCACATCCCACACCATACACAGAGTTATTTTTCACTCCCCTCCACTGGGCCTTCGTTTTCCTCCACAGCTTGGCTCCTTCTCCAGACCTCTACATTCCCTTTTTAATACACATCCTAATTATTGACAAGCTTTCTTTTCCCCACTCTGGGCTGCCCTGGGAGTAATCCCTTGATATTTCAGAGAACATTCCAAGAATAGAGCAAGCTCTCCTACTTGACAACTAGATACTCAGTGAAAGCTGATGAATGAATGGATTAATGCACAAATTAATGGCCATCCCTGCTCATGCTTGGGAATGCTTTCAAGCCCAACCCTGGACACCTCATTGGTACTTCTTTGTTTTTGAAAGAGCCCAGGCAGCATGTCCATAGCCCTCAACTCCAGCCTCAGCCTTGTCCCTCAGCAATATCCACATTCCTCTCTGGGTTTACCTTAGCCAACCATAAAATGAGCAGGTTGAATTAGATCGGTGGTTTCCAAATGCTGATCTATAAAATTTCCAGAAGGAGGACCACACGGGATTTGGGGAAGGAAAAAACAAAAAACAAAACAAAACATTCTCCTGCTCTCCCTCTTTAACCCCAGCATCTAATTGCTTTCATCTATTTTACTTAGCCTCCATGCAAAATTGCTTTTCATTAAAGAATTCCTTGCCTTAATAGGAGTTTGAAAACCATTGATAACATCCAAGATCCATCCAAACTTGAATCATGATCTCATGATTTCACAGGAAGACACGTGATATACTAGCTTTCGAGGTAGACAGAAGGGATATGACCCAGCCAGGGCCACATTTCTCTATACCACCATCACCGTGACAACCAACCCTCAGTTAGGATGTCAAATGGGTACACTGGTCTGAGCCATACACCCTAGAACACTGAAGCCAGCAGCAGCCATAAAACATAGAACTAATGAGAAATATATCTGTCCCCATGGCTGCCAGAAACTAAATAAGTTGAGGGAGGGTTGCAAAAGTCAAGATGAGATCACCAAACTTCTGCTACCAAAAAGGTATATTTCATAGAATGTTTAGCTGGACAAGACCCTAAAAGTCATGGAAATGATCTGGAGTCTTGGAAGTAACCCTGGAATTGGAGTCAGAAGCCAGAATTCAAACCCCACTTCTGCCATTTGCTGACTAATGACTTTGCACAAGGTTCTTAACTCCCATGAGACTTACTCTCCTAATCTGTAAAATGGGGTACTATAACCCACCTTGTAGGATGTTGGGAGAATTAATTGACATGAGTTGTATGAGAGCATTTGGCTTAGTGCTAACACTTTATAAATAACTCTACAAGGGCCCAGAGGGAGGAAGTGACTTGCCCAAGGTCACACAACAATGGCTTTATGATCATGTTGCCTACAGCTCAGCATTGCCATGGTTTGAGAGGATTCTGGGGCCCAGGGAGGCAAAGGGGTCCACTAAGCCTTCTACTTAAGTTCCCTGGAGGGGGCGCTGAGACACCACCCAAGAGTCTCACTCTCAGGAATTCAATATAGAAAACACATTAAGACCTGTTTACATGGAAGTGCTGTTTATAATTATTGTTCCCTACGGGATATTCCCCTACTGCTTCCTCCAATCCTGTTTTAAACTGCTCTGCTAATAGAGCTTTCCTGGCTTCCCCCGGGGAGACATTCACAGATGCTAATAGAGACATAATTCAAAAATTGCTTGATATACATGCCCTCAATTTTCCCCAAGAACCACCTAAGATACCCAAACATGCAACGCACTCATCGGCCAGATGCAATTAAACATGCATGGTGTTAAATGTGCAGGCTGCTATTCGGCCGGGTCTGAATTAAGTTGAGGCAATCACAGCACTTTATCCTAAGATCCCTCCTCTGTCAAGTGCAACAGGAAAGAAGCAAGCTGCTGGATGGGAGCCCTGGAGGCCCCTTCCTATCGAGTCTGCACTTTAGACGAGATAGGGAGGCTTTTAAAAAATCTTCCAGGTCTGAAGATGCGAAGAATCGGTCCTGAGGAACTCTGGGGAATAATAACTTGCATCTCTCCGATGTATAAAGAAGAGAAGGAAAGCGGAAAGAAGCCAGGCACAACACTACAGCATTACAACGTTCATTACAAAAAGATCTGGCTCCAGATCCCGGAACAAGCGCTTGCTCCCTGTGGGACCCTGGGAGAGTCACACAAGCTTTCTGAGTCTTAGCTTGTCCAATGGCAAACTGAGGATCCCTACATCACCTCCCCAGATTTCTGGAAAGATAAAAGGAGATTTCACAAATAGTGAAAGCACTCGGCATATCTTCACATAGTAGGAATTCATTAAACTTCTTTTCTACACATCTTTTTCTAAAATCTGAATACAGAGAGCATGGACATATTTACGTGCTTGTTAAACAAGTACAAGAATGTTGAGAAAATCTAAAATATAGTAAAATTAGAAGGTTAAAAGAAGTAAACTAGACTGATGAAAAGAACTCTGACTCACCCAAAAGTAATAAACTTAATAAAACTCAGTATCTTGAGAGAAAATTAATATAAACGGAAAATAGCATAGGTTCAAGGTGACTTTGGAGATGTTTCTGAAGACTAGATCCATAACTGATTAGTAAACTAAAAATACAGAGTACTGGTAAGGCTACAAAGTAGAAAGGCAGGGTCCCTGTCCACCCCACCCCTTTTACTACAGAAGGAACTGAAGCCCAGAGAATGGAAATGTCCAGCTCAGCAAAGAACACTGAACCAGGGGGTTGAGGGATGTTGTTCAGTGTGCTTTGCCCTATGCTGGTCTTTCTGGGAAGGGACCAGACCTCCTACACATTGTCCCATAAAAGTGGTGCCAGACTGACACCCAGCAGAGTGACCCAGTCCACACACAGAAACGGACAGGAGGGGAAAAGGCAGGAACCACACCTGTTGCACACCGACTAAATGCACACTTCTGGGTATCCACCTAATCCTTGGGAAGACCCTAAGTAGTGAGTGTCCTTCACATATGAAGAAATGCCATTGGGCAGGCAATGAAATTGTGGAAGCCACACAACGAGTGTGTGACAGGCATGGGATTCAAGCCACACTCCTTCTGCACAGCATCCAACCCTTTCCACGTCTCCAGTTGACAGATTCAAATATCTGACAGCAGAAGGCTTGCCATCAACGTGACCTGATTGGAAGTGATGTGACTGAGCTTCAATCAAACTATAAATGTGGGGGCGCCTAGGTGGCTCAGTCAGCTGAGCGCCCGGCTTCGGCTCAGGTCATGATCTCACAGTTCGTAAGTTCAAGCCCCACATTGGGCTCTGTGCTGACAGCTCAGAGCCTGGAGCCTGCTTCAGATTCTGTGTCTCCCTCTCTCTGCCCCTTACCCCCCCCCCCAAAAAGTAAATAAACATTAAAAAAGTTTTTTAACCTATAAATGCAGAGATGTTTCAATTACATAAGGGTTTGAAAGAGCCCACACACTCTCCTGTCATATAATGTGAGCTGCAGCGACTGCAGCAGGCACTTGGGGTTTTGCCTGGAGAGGGACGAGCAGGCAGGCAGTGTAGGGGCCTGAGGAAGGGCAAGCAGCTGAAAGGAGGGAAAGCAACAGAACTGGAGGCGGCTCAACCCATGGCCTTCACCTTCACCTGTGCAGCCCTTTCCAGAAAGCACCATTGGAAGCACCCCCATTCACTCCTGAGGAGAACCTCAAACTCTTGGGGCCGATCTAGCACAAACGGACAGCCTGGCCTGGCCCCTCTGGGGGTGACAGATGTGATTGCTCCCAGACGGGGAAAGGGTGACGTCTCTCAGCCCAAGCCCTCCATTTATCTTCAGGACAATTTTAATTGGAAACCTCGCCTCGCTGCTGCCCACTTTTTCAGAAGTAATTAGAATGCTAATCTATAAGAAAGATGTCTATTAAAAATAAATTAATAATAGATAATACATTTTGGCTTACAATTTTGAATAATATGGCCATCCCATCTTAAAATAAAAATTCATATATTTTTAATAAGCCTGAGACATGTTTCCCAATGAACCACAGATGGTTCATTTTTATTATCCTATAAAGAGACATTATGGGTAAATGTTTTTTAAAAATGGCAAAACACAATCTCAGAGCTGCCCTCTTTTGGAGATCTCCAAGCACTTCCTAAGCGTTGGTGTTCCCTGCTGACATCATGGAGATTGAGACGTGAGGGTGGCCTCCCTTACCCTGTGAGACACCATTGATCCCCTGACCTTCATCTTTGATCAGACAGAATCAGCATGGCAAAATAAAAAACAGACATAGTTCAAATTCCAGCTTTGTTACTTGATGACTAATAACCAAGCCGTAATGATGGGTATTTATCAAGTAATCCTGGTGAGGTTATTTAAGGGGTATATAATGCAGGGTATGAAATCCACTGGACACAGCAACTTGCACTGAGAGGCTCTCTTTAAATGTCCCTTCCTCTCCTCCTAACATCTAGAATCAGGAGAAACATCTGAAGCTATTACCCCCATGTGCCCAAGTACCTGGCATAGTACCTACAAAGAGAACAAATACGTTCTGTCCCTTTGACAAGCATCCAGGAACCCTGCCACAAAAAGCTGTTGAGTTTGGAGAATAAGTCTGAACTATTCTAAGAAGGTGAGATGTGTAGAAAGCAAGGGTGGTAACCAGCTCTTTTTCCAGCACTGATCATCAGGTTATTGACTTACAATTTAGCCAAAGGTACATCAGCACTAACCAAACCCATCCCTGGAACAGCCCATTGCTCCCACCAGGAGACAGAGGGAGGTGTGACAAGCCCCCTTCCAACCCTCCCCACTGCACACCCCAGTTCCAACACACCCACCCAATTGCTCAAGCCTAGAAGAGCTTCCTCATCACCTCTTGATCCCTTTCGCTCACGCTCCCCTCCCCTACATCAGCAGGTCTGGTGGACTCTATCTGCTGGAGAGACTGGAAATCTGCCCCTCATTGGTCTCCTTCAAAGTTAACGTTTTTCAGCCAGTTGCAACTGTCTCCTAGCAGGTCTTTCTGCATCTACTAAAAACAAACACAACAAAACAAACAGCAACAAAAACCTCTCATTGAACCATAATATGCACCAGAACCCGTGTAACAAATACCCAGATTAAAAAAAAAAAAAAAAAAAAAAAGAAGAGGAGGACCATTACAGCATCCAGAAGTCCCTATTCACTCCAACCCAGTCACCTGTCCCCCAAGATAACGGCTCTCCTGACTTGTAACAGCGCAGATGCATTTTGCAGTCTATGTTCATCCATATTGTTGGACGCTGGGGTAGTTAACTCGTTGGAATTGCTATGCAACATTTCATTGTGTCAACATGCTAACAATTTGTTGTTTATTTTAATGTTAATTACACTTGGGTGAGTTTCTGGCTTGGGGGAATTATAAACTTGGTAACTCTCCTTCCCTTTGCTTTAAAGATAAAAATCCTGGGATGCCTGGGTGGCTCAATATTTATCTGACTCTTGATTTCAGCTCAGGTCATGATCCCATGGTCATGGGATTGAGCCCCGTGTTGGGCTCCATGCTGAGAGTGGAGCTTGCTTGAGATTCTCTTCCTCAAAAATAAACAAATAAGCATAAAAAAAAAAAAAATAAAGAGAAAACTCCTAAGTTGACTGGTCTGACCAATTACCATCTTACCTGACATGTTGGTCATTCTGCTCCACCACGTGGCCTCTACTTGGTTCCTCAAAAGACCAAATTCGTTCTCCTCTCCTGGCCCTTGCACATGCTGTCCCTGCTCTCTGAGACCCTTCCTACCACATTTTCTCATCTTTACACTTCTGCTCCCATGTCTGCAGACTCTCCCTCCCTCTAACTCACACCAGGTTCCTTCTGGTTTTTCTTCCTCACCCTGCCCCCACTCTTTTCATCTGAGTACTCAAGACAATGCATAATTGCATATCCGTGCGTGTGATTATTGAGTTAATGTGTCAGTCACGCTGAACAGAGGACTTGCCTGACTTCTTTGTGACCGTGTTGCTGGCACCTGGAACAGTACCTGGCACAGAATAGAAGCTCAATATACCTTTGTTAAGTGAGTGAAGGAACTCACCATCCCCTCAAGGAGCCCATGGTCAAGAGAGACAGAAAGGTCTCTGTAGCTATCGTGCAATGTAGTGGGTGCTGCAGGAGAGAGATCTTGCCGTAAAGATGCTGTCTGGGAAAGAAAGAAAAACTTCCATTTTAGAGGAAGTAGCCCGTGAGGTGACATTTTGTAGAGGACCCATACAACTCCAGTAGGAGTCATTCACACTATAGTCTAAATAGTGTCCCCTGGAGGAGTACACTGTAATGGGACAGATTTGAAGGAAACCCAAGAAATAACCCAGCAAAGGGAAGGAAATCAGGTGCTAGATGGAGCAGGAGCATGTGCAAAGGTATGAAAGTGTCACCCAGGAAGTCGGGTTGGGGAAACAGCAAGTACTTCTAGAGAGTGAGAACGTGTGGTGCTGGGTAATGCGGAGGAGGGAAGCAACAGACAAACCCTGAAAGCTAAGCAAGGAGCAGATAATAAAAGACCTTCCAGGCCTTATTAAGGAGGCTGGCCTTCCTCCTGCAGGCAGTGGCGAGCCTTTGAAGGCTTTAAAGCAAGGGACATATTCAGATGCATTTCCTTTGAACATCTTGTTTTCTCCTTCCCCAGAGCCTCCACACAAGAGGTTCCTGAAAAGCTCCCTCTATCTTCCCTCTGCACTTAGAATGTCACACACACGTACACACACACGCACACACACACGCACACACACACACACTTTCCTTTATCTAGTAAGTTCCCGCTCCTTCAGATTTCAGGCCCACCTTCACTCCCTCAAGGAAGACTCCCCTAACTACCTCCCCTGCACCAGAGCCCCTGCCACTCCATCTGTAGTACCAAATACCTCCCCAATTGCAGTACATCTCACAGTCACAATATTATATGTGTGTCTGATTCTTAGGTGAAGTCCCTCATGCACCGAACTGTGACGTCACTGGGGACAAGAACCATACCTGTCTTTGCTCACCATTGTAGTCACACTGTCGAAGTGTCTGGCACATATTGGATAACCCACAGTTAAGTGCTCTATGAATGACTGCTTTACAAAGAGCCTTCTGCCTGTTCGTGCAAAGAACCCATTGGTAGAGTGAGGCCACAGGCTGGAGGCTGCAGTTTTCCAATAGTCTTGGGGAGAGATGCTCAGTGCATAGCACTGGGCCCAAGGGATGTTCATGCCCCATGCTCCAGCTAAGAAATCTCAAAGTAGGCATTTTGGTTTTTGGTTTGTTTTAATTTTTTTTAAGTTTATTTATTTTTAAGAGAGAGAGAGAGACAACACAAGTGGGGGAGGGGCAGAGCTCGAGACACAGAATCTGAAGCAGGCTCCAGGCTCTGAGCTGTCCGTGCAGAGCCCAAAGCAGAGCTCAAACCCACGAACTGCAAGATCAAGACCTGAGCCGAAGGCAGACACTTAACTGACTGAGCCACACAGTTGCCCCTCAAAGTAGGCGTTTGGAACTCACACCTAACTGCAAAACCAAACTCTACCGGCTGTATTTTTTTTATTTTCCGTTTTCTTGATACTCTGGCATCTGGGCTTTGATCTTGGAGAGACCTCTCTTCCCCAGGCTGGCTAATTCCTAGGGATAGCAATGACTCCCCTGCAAGTGGACCTTGGGTACACAAACCCAGCAATCCGGAGCCCATACCCAACCATCTCTCTTCTCTAGCTCTCACACACCTAGGCAGTATTCCCTCTGCTCTAAATCACCACAGGGCCAGGTACCAGACAGCTAGGGACACCCCTACCGCCTAGAGATGGCCAAGATCATTCCAACTTTCCAGTCCTAAACTTACTCAGCATACCCACCCTGCCTCACCCATTCTTTCCCACGAATACCCCAATCGAGGCTCTGGGCCATGTTGTCCCCTCATCCCTCTCTGCCTCCTGACTGCCCCTGGTGCTTCCCTGTGTAGCCTCACATGCCATGCCTCCTGTTTGTAGGGATCTGAGTATAAACTTCTTCCCTTGTGATGGTCCCTTTCTGCATGTCTTACTGTACCTGATTAAAACAAATCCCAAGTACACATTTTAACACAAAACCCTGTGATGCGTTCAGGTGTCCCAGGGTTGTAACTCTTCAAAGACAAAACTGTGTGATGAAGGTCTTTCTAATCCTCGTGGCCCCCCACATGGTACCTCAGAAGACACTCATGAATGTTGCAGATAATGAACAGGAAGCTCAGCGGCCCCCTCATCTCCCGAGAATCTGCCGTAGCCCCCGGAATCAGGCCCAGGCGAGGAGCTTCTCCAGTGGCCTTGGGACCAACCAGTTTTACAAATTATCAACATCTCCCCATTAGCTGTTGCAATATTAAATTGTGTGACTGGAAATGAATGAATAATCCCACGGGCAAGTGAGGGAGACCAAGCAGCGGGGATTTAATAACAAGTCCTGCCCTCTCTCCAAGCAGAAGGTCTTCCTAATTAAATATTAAAAATCTATCCACACAGCTACAGCAAAAAAAATTGCTTTTTCAGCAGCGTCGTTTTGAGACGCTTCCTCAAAAGACCCAAGTGCTGTGGGAATGTCCTCTTGGGGACCCAAAGGAGGGAACGAGGGGACCCCCAGTGACAAGGAGTGCTGGGCGCCAGGCACAGGTCTGACACATGTGTTTTTCACACTGGGTCCTCATGAGGACCAGGAGACATGGGTAGGATCACATCCGACTGGCAGAATTGGCATTTTAATCCAGTTCGCTGTGGTTATAAGCTGATATGATATAACACAGCAGCCAAGAACGTGGGTTTTACTACCAAGCAGACCTGGATTTGAGCCCCGTGTCTGCCATTTACTCACTTGTGGCCTTGGGCAGGACACGGCACATCTCTAAGTCTACCCAGCTTCTTCAAGGGGGAAGCAGGGTGGATGGAGCTCACAGGGTTTGGGGAGGTTCTGCGAGATAATGTACAAGACGCACTAGATGCGGGCCCAGTACCCAGGAAATGCTTCTAAAATGTCCGCTACCGTTCTGATCCGTGGAAGACTGGCCCCTCCCCCTCCCTGTCCCCCGCAACCCTACCCTTGCCCCCCAGTGTCTCAGAAATGCCTTTACCAGAATGGAGGGCATCCTGTCCAACCCCCTTAACACCGTAGACTCCCTGCCAGCTGCACTTCCACTCTCATTACCTCATTTGAGTCTCACAAGAGCCCTGCCAAGTAAGGATCGTTCCCACCATTTTCCAGTGTTGAAACTGGGTTGGTAAACTTGACCTGTTGCCAAGGCTACAAGCCGGAGGCACTCCACCGTCACCTGCCTGGCTGCCTGGGCTTCTCCTCAGGGAAAAGGCCCTGGGCTCTGGGCTCCACCCACCCCCAGTCCCAGGGCTTCTGAGGCACTCCCCATCTGCTCTTTAAGTCGATTTAAAAAATAACCTTTTGGATTTCTTCTTATTAGAGATCTGTACCTACTCGTTGCAGAAAGTTTAGAAAATACACATGAGCACAAAGAATATAACAGCCATCCATAGCCCCAACCCTCAGTGATAACCGCTAAAAGTTTTTATGTATGATAGCTTAGAGATAGATAGATAGATAGATGATAGATTGATAGATAATTTCCTGTTCTACAAAACCTGTTTTTTTCCACTTCTGGGAATATTTCTGAGAAATAATTTGAAATGCGTATGGAATTACCTATATCCTTAATCCTGGCCCCTATTGTTTCCTATCTCCCTCGTCTTTTTCTTTAATTATTATTATACCTTTTTTGCATATTTTTAAATATTGTTTTAAGTTTATTTATTTAGTTTGAGAGAGAGAGCTAGCAGGGGAGGGCCAGAGAGAACCCCAAGCAGGCTTCGCACCGTCAGTGGCGAGCCCAACACAGGGCTCAAACCCATGAGCCATGAGATCATGACCTGAGCCATAACCAAGAGTCGGAGACTCAAGTGACTGAGCCACCCAAGCTGCCCCCTTTTTTGCATATTTAATCTCTCCCTTTCAATGACAACTGAACCTGTCCTCCCCAACCTCCCCCCGCCCCCCCCCCCCCCCCCGCCCCCGACAAGGTATGGGCTAACTGAAGTAAGAATAAAGGAGTAAGTTGCAGATTAGCTAGAAGTTTTAGTCCTGGGAGATTTTCTCCAGCTTTATAATATTCCTGATGCCCTGGAGTCAGGTCTCCAGCCAAGCCTGACTCACCTTTGGCGTTCTAAACAGCAATTACCAGGTTGCTTGGCATTCCAACAGAAACTTCAAATATCTCACATTGTGGATTTTATTAACCCATAGGGAGAAACAGGCTTTCTTCTCTGTCACTCATTTGCAGAAAGCTGGGACCGAGCCTAAGGTCTTGGGCCTATTTGATTAATGGAGGCTCTCCATTGCAATGAGCCAGCAAGGAGAGGAAGGACACAAAGCCAACAGGCAGAGAACTGACCCTGCAAAGCCATTCTCCGTGAAGTCCCCACAAGTCGGGAGGGGCCAAAGACATCTCTATTCTCTTATGATTAATATCAGCTCTCATTGGGTGATTAATGCTATAACTCATAACTCTCCACTGGCTTCTCAAAAAGGAAAGCCTTCTGTACTCTACTTGCTTTGCTGTTTGACGCCACTAAAACTGTTAACATGACCCCAGGACCCAGCACCATACGGTCCATGTCCGCCTCTCATTCCCCTGTCCCTTGCTCATGGAGTCCTTGCCTCCAGACACAACCTCACCCTCTCTCTTGCCCTGGAGCAGGCTCACTCCTTCCCATCCTGGAGTCCTTGGAGAGACTGCTCCCTCCCTCACTGCACCTGGCCATCCCCTTCTTGTTCTTGGCTCAGCATCTGGACTGCCACAGAGGACCCCCGTGGTTACCTGTTTAAGTCCACAAGGCATCCCTCCGTAGCACTTCCCTCAACTGTAATTCAGAAAGTACTTATTTGATATCTGCCCACAGGCAAGGACACAAGCAGCACTCCTGTTCTCATCTGATTGGCCAGCACTAGCCACATGATCATGCCTAACTTCAAAGGGGCTGGAAATGCATCCCAGCATGTGCCTGTAAGGAAGAGAACCAGAAATAGTTGGTGACAGCACTAGTCATCACCAAATGATTATGTTTTGTTTGAAAAAAAGGTGTTATTCCACAAAAATCACAACACACACAACTGAACACCAAATGCACTAGACCAGACTTGCTAGGACCATCTTCACAATGAAACAAATAGCATCTACTTACATTATCCCACCTGAAATATCATGATTTTAATTGTAACATTAAAATTATCAAAACAATCCGCACACATAGCTTTAAAAATATTTCAAACAGTAATGAGCGATAAGGTGAAAAGGAAAGTATGCCTCCTTGCCCAGTTCCCTCATCCCATAATCCTACAGAAGTGATCATTATAGACAAGGTGTTTCAGGATTTGAGATGCAGGTAGGGAGGTCGGGGAAGGCTTCACAGAGAGGCATGACTGGAAGCTGTTTGGGTTTCTCAAATGTGAGATTTAATTTTCAAAGATTCCTATGATCCAACTGAAGCTTTCTGGTAAGGCACTTTGGGATTCATGTGAGGAGAAATACTGCTGTCTCTCGGCAAAGTAGTTAGAAGAGCTAGGAATTCCAAGCCAGAGCTCCAATCCGGAAAATTCCAGCAAAGCATCACTCTAGGCTTAGTGGTTGCCACCCACCACCCCTCAGATTAAAAAGCTTCAGAGCCCTGTGACCCACTAACATATTCATAAACTAACTCAGATAATTAATCCTGGATCATTTATCCTCTTAAAACTATACAAGTTTTCCAGCCGGCCACCCTGACTACTAAGAGTTATTCTGTGGGCTCTCCATAGGTTGCAAGCTGCTCAGCCGAACAGAGACACCCATTAGGAAACTGAGCCCCAGCTCTCCCCAACGAGTGAGGAGGGGACTTTATTGAATGCCTTCAATATGACAGGCATCCACTCTGAAGTGGTTCCTTGATCCTAACAGGTGGGGAGGTGGGTGCTGCTGAGCCCATTGTACCACTGAGAGCACTGAGTCCTGTAGGCTGGAAATGACTTGGTCACACTCACCAGCTGCTGAGCTGCAGAGCTGGGATTCAAGTCTGACTGTTCTGACTGCAAAGCTCACCATCATCATTCCCCTCTCGCTGATGCTGAATTTGGCTGCCACCTTCCCCAACCATTGTGTATAAAATGATGACCCCCGTGACCCATTTCTCTCTAGTCCTGGAACCCTGCTTTGTTTTCATTGACAGGAGACACATCACCACCTCTGTTCACTGCTCTATGCACCGACCCCCAGTGCCTACAAGAGTGGCTCGCCCTCAGTAGGTGCTCTGTGATTATTTGTTGAATGAGTGAATGGTGCTATGAAAAGAAGACCAACCTGAGTTTAATCCTGCTCTGTCAGGAATCCAGTGTGTGACCTTGGATAAGTCCACTTTGCTCTCTGGGCCCCAGCAGCCATATCTGTGAAGTCAGAGGGCAGGATAAGAGCATCTCTTTGTAACTTATATGCCCTGTGACTTACACAGCCTGTCACCCAGAGCAAAGGTTGCTTTCGTTCTCAGAAAGGGGAAACAAGATTGGAAATGCTAAAAGGATGGCAAAGAGCTCGAGGCAAGGGAGGAGCTGGGGGAGGGACCCTTGAAACCATTTGGTGTCTGCCCTCCTGCCCACTGGGACCGCAAATTCTCAAGCGCACAAGTGTGAGAAGCTTGGGCAGAGGAATTTGGTCCCTGTCTTGCTGAGACAGAGCAACAACCACAAAGAAACAGGAGTGAGGCCAGGGGAGACCCATGGGATGGTCCCTTAGGCCAGAAAGCATCTGAGTGTTAATCAGATGATGAGATCAGTGTTTGCTCTTCTGCCCACCATCTTTGTGATTTCAGGGAGGTCTCATAAGAACTCTTGATTCCATTTCTTCAAATGGGAAAATTAATATGTTCTCTTTCCTCTCTGCACCTCAGTTTTCTCCTCTGTAAAATGGGAACAATATAACACTTATTTCATAGGAGCTGTGTGATGTGAAAAGTGGCTTATTAGAATCGAAGGCTGAAATGCACTGAGCCAGAAGTTCACACAGCCTGAATCTGTACAGAGGTCCTCTCTAATCTCAGGGCATCCCTTTTTGCTCCATGCTGCTTGGGACCCAAAAAATGAAATTGTCATGTTTCTAGATTATCACAAAATACACAACAGTCACTTGGAAAAATATGATATGGGGTAGGGAAAGGGGTGGTTAAACTGGGCTCATAGAGGCAGGTAATGTGAATGAGTGATATTGGAGGACTGCCCCTCGGTCTTAGTTCTGGGGGTGTAATAGGGACTAGTGGGGACTGTGGTTTACTAGCGAGTGTGTGCCGTGTCTGAAGCGAGCAGCCGCTCCTCAGCTCCAGCCAATTGTTGCCATGTGATAATGTGGTAATGCAGGCCCACACAGACATAAATTCCAATTTCTAAAGAGAAGCCAAAACCCCATATTTTATGTGCAATAAATGTTGTCAAAACTCACATTTAAAAGAAGTGAAACAACAACTGTACCCCGTGGGCTGCCAGATTGGGATTTCTAAACTAAACTGTCAGACGACAGAATTAGCCACTAAATTAGCCAAATACTTTCTAGATACTCTCTTGGCAGCTTTCTCAGGATTCAACATTATATCCTATTTAGTTTCTCGTAATTCTACACACTTAGAGCAAATAATGAGCGCTTAGCGCCTACTGTGTGCAGAGTGGCTCTAGACATCATAAAAGTGAGGTACCAAAAATAAAACCAGAACAAAAACAGGCACAAGACACAGTCTCTCCACCCCTACCCTATCCTACCCCACCTCACTCCCGTAACTGACCTCTGCGACACCCAAAGGTAGATTCTGATACCTGCTGGGGGACGGTTAGAGACAGTAGGCGCTTCAGGAGTTTGGACAGAGAGAGCTTTCCCTGCGGTGGTCTGCGAGAGCTGCCCAGAGGACATGGCTCTCGAGGCAGGTTTAAAGGGTGGCTGAGATCGAGATCAGCTGATGACACACTCTGGCAGAGACAGGGGACTGCGCCTGTTGCAGAAGACCCATGCAGGGTGGTTGTGCAGAATTGTGCTGGGGAATCTAGACTTTACCCTGAAGATCCCTCAGGAGGAAGCTGGTAGGTTGTAATGGGGCAAAGCTGATGGAAAGGGACCCCCTTATCCTCCTGCATCCTCCAGGATGAAGAGCCTGGGCACTGGGTCCAGAGGCCCCTCTAGGTCTGACTCTTTGCCTCTTGTTTTCTTATTTGACACAACGCAGAACAGACAAACAGGCCAGAGCTTCCCCTGACAGCTTCGTGTAGGCTGTTTCCTCAGGGGTGGGGGAGATGCCTTCATGGTAATGATCTGGATCCTGAAACAATTCAGAGAGGCAGCAGGGCTTTGAAACAGGCCGTATTTCCTTTTTTTTTTTTTATGATGGTTTCATTTTACATTTTTATTGGCTCTCCACTGATTGCTCTCGGGCTCTCTGACGGGATGTGAGATGCGCTGACATTTATAGAAATCAATACATTAATAAATCACGAAGTTCATAATGTCTGATTTGCTTCTAAATGAGACAGAACTATTATCACCATAAAGTCGCACATAAAATATGCCCAATTGTGATGTATTGTATAGTCTAATCAAAGGCATTTGAGTGAATAACCTTTCCCCAAAAGAAGGAAACAATCAAAGCTGAATAACGCCATTAATAATTCAAGGTATGTCTGCCAAGGCTTCATTTATTAAGTGCACAGTTAAGAGGCTTCTGAGCTGAGTCCCACAGATGACACCTTGCCATCTTCTCCCTGCCTCTGGGCAGGCAGACATCCGCGCTCCGATGAACTGGCTGCACTCCCTGCATTTGGCAGTGGATGTGCGAGGGTAACGTCCAATAGACTTCTCCAGCTAAGAAATGGACCAAAACAATACACATTTTGACCCTCTGGATTATTAAGGGCAGAGGACATGGAGTCATGTAGTAACTCTAGGGGAGAAGAGGCAGGAAATTTTCTCCGTGACGGTCAGTTATTGTATCCATAGACTTTACACTCTGGGCCCTGTGTTTCTGGTGTCCACCGCTCACTGATGCTCTGCCCTGTTCCCTGACAATCTGCAGCCCGAGGTGCTCGATGCTCTTTCAGCCAGCATCCTGTGTTTGCTTCTGTCCATTGCGGTTAATATAGAATGATAATACTCACTTTAATCAGTTAATGTCCAACCTGAGCTGGCAACTGAGTGCCTTTCTGACAGAGTCAATCACAGAACAAACAAATCTTCCTGTATTAAAGAAAAGCACAATTAACTAGATCCATCAGAAAAGGCGTAATTGTGGCCTACAGAGTATCTACAGACTTGATTACTGGATTCTGCCTTTGAGAATCACCCTTAAAGTCACAGACATAACACACTATTAGATGAGAAAAACATTTTTTGAGGACCTACTGTGTGCATAGAGCCCTTTACATATCTTATCTCATTTAGATTCACAACTACAAGGTGGGTATGATTATAGCTGGAATTAGCCTAATAACCATATACCTCCTAGGGACAGCGAGATGATTAGATCAATCCTAAAACTATTACCATGCTCTCTGAGCTCACCAAGACAGGCACTTAATATAAGGATACATTAATACTGAATTCCAGCAAAAGCTTACCAGGCCAATCTCCATTATTTCCCTGCTTGTGATTATTCTATATGAGGTACAGAACCTTATTTTCACGATAGCAACAAAGAAAAGGTTTATTTGGTTAGACTACTGGAGCTGAGCCTGCTTTATGCATTGTTTTTCAGGCCCTTAGCACACTAATTTGGGATAGTTAAACATATGCCAACGTAGCAGCAGTAATATGATGGAGCTGGCTCATACCCACGGATTGTGCACTGCACTTCCCAAATCCACATCCTGTGACTTCAGTTGACAGCCTGATGGGAATATTTACACCAAAGAAATTGGAAAATGGTATCAATCAGGCTTTTCCCCCATCCCCAAATGCCAGTTGTTAAACACTTACCAGCCCACCAGGGCAAGCCCTCTGCCTGGAAACTATCACCTGGTAAGTTGTTAAGTTAACTGGATAGCAATGAACTACCCTTCAAAACACAGGCTAAAAGACAAGATTTTCACACCTTAGCCTGACCTTGATCCAGGGAATTTCCACTGATGAGAAGATTCTATGCCCAACCTAACAGAAGTCCTAGTCACACAGCAATCTTACTTTTCCTTTGAGTAATTTTTTTGACCCCTCTCTGCACCTTCGTATTTCCAACTTAAAACTAGCAGTGCCCTTTCCCCGTGGAAAAGAGCAGTAACAAAATCCTACCTACATGCTCTTCTTATCTCGTGCAGAAATATTCGAGACTCACTTATCCTGGGCAACATGCCCCCCACCCCCCAACTCAGGGCAGCCACCACTCATGAACTGGCCATCTCCATGTGCTGGAACTTCAGGACAGGGTCCCCCGAGACCAAAGGAGAAATGGCGGGAGGTTCCCCACTGCCTCCTGACTGCTAGCTGGTGGCAGGATTTGGGCCTTGTGTGACTAATTGCTCCTAGAGCTGTGAGGACTGCTGGTGCCACCTAAGTACACCATCCAGTTTCATCCTGGGACACTTTTTACAGACACAGAGGTCCACTTAAAACATCATCGAGAGATTTCCACCTGCAGCTGAGACACTGCAGTGACCCTGACATTTCTACCCTGCAGCCTGGCCACAGCCTTAGCTGGAATGAAATGTTGTTTGGAGGTGAGGAGACACAAGAGTCCCTAACGTATGTGGCCTTGCTCCCTGTCCTGAAGTACCACTTAGGGCTCCTTTCTGCCAACTCTGGGATCTAAATGACCCACTTATTTCCCAGAAGTTTCTTTGTTTTTTTCAATCTCAGTGGAAAATGTGCAAATGTTATGCTGTCACACAACCAACAGAATTGTGATTTATGTCTGCATAATGGCTTTGTGGACTTTTAATAATTACATTATATTTCTGACACCTAATCTCTACTACCACCAGCTTCCGAGGTACATCTGACACTCACCTTCCCACACACCCACCCACGCACCCACCCAATGTGCTGATCTGAAGGCCATGTTCAAAAACACCCTCCTTTTGGGAGAAAGGTCAGAGAACCGAAATATGCTATATGCGGAAGAATTTTCAAGTCATTTGACCTGGAAAATCTCCCATCAAATGGAACAAGCAATACTCAAAGATTTTCTTTGAGGGACTCTTTTTTTTTTTTTCAGAAGATTTTCAGGACTAAGGTGTAAATGAATGAGAAATGTATAAATTCAATTTCGCTTAAGAGGGGCAGGAGGGTTTCAAGATTAAGAGAACAAACGCTTGGAGCAAAACATGATTTGAGTTTTATTGAAGCAAGAAGACTGAAAAAAATGTCTGGAACACTCAGAAAATCTTTATCAAAGCTCAGCTCAGCACTCCCGGGACTCATCGTTAAGTTTATAAAATTCAGAGCTGACGAGTTGTGTGTGCTGTGTGTGTCTGAGTGAGCTTATGACTCACCTCCAAGCCCCTGCTGTAAGAATCTCAGCCCTCAGCCTCCAGGATTACACTTGAGGACCAGATAGAACTTGTCCCCCCCGCCAGCCCCCTGCGCCCCCCACCCCGGTCCATACAGGCACCACCAAGGATCTTCATCGCTAATAATAATGGGGTAAATTGTCAATCAAAAAAAAAAATGGTGTTAGTCTCACCCAGAATAAATCAATCGACCATGTTTAAGGGGAGAGAAAAGATCACAGTTTCAAATGCCAGCATGCCATCTCTAATGTAGTCTTTAATGTAACCAACATAGTTTAGGCAACGCTGAAAATGAACCACTAGAAGCACTAGAAATATGATTTCAAGAGGCAGCACAGCATTCAATTTTAGGCATTCAATTTTATGCACACTGTCACCTAAATTATTTGCAGCTCAAGTATGTCATGCTCTTTAAATTTCCCTCTGGGTTCAGTTTTCACAGCGTCCCACAGTTTTGATATGTTATATTTTCATTATCATTTGATTCCAAATGCTTTCTAATTTCCATGAGGTTTCTTCCTCCATACATGGGTTATTACGAATTCGAACCATGTTGCTTGGTTTCCAAACATTTGGAGATTTCCTCTTTTTTTCTTCTTCTCTTGATTTCTTGTTTAATTCCACATGGATAGAAAACATTCTGAACAATTTCATTTCTTCAAACTTTGTTGAGATTGGCTTTATTACTCAGGAAGTGGTCAATTTTGGTAAATGTTCTCTGAGCCCTTGAAAGGAATGTGCGGTATCTATGGCGGTTGGATAAAGAGCTCCACTCCTATCAATGGAGACACATTTGTTAATTGCATTGCTCATATCCTCTATACCCTCATCGATTTTTTTTTATCAGTTGCTGAGAGAAGGGTTTTGAAATCTCCAATTATGACTGTGAATTTGCTAGTTCTTCTTTTCTCTGTCAGCCTTTGCTTTGTATTTGGAAACTATATTATTTGTGCATACTAATTTGGAATTGTTGTATCTTCCTAGTGGATGGCACCTTCATTATGCAAACTCCCTTTCTCTCTAGCAAAGCTTCTTGCCTTAAAGTCTACTTCCTCTAGTGTTAAAATAGCCAAGCCAGTTTTTCTTGACATGTGTTTGCATGTTGTACTTTCATTTCTACTTTTTCTGTGTCCTAATTAATAAGCATCGAGCTAGGGCTTGGTTTTTATCTGAAGATGGCTTTCTTGTATTAAAGATTTTCTGTTTAGCTTTGCATTTCAACAGTTTTATTGTGATGTGCCTTGGTGTGGTTTCCTATGAGTTTCTCTGCTTGGGTTTATGCTTCCAGAATCTGTGGCTTGACATCTGTGGTTTGATATATTTAATTGGTTTTTTTTAATGATCAATTGTCACTTCAGATATTGCCTCAACAGCATTTTTTATCTCCTCCCCATTGGGAACTCCAGTTACACATATGTTAGAACTTTTATGAGGGGTGCCTGGGTGGCTCAGTCGGTTAAGCATCTGACTTCAGCCCAGGTCATATCTCATGGTTCGTGAGTTTGAGCCCCGCTTCGGGCTCTGTGCTAACAGCTCAGAGCCTGGAGCCTGCTTAGGATTCTATGTTTCCCTCTCTCTTTGCCCCTCCTCTGCACACACTCTGCCTCTCTCTCTCTCAAAAAAAAACTATATGTGTGTGTATATATATATATACACATATATATATATGTATATATACATATATACATATAAAAGAACTTTTCTTCGAGTCCAATATGTCTCTTATGGTCTTCTCTGTATTTTTCGTATTTCTCTCTCTGTGTATAAGTCTATATTTTTCTATTGACCTATCCACCAAATCATTCTCTCTTCATCTGTGCCCAACCAGCCGTTAAATTGATCTATTTAGTTGTTAATCTTGGATAATATATTTTTTAATTCTAGGACTATATATATATATATATATATATATATATATCCCAGTTCTCCAAGTCTCTGGTGGAATCTCCATCTTTTTATTTATTTTCTTGAGCATATTCACCATTATTTTAAGGCCCACAGTTGATAAAGCCAATATTTAGATCACTATGAATCTATTACTGTATTCTGTCTTTTTCTCTTGGTCCTATCTTAATATGCCTGGCAAATTTGCAATGAGTGGTGAACATTAGAATACAAAATGTGAACACTATCTGGCTGAACCTTCAACTTCTGCAAGGTAACTGAGCAGGAGCAAATAAACTTAATCCAAATAGGGATTGAGTTGTTTCGAGGCTGGATTTCAATCTTTGAGAGGCCTGATCCACTTCTAATATGCCTTGCTCCTAGAACACAGTCCTTTAGGGGTCAAACTGAAAGCCTGAATGTTCACCAGGAACCTACCTCCTAGAAGACCCTGAATCTAACCGCTAACCCATAACCCTGTGAGCCTGCCAAGAGCTCCATTTAGCTCTGCAACCTTTGGGCTGTGGTTTTTGCTTAGTTTCCATTGACCTCAGTCACTTATGATAGCTCAGGTTGATAACATTATGTCTGTGCTCCCCTCCTCTGTGGCCCCTCCGGTCTTGGCCCCTCGAGCCCTGAATGTCTTCGTAGGACTGATCCCATTTTTGTCTTCCCAGATTGCTGAAAGTTCTGCTTATATTATTTCCCCTTAGCAGACCCTTTTGCTCAGTTTCTCAAGCTCAGAACCCATGCCACTTATAAATCAGCATACCCTGTGAGATGAAAAGCAGCACTGACTGTCAGGCTCACCTTAATGAGTTTTTCTTCCCTCCAGAATCATTGCTTCTAAAGATAGGATAAATTGGTAGCTCTCCAGTGCCTTCAAACACGTGTGTTAAGGTATTTTTTCCTGTTCCCCCACCCCCTGCCCAGTCTTTAGGTGTCTTTTTGTTGTTGTTACCATGGTAATTTTTAAAATTTTTTTAATTGGTTTATTTCTTTAATACTCCTTTTCCAGTTGTTCTCAGTAAGAAGTCAGCTGTACTAGAGGAGAGCTCACCCTGGCCTTTTGGCTTCTGTATCATTGCATATGATAGATATTCCCTTTTTCCCTTCCTTCTTGAAGACTCAAATAAATTACCAGCTCCCCTTGGAGCCATCCCTGCCACCCCTTTCAATTTCCTGCCATCCAGGGGTTATTCATGAAGAGCTTCCTCCTCTTGGCTCCAAATGCCTCAGCCATGTCCACACTGCCATGCCACTACTTGGCCTTGGCATGATTTGCCAGCGAAGGGTTCCAGGCCAGCAATCCATAGCATCCTACAAATGGGAATATCATATTTGGCCCATGCTGTATGTTTCCAATGTTAAAGTCATTGATAACAGCTAAGAGTCAGGACACAAACAATCTTAACTGTAGCAGCTCTTAAGAAAAACTAAAAATCTGGGCTCTGTGAACCTAAATTCTATATAACAATGACTGGCTGTGTAAGAGCTGTTTCCCTTTCATGGGGTAATGACTCACCAGTTCTCAGTCCCTGCCACTCAGGTTGTACACCCAGCACCTGACTCATTTAAATTACTTACCAACTACTACTGGCATTTGAGTTTGTAATCCTGGTCTCTGTGCATGTCTCACCACTAGTCGGACAGCTCCATATGAACAGTCTGTCTTTTCATCTCTCTCCCAATCCCATCCCTGGCATGGCAGAGACGGTGAACCCTTATTTGTAGACATACCACTACAAAAATGCTATGTAAGTATTTTTAAGGCTGTGAAACTATTCTGGAGGATTCTGTAGTGGCAGATACGTGACATTATACATTTGTCAAAACCCACAGAACTGCACCACACAAAGAATGCACTCTAATGTAAACTACGGACTTTAGCTAAAAATATTTTAATCTTGGTTCATCAGTTTTAACATATATACCATACTAGTGCAAGATGTTAATGATAGGGGAAGCCGTGAGGTGATGTGCATGTGAACTTTGTATTTTCTACGTAATTTTTCTGTCAACTTAAAACTGCCTTAAAAATAAAGTCTATTAGAAATGGTAAATAAGTGCAAATGCTATTAATCAGAGTGATAACAGAGGGCAACTAAATCTGGCAAAATAAGTTTCTCCCATGGGATTCAGATCAGGACCAGGTCAAGAGCAGAAATATTTACCAGAGGATGGATATCCACCTATACCACCACTTAAATTTTTTTTAATGTTTTATTTTATTTTTGAGAGAGAGAGAGCACTGAGGGGGACAGAGAGAGAGAGAGAGAGAGAACAGGGGAGGGGTAGAGAGAGAAGGAGGCACAGAATCCAAAGCAAGCTCCAGGCTCTGAGCTGTCAGCACAGAGCCCAATGCGGGGCTCAAACTCACGAACCGTGAGATCATGACCTGAGCTGAAGTTGGATGCTTAACTGACTGAGCCACCTAGGCGCCCCTATACCACCACAGCAGAAAATGAGCCCCTGCTGTCTGGGGTTATGGGTGGGGAGTGACCAAAACACACTTAAAGTGATAGCTGGACTGGCTCACACACTCTTGGTCAGGAGTGATGGAAGGACAGGAGGAAGTTCAAATAATAGCCTACAGAGGTAAACCAAGTTGACCCCCCAAATCAACCCCAAAGGCCTGCAGGAGAGCAACAAGACCCCCACTTTCTACTCTCTGGGACCTGGACCCAGCCAACTCTATGGTGCCATGAAGGAGTTTCCAGGTCTGATAATCCGTCTTATGTTTCGTATTCAGCACAACAGGGGACTTCACCTGCCTCCACTCTGCTCACAAGTTCTAATGTGCTAATTAGTTTTTTCCACAGCCCCCCCCCCACCTTGTTTTCCCCTGCATCGGTGTTACTTATCAAGCTCCTAAAGGGAAAAGAGAAGCATAGGCTTGTAGACTGTAAGCTCCAGGAGAGCAGGGAACAGAGTCGTTTCATTCACTGAAATATGTAGGTATGTCACTGATGATTGTTGAGTGAGCAAATATAGAATCCTACAAAATGTGCAGCTTCAATTTTTTTTTTTTTTTCAACGTTTTTTATTTATTTTTGGGACAGAGAGAGACAGAGCATGAACGGGGGAGGGGCAGTGAGAGAGGGAGACACAGAATCGGAAACAGGCTCCAGGCTCCGAGCCATCGGCCCAGAGCCCGACGCGGGGCTCGAACTCACGGACCGTGAGATCGTGACCTGGCTGAAGTCGGACGCTCAACCGACTGCGCCACCCAGGCGCCCCCAAAATGTGCAGCTTCAAATGACAAGGTAGCAGAGGGGGACCATGGGGCCTCTGTTGTGAAGGGTATCATATAAGCCACTTTACAACCAAACGTGCAGGTATTTTCAAGGACCCATCCACATCCGTGCATCCTCTGCCCCATGCCATCCCATCACTCTTCGGGCTGCATGGCTGCATGGCTGCGGGCATGCTCAATGAGCCCCCTGCTGGGAGCCGTGGGCACTGCGAGGTGACCCATTACTCTTGCCTGCTCCCACCTGGGGAAAAGGATAAGGAAAAGGTCAGCACCAGCTCTGCTACAAGATCTCTTTGCATATGTTGAGCTGGATGGTGATCTGGACACCCTCCGAGTGGAACCTCCATGGAAAATAAAAGTATGCTTTGTCTTTTCGATGAATGGATTTGGTAAAATGTTTTCTTACTTTTTCCTAGACATCGCCTGGTGGTATTACCAGTATCAGAGAGGTAAAAAAGTTTAAACTAACTTGACTACTTTAGTCATATTACTTTCAAAAGAAGAGCTTCTTTTTTTAACGTTTATTATTATTATTATTATTTTTTTTTTTTTTTTTTTTTTTTTGAGAGAGACAGAGAGAGACAGTGTGAGCAGGGGAGGGGCAGAGAAAGAGGGAGACACAGAATCTGAAGCAGGCTCCAGGCTCCAAGCCAGCAGCACAGAGCCCAACGCAGGGGCTTGAACCCATGAACCACAAGATCATGACCTGAGCCAAAGTCGGATGCCCAACCGACTAAGCCACCCAAGAGCCTCCGAAGGAAGAGTTTCTTAATCAAATAGATTTTGTAATTAGTCTACTCATTCACCAACTTTCTTTGCCCCCTGTTAGCAAACACCACCTATATAGAAACAGCCGGAAACTTTCTTTTAGAGACAAGTTATAGGAAGAGGTTTGCTCCTAATAAGAAACGGATATGTTTTTCTCTAATGGGCAACAAGATAATATGTAAAAGCTCAGAGCCAGTCTGTGACTCAAGCTTGGTCACTGCTTGGAATAAATGACCTGTATTTCTAAGTTGTCTTTTTCCCCATGGCCTTGACCTCTTAATCAAATCAACATTTTCTGAGGCAGTTTTTCTTGTTACTTTATCTCTTTTAAATTTATTATATTTATTTCCTATAATCAATTTTAAGCCCTTTGTGAAACAAAGTGGAATGTGTTTAAATAAGTAGTAAGGAGAGAAAAGGTGGTTGACTGGATGGTGAGTGAGGTAAGAAAAAAGGTAGGTAGGTGGGCGGTAAGTGGGCAGAGATCAGGAAGGGAAAAGTCAAATGCCTGTGGGGCCAGGAAGGTAGCATAAATGAAGGAAGTGAGCCACAGGTGTACAGGTGGAGCGCTAGAGGCTCTGGCTGCTCAGAGGGAACAGCCACCGCTCAGCTTTCATAAACTATTTCCTTGTGAGAATTTGAGACTAAAAGTTGTTAGATAATCCCATTTTCCAAGAGAAATAAAATATCCGAATTTGTCGATCTCTCATCTTTCAATAGTGGCAGTTAATTCCAAAAACAAAAACAAACAAAAAAAAAATCACATTTTATAAACAAAACAAGACCTATTTGGGGGCTGCATTCTATGTCAAGGGCCACCATTTTGTAACCTTGAAAACAGATAGGTGATTATCAAGTCCAACCCAGAGACCCCACGATGAAGAGACTATTTTCTAGTGTAGGGAGAAGGAAGTCATCATGGCCATGGTTTTTGGCCTTGGCCTTGGTCATGGTCACAGAACTAACAGAGGAGATTCACTAGGGAGGAGACTAAAGGCTTGGGTCCTCTTACAACTCATAACCTAAGGGTGTGACCTGTACAGAGCTTGTTAGGAGCATAGCTCCTAATATTGCAAACTGTCACATTGGTCACAAACAAATTTGCAGTTTGTGCTTAAGGGAAAGGGAAGCCATTGTAGGGGCACATGGAAGCCAGATCTATAAAAGAGACCTGGGACTGGCTCGATTCTAGGTCCCATTCTGTCTTAGGCAAAGCCATTTAGTGACAGAGCTTGGAAGAGATCTCCTGTGCTAGAAGCACTTAACATGTCTCCATGTGTTTAAAATATCCAAGACCTAACTGAAAGTACAGAAAAATGCCATAATTAGGTGCATTTTCTTTTTCTGAGAGTCTAAAGCTTTTATCCCACACTCAGAAGAGTCCGTGACCTCAAAACAATAAAGACCACTTAATCTGAATCATCTTCTCCAACTTCTCTTTCAGTCTGGGAATTTCCTGCTGTAAATCCCCTCCCGTTGATTTTTTCTATCTTGCTTTACCCGCAGTAATAGGCAATTCATCAGTGTTTAAGATACTCACGGTTAGACAATCTCCTTGTCTGTTAAGACACCCATCTTTCTAATACTCGCTCCCCACCACACACAAGGTTGTAGTGGGACAACAGGCATGAAAACATTTTACAGATTAACAGTATTTTACCAACAGAAGGTATTCTAATTCTTGTTATGTAGTTACCACCATAGTACTAAATTTCTAGGTTAATTTTAATGTCTATCATCCAAACTCAATCTGACTTAGTAACTGACTCACCATTACTTTTAATAACAAAAATAATATCAAGCAACATTTCACCTTGCAGACTCTTAACAGAAGAAACTGTCAAAGAGGCTCCCCACCTGTTAGTTCTGTTTCCTCCTCCTCCAACCCGAGAGCTGGGCCTCCCTCCTTCCTTTACTGGGAGGGACCACCTGGGCAGCACCCAGGGACTCCCTGAGAGAGGGGGGTCAGTGCAACAGGAGGAATGTGAAAACCTTAGCAGCCCCTTCAGAAATTTCTTCAGAATATATTTATAGTGGCTGGAACTAGATGAAGGAGGGGAAGGGAGAGCAGGTATGAGGGAGAGGAATGCTGAGATGTGGGCCCTTCTAGAAGGTTGCCACAAGTGTAGACAACTCAGTGTTTTCCATTCACAGGTCATGACACATGAAGGTTAACACAATTTTACAAAGAAATAGATTAAAATTGAGAACAGAGTACATCTCACATCAATAGGGAAAAGTGTTTAAGGAAATTTTTGCTTCAAAATATGTCATAAAATCTTTGTTTATATGTATGTGCATCCTGGAATGTGCTGTTAATTGTAGCTCTTACTATGAAATACATTAAAACAAAAAATTGAGAACCACTGGTTGAAGACACGCAGGCTACTTCCCAGCATCTTGAGCCCCAAAGACATGAATTTCCTTCAGTGACTGATGTTACCACAGCCTGACAATTAGAGGGTGATGAGAAGCAAAACCAAACCAAAGCTTGGCAATCATCATCCCAATATTCAGATATTATGGAATCCAATACGGAAATTGATCCCTCTGCCCAGACAGCAAACAAATCATTTATTGATAAAGTCTAGTTCTCCCTTAATGAAGTGGGCTTAATATTTGATATTTCAGTAACTACTTAGTGCATTTATAATAGAGGAGATGGTAAGTAAGTGCAGCTTATGAATCAGAGAGATTCTCACAGACTCCCGCAAACAGACTTCCCTGATCTTGTGAAGAATTCAGTCACAGGAAGATTAATAGAAACAAGACAATCTTTCAAAAGAAGTCTTTTCAGCTTCTGGATAAGTTAAAGTGAGAATGGTATACTATATGCCTGCAAAAATACATCATTTCTTCCAAAAAATACATTTCTGCCTTCCTTGTTTCCATTTTAATAGTTCACCTCTCTTCACACTTTTAAATATCTGTGTGTTTTCCAAAATAAAGTTGCTATTAAATCTAACACTGGGAGATTCAAACCAATAATTTTATTTCTATTTTAAAATGAGCTAAAAATATAGGCAAGTATTCTGAATTAAATTTACGTGGGGGGGGGCGTTGGAGGGGTGGATCAGCCCTTTGATTTACATAGAAATGCTGCAATGTTAAGGTAATTGCCACTTGTTAGCTACAAACAAAACAATAATTAAAGGCTCTGTAAGAATTAAAAAGAAATCGGTCACTTGCAGCTATGTTGTATAAACAGAGTATCTTATTTATATTAAATAATCTGCCCTACTCCCAAGAGGATAAGGTGATACCAGTTGCCCAGCACACAAGAAAGACAACCACTGGCAATTATCACCAAGTTCTTCTGCCTCTCCCTGGCACCTTCCCCAAACATCCATTTCCTTAGGGAAGATGTCCAAGACGCAAACCCATTTGGAGAGTTTCCTTTTGTATTAAGATCACAGTCTCAAAAGGAAAAGTGACAATTGAAGAGAAAATCTGATAGCAAGAGCTTGGCACTGACTAGACAGATATACTCAGTGGAAAGCACTTGCTCACCCTGTTCTCCCAGAAACACAGCCTGCCCCCCACCCTCTGTGGTCATGGGATGTGATGTGGAGTGTGGCGTTCCCAGCAGCTTGCCCATCTCATCACTATTCTTGCCGGCCCAGTACATGTTCAGTACATGGATTTGCTAATGTCTGCACGACAGCTGTGGGCAGCGAAGGTTAGTCGACAATTGATTCTTGATTGGAATAAATTTATAGAAAGCGTCTGGCAGGACCCAGAGGAAAACACTCATTTATCCTGCTGTGATGGTAAAGTGTGGAAACCTTCGCTTATTCAGTTTGTGGCCCTTCAGTAGGAGATGGGCAGATTTCTTGCTTTGACTGACCCTTTTTTCAATAACTGGTGAAAAATTATATTACATTGTCATTCTTATTGGAGGAACAAACTGCTACTTCAGACAACTGTTTTTGGAACCCCTCAAACGCTTCAGAAGCTTTGATTTATATCAAGTAGTTCCCATTTAAGTCACTTGCCTATTATTTAAGAATGTCTAGTAGACATTACAAAACAACACTGTAAAATACACTCGTACTCTTAAATTAATATTTAACATGCCATAATTGGAACTTTTTGCCAAATTGGGTTAGCCTTCATCTATTCGTACCAAATGGTAAGAGTTTGCTCTACATTTTTAATAGAGTTGTTTCCCTTTGCTGTTTGAAAGCTGTTAATCATTCCACTCACTTACTTGTGTCTCTAGAATATTCACATGGTTCAGTGGGCAGCAAATTGAATGTGCAAAGAAGTTATTTTGAAAGAAAGGGAAAGTTTTCATTATAGACTTATTTTTAGCACTCCTGCCTTCATCTCCACTTGGAACGTGTTCATCTCCAGCCTGAAGCTCCCTCCCTGAGTAGTGCCTGACACCCCTGGGGTAATGACTGGACTGAGTGTGAGACAGAAGTGACTGGGTTGGGGGTCGGGGGGTGGTCAAGGCAGAAGGATCATCTGCAGTGTGACCCCAGCCCCGAATCCCTTATCCCAGGTTATAACGCTACTCTTTTGACAGCCCAGACTGTGGTCTGACAAGTGGCTACTGAAGTCAGCCACTCCAATGCCATCTCCTCTGGTTCCAGATAAGATTGAAGATGAGCTGGAGATGACCATGGTTTGCCATCGGCCTGAGGGACTGGAGCAGCTGGAGGCCCAGACCAATTTCACCAAGAGGGAGCTGCAAGTTCTTTATCGAGGCTTCAAAAATGTAAGGCCCACAGGGCATCTGAAGGCCCAGGCAGGATTTCCCATCTGGAGCAAAGCTCTTCCAAATGTCAACAGGGCCCATCAGAGAGTTTTCCATATGTGTAGTTGTAAAAGAAAGGCCAGTTCTATAAAGACATGAGAGCAAGATCACCTGGCTAGAAAGAAAGACTTCAGGCAAGAAAGAGGCTATCTCCATAGATGGGAAACTGGCCAATAGCCTAGGAACTTCACAACATGGCAGGCACAACCTTGGAGAATTCACCTTGGCCCAACTTCTAGCCTTAGTGTGACCCATTCACACTGTCAATATTGTCGGTGCCCAGAACTGACGAGATTTAGGTCTGTGCTAACTGAGCTCATAGAGACTGATGTGTAAGCCTGAATGCCCATGTATTAATTTGCCGTATTATTTCATATATTAAACCTCATGACAGCCTTGTCAGAAGGTACTGTTAGCCCCATTTTACATGTAAGGACATTGAGGATCAGACACTAATTCACCCAAAGTTGCAAAGCCTAGAAGAGGCTGAGCCAGGATCCAAACCCAGACCTTCCTAGGCCCAAATCCCAAGCTGTTTCTACCTCACAGTGCCAATTCTCTGATGATGTCTCATCATTTTGCAAGGCAGCTTCATTCTTAAGGCAGGGCTATCTCCTGGCCACTCACCTGGAGGCACAGAAGTGTACAGGTGTTTGCCCAGTCGCTGTTCATCAGGGATGATGAGGAATCCTAAACCCCAAGGCTGGACCCAGTCTCCTCCTTCGGGGCCAATCAGCCCTCCCTCCCACTGACTCTCTCCCCTTCATGCAGGAGTGTCCCAGCGGTGTGGTCAATGAAGAAACATTCAAGCAGATCTACGCTCAGTTTTTCCCTCATGGAGGTGAGTCTGATCTTGAAAAGATCCTTCCCAACTCCTTCTCTGGTGAGCAGCCTTTCTTTCTCCAGGTTCATGTTTCTTGTTATCTGTCTCCTCCTCAACAGCAGGGACAACTCAGAGTAAGATTCCCCTCCCTTATTACAAGACATGGAATTAGCTAAAGTTTTAGCAGAAAAGAGCTCTGAAATGGATCCTCTCCAAGAGAGGAGAAGAGATTAATAAAGCAATATCATAAAGTCTCATATCAGCTCTAGAAAGCAGGTACTGTATCATATCCCAGATGGGCAACAACATCTCAGAGAAGTTAGCAGTTCACTCAAGATCAAGATCAAGATAACGCAGCCAGTAAGTAGCAGGGCAGGGTTCTATCCCATAAGTGTCTGATGTAAAGCTCCGCCATGTTGGTTCCACCATTTTGCTACACACTCTCCATTCTTTTCCTTACAACAGCTGAGGGCAAGGTGAAACTTTGAAAAATAATTTCAATACCAGAGACTGTAGAAATAAATGAATCCAAAAAGATGTAGGGAACATAAAGCTGTGCATAGAAGTCCAGGTTAGTGAGTGTGCCAGGCCCACAGACACTCTGTTGCCGTGCCTGACTCCTGAAGGAAGTTGCTCTGCCTCCATGGGCCTAAGACATCAATGGTTCTTTCCCAAGGCTTCTATGAGTCACGTGCCACTTCACTGTCTGCCCCCAGGAGCTATCTCCTGCAGGATCCCTTCCCTGGGTCCTGATGAAATGGATCCAAGTGTCCCAAACATTTCTTGAGCTCTGTCTCTCATGGGCCTCTTCGGCACAGATGGGGCCCTCCTAAGGTGTGGGACCCCATACAGGGCCCCTCTGCAAGGTGGGGAGCAGCTTCACCCCATGAAGACCCCAGACACTGCTGTTGAATTCTGTTGAGCCACAGTTTATTGAGTTTTGACCATTTGGCAGGCATGGTGATGGTTAAGATGATGTGACTATGTGAAAAGTTCAACATACTTTTTCAAAAATTCCAAGAGATAGGTTTTGCTACATCCCTTTGTACAGAGACAGGAAAGAGGAGCTCAGAGAGGTTCTGCTAGATGCCTGTTCACACAGCTACATAGGGAGAGAGCTGCTAGCCAAGCCCAGGTCTGTCTGCTCCCTAGTGAGTACTCACTCCATGGCACCACTGCACATCACTCAGAAGGGCGCCTTCTTCCCACAGTTGCCACGTCACTCATCCACCAAGAATTACCCATGTGAACCAGCAGGAGGGTCTTCCTCCAGGGATGGCTAGATGTAGGGTGAGGGCCTGTCTTTGTCCTGAGAACTTTCCACCTAAAATCCAGGACAGCCACATGGGTCCCTGTTTACACAGTGGGCTTGCCCACACTGCCTTTCCTCCTTTCCATCACCCCAGCAGCACCCTCTTCTCTTCCTTATTGTTTCCAAGCGTTCTCCCTTCCCTCTGTGAAGCCCCGGCTCCTGTCACCTGCCTTTCCTTCTGTGCCTTTCAGATGCCAGCATGTATGCCCATTACCTCTTCCACGCCTTCGACACCACCCAGACAGGCTCCGTGAAGTTCGAGGTATGCTTGTCTCAGAGTCCCGGGGTCCACACCATCTCCTCTTCTAAACTGTGTGCTATTGATGGGACAGTCGGGTCCTCAGATGCTTCAGTCCGTCATCCATTTAACAAACATTTCCTGAAGATAGAGAAACAGCAGCTGCCCCACCCCTCTGGGAACTCAGGGCCTCAGAGGGACTAATGAAAAGAGTGTAACAGCTCACGTTCACACCGAGCTTACCACGAGACAGACTCTGTACTAATGCTTTCCATGTATTAACTCATTTAATCCTCATAGTAACCCACAAGGTAGTGTTCTATTATTTATTACCAGTTTACAGAAGAGGACGGTGAGGCAAAGAAAGATTGAGTGTTTTTTCCAAGGTCAAACAGCTAGGAAGTGGTAACAGGGATTTGAACTCCGGTGGTAGACTATACTGCCTTTCTGAGGCTAACTGCAGCCGTGGGATAGGGCAGTGCCACAGGAGGCTGTGTTTACCTGTGTCTGGAGATGTCAGCACATACTTTCTTCCTCAAGGACGCTCTGTCCCCCCAAAATGGGGCAGGGTAGGGAATGGAAGGGGGGCACTTTCGCTGAGCTTGGCCATGTCCTTCAGGGGAGGACATGGGAGATACCACTATATAAAAGCAGTCATAGAGTCTGACCCAAAGACAGAGCTTCCTCCCACCCCATGGCTTGGTGGTTAATGTCATTAATGCCTCTTTCATTTGTCAGGACTTTGTAACTGCTCTGTCGATTTTACTGAGAGGAACCGTCCATGAGAAGCTAAGGTGGACATTTAATTTGTATGACATCAATAAAGATGGATACATAAACAAAGAGGTAAGTGAGCTGAGGCCAGGGTCACGAAGGAGGCGCAATGAAGGCATCTAATTAAACAGTAAACAGCCCCGTCTGGAGAATGAAACTGTCTGAATGAGGAGGGATCTGCCTTGGGGCTAACAGAGAGATTCCTGGTCACCTTTGACCTACCCCATTGCCCCACCCTGCCCTGCCCCCAAGTACTCAAGAAAGGATTAAGCAGATTCATTTATTGTCACTGGGTCACACGTATTCAGTGCACATTCCAAAGGGAATGCAAATGATTTTTGTGTAGAGTTACTCTTCCTAGGAGAACTCACATTTCACAGGTTAATAGTCACAAATTAAAGCTAAAAGTTGGAGGGGCACCTGGGTGGCTCAGTCGGTTGAGCGTCCGACTTCGGCTCGGGTCATGATCTCATGGTTTGTGGGTTCGAGCCCTGCATCGGGCTCTGTGCTGGTAGCTCAGATCCTGGAGCCTGTTTCGGATTCTGTGTTTCCCTTTCTCTCTGCCCCTCCCCAGCTCGCGCTCTGTCTCAAAAATAAATAAACATTAAAAAAAAAAAAAAAGCTAAAAGTTGGAATGGTAGAATTGCAGACAACATCCAGACATCATCCAGAAGAGAGAAGGGAGATTACAATAGGATCACACTGGCCACAATCTATTTTGCCTACTAATAAAAGCACAGAAGGGGACGATGGCAAGTGCAGCCATCTCTTAACAAATCACAAATAATGTCTGAGTCTTCACTGCCTGACACTTTTAGAGCCACATGTGGTGTCTAGCGAGTGAAATACCCACAGGTCTGTCTCAAAACTCACTTTGGTATCTACTGTATTTTGGTATCTCGGCTGAAGCTTGGACATAGCATCCTGTAACATCCCATTCCCTGAGCTTCTGCGTGCCAAGCCCAGTGCCTAGAGTAATAGCATCTCCAGGTCTCACCCCAGCCCTGCAAATTTCCCTCTGACATTCAGTCTTCATTCATTCAGTCGTGCATTTGCTCAACATATATTTGAGGGCTTATTAGGTGTTCTAGGTGCTGAAAATCAAGTGGTGAATGATCCCCCACATGTGAAAACCCTAATATCTACTAATAACAGATATGTTCAGTGGATTCCAGGAAATACATGTAATGGGATAACAGATGGCCGTTTAAGATCATACAAAAGTATTAAGATATAAAAATTCATCTTTTAAAATCGTATGTATAATATTATCTCAATTTTTCAAAGAATGTAATGCTTCTGTACATACTCAAATATGTGCTATGACAAAATATTCAAATACTACTTTACAAAATAGATAAAGAAAAGACCCTAAAATGGGACTTATAACACGGTTGTCAACCTTGGTTCAGCCATAATTCCATCACTTGAATAATCTCACTATCTCCAGCTCCCTCTTCCTTGTTTGTAGACCAGACAATATTGTTCCCATTTATACCCATCAGACCTCTCTTGATGGCAGAATTAATAAAGAACCCCTTAAAAGAAAAAGAAAGTGTGGATAAGCAGCTTCCTAGAAAAGATAGCTGGATCTTCCCCCTGACAATCATTTGGAGATAATCTCATCCAAATTATAGGCAATGAAAATCCTGAGACAGCAATCAAAATTGGTCTTAAATCCTTCCTCTTATAAAAGGTACTCAGGAAAGAAACCTATAACAATGCAGATATGAAGGACTTACAAAGCCTACATTTTAAAATAAACCCATGGGTAGAGACGTTTATTTCCTATTTCTGTTTCTTGGGAGGGTCTAAGACAATGACACCCCTCCAGCAATGAGGACACCTCGCACCCAGACCTTGGTGTCTGAATATCATCCTCCAGCTAAAGGAACCAGTCTCCTTCAAGAAGTGGGCAATTCCAGGACTGGGACCGAGAAATTGCAAGATGGGCCTGGAGTATCTTGTAGTGCTGGAAAGTACTGGGGTGCTTGAAAAAAGAAAAAGAAGAAGGAAAGAAGGAAAGAAAGAAAGAAAGAAAGAAAGAAAGAAAGAAAGAAGAAAAAGAGAGAGGAAGGAAGGAAGGAAGGAAGGAAGGAAGGAAGGAAGGAAGAAGTAGTGAGGGGGGGAGAGAGGAAGCCTGGGACATGTCAAAAAGCTGCAGGAGTAAGCCTGAAAGAGTTCCTAATCACCAAAACCAGAACAATTTGAGCAACATATCTAATAATGCTAGCGTTAGGGGTGCCAGAGTGGCTCAGTCAGTTGAGTGTCCCAACTCTGGTCGGCATAGGTCATGATCCCAGAGTTGTGGGATCGAGCTCTGCATCAGGCTCTTCACTGAGCGTGGAGCCTGCTTCAGATTCTCTCTCTCTCTCTCTCTCTCTCTCTGCCCCTCTCCTCTGCTTGCACATACACTCTATCTCTAAAAAAAAAAAAACACAAAAAAGTTAGTATTAGATTATAAGGTTTAAAATAAAGAACACATCCATGAGTCCCTACTAAATTATATATATATAATTATAGATTATATGTATTCAAATAATATGTGTTCAAATAAATAATAAATATGTACTCAAATAAATAATTGAATTCATAGATAAATAGGGGATAAGGGACAATTCTTCCTTAAAGAAGAATTCTAATTAATAAATAAAGAAGGAATAAAGGAAATACAAAGTCAGCATTAGGCAAACACCACAGTAATCATTTTTGCAGGCAAGATCCACTGAAAGAAACTAAGATCAGGGGAGGAACTTGATAGGCACCCCCTTTAATCAAATGATCAAGGTTAACATCACCATTAACACGATAGATCAAGAACCACTTTGATAGGATGCACCAAGAAGGATATAATATCACTGATTTGGTATTCTTGTCAAAAATGCATAACTTCAACCTAATCATCAGAAAACCAGGAACTAACATGAGCAGAGACATTCTACAAAATAACTGATCAGCATAATAACTGACACTTCATATCAGAAGTGCCTTGCTCTTGAAAGACAAACAGAAACGGTCACAGGTTTGAGGAGACTAAGGGGACACAACAGTTAGATGGATGAGAGATCCTTAACCATAAAAAAGACACTAGGGGGAAATCTGTTGAAATGTGAATAAGCTTGATAGTTTCCTTAATAGCACTGTAGCATTGTTGTAGAAATGTCAGTTTCCTGGGTCAGTTTCCTGTCAGTTTCCTTGTGCTGTGGTTTTGCAAGTTAAAATTAGGAGAACCTGGGTCAAAGGTATAGGTGCATGCTCTGTTCTATTCCTATAAGTCTAAAAGTATTAATAGGTTAAAAACAAATACAAGTAAAATAAGCACCTGGAATGTCTAAAAGTATCTATTTCTATAAGTCTAAAAGTATTAATAGGTTAAAAACAAATACAAGTAAAATAAGCACCTGGAATGAGGAGTAGCAGACAAGGACCCCAAGATAGAGTCTGTCCCCTGGGTCTCCGTAGACACTATTTCAAATATCTCAAAGACAAGGCTGCCTTCCTGCACCCTATTGCCTGCATTTGGAGGAGGGGCCATGGAATACCATGCCTGGTCAACGTGATCAGAACATCACAGACCCACTCAACAGTTACTGGGCTCCCAGCCCATGCAGAGACCTTAGCAATGAAAGAGCAAGCATGTCCTCACGAGTTCACGGTCTTGAGGAAACAGATCTATAAACTAATAAAAAGAACAATCTAACTATTTTAATAAATATTTAATGATCACTTATTCTGTATCCAGAAGCATTGAAAGATTAGAAAGAAAACATGACAGCATTTGTAACATCTATCAGGCCCCATCAAACAAGAATGACTTTGTAGAAAGAGGTCTTTTGGTTACAAATATAAAAAATCATCAAAATAGGGGCACCTGGGTGGCTCAGTCAGTTAAGCATCCAACTCTTGGTTTCAGGTCAGGTCACGATCTCACAGTTTGTGAGTTCAAACCCTACATCGGCTCTGTACTGACAGTGTGGAGCCTGCTTGGGATTCTCTCTCCCTCTCTCTCTGCCCCTCCCCCACTCTTTCATGCTCTCTCTCAAAATAAAGAAATAAACTTTTTAAAAAATCATCAAAATAAATTATCTTAAGCTGAGAGATTTCCTATAAAGATACAGTTAGTCTGATGGAACTTGTGTAAACTCTATTGAAACTATAAGGTTGTTAGTCTCCTCTCTCTCTCTCCACCCCCCTTTTGTCCCCTGTTTCCTCACCCTCCTCCAGCATTGCTGAGATCAAGATGGCCACACTCCTCTGCAAGAATGACAGGTTCAAGTTGCTAGCAACAGAGGGGTGGGGAGGTGCAAGAGGAGGTTTTAGTTTATAGAGTAACGGTTCTGAGACACTGCCTCTCTGCGGCTTCTTGAGTCCTTGTTACTGTTTCTGTCTTCTTCAACTGTTTTTCTCAGAGAGCCTGAGTGTATGTGAGTATACAGTATGTATGTGTGAGTATATGTGAGTGTGAGTGAGAGTGTGAGTGTGTGTGTGTGTGTGTGTGTGTGTGTGTGTGTGTGCAGGTATGCATGTATGTGCTCATGGGAACAGGTGTCTGTTTCTCCCCCCACCCCCACCTCCCTTCTCCTTCCTCTACTCCTTACTCTCCTCTCCTCTCTTTCTCCCTGCATTTTTCTCTTCTTCTCTACTTTCTGTGTATTCGCTCCCTTCTCCTCTTCACAGAACTTCTACTCTTCTGCACAAGTTTTTGATGTCTGTTTTCACTCTACCTCAGCTAAAACCTGGAAATGGCTTGCCTGTGGCACTGACTCTGGCCCCAACGCCACTTGACTTTCGAGTCCCAGGGTTCTATCACTCCTGATTACAGTTTCTGTGCCTCATCACCTAAACTTCTCCAGGAAGAAAAACAGAGTAGCCCAGCTTTAGTCAGACGTCCACCTTTGTTCCAAATTAGCAGTGGTCACAGAGACAGGTCACCCAGTACAAACACAGCCACCCAGGCCAACCATTCAAGGGAATTGTGGAGTAGGGAGAGGGTCTTCCAAAAATGGAGTGTGGGCCGATCAGTACACAAACATGTTCACCCCAACCCCCCATATAACCTCTCACTGAAGATAATGCTTAAGAAAAGGTAACCTATCCAAGAGCTTCTGAAGGCAAAGAGAATGTCCCACTGCCTCCTCTCAGAATATAGCCCCTCAGCCCTTCTCATCAGCTGAAGAGAGTCCTTTTAATCACTTTCAATCACAAGGGGGACAAGGAGCCCCAAACTGTCACATAAAAAGAGCCTGACCTCATGTTCTCACACTGTGCTTCCATATCCTCCAGGAGATGATGGACATTGTCAAAGCCATCTATGACATGATGGGGAAATACACATATCCCGTGCTCAGAGAAGACACTCCAAGGCAGCACGTGGATGTCTTCTTCCAGGTAAGTGCACACACGTCGTGCGCAAGATTTAAGCCCAACTTAGACCAGCCAACCCACAAGCCTCTGAGCAAGTGGTGTGTGTCCAACTCTGTCCTATGCATTGTAGAAAACAGAAAAGAATTACAAAATGCGTCGTCCTCAAGTAATAGATGATCTCATTAAGCAAGCAAGTATAAACTAGACAATGAAACAGGGAAGTGTATTATGAAATAGAAATGCTACAGTACAGCTTCTACATTCCATACAAATTCTTGGTGGAGCAGAGTAACCAGAGAAGACGTCATTAAACACATTTGTGTTAAGTGTTAAGTATTTATGTCTGGGGAGTAGTGGGAGATAAGATTGGAAACGAGGAGGGGCTGGAGTGTGAGGTCTTGCATTGAAGAGTTCAGTCTTGCTTGGGTGACTATAGTTATTCCATGAGTGGAAGAGTAGCATGACCACAGTGGTGTTTTTGTAAGAAAGTAAGTGAGTGGTAGAGTATTGAAGAATGTCCCAGCTCATTCTAGTCTAATCCTCTCACTTCGCAGATGGGAAAAGCAGAGACTCAGAGAGGCTTAAAGACTCACTCGAGGTCTCACAGTAAGTGACAGAGACAGAAGTCGAACCTCTCACATGCAGTGTTCTCTTTGCCAGGTGGACAGGCTGGGGGAGAGTCTGGGGAAGACATGTTAGGGTATCAGCAGAATAATCTGGTGATGAGGCAATGAGAGTCTGGAGCAAGTCTCTCAATTTTAAGGAAGCTTATGGGGCTCAAAATGCTGTAACCAGGGAGTTGGGTGGGATTGTCTGGCCAGTGAAAGACCACCCGAATTCTCGGGGCAAAGGTGGTTAACAAAGAGCAAGTTTTGGAATGCAGATTCCCAGGTTCGTTAAAGTGCTTCCTGTTGTGTCTTCCAGAAAATGGACAAAAATAAAGATGGCATCGTGACTTTAGACGAATTTCTTGAATCCTGTCAGGAGGTAAGGAGAGACCTTAGAGCACAAAACATACTAGATCCAGGAAAGAAAAGCTGAGGCCTGGGGCCCTGCAGAAGGGAGAGCTGAGATACCCTCTCTACCTCAGGTAGAATTCCATTCCATCCCCTCCTGGAGCTGGGCTGTGGTTGGTCTTGGCTAAACACAGGCTGAGCCAGACAGCCTGAGAAGGATTGTGGGGGGATGTGAAAGGCCAAGGGGGTCTCTGTGAAACCATAGGCTTCTCAAGTGGACAACACTCTGCTTTTTCAACAGGCTTCCAGCTCAGTGACCCACTCCTCAGACTACAAGGGGTAGCTGGGAAAAAAATCTAAAGCTGTAATTCTCAAGCCATGGTATGCCCCAAAATTGCCCAGATGGTTCTGAAAATGAACACTAGATTGGGGGCGAGGCTCTAGAAATCTTTGTTTTAACACAAATGTCCTGGGGATCAACGCTGCTAAAACTTTACTGTGCAAACCAACCTCCTTGAGGATCTCCTTAAAATACAGATTCTAATTCAGTAGGTCTGGAGCAGGGCTTGAGGCACTGCTTTTCTAACACTCACTCAGATGATCTTGATCCTGCGGGTCCTTGGAAGACATTTTCATTCCGCAAAAGGATAGACTAGCCCGGAGCCTCTGCCAGCAATTGAACTAGAAATAGTTGCTTTTATCTACTTTAGAAAAATGCATTTCTATCCCCAATTTATTTCAGAAAGTACAGTTACTCTGAGCTCACCCAGTAAGAACTGCAGATACACAAAGCAGAGGAGAAGTTATCAATACATACTGAGCACCTACCAAGTTTCAGGTATTTTGCATAAACCTCACAACCATCCTGAGAGGTGGTGGCGCTGTACGAGCTTAGCCTTGGTCGTGATATTCAAAATGTTTTATAATGAGAGTGGACTGAGAACTAACCACTCTTAACTGACCTTGACCTCATGGTCAAGGAGCTGTGCCTTAGAGGGATCCTTCTAAGCTTGCCAACCCACTAGCTGATGGATCTTTGGGTGCTCCAGCGGTCCTGTGCCAGTTACCAGATAGCCAGAGGCACAGATGCTGGATGGAAGGCTCATTTACCAACAAGGATAGAAATATTTCAACATGTTAACCATCATGAACTGGGTGCACGGTAGTATTGATCATACACATTTTAAAGAAGAGAAAACTGAGACATTGCAAAGTTGAGAGATGTGGCTAATGCCCAGTAGGTGACAGAGATGGAACTTGAATTCCATCATTCTGGTTTTTTTTTTTTTCGTTAATGTTTATTTATTATTTTGAGAGGGAGAGAGAGACAGAGTGCGAGCAGGGGAGGGGCAGAGAGAGAGAGGGAGACACAGAATCCAAAGCAGGCTCCAGGCTCTGAGCTGTCGGCGCAGGGCCCCCTGTGGGGCTCAAACCCATGAACTCTGAGGTCATGACCTGAGCCAAAGTCAGATGCTTAACCAACTGAGCCACCCAGGATCCCCCTGAACTTCATTCTAATTTTAAATCCTATGCCTTATTTAAGTGTGCTTTTTTGACTTTGCTTAACAGGTGAGTGAAATTTTCAAATTAGTTTCTCACATTAGCAACCTCTATTGCTCTCCATTAATTCACTCATTTCTTGCTCACAACCCACCCATAGATATATATGGTGATGGATGCTACTCTAACATAAAGAAACTGAGGCACAAAGGGAGTAAGGTCACCCAGCTAGTAAATGACAGATCCACGATTTGAATTTAGACAGCCTGACTCCATAGACTTCTTTTAAAAGTTCTAGAAACTTTTAGGGGCACCTGAGTGGTTCGGTGAGTTAAGCGTCCAGCTTTTGATTTTGGCTCAAGTCATGATCTCTCCATTTGTGAGTTTGAGTCTCACATTAGGCTGTGTACTGACAGTGCAGAGAAAGGGATTCTTTCTCTCTCCTTCTCTCTCTGCCCCTCCCCTGCTCATGCTCTCTCTCTCAAAATAAATAAATAAACTTAAAAAAAAAAAGGTCTAGCAACTTTTAAAGATTTCAGACACCCAGAATCAACTTTTCTCTTTGTTGATTTTTTTTCTATTATAGGTATGCTTTCTACTTTATCATTTGTGCTGTAAATTGTTTTCTTCCTTCTGTTTCATTTTAATTTAATTTTTAGGTTTTCTTTCTAGCTTTTTGAGATGGAGATTTAGATCATTTATTTTTAACCATTCTTTTCTAATACGTGCATACAGAGGGATAAAATTTCTTTTAACTACTGCTTTAGATCCCATAGATTATAATATGTCATATTTTCATTATATTTTAATTCAAAATATTTTCTTCTCTGACCCACGGACTTAGAAGTATGTTGTTTAATAGCCAAACATGTTCTACATTCAATACTTACTTCTTAGGAAATATACAATAGAAAAATGTAAATGTAAAATAGAGAACATATAATGGAGACATGCAAAAAGAAAATCAATAAAACCAAAATTTGCCTCTTTGAAAAAATAAATAAAACTGATAAATGCTTAGCAAGATTGATTTAAACAAAAAAGAAAGAACACTCAAGCTATCAATATCAGGAATGTAAAACACTACAGGTTTTACAGACATCGTAAAGATAAAAGTCAGTTATGCAATAAATTTGGCAACATACGAAGTCTACAAACTCCTTACAAATATAATTTATCAAAACTAACACCAAAAGAAATAGAAAATCTGAATAGTCCTATGTGTGTCAAAGAAATTGAATCCGTAATTTAAAACTTTCCCATAGGGGTGCCTGAGCGGCTTAGTCAGTTAAGCAACTGACTTAGGCTCAGGTCATGATCTCACGGTTTGTGAGTTCGAGTCCCATGTCAGGCTCTGTGCTGACAGCTCAGAGCCTAGAGCCTGATTCAGATTCTGTGTCTCCCTCTCTCTCTGCTCTTCCTCCACTCTCTCTCTCTCTCTCTCTCTGTCCCTTCCTCTCTCTCTCTTTCTCTCAAAATTAAATGCTTTAAAAAAATGCTTTAAAAAAATAAATAAAACTTTCCCATAAAGAAAATGGCAAACACAGATGTCTTACCTGGTAAATTCTTTCAAACTCTTTCTAAGGAAGAAAGGATGTTAATGTCATAAAAATTCAGAGAATAGAGAAAGAAGAAAAAATTCTCAACTTGATTTATGAGGCTATCATAACCCTAATAAGAAAACATGACAAAGCTGTTACAAAGTGAGAAAATTTTCAGGCTAATATATTCCCTCTGGACACAGGTACAAAAAATCAAATCCTGTAATATGTTAAAAAAAAAAAGAATAAATAGGGTTTATTACAGGAATGCTAGATTGGTTTAACATTCAAGAATTCATCAATATAATTAATGACATAATAGAATTTTTAAAATGCAATCACCTCAGTAGATGGAGAAAAATCATTTGATAAAATGCAGTTGCCCAGAGCTTCTAAAAAGAAGCAATACTCACTGTTTCACTGGATAATTTATTTCTTACAAATTTCTTAAGGCCAGAGAAGGTGCTTCTTGCCTTGAGTTGCTTACTTTCTGGGCCCCCACCCCTGTTTCTCATTCCCTTGCAGAGTTCTTTCTGCACGAGAAACCCATGCTGGAGACTTGCTCACCATAACAGAACTTCTCAGGGAAAATCCTCAGAGAGTTCTAACTGTCCTCTCTTTTCCCCTTCCTCCCTTCCCAGGATGACAACATCATGAGGTCCCTCCAGCTATTCCAAAATGTCATGTAACTGTGAACCCAGCCATCTGGCTCTCAGAGACGTTGTACTGAACAACCACTTCTTAATACCTTGCTCTGCCCTCGTTCTGATTTTACACACCGACTCTTGGGACAGAAACACCTTTTGCATTTTGAAAGACTTCTCCACTGGAGACTTTCTATGGAACCCAGCATCATATGGCTCAGTCTCTGATTGCCAGCTCTTCCTTCTCCGTCTTCTTGAGAGAGACAAGATGAAATTGGGTTTGTTTTGGAAGCATGCTCATTTCTTCACACTGCTGCCCTATGGAAGGTCCCTCTGCTTGAGCTTACAGTAGTGCACACTTTTTTGCTTGCGTGCCCCAGCCCACTGCCTCCAGCAGACCTTGATGCGTCTGGAAGCAAGATGACCTGAGCCAAATGCACACCATCCTCTGATGGCCTCCCAAACCAACGTGCCTGTTTCCCTTCTTTTGGTGGGAAGAATGAGCATTACACAGAACAGTATGAATCTGTATATGACTAGATTGGGAGAGCCAGCACCTAACATATGTAGGCTAGAACTGAATTCTTAAGCATGGCATTGTCTGGTGACACAAATTGCCCACATCCTTTGTTTCCAGAGGAAAGAACCAATAATTCTCTCTCACATCGGCATCTGTGCTGGTAATGCAAGTCCCTTCATGTGCCCAGGAAGAGAGCCAATGCCCAATGGTCCATGCCCTCACTCCATCTCCTGCTAGAGCCCAGCACTGCATGCCCCTCCCAGAAAGCCCAGAATGCCTGAAAATTGCTGTAATTTTATACCATGTTCTAATCAATAAACAGAACTATTTCTTACACTCTTAATCTTCATTTCTTTCATGACTCCATTGGACAGGAGAGGTAAGCTGTGAGAAGGGAAGGCTAGTCCATTCATTGGCGTCCAGTTATTAGTACTTGCTTTGTGCCAGACCCGGTGCCACTCAGGGCACCATCCTCCCCTGACCCCAAGCAAATATCCCACTTAAAAGCAAATACTGTGACTAGAAGCAAATACCTCTTTGAGATGACATGCTTCACAACACCTTCCTTCCAACAAGATTGTCACTCTCAAGACCCTCTGGTGTAGAAAGTCTGGCATCTCATGTGGTACGGCGGGGGATACAGAGGTGAAGAGGTGGCCGGAACTGCCTGCTGAGGGGCTTGGAGTCCAAGGGTTGATCGAGTGGCTTCAGCCTATCAGCAACAAATTATTACTTACGTTGGACACCATGTCTTAGATTCCCCATTTGACATCACTTTAAAAAGATTTAGAGCTAACCGTGGCATTCTTGGAAGGAAAGTAATTTGCTGAACCCCTAGTATGTTCCAGGTGCTGACTAGGGGCTCACATACATTACCTCATTTCATGCTCATGTAGAGCATTCTGGGAGATAGAGTCTTCATTTTACTGGTTTGGACACTGAAACTCAGAGGTAAAGGGACCTACCTAGGGTAGCACAGCTCCATAGAGATTAAACTTTTCCCACTCTGTAATAGAGCCTTCCTGCTAGGGAAACTGGCTCCCTGCAAAGAACTGAAGGTACCACACAAATGCCTCTTTCATCTGGAGTCCGTTCAAAGAGGCATGGGTATTCTTTGAATCCAAATAGCAGATGAAGAAACGGATACGGTAAAGGGGAGAAAGGCTTTAGGTGCCCATGGGTCACCAGCGAGAGCAGGCCACCACATGTCATACGTGCATGACATACTCCCAATATGATTGCCACTGGCTCCTGCCACTCATGGCTGGAAATTGTAGAAGATGCAGCTCTGTTTCTCCAGGCTTCCTGGGTGCTGCTATGGGGTCATCGAGGGCTGCTAGACATGTGGCCAGCCCCTAGCCAGGCATACATACACTTAGACCCAAGCAGAGGACCTGTACTTGTTGGCCCTACCCATGAGGGGTCTGAACCTGCATCATGAGTCTATACAATGTCTAGGCCCTGGTTCTCCACTTTGGCTAAACATCACAATCACCTGGGGAACTTTGAAAAATGCCAGGGGCCAGGCACCACCTCAGACCAATTAAAGTAGAATCTCTACAGGTGAGGCCTAGGCATCGGGATTCTTTAGAATCTGCTCAGGTGATTGCAATGTGTATCCAGAGCTAAGATGGGGAACTGACCAAATTCAGTGCTAAGAATGGAGCACATGATCTGAGCCATCCCCCTAGCCATAATGATTGGTGCAGGGATTGGCTTGAAACCTAAGCCAGTCCAAAACAGCATGAATCACAAGATTTGTGCTGGGAACAAAAGGCAAAGATGGTCTCTCTTCTACTGGGCATACATGAGATAGCATGCACTCTTAGGACATTTTGGTAGTGATTTAGGAGTTCTGAGGGATTATCCAATAACCAAAGAGCAGATAAACCAGAATCACAGAAAGCAAGGCAGAGATGTTTAAACAAAACAAAACACACCAGAAACTGAAACCTTGATTAGATCACTGAGCTGCTGGATCAAGCTGGACCTGAAGCTAGGAACACCTCTGATCTTTTCAGATGCCTGTGTTTGATGCCTATATAAGATCTAAGCCAGTTTATCTTTACTCTGGCTGCATATCAGAATCACTTGGGGAGCAGAGGAGGAGAAGTTTTTAAAGTGCTAAGGCAGGGGACCTTGTCCCAGATTAACTGAATAAGAACCTCTACAGGTAGAGCCCTGAGCATCACTCTGCTTTAAAAGCTCTCCAGGTGATTCCAGTGCATACCTAGGGCCAAAAGCCCATGCAATAGAAGAGTGCAAGGGCTGGTACTCTTCTCCCTGTGCTGGCCAGAGCACAAGAAACACAATTCAGTCCTGAGCACCAAACTCCAAGAGGGAAATCAGCATCTGGAGATATTCAGAAACAAAATGGGCTATTGGAGAAACAAAGTTCTCTGCTTGGAACACCCAGCTCCAACTTGTCCTTCTGGAGGGATCCTACTCCTCCTGAATCGTCTAACAAATTGCCACCATTTGCCAGCAATTGTGCCTATAGCAGGTACTGTGGCTGTCTTACCCAGACACCCTTGACACTCACCATTACCTCACAGTTGGATTCAAATGTGCCACCTGGAAATGCTTGTGACTTTTGTTTATAACTGTGACTGTCACAAATAGACCCTGACCAGGACGTCTGCACTCTGCCTATGAGCAGGGCAGGCCAGAAGAACCAGGTAGTTAACACCTCCCCGGAGCAGCCCTTAACCAATGGCTGACAAGAGTTGGTGTATAAATACCCCAGACCCATCTCCTTTCCATAGGAAGTACTCCAGGGTGACTTCTATACTGTCTCCCAGACTTCCCCAGTAGCATTGAGCCCTAATAGCCCACAGCAATAATGTGCTCAACAGTGGACTCCTTACTGAACCTCCTTCCGTCCCCTCTCTCATTCCCTATACTTCCCTACCATTGCTTCCTTGGATCCCCTCCCAGATCAACTACTGAACCCCTCACCCATGTGTCAGTGTTGGCTTCTAACCTAAAATGATGAATAAAGCTAACCTAAAGTGATGAACAGGACAGATAAGTGACCTGCTCTTATGAATCTTGTATCTCGCAGGAGTAAATAGACAATAGATCATGTTTTCAGTAAAGTGACATGAAGAGAATACAAGTATGACATGGTAGAGAGTGACTGGGGTGGCAAGGGAGGCTATTCCAGACAGGGCGGGGAGGGAAGGCTCCTCTGAGTGGAGTTTGATGTGGTCTTGGGTGGACCAGGGGTGGGAAGGATCACCAAGCAGTTACAGAAAATCTGGGCCCAAGCTTGCTATCTTTTCTTGCTCAGGCAATCAAGAGGATATCCCTTGTTCCAATAAGGAAATCATGTCTGGAAATGTAGAATCTCACCACAACCCACCCTATGGTTCTCTAACATCACATTTCTGAGCAAATCCTCTGAGCAGAGGCCAGCAAGGCCACTTGGAGAGGCTCCTAGGAGGAAGTGTAGATGAGACTGATGGCCACTGTTCGGTGCCAGGTTGTCTATGGATGATATCTTACTTGAATCTCACAACAACTCTGTGAGACAGGTATTCTAGGCACCTGCTTTTCAGACAAAGAAATGGCGCCCAAGACACAGAGGGACCTCTCCACATGGCTGAAAATGGGCTTAAAGTATTCCATGCTCCAAAATGTATGCTCAGCTCCATTTCTCAGAAAGCATGAAGACCATTCCCCACCTATTCCTAAAACTAGCTCTCATGATATACAAACACCAGAAGGTGTTGGAAAGCAGCTGCCATGAATCTATTAGTAAAAAGCAATGAAAACAAGTCCATGAATTCAAGCCAAATTACTCTTCCTCTATAGGGAATAATGCCAAGGACATGTGCAAAGATGCCCATATGGTTTCTCAGAAGAGCTGAAATTAGCATGTCCCTCCACATCAAAATAAAGCCCAATCTAAGTCCCAGACCTCCACAAGCTCTGTACTCCAGTCCAGTGACTGCCTGGAGACCAAAAAAATCCAGATCTTGAAGATCAGGGAAAAACCTTAGGGCAGCCAGCCCCACTGAGTGGACTTTCAAGGACTCATGAAACCCTCGGAGCTGACTGCACTCTCAGTTCTAGAAATGGAACACTTGACCTATACTAAGCCAATCATTTTCTCCCATGCCCCTGGCCATAGCAACTTGTTCAGGGGTAGCTTAAGACCTCAGCCAATGCAAACTGCATGAATTTTAGAGTTATTGCTGAAAAGAATGAAACAAAGTCACTCTTCCCTGTTGGACATGAATAAATAAGCACATAGCCCTAGCACATACAGGCAATCTTTTTGTAACCTACAGAGAAACCAATCTACAGATGAACATCATACCACAGAAATCAAGGCAGAGAGATGAAACAAATGATTTTTTGGAACTGCTGGATCAAACTTCACCTGAAGCTACACGTACCTCTAGCGGTTTGTGTTGCATACATCGATAAATTCATTTTTTATTATTTAAAGCAGTTTGAAATTTAAAGTAGTTCGGAAAGCAGTCACTTTCCGAAACTTGTGACTTGGCACATGCTAACTGAGGCCCCACTGCTTTATATAACAAATGGGGCAACCAAAGCCCACAGCTACACAGCTGGGTGGTAGCAGAGCTCGAACCAGAAATCTAGTCTGGTGTCATATCCACTATACTGCCCTGCCATCTACTTTGCAACCATAATATGACAAGAATATTAAATATCATTTACTGAGCACTTATTGCATGCTAAATAATTCACATGTATTCTAGTCTCACGACCCTGAGGCTGGTTCTGTTATTAATCTCATTTACTGATGAGGAAACTGGAGCTCAGAGAGGTTAACTTGGCCATGATCAAATAGCTAATAAGTGACAGAGCAATTTGAACCCAAGACTTTCTGACTGTTGCACTTAACTGCAAGCCAGGAACTGCCAGGTTCAGTGAGATTATGGAGCCAAGAGAATTAAAGAATTTAGTGGCAACCCAAAGAATACATGCCCAGTGTAAAGGAGGCAATCTGTCATAGCTCCAGAGATTGCTGTCATATTGCTGGAATGGGGGCCCAGTTATTAGACCTGACAATTCTCCAAGTTGAAAATCTGGATTTGCATGTGAAATCTCCCAACTTTTGTATTAACTAGTTCAATATTTAAAAGACAGCAGACAGACCAAACCAAACAAGTGTAGGAGCTGCATTTGGCACAGGGGTCACCAATTTGCAACCTCCGCACTAAATCCTATTATCACATTTCCCCACTAGCAAGTGGAGGTAATGTATCAGGCTAGTCGACTGTCCATCAACAAGTAAATGGATAAACAAACTGTGGTATATCCATACAATGCAATACAATACAGCTGTAAAGAAGAATGAATTCTTGGTGCGCCTGCGTGGCTCAGTCAGTTAAGCATCCAACTTTGGCTCAGGTCACGATCTCATGGTTTGTGAGTTGGAGCCCCATGTCAGGCTCTGTGCTGACAGCTCGGAGCCTGGATCCGGCTTGGGATTCTGTGTCTCCCTCTCTCTCTGCCTTCCTCCACTTGTGCACTCTCTCTCTCTCACAAAAATAAGTAAACATTTAAAAATTTTTTAAAAAGAAGAAGAAGAATGAATTCTTGACACACATAGAACAACATGAATGAATCCAAATAATGATGCTAATGACAGAAGCTAGACAAAACAAAACAAAAAAAAAAAGGTCCATACTGTATGTTTCCATTAATATAAAGTTCTGGGAAATGCAAACAAATCTATAGGGACAGGAAGGAGATCAGTGGTTGCCTGGGGATGGGGAGGGTCAGTGCAGAGACAAGGGGTAAGAGAGATTACCAAAGAAGAGACTTTGGGTAGTGGTGGATGTGTTTACTTTCTTGATTGTGTGATGGTTTCATGAGTACATACATGTATCTGATATATTGAATTATAATCTTTAAATGTGTGTAGTTGATTCCATGTCAACTTAAAACTGTTAAAAATTTTTTGGTCTGGTATCCCAGGGCCACCAACACCTTTCATGGGCTATCTACCACTCTGAGACCCCCGACCCCCACAAGAAGTACTTTGCATTAATAAGCCTCATCATCCTCCCTTCCCTGGTGTTTCTTCTGGCCAGTTCATTCCCAGCCAAGTTTCTTCAGCTACATCACATCACTCCCATCCATACCAGGAAGGCTGCTAAGTCCAGTCCCATCCCTTCTGCACTCCTCCAAAGCCCAGTCAAGGCCCCTTATCCAGACTAGAATGCCTGACAAGGGGCAAGGATTTTGTGGCAGGGGACTAGGAACTAAGAGTATCCAATCCTATCTCCTAACCCCCCACTCCTTTCCCTGGCTAAGAGGCCAAAGCCTCTCACTGGTAATGCCAACACAGAATAGGTATATGACTGAGGAGAGTTGGAGAAAGACGATTATCATGGACTCTACGAAGGAGAGAAGTCCTTACATGATAAATATTAGCTCACTGTGATGATTAATTTTATGTGTTAACTTGGCTAGACCATGGTACCATGGTAAAATTCCATTCTAGTTGTTATTGTGAAGGTATTTGGTTTATGTGATTAACATTTAATTCAGTAAACTTTGAGTAAAGCAGATAATTTTCCATTATGTGGTGGGCCTTATCCAATTAGTTGAAGGCCTTAAAGGAAAAGACTAAAGTGTCCTGGGAAGAAGGAATTTGGCCTCCAGAGCATATCAGAATTAAATCATTTTGGATAATTAAGAAGGATCTATGAAAGGGGACTATCCAATGAGCATCAGAGCATGCTGTGAAAGGAGAGGACCACCTCTCTCAATCACTTCCTACATGCGTAGCATCTTCTGGGCAGTGCCTCATTTAGTATTAACAATCCTCTGGGATAGTGTTCTGTGTAGAACTTGTCTGTGTGACTTGTCATGCATTTCTGCCCAGAGCTGCACGCACACAATCATGGGGCAGGGTGGTGCTTACTTGGCTTGTGCTTCACATCTGGCCTCGGGATCAGAATTGGCCCTTCTGTTCCTGATGCCAAGAGGGAATAATTTGCCTCACCTCCTTGAGCCAGACCAGGCTGGCCCCTGGAGTGGATCAGGGAGAGAAGAGAAATATGCAGACACCCAGGCTCCTAAGATTGTGCAATATAATAAGAGAAACAGAGAAACAACCAGCTTGCTCAAGACTACACTGGGGCAAACTTAATGACTAACCATAGATCACACATGGGTAGTGTATATATTGCCCTGGCGGGTATAGTTAGTTGGAAGCCTCACCTGAGGGGAGGATGCTTCACCCAGGACCCTCAGTCGGAACTCCAACCAGGTTCTTCACCGCGGAGCTTCCCCAGCTAGGAGGCTGGATGTTGTGAGTACCCGATTTGATGTATTATGACAGAGGAAAGAAAGGTTAAAATAGGCAGAGAGGGAAAGGTTAGAACCCGAGGTCCCTGGGTGGGGAAAAACACATATTTTGGAACAATGCTGGGAGCTCTGATCACAGCAAACCACCCCTCAGACATAAGGTTCCTCTTAAGAATGTAACAGACACCACCTACTCCCTCTAGGTTCCCCTCAGGAATTTGACAATCAAAATACCTAACTAAAATAAGTAAACAATAAAAATTTATGTTATACAAGGCACAGTATGACCTTAGTCAGGATCCTCACGCAATGGAGTCCAGCCTATCAGGAATGGACAACCCAGCCCCTGGAGTGATCAAGCCAGTAAGAGTAGGACCTGAGAAGGAAGAGCAGGAAGGGAAGGGGGGCTGACCAGAACCTTCTAAAACCAAGACCCTTGCCTATTGTCTCGGGCATTCACCTTCAATGCCCCCTCTCTGCAAAGAGAGCTTTCATACTGTTCTTACTTTCTAAGCTTATACTCTACTAAACTTTTGCCTGCTGCTCATTTTGTGCCCACCTCTTCATTCTTCAAAGCAGTGAGACAACGAACCCTGGGTATTGAGGTAAAGAATCCTGCAACATTACTTTGGGGGCTCATCTGGGATATCAACGTCTTCTAACTGTAAGTAGAGAACAGCCGCACCCCCTCTTTTCTTTCTATCCTAAATACAACTCTCAAACCAAACAATGGGCACCTGTCAGCCAGATAAAAGCAAATAGTATGGCTGCCATTCTCAAATCTCAGGTGACAGGCTCCTTGGGTCTCCTCCCAGCTGATCCCCCAGCATAGTTGGGAACGTATGGTTATTTCTTTTGAGAATGACCCCTAGATGCACAGACTCAGGGGAGGCCAAACAGCAACTGAAGGGTCCTGACCAAGTCTACTCTCCGATGGACGCCTGAAGGCTGTCGGTAGAACCTGATCCCTGACCACCCATTTGGGTAATCAGAGGAATTCTCCTCTTTCTGGCTCTAATTTGTGTTTTAGCATCAATTGCGGGATGCTGGATTCACTGTGTGTTTGACGGAAATATAGAAGAGAATATACAGTACCCCTTCTTGTTCTTCATGGTCTTGGAAAAGAAAAATGGGAAGAACTGTGATTTTAACCAAAAGGGCAGGAGAGCACTCCCTTTTGAGTTGTTTTGCTCAAGCCCTGGTTGAAATTGCCCCTCCTTTGATCCAAAGCCTAGGAAAACAACAGTGATGTCCTCGCTGCTGACCTCCAGATGCTCCACATTTGTGTTGTTTCTGCCAGGTGGAGGAACAGGTGTCTGTGCCATATGAAGGACAGAGGACTATGACATCTGAAGGGCTTTTACTGGGTACACGGGAGCCATTGTGCTACACTTAGCCCAGTGTATGTGACTTGTACCAATCTAGATATTTTTTTTAAACTTTTTTATTTATTTAGTCAGAGAAAGAAAGTGTGTGGGGGAGGGGCAGAGAGAGAAAGGGGGAGAGAGAGAATCCCAAGCAGGCTCTGCACTGTCAACATGGAGCCCGATGTGGGGCTTGAAGTCACAAACTGTGAGATCATGACCTGAGCTGAAATCAAGAGTCAGGTGCTTAACCGACTGAGCTACCCAGATGCCCTCAACCTAGATACTTTAAAATGGATACCCACATGGCTGGAACATATTTATGTGGGCATTGCTGAAAAAGGCAGGAGACTAGCCCCCAACTTTGGCTCTTCTAGCTCCCCTCAATGGCTGATTTTATCCTTACAAAAAATAGTTTTCACCAGCCTTTTGAAATATAAAGAGGAACAGTTTTATTATGATCAAAACGTAAATTACCATTGGGCCAAAATAAAATTAGTGCTACCTTTTACAACCAGGGGGGTCTTACTTGGTCTCAGTCGATACCCCCAAAGTCCCACAGGCCAGAAACAGAGGGGTAGGAGAAAGTGGGGAAGACAAGGTCAGCTCTCAGAGGTAGGGTCAAATCTGAGTAAGAGCGACCAATCCCAGCACCTTGTGAGACTGACAGGGCTTTTGGCTGCCAGTCGCATAGCCAGCCAAAATGCAGGGCCAGGAGATGAGGTTTCTCTTGGCCAATTGGGGTCAGGAGATGAGGTTTCGCCTAGCCAGCTGTAGGAAACTGACATAAGGGATGCCTTTTCCTCTTTTTCCTATAGATGGGTAATTCTCCAACCAAGGTCAATACTCCTTTGGGATGCATTCTGAAAAATTAGAATGATTTTGATCCACAAATCCTGAAGAAAAAGCGACTCATCTTCTTTTGCACTGGGGCTTGGCCCCAATACAAATTGGAGGTGGAAACCTGGCCGCTGGAGGGAAATATCAATATAATACTATCTTACAATTGGACTTGTTGTGCAAACGTGAGGGGAAATAGGGAGAATTCTCCTATGTTCAGTGTTTTTGGGCCTTAAGAAAAAATAGAGATATGTGCAAGCAATGTAAGGTTAATCCTGACTTACTGGCAACCCTTTCCAAAGTCCAGCAATCAGGAGGGGAAATAATCAAGGGCACCTTGCCAGTACCCAAAGCAGACCTAGAGATGGAGGAAGGGAAGCCTTCCACCCCCACCTCCTCCTCCTCAGGTTCTCGATCTATATATCCAGACTTAAAAACATGCACTTCTGCTCCCTGCTGCCCACTTTACCCAGGCCGTCCCCGTAATGTAACAGGCATGTTTCCTCTACAAGAAGCTGGAGTGCCAGAAGGAGGGACTCAGGGAGGCACCACTATGATAAGATACAAGTACCTTTTTCATTACAAAATTTAAGACAGATAAAAGGGGATACTACATAAGTTTTCTGATGATCCTGGTAAGTATATAGAGGCTTTTCAGAATATTATGTATGTTTCTGAATAAACCTGGAAGGATATAATGCTTCTGTGGAATCAGACTCATAATGAAAGAGAGAAACATGGGTTTCTGGCAGCAGCTGACGGATATGGGGATGATCAACTCATTAATTATCATGGGACTGGAGGTCCTATATAGGGAACTTCCAGTCCCCTACTGGAGTTCAGGCAGTCTCATCCCAAGATCCTAACTGGGACTATGATAATCCCATTGGGGAATGGTGTCACTGCCATTTCTAAGCCTGCATTTGGGAAGGATTAAAAAGAACAAAGGGTAAACCCTTAAATTACCCTAAATTAGCCACTATTTTACATAGGATTAAAACCTGGTGGCCTCCCTGGAAAGGTTAAGAAAAGCTCTCATTAAATAGACGGCTATCTCCCCTAATACCTCTGAGGCTGAGATGATTCTAAAGGACAAATTTGTCACTCAATCAGTCCCCGATATTTGAAGGAAGCTGCAAAAATTGGCTGTTGGCCCAGAAGGGACCCTGGAGGAGCTCTTAAGAACTGCCAATTGGATATATTACAACCAAGATCAAGAGGAGAATATGGAACAGGAAGGAGGCTTAAGAAAAAATCTGAGGCCTTAGTTGCAGCCTTAGGTACTATGTCAGACCAGACTTCCCAAGGTCCTGGCACCAAGTGCCATTTATGTGGCCCTTCAGGGCTCTGGACAACCGAAGTTGAATCCCTGTCAGCTCTGCCCCTTGTATGGAGACAATCACTGGAGATCTGAATGCCCCCAGGGACCTCAATCTGTGAGGGCTCAGATAACCAATGTCCCTGAAAGGGACTGAGGGAGTAGGGGCTCTTTAGGGTGGCTCCCCCCAAACCAGCTACCTATCAGAAACCCAGAGCCTTGGATAACTCTGGAAAAAGAAGGGAAACCAGTTAATTTCTTTCTTGACACTGGAGCCACATTTTCTGTCCTTCTTTCCAAAACCGGCCAACTATCCAAACACAGTGTAATGATTAGAGATGTCTCTGGAAACCTTATGACTAAATTTTCTCCCAGCCACTGGGGTGCATACGGGGAGACTTGATTTTTTTTAATATAATTTGTTGTCAAATTGATTTACATCAACACCCAGTGCTCATCCCAACAAGTGCCCTCCTCAATGCCCATCTCCCACTTTCCCCTCTCCCCCACCCCCCCATCCACCCTCAGTTCTCTGTATTTAAGAGCCTCCTGTGGTTTGCCTTCCTCCCTCTCTGTTTGTGACAATTTTCCCCCTTCCCCTCCCCCATGGTCTTCTGTTAAGTTTCTCAAGATCCACATAGGAGTGAAAACATATGATATCTCTCCTTCTCTGACTGACTTATTTCACTTAGCATAACACTCTCCAGTTCCACCCACGTTGCTACAAATGGCATGATTTCATTCTTTCTCATTGCCAAGTAGTATTCCATTGTGTATATAAACCATATCTTTATCCATTCGTCAGTTGATGGACATTTAGGCTCTTTCCATAATTTGACTATTGTTGAAAGTGCTGCTATAAACATTGGGGTACAAGTGCCCCTATGCATCAGTACTCCCGTATCCCTCGGGCAAATTCCTAGTAGTGCTATTGCTGGGTCATAGGGTAGCTCTATTTTTAGTTTTTTGAGGAACCTCCACACTGTTTTCCAGAGCAGCTGCACCAGTTTGCATTCCCACCAACAGTGCAAGAGGGTTCCTGTTTCTCCACATCCTCGCCACCATCTGTAGTCTCCTGAGCTGTTCATTTTAGCCACTCTAGGGAGACTTCATTTTTTCACATTCTTTTTTGATAATGCCAGAGAGCCCCCTCCCTTGCTAGGAAGGGACATTATGACTGAATTAGGGACTATACTGCTGCTAGATCCAGGTCAGATAAACAGCTGATGGAAGTTGATATTGATTCATGAGTATGGGCTATACAAGGAGAAGCAGGCCAAGCCTTAACCACAATACCTGTCCAAACACACCTTAAGGATCCCACTTCTTTTCCATGCCGGAAGCAGTATCCTCTCAAACAGATGCTGAAAGGGGGCTAATAAAAATTATAGAAACCCTAAACAAACAGAGACTTTTAAAGAAATGTAACAGCCCCTGTAATACTCCAATATTGGGAACAGCCTAATGGGGAATGGAGGCTAATGCAAGATCTACCCATCATTAATGAAGCAGTGGTCCCCATCAGCCCCCGTCTGCATGGTTCCAAACCCCTATACCTTGTTGGCCCAGATTCCACCAGCTATGAAATGGTTTATAGTCTTAGATTTAAAAGATGCTTTCTTCTGTAGTCCAATACATCCTGATTCTCAATTCTTGTTTGCCTTTGAGGATCCTATCAATCCGGCTTCACGATTAACTTGGACAATGTTGCCTCAGGACTTTCTAAATAGTCCACGTCTATTTGGACAGGCCTTAACATGTGATCTTTTGGAATTTTCAGCTGATTATTGCACCTCGCTGCAATATGTGAATGATCTCTTGCTTTGTGCCCTTTCTGAACCAAGTATACAGGCCGGTACCAAGGCCCTCTTAAATTTTCTAGCAGAAAGAGGCTATAAAGTCTCCCAACAAAAGCCCCAACTGTATGAGACCTCTGCTAAATATCTAGGATTAATCCTTTTGGAAAGCACGAGAAGACTAGGTTAAGACAGAATTCAGTCTATTGTCTCATACTCCCTTCTGAAAACTCTTAGACAACTGAGAGGGTTTTAAGTATTACCGGTTATTGCCGCTTACGGATATCAGGATATGGAGAGATAGCTCACTCCTTACCAACTAATCAAGAACACACAGGCAGCAAATATTCACTTGCTGGTATAGGTGAGTCAAAACAAGCTTTTAGTTAGAAAACTTAGGCTGGCTTTGTTGGGCACCCCCAACCTTGAGCCTTCCCATTGGAAATTCTTATAATTTATATGTTACAGAGAGAAAGGGGGTAACCTTGGGCATTTTGACCCAGAAAGGAGGCCCAGTACAGCAACCAGTGGGGTGTCTTAGCAAAGAACTTGATCTGGTAGCTTGTGGCTGGTCTGTATGTCTCAGAGCTGCCGTGGCTGTTGTCCTCTTAATTCCTGAAACTACAAAACTAACCCTTGGGCAAGACCTTACCGTATATGCCCCACATAATATCCAGGGATGGATAATAGGGGGACAGCAGCCATCAGCTCATAGATAGCTGCCTTCTATGGTATCAGGCACTCCTGCTGGAGGGGACTGCTGTGCATATAAAGACCTGCTCCTCTCTGAACCCAGCAGCTAATACAACAAATCATACCCCAAACTTACGCTGCCGAAGAGAATTGAAGGGAAACTCCTATAGAAAACCCAGAATGGACTCTATACACAGATGGGAGTTCTTTTGTTGAGCAAGGCTCCAGAAAAGCTGGGTATGTAGTGGTGACTCTTCATAAAACTCTCGTAAGTGATGCCCTGCCATCAGAAACTAGTGCTCAGCTGGCCAAATTAGTTGCTCTTATTACAGCCCTAGAGTTGAGCAAAGATAAGAGAGTTAACATTTATACTGACTCTAAGTATGCCTCCTTAGTCTTACATGCCATTGGCATGTCAAGGAAGGAGAGACATTTTTTAACAGCTTCAGGGCCTCCTATCAAGTATCACCAGGAAATTACCAGACTTTTATATGCCGTTCACCAGCCCTTAGAGGTAGCAGTAATACATTGTAAAGGACACCAAAAAGGAATGGATGAGCTATCAGGGGGAAACACACTGGCTGATGACGCAGCAAAATTGGCAGCCAGATCTCAAGTTAGCCCCACTGTTGCCTCCCTTGTGTGGGATGGTTCTACAACTCAAGAAAAGCCCCACTACTCGACGGAAGAAAAACAACAGGCATCAGAACAGGGTTACACTCCCCAGCCTACAGGGTGGTTACAGGCAGATGACGGCAGACTTCATTTACCGGCCACCAACCAGTGGAAGGTTTTAGAAACTCTACACTATACCTTCCATCTAGGTAGGGATGAAATCCTACAAATGGCTCAAAAAGTTTTTACAGGAAGGAATTTAGATAAGACTATTGAATATATTATTAAACCTGCAAAATCTGCCAAAGAAATAACCCCCTTTCTCCTGCAGGCTCCAATAGGGTTTCTAAGAATTGGAAATGATCCCGGGGAGGATTGGCAAATAGATTTCACACATATGCCAAAAACACAAGGATATAAATATCTTTTGGTATGGGTAGATACCTTCACACATACACATTGGGTCAAAGCCTTTCCTTGCAGGACTGAAAAAGCCTCCGAGGTGGTTCAGGCACTAATAAATGAAATTATTCCTGTTTGGACTCCCTAGATCCCTTCAAAGCCATAATGGTCCCTCGTTAAATCCTTGGTAACTGAGGGGGTATCTAGGGCTCTGGGTATCGATTATCATCTGCACTGTGCCTGGAGGCCACAGTTCTTGGGGAAGGTAGAAAAGACCAATGAAAGCATCTTAGAAAACTGGCCCAAGAAACAATTAAGAACTGGATATTCTATTTCCTATTTCTATGCTTCAGATTAGAAATACCCCTACAAAAAAAGCCTAAGCCTTTTTGAAGTTCTTTATGGAAGACCTTTTCTTGTTAATGACTTGCTGGCCGATAAAGAAGTATTTGATTTGATGAACTAGATAATTCCTTTGGCTAAATTCCAACAGATTCTTCAGGAATTATCTGCATGTCAACTCCAGGATGACAAGTCTCCTCTATATAATCCAGGAAATCAAGTATTCATGAAAACCCTTCTTTCTTTGTCCCCATCTCTAGAACCAGTGTGGAAGGGGCCACATATGGTAATCTTGGCAACTCCTACTGCTATCCTGGATTCTTCACTCTGGAGTTAAGCTGTGGTTTCTTCCATCAGAACAGGACAACACAGAGCCCTAGTAGACTTGTGAAGCAGGAGAAAGCCTTATATTGATCTTCAAAAAAAGGACACCACAGAATGAAGATAAGTAATGCAATATATTGGAAAATAATAATAATATGCCTATGGGGTTCAGAAACACATCCTGTTTGTATTCCACCGACCCCACCACTATTAGGGTTGAACGACGGGACCCCTTTGGTTGAGGCAGCTAACCTAACTTTTATAGAGGGAGACCGTGTTTTAAAATATGACTTGGAATATGGCAATTTTACAATTTGGCATTGGGATAATAGCCATACCCTTAATTTACCTAAGGGCCAACCTTTTTCAGGTTACTTATTTATAAAATTAAACCAAAGTCATAAATATTGGACTGAAATTTTGCCCAATAATGAAACTGGAAGGGAATTATATAACTCAAATAAAAAGATACATTGTATTGCCATAGATATAGATGATAAAGAAATTAAAAAGGTCCCAGGTTATGAAGACCGAGATATTGCGGCTGGATGTGTGACATGCCATAGTACTGCTTGTCCCAATAGTCTCCTGCCCTGCCAATGCGGCTGGAAGGCTAATAACACATTATTCTTAAAGGTCCAATGGTGGACCCAAGTGCCCATGGAAAACATCACAGTTAGACCCGGAAGGCTTTGGGAACCTTTGTGGCAAACCCAAACCACCGCCTACCTGGGAGTCTCCTGGATTTTGTTAAGTCTAACTTGGGACACCCAGAGGTTTTGGGTTGATACTTACTATCCCAATTGTTCCCACTCCTTAGATTTACAACGGAAACAACACCTATGGTGGATACAACAATACTGGCCAGAAAACAAAAAGATAATGAAAAAAGACCTTATAGGACGGCTAGGAACAGGATTACGTATATTGGGGCAGGCGGAATTTGCTGCCAATGAAGAACAACACAATTTAGAAAAGGATTCCTTATCAAAAATAGGGCATGTTGAAGGAACTTTGTTTCAAGAAGAAGGTAAAGAATGGGAAGTTCTTTTAAAAGAAAATGAGGCCATAGTAGGGTGGATAAGTAAGACCAGAGAAACCCTACAAAGACATTTCCAAACTCAAACCTGGGAAAGGGCATGTGTTCTAACCCAGAAAGGATTGCTCACCATGTTAAAGCAGATGGAATCTGAGGTGGCTATGAGACAATGGCCTACTCTAATGAATGCTGAAGTGGAAACTCAAAAATTATGGCCCATGTATGGAAGCCCCAAGTTATGGAAGATTATTAATGGGAGCTGTAACTTGAGGCGTTGCTTTTTAAAGGCACATGTGCCCCGGATGGACCATGCTAATTCATATCCAATAGTTCAGCTTGCAGGCATAGGGACTATATTAAATCAGACAAGGATTTTGCCAGTGGGGAGTCGATGGGCTGTAATGCCAAATGAGTCAGCTTGGGCTGCCATATCGCTTTCAAACTGTGAAGAGAGAAATAAAATCTGGCTGTGCCCTCAACAAAAATGGAACCCTGATTTCACTCAGGTCTGGCCCCTCGTCTCTACCCCAGTAACCAATAGCATTTGGTACATGGGTAGAGGGAAGTTTTGCTGGGAAGGTAAACAAGGGGAAATAGCTGACACAGAGAGCTTTACTTGTGAGCATATGTATCATGTACTAAATCATACTGGAGTATGGTGCAACACTGGAACCGTTGGTCGAATACATTTACAAAAGAGTAACAAGACTTACAGTAATCTGGATATCAAAGATCAATCTTTCCTTGAAATAGAATTAAATATGCCTCATGGAGTTGTTCCTATGGAAACCGGATGGCCAAAGGAGGAATTGAGGATTGAGGGCCGTGAACTAATTCAGGTGCTTAATTATTCTAATCAACAATATCACAAGATCGAAACAAATATGGAAGAGGGAGGAAAAACTATTGTTAAATTCATAAAACAATATGACCAGACATGCCAGAGATATTTTGGGTGGCTACAATGCATCTTTCTTTCCTATGGTGTGGCTTCTTCCCTGGGAGGCATTGCATTTGGAATATTGATGCTTGTTGGTCTGATAGTCTTTTTATATGTCATTTGTAGATGCTGTCGCATATGCCAGAAAAATAAGACATCCAAGAAATTTTGCTAGCCCAGAGGTTCCAAACACCCTTCCATTATTTTAGACATCTGGATCGACCTCTGAACCTGCCCTGACTGCCCTTCCCCTGTCATCGCCCCCCTTCAGCAGGAAGCAGTTAAGATTGGTCGTCGTCCCAGTTCCTAATGGCAGTTAGGAGTCACGTGTTCAGAGGGGGAATATGATAGGGAAAAGATAGGTTAAAATAGGCAGAGAGGGAAAAGTTAGAATCTGAGGCCCCTGGGTGGGAAAAACACATATTTTGTAACAATGCTGGGAGCTCTGACCACAGCAAATCCTCTCAGGCATAGGGCTCCTCTTAAGAATGTAAAACACCACCTACTCCCCTCAGGTTCCTCTCAGGAATTTGACCATCAAAATACCTAACTAAAATAAGTATACCATAAAACTTACATCATATGAGGGACAATGTGACCATAGTCTGACTCCTCACACAATGGAGTGGAGCCAATCAGGAACGGACAACCCAGCACCTAGAGTTATCCGGCCAGTAAGGCTACAACTTGAGAAGGAACAAAGCGGGTCGAGCAGAACTTTATAAAACAAAGACCCTTGCCTATTGTCTCAGGCATTCACCTTCGAATGCCCCCTCTCAGCAAAGAGGGCTTTCATACTGATGAGGGAGCACAAGGCAAGCTGAGGGCCAGGCCCAAGCTGGCACACCCCCCACTCAAGGTGGGATGTGTGCTATTCCTCAGGCACTCCTGGCTGCCCAAGAACAAAGGAAAGGACAGAAAACAAGTGATTAAACTGATAGAGTCTCCATCAGTTTACAAATATCTTAGTACAATTACAAGAAAAAGACAATCTTATCAATAGCCTGATGTCCAGGAACTCCCTACTGTCTTAATGTTAACGCTTTGCTAGACAGGAATAACAACCTTAGCTTGACAATAGCTAGGCCTCCAGTAATCTGTGAGTCTTTAGCATATGGAAATTCCTTTAAGAAACTTCCTCTTGACTTTACCTCCCCCAACTCCATAGTATAAAACCAGTCACTCTTCACAACCCTAATGCAGCTCTTTCTGCCCACCAGTCCTGTCCCCATGCTTTAATAAAGTCACCTTTTGTGCACCAAAGATGTCTTCAAGAATTCTTTCTTGGCCATCAGCTCTGAACCCCCACCACTCCAAAACCCCATCAATACTATTCTTACTTTCTGATCTTCTACTCTAATAAACTTTTGTCTGCTGCTCATTCTTTTCTATGTCCACCTCTTCATTCTTTGAAGTGCGGAGACATGAACCCCAGGTTTTGAGGTAAAGAGTCCTGCGACAGTATTAACCCTTCTTTGTTCATCTCTCTACTTCTCTCCCTCTCTGTGTTTACTAGAATCACTTAATTCCTTAAATTCCCTCTTTCTTATAATTAATAAAGCCTTCCTCTATGAAACAGAAAGTGCAGCGATCAGGAACTACATTTATTCAGAACAAAATTGGCAAAGTTGGCAGGATGCATGAGACGCCATTTCTGTTTCCACAAGGAAACTCAAACCGGCACATGGAAATTCTCAGCTGGGAAGACCCACGGTTTTGTTCTCTAGCAAAAGAATGGTTAGAGAGAGCAGGGTTATGTGAACAATGGGGGAACGAAACTAAAATCATTTAAACCTCCGCAGGTTACGGCGGCACTCCAGTCTGTTGCTGGTAAGGACCATGTGGCTTTCCTGGAGCGTGGGGGATGGTGCTTATTAACAGCCTATCGCTGTGCCACAGGGAGTAGGGCTGAGTGTCAGGAAGAAGTAAGACTAGAGAAGGAGATTGCAGATTTGCAGTCCAGAATGGCTATGCTGCAATGCCCAACATTCGTATTGGCGGACGAAGTCCACACATATCACCATGGGGCCAGAAAGGCTGCCATGCAGGTATTTAAATGTAAATATTTAAAAAGAAGGAGAAAGAGAAAGGTTAATACCAGAAAAGTTCACTTAGCCCTGGCAACTTTTGGACCGGGTTGGGACCCTGATGCCTGGTGATACCAGGGGTGATGATAAAACAGGAATGGACTGGAGCAATGAGCATAAACATGAGAAACAGACTCACCCGCTCAAACCCATTCTCTCGGTGCTGCTGCCTAGAGCGGCAGGAAGACAATCAGGAAGGGAGTAGAGTCTAATCTCCTCTCCGGATGGAACCCAGGTTATAGAAGGAAACAGGCCATCCCTGATGAAGGGAATGCTGAGCCTCTCTCTCACACTGTTCTTCCTCCTAATAGATGTGGGGGCCTCTCCCTCATTCATTCTCTGGGATAATGGTTACAATAATTGGAACTAACTGTGATTAGTCTACGGGACTTTAAGGAACATTCCCAAGTAGCTGCCGAAACTCCCTTTGTTTCAGGAAGCTCCCTGTCTTCTCTGGACTGACTTGGACTGTCTAAGTACACTTGTTGGGCTGGGCGGGGGGTGGGGGCGGGGGGGACAAAAACCCAAAACACTGTGTCTGCTCATCTGTCTGAGATGACAGGCTTTAGGACCGGAAGACCTCTTTCTCTGCCCTCTGGATTTTTATCTGCCTCCAGCCTTCCTGGGGGCACCTGACCTCTCTGCCTTCCCCTTCTCCTCCTCCTGTTTCTGCAAGGGCATTAGGGTGTGGCCTGCATAACTGGTTATAATACCATCCTCAGTGCCTTGAAGTTGGTTGACTTTTTTTTTTTAATTTTTTTTTAATGTTTTTATTTATTTTTGAGACAGAGAGAGGCAGAGCATGAGCAGGGGAGGGGCAGAGAGAGAGGGAGACACAGAATCAGAAGCAGGCTCCAGGCTCTGAGCTGTCAGCCCAGAGCCCGACGTGGGGCTCGAACTCACAGACCGTGAGATCATGACCTGAGCCGAAGCCGGACGCTCAACCGACTGAGCCACCCAGGCGCCCCGAAGTTGGTTGACTTTAAATGAACCCAGGTGGAACATAATTTGGTATTTAGACTAATTTAAGTTCATTGGTTTAATTAAGATGGACCTGTCTTTAGAGTTGTGCATTAAATATATAACTTCTATTCTGTCTAGGTTTGCTGAAGTTCAAATAAGCTAGCGTTATCTCTGCAATTTGTTAACAAAAAGATGACTTAAAGTAATAATTAATTCTATCTCCAAGTTGTCATGGGTAATTGTTAAGATAGCTTTCAAAGTCATTGGTAACCTGAAACTTTAGTTTTGCTTGCATGATAAATGGGATTGAATTCATTGAACATCTAGGTCTTTTCCAGATAGGATAAAATACTAAAGCATTGATTGATGAACATAGGTTTGTGCTTTTGACTTCTTATTGCAAAGAAAAACTAAGCATTTTTAAATCTGTTGGAAAAAACATGCTTTGTGCTTTCATGCATTTGCTGTCTAAAGAATTCTGGTGTAACCGTTCACGATTGGTGACTAGCTAGTTTTCACTGGAGACTAAGGTTTCTAAGACTGACAGGAATAAGAAAAGTAACTCTGTACATAGAAAAGTAGGAGATAGGTAAGAAAGTTGTAAAGAATAAAAATACACTTTTGTTGAAGGTAAAAGAAAGTAATTTTGTCCTTAAATGGGACTGACTGGAGAGAAATGGCTTGGGACAAAATCCGAATGCAACGAAAAGCTGTAGAAGGCTTGTGAAGGGAACTTTTGGAAAGGAATTTTATGTATGTTCAGGATAGACAAAGGTTAAAATAAATAGATTTTAAAAGTACACTGGTATAAGATTAAAATTCTGCCTTGCTGTCTGTTAAAAAGGCAAGGTTTCTTGGATTGTTGGCTTGCTCTTGAGAAGGAAATTTTATCTGTCCCGGAAAACCAGTTTCTATGTTTGGTCTTTATCAAGTCTTTGGTTAGTTAAAGTTAAAACTTCTCAATGTTAAAGGAGCTAAATCTTGCTAATAACTATATTAACCCATGTCAGAAAAGACCTTCAGACTCAGGGAGAAGGAATGAATAGTTGGCTGTTTATTAAGCCATAAAATATGAACAAGGAGGGCAATGTTATTTACTGACTCTTGGTCTGTTGCTAATGGGCTGAAAGTATGGATGGCCCATTTGAAAAAACACAGATGGACAGCTACCAGAAAGGAAATGTAGGAAAAGCCCTCTCTGGGAAGATAATTTGCAATGGGACAAAATGCCAAAATCACTGTTTTTCATGTAGATCCTCACAGTATGCTTACTTCTGCAGAATGAAACTTCAAGAAAGTAGCAGACTCTCTAGCACACATTGCAGTGACAATTCTGGAACCATCCTCTGACTACGGACTGGCATGATGGGCTCATGAAAAATGTGGACATTTGGGAGAGCAGGCTACTTACAGATGGGCCGAGGACCGTGGGATTCCTATCACTCAGGATGCAATTAAAGAAACTATATCAAAACGTCCCATATGGCAGGTTTGGCATTAAAGGGGAGGTCCCCCAGCACTATAAAGGACAAATCTGGTAAGGAGAATGCCTAGCACAAATTTGACAGATTGATTATATGGGCCTTTACCATGGTCCCAATCAGGTCAATATATTTGCATTGCTGTTGGTACCTATTCTGGGTATATGGTGGCACGTCCTTTTGCACATGCAACTCAACAAAATACTATCAAAACATTAGAAATAATTTTATTATATTACAGCACCCCAATACAGATCCAGAGTGATAATGGCCTCCATGTTACAGGTAGGTTGGTAAAGGTTTTTGCTGCTTCTTGTAACATTGAATGGATTTGTCACATTCCCTACTATCTACAAGCAGCTGGACTAGTAGAATAAATGAATGATATGTTAAAACAACAGCTAAAAAGTCTGGGTAATGGCTCTTTAACAAATTGGAAGCAACACTTCATAGAAGCATTAAAAAGCGTAAACAATCAACTCATTGGTGGAAATAAAACTCCAATTGGATGAATGAAAACCCCCTAAGTTACAAGTGACAAGTGTAAACAAGTGCCATGGCCCAGAATCCCTTTGCTGAAAATATCAAATGAAGCCAAACTCCCCTATAGGGGCCACACCTGAATCAGTCGGTGCAGGCTTGCATTCATTAATAGAAATAAGACTAAGGGCTGCCTGAGTGGCTGAGTCTGTTAAATCTCCCACTTTGCTGGTCATGATCTCACCGTTCATGAGTTCACCGGCCACTCAGTCTCTGCGCTGTCAGCGCGTAGCTTGCTTCGGATCCTCTGTTCCCTTTCTCTCAATCTTTCTCTCTCTCTAAAATAAATAAAATTTAAAAAATTACTTTGGGGCGCCTGGGTGGCTCAGTCGGTTGGGTGTCCGACTTCAGCCAGGTCACGATCTCACAGTTCGTGGGTTCGAGCCCTGCGTCGGGCTCTGTGCTGACAGCTTCGAATTCTGTGTCTCCCTCTCTCTCTCTGCCCCTACCCTACTCACACTCTGTCTCTCAAAAATAAATAAACATTGGGGCACCTGGGTGGCTCAGTCGGTTAAGCAGCCGACTTCGGCTCAGGTCATGATCTCGCGGTCCGTGAGTTCGAGCCCCGTGTCGGACTCTGTGCTGACAGCTCGGAGCCTGGAGCCTGTTTCAGATTCTGTGTCTCCCTCTTTCTGACCCTATCCCGTTCATGCTCTGTTTCTCTCTGTCTCAAAAATAAACGTTAAAAAATAAATAAATAAATAAATAAATAAATAAACAAACATTGAAAAAAATTCTTAATAAAATAAAAAAATTATTTTAAAAATAAAATAAATAAAACTAAATACTAAGTCAACAAACCATACCCACAGGCTGCCCACCAGACACTTCATGTGAAGGTCAGGGTTAGCCTCAAAAGGAACACAAGTGTTAGGGGGAGTCATTGACCCTGATTGTCAGGAAGAAATAACAACTCAGGGAAACTACCCCTACTAATTCAGATTTATGGCCAGATTGGACAATTACTCCTATTGCCTATAATCACAGCTTGAGCTGAGATGGAACACCTCCCTCTCGGCTGACAGGGAGAGGAGACAAAGGACTTAAACGTACGGACTCCTAGAAAGTCAAAGTGGGTAACTAAACCCCCAGACAGAATCCATACCCCTGCAGAAATTGTGGCACAGGGAGGAGATACAACGGTAATAGTCATGTATCCTGGTGATGAAAAATTACACCATGTGCCCTAACTGTGTACTTCAAGTACAGCCCAAGACAATCTCTATTCCAGCGGGACAGTCATTAATTAACCTTGTCTTGCTGGGCCTACTGCTCCCTGGCCATAGGACCAGGACACTGGTACCACAATGGACTGGAAGCCTTCTCACAGAAACATGCTGGATGCTTTCAGAATGTGACAGACCAAATGCAACAACAATATAATAATTTCACCATTTGTCTCAGGGATTCAACTCTAGCTAATGATGATGAATACATATGTATTAAACTGCAAAAAAGGGACTCCACTGAATTTAAACAGGAATCTATTCTAGTAACCATGCATAACAACCCCACAACCCCTCTAAAAGAAAATAATTTGTGGTTACATTTAGCAACTAATGTATTGAACATGAGCTCCTTCTGCCTGCATAAGGGAAATAATCCACAAAAAAAACTTAACAAAATAGGGCAACCGTAGATTATTTGTTATTATTGCACCATTTCGGATGTCAGAGATTTCCTTGAATGTGTTGTTTTAATATTACTGATGATTCCAAAACTATTAATGATCTCATTGATGATATGCAGCATGAAATTGACAAAATCACCACTTCTGGAATATTACTTGGTGTCCACATTGGGGAGGTTTCATCAAAGACATCCTACACGTTCATAGAGACTCTACATGCTCGCCTGGGATCATATAACGCTTGACAAGCCAAGGACCAAATGTTCTATGTAGAACTTGTGTCACTTGTCATGCGTTTCTGCCCAGAGCCACACATACACAATCATGGCAGGGAGTGGGGGGCTAAGTTGGCTTGTGCTCTACATCCGGCCTCGGGATCAGAATTGGCCCTTCTGGGGGCACCTGGGTGGCTCAGTCAGTTAAGCATCTGACTTCGGCTTGGGTCATGATCTCTTGGTTTGTGAGTTTGAGCCCCACATCGGGCTCTATGCTGACAGCTCAGAGCCTGGAGCTTGCTTCAGACTCTGTATCTCCCTCTCTTTGCCCCTCCCCTGCTCTCACTCTGTCTCTCTATCTCTCTCAAGAATAAATAAACATTTTTTTAAAAGTTAAAAAAAAAAAAAAAGAATTGGCCCTTCAGTTCCTGACACCAAGAGGGCTTAACTTGCCTCACCTCCTTGAGCCAGACCAGGCTGGCCCCTGGAGTGGATGAGGGAGAGAAGAGAAATATGCAGACACCCAGGCTCCTAAGATTGTTCTGGATGCTCCACCCAGGACCCTCAGTCGGGACTCCAACCAGGCTCTCCACCATGGGGCTTTCCCAGCTAGGAGGTTGGATGTTGTGAGTACCCGATTTTTTTTGTTGTTGTTGTTTCCTTGCCTCTTTTCCATTAGGTCTTTTGTTTATTTGTACCTTGTAAGTATGTACGGTAACTCATTTTTTTTAAGTTTATTTATTTTATTTGAGAGAGAGAGAGAGAGAGCACAAACAGGGAAGGGGCAGAGAGACAGGGAGAGAGAGAAAATCTCAAGCAGGCTTTGCGCTGTCAGCACAGAGCCTGACACAGGGCTAGAACTCATAAAGCCAAGATCATAACCTGAGCCAAAACCAAGAGTCAGACACTTAATGGACTGACCCACTCAGGCACCGTGTGAGTACCCGATTTGATGTATTAACCCTTCTTTGTTCTTCTCTATACTTCTTTCCCTCTTTATGTTTACTATAATCGTTTAATTCCATGTATTCCCTTTCCCTTGTAATTAATAGTTCCCCCCCGCCACGAAACAGAAAGTGCTGCTGTCGTGAATTACATTTATTCAGAAAAGTTAGGAATATAAATAATAACCCCATTTTGCAGATGGGAAGAGCGCAATGAGGTGAGATCACGTGACCAAGGTCGTTAATAATTAAGGGATACAGAACTTATAATAATAATGATTGTAACATTTAGTCACTGCTTATAATGAGCCAGACACTACCGTTCTGAATGTCTACTATAAGTCATTTCATTTAATCTTCATAAAAAAAAAGTCACTCTATGCACACCCCTGACCTGGCCGCCTCTCACGCTGACAACACGTTGCTGCTGTTGCACTGCCGTGGGCGTGGGCGCCATTAGGATTCAGTAGTCCTGGGAGGCTTTCATTCAGAGGTGGGACCTAGAAAGACAGGCAGGAGGAGGGGACAAGTCGGGCATGGGTGTCAGGAAGCCAGGTGCGTCTGAAGGACAAGGAGCAGGCCAGGCCAGGGAAACTGAAGAATCAGGCCCAGGCCCCAGGATGGACGACCTCGATGCCAGGCTAAGGAAATGGGCTTTCCCTGGAGGTGGCAGAGAGCCTCGGCGGGGCTCCGAGGAGATGCAGAGGGAAGACAGACCTGCAGGCTGGAATGGAGCGGGGGGGGGGGGGGGGGGGGGGGGGGGGGGGGGGGTGCTCCAGAGAGGCCTGAGGGGATCAGCTCTGGGAGGGAGGGTTGAGGACCTCAGGGAACCTCATGGAAAAAAACAAACACGGGGAGTGAGTGGGGCAATGTGAGAGACCCGGAGCACGACGTAAAGGACGCGGTGGAGGGTTAAAGCTGAGGGATGGAGACGCGGGCCTCACGTGGGGCCCCGAAGCACCCGCACGTCTTCGCTAGGCAGGGCGACCGGGCCTCCGAGGCCAGCAGGCTGGGTGCGAGCGGCGGGTGTTGCTCGCCGTGATGCCGCTAGATGGCGCAGGCGCCCCGCCGAACGTGCCGCGGGACCCTCCACTTGGCCAAGCGTCTTGCCCAGGTGGGCGGCAGGGGTGGGTGCCTGCCTGCGGGGAAGGACTCACCCTTCTTCTCCTAACCCCCAACCACGGCCGGCGTCAGGAAGTGCCACCTGCGCAGGCCCAGGGCCCCGCGCTTCCAAGGGTCCACCCAACGCCTGGTGTCATGTTCTGTTACCACCACCTTGAAATCCTTCATAATGTGTGAACAAGTGCAGCCACGTTTTCATTTTTGCCCCAGGCCCTGCAAACATATTATTCAGCAGGTCCTACCCAGAACTTTCTGCGTACAACACTTTCACATCCTGACTCATGTATGGGTCCCACGCCGCAGGGAGGTGAGGATATGGTTCCATTTTATAGACCTAGAAACTGAGGCTCAGAGAGGTGATGAGACCCGTCCAAGATCACACACTGGTTGTTGATGAGCCCGCTGGAAGCAGCTTGTGTGACCCCCAAGTGCAGCGTCCTTTCCTGACCACATTGGAAGCTGCCCAGGGCAGTCAGGGCCCTGCTTGGGTCCAGACAAAGGCCTCTGCGCACTGCTCCCCAGGCAGCCTCCTTCAGGCCTACTCGGTGCTCAGAGGCTGAGACCGGCCTGGACTAAGGGTGGTTGTGCAGAACTGTCCCCAGAGTCTCCATTTCTTCTGGTGATTGAGAAATCCTGGGCAGCCTGGAGGAAGAGTCAGCCCTCCCGGTCCAAATGTTTAAGCCTGGTGTCTGCCTCCTGCAAAGACAGCCACAGACATGGTCCTTGGGCCATCAGAAGGACGTGCCCATCAGCATGCTGTGTGCGCACAATGACAGGAAGGAAGGGGTCTGTCTTGCCAGTGAATGAGACAGCCCAGAGCTGGAATCCTGGCTCCCCCTCTCTCCAGCTGCATGGCCCTAAGCAGGTGGCCCCTCTGAGCCTTGCTTTCATCAAAAGTAAACAGGAGAAAATTCTCAGGGTTGCTGGAGGATTAAATACTTCAAGTTGCAGGTACTCAGTAAATATTCTTCTGTTTGCTTTTGGTTTTTGTCACAAAGGCAGCTGGGTTATCCGCTCTGGAATCTCCCCCTTAGGGAATACTCTGCTGGGTGGGAGGCCCAGGTTTGGAGGGCTGGAGGGCAGAGGGCGGGAGAACTGTGAGAAATGCAGTCTGACGTGCCAGACCAGGCACCGGAGGGGAGTTGACCAACTGTGAGTCTAGAAAGAGGCCTGCACAGTGTCTTCCCTGCTGGTGGAGGCTTCAGGAGGGCAGAGGGCAGGAAGAAAACAACAAAATGATAATAATAGTTACGCTGCCCAGGTGGTCATACAATCCTAGGCTTGTTTTAAAGTCTTTTCTGGCCCTTCACGTTGCTGGGTTCTCCTCCCAGCTCCCTGAGAAGCCAAGAGGGCACTCATCACCCCCACTTTATAATGAGTGACACTTGCCCACTGTCAGGAGAGTGGCGCAGAGCCTTGGCCCAGCCTTCTGGGTTTTGATTCAATGTTCACACTGGTACCGCAGCACCAGGGCCCCCAGGCCATGGGACAATGCAGCAGAAAAGGCAGAACGACCCTCTCGTTTCTCCATCTGCCAGACCCACAAAGCTAGGAGTGGGTGCTATGGTTGGAGATTGGGCACTGGAGAACAGAAGATTGTCCTGAGTCCAGGGCCTGTGCCCTCCTCAAAGTCCCAGCTAAACCAGAATAAGAGGTTGTCCCGGAGCCTGTGGAGTCAGACAGGCTTGGGCTCCAACCCCACTGCTGCCATGTGCTTGCTGTGTAACCTCAGGTAAGTGACCCCACCTCTCTGAGCCTCTGTTTCCTCATTTTATAAAGCAAAGATGATAATAACTTACCTCACAAGATTAGCATGGTGTGGGGGAAAGTGAGTGGGTTTTATAGGAGGTCAGACTGGGTTCAGATTCCAGCTCTGCTATTTATTAGCTATGTGATCTTGGGCAAGAACCTTCACCTCCATCAACCTCAGTTTCCTCATCTGAAAGAGGAAGATGTTGAGACCTCCTACCTCAGGTCTTAGAACTTAAATGACACAAAGCTGTAGGCACCTTGCCTGGCCTATAGTCAAGTCAATAATGTTAATCTCCCCAGGACAGAAGGAGGGGAGGCTGGGGGTAGCTGCTGCTGTATTTCAGTAGGGAGGACACCCCAGGACCAGGCCTGGCGCCTGCCCCGGCACCCATCCACCCTGAGCCCCGGGCAAATCTGGTGCCCACAGCATAGTCAGCTCAGAAATATTCCCCGCTGTCAGCAGGTAGTCTTTTGGGAATAATAGTTGACATTCAGAGAGAGTGGGACATTAACCAGGTGACATCAACAATGGACAAACCGTGAGTTATTTGTAAACCTAGATCTGAGAGATGAAACCTCATATCTCAAGATCTAAGAACCTTTGAAATGCTCACTTACTCCTTCTCACAACGGTCTGACACCAAACCCTGAGTAAAAACAAAATCTCAGAAACGAGGCGAGGATGGGAATTATGGATTGCCAAAACGAACAGGGCCTCTGTCACATTTCTGGGCTTCATGCAACTGCTTTTCTTCACTAGGCAAAAAGGGTAGCAAATTTGTACCCTGGAGTCACATAGCCTGGGTTCAATCCAACCACTTCCTGTCTGCCTATGCCTGAGTTTCCTCACCTGTAAAGCGGGGCTGATGATGACACCTATCATGGTGTTAAATTTAAGAATGAACACATTAACTCGGGGAGAGCCCTTAGAAAAACATCTGGCACATAGTAAGGACTCAGTTATAAAAAATAGAATAATAATCATAATAATTATTATATCTGTGTAACAGTAATTATCCTTGTTGTTGATTCTATTCAGTTGTGCTCCATAAGAAGGCTGCCACACGGTGTATCTAATAAAATCCCACCTGCTTAGCAAGGCCTGTAAGGCCATTCACGGCCTGCCCCCTCCTCCTGCCCACCCCCAGCTGCAGACACTTCTTTCCCAGGAGTTTATATTCAGCCAGACCAAGCTATAGGCAGCTTCATTTGCAGCGTTTCCTACGTCCACGCCATTGTGCACACTGCCCCTCTTCTCAAAATGCCTTTTCCGCCCAGCCCATGGGCAAACCTCACCTCATCCTGCAAGGCCCCATGTAACTGTCACCTCTTTCAAGAAGGCTTCCCAGCCCTGAGCGTGGCCGACCTCTCCTTCACTGCACATTCCACATCAGAGCACCTGCTCCATGTTGCCGTGTCCCCGTCCCCCAGGACTGCAAGCTCCTTGAGGAGAAGGCCCACATCACACATATCCAGGGCCTCCTTCAGCGCCTACACATAGCAAGCACTCGGGAATTCTTTGCTAAGTGAACGCATCTCTCGCCAGCACCACTGAGGTTTTAATAACTTGGAGAAGTGCACTACCTTGGACGTTACTACTGAGTTCACATGAATGGCCAGGAAATGACACCTTCTCTTCCTCCACTGGGTTTTCCTTAGAGCCAGGCTGCCCCCAGGCTTCAGTTCATGTACATGGGGGACAGCAGGAGGCACATCTTTTAAACTACCCAGGAGTGCTTCCACTTCCTGCTGGACATGGTCCCAGGTCCCAGGCTTGGTTCTTTATGGGACTCTTGGACTACTGGTAACAATCCAGAAAGCTGGATCTTGACACCCCCACCTCTTGCATGAAAATAAAGCCCTAGGCTGAGATCATGCAAATGGTAATCAGGGAGGAGGCAAGGAGGGGCTTGATTTACAACTAGCCCTTGTGCACAGAGCAGCCCTGGCCTGAAGGTGTTGGTCAAAATGATGGGGACAGCCTGGGGAGCTGTTTCTCAGATTCTCTGGGCAGTTCTAGAAAACAACTGAGAACACCACCACCCTGTTTTTGGATATCTTCTTTCTGTCCCTGTTTATGTTGTGTGACATCTGGTGGCCTCCCCTGTGGAATGAGGACAAGAACTGGTATTTACTGAATACCTACTATGTGCTAGCCACTGTACCAGGTACTTCACACACTCCAATCCCAATTTTCCCACAGCTAGTGCATGCCAGAGGGAGAAGGCTACATGCAGGTCTGCCTGATTCCAAAGTTTACACAACGGTACCTTCCCCTAAACATCATCAAACAATCTAACAGCCCACAGCATGACCTGGTGGTTAAGAGGGTGCATTTAGAACCAAGCCAACTTTGGTGCCAGCTCTGCCACTTATTAGCCATGGGACCGTGGACAAGAAACTTAACCTCTCTGTGCCTCAGTTTCCTCACCTGTAAAATGGAGGTATGGTGGCCATGGAGATGTGCTGGTCAGACTTCCTTCAGGAGAACTTGCTTGACCACCTCATGCATAAGGGTTGAGAGTCAGGTAACAGTGTTAATGTGACCATCCCACTCCACCCCCAGAGAGAGAGACCCTGGGGATGGCTGCTGTTGGTCTAGGCTGTGCTCAGCCAGTGTCTGAGCATGGAGGGCATGTTAGTTCCAGCCCATTCCTGCGGGACACCTAATGCTTCTAAGGAGCAACTTTTGCACAGAGACTCCCATCAGCCTTGCTGTGCACTTCTCAGAGCTGCATTGCTGTCTAAGTCTCTTGCTGCCCAGCCTCTCCTGTCCTCTCTCCTTTTTGCAGCTCTCAGACCTATAGCAACCCGCCCCTTCTATGCTTCACAGGTATCCTGTCCTCTAAGTCTCTGGCTCAGCTAACCGCACCTTGGCCTATGCTTCTTGAAGGACAGGAACTAGCACAAACAGTAATAACAGTGCCTGTGTCACAGAGCTGTGAGGAGGCAACGCATTACCTCATGCAAACTGTTCAGGACGGTGAGCACACCTCAAGTGTTAGCTATTACTGTTGCTACAAATGACATGCACTCACAGATCTGTCCCATGCAGTGCTGTGGTGTTCCCTTACAGACCTAAAGAAAATAATGGAATCTTAGTCCAAGATGGTGTTTCTCATTCCTCTTAAGCCAGTTTCAGCCAGGCTACCAAAATCACCTCCCTCAGACGCACATATATGCAGGAAGTCAGTAGGAATTTATTCAAGGACTAGCTCACACTTTTGACCAAAGAGACATTGGCCCTACTGCTGAATCGACAAGTTGGACAACCCAACCTAAGGCTGACTATTCTCCCTCTTGGAACTTGGGCAATGAGGATTGGTGTAGGTGATCTCTGTGGTCCCAACCAACCAAAGCGTTCTAGAGTGAGAACATCTGTCTGCCTATGCCACCACAGACACAGTCCCTGACGTCAGCCATGTCTTTTCTTGTCACCCACTCTGTTCTGAGAGAGGTGTCTCCTGGGAGTGTGTGAAGGCCCCCAGGCCAGTCAGCACTGGGCCCAGCTGCCCTTTTTGTCATATGGAGACAACAGCCAACAGACAGAGGAGTGAGGGCCAGAAAGAGCGGATAAGGCAAGCGACTTCCACTCACTGTGGCCTTGTAATTTATACAGTAGGTACTGGGAAAACTTGCCCATTTCCACAGAAGGTCATCCCACCTATTCCCCTTCTCTCCTCCAGAATAAGCCCCCCTGATCTGGGGGTGCTCAGGTGGGACCGAACCCAGAAGTTTTCTTTCCAGTGGCATTCCCTGACATCAGTGCTCCCCACAGGGGCTCCCCAGGAGAGGGGCCCCGGTCTCCTCCTTCCTCTGAATCCCCCTGCTCCCCAAACATGGATTCCTTACTCACAGGAACGGCTTCCTCCAGACAACTGTGCCGAGGGTCCACCGCTGACCCTCTTCAAGCTTGACGGATGCCCGACAAAGCAGGTAAGCAGAGAAGGTGGGATACTAAGAGATAGTAGGAGAGTGGAAGCTGGCTCTCCTCCCTTACAGAAGAGAAGTGCAGCTGGCTTTAGGGGAGAGTCACACAGCAGGAGGGCCTTACTTCCTACCAAAAGGACAGAAAATCAATGCCTCAGGTCCCCTCCTGAGTCAGAGGCCCAAACCAGGGGCACTGATCACGTAAACATCCTAAAAAAGGCTGGGGCAGGTCAAAGGCTCTCCCAGAGACAGGGGGCCCTGAGCAAATTCATCTTTCTTTTAGAATGTATTAGTGGTAACAGAAAGGGGCAAAGTCAAATAACTAGACTTGAATAACCTTACATTTGTTGCCCATCCACTGGGAACTTCACATGCACTCTCTCATTAAGCCTCACAACAACTCAATAAGGTAGGTATTATCCCCTTTCACAAATGAGGAAGCGAAGGTTCCCTGAGGCAGAGGGATTTATGCAAGTTCACAGGGCCACACGTGGTGGCACTGGGTGAACCCAGTCAGTTCTGCCTCCATGCCAGCTCTGCCAAGCGGGAATAGGGTACCCGCTCCAGGATCCATCTTTCCTGGCAGCCACATGTCTCCTGTGCCTACCCTGTCCCCCTCATTCCCACTCACCCCAGCCAGGCACTGTACGGTCATCACCCTAACCAACCCCAAGGAGCTGCCTCACCCACGGACCCGGGCTGCCATTGGAAATTCCTCGTAGAGAGGCGCAGTGTGAGGCAGGCAGACAGACAGACATCTGTGGGGTCACATTCACAGACAGACAGATCATTGCCAGGAGGAAGCCACATGCCTTACCTCCCAGCTCATCTGACTGGCCTCAGACACAGCCAGATGCCGTCAGGATGGTATCCCAAAGGCCCTCGGGGGCCCTAACGACAGCTGCTACAGCACAGCCCATCTGGAAGGGCTCTCTTTGCTGAACACTTAACCCTTCTGAGGACCCTCAGGGCCAAGGGATGCCATACCCCCGTGAGAGAGATATTTAAGAGAAGACAGTCCCCTCCACCAAGGATGAGTCAGTGTACCCTAGAGGAACCCCCCTTTCCCCCATGCCCTTCTGCTTCCCAGGAAGACAGGGTGCGGTGGGCAGCACGGGGAAGATGAGAGGCCAACATTCCCCAAAGGGAGAGACCATGTTCCTATCAGGTTTTAGGAATTAAGGAAGGAACACCCAAACATCTACCATATACCCCCAAAGAAAAGGGCTCCTGAGTCCCAAAGGCTTGGGTGAAGGCCCAAAAAGTGACCCCATAGAGCTGAAGGAGGAGGAAAAAGCCGCAGGGGCCCGGCTGCCGTGGGTGTGCAGCACCCCCACCCAGCTTCTCATGGGTTCCCAGGAAATGAACAAAAGGCCCACACAGTGACCCAGGAGGCGTCAGTTGGCAGCTGTCTCTGACTAAAGGCCATTCATGAACTCTGCGCAGTCTCTCAGCCCCCCAGACAGCCTGGGGGTGTTGGCAGCTCACAGAGAGACTTTCACCCAAAGACAGGTCTGGGTTTCCCTGGAGAAAAAGAAACTTGAGTCAGCTGGCTTCCTGGGGTGTTCTCTTGGTGGCCTCACCCGGATGAACAAAGCGGTTAGGTCTGAAGTATGGGGGCCACAGCCTGCTATGCTGCAAGTTCCCTCAGAATCAGGGGGGCTGCCCCTGCTCCAGGCACCACCTTTGCAACACAGTGCCTCCCACTGCGGGGGCCTTGGGTCTACTGGCTGACCGGCTGCCCCACGTCAACACCTTGAACCTTCCTCAACCTGGAGCAGCTCTCCTTCCTGCCTCCCTCCAGATTCAGGCCTGGTGTGCTGGACTCTTGCTCGCCCTCCTCTGCCCTGCTCCACACTCCGGACATGCTAAACAGGGGTGTGCTCCTGAGGGTCATGTGAGTGACTGACCTTTCTTCTCTACCTGGGGAGCTCAGTGTAGAACCCATCACATCCATCCCCTACCAGTTCTATGACCTTGGACAAGATGTGAACTTCTCTGAGCTATGGCTTCCTCATCTATTAAATGGGGAAAACAATACTTATAGCAAATGGTTGTTAGGAATATATAGAATAGGCAAATCCATAGAGGCAGAAAGCAGATTAGTGGCTGCAGGGGGCGGGAGGGAGGAACGGGGAGTGACTGCTTTCATGGATCAGGGGTTTCCGTTGGGGTGATGAAAATGTTCTGGAACTAGGTAGTGGTGATGGTGGCAGAACCCTGTGAATGAACTTAATGCCACTGAATTGTATACTTTTACCTGGTTACAATGGTAAATTTTATGTAATGTGTACGTTACCACAAGAAAAAAGAAAAAAATAGCTTAGTACGAGATTAAATGAAATGAAATGTTGATCACAGAACCTGGTACGTAGTAGGTCCTGAGCAGATTTTAATTTCCTTCCTTCAGATCGTCACATGGAATTGTACACAACACGCTCCCTCATGCTGACCCAGGGAAGGTTGCCTTTCTTCTTAGATTCCTGCTCTGAGATGGTAATAGGATGACTCCCCATGTTTTCCACAAAGCAAAGCCTTTATCATTGTCCAGTGGAGAGGGTGCCCGATTCCACCACCCCCTCCCCACTCCTGCTGGTAACCTCTTTGACCTGTTCCACCGTGGCCACACCCCACGACTGAGTCCTGCCAGAGGAGGGTGAAAGCCTGCTTTGGTACCAAAGCTGCGGACCTCCCTCAGTATCCCCTTCTCTGTTTCCACAAAAACTGTCATCCCAAAGACATAAAACTGATCATTGTTGGGATGCAGTTTTCCAAGAGTCTCTCATGTTTCTGCACATCTTGTGAGCAGGGACATCGTCTTAGTTATGGAGAATCTTTTCAAGCATGTTTGTAAAGCAAATGACCTCATGGGATAGATACGGTCCCCCTCCAAAGCTAAGGGCAGATAAGCTTACTGTCCGCTATAAAAGATTCAGGTTCCCCAAGCTCAGGTTTTCTCTCCTATAATGCAACCCATGGTGTGTGCAAGTGACACCTGGCCCTCTTTCTGTCACCCTGAGGAAAGTAGGGGTGGGCACGAAAATGTATTGCACATAGCAAGCCCCAGTTGGTACTTCTAATCATTATGACTGACTTGCTTTCTCCCCCCTGAGGTCCTAAGAATTTTGAGGGTATGTGGCATGTTTTATTTATCTTTGTGTTTCACATAACAGGTAACTGATAAAGGTGTGCTGAATGAATTAATGAGTGAATGAATGAATAAGTGGAGGGATGGAGAGATTTTTCTCTTCTATCATCCTGATGGTCTTACTAGACTCTGCCCTTCGCATTCCCATGGCTTTCCTAGATCCTGACACCATACCCAGCATTTCATCCACTTACCTTGCCAGCCTGGATAAAACCGTATAATGCGGATAATGAAATGCAAATACCCTGTCTTAGGGCCTGGGATCTGAATGTTGGGGGGAGCTTGGATCCTCGCCCAGGTCTAGATATCTCTCAGATCAGCACTCCCCTCCCCTGCCCTCCCCCCCGCATATTTGTCCTATGTTCAGCTCTATTCCCATTTCCATGACCTAGTGGTGACCTGTAGTTCTATGCACAACAAGACATAGGCCCAGGCCACCAAACCACACAATGCCTGTCACCACTGAACCAGCAAACAAGCTGCTTGTTTCTCAGGTTCATTCCTGTTAGGCTGAAAGGGGATTATAGCACTGGGCACATAGCAGGTGCTCTGCTAATATTTATGTAATGAACGCATGAACCTTCCTTCAAACTAAATTAATTGCCTCCTTCTTACATTGTTTAAGTCAGCCTCCTGAGCAACAAAACTCAAAAATATAACCAAAAGGAGAGGAACCTGAAATGTCACTCTGGACATTCCTTTTGGCTCAGTGTCAACATGGCAAACACATCTCCAGGAAGGAGGACAATGGCATTTAACGTGACACCCAGTCCCCACCTGCCATAAGAGCCCCAGCCTCTGCGTATAGCTTCATCACACACTATATACGATGTGGAAGAGATGATTATGAAAGTGACCTGCTCTATATGCACTTAAAATTGCAAACAGCTGCTCACCTTTTCTACAGCGAGGCAGAAGGGTTAGCCAGTTGGCATCTTGCCAAAGGAAGCAGCAGTGAATAGGTACTTAATATGAAGGTTTGGGGGCCCATTTTTCAAGGGGTCTTGGATTCTTTAGACACAGGAACATTGCATTTTATACTGATCAGTTTCCCCCACCTCAAGTCACCTGAAGAAGACTAGTCTTTTTTTTTAATCTTTTATTTATTTTTGAGAGAGAACGCACAATTGGGGGAAGGGCAGAATGGGGCTGGGGGTGAGGGACAGAAGATCAGAAGCAGGCCCCGCTCTGACAGCAGTGAGCCCAATACGGGGCTCGAACTCACCAACCGTGAGATCAATGACCTGAGCCAAAGTCGGAGGTTCGACTGACTGAGCTGCCTAGGTGCCCGTAGCCTTTTTTTAAGAATGGTATTTAATTAAATATTTTCTGTTACATCCCTAGCAGTTAAACCATGCATTTCTTTATACTCCCTTCACTCCAAAAGAGACCTGTGTCTGTCTATAAGAATTCATACAATAGGGGCACCTGGGTGGCTCAGTCAGACGTCCTACTTCGGCTTAGGTCATGATTTCACGGTTCCTGAGTTCTAGCCCCACATCAGGCTCTCTGCTCTCAGCACAGAGCCCGCTTCAGATGTTCTGAACCCCCTCTATCTGCCTCCCTCTCTCTCTGTCAAACATAAAAAAACATTAAAAATTTTTTTTTAAGAATTCGTACAATAAGATAAAGGCCTCTGGAAAAAATACAGGCAGTATTTACAGAAATAAAATAGAACCAGGATTGGTGATAAGCCACAAAACCGACTGCATGTTTGCCCAAGGATGTTGCAGTTCAAAAAAGCTCAGAGACGTTGCCAGGTGAGCCGCTGAGCCGGGCCCAGGGGCGGAGACCATGGTGTGGTGGCCGTGATGCGGTAGCTGTGGTGGGGCAGCCAGGTTCCAGGGCCCGGCCCTAGCATTACCAGTCCAGCAACTTGACTATGCCAACGCTCTGAGAGACCCTGAGGGAACCAGCTTATACCACCCACTCTCACAAGAGGCTCGGGGACAAACTAGAATTCACTTCACTTTATGAATTCATTTTGAGAAATAGGGTTACAAGAAAAGAAGAAGAAGAAGAAGACAGGGAGTGGGGGAGGGAGGACAGGGAGAGGAAGGAGAAGAAGGAACAGAGAGAAGGAAAAGAAGGAAGGAAGAAAAGGAGGGAGGGTGGGGAGGAAGCCAGAATAGTTATGCTACAAGGTCAGTGCTGGTATCTCTGCAAACACATTCAAAAGGAAAGCCAAATTATAAACAGAACATCACTTCTTGGTGAAAAGCCACGAGAAATGAGGTGGTGGTGTGGGGGGCACCAGGGGCACCCAGCGCTGTGCTGAGGCCTCATGAACTATCCTTTATCCAGCAAGAGACAAATCTTTCCAGTGACCTGAAAACACTTCTGGCAGATTCCAGCCTCTTTCCCTTGGCAGGTCCTGGATGAACACTGCCAGGCTCTTTGTCTGTGAGCTCCCTTTTTCAAGGCTCCAGGCTGACCCTCCCCTCTGGGTAACTCTCATATTCTTCAGAGACTCGTGATCCTACTGCCGCCCTATCAGCTTCCTCAGTTACAACTCCACTGTGGGACCTGTTCCAGGAGACATTGCCCACGTCCCGTCTATTGGAGTGCGAGCTTTCAAAAAACACTCTGTCAACCTCTTGGATAAGTCTATAGATGATTTCCTTCATTCATTTTCTGTGAAATGTGCTCTGTAACTCTCAAGGGGCTACTTTATTTCTAAATTACTGGGGGAGGGGGGTAGGGACAGGGGAGCATCCCCTCTGTTAGGTACGGAGAGTTTATCTGCTCAATCAATAAAGATAGCGTTTACAGAGTGAGACCGGTTTTGGCCTTAAGTAGGTATTTTCCATGGCTTACTTACATATAACCACAATAGTTCCAAACACCAGAACCACCCATTGAAAAGCGCAGATGCTACCTGGGCTCGGGTAGATGCGAGTGGCTGGCTTTTCCCCACTAATCTGATCTAGCAGTTCAGTCGAAAGAGGGAGCTGGCATTAGACACAAACGCCATTAATGATTAATCATCAGAAATAGCAATATTTGGATTCGATTTCCCACCCTCTTCTGGAAATGCAGACATCTGAACTCCCTAGGCACACATCCATTTTGACCAATTATTTTAACAAGTTCAAAACAGATCATCAGGGCAAAAACAAGTGTAAGCAATTGCTCTCTGGTCAGAGAAAATGACCATGGGGCCATTTTCCTTATGGTGGGAGTAGAGTTGCCACATAAAATACAGGACACCTGGTTAGATTTAAATTTTGAAAAAGCATCAACGGATGCAATATTTGGGGCATGCTTATGCCAGAAAAGTATTCGTTGCTTATCTGAAATTCACATTTAATGGATGTCCCATATTTTCATTTGCCAAAGCTGGGAATGCTATATAGGAGCGAAAGAGAAAAGTTTTCATTCATCCTTCTTAGTGAATTACATATTAAACACAGCTGCAGAGATGCCCCCACAATAGTAGTGAATGTTCCGCACTGAGGCAACAGAGTAGGGAATCCCAGCTATGGGGGGCAAGAATGGTTGCCTCCCTGTTTTGCAAACTTCTCTGACATGAAAGGACAGCAGAGAGAGGGGCAGTGTTATTTGTTATGTTGCCCTCCACTGAAACGCCTGCTAAGATGCTCCATGAAGAAGCCTGCCTTTGGGGTCCCGCCTGGGAACCTTGGGTGGCGAGGGCAACAATACAAGAAGGAAGATACTTTCTTCCCTCCTCCCACTGTCCTGCTGTTCCTTCCTGGGTTCTTGAAGGCTGATCTTGAAGAAGCTGGGAAAACATGGATGACAAATAGTAGCCTCTGGCCCTGAGAATCAGGTAAGTCAAGTAGAAGATAGTGTTACTTGGGGCGGGAGGTGGGGGGGGGGGGGGGTTGTTTGTTTCAGAAAAGAAAATTCCCTAAGAAATTTCATCAGCGCATCCTCATCTATAGGAATCCCAGCCTCCTCCCCTACCCCTGTCCTCAAGAGTTCCCACACTCACTCTGCCATTGACCACAAATGGGATCTGGGGCAATTCACTTACATTTTCAGGGTCTCAGTTTTCCCACCTTTAAAACAAAGGATGATCTTTGATAATTAGAAAACTAGGAGGAAAGGAGGGGATCTTTAGTCTTGAAACCCACAAGAAAAATAAAATTTAATGAAAACGTGTATTAGGACCCTCCTGCTCCAAACTTCTATGGATATATGTCTGAATTTTTGTATTGGCTAGAAAATGTAGGCTCTATTCTTGTTAGTTATTACATGCTGTCCTTCGCGAGACAAGATGTACATTCAGTGCTGCCTTATATTTCAGTTATAGGGATGGAAGCTGGTTGAGTCATTTATACTTTCTTACCAGATCTGCAGAGTTGATGAGTGTGGTGGGCAACCACGATTAGTCTGCAGCCCCAGCAATGAGAGTTTCCTCACCTAAACCTTACTGCTGCTTGGAACCAACCATGAGATCCCAGACCTGAAGCTCTTCTCCAATGCATGGGCTGCATTCCCATGCTATATACACCAAGTGGATGGCTCTCTGATGAATCCTTTCTTGGCTCCCAGTTGTCCATCTGATAAAGTCCAAACTTCTTAGCTTCTCTAAATAAGTACCAGGCCCACCATGTGACATTCCTCTTGTCCCCCACCTGGGTGTTTTCCTGGGACACACTCTCCCCTTCACAACCTCTGGCCTTTTGTACCCACTGTTCCCTCCATCCAGAAGGGCCTTTGCTAGCCATCCTTCAAGAACCAGTTCAGCTGTTACCTCCATGGTGAAGTCTTCCTAGAGTTCCCAGATAGTTCCACCCATTCTCTTCCCTTCTTCCAGCACATTGAGCATCTTTCTCTATGATGATACTTCCCGCCCTGCACAGAGGTTGCTTATAACTTTCTTTCCTCCAGCTGACTATGAATCCTTGAAGGGACAGACCATGTCATATACATCTTTATCTTCTCAGCACTTAGCATGGGGTTTGGCCCAGAGTAGGTGTTAATAATTATTGGCTGAATCAGAGAATGAAGAAACCAGATATAACTCAAATAGCATCTTTCCTAGCCTATCAGTTAACTGCTGGATAAGGCAATTCATAATCTATGAAGAGCCCTACACACACTATTATCTTAGTAGCTAGAAGAGACAAGAGAGTCATGGCAGAGTTCAAGTGTAGGATGATGTCAACACTACCTCGGTGGGGCAAGGGAACCTGCTTCAATTCTGGGCTCATTCCCAGAGCCCCAGCCTCAGAGTCTTGGTTACAGAATCCATGGTGTTGGAGTCAATCCTAGTGGAAGCACAGGAAAGGGGACTAGACCAGGAGGTTATCTGATTGCCTTAAGCTCTGCCTGAGCCTCAACCTGGCTTCTGAGCAGAGAAGGTAAGGGAGGGTGCCAGCATTGTGTGCGTTCAGGTTGCTGTCCCTACCACATGGCCTTTGGCCAGTCCTTAGTTCAGTCACTTTCCCAAAACCCAGAGATGCCTCTCCAGGCAACATGACTTTTGAGTAAATGGAAAATGAAGTTAATTGCCTTTCCCAAGAGCTGGTCAAACAAGGGCCCCTGAGGGGTAGGCAGATGTGGCCCAAATGGTCACATGGAGCCAGCTGAGGTGGAGGAAGATTTACTGCAGCTGACACAGTCAGTGATGGCAGGAATGACAGCCCAGAGAACCACACTGAACAAGACACAGACTATGCTCCTGAGAAAATACACACACACACACACACACACACACACACACACACAGGAGGAGCAGCCCTCTCCTTCACAGAAGCTTTAGGGCTTTCACTTCAGGGTCCTTCCAGATGATTGCCACCAGCTCCCATCTGCTCCTCTGTGGTGGTCCCTTTAGGATAAGTGACCCTAACTGTCCCTACCTCCTGGCTACTTTCGTGAGCTCAGTAACTATTTACAGGTAAAATAATACCAGATAGACACTAAGCAGAGTTCACCTATGGAGACATCAGCCCTTTACCAGGGTCAACATAACCTTCTCCAAACCTTTCCCATTCCCAACTGACATGTCTATTTTTTTAAATGTTTTATTTATTTTGAGAAAGCACTAGCAGAGGAGAAGCAGAGAGAGGGGGACAGAGGATCTGGGGCAGGCTCTGCAATGTGGGGCTTGAACTCACAAACTGTGGGATCATGACCTGAGCCCAAATCGGACACTCAACCAGCTGAGCCACCCCGGTGCCGTGACTTGTCTGTTTTCTATCCAAGACCCATCTGCCTGGTACCCGATGGAGCCTGGAGCCATTTACAGGGTTCTTGGCTATATTTACAACCTTCAGCTACCTCACTCCACCACCTGACAGGACCATTTCACTCTGGATCTTTCTCCAAGTTCTCTCAGCATGGGGTAGGGAAAAGCACAGGCTTCGAGGAGGGCTGGGGCATTCTCATGTCAAATCTCACCTTGGCCTGGGAACTGCTGTGTCGGCTTGGGTAAGTTCCTTGAACACTGGAACTGTGAACTCACCTATGAAGTGGGGACAACATCACTTAGTAATGAGGAACCCTGGCACTTGGGAGACCTTCAGCGCAAATCCCCTTCCATCTTCTCTAAGCAAGCAGCCTAGCTGCTTTTTGTCTTTCTAATTTCCTGACCCAGGATCCGTGGGAGGAAAGAGTATAGGAGCAGATGGGGAAGGGCACACATGCCTTTAATGACTTGTCTGTCAATGAGAGGTGTCTTGTATTAAAACAATCTACCCCCGGGAAGCAGGGAGGTGCTCGGCCCAGGCCCAGTATCCCGCTTCAGTCTTTAATAGCACTCTCCACCTCTGCTTCTTAACCCCTTCCTCACTCAACTACACCCAGAGGGTGTGAGATACCAACATTCCTCTGGGAGGGGAATGACTCAGAAATACTGCATCCACTCAACAAACTGTGCCAGACGTTGGGCTTGACTCTGGAGATTTAGAGATGACAGGAGGGTCCCCTGACCTCCCAAATTTCCCAACGAGTGGCTTTGTGCATGGGTGGGGATGTATGTGGAGGGGATGGAGGTGCAGGAAAGACGTGTCTGAGTGTCCGACTGTACTTAAATTGTTACAATGCAACGTGGTGAATGTGGTCATGGGGATGCATGCAAAGTACCACAAAGAGGGGTGCTTGGGTGGCTCCCTCAATTAAGCTTCGGACTTCAGCTTGGATCATGATCTCACAGTTCACGAGTTCAAGCCCTGCATCAGGCTCTGTGCTGACACTTGGAGCCTGGAGCCTGCTTCGGATTCTGTGTCTCACTCTTCTCTCTGCCTCTCCCCCACTTGCTCTCTCTCTCTGTCTCAAAGTAAATAAACATTAACAAAAAAACCCCACAAAGTACCATAAAGGTAGAGTAGGGGGAGCTTCCACAGAAGGGCAGCCGGGGTGTAGAGAGTAACAATTCATCAGGTGGGTTAGGGTGGAGCAGACAAACCCAAGGGAGATGCCTGGGTGGACACACTGTCTTAGAAGTGATTGTCAGTGAGGGCCTCAGTGCCAGGAATGGGGTAGGGCCAGGGGCCGACCCCAAGAGAGGGATGTGGGCCCAGGAGAGGGATGTAGGGAGATACAGGGCACACTGGACCCAACACAGGATGGCCTGGAATGCTGTCTCAGAAACTCTACTTAGAGCACTGACACCTCAGCCACACACACCAGTCCTGGGGCCACTTGCACAAAATGTGCTCCCTCAATGTTCATCGAATGAATGAGCAAACGAATGAGTGAACATGCCATCTATAAAATGGGATTGATAATATTTAGTCCAGCTATCCCAGAAGGTTATTGGGAGGGAGAACTGAGGTGACAGAGATGGAAAAGCTCCACAGACTGTAAAACGCTGTCCTGACTTAAGGGTTGCTATGTGGACTGATACAGTTGGCTGCCATTTGAGGAAGCAACTGGTGAAGTGTGGTGACTTCTCCCAACTGCAGAAGGCAGCTCTAATTGGAGCTCTTAAGAAAATCACTTCTCTCCATCATCATGTCACCAGGACTATTCTGACAACTATTAGAGAAATCTTCCACGTCGGTGGAACATGGGAACAAGGCAGGCTCTAAGTGATAGAAACAGCAGCAGGATCGGGCATATAAATAGTCAGGGTTGCAGGGGAGACCTAAGACCTATCGCGTCTTAGCATTCCACCTGAGAGTTACTGATGACCAAGTCTCAGCCCCTATTATAGAAAAAGGGAATCTGGGGTGCAGAGAGGGTACAGGGTCACAGGGCTCACCTGCACCAAATAATAATAACAGCTCACATTGTTGAATGCAGCCCTATAATTGAGCACCTACGTATATTAGGTCATTTAATCCATACAACAATCCTATGACGTAGATACTATAATTATCTCCATTTTACGGATAACAGACTCAAAATGAGCCAAGCAACTTGTCCAGGTTCACACGGTCACTAAGCAAGGGTTATGACTCGTGTTTCCCTGTTGCCAGGACAACCCAAAGTCCACAGGTAAAGGTATCTTTGTGGGAAGAAATACACTGTTTAATTAATTTGCTGTTTGCTTGTTTGTTTGGGGGTGGGGAGATTTGACGGAAATGGAGAACATCGATTTTGGACACAAGAGCGTGGGCAAACCCATAATGATCTCTGTTACTTGGGAGTGAAAACATGTGCCACTTAGCCGTGGCTCAGCTCAAGCCAGGCCCTAGAGAAAGGAGTTCGGTTACAGGCGCCCTAATGCCTGAGCCCTCCTGCCCCCTCTCTCTCATTAGCTGACACCATCAATTCAAGGTTAATGCATGCCAGGATTAGGAGCTAATTATTCCACCATTACAGATACAAATTTCCCCTGGAGAACAGCCAGAGAGGGAAGCCAGACAGAAGAGGAAGAGGCTTAGGAAGGAAAGAGGCTGCCTGGTTCTCACAAAGGGGAAAATAAAATGGCCTCAGCTGGAGTGGGCTTCCCCAGCCATTGGAAGCTGCTCTCCAAAAACCTCAGTGTCGTCCCTGGGTCTTCTCCCTGCTGACCACTCTGCCATGCCCCAGGCATGTGGCTGCAGAGAATTTCCAGCCATCACAGAGCCCCTACCTTCGTCCGTCAGCATCAGTATTTCCTAAAAGAGCTTGTAGAAAACCCTTTCATTCCAGAGCCACAACAACTAATAACACACAGTTCCTGACTTCAAAGAGCTTTCAATAGATAAACATGCATCCAGTCAACTCTTGCACTTTGCTACCTTATAGGGGCCAAGTGCTAGGGGACAGAGAGATTCACTCCAACTTGGAGGTTCTTGGAAAGAAGAGGCATTTGAGGTCTTAAAGGATAAGTTAGCTTTCAAGAGGGGGAGACAGGCAAGGAAGGGTATCCCAGGTGAAGGTGGCAGCAAAAGCAGAACGTGGTATGCAGAAAAGGCAGAACATGTTTGGTGTGGCTGGGACACAGGGTACAGCATGTTGAAAGTGAGCTTGTAGTGGGAGTAAGGCTAGGGAAGTCATGTGGGAGAGACCATGGAGGGCCTGAAATGGATTAATACGGAATTTAGAAACTTACTAGAGGCAATAGGGAGCCATTGATAGTTTTTGAGGCAGAGAGTGACATGACCAGAATTGCATCTTAGAAAGAGGGCTGTGGCAGTGTGTAGTAGATGGGAGAAAACGGAGGCAAGAGAATTGGGGGAAGCTCTTGAAAGACTCCAACAGGAAGAGAAGTAGGGATTTGAATTAGCGAGCATGTTGGCAACCTTGTAAAGATGACCGTTCAGGATAAGAGATGTTTTCACCCATTGATCCAAATTCATTTAGTGTTCCTTTTGCCTGAGGAAAGGCTGAGCCAGAATATTTCTGGTAAATCATTTTGCCTGAGCACTTCTGTTTTTGCCTTAAAGTATCTTCTGAAGTGACCTTCCCACTGGCCAGACAGGGCTCTTGGTTGAGAAGTGAGGAACAGGAAATGAACAGCCACAGCTCAGGACAGGCCCTGCTAACAGACCCATGCCCAGCACGTTACAGAGCATGGAGAAGGAGTAGCTGGCTGCTGTGTGTGTCGGGATGGCACAGAGGGCACTGTGAGTGTGTGAATGTGTGTGGGGAAGGTGGGGTACGTTTGTGTACGTGAGTGGGGGTATTTGGAAGACAATATGGGTGTGTATGTACATAGGGGAAGGAGATTATGGATATCTATGTATCTATTAAGGGTATAGATGTGTGTGTCTATGTGTGAATAGGGTGTGTGGTGTGTATGCATGTGTATCTTTGTGTGTGCATGTGTGTGTATACAGAAGGTGTGTATGTATGCATCTGTGTAAAGTGAGAGAGAGAGAGAGAGAGAGAGAGAGATTGAGAGAGAGAGAGAGAGAGAGAGAGAGAGTGTGTGTGTGTGTGTGTGTGTGTGTGTGTGTGTGTGTGTAGAGGGTCAGCGAGCAGGAAGACCTCCCGGAGAGGCCAGCACTGAGTCTGGAAGAATGAGGAGCAGTTCAGTGGGTGGGAGAGCAGGGCAGGTGATCCAGGAAGAGGGAATGGGGTGTGTGATAACAGGGAGGCGTGAATGAACGTGGTATGTTTGGGGCATGGTGACAGCAGAACAGAGAAGGGAAGAAGGGGAAAAGATGGAGTCAGTTTGGTACCACAGTAGAGGGTCCTTCCTGGACACCTTGGCACCTCGTTAGCATTCTAGGTTGGTGCCCAGTCTTTTGGTGGAATGGCAGTAGCAAAAGGGTAGTACTTCTTGGGTGGCCCAGGAAGAGGTCTGACAAGGCCACACCTGAACTGGCTGCATGAGTGTCTACAAAACAAACACATGTTGCAGGGATTAAAAAAACACATTGTGTTCTCAGGCTGAGCTTGGAGTGACACATATATAATATTCAAGGAAAGAGGGTGGGAGCAAGCCGGAGCCTGTGGCAAAAATGGGCTGGATTGATTTCTCTAACCTCAGAGGACTGGTCTCTGAGGCACCTCCAGAATTAGCTGCTCCTTGCAAGCCTCTCTGCTAAATTGCACCCCCTGCCTTCCACCTGCCCCTACTCTCCCCACGACCCTAAGGCAAGTGTCTCTAACATCTACATCCTTGAGCATGAGAAAATTCAGCACAACCCACTACCACGGCCCCAAAGCATCTACTTGTTCCAGGCTTTAACTAGAGTAGATCTCCTTATCAAAAGGGTATCCTTCTTCAGTCAGGAGGAGGGGGATGTTGAACGGGACCCTGAGAGTTGTCCACGGGGCTGAGGAAGCCCAGTTGAGGAAGGGGCAGTGTGAGCCCGGAGGTGAGACCATCTCACACAGCCCACTTCAGTTTGAGGCTCAGCCAGGCCTGGTGGAGGGGACACAGACTTGGCAGTCAGCCACTCGCTGGCCATGTCCTTGAGCAAGGCATTCCAACTCTTTGGCTCTGAGTTTCCTAAGACAGGAATCCTAAAGGGACAACAGTATTGAGTTACTGGGGCTCATTCAGCAAATCTGTCTTTCTGTTATGTGCCAGGCACTGGACTCCATCAGGGAACAAAACAGATGAAGGCCCCTGCCTAGGGGAGCTTTCTTTCTGTAGTGAAGAGACTGATAGAAAATAAGCAATAAGCATAGTAAACGACTGGGTAATGAAGGGTGGTAGAAGGAGATAATATATAGAGAAGAGAGAGGAGCAGGGCAGGGGGAATGGAGAGGCTGGGGAGGTGAACACCATGATATGAAATACGGCTGCCAGGGGGAAGAAGTTAGGCAGAACTTGGCATGCACCAGGCAGGAGACGGTGTGGCTGAGAGCTGGAGTGGGGGTCTGATGACGCCAGGAGATGGCTGTGCCTGCCACTCAGAGGCTTCTCAATCCTTCAGAATGGTGATCAGGCTCCCAGCCTGGCTCAGTGTCTCAGCGATGGGAGGTGGGTCTCACAGGCCTCATTCTACCCTCTGGAAAGTGTTCAGTGTCTTCCAGCCACCCTGTAACCCTCCTGGAGACTGACTGTTGTCCCAGGCATTTTTATTTCTCTGTACTACCCACCAAAATCATGGTGCTCCTCTAACCTGGCTGGCCTGCACTTTTGTCCTCCCTAGTGTCTTGAGCCCCCCGTCCCCATCCCAGGGAAGAGGAATCCTCCCCGGGACCCTGAGCAAAGCAAACAAGCCTTAGAGATCATTTAATTTAACCCCCATCCTTTTACATCTGAAGGGAAGAGACAGGCCCAGGCCAAACTCTTTAGTTGAGGCCCGTATCAGTGCTTGCCTGCACCACTGCTCTGGTTCCTGAGCTGGGCGCGTTGCCTTTCGTTTCTCCAACGGCAACCTTTCCACCAAACAGCTGCCAGAGTGATTTTTCTACAATACAGATTTGCTCATGTCGCTTCACCGTTCCCATAAAATGAAGCCCAAACTCCGGAGTATGGCATGCCAGGATGGCCACAAGGTGCCCTGCCTACTTCCCCACCCCGCCCATGCCACACTGAGCCCTTGTGTCAGCCCCCCTGCTTGCACTCACACTGTTCCCTCCACTCGGAATGTCCTTCCTGCCACTGATACCCACTCACCTTCAAGATTCAGCTGGGGTATCACCTCTTCTATAACCTTCGCTGAAGCCCACTCATATCTCGGAATCTAGCAGCACTTTTCTCATGTCCCATTACCTTCATTTCTACCACTCGAACCTCCAATCTCCATTTTGGCTGGACTGGATACCATTTTAGTTTTTGTTCATCAAATATACTCTCCTAAGGTTTCAAGTTACTTTGTGGGGTTTTGGGGTCTTTTGTTTGTTTGTTTTTGAGAGACAGAGCAAGGGCAGGGGGAAGGGCAGAGAGAGGGAGGCACAGAATCCAAAGCAGCTGGGCTGTCAGCACAGAGCCCGACGCGGGGCTCGAACCCACAGACCGCGAGATCATGACCTGAGCCAAAGTCAGAAGCTTAACCGACTGAGCCACCCAGGCGCTCCTCGTGTTACTTTGTTTTGTTAAGGATTTAGGTATTTCTCAGTTCTCATGTGCTGGTGTTTGACAGGATGGCAGTCTTTAGACAGCACAGCAATGAAGCAGTGCTACAATGTAGAACAATCAAGCTGGCAAACCATGTCCTATGGGCCTAATCCGCCCGCTGCCTCCTTTTTATAAATAGTTTTATTGGAGCATGTGTTTATGTAATGTCCGAGACTTCTTTGAATTACAATAGCAGAGTTGAGTAGTTGTGAGAGACCATGAGGCCCGCACAGGTAGAAATGTTTACTACATGTCCCTTTTCAGAAGGCATTCACTGGCCTGGAAACTTCTAAGGGCAAGGACCGAGTCTCCCTGGAACATGAGAGGCGCCTGGTAAATACTTTCGAATCGGTGGTGAGTGATGCGTGCTGACAGATGAACAGTGCACATGTCCCATAACACAAGTGGAGCAAGGCAGCCACAGGGTGTGGGTTTTCAGGAAGGAGGATTTGGAGGCACCTACTGTGGGAGGCGGGGGCTGTGGATTAACCCAGGGCTATCTCCTGCCTCTCTCTTGAGAGAAGAGTGGTTGCCTGGCCTCAGAAAGGCACTGGAATCTGATGCCTGTGAAGAATGGAAACCTCCTCCCACCCAAACCGGTTTGGGTTTGCAGTGGACCTTGGGCAGGCCAGCTTTGAGAGAACCCAGGGGTGAGCTCCAGCTGCCCCCGGTTAGGACCCCACTGCTGCAGTAACTCCAGCAGGAAGTCCTGAGGGCCCCTGCAAGGAGTTGTCCACGGAATAGGGCAGTGACAACCTGACATCCTGCCTCCTCAAGGAGGCAGGCAGATGGTAAAGGAAAGAAATAAGGAAGGTTGATTGGAAGATCTCAGGGAACAGGTCTAATGGAAATTTGCATTTTTTATTAAAAAAAAATTTTTTTTAGGGTGCCTGGGTGGCTCAGTTGGTTAAGGGTCCGACTTCAGCTCAGGTCATGATCTCAGAGTTAATGAGTTTGAGGCCCACATCAGGCTCTGCACTGTCAGTGCAGAGCCTGCTTGGGATTCTCTCTCTCTCCCTCTTTCTCTGCCCCTCCCCCACTTATTCTCTCTCTCTCAAAAATAAATAAACTTAAAAAAAATTTTTTTTGAGAGAGAGACAGCAAGAGAGACAGAGTGCAAGTAGGGGAGGTGCAGAGAGAGAGGGAGACACGGAATCCGAAGAAGGCTCCAGGCTCTGAGCTGTCAGCACAGAGCGCGACCCGGGGCTCAAACTCAAGAACCACGAGACCATGACCTGAGCTGAAGTCGGTCGCTTAACTGACTGAGCCACCCAGGCACCCTGGAAATTTATATTAAAGAAAAAGTTAGAATGAGGGAACAGGTGCTGATTTGGTGGGGGAAGTTACAGAAATGAGTTCAGTTTTCCAAACGTTTCACTTCAAAGGGGCCCAATCTCCACACAAGGGCAGTGCTCTTGACACATGCTCTAGTTCATGAGTCATCAACAGTATAAAGCAGAGGTCAGCAAACTCCAGGCCGTGGGCCAATCCTGACCAATGCCTGTCTTTGTAAATAAGGTTTCATTAAGACATCGCCTCATCCACTCAGGTACATATTCCCTATGGCTGCCTCTGCTCTACACCATCAGGACCAAGTAGTTGCAGTGTGGCCAGAGAGCCTTAAACACACACCATCTGGCCCTTTACCCAACACATTTGCTGACTCTGATCTAGAGCCTAGCAAAGGGCCCAACCCAATAAATATGTGTCAAATGGCTGAAAGTGTGCATGAGTACATGGTCTTTCATTGAGAGAATAACCAGGCAGTCTGATCACCATGTTCAAGGCAAAGTAGTGACTTAAGCAAACATCAGGTCAGAGTATTTAAGTTCCTAAAGTTCAAGCTAGTAGAAGGTAAAACAGGGCCATGTTTTTAAGATGGTGGCCAAGGAATCCCCAAAGCCACGTATGGTCTTTAGTCAGTGTGGTCAATGCAGATGACCTTTGGGGATCTGGGGTCATAGTGATATGGACAGTTCCACTGCCTGCCTCTGTCTTCAGGCCTCGGGTGGCCTCTAGGCCAGCTCCACCTGGTTCAGCAAATGCCTCCTAATTTAAAATGGCCTCGGTTCTAGACAACCAGGATCCACAGCCCATCTCAAATTGGGGATCCCAGAGGAGATCTAGGTCATCAGGAAAAAGGTCTGGGTCAGCTGGGAGGAGTTGGAGCATGGCTATAGATGTGCAGGTCTGGGCCCCAGACCCACAACTGGAGACACTGGCCTGCAGAGGTGAGTCAAGAAAGGAGACAGCATGCAACAGGAAAACACGGGGACAACAGTGGAAAGGACTCCTGAGCAGATAGTGGGGAGAAAAAGGACATTTCTTGGGATAAAGACACTGGATGTAGTTTTCATGCTACATGAAACATGCCATGCTGGAAAGGGTTCACTGAAATGGTGGAGAATGAATAGAATGGATTCTTTTCCTTATTCATTAATTCATTCAGTGCCTACAAAGTGTCCAGTTCTATGCTGGGTATTAAAAATGGATGCAAGTAATTTATCTAGGAGCTCATCACCTGGTGTAGGGCAGGGAGGATACAAACCATGTCCTCTGCGGTCTCTGGTGGACTGGACGCTGGGACTGGAGGTGCTATGGTGTAGCAGTCAGCATAGAGGAAGGAGGGAAACCTGGTGGGGACAAGATGGACTCCAAGGGACCTGTTGAGATTGGCCCGATGGATACTAAGAAGAGGACAAAGGATGTTCCTGGCACGGAACAGCATGTGCAAAGCTGGGTGAGAGAGAAGGAAGAGGTGGAGAAGGGAGAAAGGGAGAGACAGAGAGAGACAGAGAGAGACTTGGAGAACTGTAAGTGGTTCTGTGTGGGTTGATAATTGCAGAGTGAAGCAGAGATGGAAGGTGAGTATCTTTGTGGCCAGACCCTGAAGGTTTTGAATGCCATGTCCAAAGGGCTTTACTTAGGAAAAAAGCCACTGAAGGATCTTTAAGCAGGGAAGTCACCTGATGGGAGGAGAATTTCAGAAAGACTATTGACGGGGAATAGGGCTAGAGGAGAGAAGTCAGGATGGGACAGCATATCCCTTCCTTTGGGCCTCCCTCTAATGTCACCTCCTCAGACAGGCCTCCCATGACCACCCCATCTGAAATAGAACCCCTACCATTTCCCATGCCTTTAGCTTTATAGTTCTTCATAATGCTTATCTCTACCTGACTCAGCACCTATGTGATATGCATTTATTTATTTTGTTTGTCTCTCCTCACTAGAATGTATATTTCTGGAAAGCAGAAACTCTGCCTGTTTCGTTCACAGCTATGTCCCCAACACCTAGAAAAGCATCTGACACATGGTAGGCTCTCAAATTCTATCCTAACTTTTTTTTTAAGTTTACTTATTTTTGAGAGAGAGAGCAGGGGAGGGGCAGAGAGAGGGGGAGAGAGAGAGAATCCCAAGCAGGCCCTGCACCAGCCGTGCAGGGCTCGATGCAGGGTTTGAACCCCCAAACCGTGAAATCATGACCTGAGCCGAAACCAAGAGTCGGACGCTTAACCACCCAGGTGCCCCTATGGGAACTTTCTTTTTTTTTTTTTTTTAATTTTTTTTTAACGTTTATTTTTGAGACAGAGAGAGACAGAGCATGAACAGGGGAGGGGCAGAGAGAGAGGGAGACGCACAATCTGAAACAGGCTCCAGGCTCTGAGCTGTCAGCACAGAGCCTGACGCGGGGATCGAACTCACGGTCCACGAGATCACGACCTGAGCCGAAGTCGGACGCTTAACCGACCAAGCCACCCAGGTGCCCCTGCGAACTTTCTAAGAAATAGAAAACTTAGCTGTGACAGTAGGCAGCTCACACTTGGGTTCGCCCTGAAGTGATGATGAGCCCCTTTGAAGGTCAGTGAAGTGAACCCACACCTGTGCTAGTCTGTATTCCAGGGCTCTGGAGCTCCCCTGGCAGGCTAATGGCTCTGCAGACCCTGACAGCCAGGTACTGCAAAGATCCCTTTGTGTCAGCTGTCCCTGCAGCCTGGGGGCTGGCAGCTTCCTGGCGCCGGCGTGTCATGTCAGCAGCTTATAACACAAAACACTGCCAGGGAGCGTGCAACTAGCCACTGAAGGCCCTGGGTGTGAAATCACAGATAAAAAATATTTATTGAGCACCACTTGTGTGTCAGGCATAATGCAAGGTATACTCCCTATGCTGATGCCACAGAGTAGGTATTATTATCCCCATTATACAGATGAAAAGCTGAAGTTCAAGATGATTAGGTGATTTACCAAGATCGCAGAGTAGGAATTATCAGAGCCAAGGTATCAGATCCCACTTTTGACTCCAATGCTTCTGCTGTGTTCTGCTCAGGCATGTAAACTGAAATGGCTGATCCCAAACCAACCCCAGCACCCTGGGCTCCGATGGCCTCACCAGCGTCTTCTCGTGTCTCCCTGTGGTAAACAGACCCTCAGCCCCTCTCATCCAGAGAGACTCCTCTTGACTTCTGAGGAAGATGCCAGGAATCCTGGGTGGGCAGGGACAACCTGGTAAATGAAAAGGAGCTGCTGGGGAGAAAGAACTTTTCCTGTATCCTCTTCTGAAGGTGTTTGGGGCCAGGGAATTAAACAGACAAAAGACAGATTAGGAAGAGAAAAGACAGGTTTTTATTTACATATATATGGGGGTTCACAAAGAAATGTGACTTAAAGAGGCAGTTAGAATTGGGGCTTATATGCCATCTTAATAAGGGAAGGAGTGAGGAGAAGGACACTTACAGAAAAAAAAGTGGCCCCTTAGAAGTGGGGGGAGGGGAGAGAGAACATTTACCAGAAAAACAAATGACTTTCAGGAAACATAAATGAGGCCTGAGGAGAATAGATGGGAGATATGACAGTTTTGTGACCATGCTTGTTTAGGTATGAAGTGCTTATCTGGGGTGGTAAGAATCAACATTTCCTAGCTGTTCTGGGGGAAGGGCTTCGTGACAATTTTGAATTCTTTATGAAGCAATGCCTTCAGGCAGATAAGAGGTTTCAGGAGCTCAGGTGCCTTCCCTTCACAATAATTTTTATTCCGCTGGACCTCTTTGAAGCAGTGAGAGGTCACGCTGGGCTCAGAAGCATAGGCCACCTTCAAGGACCCCTGGAAACCAGTGAAACATTTTGGCAAATTAAGGTAATGTCTATAGCCTTACTCTGTGGCAGTGACATAAGGGTTTGTTTTAGGTTGGGTTCTGTGTTTTGAGTACAGGGAATATGGTAAGGCTGGATGTGCCCAGCACGATCTTTTATAGGAAAGTGATGGCAGAGGTTTGGTGAGACGTTTGCCCTCTCCTGGCTTTGCTGAAACTCTGTCGCTGGCATAGGACATGGCAACAAACCTTTTCTCCAGCCACCTTCCTGAGAACAGGTGCACAGGGTACACAGAAGGGGTGTGAATGGTCTGCCCTCATAAAACATTGCTTCCCTGTAGTCCAGCCCACCTTTCTCCACCTGCCCGATGGCCAACAGTGCCAGTGATTGTGTTTATGGCTTGGGAGTGAGTTCTGAGGTCTTGAATGCTTCAATACAGCTCTGGCAGTCTTCTAAAGGTACCAGTGACAGCAGCTCAAAAGAAGAGGTTGAGAGAAAAAGAACAAAGCAGCCAGGGTTGGAGAGAATGAGTGAAACCTCCCTGGCTTTTGGATCGCAGACTGTGGGAGTCTGGCTGAACCCAGGAGACGTGAAGGGTCAAAGTCTAAGCCAGGGTTTATGTTACTGTAGACATTACAGCTTCTCAGTGTTTGAGAGGGGAAAGCTCCTGGAGAGGCACAAGGCCAGCCCTCAGCCTCTCCTCCCCATCAGGACTCCTTTTCCTAAACCAGGTGGCTCACCCACAGGTGTCTCCCAGCCCCCTCCTACCTCCCTTGCCTTCCTGACACATGGCCAACTCCTTCTCATCCTCTGGGGATCGGCTTCAATTTCCCATTTCAAAGGGACATTCTACGGTCACTCTAAGTTGCCCAGCCCTCTCTATAATCCCTGTTGTGATAGTCTGCTCATTTCCTTAAGAGCTCTTTTTTAAATGTTTATTTCTTTTTGAGGGGGGTGGGGGGAGACAGAGAGAGGGACAGTTTTGAGGGGCAGAGAGAGGTGGGGACAGAGGATCTGAAGCAGGGTCCAAGCTGACAGCAGAGAGCCCCAGCTCAAACTCATGAACCATGCATGAGATCATGACCCGAACCGAAGTCAGACGCTTTACCGACTGAGCCACCCAGCTGCCCCAAGAGCTCTTATCACAAGTTGTAGTTACATATGTTTCTTATTTATTGTCTGTCTGCACTTCTAACCTAAGAGCTTCAAAAGAAAGGAAGGACCAGGTGTGAGCCAGCCGTGTTCCGCCAGCACTTAGCACTGTGCCCGGCATGGAAGGGGTAGCTATTCAGTACCGCGGATTCACTGCGTCACTGAGTGAATGAAAGGCGAGCTCTGCCTTACAGCAGCAGTCCTCACATTTTAGAACCAGGAAGAATTACCTGGGGAATCTTATTAAAATTCAGATTCCCAGGCCATACTTCTTGAAATTCCAATTCAGTAGGTCAGGAGAGGGGCCCAGGAATGTGCATTTTTAAAAAATTTTCTTCTACAGAGAGATAGAGAGCACAAATTGGGGGAGGAGCAGAGGGAGAGGGAGAGAGAGAGAATCCCAAGCAGGCTCCATATGCAGCGCCAAGCCCAACACAGGGCTTGATCCCACAACCCTGGGATCATGACCTGAACCGAAATCAAGAGTTGGACACTCAAACAACTGAGCCACCCAGGCACCCCAGGAATGTGCATCTTTAATAGGTACTCCTGGTGAAGCTGACACGGGCACATCTAGGCAGACCCGCTGCATGGTTTTGTCTCCACTGCAGAGACATGGCTGAGAAAGAAACTTTCACCACTTGCCATTTCTTTTACTTCCTGTCTGTTAAGCACATAAAGTCCAAAAGTGCATGCACTGGAGCTGAGGGAGCTGCAGAGAGAGGGCGGAGGGGTGAAAGGAGAAGGCATGTGCTTATTATTATTATTAGAAATTAGAAGCAAACACTAGAGTTAATAATGTACTGCTGTTACCCGGCATACAGGTAGCCATTGTTTACATGCTTTCATTAGCTCAGCAGACTCACCCACCAGTGACCTAGGCACTGACCTTGGTATTGGGGATGCACTAATTAATAAGACAAAGGACCTGACCTCGGGGAGCATCCAGCTTGGTAGTGGAGGCAGGCAGATCAGTGATCTGTTGAGAACAGTAAAACCCACTAAGAGTAAGAGCAACATGTGCGGGCAGCTCTGGGAAGGGGAAGTCAAGTTGCTCCACAGAGGAGGATGCATTAGAACCAGACTTGTTCAGCTGGGGCTTACTTGGCCAGGAAGAGGGACTAGTATAGGGCCAAGATCAGCACCAATTAGCAATGACCACAGTGTAGACTCCATTTGGGAGCAAGCAGCGAGAGATCTGTCTGAAGAGATGGAGAGCATTTTCCAAGGTCAGCCTTGACCTCCTCAGGGGTTTTCAGAAGCCAGCCCACAAATTCCATCTAGGCCAGGGCAGGGTTTTCTCATGTCTGTCCAAGGTTTAGAATTTTTAAGTTGGAATATTTTAAGGCAAAGAATGCTCCTGCTTGCTGCTGCTTTCACCATGCCTTACATTCAACCCTCTTCTTACATCAAGTCAGCGGCCCAGCCCCAGAAGGCACTTAGGTCTGCCACTCTTTCTAGGAGAGGGGGTTCAACAGAAAGCAGAAATCAGAGTAGGAATGTGGTCCCCTGTGCGGTTTTATGAAAATCAGTCTGGTGATATGTGGTAGACAAAATATAATTGGAAGATGAAAGAATAGCCAGGAACTTCCTCAATGGTCTGGCCCAACTTTCCCCATATTTTCTTGACTCTGTACCCTCAATATACATAGAAATCACATACGTATCTCATGTCCTAATACAGTATGGGTGCAAGTAATGATTCTGTACCCACCTCCAACGTGTGGGTTTTTTCCCCACACCAACAAGCAATTCTCCAACATCAGCTGGATGTCCTATAATCCAACTCAATTCTGAGACTATCTACACAGAGAAAGCATCAGATCCAATGGGTTAAGGGCTCAGTCCCACCAGACTGCTCCACCCTCAACTTCAGATGCCAATCACAAGTGCAGGTGGCCCGTCACCTGTACTTCTGTCCAACCAGCATGTAGACCAGAGGCTCTAATGACCTTGGTTCTAACGACCTTGGGTTCGATTAATTTGCTCACAAAACTCAGAAATATTTTACTGACTAGATTACCGGTTTATTATGAGGGATATAGCTCAGGAACAGCCGGATACAAGTGATGCACAAGGCAAGATACGGGGAAGGGCACAGAGCTCCCATGCCCTCTCTGTGCCCACCACTTTCCTGGCTACCTCCATGTGTTCACCAAGGCAGAAACTTTCTGAACCCTGTCTTGTTGAGATTTTATGGAGGCTTCATTACTTAAACATAATTGATTGAGTCATTAGCCTATGGTGGTTGTTTCAACCTCCAGCCCCCTCTGCCCTCCCTGGGAATAGCGGGTGGGACTGAAAGTTCCAATCCTCGAATCACCTGGTGGCCTCCTCTGGCAACCAGCCCCCACCCTTAGGTGACCCAGGGGCATTCCAAAAGTGACCACATTAACATAACAAAAGACATAGTTATTACTCTCATCACCGGGAAAAATCACAAGAATTTTACCTCCGGGCCAGTAAGAAGGACAAAGACCAAATATGTATTTCATATTATAAATCACAATACCATAGTTAACTCATAGAAAGAAGAATTTAAATGAATGAGCTAAGGATAAAATAACACTTCTTTTAAGGCTTTTATTTTGTTAATAATACAAAAAAACCTTTTCACTGAAAGGAATTATTACGAATGCTGATGTTTTTAGTGAGTGCTATGTGGTTGATATGTTTTATTATGTTTGTGCTATCTTCATATTAACATTGTGCAGTTCAGTATTTAGAAGATCGGGTTTTAAGTGCAAATTACTTTGATGCTTGATTCTTACAGCTTTCAGAATTGAAAAAAGATACCACAGTAAGGTACAGACATCCAAATGAAAAAAGTGCTTCATTGGCTGTGCTTACTAAAATATTAATGTTTCAGTCTTCCTCACCAATTATACAAAGGCTTTTGTTTAAATCCAGCTGGCAAATTTCCATTTTTTCTTGATGTCCATCAGTTGTTCTTGTGTATTTTATATTTTTAACCAGAAGGTTTGAAAACCACCCGAACTCTTCATATGGAAGATGTTTAATTAAGCTGGGCATTAGGTAGGCCAAACATCAACACTACCAATTTCTTGCTGTTTGCCTCTGTTTGCATTATTAATGCTATCTTCTTGAAGTAGTTTCCTCTGGCGGGACTCATTTTTAAGCATGTATCTATTTCTTCAGGGTTTATTTAGTGAAAACAAATCATAAATTCATTTAACTTGGCTCACCTGCCCTGCAGAAGGTCAAGTTACACAGAAAGCAAAGGAGTGGGTGCCAAGCCCTCCAAGTTTAGAGCCCCTGCTCTATCTCAGGCCAGTGTGGCCAGGCTGATTGGTATGTGACTTTGGTATGTGACCTTGGATAGCCTGACTGACAGAGCAGTGAGTGGCCAGTACCCATCACATAGTAAATACTAGAAAATGCAATGTCTTTCCCATTGTTTGAAGTTCTAGAAATTCTAATATTTTCTGCCCACACTTCAGAGGCTCATCTTACACAGGGCCTGGTGCCTGCAGGTCTCTTTTAGGAGACCTCGGTCTCCAAGGTGAGGAGATACAGATGAGATAAACGAGACAGTATCTGGAGTGGGGATCAGTTGATGGGGGGGAGGGGCAGGGAATAAGGAGATCCAGGATGTCTAGAGTTTCTAGAGGGGTTGGCAGGGTTGTGGGGTGTTCATTCTGACAGACAGCATTTCCTGGGATCACAGGTGCTTGGTGGTCTTGTTCCAGCATGGCCTCCCAGGCCAGAGGAAGATCCAAAGTCTGGCTCTGTCCCCTGCTTCACTTGAACTCTATTCCTCTGTTCTCCCCAGCCCCCACCCCAAATCACTGAATGGACATGTGAGGCAAGCAGCGGACCCCAAATCCTAAGACCTGGGTTCCAGTCCATACTTAGTAGCTGTGTGACTCTGGGCACAGCTTTCTCATCCACAAAATGAAAATAAAGGAACGAACCCTGCTTGCTTCACAGGATTTTAATGCGGCTCAAATAAGACAAGGCACAGGCACGTGTGAAGGCTCTGAAAACTACAAAGCACCATATAAATGGATGGCATTATTATGATTTAATAGTATCTTGTGTGCATGGTGATTGATGCACCAGGCAAGGCATACTCCCTCGCTCCGGCCTTTGTTTTTCTGGGACACATTCTAGGAGGGTGTGCAGCTATGTGGTGTAGGAGGCAGCCACCGGCATGAGTAACCCATGGGCAGTGTGTCTGCATAGCTGAACATCCTAAAATACCACTGACCTCAGGCATCCTGAGACTAGAGGTCACACTTGGAAGCTAGGTGGCTTGGATGGTACAGAGGCTGCTGGGGGTTCTGGAGCCAAGGAGCAAGGCCAAGACCACTGGAAGCAGGACTTGGCTTCCATGGAAACTCCCTACTCTGGGCATTTATTCCTTCAGTTGTTCTGAAAGAAATCTAAGAGGCTGGCATGAGATTCAAGCATTGTTTGAAACTGGGAGATAAAACCCCTTATTGTACCTGCTTTGGTAATTTGAGTTTTGGCTTGCCCTGACCCCAGGTATAGTCAGTCTATTAACATATTTACCGGATGCCCACACAGAAGGATAGTACAGACCCACACAGTGAAAGCACTACAATCTGGGAAGATTGAATACAGGATAAATGGATAATAGGTAGATAATAGATGACAAATTAATGATAGTGATGAGAAATATGATAAATTCATGATAGACATAGACAGATACTGGATGGAGGATTGGACAGAGAAGTATAAACATGAAACGATACTAACATCAGAATAAAAAGAACAATTTAGTGAGTACCTACAATGTGCCAGGTAGCTTCAGATATGCCCTTACAGCTGTCCTTGAATTCTTTTTTTTTTTTTTAACATTTATTTATTTTTGAGAGACAGAGTGTGAGTGCAGGAGGGGCAAAGAGAGAGAGAGGGAGACACAGAATCCAAAGCAGGCTCCAGGCTCTGAGCTGTCAGCACAGAGCCCAACGTGGGACTTAAACCCACAAACGGTGAGATCATGACCTGAGCCGAAGTCAGACACTCAACTGACTGAGCCACCCAGGAGTCCCTGTCATTGCTGAATTCTTCAGCAACACTGCAAAAAACCATCATCTCTGTTTGTCAGAAAAGGAAACCGAGGTCCAAAGAGGCTTAAGTAACCTGCCAAAAGCCACCCAGCCGGCCTGTGTTCTTTCATCTAAGTCTCACTGTTCCTGAGTCATAGGACACCCCACTCCCACCCCAGCCCCAGCTCTGAATTGTCTTTGTTACTTGTGAGCCTTTGTTTTATGTGAGAACATCTTGGAAACTCTGAGAAAAGCCACAAACCACTTTCCATTCAAGGAGAACCTGAAAACCAGCTCTTCAACCAGGCCTGTTTCAGCTGCCTTCAAGGTTCCCAGGTGAAAGCAAGGCCTCTCCGGAGAAACCAAAGAGCTTTCTCTTTGGGCGCACAGAAATGTTCGCAAGGCAGGCCAGGCTGGGGCGCACTAAGGAAACTGACTTGGAGCCAGAGGCTTCTATGGGGCACTGCACGCCGATGCCCACCCGTTCAGTCCTACCTCCTTTTACTCCTAGCAGCTTCATTTGCTCCCTCTCTTACCTCTCTCCTGTCTCACCACCTTCTCACCTCCAAGACCAGCTGGGGTAGGGCAGGAGCTTGGCCACCATGTCAGGAGGGCAGGAGGGCCTCAGGGCTTCCTGCCACAGCCTATGCTCTCTCCATCAGACAGACTCCTGGCTCCTGGCTCTCTCAGGGTGCAAAGCCAGGCCTCCGGGAAATCCCTTGTGCCTTCCTATGGGGCTGGAGCCAGGAGTGAGTTTCGGGGCCACTGGTTATGGTGACAGGGAGGATTCAGGAGTGCATGCACACTGTTGAAGAAGTTCTGTTAGGATGTTCGATGGAGTATGGAGGACGGATGCTCCTAGAGGGACTTCACAGGGAGTTGAAGAATCCTCTGTGTGAGGGACAGAGATGGTGAAAGAGGAGACAGGGACAAATCTAGCCAGTCCCTCCCACCTCTTTCTGCATTGGCTAGCTCAGCCTCTGTCCTCCATTCCCTTGGCCCCAATATCTCTTTTTGAAACTTTCCAGCCTGGAAAGCAGGATGTTCTCAGATCTGCAAGTGTCCTTTTACATAGACTAGGCTTTCTGATAGTTTCAAAGGTGCTCTTAAAATGCACAACAAGGAATCAGAATTTTAGAAATGATTAAGTTCTATCTTCAGAATGGGAGGCTGAGAATTAAGGAGGTAAAGTGGCTTGTCCAAGGTCATATGTGCTGCTAACTCCTGCTCCATGATACCAGGATAGAGGTGTCGTCAAAATTTAGAACCTCCCTCTGAAAGGGACTCCTCTTCCAGGCGTGGTGGGTGCGGTCACCCACTGTATTTGACTTCCATGGGTCTTTGATCTTTGCTGGCTGTGGTCCAGGAGCTCAGCTGAGACACCAACTCAGAATCAAACTCCTGGCAGCCAATAGCCATAGTAGGAGCTGAGTGATTCCCACAGACACCCAGGACCAGGTCAGAGCTCCACCCAGGGGAGGAGCTGTGGGAAGCCCTGCCCACTTGCCTGCCTAGCCGGTCCTGCAGCTCTGTCTACCCCATGGAGAGAGCCACTCCATCAGAGAGTGGCCTGTGCCTGCATCCAAGGAGTCAGGGCTGAGGATGAGGAGACTCTTGGGGACCCAGAAGATCATGTCCTGCCTGAATGCCCAGCCTGAAAGCCTGAAGGGCCTGCCCTAACAGGGCCTCAGCAGCTGCCTGGTAAGAGAATTGCTGGCCCCTCTGTACTTGGAGGGAGGAGAGGGAAGGAGATTCAGATACAAGCTGTGCTGGGAGTGAGGGGAGGGGCCCTCGCCTAGAATTTGCTAAGCATCTATCCACTGCTGTCTGAAGAACTATTGATTACTCTCCCATTTCATAGTGGAGGAAACTAAACCTCAGGGAGAAGTAATATAGTCTCCGAGTCAGTGGCAGAGCCGAGATGACAGTTCCTCTTGCCTGACCTTCCTTTCTATGCTGCAGACCAGGCCCCCACCACACAACTTCACCTGCTGTGATTTTCTTAGGGAGGGCCCAAGGCAATAATCCCTTTCCTCACCTCAACCTAATTTGGGCTCCACTCCTGCTTCCCAACAAATGATTCTGTCTGTGCTGAAGTGACAGAAGTCAGGGAGCTGTGCCTGCGTGAGAAGGAGGCTGGGCATGACGCTTTTGGGGCTCACTGTCTATGTGATGGGGATTCTGGGAATGGGAGCAGAAACCTGCATGTACTGCAATTACCTCTGCTTCTCAGAGCCAATCCAGAGAAAGCTGCCATCTGCCACGTAGGTGACCCTGAAGTCCTGTGTGTGACCCCGTCCTTCTGGAGGTGATGCCGAAATGAGTGCCCTCAAGAGGATGCTGTAGTCAGCTCATACCGTGGGTGGCAGCATGGGGTATAGAAAGAGATTGAGCTTTGGTTCTCATGGTCATGGTGGGATCAATGAAGTCCCCACAGAGGCAGAAAGGAGAGAATGAAAATTAATATTTATTGAGTGTTTTCTCCTCCCGTTTGTCAGATAGGAAAGCCAAGACTCTGAAAGGTTAAATGACTCAGGTGTATCAACCCAAAGCTCAAGCTCTCTTCTAGAAGTAGAGGAGAGATCCTGGCAGAAAGCTCCTCAGAGTAGGGGAAGAGTTCATAGGCCGCCCCTACTCAGGAGCCTCCAGGAACATCGTGAGTCCCATGTTCCCCGCAGGTGCGCAGGGTAGATGCAGCTGGACTCTCCAGGTCCCCTGTAGCTGTGGCGACAACCCTCAGGGCACTGCCCTCTGGTGGCTCAGTGGGTGACTCTGCTAAACGCCATTCCCATCATCTGTATCAGCACTGGTGGCTGGAGCCTTCATTCAGGCGGGTGGATACACAAATCGTCACTTGATGGTTGGCTCTATCGCCACATGAGAGGAAAACACACCAGTGCAGTTGCCATTTGGGACATACTGGAGATACAGCACTCTACCCCAGAGATGGATTTGGTGAAAGAAGGACCAGAGTCAAGTGTAATCTAGTTCACTTTGGGAGCTGGGGTCGTCTTCCCAAATGCAGCGCAAAGAACAGGGTTTTGGAAGAAGACCTGGATTCACATCATGGCACTTAACTCCTACGTGGCCTTGGCCAAATCCCTTCACCAATCTGAGATCCAACTCCAGAAATTAACACCTACTAGGCCAGATGTTCATGAGAATTAAATGTGATTAAGCACCAAACACAGCACCTATAGCACCTGAGAGCATCTAGAGGGCTTTCTCTCCCTCTCTTTTCCTCCTTAATAAAATGAGACATGCTCAGCAACCTGACAAGATAAGCAGGGACAAATGGGATCACATTTCCAGGTCTGGTGTGGGCAAAGCTTTTTAGGACATGAGATTGCTTGGGGCAGATTCAGAGGCCCAAGGCCCAAACATTCTCACTTCCTAACATAGGGCTGGGCACGGGGAAAACACGATTCAATAGGGGTCTTAGAGCTGAAGCTAGATTGTTCCCCAACTTGCCTGATAAAGTTCAATTTCACATAGGAAGAGAAAGAATTTAGGAATATCCCAAAATGAGAAAGAAGCTAATTCAGACCAGACTAGGGAGAAGTTACAGATGGCCATGGGCTAGAGGGCAGAGACTGAGCATAAGTGGGTAGGAGAGTGTTGGTGGGCAAGCCTCCATATCTTTGCCCAGCATCTGGAGGGCTCCACCTTTCTTTGTTCACCTGGAAAAAATGCAAACACATTCTTCAAGAATCTAATGACCTTCTCTATGACTTCCATTCTGGCACTGTCCCACCCTCCACCAATGAAACTGATCACTCACTTCCTTTGCACACCATGGATCCTTTGCCTCAGCCCCTGTTACAGGACAGTCACAGGAACACTGTGTCACTTCACTGCTTACACTCCCTCTCTCTCACTAGATGGGAGCTCTGGTGGATACCTCATACATGTCTGATTCCCAGAAGGAGCTTGTAAAGCCTTTGGAAAATTGAATGAAGGAATGGAGGGAATGATGCTGGGGATGGGTGAATGGACAGAGACTGGGAAGATGAACTAAAGGAAGAAAGTTTGAATATGATCATTGGTGGACTGATAATGTTGATTTATCAAAAGATGAGTGAGAAGGAAAGGGCTGAGGTAGAGGAATATGAAGAAGTGCAGAGTTCTAGAACCTTACACACATGCAAAGATGTTCATTACTGATTTTGTAACAGTAAAACATGTGGAAATAACTTAGTACCATAAGCAGGACATGTGTTATATAAATGTTGGTATGCTGATCTTATGACATACTTTGAACCATTAGGAGGAATGAAGCAGATCTGTAGGAACTGACATGGAGAGGTCTCTGACATTGGAAAAGAGCATTGTGTCATGGTGTAGTGGTTAAAAGTGATTGGGTCAGCTTGCCTGGATTCAGTCTGCCCCTCACTTGCCATACAACCTTGGGACTGCTTCTTATTCTCTCTAAGCCTCAGCTGTTTCATTTGGGAAAATGAGGAGAGTGGTAGTCATGACTTTAATGAGTCACAAGGATTTCCAAGATTCTTAGCAGAGTGCAAACATGCATTAAATATGTAATAAATGTTTGCTATCATTATTAAGCAAAACAAGTAAGTAGCAAAAAAATGCATGCTATAACACCAATTTTACTTTTTAACTGTTTTCTTCATATTTATATACATGTATATATGCGTAGATAAAACAACTGTTGACAGTTGATTGTCTCTTAGGTACAAGACTAGAGGGAAGTGAGGAAGAGCCTTTATTTTTTAGAGAAATTTTGGGTTCATAATAAAATTGTGCCCCCCACCCACCCCACACACAACCTTCCCCACTATCACATCCCCCACCAGAGTGGTACATTTGTTAAGCTGATGAACCTACAGGACACATCATTGGGACTTCTACTTTCAACTTTCTACATTTCTGTCTTCTTTTTCACTTCCACAATGAGCATGTATCCATTTTGTAGGTAAAATTATATTAGTTAATTAATTGTTGAATCATATCCTAAGCCCCAGAATGGTTAGCCTCTTGAAAGTAGCCTGGTTGACACAGGTTGCCACAGAGGAAGGGGACAAGCCACCCTGGGACTGCCTGCCTAGGTACAAGGCCGGAGCCGCACCCGAGAACCCCCACTCTGCTGTCACCATCATGACAGGTCACAGGCTCACCTGCCTGGCTGCTGGCTACTCTCTCAGAGGAACATCTGACAGTAGCTCCCAAGCCTGAGGAGGCCAGGCCCCGGGGCCATGCCTTCCCTGATGGTCCTCATGCTCACCTAACCAGCTGAACGGCTTTAGAGTGCCCAGGGAGCAGGTCTGGAAGGTTGGGAGAGCAGCCGATATCACTGGTGTGAGGCTGCCAGCCCTGGACTCAAAGTCTCCTCTGACATTCACTAGCACAGTGACCTTTCTGTGAGCCTCTGTTTGCTCATCCCAGTTCGGGATTAACCTACCCACCTCACAACGGCACTGGGACATGGAGTGAGAAGATCCGTGGGAAAGTATCTAATGTATTCTTTGCACATGGATGGTTCTTGGAAAGTCTACTTGTGTGTTTGTTTATTATTGGGAAGTTTTCATTTCCTGTCTACATGACCTGCTTAATAGACTTAGACCCTTGGATAAATGGCATGGTCGGGGTGAGTGCCTAGTTGGGGATGTCCTTCCTGGCAAAGTCAAGATAAGGAGAGGGTAAGGACAGTCCTGGGGTTTCCAAAATACACAGTCCAGGATGGACTGGCTGCATTTCTGGGGCTGGTGAACTACTCTCTAAACAAGGTGTCAGCCTTTATTTGGGTTGGATATAACATGATGATCCTCCAAAATGGAGTCATTCCTGGATGGCATGCAGGGAATGGAAGGGATAACCAAATAGTATAGAAAGAGGCTGCTCTCCACACATGTTGAAAAACTGCTGCGGCTGATGACCCACAGGACGGAGCTGGGCTTGGCAGAGGTGAGCCCTTTGGGTCACCTCTCCTGCCTTGCCCATCTGTTTTCCCAGGTGATTGCTACTTTGGCCCCTCTCTGCGTGAGCGCCTTGTCAACATGAAATACAGTCTCCATTTGACCTTTGTGTGTCTGAGTCTCTTGACTCCAAGGTGAGTTTGCTGCCCTATAATGACCTTGGTCTGAATTGCTTTGAGTATGTGGTTGAAGTAGGAAGGGTGGCAGGTCATTAGTAAGAAACTAATGGCAAGACAAAGCCTAGTCTGTCCACCTCCTTGAAACACCCAGACAACACAACTCCCTGCCATTTATTCAAGCTTCCAAAATGGTCATACATGGGTGAACCATTGTGGGTTTTTTTAAATGTTTATTTATTTTGAGAGAGAGAGAGAGAGAGAGAGAGAGAGAGCAAGCGAGCATGTGCTCATGAGAGATGGAGGAGGAAGAGAGAGAGAGAATCCAAAGCAGGTGCTGCGATGTTAGTGCAGAGCCCACTGTGGGGGCTTGATCCCACGAACTGTGAGATCATGACCTAAGCCAACATCAAGAGTTGGGCACTTAACCAACTAACCCACCCAGGTGCCCCCACTTGTGTTTTTTCTAAAGACACTTGGAGGGGTTCCCAAATTACCTCAGCATTCTGAGGTATGCCAAATGGGTAATAAAATGGAATGGGATAAGGACATATTAATTCAGCAGCTTAAAATTAGAGATTTCTCTCTGGGAAAGTCACCACTGGTACATGGGCACAACACACAGACATACATGCAAACACAAGCTCAAGTTTGTGTGTGTACATGCTTATTCACAGATAAGCAACACTCATCTTCTTTTCCAGGATGTGCATCCAGGGGAATCAGTTCAACATTGAGGTCAGCAGAAGTGACAAGCTCTCCCTGCCTGGCTTTGAGAATCTCACAGCAGGATATAATAAATTTCTCAGGCCCAATTTTGGTGGTAGGTCATCCTTTCTGTCCAGTACAACAATTCAAAAGAAGGAGAACAGAGACAATATGCAGAGGAGGGTTTCATGAGATTTTAGTTGACTCCTTTTTCTGATCTACAACCTGTTAAGGATTAGCAATAATGGATGAGGACAGCAAGTGATTTTCACACTATTTTGAAGAACGTGCTTTGCTTCTCAACCTGCAGGATGAAGAAATCCTCTTCCCAGCTGAGGAGGTGACTAGAGCCTCTAACAACCTCCTACACACTGTCTTCCTTCTACCCCCACTTCCAGTGTCATTATTTAAGGACCATGCCACCTAGTCTTCCTGCCTCCAGCCTGGTCACTCAAGGCTAACCCCCAACGGTGCCACCTAGATGGCCTGCCTGGGTCCTTTTCCTGCTCAAAATACCTGCCTATGTCCCAGCATCCTCAGCATAGAGTCCAGAGCCCTTTGCATGGCACACCAGGGCCTTCCTAGGCCAGCCTCTATCTCTGCCAGTCTCGTCTGCCCCAACTCCTCCCGCTATGCCCTGCCAGGAATGTGCCCCAAACACTCCCTGACCTCCTTGGCTTCCCTGGTCTCCTGCCTTTGCTGAGACTGTTTATCTGCTGAGAACAGCTTCTTTCAAATTCCCTCCCTGGCAAAATGCCAATTTTTCTTCACGGCTCTAATCGAAGGCTTCCTCCTGTGAGAAGCCAGCCCTGATTCCTCTAGGCCCTATCCCCATTCTTCACACTTTACTTTGAACATACTTCCAAATCCTAGCCACTACCTGGCAATACCATCGTTGCCACTGGTTTTATATCTGTCTCAGCTTTAGGCTACAGTCTCTTGGGGGAGTCTTGCTTTATTTACCTCAGTAAAGTTACCTCACTAACCCTAGCAGCAGCTCAGTGCTTGGCATATAGCAAGTGGTCGATTAGTATTTATTGATGGCATGAGGGAAAGAGGGAGGGATGAAACCAATAATATACCTCCTCACAGAGTCTCAGTCTCTCTGTGTCTCTAATGTCTCCTTACGCAGAGCATAAAGTGGTAGAAAGAGGTTTGGAGTTGAACAAACCTCCATTTGGCTCCTGGATCTACTGCTTGCCCAACACCTTAGCTTTCTAAGTCACCTCTCTATAAAGTGGGGATATATCTTCTGCCTCACAGAGAGGACTGATTGAAATGAAGTGTGTGAATAAGAACCATGGCACCTGCCATATCATCAGGATGCAGTCTATTCTAATCCCCTTTCCTTCCTGCTCCTCCCCTCACATGACAAAATTCTCTGGTCAAATCTAGGATTAGTGGGTTAGTCCACTGGAGAGCCAACACAAAAGGGAATTATCCATGCAAGATATTCACTGGGGCAATATCTATGACAGAATGTGGGGTGGGAAGAGAGGGAAGCTGACCCCTGGGGAAGGAGAGAGGGAGGGAAGGAAGGTTGGACAGAGGTGTCATAGACTACACTACGGTTCTATGTGTGTGTGGAAGGGCCCCAGAGAATCCTGGAGCCAAATTTGCCATCAGAGGAATCTCCTATCTCTGCCTCCCAGGAACAGTGTGCCTTCATATCCCCGCCACACTCAGTCACTGGTGGGGTGCAGCCTTCAGGAAGCATGGCCTCAGAGCAAGTGCACAAATAGATTTCAGAGCACAGGAGCTGGGCCAATTACACCCACCTCAGTTGGAGATCCGAGAGACCATTTTCATGGCCACACAATTGAGATTTGAGGTCCTTACTTTAACAAACCTAGGAAGGCTTCAACCTCCCCTAGTCTTCCCAGGCCCAGCAGGACACTAATGACAAGCATGTGAGTCTGTACACCCTGGTTAGATCCAATTCCTCTGCCTCCCAAACCCCAAACAATAGGCCAGGATACTGCCCTTCTTGTTGCCTGTTCATAGGTTGACAACAGGCAAGATTCTTGGGCAATGAACCTGGGGTGGACCCAAGGAGGGTGAGGCCCAGATCCACCTGGGGTGAGAAGGGGGTAAGCGGTCCTTAGTCAAAAAGAAGGTGAGCCCCAACACCTTGGCAATTGGTCTCCTAAAGGAACTACATTTACGTGGTGGCCGGGAGTTCCGTGGAGCAGCCATGTTTTCTGTACTGCCTGTCCACCCAGGTTTTAGGTCCCTGGGGTCCTTAAGAGAAAAGACCTCCATAGGGTTTTTCAGGGAACAAGGTACACAGAGCACAGATTTATAAACAAGCCCTAAGAACACTGTCCAGGAACTGGCTTTGACCTCTTTCCTAGGAGGAAGCTGCCCTCTGGTGGCACAGCTTACTTTGATAACTCAAGGGGAAGAAAGCAAGTTCTGGTCCCTAAAGAAGCCAACTGAAGCAAGGCCCAGACTGGACTAATTAGATACAAAGTAAACAGAAAGCACAGTGGGATGGAACTTTTGTGTGTTTTCTGTTCTCCATGTTCCTCAGGGAGAGCAAATAACACTCAGCCACTGCCCACTGTGCTCCAGGCACTTAAAATAGATCTTGTAACTTTCCCAACCCAACCCATAATACCAGGCACTAGTAGCTCTATTTTATAGGTGAGAAATTGTAGCTTAGCAATTTGCTCAAGGTCACACAGCTATGAGGTGGTGGGCATAGGATTCAAACACTCTGGCTCCAAGCTCCTTTTCTCAATTTCTGCCTTGAGGGGCAGAAAGCCACCTAGCACCATACTCCTTCAGCACCTTCCACAGTCTGTCCTCAAAGATCTCCCACTTTTCCACCAAGTATTAACACCAAGCATTTACTTCATTACTTTTAATTGCATTGGTTCTAAAACTCCACTTCCAAATTCCCACCTATATTCTATGGCTTAGTTTCCTTCTGTGAATAAGTAGGTCGCTTTGTCTGATTCCTACCAATTAGATGGTTTTAAGCTTCCTTTGAATTTCACCTCCCCTCTTCCTGGTTAATGCAGTGTCACAGTCCCCTGACACACCCCTAGTTCTTTATTACAAGAGAATGTTGTTGCAGCTATTAACCTGGTGAGTAAAGTTGTTCTTTTTCCAGAATGAGCTAGGATTAAGGAGGAGAAGAGGGGTAGGCAAATGCCACTTACTGAGCCTCTGTTATTATGTGACAGACACAATCCTGGGAGCTTTGTACAGATAACTATTCGTGAGCACCTCCTACACATCTGGCTGGGCAGGCACTTCACACGTATCCCTCTTGCCACCATCCTGCAGAGAAGCTGCCACATGCCGAATCTCCTTTAGCCCTCTCCATGACCCTATGGTGTCATTAGCATTATCCCCACTTGTAGGTGAGAAGTCTGCAGTTCCGAAAGACTCGGTAACTCTTCCCAGTTGTAAGCCAACATCTTTCTCACTCCTGGGCTTTTCTTCTGCATCTCCAGTCTGAGGAAGAATACACTGCCCTGGCCTGGCTTCTGAGAATGGTGGCCCCAAGGCCTCTGTCTCCAGAGCTGAGGCGGGCGCTCTCAGAAGTTAAGCTTGAGGCCCAGTATCTATGTACCAGATCTCATGGGGAAGGTTCTGGAATTCTAAATAGTTTAGGCTTTTGGGAGAGTAAAGGAAGAGTAGCAAAGCATCAGGAGGTGAGCAGGAGCTCAACCATGAGCAGTCTTGAATGCCATCTTGTGGTAAATTTACTTAGTTGAGGGGAAAAAAAAATGAAGATCTCTGTGCAAAATCCTAAATCCCCTACTACATTTCTAAATAATCTGTCCCTTGCAAAGCACCACAGGAAAAATCCTCCAAGTAAGAAATAGCAAATACAACTACATCCTTTAAAATCTGCACTAATGAACGTAGTGTGGTCTCTCTTACACATTAAGCTATTTACATATTTGTGCATTTTTTATACAAACATTTTTCATACATTTTTTCCCATTCTACACAATGGTTCCTCCTGACAGGGGTGGGTAGATATCCACCTTTTGCTTTATATACTTCTAGAGTGGTTAAAATTTCCCAATAGGTGAATGTTGCTTTCATAATTTTATAATTTTTAAAACATTGTGCTAATGTAGTGTGTTTGTGTCTCTGTGTAAGTCCTTCTGGTTTTTTCTTCATTCTTAGGAGAACCAGTTCAGATAGCACTGACTCTGGACATTGCAAGTATTTCTAGTATTTCAGAGAGTAACATGGTAAGTGTGGCCCCTTCATCTTCCACCTGAGGAGACCTTCTCCTCGTGTTTTATGGGGATACACCTTCTAGCTACTCAAAAAACAGAACAGAGACTCACAGCCCCCATGCTCTTGGAATGGCAGAGGCTGGAAACCTATCCCAAAACTCAAGAGAGTGGAAGATTCTTATAAAACAGATCTTCTGAAAAGGAAGGAAAGTGGATTCAAAGGCCAGGAGGGAAGAAATGAGGGAGGGGAGCGGGTGCATCTGGTAAGGGATGAAAACCGGGGAGAGAATCAAAGGGCAGTGGGGAAGCCTGAATATCACATGGACCCTCCCAGGGCGGAAGCTAAGCTAAGCTAATGAAAACCAACACTCGCATGACTTCTTTCCACCATCCTCTCACTTAAGAACACCCAGTACAGATAAGCTGACACAAAAAGCAGGTTGCCAAGGGGCCCACTGTGCAGTCCGGGTACGATCTTGGACAACCTAAGCACTTAGCTCACCAAAACCTTCAACGGTTTGGAGGGGCTTTTGTGATAGAAGGTAAGTAAGTTAAGGCGCTAAACATGCTCCTATAGGGCTCCCTTTTGGCAGTGACGGTTACTCTCTAGAACAGATAAGGTGCTTTCTTCTCTTATTGCTAACAGGCTGCTCCCCCAAGAATAAGACTTTGTTCACCAATGTCTATTATAGTACGTACTCTTAACCTAAGTGGAGGTGGGGAAGGGAATACGACTTGACCCCTTCCCTTCCGTTTTCAAAGTCTTTCTCCCCCCAATCCATTTCCACTACCTGGCTTCCCCCTCAGGACTATACAGCCACCATATACCTCAGACAGCGCTGGACGGACCAGCGGCTGGTATTTGAAGGCAACAAGAGCTTCACTCTGGATGCGCGCCTTGTGGAGTTCCTCTGGGTGCCGGACACTTACATTGTGGAGTCCAAGAAGTCCTTCCTCCATGACGTCACTGTGGGCAACAGGCTCATCCGCCTCTTCTCCAATGGCACAGTCCTGTATGCTCTCAGGTGACTGGGTGGCTGCAACCGCAGGGCTGGAGGGGAGATGGCTAGAGAAAAGGCATAAATATATCCTGGATAGTTCTGAGCAGCTGTCAGATAAGCACCCCCACGTCCCACCCTTGTCATGCCCCTGCCTTCCTAGATTCTTGTCCCTACAATTGAAGGGCCCTCCCTCAGTTCAGTTTGGCTCAATAAGCAACTACTGAATGACTGCTCTGGGCCAGGCCCCACTCTGGACACCGAGAACACAGAGCTGAATGAGACATTGTCCTGACACAGATGAATAACAAAGGGAAGTTCAGAATCCTAGGGAGTTGGGGAGTACGTTAGAGACAGAACTCTGAGCTGAGTCTTAAAGAGTAAAAGGAAGTTAGCAAGAGAAGACGGGGAACAGCAGGAGGAAATGTAAAAATTTTTCCTTTCATGGGACTTAGTGGAGCTAGAGTTGCTGCAGAATGCATCTCTACTCGTCTGAGTCATTTTTGTACAGAGAATCAAAGCACAGTGCCCCAAGGCCTCTGTCATCTGCAACCACGGCCTCCCTTTGTCTCTTCTCCAAATCCCTGAGGCCAAAAGTTCCTTCCACCCAGTAGAAGTTTATCAAGAGGCTGGTTGGCTAGAATAGGGAAGGTGTTCCCTAGGTGCTGCAAGAGGCAACCCACAGGCAGAGGCTCAGGGCTGTTTGCACAAGGGATGTGCAAGGACCGGACAAACCATATGCTCTCACAGTCCTTGGGTAGAAGGCTGAGAACCTAATACTCTTAAATCCCAAGAGGCTGCTGTTAGGAAACAAAGACTGAGCTAACCAATAAACTGAATTTTTGGACTGCTCATCTGACATTCCTCAGCCACACTGAATTATGCAAAAACCAGCCCAAACCCCAACCCTTCTTTCAAGAAGCTAAACTAGACCTCTCCCATGACACCCAGCTCCAATCAACACTAACTCTTCCCATGGGTGTACGTGTGTGTGCATGGATGTGTCTGTCTGTATTTTGCACATAAGATAATCTGTTTTGTACAAGGATTACAAATTATAGATGACATTTAACAGCCTCGCTCTAGAATTAGACATATTTGGGGGTGAGTCCCTGTTCTGTCCCTACTCTGTGACCTTAGGCAAGTTGCTAGACTCTCTGAACCTCGGTTTCCTCAGCAGCAAAAGCAGAATGATTTTTCCTACCTCATAAAGCTGTTGTATAAATTCAAAGGGATAATGCATGTGAAGCACTTTCCCTGGGGATTGGCTTGGGGTAAGCGCTCAGTAAATAGTAGCTGTTGTTACTCTCTCTCCCTTAAGGGAGCTTCCTCAAGGTGGGCACCATGAACACAACATTTCACTTTCCCCAAGAACCCAGCACAGTGCTTAATGACGACACTTAATAAAAATGTATGACACTGAAGGAAAAGGGAGATAAAGGTGGGCCAGTTGAAATCTCCACTGTGAGGGCTTTATTGAGGTTTAATTGAATGTCCCTGAATGTTGGTCCCTAAGAGCCACAGTGCCTGGGACCCTCCAACATCCTCCACTTCCTCTGCAAATGCTGATCCCCTCCAGGAGGCAGGGTCCTGGAGAACTGCACAGCCAGCAGACCTGGGATCCAGCCCCAGCTCTGCCACTAAGAGCTGTGTGAGCCAAGGCAAGCCGGAATCTGTTGTCAAATGGTGACAGCAGTGTTGGGATCTCTGTTCTAGCTCCTCGTGCGTTTGTCAGGAAGATTAAATTTTAAAACTGGATGCAAACGCATCTCAAGCCAATGAGTGATTCTGTTCTGCAATATGTTGCACATTTGCCTCTTCATTGCCAACATTCTTGCTTCCTCCATCCTGGGCCCCAGCTTTTACCACATCTCAAAGATGTCACTTAGCACAGAAAAGCTCAGGAATGTTTTGCGTGTAGGCTCCAAGTCACACGTTCACTGTAAGGGCCAAGGTGAAAGTCTTCTTGGAGTTGCCCTTAACAGGGAATGTGTATTTTCCCCCACAACACTCCTTTTGAACCCATTTTTCCTTTCTTAGAATCACAACGACTGTTGCATGTAACATGGACCTGTCTAAATACCCCATGGACACACAGACATGCAAGTTGCAACTGGAAAGCTGTGAGTATATATCCTGCAGCCCCTTGAGATGATTTTCCTGGGTGACTTAGATCAGTGTATTCATGGAGAGAGACCTATACACAATGGCCTTTCTTTTCTCGGTGTTGATTCCAATTGATTAAGCCCTTCTGAGTGTTTAGCCAGAGAGATTTAGAGACCTCTCAGCAACAAACCTTCCAATATGACATCTTTTGGGGAATGCCGCTGTGCACCAACACTAAATATTTCCACCTAAGAGTAGACAGGACAGTGAAGGAAATGGGGGTCAATTGGATGAGGAGTGGGACTCAGAATCTGAGAAGGCACCAGAAGCCAGAAAGAACACAGCAGGGGTAAAAAATGGTAACGTGCAAAGCAATCATTGGCATTCGTTGCATCTGCTTCTAACTTTGAATTTTTTTTTTTCAACGTTTTTTATTTATTTTTGGGACAGAGAGAGACAGAGCATGAACGGGGGAGGGTCAGAGAGAGAGGGAGACACAGAATCGGAAACAGGCTCCAGGCTCCGAGCCATCAGCCCAGAGCCTGACGCGGGGCTCGAACTCACGGACCGCGAGATCGTGACCTGGCTGAAGTCGGACGCTTAACCGACTGCGCCACCCAGGCGCCCCTACATCTGCTTCTAACTTTGAAGAGAAGTTGTTTGGAGTGTGTGTGTGTGTGTGTGTGTGTGTGTGTGTGTGTACTTTAATACAGTGATGCCACTAATGGGAATTCAAACTGCAGTCTGGGGATTTATGATGAAGAATGAGCATTTATTCTAAGTTGATGTGTGTCAAATGGCATTGTTGAGTAATATCCATTGTTCTGAAATGCCCACCAAACTTGGGAAAGTGTACCTGTGACCGGTGTCCTAGGAAAATAATGGCTCAGAGAGGAGTTATCAAGGCATCAAGGGATGGCTTGTGTCAGGAGGAAAAACCATAGTCAAGCACTGGACATCAGTAAGCACGTCTTACATGAGGACACACGTGGTCAACATCCAAGAAGCACAACCATTATGAGGCAGTAGTCATTTTTCAGAAGTAGACATTTAATTAAAGACTCAGACAGGCAGATTAATTACCTTATTGATTAAATACATGAAAAACCTACTTAAAGCAAGACAGCTATTTGGGGGCAGAATAAAACTTGAGGATATCAAAAAGAGAACTCATTTTCAACCCCACATGGAAAAAGTAATTGCCCTCCATGTATGGCTGTGCTCATCTCAAATCCCAGGAGTGAGATTCTCCTGGAAACTCCAGCACTCTGCTTGCACAAATACCATCCCCAGTGAACAGGGGAAGCATTCACTGAGTGTTTCTTAGCAGTTATTTGGGTACAGAAACCTCACTGAGGGCTTTTTTTCCTGAACACCATCCCTAGAAAAGAATTGCTACCAGCCCACCAGAGTAGTGATAATGCCATGATTGTGAGCATTTTAATACTTGTAAAAGTACGGTGTCTGGGTAGAAGCATGTATGACTCACATTTTTTAGCTATTTTTGTATTTCTCTGGGCTTCTAGGCATATTTGCACAGCTAACATCAGTACATTTGGGGGTGGTTCTGAGAGAAAACCCACAGACAATTTTTACCTGGAAATCCTCTAAGAACCCATGACCACTTCTCTGCCCTATGGAGGGAAGATAACCACTGTTAAACAGTGGATACTACAAGCTAAGACTTAACAAAATGTTAGTCCCAACACTGGCATCCCTCTTCCCAGTAGCCTGGGAAAATGAAGGCAATACACTTCCATGGTTAAGATCGCAGGTACCAAAATCACTGGGTTTTTCCTGTCACTAGCTGTGACTCTGGGTGAGTAGAACTAACCTCTCCTGACCCCAGTTTCCTCACTTGTGAAGAAGGAAAAATAATACTGTCTGACTTAGAGAGTTATTTTTTAACAGCTTTATTGAGGTAAAATGTACATACCACAAAATTCAGCCCTTTTAAGTGTGAAGTCCAAAGATTATGGGCAAATCTGCCCAGTTATGCAACCACTGCCACATTTCATTGTTAGAACATTTCCATCAACCAAAAAGATCCTTGTGCACATTTGCAGTCTCTCCCATTGCCGCCACCCGACCCTCACGCCCAGTTAACCACTAATCTACTTTCTGTCTCTATGGATTTGCTTTTTCTGGATATTTCATATAAATGGAATCAATGCACCGTGTGGTCTTTTGCATCTGGCTTCCTTCACTTAGCATGTTTTTGAGGCTCATACATGTTGGAGTGTGGATCAGTACTTCGTTCCTTTCTATTGCTTTATTCCTCGTTATTCCGTATGAAAGAGTACAAGTAATACAAGTCCTTTTGGCTTGGTTCCACCCTGCAGTTATTAAGAATAATGCCACTGTGAACATTTGTGTACAAGCTTTTTGTGGACATGATTTGATTTCTCTTGGGCAGATGCTTAGGAGTGGAATGCTGGATCAAATAGTAAATTTATGTTCAACCTTTCAAGAAGCTGCCAAACTGTTTTCCAAAATGGTTGCACCATTTTACGGTCCCACCAGGGATGTTCCAGTTTCTCCGCGTTCTCATCATTGGTTATTGTCTGTCTTTTTCATGACATCCATTCTTATGGGTGTGAAGTGGTATCTTACTGTGATTTTGATTTGCTTTCCCCTAATGGTTAATGATGTCGAGCATCTTTTCATGTGATTATTAACCACTCATCTGTCTTCTCAAAGAGCTATTCTGAGGATTAAATGAGATGATAATATTGTAAAGCACTTAGAAATGCCATTGCTTACTAAATGATAGATATTATCATCACCATCATTGTCCATGGGTTTTGGGTTTAGACTTTCCTGAGGTACAATCCTGGCTTTGTTATTAACTTGCCCTGCTATCCTGAGAAAGTTGAGCAGTCTCTCTGAATCTGAGAATTTTCATGTATAAAATGGGCAAGACATTACAATTCCTCGATTCTAAGGTACAGCATTTATTGAATAACATTTTAGGAAAAAATGTAAGCTCTACTTTATATATATGTATGTATGTATCAACTCTAAGATCCATCCCAATTTCAAAAAATGTAAAAAAATTTTTTTACTGAAGAAATATATAAATGTCTACCTTGCAAGTCTGTGAGCATATTAGAGATATAAGGTGTAAAAGACTCACCATAAATGTTTCATAAAAGGTAGCTATTATTACTATTATGGACTATATTAGTAAAACTGCTTTGAGATTTACCAAATGCCTATGTTAACAGACATCAATAAAGTGGCTAGTGGTAGGTTTCTTGTCTTCTGTTTTTGCATTTTAGCCAATATGGAAATAAGAACAGACCGATTGTGAAGTCTCTGAGAACATTTTCAGAGCTGCTAGATTGTCCTGAAGGGCACCATGTAACATAGAGCTGTGTGTGTGCACAGACAGGAGCTCAATAAATATCATTTCAATAATGAGGATGGCCACTTCCAGAGGCCTATCATCCACCAAGTCTAAATAATGCTTAGCATAGAACCGGTTTTCAATTGATGGCAAATAGCCTAGCAGCTCATCCTATTCTAAGCAGATGCAGCAACCGCATGTGAGAAATCATGCCAAGTTTTGCATGGGATCATCCTTGGACTTAGTTAGCACCATCGAGGCAGATCTCCTGTTGCCCCATATTGTAGCATTTTCCAGACGAGTTCAATCTGCTGCCTCCCTGCATTGACTTGCACTGTTTGACTTACCAGGGGGTTACGATGGGAACGATGTGGAGTTCAGCTGGCTGAGAGGGAACGACTCGGTGCGTGGGCTGGAAAACCTGCGTCTTGCTCAGTACACCATACAACGGTATTTCACCTTAGTCACCAGATCACAGCAGGAAACAGGTAACTTGGGAGACACTTTGTACAAAAGCAAAATAACTGCGTTGCATTTTGAGTCAAAAATACGATTTCTTTTCTAGTTTATCTCTTTTTTTTTTAACGTTTATTTATTATTTTTGAGACAGAGAGAGACAGAGCATGAATGGGGGAGGGGCAGAGAGAGAGGGAGACACAGAATCGGAAGCAGGCTCCAGGCTCTGAGCCATCAGCCCAGAGCCCGACGCGGGGCTCGAACTCACGGACCGTGAGATCGTGACCTGAGCTGAAGTCGGACGCTTAACCGACTGAGCCACCCAGGCGCCCCTAGTTTATCCCTAGTTTACCACATGCCTCCGCAGTGTGGTAGGGCCATAGGGTTTGGGCTGGGCACTAATACCTGCTTCATGCCCAGTATTGACATGGCCCCCAAAGGGCTCCCAGTCTAGTGAGGTAGATGTCAAGGAAGCCAGCAGGTATAATGCTACAGGAATACTATGATGGAGAAAGGCACAAGAAAAGGATCATGGGTGGGAGTACCAGTACCCCTATAAATCCCATTCTATACAATAGCAATTTCTTTCATTGAAACTGTAATGACAGTTCATGCTTAATTAGGTTTTGGCGTATAACAGATAGCTTAATGTGAATATAGCTAAGTTAAACATCCCGAAGGGAAACCACTCTGCTATGTGAACAGACATTGTTTCCTATCTCTTATTTACCCTATCAGGAAATTATACACGACTGATCTTGCAATTTGAGCTTCGGAGGAATGTCCTGTATTTTATTTTGGAAACCTATGTTCCTTCCACTTTCCTGGTGGTGTTATCCTGGGTTTCATTTTGGATTTCCCTTGATTCAGTTCCTGCAAGAACCTGTATCGGTAAGCAGCTCCAACAGGAGATTTCTAAGAACTGGCATAACAGGTCCTTTTTGGTTTCTTTTTACCTTCTACCAGGTTTGGTTTTTTTTTTTTTTCACTGATATTCACAGGGCAGTTCCAGGAGTTGGTTTCTTGAAAGATTCTTTCACAGAGAGAAAGAGACAGAGAGACAGAGACAGAAACAGAGACAGAGACAGAGAGTGAGGTACTACATTTTTAAACATGTTTTACAGTGATAAGGGAGAATTGTGATTGGATGTCTATTGCCAGTTATCTTACATACTGAACACCCCCCTCTAATGGGAAGACAGAAGATGCAACACTTAGAAAACCATATCACTCATATCCATTCAAAATGGACAAATCAACCCTGCTCTAGAAGACTGCAGATTTTTCAAAATGAGCTGTTCCATTTCTGAGTCCTGTCCCCCTTGCCAAGTTCTGAATGGTGATGGTCTGCCAAGTAAAGGTGAAAGGTTCACTGGCCACTGATGTGGGAACATTGCCTACCTGTTTTCCCAGGAGTGACCACCGTACTGTCAATGACAACACTGATGATCGGGTCCCGCACTTCTCTTCCTAACACCAACTGTTTCATAAAGGCCATCGATGTGTACCTGGGAATCTGCTTTAGCTTCGTGTTTGGGGCCCTATTGGAATACGCAGTTGCCCACTACAGCTCTTTACAGCAGATGGCAGCCAAAGACAGGGTAAGAATTTTGAGGGCCCTGTATATATGATTCATCACTTGCCATGTGCTGGTCTGTAGAGAGGACCCCGACTGGTTCCTATCCCCAGTGATTCTCATCCCTGTTCAGGTGGAGGCATCTGGAAGTCATGACACCTTTTGAAAAAGACTGCTCTTTTTGTCAAGTACAATGGTATATTAACATGTTTAATTTTCTAGCAGCAAATCACTGTTATCTGCATGCAACATGAAATCACAAGCATCCATGAAAAACCCAATATCAAACCAAATGTGATCAGCTGCTTACAAGTTTCATATTAATATGCAATTACTATTTAATTATTTTGTTACATTTTTGTTTTCTTAAATTATACAAGTAATGGTTTACTGAAAATGTATGAAAAAAATTAAATTGTGGCAAATTTCTCGATTAGCCTATATTTCTGCTAACAGGGAAAGACTGCCATTATCTGAATTAGCAGTGAAACACTGTGGTCCAGCTCTCAGAATAATAACAATCATTATTATCAATTGAACATTTACATGTGCCAGACAGTCATAAGCCCTTTGCAAATATTAGATCATTTAAAATACTCCTAACAACCCAGGAAGGGTATCAGAAAGGAATCCAAACAGCCCAAAGACCCAGTTGCCTGCTCCCTTATGTTTGACTCATGAGCAACGTTTCACACAGTCGTATTACCCAAGTACCAAAGGCAAATGACTCTATGTGCCAGCCAAAGAAGAATATGGATTTCACTCATTTTGCTCTCTATAGGCTTCCTTAAGGGGACAATGGTTAATAACAACAACAACAAAAATCTGAATTTGGTAGATTGGCAAAAAGGGATATGGAGAATTACTAAGATCCTTCATGGAAGACACCAGAAAGCCCTTATTTGGCTGTGTGTACAAGAATAGCTTCACTACAAAGTAGTGGCTATGTGCTGAACATCTCATTTAGTCCACCCAACAGCCTATCAGATGGCCACCACTGTTATTCCAAATTTACTGTTGAGGAATCTGCTGCTCAGTAAGACCTCACAGCTAGTCAGTAGCCTGGCCAAGGATCCAAACTCCACTCTGTCTGACTTCACTACACTCCCCACATGCTATGCCGTTCCAGGCATGTTGGAGAATGACAATTCCCTGGAATTGTAGGCAGCATCACTATTTCTGTTTGTGTGGCAGAGACTTTTAGACACTGCTGATTTCTGTCATCTCTCATAATTAATCCCTCCTCACTGAGACAGAATGGGACTCATCAAATACCTACTAAATGCTTTACATAATTTATACCATCTTCCCATCCGTCTCATGAGGTAAATATTAATATTAATATCATCACCATTTTGTAGGCAAGGAAACTGAGTTTTAAAGGGATTAAGGTGACTGAAATTTCATAGTAGGAAGAGGCAGAATGGAATTTGAACCCAGATCAGCTAACTTCAAAGGCTGAGCATTCAGCACACAGCTCTGCATATCAATAGAAGGCAATGGTTATTCTTCCCCTTATACAAGCTGAGGACCTAGGGATAGGTGCCTATAAGCAGGATAACAGGACTGCCAAGTCCGGCTCACTAGCCAATTACTGAGGCACTCAATGCCACTTTCTATTAAACCTAATTATTCAATACTTAGGCTTCTAATTATATAAATACCTGCTTATTTATTTTGCTAAGTCGAATCTTTCAAGCTGACCACGTTGTCTATGATCTAGGGGACGGCGAAGGAAGTGGAAGAAGTCAATATTACTAACATTATCAACAGCTCCATCTCCAGCTTTAAACGGAAGATCAGCTTTGCCAGCATTGAAATTTCCGGTGATAATGTTGACTATAGTGACTTGACCATGAAAACCAGTGACAAGTTCAAGTTTGTCTTCCGAGATAAGATGGGCAGGATTGTTGATTATTTCACAATTCAAAACCCCAGTAATGTTGATCGCTATTCCAAATTACTATTTCCTTTGATTTTTATGCTAGCCAATGTATTTTACTGGGCATACTACATGTATTTTTGAGAGTATGCTGAATTGTTTGCATGCCATGGTTCTTCAAAAGAACAAAGTAATGATGCAAGCAGTTTTCGAAGCCAAGTGTGCATGCTAAACAAGTGAGTAGATAGCATCTGAGCATTTCTCCTCAAAGAATATTCCCCTACCCGTTATTTAAGCTGTGTAGAAGTCCTAGCATTACAGAGTCTTATAATAGAAATAACAAGTCATTCCTTTTTTATCTTTACCAAAGACATCCCCATGGAGCCTAAGATTACAAACCTACTCAGGGTTGACTATTTGCTCAGTGACTCCCTGGTCTGCATTTACCTCATGTAAAAAAATGAGAAGGAAACTATTATATGTATTGAGTAACCCTCAAGTGCCAGGGGTTGTTTCTAAATTAATCATACGTGCTATTTACTAAATCTCTGCAGTGCTTATAAAATGTATTGTTACCTATTTAGGGAGTAACACTTTCTAGTTTTTGTTTTTGATTAAAATGAAATGTGAGCCTAAGTCAATTCACTGAAAGTCACTGTACTAACTCAATACCAAGATGAGTCTTTAATACAGTATTTCATACTACAGCAGAATGGTCCCCAAACTCCAATAAGTTCTATGACTAAAAAATCACATGTAAATGAAGAAAACATTAATAGATCAACAATATCAAATGCAAATTTGTTTCTAAGATATAATGGATTCCCCTGAATCCAAACTGAAAGGGCTCTGGGGCTTTACTCTCCCATTTGATATGTCTTATCATTTTACTATTATACATACACCAGTCCTCAACAATGCTAAAGCCCTTTCCCCACATCAGGGATAGAAATGGAAGATTGTTTAAAAAACTTATTCTAAGGAGTCTTACTAAGAGCTGCGGCCAACAATACATGCAGAATTGAGTCCATTTCTATCTGCTACTCTGAGCACCACGTTCCAAGCAGCAGATCTCCTGCATCCTTCCAAGAGGAGCTCTTAACCCTATACTCTAATGACTAGGAGGGATGCTTATCAGATAATGAGCTGCATTACCAAGAAACAAGTGGCTTACAACAAGCTTGGTCTTGCTCAGAACCCCGATCCTTCTAGCTGGACTACTCTGAGTAGCTTTTCCTGCATGAGTAGGAGAATGTTGGCCTAGAGTCCTGAACTTTCTGAGTAACAATGGGACTTGTTCCAGAATATACGTGCAGGATGCAGATGAGCTATCTTTTCCCAGTCCAGCCACTCTCACTCTGACACAAGAAGCACATTATGTGCATCCTTACTCCTTGGTCAAGCTCAGCCAACAGCATTATAAGTGGAGACTTGTCAGCGTGCCATGAGGGAGGCGCCAGGATGGTGGAACAGCACGGAAAGTTTTTTTTTGCATTGCTCACCCCTGAGATGTCAGTTCAGCCTCAACCTGCATAAAAAGAATCCTGCCATCTTTAATTCTCTAACTTCTTTTGTTATGCCTTTACCTTTTCTTTCAGAAAATGTATGCCTTTACCTTTTCTTTCAGAAAGAAACCATGGCTTCTCTCTTCTATAACCTCCTGTACCATAGGCTCTCATTCTTTTTCTCTTTTTGATAATTCTCACAATTCAGTGTCTAGTGAGCTTTTAACATAATGTTCTAATGCAAATGAATTAAATGAGGTGGAACGTGGTTGTATGGTTCAATCATATTTGTGATTTTAAAAAAAGTTTAAAAGGAAATATCTGCTCTGAAACCCTGTTCAGGCATTATATATATTTTTAAAAAGCTGTAAAGTGTGCAACTGTGAAATAAACATACCATATTAGCTACCCACCAAATCAAGTGGTCATCTGTAGAATGAGTATTGTCAAATCCCCTTTGGAAAAGGTATACATCATAGCGCAAATTCAGTGGGCTCGCACTCTTAACATCTTCATGTTCCTCCCACTGCAGACAGCACACAGATACATTCACACGTGCATATACACACACACATACACATACCCCTACTACTTCCTACCAAGGAAGATAAACAGTGGGGGCACAGTGGATATTTCTTTGAGATCGCTCCACCACAACACTTGCCTTATAGTTAAATAGCTGAGCCTGGTGATACTGAAAGATTCAATTCTCAGAAAATGCCAGATTCCCTTCCAAGCCTTCTTCATGGCTTTGGAATTCACTTTTCGTTTTCTGTTGAATAGTATCTTTAAAGTTTGAGAATATATTTGGGGGAAAATTCTTGAATTGTGTACCACTCTGAAACTTATGTAGGCTACAGCATCAGAGTTCTCATAAAAAAAAAACTCTTAAAATTTTAGATCTGCTCCATGTATCCTACCTACCCAGATCACTCCCAAGACCCACTTTATTCAAAATATTTCTTGGGTGAAAATACCAAGACTAACCATATCAAATTTTCAAATACATGAAACTATGTAAGGATGAGAAAATTCTAAGTCATGGAAATATGGTTTTAATTACCTTGATGTGGGGAATATCAATATTCTCAATATATAAAAAATATATATGTTAGTATATGGTATTCAATAGCAAATGACAGAAGGCTAATTTCCAATGAAAGACAAGGAGAGATGGAGAAATGAGCATAGCACAAAAGAGCTGGAGATTACAACAGAGTACAAGCTGACAACGATTAGACAATACAGGGGGGTACCATTAGGAGAAAAAGTATAGTAGGGCTTTTGGTGCCAGGAATGTTTAGGGACAACCTATAGTTAGGGACAGTTAGACAACCAGGATTGAGATGTGGTCCTTCCTCCATGCTTTACATCATATTAATGTTCTTACAGAGCATTCTTCTCAGCTGCTGGCCCACAACTAATTTTGATCAGTCCATAATTCATTACTGCCAACGATCCTTGCTTCTTAGTATACATTTTTTAAGTTGAGTCATACAGGGAATTATATGCCATTATATGGTCACTGTACTTTATGTGTTGTACCAATGACTTTAAAGAAGGAGAGAACATTTGAACACGTTTCATGTTTTTTTGAATAATTTAGAAATATATAATATACATAATTTCCAATAACTTTTGTAGAAAATCTATGTGTATATGTATATATATGTACATGTACATGTACATTTATATGTATATGATGGCCAAATTTTGGCCATCATACCTTTACAAAGGTTGTAGAGAAATGGAAAAAGTCAAAGAAAAATGGCAGAAGTGATTAAAATCACAAAAAAACAGGTCCAAGAAGAAAGAGCTTTTGTATCTTGAAAAGCAATGCTGGGGGCACCTGGATGGCTCACTTGGTTAAGCGTCCGACTTTGGCTCAGGTCATGATCTCATAGCTCGTGGGTTCAAGCTTTGGGCTCTGTGCTGACAACTTGCTCAGAGCCCGAAGTCTGCTTTGGATTCTGTGTCTCCTTCTCTCTCTGCCCCTCCCCCACTCACTCTCTATCTCTCTCTGTCTCTCAAAAATAAATAAATTTAAAAAAAACTTTTTTTTAAGAGAAAAGCAATGCTGAATAATGATTGTCATTATTAGGTTCAAAGGGGGCTTTGCACAAGGTACATGCTGTTCTACTATTCACCTTAATAAGAGAACTGAATAAAAAGTAAATAGAAATGAACTTAAAAGAAAGTCTAATTGTGTAGAAGGAAGAAAGTGTGCAAGTTAAATAATGAAATGCTCAGGTAAACTTCTAGTCTCCATCTGGAAGTTTCCCATGAGAATAAACAATCATCTCCTTTCTTTGAATTTTGCCATCAATGGGTCTGAAAGCAGGCGGCTCTATTCTGCCAGGTAATCTTAGGAGGTTGTAGATGCAGGGAGATGCCTCTGGCCACAGAAAATTAAAATGTCATATCACGTATTACTAACAAAGAACGTATGCCTAAGAATATTCCTGGGTGACCCACAAATATTCCTGGTGGCCCACAGGGCTGAGTTTCAAAATTACAGTTTCTTTTTGGAGATCTGCAGGGGGCAGGGGGGGAGCATATGACTCACAGCTTTCAGTGACTTGGATGTGAAAACGGCTTTTTGATTATCCAGTCTCATTACTTATATTGTATCTTTCCAAAAATTAAAGAAACAGTCCCATTTGGAAAAGTGGAAAGGGGGGTGGAACAGAAAAGGTGAGTGAGCGCCTAGGTGCATGTTGACCCATTGTCTCTGTGTTCTATCTCTTCTTCTCTAAGCCAGACTAGAGCCAAGAGCCAAGTGGACTTGGAGAGTCCAGTGGTTCATATCCTGCATGTATGGCCTGCTTCCCATGGCATGAATTTTATTAAAATCCTTAAGGAATAGGATTTCATACTTCATCACCTGGATCTCCATTTTCATCTGGAAGTTACTCCTCCTACTCAATATAGAAACTTGGCTAACAGGGGCACCTGGGTGGCACAGTTTGTTAAGCGTCTGACTCTTGATCTCAGCTCAGGTCACGGTCTCACAGTTTGTGAGTTCGAGCCCCACATCTAGCATCTGCACTGATGGCACTGAGCTTGCTTGGGATTCTGTCTCTCCTTCTCTCTGCCCCTCCCCCGACTTGTGCTCTCTCTCAAAATAAATAAACGAACTGAAAGAAAGAAAGAAAGAAAGAAAGAAAGAAACAAACAAACAAACAAACAAACAAACAAACAAACAAACAAACTTGGCTAACATATTGTATAGGAAAGGTTAACATACCAGAGCTGAGACTGTTATCTTTAAAAAGGTCTTTTTGCAAGGTTGCTCCTTAGCTGGCATATGGGAATTTGGATTTGGGGAGAGTTCCCATTATTCTCTGATTGGTAATGGTGGCTCACTTTGCCTAAACTGTACAAACCATGTGGTTTATGCTGAACCCCTGCTTCCCTTCTGGAAGTTTGGAATTTTGTATCATGCTAAGCAGAGGTTGCCAATGTCCCCAATAAAAATCTTGGACACTGAGTCTCTAATGAGCTTTTTGGTAGAGAACATTCCATACATTTGCCACAATCCCATGCCAGAGGAATTGGGTACATCCTGGGTGACTACATAGGGAGAAGTCTCTTAGAAGCTCATGCCTGATTTTTCTCAGATTTTGCCCCATGCACATTTTCCCTTTGCTGATTATAATAAATCCCAGCTATGAGTAGTCCCATAAGTCCTAGAGAATCAGTGAATCTGTGTTTGGTCTTGGGGGGACTCCTGACACACATGCTTTGGAACCTGGCTGAGTATAAGATTCACCAGTGGAACTTTATAGACGACAGATTTCAGAATCGCCCCAGACCTATTGACTCAAGATCTGTATTTTTCAAAGCTCTCCAGATGTTTTTGATATGAAATCAGAAGGGAAGACAGATGCCAAATCCCTTGGTGGAAAAGACAACAGTTGCATGAAAGCTATATTTTCTAGGAAAAAAAGAAGTAATACAGTGTGCCTGCCACATGGAAGGAAAGAGTCCAACTCGCTATGATGACTGTAAATGAATATTCTACACAGCAGATAGAGAGCAAAATTTTTCCATGACACTTCTATGTTAGAGCCAAGAAGGAACAGGACAGCTTCCATTTTTGACATGGCCACAACACGGCAAAGAGGCACCCAATGATAAGTATGTGGTTGAAGGTGGGTGGGGATACAGCATTTCTTCACTGCAACTCGCACTTTTCAAGACAGTAAACCTTAACACTCATGCAAATGAACTAAAACTCTTCATAGGAAAGTAAAAACTTAGACTACATGCAACCAAACACCCTGGCTTCTGCAATAAGCAGGCAGGGGCAGCTGGCTTGAATGACACCCTGTAGGTAGCTATCAGGGAGGTTAGGGGTGTTACCCCAAATTTTCACTAAGAACTCTCAGAGTGACAAAGGGAGAGGACTTGACTAAGAAGCAGGAGATCATCAAAGCTGTGACATAAAACGGCATCTGCAAACTCAATTTCCTTTCTCATTCTTGGGCCTCTTTCAGTCTGGCCCGCCATCTTATTCTTCATCTACACCAAAGACCTTCCAAGTGTAGCCAGAATCTGAATTACATTGTGATTATCTCATGGATGGAGATACTTGTTTAATTTCCAAATTTTAGAAGCAGTCTTGAAGCTGGCTCTTCAGGTTGAATACTTTAATGGGCATATTTAACAAATGAAAAAAATGTGGCTATGTCCTCATAATATACAGAAGTGGGGCATGACTGATGAATAAATGGTTGATCTCAACAAGAGATTTCTTTTTAGGGGGAGTAGGCAAATACATCCCTGATGGATTTGCTTTTCAATAACAAGTTATTGAACCAATTCACCAAGATATATCTTGAAGAATCAAAATGCTTTCATTCATAAATCAAACTGTATCTATGGAACCAAAGGAAATGGGAGAGGATGACAGTGGAAAGTGATAACCACAAATATCACTAATAAAGTTAGACTAAGATGCCGTGGCATTTAAAGCCACAAACCTTAGAATGTAATAATAAAGTGAATTTTCAGAATGTAAAGTAATCTCAGGAGAAATTATCCGTTTAAAAGAATATGAGATGTACCTTTTCTGGGTCTGTGTATTTCTTAAATCATAACAAAACATTCTAATCTGTTTCACAGAGGGAATCAAAAGCAAGTTCTCAACAAGGGAAATAGAACTGTGTCTTATCTACTCTGATATTACTTTAAATAACTTATTCAGTTATCTTTTTCCACAAAGAATCCAACTGCATACCCTTTCACACATATCCCAAAAGACTAATCCAGTTTAATTTAGCGTAGGAGCCCAGGAATGAGAGTCAAGAGATCTGGGCTCTGTCATTATTAACTTAATCTCTATTTGCCTAAGTTACCAATACGTTAAATGAAACAAAAATATTTGTCCTTTCTACTTCACAGGTTTGTGATAGGGTTAAACATGAGATTATAAATGTAAAAGTATTTTGGAAATGTGTAATAGAAGCAGGTCCTAATTAATTTGATACATGATTGCACACATACTATCTATCCTTAGAAAATTATAACTGGGATGTAGCTGGAACATCATGATGTCCAAACAGCTTACATGACATATTAGTGGATAAGGGTCAAGGGCATGACAGGGTGCATCTGAGATCAAACATGGGACATGGCCAGAACTAGAAGCCGTGTCTTGTAAGTGCAGCCTTCTTTTTGCTGATTCCATTACCTTCTCGAGGTACCTGGGTGGCTCAGTCAGTTGAGTGTCTGACTTTGACTCTTCATGATTTCATGATCGTGAGTTGGAGCCCCATGTTGGCCTCTGTGCTGAGATTTCAGAGCCTGGAGCCAGCTTTGGATTCTGTGTGTGTCTCTCTCTCTGCCTCTCTCCTGCTCATTCTCTCTCTCTCTCTCTCTCTCTCTCTCTCTCTCTCTCTCTCTCAAAAATAAATAAACACTAAAACAATTTTTAAAAATTTTTAAATAAAAAAAAATCTTCTCAAATGATTCTGTGCACACGGTTTCATGCTCTGTCTGTGCAGAAGCAGCACTGAAAGATTACAACATCTCTAACAAAAAGTTACAAAACCTCATCAAGATTTAATGGCATCATCTGTGGCCGAAGTCTTGAAGATCTCTTTCAACTTCCCAGGACTGTTCCACCCCCAGAAATTTGAGGCGGAGGTATCTCTAGAATCTTTGCTACCCAGTCAGATCATTTTTTCCCCAAGGAGGACTTTGGAAATAATGTTTTTAGCCTACAGGACCCAGCTTTCACCCCTTCCTTCTAAAAGCCCCTGCAGAAGAGATCACAAAAACTGACATCCTGCCCACAAGATGCACTGCTGACCTGGCTAGCTGCTCCTGGAATGCAGTTAGCAAGAAAATCCTTTCATTTCTGTAAAGGTGAAAGATCTTGGATCATGAATCCTCTCTGCACTGTGAATTGTTTTACAAATGCATTTGTATGTATAAGCAATGCCTTCCATTGCAATGAATCTTTTGCATTTTTAAAGGTAAGGTGTATGTTCTGACACTATAAATGGTAGTAAAGGTATTTCAAATTATCTACCATTTGCTTACTGTATTAACCAAGAGAGTACATAAAGGGCAATAAAGTTATATCTTTATCAGAAAAGCATACAGTGCTTTGGTAAGCACTGTGCTATCGCAGCCCTGTTGTCTGTTCAAAGTTTTATAATGTTTTCCAAATAGAACATAGGCATAAAATAACTTTTATTCAGTCTTCTGGGGGGGGGGGGAATATTAAGAATAATCATCACAATGTAATCCATCAGGGGTTTTCTCATTTTGCTTCCTCCCAGGTATTTTAGATAGACTTGCCATTACGAGTCCCATAAAAGGATAGGAGTCCATGGTGTGTAAATGCGAGTCAATAGGTATAATTTATTGTGTCAATCATTTACTAAGCATTTAACCCTACTCTGGCTCTCATCCTGCCAATAATCCTGTAAGATAAATCCTATTAACCCATTTTGCAGGTAAGAAAAACAATGATTAATGAGATTGACTGGCTAGCTCAAGGTTCTACAGTTGGTCAGTGGCAGACCTAAGGTTTGAACCCAGGTCTATTTGGTCTCAAGACCCATGCTTCATCCACTAAACTATATTTCCTTCCTCTTATAGCAAGTTGTTAGAAGTCTCCACGATCTGGATATGAGTTAGACTATAATAGGGATGAAACAAATGAAAATGATAATGAGAACATTTCTCCTTCACCTTCCTACTTTAGAAATATCCACGGAACTTTCCATCTCCAAAGGCAGTAACTCACAAGAGTGATGGGAAGAAGCAAACAGACTGTGGAAAATCCAAACAGTACCAGGAGAGGTTAGCAGCTGTGGCCTTGACCTGAGTCAGCTTGGGTTTGAGCTCTGGCTCTGCCTGTTCCTAGTTAGTTGTATTACCCCGTTTAACCTCCTTGAGTATTATTTCCCTCTCTGTAAAACAGGAAAAACATCCTCTTAGGCTTGAATAATATGAAATGTATGATATACTTAACACAGCACCTAGCAGATTGTTGCATGCTCCATAAATGCTATCTATTTTTTATTGGAACTTTTGCTGTTAGGTTGCTGTATAAAAGATAAAGGCACATTATTAGTTTAAAAAAACAACAACTCACAGTTTCTGGTTTAACTGGTTTCTGTTGGCACCTAATAGCTTTACACATCTTGATTTAAGAGAGGCTAAAAAACAAAGAATGGATGTCAATGGATGTTTCTACTGTCAAGAACAGATGCTCTTGTTTGGGCTCAGCTAACACTGAAGTCTAGTCAGCAGCCCCAAATAGAACCCATTTGATTTCTCCTGCCGGTGTAAGTAGGAAATTGATGCTGCTGAGAGTGTGAAATTTGAGTCTTTAGAATTTCTAATTAATATGTCAGTCCCTGACATGCACATCCTATCCTTTCTTATTTCTTATGTAAGTTTTGGTTCTCATTCCCACCATTCCCAAACTCTTACTTAAAAAAATAATAAAGTTATACATAGGGATTCCTGAAAATAAAGTAGCAGCCTGGTTACATGCAGAGCTGAAATGAGGACCATCTCTTGATAGGTCTCTTGTCCAAGGAAACCTTTTCTATTAGATCTTAGTCTTTTTGCTTATGGCTTTAATCTAACCAAAAATGTAGATGTCCCTCTGGAAGGGCAACACCTTAAAACATTTACCCAGAATCCTTTTTGTGAGTAAAATATATTAGAGTATCTCATAGATACTCTGTGGAACACACTTTGGGAAATGCTGAATTAGACTCCTTAGTAGCAAAATAGCAAGAAACAAAATTGGGACTGGATATTTTTCAATATTATAGGTATTGAAGAAATACTGATGATAACAAGAAAGTAACTCTTTATTAAAATGTGGTTAGTGAGACATACATGGAAAAAAGATGTAGCCTTAAACTTTTAGATCCCAACATTGTACCTGGACCAGGAAAAGAGATACCGGGAGCATCTGAGAACAGTCTGCAGCTGTTGCCAGATGCAGCTTGAAGAAGAGTTCAGGTACAGGAAAAGGTAGACCTTCCCACTTAAAGTTTTGTGCTTTGAAAAGAAGAACAGTGCGCATGGTGATATGCAGTTAGGAACCAGACTCTACCCCTTTTCTCCTCTATCCCTCCTCTACCCGCCCCACCACCACCCCCACCCAGAGACTTCAGCAGATGTATTCGTTTGCTTAGGGCTGCCATAACAAAGTGCCACAGACTGGGTAGCTTACACAACAACATTTCTTTTCTCACAGTTCTGGAGGTTAGAAGCCCAAGATCGAGGTGATCTCAGGGTTGGCTTCTTCTGAGGTCTGTCTTCTCAGCTTTTAGGTGGTGTCTTCTCCCTGAGTCCCCATGTGGTCTTCCCTCTGTACGTGTCTGTGTTCATCTCCTCTTCTTGTAAGGACACCAGCCATATTGGATTGGGGGCCACCCAGATGCCCTCATTTTAACTTCATCATCTCTTTAAAGTAACTGTATCCACTCTGAGGTACTGGGGATTAGGACCTCAACATATGAATTTAGGGCAGAGACACAATTCATCCCATAACACAGGCATAACTCCTCTCACTGGCCCCTTAAAGACTCTTTAAAGATGGATGCCAGGTTACTATGTGCCCTGCTCAATTTCCTGCAGTACAAATACAAAAAAGAAAACTGTTTAAGCTCTCTGCTAAATTATCTATCACTCCTGTTTCTTACTCAATTTTTCTCCAACTATTTTAGCTCTTACTCTGTCTCCCTCGAGCCAAGAGAGCCTCTGTGACTCGGGCCCTTTTGTACCCTCCAGTGTCCCTTTGAATAGAGCTGTAAAGACATGCTGTTAACTGGCTGATCCCCAGAGCCCACCCTTAAAGAGTTTTTGTACCACCCTACCCACTCATCTTTGCCAGACCTGATAGCTTCCTCAGCTGCCAAGGATCTCCAATCATATCACAAAAATTTAAAACCCACAGACTCTGGAAGAGATGCCCTGGTGGTGTTAAAATGAAGGTAGCATTCTTTCCCACCAGGGAAAACACTCATGATTTGTTGATTTGTTGACAGTTTGCAGGTCTGGGAAGAGTACTAAGTCAGCAGAGGGCTCAATACCTAACACAGGAAAGACCATTGTCCTGCAACAGTGAAGAATGGACTTCACCAGTTCACCTCAGAGCTGGCACCTGGCTGGAGGGCATGGCAAAGTGTTGGGTTTCTGTAATGGAAGGCAGACTTTTTTGTTTTGTTTTGTTTTAATTACCCTGTTATGTGATAGAAGTCATAAGGTAAAAGAAAAGTATGGAAAGCTGATTTCTTTAATATATGACCTTCTGATAGCCTATATGTTTTAGGGACAAACTTCCTAATGAGACTTTTTATAATAAAGCTTTCATTGCTTTGAAAAATATTAACTTTTCCAGTTCTTCCGGGTAGATCAAACAGAGCCTGCAGTTATAGTTACAATATCCTAAAGATTTAGCTTCTCAGTAATAATGGGTAAGAGCCTTAGCATTGCCACAGGCCAAAACTATATTATTTGAAATGAAACCTCTCATAAATATCCAACTATGAAGTCACTATCTATCAACTGCTGTTATATAAACAGGACAGAGCTAAATCTCCCATCTGCCAATATCAGAGCTGCCACAAAGAATGATTTTGTGTCCAGATATCACAAATTAAACAGGCTCTTGCTCTGTCAGCCAATTCTAGGAAGCCAAGTTTGGTTTGGGTAGTCACCATGTAGTCCAAGAAAGGAGTTCTGGAAGGTCTGAATTCTTCTTTCCCTTTTGCCAAGAGCTTGGACCACCCTCAGGCTTAGGAGCTGTCTGCTGGGTAGTAGAAAAGATGTGACTGATTTTTTAGAAAGAACACTGTAGCTACCAGTGTCCCACTTCTTAGCTCTTCTTTTCTACAACTTTCTCCATACCTTTGTGACACAGTTAACCTTAGACTTCTGCCCTCACTCTGCTTTGAGCACCTATTTATCTAGTTTACCGCAGTCTTGTTCAGCACCAGAAATGCTAATGGAAGGTCTGCGGACCAAGCTTTGAGAAACACTGCTCAAAACAATAAGAAGCCATCAATAGAATGTACTTCTGCATTAACCTTTTCACATCTTCTGTTCCAGGGCCTAGAACATGGCAGTCACATAATATACATGTGGTAATCTAAACTGAAGCCAAGATTCTTTTTTTCTAGCCTAAGATTTCTTTGAGTCTAAGATTTTTAAGTAGGGAAGTAACATGATTTAGGTTTTAGAGAGTAAATAGGAGGAGCTTAGAAGCTGGAGAAAAGAAAACAGAGATCAGAGTTAAGGGGACCAATTGTGCCTCCTCTCATTAAAATTAAAGAACACATTATAATAATGGTATAATAATAATAACCAACATTGACATAATTCTTACAATATACCAGGCCCTATCATAAAAGCTTTTCTTAAATTAACTCGTTAAATTCTCATAACAACCTAATAGGTAGGGACTATCATTATCCTCATTTGAAGACCCAGAAATGGAGATCCACAGAGAGTAAGGTGCTTACCCAGAGTGACATAGTTAATTAGTGGCACAGGTATGATTTCAACAGGCCATCTAGCTTCCAAGTTCAGCATGCAAATCACTTCTATATGCATTGTCTCAAGTAGTCCTTACTTCCCATCCACCCAGCCTCCCAGTAAGGCAGTGGCCAGTGTGCTGGCTTCTCCTGCTGGCCTGTCTTACCTAACTTCACTAGGTATGGCCTACACTTCCTTGCTTACCATGATCAAAACTTAATTGACCTTCTCTTATTCCCCAGGGCCCTGGGTCAATTTACTGATTGTAGTAGCTTACTATGTCATAAGTCATGCCAAGATGACTCATTATTCTTTCAACAAATATATATTGAGCACTCACTATGCGCTAGGCACTGCACTAGGTGCATACAAAGGATTTACAGTGAATGTACCATCAAAGAAATAGACATGTAAACAAATTCAATAATTATAAATCCTGATTAGTGCCCTTAAGAAAATAAAAATAATTGCATCTAATGGGATAATGACCCAAAGAAATGCTTCTTTGGTGATGAGAATTTCAGATGCTATGACAAATCACATAGGAAATCACATATTTTGGGATACTGGTGGCCTTTCTATTGGGCCCTTAAATATACCAACTTCTTAGTAAAAAAAAAAAAAAAAAAAAAAAAAAAAGAAACGATCTCCACCATCCTCCAGCCTAGAATCTTTTAGTGGTTCTTCTCAGCCTTCAGGATATAAAATTCAGACCCCTCGGTATGATTCACATGCCCTCCCAGGTTAGCCTTCTGCCCACCTTCCAGACTCAACATTATGTTAGTCCCTTCCCCACCCCTTTCACATTTAACTTCTACCATACTCAAGACTAATAATCACATAACACCCTATATACCTAGGTTGCCTATCTCCCTTCCCCACACTTCCCTGAAGAGCCCCTATTTATCTTTCAACACTCAGACTAGAGTTACCTTTCAATAATCCCTCTCCACCCAAAGCTGGGCTTGGTACTGCCCCTTGGGGATCCTTTAGTGTTCCAGATTGAATTGTGTCCTCCACCCCCAATTTATATGTTGAAACTCCCAGTACTTCAAAATGGGATGGTGTTTGGGTATGGGAGTCTTTAAAGAGGTAATTAAGTTAAAATGAGGTCTTTTGCATGGGCCCTAGTCCAATAGAGCTGGTGTTCTTATAAGCAGAGGAGATTGGGACATAGATATACACACAGAGAAGACTATGTGAAGACGCAGGGAGAAGGTGGCCATCTGCAAGCCAAGGAGACAGGTCTCTCTCTCCTCGAGGTAACCAAGCCTGTGGTCACCTCCATCTTGGACTGTTAGTCTCCAGAACCACAAGAAAATAAGTTTCTCTTGTTTAAGCCATCCAGTCTATGGAAATTTGTTATGGCAGCTCTAGCAAACCAACAAACTTAGCATCTTGTCTAAACCATAGTGATACACCTGCTTCGTGGACCTAAGTCAAAAAAAAACCTCATCTTTTTAAACTTTCACCCCCCCCAGTGTTGACCTCAGGGCTGGGCATGTGGTAACCTCCCAGTTAGTGTTTGCTGAGTGAGTGAAGGAATGAATGAACCGCTTATTTCACTTATGTGGAGGGCATATCAATGCAGCATTACTTCTGAACACTGGAGAGCAGTCTGGAATAGTGTAATCATCTGAGAGAAAGGTTGGCTCCCTCTCAGAGAGAATAAAGGGAACCAGCACTACAGTTCCCACTGCAGCAATCAGGATTTGGAAAAACAGAAGGTTACAGAGGCAACCCCTGAGGCACAGATCTGTGGTATTTCCCAGGTCTTTCAAACACATTTAATTGTGCACATGGAAAAGAATGGCATCATTATTTAATCCAAAATACAATAACAACAATAGATTGCTCATGTAGGCGCACAAGTCCCCTGCAGAGAATTTAATGTGTGTGTTGCCTTTACCCACATATACAGCCAAGGCAGTGGGAATGGGGGCCAGCCCATTCTTGTGGCCTGGGAAGAGAGAACATGGATGCCTATGGTTGTTATAACAGCAAAAGGGGGGAAAACAAAAGAAAGCCCAAGGGTAGAGCTACGACTTCACTTAAGACGAATGTATATCTTTATTTTTGTCCTCAGCAATAACCCAAAGAAATATCTGATGCTACTGAAAGACTGCTGTCATCCCTGGTAGATACTCATCAATTATTATTAAGTATTGCACGGTTCAGGTCAAGATATAATATGTCTGAGAAAAACCGTGGCACCTCCTTTTAATCTTGCGTAGAAAACAATTAAAGTATATAAAGCACATTATTAAAATATGTAAAATTTATAATTTAATTATAAGATTGCATAGCTTTATGATCTAATAGTTCTGCTGTATTTTGCATATTAGTGAACAATTGCTTTCTTAAAGCACACAGTAGAATCATTTACTTGATGCTGGAGAATAAGTTAATTATGGATTCCCTGTATATGACTAATGGATTTAATAATCACTTTACTGTAGAATTAACTTATACTTCCCTGTGCTTATAGCACTAATGATGATATTCATAAAAGTTATATTTTTTAAAAAATGTAAGATTGGCACAAAAAGAGAAGCCCATGTACAACTTGGTTTTAGAGCCAGCAGTTCTAAATAGATAGTTCAGAGCCATCAAGGCCCTCTCCTTGCTCCATAATAAATCATACACACCCTCCTCCCCACCCCCACCCCCGCTACCAACCCTGCCTCCATTGGCTTTATTAAGGGAATTTATTTTATTTAAGGGAAGACGAAATGCTTGCCAGATACATTTAGTGAAGCTTCTGATTTGTTTTAACCTCAGTTGTAGGTCACAATGAGGATTATTCGCTTACACCTATTCCGTGGCACTCTGGGAAGCTCCATATGTACTAAGAGCACATTGGGTTGCCCAAGTCCCTCTTTTTGTCCTCAGCTACATTCTCTTGAAGCCACTCATTTTTCTCCTTCATCCAGAGCAAATAACATTGGTGGAAGAAGTAGCGGGAATGTAATTTGCTTAAGGAGGGAGTCCCCGGTGCTGCCTTTCTGAACTTACATCCATTCTTACCACCAGCACCACCACCATGATGACCATTATCATCATAACCACCATCATCATCACCACCATCACCTGGATTCTTCTTCCTCATGGAATTAAGCAATGGAAGATCTGGATTTTTATTTTCAGCTCTGCCAGTTTACCAGTGGGGATGACCTTGAGGGGGTCATGAGACCTCTTCAAACCTGTTTGCATAGTTCTAAGATGTGAAAACTGACTCTGAATGCGCTTTGTCACTGTCAAGTCCTAAATACAATCTGTGTATTATTTTAATGACCCCTCCAACCCAGATGTGCATCACCCCCTCCTCCATGAATTATTCTGCCAATTCTGGCATGGAGATTAAATATTCTGGAAAAGAAAGAACTACAGCTTACACTTTGTATTACTGCACGGAGTTGTTCACAAAGTATGTGCTCACTAAATATCTGTTGATGAATTGATCTGAAAGAGTATAAATCTTAAGGCCCGGAGGGATTATAATTTCCTTTACATCAGAGACCCACAGCTTTAGTTGTGAATCCATGAATCTCTGTATCCCTGCCTCACGCTTTCACCAATCTCCTCCAGTATAATGCTCTGCTGAGAGTTCAGTCATAAATGGTAATGACAAGCTGACAGGAGATTTGACCTAGCCCCTAGCAGGGACTCAGGAGACCTAAAGGTACCATTCCCTGCTCCACTGCTGGTTCTTCATAAGGTGCCAGATACCCCAGATATCCTTTCCCTCCACCTCAGCACACTAAAGGAGTAAACTCAACTTCTTTATAAAATATTGAATTGCTCTGACAAGTGAGAAATCCACCAAGTTTTGCCTTTGTTTCATGCAACATATAATGTTATTCGAGGAAAGATCTTAAACTAAATTTTCAAGATTTCACTTATGTCCTCCTTGGCTAATTAAAATGTAATTGATTAAGGTAGGCTGAATTAAATGTTCCTACCCCTTTTAATCCCTAAACCTTTTGTTTGTTTATTGACCCTTATTTACGACATAACTTCCCTCCACACCCCACTCCCCAGTCACAGTCAAATCACTTCTGTGGCCACTGGAGTGATTTGTTCATACTGATTGGTCATACAAAATACTCAGGATACTCTCTGAAATTCATTTTTCTCATTAGAAGATATAATGCATAAACTCCTTGCCCAAATTTATGCCCTTTCTCTTCATTCACAGTCTTTAGCTTTTGGCCGAAAGCAATGCTTCTGAGACTGCAATGTGCAGACCCATCACCTGGGGTCATGGTCAAACAGAGTCCAGGACTCAGTGAGGCTCAGATTCTGAATTTCCTACAAATTCCCAGGGGAAGCAGGTGAGCTGTTGGTTCCAACCAACACTTTGAGTAGCGAAGACTGAAACTTTTTGTGGATCAGCCTTGAAATAATACCTCTTTAATTTTATACCCAGGACATTCATATTATGTATTTTTTTCATGTAAGAGACAAATGTTTAAACATCAAAATTTCTTCTACTCAGAAATAAGTTTATTATTATTTTTCTTTGAAACACTAAAACTCACTACCTTTCATCTCTGTCTCCACTTCATCTCCATTTCAGTCTCATATTCCTTTCTCTTTTTTCAACCGGCTCCACAAACTAAAATATGTTGAGCATTACATGAGCATAACTACCTCTCTGGTTTTCAGATGCCTTTTGCCTTTCAGATGTTAAATAACATCTAAAATGTCTTGGATTTATATAATACTTTATGCCTTACAAAGGGCTTGCGTGCACTTATTTCATAAAAATAAGTTCACGTCTGGGGAGAGAGAGAATGATAAAGTGAAAAAAGTAGATGGACTTTGGAGATTCACCTGGGTACGAATCCTGGTTCTGTAAATATTCAATCTTGGGCAAAATTTTTAACCTCTTTGCTTAAATTTTCTCATTTGTCAAAGGGGGGGTGTAAATAGCTGTATCGTGAACTAGTTATTTGGGTTAAGGTTGGGGTGGTGTGGTTTCAAAGGAACCTGACTAGCCAAGCCTTGGAACACAGGGGATACTTCATGTGCGTCCCTTTCAAACTCATATCCAGCTGCCCCTCTAATCCTACTTCCTGTTTAGGCAGCTCTCAATGTCCTCTGTCCTGCATGGCTGTCCTCCAGGATGGCAACTGGCATGAGACAGTATCTGCTCCTTTTCTCTCCAAACCTTTCACGTTTCCTCCATAAAACCTGCTGCTGCTTTTGTGAGGCATGTAGCTCGTATTTGACACCTAGATTTCAAGTGATCAAACAAGACATGATGACAAATCTAAGAAAAATGACACCAGCCTTTTGAAAGAAACCAAAATCAATTCCCTCCCCTCCTTTCCTTGAGGTTCCCTCCTTTCCAGCTGTTATCTTACCTCATCTATCATACTTAGAAATCCATATGTCTAGTTTAAATCACTGTTTCTCAGGCAACAGCCAGGCCATTTAGCAAGAGTCTAAAGCGAGCCAATATAATATTCTGCCTAGAGTGATATTCGGTCAAAGGTTACTGTGCCAGAGTAGGTTAATTATTCTAAAAGGACCTACTTTTACTATAATTATTGATTGCCATGAACTAATGAAAAAAAAAGCTGCTATTTATTAAGTGCCTCTGTATTCCCTAGAAACTCGTACATGTGTATCTCATTTTGTCCTCATCACGACTCTGCAAAAGGTTTTCCAATTTTAGGAAAAGTTTAAGATCAAGTTGGTCCAACTCACAAGCTGGACCAGCTTGGTAGGCAGAGCCAAGATTCAACCAACTCATAAGTGATTATCTGATTGTGTTATGTTTTAATTTAAAATTTATGTTTAGCCCCAGGAAATATGTGTATATAACAATAGAGTTCCACCAGACTTAGAGCAAATAACAGCAGTCCCTCCCCACCTGTAATTCCCATTCCATTCCCCAGAGGAAACCTCTTTTGACAACTTTTTCTGCTATTTACTTTTATTCTTTTTTTTAATGTTTATTTATTTATTTTGAGAGAGAGAGGAGGGGAGAGTGAACAGGGGAGAGGCAGAAGAGAGGGAGAGAGAATCCCAAGCAGGCTCTGCACTGTCAGTGCAGTGAGACCTACAAACCGAACCATGAAATCATGACCTGAGCTGAAATCAATAGTCGGATGGTTAACTGACTGAGCCACCCATGCACCCCTACTTTTATATTTCTTTTAAAGTATGATTAGTTGCTATTTCTTAATTTTTCAACTTTTGAGTTATAATTGACTTACTACTATGAATGATGAAAATTTAACTCTCAACCACCATGTCCCCCAACAATTCCCCTTTTCTCTCCTCCTAATAGAGTAAGAATTGTTTTTAAGTCAATAGTCAACGCTTATATTGATTTGGACATAGAAATGTTATTCACAGCTGAACAACAGTAGTAGTACCGTTTGATAACTTTTCTTATGTGACAGTTTTTCTTGGAATTAATAATTGTGTCACCACTCCACTTCTTTAGTATTTTCTGTTTCTGTTACTAATTCATCCCCAGCTCTTTGCCAGAACCAGAACCATAAAACTCTCAGTATGGTCAAATGCACCAAGTGATTTATGGTTTTCCAGTGTGTGCATGTTTTGTTTTGTTTTTCCCGAACACTCATCCTACAGCCCTAAACTACCAGTCCACACTGAATGCTCAAAGTTTGCTTTATTCATTGTGTTGGGCTCTTATTTGGCTCTTTCCACCTATAGATACACATTGTTCATGTTTCCTGTGTGGTTTCTTTGATAATTTCCCTCCTTTTGATAGTATCTCTGTTCTCTGTATCTGAAGTCCTACTAGTTAGATGTTTGACTTCTAAAAAAGATCCTCTGTTTCTTCTTTTCTTGCCTATCTTTTTTGCCTATTTAGTGTAGATTTCAGGTGATTTCTTCAACTTTTCCTTCCAACTAATGGTTTATTTATATAGTATTTTATCTTTCACTTCCAAGGTCATTTACTTTTCTCTGAATGTTTCTTTATTATGCATCCTGTGCTTGTTCCAGGAATGCAATATTTTCTTTTCTCTAAGGATATGGATATTAATTATAGGTTTTTTAAAGTTATAATTTTGGTTGTATGTTTGTTTCCTTCAAAATTTGTTTTTAAATTCTAGTTAGTTAACATACAGTGTAATACTGTTTTCAGAAGTAGAATTTAGTGATTCATCCCTTACATATAACACCTGGTGCTCAACAGGACAAGTGCCCTCCTTAATACCCATCACCTATTTAGCCCATCCTCCACCCACCTCCCTCCATCAACCCTCAGTTTATTCTCTGTAGTTAAGAGTCTCTTATGGTTTGTTTCCCTCTCTCTTTTTTTCCCTTTCCCATATGTTCATGTTTTGTTTCTTAAACTCCACATACGAGTGAAATCATATGGCATTTGCCTTTCTCTGACTTATTTTGCTTAGCATAATACACTCTTGCTCCATCCATGTCATTGCAAATGGCAAGATTTCATTCCTTTTGATGGCTGAGCAATATTTCATCATATATATATATATATATATATATATATATATCCATCATACACACACACACACACACACATCACATCTTTTTTTTTTTAATTTTTTTTTAACGTTTATTTATTTTTGAGACAGAGAGAGACAGAGCATGAACGGGGGAGGAGCAGAGAGAGAGGGAGACACAGAATCGGAAGCAGGCTCCAGGCTCTGGGCCATCAGCCCAGAGCCCAACATCACATCTTCTTTATCCATTCATCAGTTTATGGAAATTTGGGCTCTTTCCATACTTTGTCTATTGTTGACAATGCTGCTATAAATATTGGGGTACATGTACCCCTTCAAATCTGTATTTTTGTATCCTTTGGATAAATACCTGGTAGTGCATTGCTGGATCATAGGGTAGTTCTTTTTTTTTCTTTTTTTGAATGTTTATTTATTTATTTTAAGAGAGAGAGAGACTGACCAAGTGGGGGAGGGGGAGAGAGAAAGAGAGAGAGAGAGAATCCCAATCCCTCCATGCTGTCAGTGCAGAGTTCAACATGGAGCTTGATCTCATGAACCACGAGATCATGACCTGAGCCGAAATCAAGAGTCCCACACTTTGCTGACTGAGCCACCCAAGCACCCCCCAGGCAGTTCTATTTTTAACTTTTTGAAGAACCTCCATACTGTTTTCCAGAGTGGAATGCACCAGTTTGCATTCCCACCAACAGTGTGCAAGAAGGTTCCCCTTCCTCCCCATCCTCATTGATACTTGTTTTTTCTTGTGTTGTTGTTTTTAGCCATTCTGACAGGTGTGAGGTGGTATCTCATTGTGGTTTTGATTTGTCAAATTATAGTTATTTTTTTTAAGTTTTCTTCTCCCTGATTCTTCTATTTCTTCAAGTAGATTTTTTCTACATGCTTATTTGTCTCTCATCTTTCATATTAGAGGCTCTCCTCTCGCCTGTATCACTCTGAGGTACTCTTAAACATAACACAGGAAGCTCTTCATGGACACAGCATCCAACTAGTGAACTTTTAAGAGAGTGATAAAAGGGTGACGAGGTGGTGGGTCAGCTTGTTCACTGTTATCCAAAGTGACTATATTTCCCAAGGACATCAATTTCTTTCTTGGAAGATATAAACCTGGCTGCCAGCATCCCTGGAGCCCAGAGAGAAAATGGGCATGTAGTCTAGCAGGTCAGTAAGCTGACTTCACTAAATCTCCTAGTCCAGCCCTTTACCCTTGGCCACAGCTGAGCAAACCTTGCAAGAAATTGAACTCCAAGTTGTTGTTTTTCAACCAGCTACCAGAGAATGGATCTTACTGTTCTATATGCTAACTTTCAAAACCTGTTTTCAGCCCCACTCCACAACTTTGTCTCCAGAGGTTCCTGTTGCTGTCATATCTTGACATTGTGGGGTTCTGCAGTGTGATGTGGCTGGCTTCCTGTCACCTTCTCCTGCTCCTACTGCAGGTGTCTAGGTTGCTACTCTCTCTGCAGTGCTAAATCAGTAACTGCCTACTTATTTGCTTCCAGTTTCCAACATTGTGTTGATTTCCCCATTTGCTATGGTACTCTCTCCTGTTCTCTTTGTCTTCATTAATGTGTGTTGTTCAAACTCCTTCACTACCATTTTAGCGAGATGTGAGGAGGGGACAGAAATATACATGAGAACTCATTTACCATGTTTAACCAGAAGGCCAATGCTTTATTCTTGTTTAGCAGTGATTTTAGAATCACAGCGTATTAAATAATGGCCTAAAACCTCACTTGACTCTCAAATAAACAGAGGACAATTAGGTTGCACCATAGATATGTTCTATTATTTCATAAAATAGTAACCTAGGTGTACTGAACATGTTAGTATAACTTTTTTTAAATTTTATTTAAGTTTTTTATTTTGAGAGAGAGAGAGAGAGCAGAGTTGGAGCAGAGAGAGAAGGAGAGAGAGAATCCCAAGCAGGATCCATGCTGCCAGTGCAGAGCCCAACACAGGGCTCGAGCTCATGAAATGTGAGATCCTGACCTGAGCTGAAACCAAGAGTCGGACCCTTAACAGACTGAGCCACCCAGGCGCCTCCTTGTTAGTCTAACTTTTATGACTAGAACAGAAGGAAGAAAAAGAGGGAGAGAGGAAGGAAGAAGAGGAAAAAAAAGAAATAATGGAGAGTCGCTAAATGTTTCAAAATCATACATGATAGTAAATAAACTTTACACTTTACATAAGTTTTCTTCATTAATATTTCTTGGGCTTCACTATTAGGTGATATAAAACAATTTTATTCTCATACAATAATTGCCTTGAGATTTGGCTTCCTGAACTAACAGGAGGCAAAAAGTATACTTTTACTGCCAAGAGCATAGTTTGTTTTAAACTCAAAAGCTGTCCCTATAAAATTGCAGCCCAGAAGAGGATTTGTGGATTTTAAAATATCCTGTATATCTTCTGTAGACTTGGAATGTGATGTCAATATTGGCTTGAAATCATTTGTGGCAGATTTGTGATTTGTTTTTGTTTCTGTTTTGGAGGAAAAGAGTAAAAGAATAAAAGGAAGAAATGAGTAACTTTGGTTTTATTCTTGGCTCAAAACCAGATATTCAAGGCTCATGTTCACTGCCTTTGAATGAATGAAGCCTCTGGTAAGTGTAGTGATCTTTGCAGCCCTGCAACATGGTTTGTAGTCCCCCCAGTTTGCATCATGGGGGTTGGCTAAGATTATTCAGGGAAAGAGATGACAAAGGAAAATGTGATTTAAAACTCTGCTTCCAGCCTGCAAACTGCCTGTCTGGGACTGTGTCGGATCAATATGGCCACTGCTTAGGATGTGGGAATGTGGAAGGTAAGCTCTGTGACGTGGACAGAAAAGTCACTTGTGTGGTCAGTGTGGGCATCACCTGATATGTGTCCTGGATGCAGAGGAGCTGATGGATGGTAAACCACCTGAGCCATGAGGCATCTATGTGAACCAAGAAAGTGTCTATGGGCCTGAAGGAAAGACCTATAAAAACGTCTGCCAGTTCAGGTCGCTAAACTCTCAGAAGAGCACCAATATTAGCAGGAAGCACAAAAGATCTCATGAATCAGGTAATACAGAATCCCTATACCATTCACTTGATTTTTAAGTTTATTTATTTATTTTGAGAGAGAGAGAGAGTGTGTACACATGCGAGTGAGGGTGGGGCAGAGAGAGAGAGAGAAAGAGAGAATCCCAAGTAGGCTCCTAGCTGTCAGCATGGAGCCTGATGCAAGGCTGGATCCCACAAACCACGAGATCATGACCTGAGAGGAAATCAAGAGTCAGACACTTAACCGACTGAGCCACCCAGGCACCCCCCCCCATTCCCTTGAAATTTTAAAGAATAAAAATATAGGGGAGCACCTGGATGGCTCAGTCATTTAAACATCCAACTTTGGCTCAGGTCATTATTTCATGGTTCATGAGTTGGCTTTCTGCTGTCAGCATTGAGCCCCCTTTGGATCTTCTGTTTCCTCACTCTCTCTGCCCTCCCCCACTTGTGCTCTCTGTCTCTCAACAATAAACTTTTTTAAAAAAAAAGAATAAAGAATATATGTCTCTGCGTATGTTATCTATTTCTAACATTGACTGTGTGTGCTGAAATGATGAAAGAGCCTGATTTTTTTGTGTGGTTACAATCTGACTTAATTTCCAGGTTATTTGATCTCCAGCAGTCCTAAAAAATTCAGGTATAAGGAATTTGTTGTCTAGAACTTGATTTAGTCTTCCATAGATAAAATTATACAAGAAAAAAAAATTAATTGTACTAGGGCTCAACTCTGATTTTATTGAATAATAGGAAACGTTATTGAGTAAATGTTTTTTACATTTCATAACATTAACAGAATTCTCTTTATCTCCTCTACAGTTATCATGTAAAGTCAACTACATTTTAATTTAGTGATATCTAGATGGAATTAAAAATAATAAGAAGCAATACATTGATAAATATGAATTATATCTGTATGAATTATATCTGTATGGGAACTAATACCTTTTTAAAAGTGTGGATATGGCATATAACCAATTGGATGAAATTTCATTTTGGTGTGAGAGTCAAAACTTAAATCATTTGAAAGAACCACATGAAATAGATTGTAAATCTACATTACTTAATAAGTAAGTAGAAAAGACTTCCTATGTCATTTGCATTTATTTGGGGGCACTTAAGAGCTATAACAAGATAAAATAAAGTTCTTATAAGGCTGCATTTTTCTTGACAGGATAAAGAAGCCAATGTAAACATAAAACTACTATACTTATTGGCGAAGATGAAGAAAAATAAAGCAACTGTCACAGAGATAGTTTTACAGCCCCATATTAATCTAATTTATTCTTCAAAAATGAGTCATTCTAATTTCTTATAGATTTTCAAATGCCTTAATGCATGCTCTCTAGAGTTCTATATTGCTCATTAAACATTTCAAAATATAGTATCTGGAGATAGCCATTAATAGAACAGGGCAAGTTCAACAGTTATATCTGTATCTAGAACCTACTGTGTGTTATCAAATGCTCACATTCTAAACACATGTGTTTCAGAATATGATCATTCCACTTACTTTTCAAATGTCCATAGGTGCAATTTACCCTAATACATTTGTTTCTAATAAGTAAAAATGTGAGATCTCAAGAAGCAGATTCCCAGAATGAAATAAGGCTTCACCAGCAATGTCCCCACTATAATAATGTCAACCCATTCTAATACAGTATTAGAATTGCAAATACAGATACACAGTTCGCAGAGCATTGCAGTACTGGATGTTCTGAAAGTCAAAACCCTGGAGAATTACATAGTTTAGCAAACACATTTTTGCCTAAGATACCATGTGTTCAAAATAATCTCTCCAATCAGTAATAACCTATTATTGTGAATATATTCTGTTGTAAATGAGGAACAACAGTCATTTTCTCCAGAGTGATAGAAAGATGGTGACAGGTGAAGTCTAGTGATCCTGATATCATTATCATATTTATCACTAATGAGTATTCTAAGACTAAGCTTTCCATTGTCCATCTTCTGGGGTTTTTTTGCTTTTATTTTTGTTTTTAATTTTTAAATGAGGGTAGCTTTTCTAGAATCACTTTCTAGAAGGTCAGAAATCTTCAAAATCATTTGTATCATTGAGTCACAACTTCTCAGTGAAATTTGTGAGTTCCTAGAGCTGAGAAGGTAAGTATAAAAGAGCTGGTGATGTCAACAATTTGGGAATATAAAATCCTACCATTTTTTATTTGGCTACCCCCTCCATACTCTAATTTCTAATTTCTACATGGATAATAATGCTACTTGAAGTTAAAGTATAAGGTGGGGCACCTGGGTGGTTTAGTCGGTTAAACGTCTGACTTTGGCTTAGGTCCTGATCTCATGGTTTGTGAGTTTGAGCCCCACATCATGCTCTCTGCTGTCATCACAGAGCCTACTTTGGATATTCTGTCTCCCTCTCTCTCTGCCCCTCCCCTGCTCACACTCTCCCTCTCTCTCACAAAAATAACTAAACATTTAAGTTAAAGTGTAAGAAAATGAATTCAGAGAGGAGAATTCTTTCAGAATCTTGTAACAAGCCTCTAAAAATTCACTGCATTTACAAAAACATATTTAACCATTTTTCTGTTAATTTATGTTAATACATTCCTATGATGGTTTGAATTCATGTGCTTTGCAAAATGACCAATTTGCCAACATAATTATGATTTTTCTACATTCATAAGAAACAATTTGCAGTTATTTTAACATAGTGATGTATACACATCAGCAACAGGCTAAAATCCTTTAAAATGTTTTCAAGGCTGCATTTTACATAACTCTGACTCAATGTTCTTATGCTAAATAATACAAACCTAATGTGGTTTAACAGTCCATTGGGTATGATTTTCTTTGGGGTTTTGGCAGGTAATATGATAGATTGAGTTTGAACGTTGATCATGCTAGGGCTACAGAAGTCTGTGAGACCTTTTGCAGAGAAGACAGGTAGATTTATCATCAGTTATATTAGCACAGGTTATTGTGAGTATATTAAGTTTGTAAAACACAAGAAAATTAAAGTGCCAGCTTTGCCGATTAATATGTGACATTAGGTGAACAATGAAGTCATACCAGAGTTTTCTGTAGTCAGGCATAAAGTAATTGATTTGTGGGCAATTCAGAGTTAAAACTAAATGGGTTTGATTCATTTAAGTCCAAGAAAAGGTTACTGTTGTTAGCAATCAAAAAGTACTCCCCAAAGAGGAAAAACAAAAAAGAAAAGTATTGCCAAATATTAGGAGCTTTTAACACAAGATAGGACAAAAAAATTTGGTGGTTAGGAGACCTAAGCTAAACCATCCATTCTTTATGAGTTTCTTGATATAAAATGTACTCCCTAATGTTGAGAAGCAACAATTTAACACCAGTCCACTTTTTGTTTTATTTCTTATCCCATTTATTTTTGATTGGATGTTCACAACTTAATACTTCCAAGGGCCACATAGAGTAGCTTTGCCCTAGAAAAGGGGGATTTATGTGATTGCTAGCTTTTTTATTTGGTGCCCTTGGCATTGACATTCCTGCTTTCTTGGGACAAAAAAGAAAAATTACTTTAATGTTAAGTTGACTGATGGCCCACTCTGATTTCCTGAGATTACTACTAATGAAAAAATACTTAATATTAAGAAATAGAAGCTATGGAATATAAACTTTATAAATGCTATCTGCCTTTATAGGGCCATATCAACAATTAAATAATTGTACAATATCAGCTGATACCAATTGCTATGTAGGCCGCAACAAAGAGTTAAATAAGTGGGGAAGAAAATTCTTATAGCTAGATTTAAAGGTGGCTTTATTTATTTATTTATTTTTTACTCTGGACCATAACAAAGTCAATTTCTGAGATGTTGTATCACTTAAGATAAAACTGAGCTATGCAACAATGATACTGCCATTGTTTCTCAGAAAGAACTTTTAGTAAACATAATTAAATATTAATTAAATATGTGTATATGCATATAGTTTGAATTTTATCCTCTAACAGGTAAAAGTGTCTTCTGTAGCAACTTGTAGAAGTTTAGGATATTTTTTATTAATGTTTTTTTTTAAACAAAAATAACACTGAAATAGAATTTACCATATTCTTAGTTGCTATTTCATTTCTAGGAAAAGGGTCTGTTTTAGATTTAGCTCCATTATTGAAATCAAATTATAAAGGCTAGTTATGGTGTATTGGGAAAAATGAGATGTATGGGAAAACATTATCAGAAATGTAATGGGGAAAATATTCACTTCATAGACAGACACACCTTATTTAAATCTTGGCTCTGCCACTTAATGATGTGACTGACCTTGGGTAAGGTGCTTAACTTCATTAAAGTCACCTGTGAAATAAGAAAATGCCTACCTTGCCACTTGGTAGTATTAAATAAGAATTGAACAAAGCTTGGTACACATACGTTCAAAGATGTTTCCCTCTCTCCCATCCGTGAGAGAAAATGAGATCCTAGAGTAAGGACTATTATTATTATCCCTTATTTTATGTTACAAGGAACAGCTTTTATATTTTTTGATCCGGTCCATTTTTTGGTTAACAGTTTTATTGAGATCTATTTCACATACCATACAATTCACCCACTTAAAGTATACAATGTAATGGTTTTTAATATATTCACAGAACTGTGCAACAATTCATGGCCACAATCAATTTTATTCACCACAATCAATTTTATATTTTCATTAGTCTAAACAAGAAACCTCACTCTCCTTAGTCATCACCCTCCAATCCTCCCATGTTGTCCAGCCCTAGACAATCACTAATCTACTTTCTGTCTCTATAGACTTTCCTATACTGAATGTTTCATATAAGTGGAATCATACATTATGTGGTCAATTGTGACTGACTTCTTCCGTTAACATGAGGTTTTCAAAGTTCATGAGTGCTGTAAAAGGTGCCAGTATGTTCCTTATTTTTCTTTTTTACTGGAATAATATTCCATTGTGTGTATATGCCATGTTTTATTTATCATTCTTCAGTTGATGGATATTTGGGTTGTTTCCACTTTTCGGTTTTTAGGAATAATGTTACCATGAACATGTATGTACAAGTTTTTGTGCAGACAGGTTTTCATTTCTCTTGGGTATATGCCTACAGGTAGAACTGCTGTATTATGTAGTAACTCTCTGTTTAACCATTTGCTAAACTTTCCAAAGCATCTGTGCCATTTTACATCTCCACCAGCAGTGTATTATGGTTCCAGTTCTCTACATTATTGCCAACGTCTGTTATTATATCTTTTGCTCTGTTTCTTTTTTTAATATTATAGTTTACCTAGTGTGTGTGACATGGTGTCTCAGTATGCTTTTCATTTGCCTTTCCTAATGGTTCATGATGTTGAGTCTCTTTTCATGTGCTTACTGGCCATCTGTATATCTTCTTCCTGGGAATGTCGACTCAGATCTTTTGTCCATTGTTAGCTGAGTCATTTGTCTTTTTCTTACTGAATCATAATAGTTCTTTATATATTCTAGATGCAAGCCCCTTATCACATACTTGGTTCCTTTTTTTTTCACCTCAGCATTCTCCCCCAGCTTAGTACAGCATCTTCACAGCTTTATTCTTACTAAGTCTCTTAGAATTTCTAACAAAATGTTTTCCCATCCTAAATAATCCATATATTCAATTAGGTGACAGACACCTCTGAATAAGTTTATAATGCAAGGTTTCTTTGTCACTAGGATTCCCCTTTCATGCTGCTTAAATACTATGCATATTTTGTGGCAATTTTGGGTAAAAGTCTCCTGACTATTTGAGTAGGAAAAAAAAAAGCCCTCAATTATTAGTGCCAATTGAATTTATACATGCACAAATTATTTACAAAAAAAAATTTCTTTACACACCGGAGCCATTTTTTGACACAAATTTCTCACTTAATTTTTTCCTTATGGCTCCTGTTTTTGCTTTGCCTCCTCAAAATACAGAGAACTTCACTCCAAATAATGACACTTTTGGTTGTAAAGTTTCAGCCTATCCAATACCATATCGATAGTGGAAGAAAAAGGGAGACAACTGTTCCTTCCTGATGGCAATAGGCATATTTCAGTGCAGGTATGGGAGTTATTTGCACAGTCCACACAGTCAATATATTTGTTGACAGTGCTAATGAATTCTTTCTTCCAGATCACATTTTATAATTTAAGTTTGAAATATTAAAATGTTTCCACTGTTACGTTAGGTAACATAAAAATTTGCGTATTCAAGGTATTAGATTTACAAAATCATTTCACATGTATAATCTCATCAATACGACTTAGAAGTCTGCACATGGTGATAGAGAAAAACGATGCAAGGGGTAATGTAGTGTTTCTCAAAGTGTGGCTCAGAGATCACAGTCACAGGATCATCTTGACACCCTGGTGAAATGACCAACTGGAGGACCCAACTGTAACCAAAAAGGATCCAGGATATAAGCAGTGTGCCTCACAAATCTGCCTTTTAAAACAATTGTTCAAGATGACCCCAATTTACCCTAAAGTTTGACAGCCACTGATAAAGTTAAACAAGCAAATAAATAAATAAATAGCATAATACCTTTCAGAATGAAAAAGACTGTGAGCAAATTACTTCACCTCTTTGACCCTGTTGTCTCACCTTCTCAGGAACATCTCAGGACTGTTTAATAATGAATGCATGTCAATCACCTAGTGCATTGCCATGCCCAGAGTAGGCAGTCAATAAATAGTAGTTATCAGTTTTTTAAACCATACCTCTAGGGCATTCTTCTCAGAATAATGGGTGGAGAGAGCATTTAAGTGGAAGAAACACTGTATGCAAAGCAGGGGGGGCAATCATGTTATGCAAATCACTCACTATAACAGTGCAGAGGGAGTGAGTGGGAGTAGTAGTAGGTAAATCTGGAAGAGAAGGATTGGGCTAGATAAAAGGACCCTAAATTCAGAGTACAGTGTTGAGGTTTCTCACAATAAGCCATGAAGTCATTGAAGGGTTACTGATTTTTATTGTAAGAATTTTCTAGCATCATCAAAAGTAGGGAGAATAGTATAATAAAGCTGTATATACACATTACCCAGATTCAATAATTACCAACATTTCACCACATTGACTTGTCCATCTCTTTTTTATTTTTCTTCTTTCTTTGCTGAAATATCTAAAAGCTATCCCAGCTTTCGTGTCATTTCACCCCAGTATGAATCTACAGAATATATGACACTTTCATACATAATCACAGTGCCTTTATCATACCTAAAAAAGTTAATGATATTTCTTTGGTATCATCTACCATCCAGTCCATAGCCACAGTTCCCCAAATGTCTTCAAAAATGTCCTTTTATAATTAGTTGCTAAAAATTAGGCTCCAAAAAATTAAATAAATAGAAATAAAAATGAGGCTCCAAACACAGTCTACACATTACAGTTGGTTATTTGGTCTCTCAAATCTCTCTAATCTAGAAAAGTACTCTCACCCATCCTTATTTTTTATGTCATTGGCTTATTGCAGAGACCAGGTGATTTGTTTATATAAAATACTACGTGTATGGATTTGTCTATGGGCTTCCCTGGGAGTGGGGGTGGACATTTAACTTTTTTCTGTTCTTCTGTATTTCATATAAGAGGATGTTTTCTCTGGAGACTTATTTAGATTCAGGTTCGGCATTTTGGGCAAGAGCCCTCCAGAGGGGTGCTGTGGACAGCCTCTCGTATCACAGTAGAAGGCACACCAGGTCTGGTCGCCCTACAGTCAGTAAGGCTAATACTGGTCAATTGTTTCAGGAGGCAAAAGCCTGATCCCACTGTGATAAAGCTCTCCATCATCTTTCAACTAATAATCTCAACCAACTGAAGATTAGTGCCTGAATCAATTCTTTGTTAGGGGTTACACAATAGTGATGTTCTAATTCTAGCATTCATTCTATGTTTGTAGACTGGAATTTGTAAAGAATTATTCTGGAAGAAAAAGGCAGCAATATAACAATAGTAGGGGACTTGGATACCCCACTTTCAATAATGAATAGATAATCCAGACAGAAAATCAATAAGGAAATATTGGACTTAAACTACACGTTAGACTGGATAGACCTAACCGACGCATACAGAACATTCCATCCAACAGCAGCAGAATACACATTCTTCTTAAGCACGTATGGAACATTCTCCAGGATATACTATACATTAGGTCACAAAACACATCTTAATAAATTTGAGAAGACTGAAATCATATCAGGCATCTTTTCTGACCACAATGCTATGTAACTAGAAATTAATTATAAGAAGAAAACTGGAAATTTCACAAATACATGGAGATTAAATAACACACTCCTGAACAACCAATAGGTCAAAGAAGAAATGAAAAAACAATTTAAAAACATCTTGAGACAAATGAAAATGGAAACACAACATACCGAAATTTACGGGTAGCAAAAGGAGTTCTAAGATGGAAGTTTATAGCAATAAATGCCTACATTATGGAAAAAAGAAATATCTCAATAAACAAACTAATTTTACACTTCAAGGAACTAAAAAAAAAAGAACAAACTATGCCCAAAGTTAGTATAAAGAAGGAAATAATAAAGACAAGAAATAGAGACTAAAAAAACAATAGAAAATATCAATGAAACTGAGAGGTAGTTTTTTTGAAAAGATAAGCAAAATTAACAAATCTTTAGCTAGACTAGCTAAGAAAGAGAGAGAGAGAGAGAGAGAGAGAGAGAAGACCAAATAATTAAAATCAGAAATAAAAGAGAAGACCTTTCAACTGATAGCATAGAAATAAAAAGGATCATAAGAAACTACTGTGAATAACTGTATGTCAATAAGTTAGATAATCTTTAAAGATTAAAGGCTAAATTCCTAGAAACATACAACCTGCCAAGAATGAATCATGAAGAAATAGAAAATCTGAACAGACTATTCACTAGTAAGGAGATTGAATCAGTAACCAAAAATGCCCCAACAAAGAAAAGCCCAGGACCAGATCACTTCACTGGTGAAATATAATAAACATTTAAAGAAGAATTAATGCCAATCCATCTCAGACTCTTCCAAAAATTAAAAGAGGAAGGAACACTTTCAAAGTCCTTTTATGAGATCAGCATTACCCTGATGCTATAGCCAGACAAACATGCCACAAGAAAGGAAAATTACAGGCCAGTATCTCTAATGAACATAGATGCAAAACTCCTTAACAAAATATCAGCAATCTGAATTCAACAACACATTACAAGAATCAAACATGAGCAAGTGGGATTTATTCCAGGAATGCAAGGATGGTTCAATATATGCAAATCCATAAATATAATATACCATATTAACAAAATGAATGATAGAAATTATATAATCACCTCAGTAGATGCAGGTAAAGCATTTGACAAAATTTAGCATCCTTTCATTATACAAAATCCCATAAACTAGGGATAGAGAGAATGTACCTCAACAGAACAAAGGCCATATATGACAAGCCTACAGCTAACATCATACTCAATGGTGAAAAGCTGAAAGCTTCAGGAATAAGGATGGCCATTTTCATCACTTGTCTTCCACATGGTACAGGAAGTCCTAGCCAGAGCAATCAGGCAAGAAAGAGAAATAAAAGGCATCCAAATTAGAAAGGAAGAAGTAATACTCTCTATTTGCAGATGACATGATATTATATATAGAAAATCCTAAACACTCCACCAAAAAACTATTCGAACTAATAAATGAATTCAGTAAAGTTTCAGGATTCAAAATCAATATACAAAGATCAGTTCTATTCCTATACACTAACAACAGATTATCAGAAAAAAAAGTTAAGAAAATAATCCCCTTTATAGTAGCATCAGACACGATAAATTAGTAATAAATTTAACCAGGGAGTTGAAAGATCTGACTTTCATCACAGTGGCACTTGTGGTGATTACAGGCCACTTATTTTATAGAATGGCTCTAAATTTGAGTTTGTCTAATGTTTCCTCACAATTAGACTCACGGTATGCACCGTCTGCAAAACTATTACAAAGATGGTATTGTGTTTGCCCTATTACATTCTGTCAAATGGCACATGATTTAGATTTATCTCATTACTAGTGATAGCCACATTAATCACTCAATTAAAGGTGGTGGATGAAAGACTTCTGGGCTGAAAAGTTACTCTTTTTTACTTTGTAATTAATTAGTGTTTTGTGAGGAAATACCATGAGATTATGTAAACTTTCAACTTACTCATTTATTTGCTTATATTAATATGGACTAATATTAGTATATTATTAAAGTTTTCTTATTTTATTCAATGAGTTATAATCTATTACTATCATCATTTATTTCTGATGCTTGAATTGTTCTATATTTGGCAAATGGAAGCCCCTTTAAGTTGGCTCTGTGTCCTTTTGACGTGCCCCCTTCATTCTCTGAGGATTTCCTTACTTTCTGGCACCACAAAATGTTCCAGATTTATCTTGTACTTACATGCCTTAATATGGAATCAGCCATTTCTCCAAGGAGCCCTGGTTCCTGTAAGTGGAAAATAGTACTTAGAAGCCAAATACTGTTGGATGTTATTGTGTGCCCATTGCTATTCGAGTGTTACTGATCTCAGGTATTCTCAGTAGGGATATATGTGGGACACACACACACATACACACACACACACACACACACATCTAAATTTATTTCTAGATTTATCTCTATATATTGAAAACCATGGATTGTCACTGATAGTTCCAATCCAACACCACAGGGCTCAATCTAGTTGTCCCCTTTCCGTGTTTGCAACTCTCTTTTCCCACAGCGAGAAATTTGGCTTCCACTATTCTTTCTTGTTTTATTTTTATTTATTTATTTGAGAGAGAGAGCATGCTCATGCGCACATGAGGATTGGGGTTAAGGGGCAGAGGGAGAGAAAGAGAGAGACAGAGACAGAGAGAAAATGCCAGGCTCCAACGCAGGGCTTGATACCAGGACTCTGAGGTCAGGACTTGAGCCTAAATCAAGAGTCAGATGCTTAACAGACTGAGGCACCCAGGTGCCCCCACTATTCTTAATATATTTATTTATCAATTCCCTAATGTAACCAGTTTCCCAACTCCATTGCCCACTCCTCCCCTGGGTAGATCTCTTTTTCCCCTATTTGGGCTCTGACACTTGCTATCAGGGCACCACTCTACAAGAAAACCCTCCTCACCTGCTTAGGCTCTGACTCCCCACACCTAGCTAGCCTCTCCCCGACCCCTGCATGGATGCTTGTCTTAGATCTGTTAAACTCTAAAGTCCTCCAACCCTGCAATGTATGGATACCCTCTTCATACCAGTTGGGCTCCAAAACTCTACAACTCTACAATAAAACTCTGCATGGACACCTTCCTTCCCTACTCAGTCTCTGACACCCTAACAAGGACCAGAGTACCCTCATGCATAGTCACTCTCTTCACCCCATTCAGGGTCTGATACCCTTATCAACCAGCCCTCCTACACAAAAGTCCCTTTCACCTTGCTTGTCCCATAGTGGCTCCCCCAACCTTCTTTTGTAATAGCAGGTGTGGACCTTGCTCCACACTATTAGCTGGTGTTAAGACTAGCCCAGAGTATGCATTAATACTCTCAAAAGTGTTCTGGGTGGGGGCGCTTGGGTGGCTCAGTCTGTTAAGCACCTGATTCTTGGTTTCAGCCCAGGTCATGATCTCATGGTTTGTGAGTTCTGTTTGTGAGTTTGAGCCCCGCATCAGGCTCTGCATTGACAGTGCAGAACCTGCTTGGGATTCTCTCTCTCTCTCTTTCTCTCTGACCCTTCCCTGCTTGTGCACACTCTCTCTCCCTCAAAATAAATAAATCAACTCTATAAAAAATGTGTTCTGGATGAACAGTAAACTATGTGGTCAATTTATGTATATAAGCCAACCTGGGAAAGCTTTTTTAGGAATGGTATTTTATATGCCCCAAGAACAAACTTTTATCTTTTCTACCTCTCCTAGTTATAGAGAATACTGATAATTCATTTCACATTGCTACTATATGCTTTGTTTTTAATAGTGAAAAAGAGTAGACAAACCTAAATTTCTCTCAGTAGAGGATTGATTAAATAAATGATGACATTTACATACATTGAAATATTAAGGAGTTCTTAAAAAGAAATGAGGTAGAGCTATAATACTGACATGAAAGATGTCTAAAATACATCGTTAAGCAGAAAAATCAAGGTACAAACTGGCATTATACATAGCATGATCTCATTTGTATGAAAGAAAAAAATTTCTGCCCATATATGTATGTGCAGAGACGGAGGCATGGAAGGACATGTTACATTAAGATAGTTTATTTTTCAGCAGTTGCCATTCTTGGCAACTTTCCTTGTGATTGTATACAATTCTGTACCACTAAATATTATACAAAAATACTGGATTTCTTTTATAATCAGGAAAAAAATGATAGAGATACCCTTTTATTTATTTATTATTATTATTATTATTTTTTTTTAACGTTTATTTATTTTTGAGACAGGGAGAGACAGAGCATGAATGGGGGAGGGTCAGAGAGAGAGGGAGACATGGAACCTGAAACAGGCTCCAGGCTCTGAGCTGTCAGCACACAGCCCGACGTGGGGCTTGAACTCATGGACCACGAGATCATGACCTGAGCTGAAGCCGGATGCCTAACCGACTGAGCCACCCAGGTGCCCCTAGAGATACCCTTTTAAAATAAGTTGTTACAATTGGAAAGGACTAAATGTGGGAGTCAGTATTGATTGATCTTCCCTAAACTCCTCAGCATGGCATAACCTAATCTTGGGAATGACATGAATGTGTGTTGGGGCCGGGGAGACGTGAGGCAGAAGAAAGGAGAAAGAAAAGTTGACCACTTGGTTTTCCTTGAGCTATTCTTAGGCTCTTTCATTTTTCCGTATAATAAGAGATTTGCCTCGTCAGCTGGGTATCCTCATGGTAAATTTAAAACATAACTCTTGGCAAAAGGAAAATGCTGACCCTTAATGAAAGGACTTAGGGTTTCAAGAGATGGTATAGCTTTTGCCCACTCAAAGTAATATTAGTATGTGAGGGATCTAATTTTATATTTTAGTTCAAATTAATTTCACTCTAAAAACAATTAAACAGGATTGCTTTCACTGATAAGGACAAAATGTATTTTATGGAAACCTTTTAGAAGAAAGCACTGGAAATGGGGAAATGTCTATTTCTGAGAAGTAGCCATGTGCATAAAATGGGCTATGGCCAGTGATAGCTCTTTTTTTCTGCCCTATTCTCCTAGAGTCTACACATCTTATATTCTCCATTTCAATTTAAGACTGCATTATTTTTAAAAATTGCACTCCCCCCCCCCACACACACATTTTCCCTTATACTGAAAAAGATTTGTAGCAATAGAGCCTGTCTGGTCAAACTCACCTTTTCTAAATGGCCTTTTACCCACATATACAGCTCCCACAAACACTTCTTTAATAAGTGCTTCTTTAGCGAGCATTAACAGTAATCTGTTTAGGTCTGATTTTTCTTTACATCATAAGTTTTTCTCTGGTTATAAAAATGAATAATGTGCATTTTAGAAAATCTTGAAAATACAGAAACATGAAAAAAAATCACCTGTTAATTCCACCATTCATAAGAAGGCACTGTTCACATTTGTTTGTGCTATGTTCCATTACTTTTTTCTATGCCTTTTTTCATTTGATTGAAATGACGTACCATTCCATTTTGCCTTGCACACTTAACCTCTTAACATAGCATTTTCCATGTTTTTACAAAACTGTCCATAAACATAATCTTCAATGACTGTATAGGATTCTGCCACATGCTATACCATAATTTACTTAATGTTTTCAGCTTTTCCCTATTATAAATCATGCTTTAATAAGTACCTTCACTTATAAAACTTTTGTGTGTGCATGCACAGTTTAGGTTATTTTCTTAGAATCTCTTTCTACAAGTTGGGGGAAGATGACAAACATTTTCAAGATTCTTGATATATGTTGCAAATTGCTTTCCATAATGGGCATACTACTTTATTTATCCAATAGCACTACATGTCAGGTGACATTTTACTGTGATCCTGCTCGGGGGTAACTTTAGGAATACAGAGTTAACATAATATTGCTATCTTCTTGATGTAATCAATGTTTTAAAGTATTTATTTTTATGTGGAAGAACTAATATGCAACATAAGGCAATAAACAAAATGAGAAATATTAGTTTTTATTTGTCAAAATAACAGCATTATTAATACATAGCAGTGTACTTTTATTATTGCCAGTATGTTAAAAGTGTAAAATAATTTGAAAAAAAATGTGTATAGTTTTTAGTATATATGTAATAATAAATATTGTACAATAACTCACTTATTTCACCAGAGGAGAAGAAACGTTTTTTGTTTCTCTGGTTTCATACTGAATATTTAAATAAATGGGAGTTTAAGGTTAAATGAGTTGAGAAAATAAAAATATAGTTTAAATCAACCAATATGAAAAATATATATACAATATACATATTTTATACAGCTGTTGTGTTTTGGAGGGGTTTTAGATAAATTTGAATTTTTTAGATGCATTCTCCTGTTTCTCTCATCTGTCTGCCTTTTGCTGGATTCCCAAAACTTACTGAGGTATTAAATATCTTATTAAGTGTGTTTAATAAAATTACATTTGTAGAATAAGTTAAGGGAAGTGTGTACTATTGTTTCTTATTTTTTGTTTATATGTGCTACTAAAGCAAATAATTGATCATAGATTTTACATTTTAAGTATAGATAAAGTGAGAATTTTAGTTAGATATTTTGAAGTTTCAGTCTCATAGTTTAGTCCCACATAAGTCCTGTTATGGAAACAGAAAATAGAAATGCTGTTTTTATTTTATTTATATTTTATTTTATTTTATTTTATTTTATTTTATTTTATTTTATTTTTAATGTTCATTTATTTTTGAGAGTGAAAGTGGGGGAGGAGCAGAGGATCCTAAGCAGGCTCTGTGCAGACAGCAGTGAGCCAGGCATGGGGCTGGGACTCATGAATGGTGAGGTCATGATCTGAGCCAAAGTTGGAAGCTCAACCAACAGAGCTACCAAGGTGCCCCAAAATGCTGTTAATGGAGGTAATGTCACAGCCTTTCAATATCCTCCAGGATAGAAAAGCTTGGTAGAGTAGGGGAGATAATGAGGACGTATCTAGCTTAATTGTAAATTAATAAACTATTTTGGAATAACTTATTCTGTTTGATTAAAATTATAATCCATTTCATTAAGAATATCATTTTAAATATGACATTCAGAGAGTGATATGGATTTATTTGATAATAATACTTAGTATTTTTATAGCACTTGTTATCTGCCAAGCACTAAGTACTTCATATATGTTAATTCATTTAATCATCGCAGCAACCTAGGAAATAGATATGGTTAGTCTCCATTTTACAGATGAGGAAACATAGGTGTAGAGAGGTTAAGTGACTTCACCAAGTTTACCAGCTAGTAAGTGAAACAGCTGGCTTCCAAACCTAGGTTGTTTGGCTCCAGTGTCTGTTTTCCTAACCACTGTGCTCTACTGTTTCATCTCAACGTTACTTCTTTCTTTTTTTTTTTTAATGTTTATTTATTTTTGAGAGAACACAGTGAGAGCCAGGGAGGGGCAGAGAGAAAGGGGAGACACAGAAAACGAAACAGGCTCCAGGCTCTGAGATGTCAGCACAGAGCCCGATGTAGGGCTCAAACTCACAAACTGTGAAATTGTGACCTGAGCAGAAGTCAGGTGCTTAACCGACTGAGCCACCCAGGCACCCCATCTCAATGTTACTTCTTACAAAATCTTTGAATTACGGACTTACTGTTATCTTCATCTTAGAAATAATAAATCAAAACTCAGAGATGTTAGGTGAATTTTCTAAGATGCCAGAATTACAAATGTTAATTGAATTTCCTGAAAAGATACAAAGATCAAAGATCCATCTGTTTTTGTTTTTAGAAGCTAGTTGCCACAGAGGAAGATACTTTTTTAATTTCTAAGAGCTCTAAGTGTTCCTCTTTTGAGTTTTGTGATAGAAATGAATTATATGACATCCTAGAGGAGCATCTTTTGTGCTAGTTTTGGTAGCTGTCGTGACACAATTCTATCTTAAATTTTATTAATGGATTAAAATATATGAAGTTATATGCAAATTTTGTTGACAGAAAAACACAGAAGGGAGAGTTCATTATAAACAGAAGTCTTAAGTGGTCACTCAAATTTAAAGGGAAAAAATAATTGGCTTTTCATTTTCAGAGTTACCTAGTAAATCCACAGAATAGTCAGCTGCTGTTCTTATCACAATTTTATATTTGTGCCAAGGATATTCTGTTATGGGGGGGATAAAAAGCCAAATGATCAAATCTCAAGTAATTGTTCCTCCCCTAAATTTAAAATTGAGGTAACAGAAATACTACTTTAAAAAAAAACTTAAAAATGTGGTTGGGATCCAGAAGTTAGACAAAGGCAATAGGCCGTTAAAATAATGGAGTATTGTACGGCAGATGCAATAGGCAGGTCAGAAATCAACACTGGTGCTAGCGATGTGGGAGTCACAAATGAGACTTGCATATCAAAAGTCTTAAAGCATGGAAATAGAAGTTATAATATAGGAATCAAAAACTTTGGGATATAAGAGTCAAAAATGGCAGGATGAGGGTATCAAACATTTTCAAGTTTAGGAGTTGGTCTATGGGATGAGGACTCATGCACTGTGAATGAACTATGAAAATCTAGGGTGAAAAATGGAAGATGCAAAAAGTCTGGTCATAATGGAGTAGTTTATATTGAATTAGACCTCCCACTTAGATCAATTATAAAAACAGGACAAATATATATATATATATATATATATATATATATATATATATATGTATATGTATATACACACATACACATACATTTAACAACTATGTTAATATATTACATATATAACAACTACATATAAATTTGACAATAATTTAATGTGTATTAACAACTATACACCCACATACACACACGTAACTACTGCTTGAAGGCACTAGAGAACAACCAATAAACTTAAACCCTTGAAAGCCTGAAAGTGTTAATGGGCAAAATCCACATTCAGGTCAGTTCCCACCCCCAGGGCAGTTTGAATTGGTGCAGGAGTAAAAGAGCTAAACAGACAGTAGCAGTCTCAGTAGGCTAGAAGCAGAGATGAGAGTTTAGGAACAAAAGCAGCTGGGATTTGAAGAGCACAATTCTAGAGAGGAGAAAATTACAGAGATGTGAGCCCCAAAATCTGTGTACAAATTACCCTTAAATCATCAGTAAATTCTTAAGAGGCACATGCACACGAAAGACTTTAAGAAACTCAGCAGAACAGAAGCACCTAAAGGGTTGAACAGAGGTTTTAGCAGCTTTACAGTGTTGGGGAAATGGGGATTAGAGTTCGAGCCCCAGGAGGTGAAGGGGTCTTGGCAAACATTCAGGCCTCTAAGATACAGTAAGATCTAGTAAGAACCATGACCTAGGAATAAGGGCAAGACTGAAATAAAGTTGAATTTAAAAGCCTAAAACAGGGGCTCCTGGGTGGCTCAGTGGGTTAAGCATCTGATTCTTGATTTCAGCTCAGGTCATGATCTCAAGGTTCATGAGTTTGAGCCTCATATCTTGCTCTGTGCTGGCAAGGCAAAGCCTGCTTGGGATTCTCTCTCTACCTCTCTCTCTCTACCCCTCCCTCACTCAAGCTCACATGCTCTCTCTCTCAAAATAAATAAACAATTTTATTAAAAATAAATAAATAAAATCCTAAAACCAAGTCTCAATAGGATTAAAGTGATCCACTTGTATTCTATGTACAATAAGAAAACTTAATCCTCTTTAGAGAAAGCTGCTATCATCCACAGCCTCTACAATTTTTCTTCCACATTGTCTGACATTCAATAAGAAATTGTAAGGCATGCTTTAAAAATAGGACCAAATACCAAAAGCCAGGAGGACCCATAGGTGATTCAGATATTGGAGTTATCTGATAGGGGCTTTAAATAATATGATTATAATGTTCAAGAAAACACAGGAAAGATAAAGAATTTCACCAGAGCCTTAGAATCTGTTTAAAGAATGGAAGGGGGGAATTCAAATGAAAATTTTGGAATTGAAAATATTATAACTCAAATTAAGAATTCAATAGAGGGGTGTGTAGCAGCAGAACACAGTTTCTCCTAAATGGGTGACAGGTCAACAAAAACATATGCAGATTAAAGCACAATGAGGGGCGCCTCTATGGCTCAGTTGGTTAAGCATCTGACTCTCGATTTCTGCTCAGGTCATGATCTCACAGTTTGTGAGATTGAGACCCATGTCAGACACTGTGCTGACAGTATGGAGACTGCCTGGGATTCTCTCTCTCAAAATAAACATTTTTTTAAAAAGCACAATGAGAAAAAAATACGAAAAATACAGAAAAGAGTATAAGAGATATGGAATACTCAAAAAAGTCTAATATACCTGTCACTGGAGTTCCAGAAGGAGAAGAGAAAGGAACAGAAGCAATATTTAAGGAAAAACCGAGAATTTTCAAACACTGATAAAAAATATCAGAATTCATATTTAAGAAATCTTATGAATCCCAAGCAGGATAATATAAACACATACAGTTAACATTATACTCAAACTGCTGAAGACCAAACAGAAAGAAAAAAGTTAAAGCAGCCAGGGGTGGAAGAAGGACATGCATTACCTACAAAGGAACAACAATCAGACTAATGGCTAACTTCTCAACAGAAACAACAGCAACCAGAAATCAAGGGAAAGACATTTTTTTTAATGCTGAGAACATTTTTTTAAAGACAAAATGGAATTCTATACCCAGCAAAACTATCCTATAAAAAATATAGGTGAAATAAAGACAGATTCATGTTAAGAAAAGATGAACTTGTCACTAGTAAACCTGAACTATAAGAAGTATTAATTTTTCACACTAAAGTACAATGCCCCCAATGTCAATCTTCAAGAAGAAATGAAGAGCACCAGAAAGGAGGGATTATGATCTAGTTTTGTTCAAATAAATTCTCACTCTAATGTAATCATTTGGTGTAAAATACAAGTCCATATTCAATGAAATATAGACAAGAAATAGTAAGAGGTGAGTTAGAATTTTTTGACTTAACACCATGTAGACACGTTTAATTTTAAGCCAAGTGAAGTTAAAAAGTAAATGGAAGTTGGGCTTTGGAAGTCAGGGGTCCAGGACTGCAGTTGACATGAAGGAGTCAAAGTTATGGCTGATTGTGTCATGGCAAGTGGATGTTAGGGGACAAGAACAGTTGTGGAGATGGGAGCATCTGAAGCCAGGGGCAATAACTGTGCTGTAGGGCTTAAGGATCCATAAAGTTTGTGGGAGATGTAAGAGAGCCGGGGTCCGGCTGACAGTTAGGTTGCCATGGTTGTGTCAAAGGAAAGATGTCAGAGGTCACGACCCACCTGAGGTGGCAGCAGCGGTTGAAACTTCCGTGTGGGGGGCAGTTGAGATTCCCAGCTTCCCCAGGCAGGCCCTGCCCCCTCCGGACCGCCCCCCGCGCTGTCTCCGTCGCCCCGCCCCGCCCGGCCAGGCCCCGCCCCGTCCAGCGCTTCAAACGCAGGGGCCGCGAGGCGGAGGCGACGAACGTGCGAGCAAACCAGCGGCGCAGGGACCCCGCGGGCGGCTGGGGTTTCCGCGGCGCCCGCCTCTGCTCCCTCCCCTCGGGCGCTCGGGGCGGCCGGCCGGCGCCGCCTCCCGGGAAGATGGCGCTGCACTTCCAGGTCAGTGCGCTCTGCACCGCGGGTCCCCGCTCCGCCGCCTCGGGAACCCGGCGGGGCGCTGGGGTCTGGAGACTGAGGGCCGAGAACCGTGGCGGAGGCCGCGGGGCCGCTGACGGGGCTTCGTAGTCCCAGCCCCCGCCCTGGTGGGAGACTCGGGCACTGGCCTGGGCTGCACACCCCGGGCCCGGGCCCGAGGAGGGGACGGCTCGAGCTCTGGGGTGGCGGGTGGAGGGGCAGGGCCAGGTTTGGAGCTCGCCCTTCAGGGGAGGTTCGGATGCTGAGGACCTGCGGCGCGGGAGCCCGAACTCGTTGCTCGGGGCGCGGCGCGAAGGGCGGCTCTGGCGGCGCCCAGGCAGGTGGGGAGCCCGGCCGGGCCGGGCCAGCCTTCCCACCGCGTCGCTGGCCGCCGCTCAGTCGCCTGACTTCACACGGTTGGGACGCAGCTCGCGAAGGGGCTGGGGTTCGCCGCAGGAGCGGCGGCAGCGGTTGGATTTTAATTGGCTAGAGCGGGCAGGAGCTGTATCTGTAGGGAGTTGCGAAGGAGTGCTTCGCGGGAGCCTTATTGGAGGAGGAAACGGGGGCTGCGTGCCCGAGGAGCGTGGAGATGATAAGGACGGGACGCGTGCTTGAGTAGGAAGGCTCCCGTATTCTCGGGCTGCACTGGCATATGCATCCAGTTATTCATTCAACAAACAGAGCTTCCCAACCGTGTCTCCAAGCATTGTGCACAGTTCTGGGATAAAGGATTACAGCATCTTACCATCCCTGCCCTCATAGAATTTACAGATAATTACTGTACATGTGAAAATGATATGGTAGGACTAACCACAGGATACCATGGGAACATTGAAGATGGGTCGTCAACCCGGTGTGTGTGTGTGTAGAGAAGTAGTGAGGCAGAACTGTTCTCAGAGGGGATGCTTTGAGTTTCTTTGAGCTTCCATTCTTCCACTTATTTATTGAGTTGCTACTTTGCTAGGCACTGAAGACAGCTCTAGCAAAACTGTGATTTCTACTCTCAGGGAACTTGCAATCGAGTGGGTCTTGAAATAAATGTAGGAGCTAGCCCGGTGAAGAGGAAGGGCAGAGTATAGAGGCAAAATGACCATGTGAATGATGGCAAAGAATTGTGGAAGAACATGGCACTCTGCAAGAAGTTTGGTCTGGCTGGAGCATAAAGTTCATATAAAAGGAAAGCGAGAAGGGGAGGCTGTGGATGGCAGCAATGTCCTTGGAGGGGTAGTCAGCTTCATAATGTGGTGACAGTGTCTGTATGTGACACGTTTCTTTTGTAGACTTCATTGGACCGCCTGTGGTCATACTGGCTCATTTCTTATTTATTGATTTCTTCCAAAGGATCTTTTCTTTCCAACCAGCCACTGTCCTGTCAGGTAATTGACAGTTCTAGGATTTATAGACCAGGAAGTAGTGAGCCCCACACATTACCTTTTGACTCCTTGCGGCTTCTAAGGGCATCCAGGTCAACATAATGTTATTTATTTCCATTTTGGTAAACATGCCCTCTGGGAAATTTTCATGGGAAAAATCTTGCAGGGAGGACTTAGGGGTTATAAAAAGGTAATCAGGTGTTCATAGTTCAGGTGTAAATCTTGAGGTGTAAATTAAAGACTGTGGTGGAAGTTTGGAAGTTTTCAGACGTAGAAGATGATGCATAATAGTAAATCACTCAGTCCCGGAAGACTTCTTCAGATTCAGGTAGAGTGTTGGAAAAATTAGCTGCTAATGCCAAAACTACCTATATTGGTTTTCCAGGAATGTATTTCACAGCAGCTTGAAAGTATAGATGGACAATTAAAGATCACAGTTTTGGGAGCCAGAAAAAAACTCTGAAACTTCTCAGTTTGAAGCATTGCCAGCATATGAGACCATATTGTTCTCCAGTTAACTCCAGGAGCATTTATTAATAATGATAACTGGTACCTAGCATTTTAAATTTTCACATGCTTATTGTAGATTTTGAGCCCCACAACTAATTTGAGAGGTGTGCATATATGTGTGTGTGTATATATATATATATATATATGTGTGTATATATATACATACTTACATGTATACATATACATACATATGTTTTATTCTTGAACACACTGAATCTTAGAACCGTTGTGACTTGCCCAAGGCTATAGAGTTAGAATAGACATAATAACTCATAATTCTATATTCTTTCATGTCAATATCTTACTGTCACCTACTCACCAGGGTAGCTGGTCCAAAATTATGCCATTAGGGCGATGAGTAAAGATGTGGACTTGTGTAAGGTGAGGTTAGGGCGCTTCTCCACAATCTTTTTCACATCACGGCATACATAAAAAATGGTAATGGTCTGGTTCATTGACATAAATTGCTCATAGCCAAAAGCCTGGCAGCCTGGAGGGCAAGGGGATCAATAGCCCAGGCATACCATTCAAGGTACATGCATCCTGGTTAGGAAGCTGTAAGTGAGTTAGGGTACTCTGTCCCAAAGGAAGCAATGGATCTGGGTTACCATCTGAGAAGAGACAGTCCAGATTGGGAGGAGGAAGGCAGAATAAGGAAAGATAGAGCTGGGAGCAGAGTGAGGAAGATAGAACAGAGGGATTGAGGAGTGCCTGGGCGGCTCAGTCAGTTAAGTGTCCGACTCTTGATTTTGGCTCAGGTCGTAATCTCATAGTTCGTGGGATCAAGCCCTGCGTCGGTCTCCACGCTAACAGCATGAAGCTTGCTTGGGATTCTCTCTCTGCCCCTCCCCTGTTTGCCTTCTCTCTCTCAAATAAATAAATAAATAAATAAATAAATAAATAAACATAAAAAAAAATAGAACAGAGGGATTGAGATGAGAATCAAGAAGTGACATGAGGAAAAATTTAGGGTACCCAGTTTGTCAATCTTTTTGCTTTCAGAATTGTTCCAGAAGCAGGGAGTATGGCCATGCTTCTTAATATGCAGCCAGGCTGCCTGATTTAATCTAAATGAGATTGTGAACTATTGTAAATGTCCTGGTAACATGATGGAAAAGAGGTTTGGGAAAGATCATCCTGGCAATATGGACTTGAATGGGAGAAACTGTAGATGCAAGTCCAAGATAGTGTTGTATAATTTATCAGTAACTGAAGGGATTATTTACAATTTATTGTGAATCTGTTGTGTGCCAGGCATTGGGTTAAGCTTTTTGTGTTTGGTCTTACTCTTCACAATTATTTTGGAAGGTGGGTCTTACTACCTGTGGTTTCAAATGCGAGGTGTTGAAGGATTAAATACTTTGCTTAGGGTTGGTAAGTAGGTGGCAGATTCCAAAGCTGCCACTGTCATTCCCAAAGAAGCTGCTGAAGACATCCAGGGCACTGAAGGCCACAGTTAGAAAATACTGTTCTATTGCTCTGTTGTCTATGAATATCCTGTAGAGGTGAGTCTGAGTCTGTAGTTAAAAAGAATTGTTAAGATTTTATCGTCAGGCTCTGGGCTGATGGCTCAGAGCCTGGAGCCTGCTTCCGATTCTGTGTCTCCCTCTCTCTCTGCCCCTCCCCCATTCATGCTCTGTCTCTCTCTGTCTCAAAAATAAATAAACATTAAAAAAAATTAAAAAAACAAAAAGGCGCCTGGGTGGCTCAGTCGGTTGAGCGTCCGACTTCAGCTCAGGTCACGATCTCACGGTTCGTGAGTTCGAGCCCCGCGTCAGGCTCTGGGCTGATGGCTCAGAGCCTGGAGCCTGCTTCCGATTCTGTGTCTCCCTCTCTCTCTGCCCCTCCCCCATTCATGCTCTGTCTCTCTCTGTCTCAAAAATAAATAAACATTAAAAAAAAATTAAAAAAAAAAGATTTTATAACAAACTACTATATCCTGGAAATAAGCTACACTGCAAGCTTAAAGGATATAGTTTGCAAGACTGCCCTCACTTCTTTCTGACACCGACTGCATATTGAGAGTTTCCTAGAACTACCCTCAGATTTGATAGTTTATCAAAACGACTCAAAGAATTCACTGAAGGCTGTCATATGCATGCAGTTTATTACTGGGAAAGTACACAGATTGAAATTGATTAAAAGAAGGGATGCAAGGGACAGAGTCTGGGAGGGTTGCAAAACAAAACTTTTACTGTCCCTAAAAGTAAAACTTTTACTTTTAACTGGGACATATTACGCTCCCAGCCTGTATGTGTGACAGTATGCTTTGAGTATTGCAAACCAGGGAACTTTTTATTGGGGCTTCATTACATGGTCACGATGGACTTTTCATTGCCCATGTGATTGACCTCAGTCTTTAGGCTAATACCATGTGATCCAAAGCCCCCACCCTTAAACACACAGTTGGTCTTTCTGATGTGGCCAGCCCCCAACATAAGACTGTGGACTGTGCACCCTCCAGCCCCTTGCACCTGAACAAAAATAGGCCTATCAGATATAATATAAGTTACCTCCTAGAATCTGAGGGTAAAGCCCAGACTTTTCTTTGGGTAAGGCCAAACTCTTTAACTATACAGGAGGGACTAAGGAGGAAGAAGCGACAAAGTTAACGTCAAGGTTATGAATCTAGATCCTAGTCTAGACCTTTGAAACCACTGAAAACAGACACTTGAAGTGGAAGTCTGTGGGAAGTATGTTCAATTCAGTTTCTGACATTTTGGGGTTATTTTCAGCATCTTTCTGAATTTTCCAAGAGGGAGAAATTGGTAGATATAAAAATGATGAGCAGACAGAGTTGAAAGTAGGGAGTAGGACATCATCTGCTTCTCTCCTTGCAGGCCAAAGTAAAGGGTGGCAAGGTGCCAGGATGGTAAGGAGAAAACATGTTCTTGAGGCATATAGACTCGTATTTATTTGGCTTAAAATTGACCATTTACGCCATACTTGATCTTGAGCAACTTATATGTATTTGATCTCTCGGCCTTGGTTTTTTTTGTCTTAAAATGGGTGGGCTAAAAATATGTACTTTGTAGGAGCCCATTTGTCAGGATGGGTTGAAAAATAAAAGAATGGGAATACTTTTGTAAACTATAAAGCTCTAAAAACAGATACTATCCAATATATTGTAGAAGGAAGAGTTTCTAGAGACCCTGGAATAAGCTTTCAGGTATGCTCAGGAAAAAGTAGTAAAGGGAAGAAGAAACAAAGATTTGTGGGAAAGGAACGTATTTTCTGTTAATGGTAATCAAGAAGCTTAATTCCAGATAGCAGGAAAGATACAGAGAAGTAATTGAGTTTTAAATTCAATTGGGGTAGAATTTTTCTGGTTCATTCTTTTTCCCTCCCCCCCGCTCCCCCCAGCTTATAGTACGACATAATTGGAAAATAATAAACCACACATATTTGAGTTGTGCAGGAGTTTTGACTTCTGTATACACTTGTGAAATCATCACTGAAATCAAGATAATGAACATGTCAATCACCCCCAAAAGTTTCTTTTTATTCCTTTGTAATCCCTCTTACTGTTCCCCCATCCTGTTCTGCTCTCCCTCCCTCCCTGGCCAGAAACCTGTCATCTGCTTTTTGTTCCTATAATGCCTTCCAGTATATACTCTTTTTGTCTGGTTTTGTTTTTGTTTTTCTCACTATCTACCCATTGATAGATACATGTGCGGGAATAGAAGAAGTCACATCATTTAAGGGTTAATTATATGTCAAGCACAAAGGCCAGGGATGAGGTCATAATAATGTAGAAGATTCTTATTTAGATTATAGGCAGAATTATGTTATTGTTTCTTAGGCTATGGAAGTTGGATGCTGTCTGTTTGTATTTGATAGTTATTGTTTGGGAGTTAAGTGATGTCCAATTCTACTTGTTCTGCCTATTAGTTATTTTTATGGGCTTCTAATATTGCTATTAAGCCTTGTAGGAGCTTTGATAACTCAAACCTGATTTGTCAGCAAATCAAGAAAGGATCCATTTATCTGAGGCATTCTAATGTTAACTGTATGTGTAGACATCACTGTTTTAAAAAATTTTTTTAAGCTTACTTATTTTTGAGAGAGAGAGAGAGAGAGATAGCATGAGCAGGGGAGGGACAGAGAGAGAGGGAGAGAGAGAATCCCAAGCAGGCTCTGTGCCGTCAGCACAGAGCCCAATGTAGGGCTTGGACCCACGAAACCGTGAGATCATGACCTGAGCTGAGACCAAGAGTTGGATACTTAACTGACTGAGCCACTCAGGCGCCCCAGTGTTTAAAACTAAGATGCAAATTTATTAATTCATTGTGGAAAAGTCTCTCTTTATAGATTCTCTGGAAAGTCAAATGCTAATCAGAAGATTATTTGGTCAGTCAGCATTCACCACATTGTGAGTGTTTTAAATGTTTAGATAATGCCTTTCCACCAGGGTAAGGATCTTTAGGTATGTATCCTTTTCTCTAAAAAGATTTGATATGCCTGCCATGTGTTTCATTATTATCATTACAGTGAAAGAATGACTGGATTTTTTTGCCCCTTTGTTTTAGCCTTTTGTAAGAGAAAGTTCAAGCCTCTCCCATTTTATCTTGCACAGCCTTTCAGTTAATACTCTGAAATACCTTTGGAAAGAAAGGGGTAATTCGTAGTATTGTTGATTTAAATGAATACTATTTAAATATGCTCCAGACTTACTTTGTGTTGAAGTTCTCTAAATCAGTATAGCAAAACAGACAAAATAATTTCCAGAACTTTCTGGAATCTTTCCAGATATATTTACTTAGGTCCCATTGATTTGATCAATATTGTATTTGTATTAGTTTCCTAGTACTGTGGTGACAAATGACCGCAAACTGGGCGGGTTAAAACAACAGAAATTTATTGTCTTAAACTTATGAAGGTCAGAAGTCTGAAACTAATGTGCCAGTAGTATTGGGTCCTTCTGGAGGCCTTGAGGGAGAAACTGCCCTGTGCCTTTTTCCTACTCTGTGATGGCTGCTGGCAATTCTTGGCGTTCTTTGGCATGTAGATTCATCATTCCAGCCTTTGCCTCCTTCTTCACATGACCTTCTCCCTGGTGTCTCTCTGTGTCTTTGCATCTCACATGTACCTCTCTTTTCTTTTATGAGTCATTAGACTTAGGGCCCTCCCTAAATCCAGGATGGTGGATTTGCAGTGACCTTTAATGATTTGCAGTGACCTTTATTTCCAAATAAGGGTACATTCAAAGGTACTAGGGGTTAGGAATTAGACCTTTTTTTTTTTTTTTTTTTTTTTTTTTTTTTTAACATTTATTTATCATTGAGAGGCAGAGAGAAACAGAGCATGAGCATGGGAGGGGCAGAGACAGGAGGAGACACAGGATCCGAAGCAGACTCCAGGCTCTGAGCTGTCAGCACAGAGCCTGATGTGGAGGCTTGAACTCACAAACCTTGAGATCATGACCTGAGCCGAAGTCAGAAGCTTAACCGACTGAGCCACCCAGGTGCCCCTAGACCTATCTTTTAGAAGGATACAGTTCCAGCCAGTACAATATTATTATTCAGTCATATTAATAAACAGCTAGCCTTCATAAGGAGTACTACTATGTGCCAGAAGTTATGTGACCCTTACTCATTTCATCTTCCAAACAAATCCGTAGGATCGGTTTGAGTCTCACTTATTTTGCTGCCTTTTGTTTTTAAACAGTTAGGTCACTATTTCTGGCCCAGTTGTTTTTGAATCCAAAGTCTGCTTCTTCAAAGACTCTTAGACCTAGATGAATGCATGACAGCAGGATCAGTTTATCATTAAATTTTCTGGCTATTACCAGCTCTAAAATTCAGCCTTTCAAATTTATTAGATGAAGGAAAAGACTTCTAAGGTTGATCATGAGCCAAGAGAGAGAAAAAGGTAGCTCTTTCTGTTTTTGTATTTCTTACCCTTGGAGAAAATATGGATATTTGTATGTATTCATGAACCATAAATTTTCTATACATTTTAATATTATGAGCATTATGGGGCAGTACTCTTGAGGGCTTGCTGGGCCAGCCAAGTTGGGGGAAATGTGGAAAATGTGGCGCATTGGAGGTCCTTTATCTTCATTTATTCATTTGAAACCTTTCTTTTTTACTTTCAATCTAGCAGAAAATTCTCAAGTCTGGGATGTTGGGCTCTGACCTGGATAGGAAGTGGAAAATGCCATAAATGAGCTAAGAAGGAGAGAGAAGGAAAAAGAATAAAAGGGCTAGAGGAAGTCTCATTTCAGTGTTTTGCCTGTATTCCTGTTAGCCAAAGATATATGTATTTGAGAGAATGTTTGGACTAGTGTAGCTGTAAGGCCGCCACATAAAAATTCAGGCCAGAAAGGATAAAAAGTGGCATTTCTTTAGGAATATCCTATTACCTTCATATAACTACTGATACTGAAATCTGTGCCTTTTTTTTTTTTTTTTTTTTTTTGTCCTCCAAAGAATTAATTTTATTTCAAGTTCAAAGTGAAGTAGTTTTGGGGCACCTGGGTGGCTGAGTCAGTTAAGCGTCTGACTTCGGCCTGAGTCATGATCTTGCCGTTCCCAGGTTCAAACCCCGTGTCAGGCTCTGTGCTGACAGCTCAGAGCCTGGAGCCTATTTCAGATTCTGTGTCTCCCTCTCTCTCTGCCCCTCCCCCACTCGCACACGCACACACTCTCCCCCTCTCTCTCTCTCTCAAAAATAAATAAACGTTAAAAAAATTAAAAAAAAAAAGTGAAGTAGTTTTTGTCAAGTGCCTTTAACAAAAATTGTTTTAAGCTGGAAGGAATGCTGATCTCATTTTCCTCTAGGTTTTATCCATGTGTTTTATATCTTCAGATGAAATTACATTTCTAAACAGAATGAATTATTCTTTGCGCCTATAAAGTAGTAGGCTACAACATGATAACTAGTTATTACACTGCTAGAAAAAACATGGGGTTAGGTCATAGTTCCTGAAAATCATGACAGTTTGCCTGCAGCACTATGAGTCATTAGTTCGGAAGCCCCAGATCAGTGTATATTTATAATTATCTTTGCTTTTTTATGGATGGATCCATTGAAGTTCTTGCAGTTTGAGAAATAATGTAATTGGCATGGCATCTGCCACTTGCACCTGATAATCCCCGCCTGCCTATGTCTTTAGCTTCCTTTGGCATCTCCTCCTTGCTGTCTACCAGTGATATTGACCTTTTAATGCCTTGACATGATTACGCTCTGTTCTGGGCCCTGGTAAATAGTCCAGGCTATTTCTTGGCCTGGACTGCTGTCTAGTCTTTTTTTGTTTGGCTCACCCTTTTCGGATAAATGTTACTACTTTAGGCAGTAACATTTGAAAGTTGTTACTACTTTCATACTCCTTCAATTAGGCAAGTCCTTTTCTTTCTATACTGTTACTTTTCCACCATAGCACTATCAATTTATAAATAAATAATTTGGAGTTAGGAGATTTTTTTGTTCACCATTGTGACCCCTAGTTGGTAGCCGTAGCCCCATAAACATTTATCGAATTGATGAATACAGGCATGGTATTCGCATCCCTCAGGTCCTGTGATTAATACATTTAACTTATTTTTGTTTTTCACTCAAGTAAAATGTTAATTTCTTTTTTCTTCTCAAGAGTTTGGCTGAATTGGAAGTGTTATGTACTCACCTCTACATAGGGACTGATCTTACGCAAAGAATAGAGGCTGAGAAAGCACTCCTGGAACTTATTGACAGCCCAGAATGTCTCAGCAAGTGTCAACTTTTATTAGAACAAGGAACAGTAAGTATTTGATAACAGCGATTAACCATGAAATACCAGGAGATATATGTCAGTGTTAATGAGCTTGTGTAGTTTAGCAATGATAATTGATAGTGCTGCATGTCCTTTTAGTGTAGTTTATTTCACTGTCAAAGAGATTAATCATAGAAAGAATTGGAAAGCCTGGAAAGCAAACTTAGGGAAGAGGCCAAGAGGTGGAAATAGGCATGAATTGAAATAATTTCTTGATTCTTCTTGGCCCTTTTTGATGTCTCATAACAGTAGTGGGCAAAGGTTGCATTTTTAGAAAGTTGATTAGGAGCTTTTTTAAAAAAAAAATTCCAGGTGAGAGAGGCAGATTGTAATTAACTGTGAAACATGAAGGAATGATTCATAGGAATGCTAACTCTTGCCTGCTTCTAGAGATTCTTAGCCATTCACTCGGCAGGCATGGAGCAAATACTTAAATGTAAAACGAGGCCTAGTACTACCTACTTGTTTTATGCACACGCACCAAAGTAACTTCTAGTTTAGTCGGAGAGACATAAATGTGTAAATAAAAAGCTAAAGAACGATATGGTAGTGCTACAGTAGGAGACTGTATGAACTAGAACAGAGGTCAGCAAACTTTTTCTGTAAAGGGCCAGATTGTAAATACTGTGGGTTTTGCAGGCCAAGAGGCTAAATCGAGGATATTTTGTAAGTACATGTATAAGAAGAGAGAAACAGATTTCCACAAAATTTTATTGTTGAAACTGACAGTATAATAATTGAGTGCAGTTTTTTGTAATACACGTCTACTCAGAAGAATTAAATTATTCTTTTGGGGATAATACAATTGACCTAATTGGGGTTCAAAGTTAGTATTTCTGTCATCAAATTGATTGCTGATGTTCATGTGTTACTACAGATCTGTAATGAAATTTTTTATATTCTGTCTTTGAAAATGTCTTTTCACACAGATAAGTACTGCCAAGTATTGATATCAGTCCATAAACATGGTTTTAATTAAGCACATTCATCACTTAGAAGGCATTTATAGAACTCTGTTCAAACTGCTCTTGATGTTTGCCTTTCAGAATGTCATTATGTTGCAGATTCGTCCCTTCCAATTGAAGGTTAGGTGGAAGCTCCTCAATTGCTCAGTTAAATGGATTTTAAAATATGGAAATTTCCTTTGCACTTGCATCAGGGTCTGAAAAATACTGCTGGAACTATAGTTGGTGCTCAGAAAACATACCCAAGAATAGAGATCTTGCCACTTTTAACTTTGATGGTGTGGAAAGTATATAAAGCAGCTTAATACTAGTTGTGATTGAAACAGTGTTTAGTTATTATGAAATGACTTTGCTGCATTATAAGTTTTGTAATATAAGTACTAAGCACTATTTGCCTTTTAGGCAAGTTTGTAACTTTAGGGTGAATTCATTAAATTACATTATCAAGTTTGCTGCAAAAGCTAATTTTCAAAGCCACTTCACATTCAACAGTGGTGGTTTAAAATGGTTCTTCTCTTCAGAAAATGTCAGTCTCAGCCCTGAGCTAAACAAAGTTGCAGTAAAACTTTACCTCTGCTAAGCTATTCAGCTACTGTGTGTGTGGTGGGTCGGGGGTGGGTGGGCAAGTCAGGACTTTCAGCTCCTATTTCTGACAGAAATTCACAGAACTGAATGAAGATAAGTTCACCAAAGTTGAATTGAAGCCTACTGTTTACACCACCTATTCATTAACACAGGATAGACTCAAATAATTTACTACAAAGTATCTACTGAAGAATAATACAATGAAGAACCATAGGTTTTAGACTCTTACATTTTTGTAAGCTTTTTAAGTTTGTACAACTAAGCCCTTTTCTGCTCCATGTATTTTTACCACCACTCGTGACACATCTTAGCAGATACCACTTCAGGCTGCACACAATTAGTGTTTTCTCAGTTTCTTTGAAAATATTTCTGGCCTGTAGTTCCACACAGACTCTTCATGGAGGTCTTCAGTCATTTCAAACTTAGCATTGACTTCTGGAATAAGTGGATAGTATTGATAGCAGTATGAGCAGAATTAGTAAGGTCTGTCAGCTCGTCAGGAACTAAAGAGAACTTCCAAATCATTTGCTTTCTTTAAAATGGGCTTTCCATGTTGCTCTTACGTCTTCGATTGCTTGAGCATTATTCTCATTGAAAGGCTAGTAGTCTGAGGTTTGTTTTCTCTGCAGATATAACTTCAGCTGCTACAATAAAATAATGGCGATTTAATTAATTCTCCATTGGTAAATGACTTTTCTTGCTTGGCTAACAAATGAGTCACTTCAAAACTTTGGTCTCAGCCCCATTTTCTTTTTGTGAGGAAATTCCACCGTGAGGAGATACGCTGTTTTAATTTTCTTCTTTTTTGGACTTTTGATTTCCTGTGAGTTAGGAATACTGGCATGAATACTTAGTCTGATACTGTCAATACATAGTCTTCTAGGACAGCTATAGTGCCATGAAGAGCACATTGCTCTGCTATCTAATTCAGTAACAAAATTATCCAAACTCTACTGTGCCTTAGAAGTTAGACATTTGAAATCTGCTTTTATCTTTTCTTGTTTTGACATGATGGTTATGCACTCGTAATAATCAAAGGTACATGTCATGGGGATACCTATGACACTCTAGCCGCTATGGAATTATAACTATATTATTGCAATTTATAATGCATTGAGCAGCAGTAGGTGGCAATGAGTGCCACATACAGTCTGTCTCAGCAATCCCACTATGCTGTTACAGCATGAAAGCAGCTATAGGTAGTATACAAATGGGTGAGCGTGGCTGTGTTCTAATAAACTTTATTTATGGACACTGAAATCTGGGCTTCATATATTTTTCACATGTCACAAAATATTATTATTATTTTTATTTCTTCCCCAACTGTTTAAAATAGTAAAAACCATGCATAGCCCACAGACCTTGCAAAAACAGATGGGATTTGATCCACGGGCCTTAGTTTGCTGACCTCTGGTAAAGAGGAAAAAAAGAAACAAGAAACTGCTGGAGGTATAGTGAATAACTGAACCAAATTTTGAAGGATTGAGTACTCTGTTAAGATAATTGGTGGCCAAAGAGTACAATACAGTAAGACATGGATCTGATGGGGTGGGGAGGTCAGGGTGGGAAAGACACTGAAAGGATCTGAAAGGCTTTTGTGGTTAGAGGATGGTGAAGAGTGGAACCAGGTGAATTTGAAGAGCTAATCAGAGGCCAGAACGTACAATACTGTGTAGATATGGTAGGAGTATTTTATTTGAACTTGATCAAAATAATTTTTTACTCTTGATTATTTGCTGCTGTTTGAAAAAGAGAGCTATACCTTCCTCAACTACTGAACTCTTACGAGAGATTGTACACATATATGTGTATTTACATATATATTTTATTCATTGTAAATCTTGCCAGTTTGGAAAACCAGAGGAATTTCCCTTATTGCTTAGGAAAAGTTCTATCATAGTGTTTTGATGATTTCATTTGTGGTAATAATAAATACAATTTATTGTTCCTTACAGACATCCTATGCTCAGCTCCTTGCAGCAACATGTCTTTCAAAACTTGTTAGCCGAGTCAGTCCTTTGCCAGTTGAACAGAGGGTAGATATCAGTAAGTGGTTTATTATACTTTTTATGAAATTGTACTTTATTCTTTTAATGTATAGTTGACACACAATGTTACGTTATTTAAAATTACATGTTAAAATAATGTTTTCCTTTTCAATATGTTAAACTGTTAATAGGCATGCAAGTTATTTAAAATTCTGTTATTTTAAAGATGAGTTGTCAAGTCTCCTTTATCCATCTAGTGGTGCACAGTGATGTATTATACAACAATGTGTAATCAAAAAAACATTTGCTTAGTTTAATAATAAATCATAACAAGCGTTTTATTGTGTGTACTCTTTGGTAAGATTTGTACTATCTCATTTTATCCACCAATCTTATGGAGTGGGCACTATGGTTATCCTCATTTTTTCACACGTGTGTGTGCATGTGTGTGCGTGAGAGGGGGAGGGGCAGAGAGAGCGGGAGAGAGAGAGAATGCCAAGCGGGCTCCACACTGTGCTGTAGTACAGAGCCCTACATGGGGCTCCACCCCACAGACTGTGAGATCATGACCTGAGCCAAGATCAAGAGCTGGATGCTTAACCAACTGAGACTCCCAGGCACCTCTATTTGACTTATTGTATACACACACCCACACATTTTAAATAAATTTTATTTTTTTTAGAACAGTTTTAGGTTTACAACAAAACTGAGCAAAAAGTAGAGTTCTCCTGTCCTCTGTTCCGCACACATGTATAGCCTCTTCCAGTCTTAGCATCCTGCACCAGAGGTGCATTAGTTATTGATGAAACTGCACTGACACACGATCATTACCCAAAGACCATAGTTTATGTTAGGATTCACTCCTGGTGTTGTGCATTCTGTGGGTTTGCATAAATGTATAATGACATACCCCCCCATTCCACAGAATAGTTTCACTGCCCCCCCAAAAATCCTCCGTGTTCCTCCCCACCTCTAACTCCTGATCACCACTGATCTTTTTACTGTTTTCATAGTTTTGCCTTTTCCAGAATGTCATGTAGTTGGAATCATACAGTGTAGCCTTTTCAGATTGGCTTCTTTTACTTAGTAATATGCACTTAACATTCTCCCATGTCTTTTCATGTCTTGGTAGCTCATTTCTTGTTAGCGCTAAATGATATGCCATTGTCTGGATGTACTACAATTTATTCATTCACCTGCTGATGAACATCTTGATTGCTTCCAAGTTTTGGCAATTAAGAACAAAGCTTAAAGCAGGTTTTTGTGTGGACATAGGTTTTCAGCTCATTTGGGTAAATGCTAAGGAGAGTGATCACTAGATTGTATGGTAACAGTATGTTTAATTTTGTAAAGAATCATCATACTGTCTTCCAAAGTGGCTGTACCATTTTGCATTCTCACCTGCAGTGAATGAGAGTTCCTGTTGCCCCACTTTCCCGCCAACATTTGATGTTTTAAGTGTTTGAGATTTGGGTTGTTGTAGTAGGTGTGTTTTAATTTGCAGTCCCCTGATGACATATGATTGAACATCTTTTCATATGTTTATTTACCATCTGTCTATTTTTTTGATGAGGTGTCTAAGTCTTTTGCTCATTTTGAAATCAGGTTGTTTTCTTATTGTTGAGTTTTAAGAGTTTCTGTAAATTTAGATAGCAATCCTTTATCAGTTAAGTCTCTTGCAAAGATTTTCTTCCAGTCTGTGGCTTGCCTTCTCACTCTCTTCACGTTGTCTCTCGCAGAGCAGAAGTTTTACATTTTAACTGCGTCCAGCTTATCACAAACTATGCCTTTGTTGTTTGGTGTAAAAAGTCGTTGCAAACCCAAGATGATGTAGGTTTTTTTCCTATGTTGTCCTCAAAGAGTTTTTTTTATAGTTTTACACTTTACATTTAGGGCTGTGATCCATTCGAGTTGATTTTTGTGAAGAGTGTAAAGTGTGTGTCTAGATTCATGTTTTTGCATGTGGATGTCCAGTTGTTTTGGCACCATTTGTTGAAAAGGCTGTTTTCACTCCATTCTTTTTTGCCTTTGTTCCTTTGTCAAAGATTTACTGACTGTATTCACGTGTGTCTCTTTCTGGGCTCTCTATTCTGTTCTATCGAGCTTTTCTTTCACCAGTACCACACTGTCTTGATTGCTGTAGTTTTATAATAAATCTTGAAGTTGGGTAGTGTCAGACCGCCAACTTTGTTCTTCCTCAGTATCGTGGTGGCTGTTCTAGGTTGTTTGCCTCTCTATGTCAACTTTAAAATCAGTTTTATAAATACCCACAAAATAATTTGTTGGGATTTTGATTTGGATTGCATTCAATCTACACATCAGTTTGGGAAGAACTCAGAGTTTGACAATATTGAGCCTTCTTACCCATGAACGTGGAATCTCTCTCCATTTATTCTTCTTTGATTTATCTATCAGCTTCAGGGTTTTTTTGTATGTTCTTTTTCAAGTTGAGAAAGTTCCCCTCAGTTCCTAGTATGCTGAGAGTTTTTGTTATAAATGGCCATTGGGTTTTGTTAAATGCTTTTTGTACATCTAATAATGTGATCATGTGATTTTTCTTCTTTACTCTCTTGATTATGTTAATTGATTTTTCAAATGTTGAACCAGACTTGCATAACCTGGGAGAAATCCCACTTGGTTGTGGTTCATAATTCTTTTTATGCATTGTTAGATTCGATTTGCTAATAATTTTGTTGAGGATTTTTCTTTATGTTGATGAGAGATATTGGTGTCTAATTTATAACATCTTTGTCTGGTTTTGTTATTAGGGTAGTGCTGGCCTCATGGAATGAGTTAGGAGGAATTCTCTTGCTTCTGTCTTCTGGAAGAGATTGAAGATAATTGATACAATTTCTTTCTTAAATGTTTGGTAGAATCCACCAGTGAACCCATTAGGGCCTGATGCAGAATAATTCACTGATTCAATTTATTTAAAAGCTACAGGCCTATTGCCAGATTGTCTATTTGACTTATATTTTTTATAAGTATTTAAAATAAATACTTAACTAAAAAGAGGAATACTCATTAAAAGAAATTTGGAAAAAAGAGAAAAGTAGAAACTTACAGCACAAACAACAAATGATGTGTTCCCTTTATGAGTTCCATTGGTTTGACTTACTGCTCTTATTTCTGCACGTTGATTAGAATGTTTGACATGACGTGTCTGACATGTGTCAGTAGGATAATTGGCGTGCAGTTAAAGCAGAAAATGTGAAGAATTGCCTCAACAGTCACATTGCCTTTACATCATCTCAAAAATGCTGTTTTTTATGATATGGTCCCAGACTATATATCTCATTACTTTCCAACATTAACTCTGTTGCCAGTTCTCTGTATTCATCACACTATTTTTAACTATCAGTTAAATACCACTTCCACAGCTTAGTACTGAAGTCCCTTTATGAGCTTTTAATTAATGGATGATTCTCGTAGCCATGTGTCTTCATTGGTACTAGCCTGATAGTTGTGCCAGAAGGTCTTCACCTTGTGCCATGTGATTTTTGCTTTTGTGCCTTTCTTATGTTGTTTCTCTAGTCTGGAAGTGGTCCTTTTCATCTTCTGTTCAAATTAAAGTGTAGCTTAAGTTTAATTACCTATATGAAATAGTCCTCTCTTCTTCCTTCCTTCCCTTCAAACAGCTTTATTGAGTTGTAATTTATATATCATAAAGTTCACTTGTTCTAAGTGTATAATGAGTGATTTTTAGTAAATTTATAGTGTTGTGTGAACATCATCACAGCTCAGTATTGGAACATTTCTGTCATCCCCAAAACATCCCTCATGCTCGTTTAGTCTTGCTCTTATACCCCCAACCACTAAGATGATTTCTGCCTCTATAGATTCACCTTTTGTGGACATTTCATGTAAATAAAATCATACCATATGCATCTGACTTCTTTCACTTAGCAAAATGTTTTTGAGATTTACCCATGTTGTAGCATATATCAATATTTTTTTTCCTTTTTATTGTAGGGTAGTATTCCATTGCATGGATATTTGAACTTTTGTTGTCCATTCACTACTTGATGGACATTGGGGTTGTTCCTGCTTTTTGGCTACAATGAATAGTGCTGTTGTAAACATTGACATACAAATCTTTGTGTGGACATATGTTTTCCTTTCTTTTGAGTAGATACTTAGGAATGGAATTGCTGGGTCATAAGTAAGTTTATGCTTAACTTTTGGTTTTTAATTAAAAAAATGATTTTATTTTTGGAGAGAGAGAGAGAGTACACATGCAAGTAGGGGAGAGGGGCAGAGGGAGAGAGAGAGAATCTCAAGCAGACTTCATGCTCAGTGTGGAGCCTAATGCGGGGCTCAATCCCATGACTGTGAGATCATGACCTGAGCCGAAATCAGGAGTCAGATCCTCAACTGACTGAGCTACCAGGCATCATAGTTTATGCTTAACTTTTCTTTTCTTTTTTTTTTTTTAATGTTCATTTATTTTTGAGAGAGAGAGTGTGAGCAGGAGAAAAGCAGAGAGAGAGGGGGACAGAGGATCCAGAGCCGGCTCTGCATGGATACCAGTGGGCCGGATGGGGGCTCAGACTCACGAACTGTGAGATCATCACCTGAGCCAAAGTCGGATGCTCAACCTACTGAGCCAACCATGAGCCCCAGTTTATGCTTACCCTTTTTTTTTGAAGCTTATTTATTTTTAGAGAGAGGAGGGTGCGTACACATGTGCCAGTGGAGGAGAGGCAGAGAGAGAGAGAGAGAGAGAGAGAGAGAGAGAGAGAGAATCTCAAGCAGGTTCTGTGTTGTCAGCACAGAGCCCGACATAGGGCTTGAAACCACAAACTGTTGAGATCATGACCTGAGCCGAAGTCAGGAGTCACGTGCTTAACCAACTGAGCCACCCAGGCGCCCCATGCTTAACTTTTAAAGAAATTGTTAAACTGTGTTCCAAAGTGCCCATACCATTTTGCATTCTCACCAGCAGTGTGTGAAGGCTCCAGTTTTTCCACATCTTCACCTCATAAGTTTTATCTTGATCTTCTTATGGTAGTTTCTTTTTGTGTCATGCAGTCTCTCTCTCCAAATATTTCCTTAGCTGACTCTCCAGGCACAGCTTATAGATTTTTGTGTTCTTAGAATTTGGAGTTATTTTCATCAAGAATTTTTTGGTTAAATATTGAGGTATTCACCCTCTCTTTTTACTTTTTTCTAAAATATGATGCTAGCCTTAGGGACCAAAGGAGAGATCAAATCTTTCCCCTTTTCCTTTAGATTCTTTTTATATGCTTTTTGATAGACTTTGTGGCATTTTCTTTTTTACTCGAGTTCAGTTAGGCAGTCAAAAAGTAGTATTTCATATTAAATTCCAATAATGTGTAATACCAAAAACATCAGTCTAATGATAGTAAACTCCAAAGACTGTTTTCAAGTTTGGACTTACAGTTTTGAGTTACTCATTACTAGTAATATATATGGTTTGGTCAGTATTTGGAAGCAATAAACACACAAAAACTTAAACCCAAACAGCCTGACTTAGTCCCAGTTTGGCCACTGTGACAAGTTATTTCACCTCTCTGACCTTCATATCTTTTACCTAAGAAACAAGATAATAGTAATAATAGCATAATAGCAGTATCTTCACATTGCTATGAGAGCCACATAAGGAGTTTGCCGGGAAGCCCTTCTGACATGCATCAAAATTGCTAAATGGTGCTGTTACACAGTATTCGACACTCAGAGAGCCTCTAGTAGATAGCTTTCCAACTCTCTATTAACTTTTGTCTGGTAGGTTTTTTTAGCTGTTTTATTTCATTCTCCTGGGTATCTTCTTGAAGATTTCATGTTCTTCTTGGTATGGCTTTTCCCTGTTAATCTGGGGCTGGTGATGATGAGATTGGTGTTGTTTTACTTGGTCGTTACCGTCGACACGAAACTGGAGCACTGTTAAAGGTTATGTAAAAAGCATAACATGTGGATATTTGTAAAGCATTCAGCTAAAATAACAAAAATGTGGTCTATTACATTTTTTTCTGTCTTAGATAATAAACACGTTAGCCAGTGCCTTTACTTGGGAGTTCTGGGAGGGTGTGTTTATTGGTGCATAGCTAAAATGTGGAAGGTGGTTTGTCTCCTATTTGGTTGTTCTATTATTTTGAGATTATCTTTCTAGTGGTTGCCATTAGCCACATATGGATTCCTTACATCCCCTCCAGGTTAAACATTTTCAAGATAATAAAAATAATTGGAACTGAATAAACCAGATTAGTTTTTAATATTCTGGAAGCAGCATCATCTTCTTAAGCTTCATTATTGAAATAAATATTTCAAGTAATGAAGCTTAGGATATCTATATTACTTGAATCCGTAGGAAAAACCTTTTCCCAATTTATCTTAATTCTGGGAAAATCTGGAGGCACTCAGGTGGCTCAGTTAAGTGTCTGTCTTCGGCTCAGGTCATGATCTCGTGGGTCGTGAGTTTGAGCCTCGTGTCAGGCTCTGTGCTGACAGCTTGGAGCCTGCTTCGGATTCTGTGTCTCCCTCTCTCTCTGCCCCTCTCCTGCTTACACACACACACACACACTCTCTCTCTCTCTCTTTCCCTCTCTTAATAGTGCTTAAAATAAGCACTAAAAAAAAAAAAATGATTCTCTCTTCCCCTCTGTCCCTCCCTAGCTCACACACACATATGCCCTCTCCAAAAAAACAAAACAAAACATAACAAAGCAAAAAACAAAGAAAAACATCTGAAAATTCTAGGAAAATCTGTGCTTTTAAAAAAATAATGTCTAATTTTTTTATTTGTATAATTATATAATCTTGATGTTAATAACAATTAAGGTTGAAATATGGTAGTCATGAGAATTTTTTTTTTTTTTTTTTTTTTTTAAATTTTTTTTAACGTTTATTTATTTTTGAGACAGAGAGAGACAGAGCATGAACGGGGGAGGGTCAGAGAGAGAGGGAGACACAGAATCGGAAGCAGGCTCCAGGCTCTGAGCCATCAGCCCAGAGCCCGACACGGGGCTCGAACTCACGGACCGCGAGATCGTGACCTGAGCCGAAGTCGGATGCTCAACCGACTGAGCCACCCAGGCGCCCCGAGAATTTTTTTTTTTAGCGTCAAGAATCTCACTACAGCTGTCAAGAATAACTATTGAAAGTGTTCTTAGATTTTGAAGTTGTTTCCATTAAAGCTATTTTTAGTTAAATATTGGGGTATTTACCTTTTCATCACTCTTTTCTCCAGTGGCCTGCTGGCCTTTGAGGCCAAAGTAGAAATGGAATCTTTTGTTCTTAAAAAATTTTTTTCTTGTGTTTTTCTGTTAGACTTTTAGTATATTTGTTACCTAAACCCAACTGCTCAATCCACTAAGAAGCTCAGAGCTGACTTTGCTACCCACTTCTAGTGATTTTGATATATTAACTTTGTTCCAAGAATTAATTCACTATTCTATTCATACTTCCCTTAACTTACATACTTATTTTATCATACCATACTATTCGTATTTTTTTATGCCACATAAACAGGATAGCATACAGTTTTTCTATAGCAAGACATATCCATTCTTAGCCATCATCTTAGCCATGCATTCTATGCCATCATCATGCAATAAAGCCACAGAGCTCATGAGAGAAGTGGGATATGGAAATAAAACTCAAGCACTTTGTCAGTGACACGTTAAAAGAAAAGAAATCTAATAAAAGGGTAGTAGAGTTTTACACATGTTAAATGGTTGAGAAATACTTAAATAGTATAATAAACAAGCATTTTATCTTGAAGACTTGAATCTTGTTTGTGGATATGGACTTCAGAAGGGTTGTGAGCAATAATGAAGTAGGGAAGGAAGGTGATCTGAAATAAGATGGAAAAGTATCAAAGCAGAGAAGGATGCATGAGGCTGATAACACATGAGGTGAGCTGACCTAGCTACTAGATGTTTGAAGAGTGCAGTTCGTGTGGTTTGCTTCATTAGGCCTGGTTGCCGTTTTCATATTCACCTGGCAGTTTTTTCTACCTGAAAGCATGTAAAAACAAAAGTGACATTCTCATTATACTCAAATTATCCCCTAATACATAAACCGAATTGGAGCAAATATCCTTTTTTCACTGTCAGCATTATAGCAGAAATAAGTGTATAAATAAGAATGTATCTTGGAGAAAGGGATTGGCTTTTTGTCAAAAACTAGCTGTTTTTCTTCACATGATTCATATTATGTTACTGAGAAGTCCAAATGATCACAGAATATTTTCTTACAGGAAACTACATTCTTAATTATGTGGCATCACAACCCAAGCTGGTGCCCTTTGTTATCCAAGCTCTAATTCAAGTCATTGCTAAAATCACCAAATTGGGATGGTTTGAGGTTCAGAAAGACCAGTTTGTCTTCAGAGAAATTATTGCTGATGTGAAGAAGTTCCTTCAGGTAAGAAGGCCTAATTATATTATTAGAACATTGCAAGTTGCTTTTTTGGTTTAGAAAACTTCTTTTCTTAAAGCTGTATGGTTTGTTCTGTGGCTACCAGTACCATATTAATTATGATTTATTGCTTATCCTCTGGGCCCTTTATTTTTTTATTGGCAGTAAATGAGGATCATGCCATTATAAAATTTCCAAACCAGAAGAATGCAAATTATATTAGAAACCATCAGAAAATTAGAAAATACACAAAAGTTAGAAAATTTCAAAAAGACATGTTCTGTCATTTCTAACATGCTAGTCTGTGTGCTACATATACATGAAAAAATCTTTTTTATGTATTACATGATGTAATGCTCATTACATCTCTGTGAAGTGGGTTTCATTTGCAGTGAGAAAACTGAAGCTTAGGAAAGTTAAGTAAATTGCATACGGTTGCACAGTGACCTAGTAAAGCATAGAACTAGCGCTTTAACAAGTTTTCTGACTTAAGAGATATATTTAACGTTTACATCATACCACATTGGCTATATTAGTTTCTCAAGAATATTTTTAGCTTAAATGATTCAAGTTATAGGCACATTTAACTTACGCGAATTCAGATACTTGGACTGCAAAAAATAAAAATAAAAATAAGCCAGAGGACACTAATCTAAATTGTGCTGGTGATTCCACTTGCCTTTCCACAGAGTATCACATGTCCTGAGGTGTGATAGGGGAAATATAAATCTGCTCTTTCCAGTCTCCGCATACCTCTTAGGATGACCGTCCTGCCTTGCTCAGGATGATTCAGATATTTAAAGATACGTATTTTTTCATCCAAACGGTATCCCTAATTGCGAGAAATGTACTTTAGCTGCTGCTCTGCTGCAGAAGCAGTGATCTGTTACAGTTCTTGAGGAAAAACTGGCGGTTTGGATTGAGAGATGGTTCAGTATTGGTTTATTGGCAATTAGGGGCAATTTGGGCTTTCTGAGATTTTACTTCTTACGCAGTATATCCCTGCATAAGCTGTAACTCTACCATATAGTGCAATTCTAGAAACCTCAGAATATGAAACACTAGACTCTGCTGCTTCTCTTTTATTCGTATTGTTTAAAAACCCTGGTTAGCAAATATTTGATCATCTAAACCTTCAGAGAAATAAATGTACTTTTAGCCCTGCGGAGAGCAGCCCTGGGGAAGAGAGATAGTTTATTCAGGGACAAATGAGTTTCTCAGTGTTGAGTTGTGCTCGTAATTTTGGCTAACAAAATACAGCTCTCTCTTGTCATTTACTAAGATCACACACAGCTATCAAGAATCATTGACATAGAGAAGAAAAGACTTCTGAGTTATTGTTTTTTTTATATGTATAAAAATTAATATAAATAGAATAGAATAGAATAGAATAGAATGAAGTCATTCTTGTTGGCTAACATTTCTCGAACCCTCTTTCCAGTGGCTGGTAACTTGAACTTAAGTTGAGCTTTAGTGTGCTTTTGTCAATTTTGGAAAACCAGAAGAAGCAAAATGTTTTGTCTTCCAAGTTTATTAAAGTATCACAAAAAAAAAAAAGCACTTGCTTTCTGGGTAGGACTTAACCTAACCTTGAGTCATGAGAAAGGCAATTGACTTCAATGTTTAAGTACTCAAATATAGTACCACATGGTTCCTTTGGGTATTAACAGCTTCTGTGAATTTTGTACTAAAAATTATTTTAAATTTGCTAAATCTTTAATGGCCTCAAGTTTTGTACATCTTCTTTCTGTTATTGCAGCCTTATTGCTGCCACATTGCAAACATTTATGGCCTTCCTTTCTATATACATACCCAGGAGAGCCTACTGTCCTCTGTGGCAGTCTGTTCACACTGCTGATTCACAAGATACGGAGCAGAATGTAAATCAACATGATACCTCCTTCACTGAGAAAGACTTGCTATGAAAAATATGCCAACTAAATTAAGCAGTGTACTTATTAGGTACTTAGCTGTTTTATATTCTTGTGCAAACTCTTTTATCTGGTCATGAACCAGTACCTAGCCATTCTCGGATTAGAATGAAATTTGCCGACGACCAGCTGGTGGTCAGGGAACAACACTTTGAGGAGCGTTGACCTGGTGTACACAGAAGATGGACGATTCGCTAACAGGAAATCTGTGATTCAGTTCAAACGGTGCAGATTGTTGTGAAGGACCGTAAAGAATTAAAATGCAACAATTGTGGGATGTTTCTTTTGTTTTTTTATCCTGAGATAATAAATAGAAGGAATGGCCAACTATAAAACTAAGACTTGAAAAATTTGTCATCTGTGGTAATGCTTTTTTATGATTACCCCATAATTAGATGTTACATTTTTTACATTTATGCTTCTCGTGTGATTTTACAATAAGGTGATTTGTTTGTAATGGTGCATGTAGAATCTGAATTTTGATTTGAAGGAAGTTTTTGAGCTTAAAACGGAAGCTGATTAAATTAAAACCTTTATAGAGGCTATGAAACTGTATTCCATATTGATAGTCATGTATTTACCCCAGTGCATTGGACACTTTAGATGCCTTCATTATAGATATCATAATAAATGCATACACATGCACTGTTAAATAATATGAAAAGGGCCTAAGTGATCTTATCTGATATTAGATTGAGGGATTTAAATTAATTCCTAAGCTATTTATTAATTATATATTGAGTGCAGCTATCTCAGTAGCCTTTAAGCAAATTTATAGAACTAAAAAACATTTTTGGTTCATGCTCATTCACAGTCTTATGGAAAGTATTAAGCTAAAGTCTTGTATTTTAAGGTTTAGTTTAATATAAGTCCTAGGTGCCGAAAACATTTTGTAGAGTATTGTACAGTTCTAAGGTGGGTGAACATTCTTCCTTAATCAACTCTGTATACCTAAATTTATCCTTGAAAAAATGAACCTGAAATTATTTTTGTGAACCTCATAGCAATTTTTCTACATATTTTAATAGGTATATTATTAAGAAAATGTGATATTTCAGTGTTTAATTATTTGTTTACAGTTACTCAGGGTACACTTGGTTATTTTTCTCCATAGGGTACTGTGGAGCACTGCATAATAGGAGTAATTATCCTTTCAGAGCTGACTCAGGAAATGAACCTGGTAAGCCTTCCATCTAATAGTGACATGAAATTTGCTAAGTAATGCTGGTGCTTTCATATAAAATGTTTGTGTGGCATAAAACTCTGAATAATGGTCTTTCTTTCATTTATTTTATTGGTGGGATAATTGGGTATTGGAACATTTTTATTGTTATTGAAAGTAACAGCCATAGTGTAAAATACTGCAAAGAAAAGGGAATTAGACACGGTCCTTGCTCCATGGCAGTTGGTGAATTGTCCTTGTAGCCTCTGTATATAATAACATACTAACCATAAGAAATAAATTGTATAAAGAGAAACAGGCCCTTATTTGCTTACAAATAAAAGATAGTTTGGTGAATTGATTCTTGACAATGAGTACACAGCAGGACTCCTCAAAGAATAGGCCTCTTGGCACTTTGCCACTTGCTAGCATGGATTTTCACCCTGTACCAAGGAGAGTTTGCAGAAGCTATGCCTCCCCCCAACAGTGCCTTTATGAGCTCAGCAGCTGAGTACATCGTCACCTGTTTCTGTTCACTTTTGTACTTAGTTCTAAACAGAACAAAAGCAGAAGTTGGGTTCTTTGTGGGATAATGTCAAAATAAGGGGGAATGAAGGTAGTATTTATATTTTAAAACTGTTGTCATGTTGAACAGTCTGTGTTTGTGTATATGCATGTGTGTGTGAGTGTGTGTATGTGTATAAATAGGAAAAGCTTACATATCCAGGACCACTTGCCAACTCTCTTTGGAGTGTTCATATAGTTCCTGTGCATAAAAAAAAAGATCACCCAAAATAACTATTTTCAACTTCAGTCCAGAATTAGAAAGTGTTTCTAGTTTTACTGGATGGATATCTTAAATTTAAAGTGCTCTCTTTGTTTATCACAGAACTTACTCCTTGACTCCTCTGCCCTAGTGTATGTAAAGATTTCTGGCCTTAACGGATGTATGCCAGTAGCTATGTATGTATCTCCAGGGCAGATAACAATAGTACCTGGAACGAGTTATTGTGTTAACAGGGATGTTATGACAAGGACTTTGGCTAATCTTATTAGGCTCTATAAATATGTCTAAAGAACTGGAGCTTTCTTTTTTAAAAATACATTTAAAAATAATTTTAGTATGAATATTTTATCTCAGAAGAATGTAGAGAATAGTACAACAACCCCATGTATGCATCATGTAGCTTACACAACCATCAGCTTTTTGCTAATCTTAAAACCAGAATTTTTTTTTTCATTTCCTACTTCATAGCATGATAGGGCTACAGACTGCTCTCGTAGTAAGGGTTTACGAGTGTTTAGATGATTACTGAGACAAGTCTGGGTGATAAAGAATTCTAATAAAAGTGTGATTCAAAGAGCAACCAAGTTTTTTTTTTTTTTTTAATTATCTCAAACTTACGGAAGAATTGTGAGTATAATACATAGAAATTTTTTCTCAGCCATTTGATACTAAGTTTCCAACGTGATCCCTGAATACTTGAGTGTATTTCCTAAATACAAGGACATTCTCCTATGTAATTATAATAAGACCATGAAAATCAGAAAGCTAACACTGGCATATTACTATCATCCTCATATTCTATTTGAGTTTCACCATTTGTCCAAGAAAGGAACCAGTTTGGGATCGTGCGCCTTGTTTGACATGTTCCTCATCAGTCTGGAAAAATTCCTCACTTTTTCCCTCACTTTCATGACCTTGACACTTGTGAAAATTACAGACCTGTTGTTTTGTGAAATGTCCCTCAGTTTGGGATTGCCTGATGTTTCTTTATTATTAGATTCAGATTATGCACATTGGTCAGGAATATCACAGAAATGATAGTGTGTGATCTTCTCATTGCCTCCAGTCAGGAAGTACATGATTTGATTTGTTACATTACTAATGATGTTTACTTTGGTTACTTGATTAAGATGGTTTCTACTAGGCTTTTCCAATTGTAGGTTTATTTTTGTTCTTTGTAAATAATAAGTATTTTAAGACTCTGAAAATACCCATTCCTCACCAGACTTTTAATTTATTCACTTATTTATATCAGTATGGATTCTTGGTTTCCTATTTTATGTAATGGGTTATAACTTGTTACTAACATTATAGTTTGATGCTCAAATTTTGCCAGATTTGGCCAGGAGGAACCCTTTCAAGCTAGCTTCTATGTCTAATGACATTTACTCACCATTTTTGAATATTTTCTTACTTTCTGGCACAAGATGTTCCAAGCTTATCTTGTATAGAACCAAGTGCCTTTTGAAAAAAGCTTCAAGGTCTGAAGTGTGATTTGGGCTTTGTATTGTGGAAAATATATGGCTTTTGTGGACACATTTTACTTAGCCTAATTTTATGGCATTTATCATTTCAGCGAGCATTTGGTAGGTACAGTACTTCTGAATTAGGCAGCAGGGAGATCTGCAATGCATGAATTAAGTCAATGTTATCATTGTTAAATGTGAGCCAGGTAAATTCATAGTGTTAATAACAAGATGGAATTTTTAAAGAAAAGCATCTAAACTTGAGGTTTCCTAAAAGAGGATTATATACTGTCTTGTGTTTTTAGAAGCCAGTCTACTGTTCCTACTGTTCCTGGAGGTTATTCAACAAGAAGTAAAATATCCTTTGCCTACATTGTAGAGGCATAGATGGTAGAAAATAGATGTACAATCCCTCTTCTCAAAAAAATGGATATCTACAAGATTAACCCAAATAAAATAAGCTGATAGGCCTTGAAGATAATTGAAATAAGACTGGATTTGTGTTTTAGCTCTGTTGCTTACTACTTTGGACAAATTTCTGAACATCTTTGAACTTACATATATATATCACTATCTGGAAAGTGAGAATGACACCTTCCGTGGATCTTGTTAAGATTAGATTAACTTCTAGCTCTACGGCCTGGTAAATACAAGTGCTCTATAAACCCAAGGTCGTTCTGTTCCTGTTACAGATACGGTGGTAATGAGAGGTTGGTCTAAGACAATGTGCCTATAAACTTTAATTTTCATGTGTAAACAGAGGATAATACATATTTCACAGGTTACTTTGAGAATTAAGTGAAATAATATGTGAAGAGGACTTCACAAATTACAGTACTGTATGCTACTATTAATTTGTATTAGCGAAAGGGTTTTTTATATTGAGGGAAATATTTTAGGAGAGACAAACTGATTGAAATTTGATTGAAAAGAGGGGAATAATGCTGGAAATGCTAATTTGAATCTTGCATATTGATTACAGATTCCAGTAGCTATTTTCTGGAATCATTTTGTACTTCTGTTATGTTTCATGTTTCTGTAAGTAAATGTGGCATTTAAGTATAGCCTAAATTGTATGATGGGGCTTAGCAAGTATCAGATAATCAGTTTTGAGATCACTGCTTTTTTTTAAATCTATAAGCATTAGTAAAAGAAAATGGTTTATTTTCTTCTATCACATAGCAAAAGGAATGCTATAGTGACTGTAGCCCATGGTGTTAATGATCACGTGGGTATCAGACTTCAACTTTGTTTGCTGTTTGCTCTTGATAAATGGAAGATTTAATGGCATTAAATAGTATAGTGTTGACCCTATATTTATTTTTTTATTAACATTTTTTTAAATGTTTATTTATTTTTTAAGGAGAGACAGAGTATGAGTGGGGCAGGGGCAGAGAGAGAGGGAGATACAGAATCGGAAGCAGGCTCCAGGCTCTGAGTTGTCAGCACAGAGCCCGATGCGGGGTCTAACTCACAAACCATGAGATCATGACTAGAGTGGAAGTCAGATGCTTAACTGAGCCACCCAGGCACCCCTGCCTTGGTTTCTTTATAAAACACCAAGGATATATGAACCAATGACATTTCTAGTGTATAAGAGGAATACTATTTTTGTATGAAGAATTTTTCTATGGTAACTGAATCACAGAAAGTTAGAATTTGAAGATTATTTTAGAGATTTGTCATTTTACATATGGAATCTGAGGAATAGGGAAGTTGTTACTCGCCTCTTGTGAAATGGTACATGGTTCAGGAGTTGATAGTCATAGTATCTGTTACTTAAAAAAATTTTTATGTTTTATTTTTGAGAGAGAGACAAGACCAAGCGTGAGTGGGGAAGGGGCAGAGAGAGAGGGAGACACAGAATCCGAAGCAGACTCCAAGCTCTGAGCTGTCAGCACAGACCCAGACAAGGGGCTCGAACCCATGAACTACGAGATCATGACCTGAGCTGAAGTTGGACGTTCAACTGACTGAGCCACCCAGATGCCCCACTACCTATTTTTTAATAATCTGTGTTCATATTGCCTCTGAAAGTATGGTCAGTTCTGGTTTTTAATTTGGGGATTGGTAGGGTTTGTAGAAAGAGCACGGAATTGAAACAGTCCAGAAACTTGGGTTCTAACTGTGGGTCTGCCATGAACTTTTTGAGTAACGTTAGGCAAGGCACTTATCTCAGTAGGTTCTTAAAAGCTCTTTTAAGTCTGTATGCTTCTTTAATCATTATTTCCATTCCTTTTCTTGTAAAGTTTTGCTTTGCTGTTTGGTAAGTCTGATTAAACCATCTTGATCTTTTTAGGTTGATTATTCTAGACCTTCAGCAAAACACAGAAAAATAGCTACCTCATTTCGTGACACTTCTCTCAAAGACATTTTAGTGCTAGCATGCTCTCTTTTAAAAGAGGTAAGTTATTCAGTAATTCAGTATCCTACTTAGGGTATTTAGGAGATTTAAGTTCCAAAAGAATTTCAAATGAATCCCCCTTCCCCAACCCCCATTCTGTCTTTGGAAGAGTTGCTGTGAACAATCTTAATTTCAGTACAGTAGATTTCTACAGATCTGTAAGAGGTTTCCAAAAAATTCACTTTTATTTAATAGGGATATAATAAAACAAAATCCAAAGGGAATTTAGTAACCCATCTTTAGGTAGTAGTTTCATTGCCTTCCTACTAATAGAGTATTTATTGTAGAAGCTAATTGAGACTTAGTTTATTTTAGTTGCTTGTATTTTAATGGGATGCAGATGAACAATGAAATGAGAGTAAGTTTTCCTAATTCATCTACTATTGATATTTATTCATAGGTGAGCCAAGACAGTTAGCTTTAATAATTTCTTTGGGAAATAATACTTTTCCCATTTGCTACTTGGTGCCCTGTTCGAGCATTAGGGATAGTACAATTCATAATTACATTGTGTTTGCTTATAATATAGGGATTCCACCATGCTATTTAAGCTTTTTAATTGGTGTTGTATAGCATTTCCCAAAGTATGTTCCAGTTAGCAGGAGTTGCTAATTATTTCAGTTCTGTGGTATAGTAACATGATAACTTCTAGAGTTAGCCGGACGGAAAGACCCTTTATTATTTTTTCAATTAAATTTTTAAAAATGTTTATTTATTTTTGAGAGAGAAAGCCTGAGTGGGGGAGGGGCAGAGAACAAGGGGGACAGAGGAGCTGAAGGGACTGTGTACTGACAGCTCAAGCTAATGTGGGGCTCGAACTCACAAACCATGAGATCATGACCTGAGCTGAAGTCTCAACCCACTGAGCCATCCAGGCTCCCCGACCTTCTATTATTTAAAAATTTTTCTTTTTGTATGGAAAATTTTAACATATACAAAAGAAAGTGGAAGAGTATTATGAACTCCCTTGGACCAATGAACCAATTAAGCAGTAACAACTCATGACTAGTCTTGTTTCATCTCTGTACTTTTCTAACAACTTTCCTTTTTTGTGTGTTATTCTTTAAGCAGAATCCTAACCTTCATATCATTTCCTCCACAAATATTTCACAGTGTGTCTTTAGTAGATATATCTATTCTGGTTGTGTCAGAATGGATATTTGGGGTTGGGGGTTCAGGAAGTGGGGTATGGTCAGGATTATTCTCCAGAAGTTTGTTGAGTGTCTTTCATTCAGACAGCTTGACAACCTTTGTTAGCTGAATGTGGATCATTTATATGTGAAGTTCCCCCCACTTGAAGAATAGTATATTTTCAGCTGTTCTAAGCAACCTTTGAGCTAATAAATCCCATAGATTTATACATTTGTGCTGTGTAAAGTATTTGTCCTTGAGTTACTTTTTATAACTTTAGAAGATGACCTACAGTTTGCAGTTAAGTGTAAAAAGTCTTATTCTCATTTGAGAAAATAAAACCTGAAAATAGTCTATTGTAGATTTTTGTTGATAGTGATTTTACAACTTTTTCTAATGTATACAACAACATAACTTTGCAAACTTTTTTTCCTAATTCTAATTTGGCATTGAAGAGTTATTTACATTAGTGAACTGAGAATTTGTTTATTGACATGTTTCCTAATGTTTTACTTGACTTTCAACTTTTTTCAGGTGTTGGCCAAACCTTTAAATCTTCAGGATCAAGGTCAACAAAATCTAGTAATGCAGGTCTTGAAACTGGTCCTCAACTGCCTTAACTTTGACTTCATTGGCAGTTCAGCAGACGAATCTGCCGATGATCTTTGCACAGTGCAGATTCCAACAACCTGGAGAACAAGTAAGAAGAAAGTTTAGTGTGAGACATGGCAGAGTAAAAGGCACAGAATTAAGAAGTAGAGTTGCCACATGTGCAGTTATCTCTAGTTTTTGTTAGACAATCAAAAAATTCAGAAAGATTTGTAACACAAGATAGCTGCTGATACCCAGCAGTGAAATCTGTTTTCTCTAATTCATATTAAAGGAATTTCCATATTTTGATATTGGAAAATAGGAAAGATAGTTCTAGAGTTAGGGGGAAACAGATTTGGGAAGGAAAATGAAGAGTTCTGTTTTGAAATGTTCAGATAAAGTGGGAAAGGCTATAACGCTCGGCAAGAGAAAACATAGTTTTCAGTGTTAGGAAGAGAATGAAATTAGAGTAACTGACTTAGCAGAGCAGAATTGCAACTTCCTCTCTTACAGAGAAGGATACCAAGAAAAAGCAAGGTGATCTGCCCTCACACATTGTAGAAAGATGATGGCACTAGGGTATTCCTGAAGTCAGAAGTGAAGAACAGGGCTGAAAGGGCTTGGTAAAAAGTCTGTATTCTGCACAAAGTCCCCAGGATCTTCTCTACCACCTGTGCAATGAGGTGACCACCTTTTCCCTTTTCTTCCCGTGTGCACTTCCCTCTTATCTCCCAAGAGCAGACCTTTTTTCCTTGAGAAATTAAACTGGATATTCAGGGATTTAGATACAGTAGAGAAACACTACAGATTTTGTGAAAACTTCTAATATGGAAGTTCTGTTTTGAACTGTTTTAATCAAAACAAACACTTAAAAGAGACCTGGTATCCTTGGTATCATGGTGAATACATGAACTAACAAATGTAATAAAATTGCACAGACTACACACACACATACACACACACACACACACACACACAGACCCATACATACATACATGAGTACATGTAAAAATGGGAAATATGAATAAGATTGATGAATTGTATCAATGTGATTTCCTGATTGTAATACTGTACTGCAGTTTTGCAAGAACTTGCCTTTGGAGGAAGCTGAATAAAGTGCTCATGGAGTCTCTCTGTATTGTTTCTTGCAAATGCAGATGCATCTATAATTACCCCAAAAAGTTTCTGTTATTTTTTTCAAAAGGAGAGTTTAGTAGAAACAAAGTAAAGAGTAAGAGTGAACTTCAGAAAAGTATAGTTAATATCCCCAGGGAGATAAGAAAAGGGAACACATCCCTGAAACAAAAATAGGATATTGTTTTAAAAAGGCAAGTTCAGAAAATGTTCCAAGTATAAAATACAGCTGCCAAAATAAAACATTTAGTAAAAGAGTTGGAAGGTAAAGTTAAGGAAATATCGCAGAAAGTAGAACAAAAAAGAAAACAGAGATCTGATACGAGAAAAGAAAAATACAAGAATGTTAGAGCATGAAACTAGGAGATCTGGCATCTGTTAGGAGTTTAAGAAAGAGGATAGGGGGGAAAAAACTCAGAAGAAAATTTGCAAACAGATAATATCAAAAAAAGTTCTCAGCACTGAAACATAAATTTTCAGATTGACAGGTCCCATCAAGTACCTATCATCATGAATGAAAAAAATAAATGCTAAGCTTCACAATTATAATCATATGGGAATAATGATGATAAAAAGATCCTAAAATCTAACAGAGATGAAAAATAAGTTGCTTACAAAGGATTGGGGTTAAGAATGATAATAGACTCCTCACTATTAGCACTGGAAGCTAGAAGACAATGGAGTAATCTGCCCAGACTTCTGAAGGGAAATAATTTTCAAACTAGACTGAAATGTAGAACTAAGGCATTTTCAGACATGCACATCCTCCTGGAATTTATCCTTTATGTATATGCTCTCTGAAAGTTACTTGATATACAAACCAAGAATGTGGAAGGTAAGGGGTTTGTGAAAAAGGAGCTTTAACACAAGATGACAATGAGCAGACATAAAAAGAAGATAATTGTTTAACAAATTTAGAAACAACCAGTCCCAAGTTGAAGGCTTTAGGAGGTAGGGTAGGGGTGGGAATGGAAATTATAGGTTATTTGAAGCAATTGATCATGTGGAAAATAGCATAAAGAACATTTTACAAATCGGTTGAGCATTTGGAAGGAATTAGTGACAGATCTACAACTAATCGCAAAAAAGAGGCTATGATTAAATCCAGAGAGTGTTAGAAATATAATTATAGGGTACTCCTTGGCTCAGTTGCTAACATTATATAGCCATAATAAATGTAAACACTTAGAATTGATTTAATCCCAAATAGTTAATAATACTGGATGGTTGTTGAGAGAGGACAGATTGTGGTATGGGCTAAAGCCTCATCAGTTGTAACAGGAATTTATTTGATAGTTTAAGTAAAACAAAGAATTATTCATATAGCTTGTTATTTGGAAATATGTATGTAAGTGTAGATAAGAGTTGAAAGGTACTTGGAATGGGGTAAGGTATAGCTGTTTTTTATTATACACTTTTTAATATTCTTTTTGATACTGTTTGCATTTTTAAACATTTATATTACTTTAATACAAATGACAATAGTGAGAAGATTCTCCCAGTAAGAACTGTAGATGCTTCATAAAAATAAGCAGCATTTTAGCTAATTGGTTTCTATCTCTGTATTATTTCATCTTTCAAAGGAAAATAGCTAGGAATTAAAAGGAATTAAGAAGGTATTAAGCCTAACTGGAAAGAGTGGCCACATGCAGAGGTCTTGGAGTTCTCATTTGTGTGATAAAGTCTTACTGGTTACGTTAAGAATTGAAGTAACGCTATAAGAAAATAATTTTTTTTCAGTTTTCCTGGAACCAGAAACATTGGATCTTTTCTTCAATTTGTATCATTCACTTCCACCACTACTATCTCAATTAGTAAGTAAAACTCACTCATTATTTCATTAAAAAGTATCTATGATCTTTATCGAATGGTAGTATATATTTATTGTAAAAATTTACATTCTTGATTGGGTTTACCTCTCAAGAAATTCTTACGTCTCCTGGGATTTATATTACTTAAGCTGTTCGTCCAATTCTGTGTAAGTCACCAGTGCATTCCATTTGATGGGTGAACCCAGAACCTCTGACTCTTGATTTAGCTCCTGCCCAGAGCCAAGAAAACCTGTCAGCCTCTAAGTGTACCTTACTTTCTACCCAGTCCCCGTCCCTTCTTCTGGGCCTCAGTCCAGTAGTTGGCCATACCATCTGTTACCTTCCCTATTCCTCCCCTCTCTCTAACTCTTCTTCAACCATCCATGCCCTAGGCTTGCCAGGCAGCCCCCATCAGTTATCTCTGACTGAGAAACAAAGGGGATCTGCTCATGTGATTTTGTGTCCATCACTCCAGTTCATTTATTTTTTGAATTAAATTCTATCATGTACTTTAAAAATCTTAAAACTCTTTGGTTATAGAGTAACTTTGAGACTGTGAACCTGTCTTTGTGGAATCTACAACAGAGACCAGGCAAGACTGAAAAAAAAAAAAGGAAAAAGTTGTCAGTTTAATATCTAAGCTTATAGATGTAAAGTTGGGGGATTCTGAAATTGCCATTTCATGAATAAAGATACTACAGACTTAAAGTACAAATCAGTGGTGTATTTGTTTAAATCTGTTATTGCCTAGAAGGGAGGAATAGACTTACAAAAATACTCTGCCTCTTTTTTTTTTTTTTTTTTTTTTTTTTTTTAAAACTTGTCTGCTCTCCCATCTAGAGTTTAAAGATTGTGGTTTTTAAACTGGGTTCCACAGGACACTCATGTTTCCAGATGGTGCCACAGAGTTTCAGGCTTCTGTCTTTTAACCAGAATAGTTTTGTTTTTAATTGTTTAAAAACCATGGTTTCATGTATAATTATGTTTTGGAATAAAACAAACAAGCTACTGGTGCTTAAAAAATTAAGTGGGGAACAACTGCTTTAACAGAAAGTAACTAGCATTTATTGGGCATGACCTACTATAAGGTGCTTATCTCACCTCATCCTCAGAGCGGCCCTGCAGGGTAAGTGTTATTATCCTCACAATGTTGACAAGGAAACAGACCCATACTGGCTTAAAGGAATTTCTTTAGGGCAGCAAACTAAATAATGAAGCTGAGATTCAAACCCAGGTGTTTTTGGCCCCCAGACCCTGAGTATTGTTTTGTTTTGTTTTGTTTTGTTTTGTTTTGTTTTGTTTTGTTTTGAGAGAGAGAGAGAGAGAGAGAGAGAGAGAGGCAGAGAGAGAGGAAGGGAGAGAATCTTAAGTAGGTTCCATGCCCAACATGGACCCCAATGCAGGGCCTGATCCCACGACTGTGAGATCGTGACCTAAGCTGAAAACAAGAGTAGGACGCTCAACTGACTGAACAACCCAGGAGCCCCATCCTGGATATTTTTGATACACTAGTGGTTCCCAAACCTTCTACACACCAAAATTGCCTGAGGAGTTTTTGGTTTTTTATTTGTTTAAAACAGTAAGGACTGTGGCCAACTAGAGAACATCTAAAAAGGCCGTCCTCTGATTCTTGTCCATGTTCTCACCTTTGTTAGGAGAGCCAGACATTATGTAAAGTCTCTTAATTGAAATATTTAAATATTTAGCCACTAATTCTATTTTTTTTTTTGTTTTATAAAGTGGGCAAACAAACATATGTGGACCAAAACAAAACTTATGAGGGCCGTTTGGCCTGAAAAGTTGCCAGTTTTGGGCCACTCACTTAATGATCAAACAGGCTTCAGATGGTTTTCAGTAGTAGAATTAAGAACCCAAGTAGTAAAATTGTCTGGTAAAGTATTAACTTTTGGAAGATAACTAGACCATTGATATTTTTTTTGGAATTTTTATAGAATATCTGATATTTCCAGCAGTATTCTCCAAATTGTGTCTCAAGATATTAATGGATGGTATGGGTAAGATGTACCATCACCAAATAAATTTGGGATATGCTGGATTAAGTAAAGTTACACCAAGTTACACTGAAGTAAAGTTCCCCCACTTACAGGATACCACAGTACAGAATGTACAGTATTTCTTAAACATACTCTACCACAAAACCATATTTTAATTTTGGTAGAACACCTGTTTTATTGGTTCATGAACAGAGGTGGGCATAAGAAGCAACTGGGAGCCTTTTGAGTATGTCCAAGTTGCTCTGGCATACATATATGACAATATATTAAAAGAGAACACACACAAACAGAAATTTTAGTGGTGGAGTTAAAGGGTTATGGGTAGTGATGGTGACTGATGATGTGTAGCTTTCAGGGTTCCTAGATTCTATAATGCTTTTGTATCACAAAAATTAAAAAATATTTTTTATGTAAAGACTCGTGCTCCTTACATGTGGCCATAGTTACTTTTAAAATTGAAATGAATTTTGTTGTTCCTATTTTTAGGCACTTTCATGTTTAGTTCAGTTTGCTTCTACAAGAAGGTCCTTATTTAGCAGTCCTGAACGTGCCAAGTACCTTGGTAATTTAATTAAGGGAGTAAAAAGGATACTTGAAAACCCTCAGGTATTTATGAAGTAATTTAATTAATACTTAGTATATAGAAATACAGTTTTTCTGCTGAAAGGTGTGTAATAAACTCATGATTTGATTATGATTCTGGAAGAAACATGAACTGTCATATCCATCTTCCCTTGATCTCATTTATAGTAGAAATGGACAGTTTTTAAAAATGGATGCTTTCCTGATACACTTCTGTGTTCTTCCTTTTTTATTTTTTTCCATTTTTTTTTTAGGTGAATAAGAATAGAAGGTATATATCTTATTATGCTTCTGCTTTACACCATTGTACTGCATTTCTTTGCTTGCTTGTACTTCTTAAATTACTAAAGTAATTAATTCGGAGTTATATCTACCTTCTGAAGACTTAATATAAATCTGAATGTTAATATTGGAGTAAGTGGCTTTAAATTTTGAAATTATGTCTTTTTGCCCTCTTGTGGACAAATAAGAGTTTGTAGATTTAAAAACCTTTCCTATACATTAACTGCAGTGTTCATTTCAGAGAATTGCAAAGCCATTATTAATTAGTGATTTTGACTGCCTCGATAACATGTTTTGTTTTGCTTTTTATTTTGTCTTTGGTTTAACATATGGATTTTAAAATGTTAAATGATTTAATGAGATTTATCTGTCTCTTAGTTACTAATAACTTTTGAGAGGACATATAGTACCTGTACATAAAGAAAATTTGCTTGCTAGCTAAGGAGCAATTGATTTTGTATGTCATTCTCAGGAGTATTTTAGTATTTTAGGTGTTATGCTATTGCTTTATTTTTTCAATGATAGTGGAATTAAGAAATTTACATGTCTTGTTGATAAATGGGATTTTACTAATGTATGTCAAAATTTTTAGTTGTTTAACTCACTGTCATCAATTAGTATGTGAAAGATAATATGGTAATATCAGATAATTGTTTTAACTGGTTTTCCAGCCTCCTCATGTTCATGTTTCATGTCTGTAAAAGTTGGCTTGAGTATTATATTATTTTAGAATTACAATCATGTAGTAAAAGATCTATTAGTATGAAGTATCTTTTTGTAATTTGTCCTTAATAATTAGATACTGTTTTATATTTTCTTGGAGCCCATATGAATGAAATTTCTTAGAAACTCTTTGAGTATTAAACATATACTCTTTGAAGTTTCTGTCATGCCAGCTACAATGCAAACAAAATGTTCAAACTTTTATAAAGATAACACTGGTGTCCTGTCTTCAAGGAGCTCTCACAGACAACTGGGGGGCCTCTTTCTTGGTCTTCCTTTTTAACCTTTCCTTCTCTGAGGTTACTTCTGTGTCTTATAGTACTTCTGTTAGACTTTCTGCCCTACGTTGTAATAATTGTTTTGAATGACTTTACTTAGGGACAAGGAGTTGCTTGAGGGCTCAATGCCTATAGGTACTCAATAAATATTTATTGAATTAAAAGAAATTTCTGTTGTGTATGCACAAATACCATTTAAGTTCATCAGTTGGTATTGCTCTTTTCCAGGGTTTCAAGAACCCATTCTTAATTTTCATCTTAAATATTTTTCAAGTCTTCTACTGACTTGTGTTTAAGCCACAGTACACATACATGTGCACACACACAGACATGTACGCACACATGCAAATTTTTTCTGTAATACACTGGGTTCCTAAACATGATTTAGTCATCACAGAGGAAAGCTTTTTCCAGATCCTCTACTTTGGATTCCTTATTTTAATCATTGATGCCAACATTAAATCCAACAGGAATCATTTGTTTTCTTTCATTAATGATGTACTCAGGTGACACAAAGTACCATATGTACCCATGAAAACTGGAAAACTTAATAAAATACTCTTGGAATTTTAATGATAAGTCATTAGCTTGGTTTGTTTTTAAGTATTTTAAAAAGCCTTTCTTTTTGTCTCATAATTTAGGGTTTGTCTGATCCAGGTAATTATCATGAATTTTGCCGATTTTTGGCTCGTTTAAAGACAAATTATCAGCTGGGAGAATTAGTTATGGTGAAGGAATATCCTGAAGTTATCAGATTGATTGCTAACTTTACCATTACTAGCCTGCAGGTAAATAAAAACATATAATTGATGTTAAACAGTAGATACTTTTTAGAACAATTTCTTGGTAAGAGATGGTGGGGACTTTTAACATTTGTTAGAGTGCTTTGCTAAAAATACTTATTCCAGGGTTTTAGGTGAAAGTTCATTGTAACATAATAAACATTTAGAGGCTATCTGAGTATCTACTAAAGAATAAGTTGAGAAGCTATAGTAAAAAATTTTTTTTTAATGTTTATTTATTTTTGAGACAGAGAGAGACAGAACATGAATGGGGGAGGGTCAGAGAGAGGGAGACACAGAATCCGAAACAGGCTCCAGGCTCTGAGCTGTCAGCACAGAGCCCGACGCGGGGCTCGAACTCACGGATGGCGAGATCACGACCTGAGCCGAAGTCGGCCGCTTAACCGACTGAGCCACCCAGGCGCCCCTATAGTAAAATTTATGTGAAGAAATAAAAGACATTTTTTAAAGTTTTTTTGGAAAATTCTTTTTATAAGTTGGGGGGGGGAAGCTTTAAAACCACATTTTCCACATGATATGAACTCTGAAAAATATTCATGGAAAGATTAGAAGGAAGCACACCAACTTTTAATAGTGATCACCCTTGGGTGGTAGAATGAGAGATTATTGGTTTCTTGTTTATGCTTTTTTGCATTTATTTACAAAATTTGCTATGTTAATGATGATTGGTTATATGATCAGAGTAAAAGTTAATTGTAAAGTCTGTGTTTAGTAATTTTGTTTAGAAAATCTGTGTTTAGTAATTCTGTCTTATTAATTCTTAATTCTAAGAAGATATGTCATTTTAAATAACGTTTGCTTTATTTCTTTGTAGCATTGGGAATTTGCTCCCAACAGTGTTCATTATTTATTAACTCTGTGGCAAAGGATGGTAGCATCAGTTCCTTTTGTGAAATCAACTGAGCCCCACTTATTAGACACTTATGCACCAGAAATCACGAAGGCCTTTATCACTTCTCGCTTGGAATCTGTTGCCATAGTTGTGAGGTATTGAAAACTAAATGTTTCTGTTGTATTTTTATCTTTTGCATCTTAGAATTTAAAAAATTTGAGGTATAATTTACCTAGTGTAAAATCACCCTTTTTAGTGAATAGGTCTATGAGTTCTGACACGTGCATATAGTTGTATAACTACCATTACAGTCAAGATAGAGACTAGTTTCATCACACCAGAAAGTTCTTTTGTGTCCCTTATAGTCAGTCCTTTCTCCACCCTCAGGCTCTGGCACTTACTTACTTGTTCTGTTTTCCTATAGTTTTTGCCTATTTAGAATGCTGTATAGATATAACATATAGCCTTTTAGTTCAGCTTCTTTCACTTGACATAATGCATTTGAGATTCCTCCATGTTGTATCAGGAGTTCTTAAAATTTATTGCTGAATGGTATTTCATTTCCTGGATATATCAGTTTGTTTATCCATTCACTCGTTGATGGACATTTGGGTTGTTTCCATTTTTGTCAATTATGAATAAAACAGCTATAAACATTGCTGTGCAGGTTTTTGTGTGAACGTAAGTTTTTATTTCTCTTGGGTAAATGTGTAGGTGGCAGATTTCTGGGTTGCATGGTGAGTGTATGTTTTACTTTATAAGAAACTGCCAAACTGTTTTGCAAGGTGGCATTCCCACCAGCAATGTATGAGAGACCTAATTGCCCTTTATTCTCATCGGCACTTGATATTGTCAGTTTTTTTTTTTTAATTTTAGTCATTCTAATAGGTGTGTAGTGGTACCTCATTTGGGGTTTAATTTGCATTCTCTTAATGACCAATATTATTTACCATTTGTATATATTATTTGGTAAAGCACCTGTTAAATTTGTTGCCCTTTTTTAAAATTGGGTTGTTTATTATATTGAGATTTAAGAGGTCTGTATATGAGATCACAAATCTTTTTATTGTATGTGTTTTGTAAATATTATCTTTTAATCCATAGCTTGCCTTTTCATTTCCTTCACAGTCTTTCGAAGAAGTTTTAGAGTTAAGTGAAGTTCAGTTCGTCTTTTATTTTTTCTTTTACAAGTTTTATAGTTTTAGAATTTACATTTACTTCTGTGATCCATTTCGAGTGAATTTTTATATGAGATAGCTTGAAGTTATTTTTTGTTTTTTGTTTTTTTTATGGGTGACCAATTATCCCAGCATCATTTGTGGAGAAGACTATCTCTTCTCCATTGTATTGCCTTTATACTGTTTTCAAAAATTAATTGACCACACGTGTGCTTTCTGGGCTCTGTTCTCATTAATCTATATATTTTTCCTTCTGCCAGTACCCTGTCTTGAATACAGTAGCCCTATAAGCTTTGAAATCAGGTAGTGTGAGTCTTTTACCTTGGTTTCCCCTTTTCAGTTGTTTTGGTTTTTTTACTTCCTTTGCTTTCCCATGTAAACTTTAGGATTGTCTTGTATCTATTAAAAAATCTTGCTGAGATTTTGATTAGGATTGCTTTAAATTTGTAGATTAACCTGGGGGAAGAATTGATACCTCGGCAGTATCAGGTCTTTCAGTCAATAATCATGTTTATCTTTTAATTTATTTAGCTCTTTTGTGATTTCTTTGCTTAGTGTTGTGTTGTATTAAGCCTTCAAATTTTATATATGTTTAATTAGGTTTAATGAATTAGATTTTTTTCTGATTTCTTTGGAACATGCAGTTTTTTAAATGTCAAGTTCCAATTGTTCATTGCTAGTATTTAGTAATGTGGTTGAGTTTTGTATATTGACCCTGTTATGCTAGGACCTTGGTAAACTCATCTGTAAGTAATCGTAGCTTGTTTTATGGTTTCTTTGGGATTTTTCATGTGTACAATCATGTCGTCTTCGAACATAGGTATTTTATCTCTTACTTTCCAATCCATTTGTCTTCTTTTTCTTTATCCGTGATGGAATTTTTGTTTAACATAAAGTTTATTTGTAGTGAATAGAAGCTTATCACATTTAAAAAATGTATATCACATCCTAATGTTGGCTGTGAACTTGTTCTTATATATTTGCAGAGATAATTTAGATGATCCACTGGATGACACTGCTACTGTGTTTCAGCAGCTGGAACAGTTGTGCACTGTCAGCAGATGTGAATATGAAAAGACGTGCACTCTTCTTGTACAGTTGTTTGACCAAAATGCGCAGAATTACCAAAAGCTTCTTCATTCAGCTTCTGGGATAACTGTGGACATGGCAATTCAGGAAGGTCAGTAAACTTTGTATGACTATATATGGTATTATGTTGAATTTTAAGTAGCTTCATTAATCACTTTAATACTTTTACTGCAAATTATTTTTATGTATTTCCCCCAATTCCTCGTCCTCTAATAAGCCATTAATTTTGTTAGCCTTCTGGGTATTTTGGTTGCCTGGTGGTTAATTTTCAGTTCTCATTTATAAGATACATGGGAAGTATTTCTCTGGAATCGGTATCAAGGAAAGCTGATAATGGTATTTGAGTAGAGTTCATTAACTTGTAACTATCTTTTAACTAATCATGTTTTCTTCTTTGCTGTAGTTGACTGCAAATTCAAAGCCCAATTTCATCCAATAAAAAATTGTATAATACCTCATTATGGTTTTGCATTTGTGTATTATCCTTCACTATGGCTTTAGTTTACTATTACATTTGAATCCTCACTTTCCTCATTATTTTTCTTTAATGCTTTATTGAAGGAGGGTTTATTTATTTCTGAATGTCCCTTTAAATCCTTTCAGGAACATTGCAGGGAATAAAATTAAATAAATATATTTTTCACATTTTTAAAAAATGAAATGAAGATGAGAATGGAACTGACTTTATCCATTTCTAAAAGAAGACACTTTAATTAAGGTTCCAGAATGTTTTTTCTTTTATGTTTTTTTCCTTTTATTGTTTCGGGAAGTGAGTGGTAAGGGATGATAGACTCCGTGATTTCCTATGTAAACTCTTTTCAAAACATTGTTTAAAAGATTATCTTTTACTTTTATATAATGTCTTAAAATGTCTTTTATTATCTGTTTTTGTTTTTGTGTTTGGAGTCACACATTAAAAAACTGCTGACGGGCTACATAGTGGAGTAGTTAACCTCTACTTCAAATAATCTCTCTTATTAAGATCTCATTATTTATAAATTAAATTAAGGAGCAATATTTTTGCAGCATTTTAGTCTTTTCATGGTTGATTTCTTCCGTCAGAGTTTTTGAAATTATTAAATATTAAATACGTACAAAAGGCTGTGTATATATATTGAGACATGGTGACTAGCAATAACAAACAGCATCACACAGCATAAAGAATAGGTCAGTATCAGTATCTTTGTTGTTCCCATTGTTTCTCTGTCCAAATCTATCTTTTCTTCCAGCAGAAAATACTTGGAATCTTGAATTTTGCATTTATCAATTAGTGCCTTTTGTTATTCATAGTAGTACTGCGTGTGTGTGTGTGTGTGTGTGTGTGTGTGTGTGTGTGTGTGTATGGGTATATACAGATACATATATATATATATATATTCTGGAAATAATTCATGGTTTTGCAAATTTCTGAACCTTATACAACTGTATACAATGAAACTGCATTCTACAACTTGCTTTATTTTTTTTCCTCAGTATTGCATTTATGAGGGTTTGTGTTGATGCTATGGCTGTAGTTCCTTGATTTGCACTGCCACTGTTGTTTGAATATACCAAATTTATTTATACATTTTCTTGTCAGTGGATATTTTTATTTTTTCTACTTTTTGCTAATGGAATGAGTGCAGCTGTGTAAAGATTGTTATGTATATCCATTACATAGTTTCAGTAGAATGATGCCAAACTCGTTTACAGAGTGATTTTCTACTTTACTTCCCACCCACCCTCACATAGATCTTTGCCAACACCTCATAATGTTAGACTTAAAATTTTTACCAGACTAGTTCAGGTAATATACCTCATGGGTATTTTAGTTTTTTTCTCATAATTAATGAAGTTTAGTATTGTTTTATGTTTGTTGACTGGTATTTGTGTCATTATCAATGACATATATTTATGATTTTTGTTCAGTTTTCTACTCACCATTTGGATTATTAGTTTATCTTTTACTGATTGAATTCTTTTTGTGTTTTTGATGCTAACCCTTGATTTGAATTGTAAATATTGTCCCCAAGTTTGTGATCTGCCTTTACATGTCACTTTAATGTATCTATTCTCTTAGTTATTTTTCATATCAAACTTCATTTTAATTAAATCACCTAATCTTTTTAAAGAGGTAATATGTCCCCATTATCCAGAAAAAATAAATTAAAATGTGTTTCTGTTTCAGTTCTATGATCTGTCCTCTTGTTCTTCACTCTATGTAGCAATTTTTACTAGTTTTGCGTATATTTTCAAAGTTTCTGCATGCATATACAAACAACTATGAATTTATAAATTCTTATCCCTCTTTATTTACTTAGGATGTGGTATACACCCTTAGTGTTCTACTCTTGCTTTTTCTTTCATTTAATAGTGTACTTTATAGCTATTTTCAAATTTAGAGAATGCTTATTTTTTATAGATGCATAATATTTTATTCTTACTGTATCATTATTTAATCATTCTTTCTACCATTGAAAGTCATTAGAATTATTTTTCACCTCCAGCTATTAAAATTAATGCCATATAGATTAACCATGTATATATGTCATTTTACGTGTGTACAAGTATATATAGAAGATAAATTGCCAGAGTAGAATTACTATTGGCTAAAAGGGTAAATATTTATAACTTTTATAGATATTGCCAAATTACTTTTGGAAAGGACTATGTCAATTTACTTGTCCACCAGCTAGCTATCTATGGGAGTGTTTCCGTATTGCCTTCACAGGATAATTTTACCAGGCTTTTGAATTCTTAGCAATTGTATAGGTGAAAAATGGTTTCTTAGTATAATTTAATATTCTCATATCAGTTAGGCATTAAGTTTATTTAAGACTATTTAGTCTTGTTTTTCTGTAATGACATGTTAATTTCTTTGCTGTTTTTTGGGTGTTGGTCCTTACTTTTCTCACTGATTTTTTTTTATAAGAGCTCTTTGTATTTTAGAAAAATGAGCTCCTTGTCTGTGGTAAGAGTTGCAAATATCTTTTTCTTTTCTCTCTCTCTTTCTTTCTTTCTTTCTTTTTTTTTTTTGTGTACAGTTTGATGAATTTAACAGTTATTCATAGCCATGTAACTATCATCACATTCAAAATAGAATTTCCTTCATTCCAAATAATTTCCTCATGCTCTTTGATCCCTTTCCCTGATCTTGACATGGGAACCACTGGTTTCTGTAATTGTGGTTTGTCTCTTTTAAATTTTTGCATAAATGGAATCATACAGTAAGTAGTCTTTTGTGGTTGACTTTGCATAGCATAATGTTTTTGACATTCCGATATATTGTGTATATTAATATTTTGTTTCTTTTTATTGCTGCATAGTATTCCATAGTGTAGTTCTATCTATAAAACTATAGTCTATCCACTGTGTGATGGACATTTGAGTTCCACTTTCAATTGGGAGGCTATTATGAATAATGGTGGTATGAACATTTGCAGACAAGTCTTTGTGTGTTTTTAAATTTTTATTTCTCTTGGGTAAATACCTAAGACAGATTGCTGGGTCATATGAGAAATGTATGTTTAATATTATAGGATACTACTGGGGTGCCTGGGTGGCTCAGTAGGTTGAGTGTCCGACTTCGGCTCAGGTCATGATCTCGCAGTTCATGAGTTCAAGCCCTGCATCGGGCTCTGTGCTGACAACTCAGAACCTGGAACCTACTTCAGATTCTGTGTCTCCCTCTCTCTGCCCCTTCCCCGCTCATGCTATATCTGTCAAAAATGAATAAATGTTAAAAAAAATATATAGGATACTACTATATTGTTTTACAAAGTACCATTTTCCATTCTCATTATTTTCTCTACATCTGCATCATGATTTGATAGTGTCTTCTTAACCTTAGCCATTCTACTGTATCTAAAAGTGTATCATTGTGGTTATAATTTGCATGTCCCTAATACTTAACAGTGGTGTGCTTTTTGGCCATTCATATATCTTCTCTTGTGCACTATTTGTTCACCTTTTTTGTCTATTTTTAAATTAGATTGTTCTTTTATATGTATTCTTATTGGAATTGTAGGACTGTTTTACATATTCTGTATATAATTTCTTTTTCACATAAATGTTTGCAAGTATTTTTCTCTCTGTCGTTTCTCTTCAACTGTTTTTCAAAGAGCAGAAGTTTTAAATGTTGATGATCTACCTTTTCAATTGTTTCTTTCTGGCTTATGCTTCTTGTATTTACGAAATCCTGTGCAGTGCAAGTCACAGAGATGTTCTTCTGTATTTTCTTCTAGAGGTTTAATAGTTTTAGCTATTATGTTTAAATTCGTGAACTTCCTGGCATTAACTTTTGTGAATAGTGTGAGTTGGGGGTAAGGCCCCACCCCCAGCCCATACAATTATATAGTTGTTCTAGCACCATTTGCTGTAACAACTGTCTTTTCCCCCACTGAATTATTGTAACACCTTTGTCAAAAATCCATTGGTTATAAAAGGCTAGGGTTTATTACTGGACTCTATTCTCTACCATTGATCAGTATGTCAGTGTTATACTGTCTCAGTTATTGTAACTTTGTAAGTCTTGAAATCAGGTAATCTAACTGTCTCATTCTTCTGTCTCAAAATAGTTGTGTCTGTTCTCGATCTTTTGCCTTTCTTTATTAATTTTAGCATCAGCTTGTTAATTTCTTTAAAAAGTCTCACTAGAATTTGATTGGGATTGCCTCAATCTATGCATCAATTGGGCCATCTTCACAATATTGAGTCTTCCAGTTTGTGGACATGGTCTGTTGCTCCACTTACATAGGTGTCCCTTAATTTTCTTTGCAATGTTTGATTGCTTTCAGCACACAGGTATTAAAAATGTGTCACTAAATTTATTCCTATATATTTTTGATGTGGTTGTAAATTTTACAATCATTCTCTGCTATTCTATACAACCAGAACTGATTTTTCTCTTTGTGTCCTATGACTTTGCTAAATTTACTTATTCCAATAGCTTTTTTGTAGATTCTTTTGGATTGTTATATAAGATCATGTCATCTGCAAATAAAGACAGTTTTATATCTTGTATTCAAGCCTTTTATTTCTTTTTCTTGCCTTATTCCACTGGTAGGACCTCTGGTACAATGTTGAATAAAAAGGGAAGAGTGGGTAGTCTGGCCTTGTTTCTGTTTGTACATCTAAAGCATTGAGCCTTTCACCATTGAGTAGGATGTTATCTGTAGGTTTTAAAAAAGATGTTCATAATAATTTTGAGGAATTTCCCTTCTGTTCCTCTGGCTATTTATACTGAGTGGTGCATTGATTTTTTTTTTTTTAATGCTTTTTATCCACCTATTCAAATGACCCATTTTTTTTTTCGCTTTTTTACTAATATAGTGAATTACATTGATTGATTTTTCTGTGTTAAGCCAGCTTTACATTCCCAAGGTAAATCCTACTTTGTTATTATATAATATAATGTTCCTTTATATAATGTTAGATTCCATTTGTAAAAAATTTCTTATTTTACATTGATGTTCATGAACGATATTTATCTGTAGTTTTCTTTTCTTGTGATGACTTTGCCTGGTTTTGGTAACAGGGTAATACTAGCCTCATAAAATGAGTCAAGGAGCATTTCCTCTTCTTTCTTTATCTTCTGAAAGAGTTTGTGTACCATTAATATTATTTCTTTGTTAAAAGTGTGATAGAATTCACCAGCAAAGTCAGTGGGCCTAGAGGGTTTAGAATTACAAATTCAAATTTTTTAATTGATATAGGACTATTCAAACTTTCTAAGTGCCTAACTTAGTCATTTGTATCTTTCAAAGACTTTATCGTATTTAAAAATTTATTGTAATAAAGTTATTTTTTATATTGTTACTTTTTTTTAACTTTATTAAAAGAGAGAGAGAGAGAGAGAGAACGAACGAATGTGAGTGGGGAACTGGCAGACGGGGAGAGAGAGAATCCCAAGCCGGCTCCATGCTATCAGCGTGGAGCCCAACATGAGCTCAGACTCATAAACCATGAGATTATGACCTGGGTGAAATCAAGAGCAGGTCACTTAACAGACTGAGCCACCCAGGCACCCCTGTTATTATTCTTTTGCTGTCTGTAGGATCTGAAATGATTTTCCCTTCATTCTTTCTCTTTTAACAGAAGTATACTTAACATGCAGTGTTACAATTTTCAGGTGTACAACATAATGATTTGATATTTGTACATAATGTGACATGATCATCATAGTAAGTCTTAGTTAACATCTGTCACCATACGTAGTTACAAAATTATTTTCTTCTTGTGATGAAAACTTTTAAGATCTGCCCTCTTAGCAGCTTCCCGATATGCAGTACAGTATTAACCATAGTCAACATGTTGTACATTGCATCCCAATGACTTAGTTTATAACTGGAATTTTTTATTTTTTGACCTTGTTTACCCATTTTACCCACCCATCTCTCATTTTTGATAATGACAGTTGTTGCCTATTTTTCTTTCTTCCTTAGATATTTATCAATTTTGTTAATCTTTTCAAAGAACCAACTTTTAGTTTCGTTGATTTTCTTTATTGTTTGTTCAGTTTTTATTTCATAAGCTGTTTTAGTTTTATTATTGTCTGTTTTATACATTTGATTTTATTTGGTCTCTCTCCACCCCCCCCCCCCCCATTTTTAGATAAAGGTTTCACATCTTTGAGTTTTAGATTTTTGTATTTTTCTAATAAAAACATTTAAAGTTATAAATGTCATTGTTAAGCATTGTTTTAGCTGCATCTCATGAATTTTGATGCTTTATTTTTGTAATCATTTAGTTAAAAATATTTTCCAATCTGTATTTCTTTTTTAATGCATGGATTATTTGACAAGTGTATGCCTTTTATTTCCAAATATTTGGGGGTTTTCTTAGTTGTCTTATTGTTACTGATTTCTAATTTAATTCTACCTTGGTCAAATATTATTTTCTGGGATTTCAAACCTTTTAAATTTATTGAGACTTTTTTTATGACCTAGCCTATAGTGTGTCCTGGCAAACATACCATGTACCCTTGAAAATAATATGTACTTTACCATTTGGGATATCAATTTGTAAATAGAAATTAAGTCAAGATGGTTACTAGTGTTGTTCAGATATTCTTTGTCTTTACTGATTTTTTGTTTTGTTTTGATCTGTTTCTATTATTTACAGAGAGAGGTGGTATAATCTCCAAATATGATTGTGGAATTTGCTATACTACTTTTAATTGTCAATTTTTGCTTCTATAGAAGTAAGACATGTATAAGTATAGACATCTATAATTGTTTTGTCTTTTCTGTTAATTGATTCTTTAATCTTGAAATGTGTCTTATCAGATATTACCATAGCCAGCGCCTTCTTATGCTTTCCATTTACACGGTATATCCTTCTCCATCCATTTAGTTTCAATCTGTCTGTGTCTTGATATTTAAAGTACATCTCTCAGACAGTATATCGTTCTTCCTTTTTTAAAAACCTATTCTGACCATCTTGGCTTATAACTGGAGTGTTTAGTCCATTAACTAAATGGGGTGGAGGGGGTCTACCAACTCAATACCATGTGAACTAGTTCCTTAGAATGAGGTTCTTTATATCATACTGGTAGTCTAGTAAGGCTGCAAATCATGCGAGGTCTGACTTGAGAGTTTTTTCCTCCTCTCTACCTCATGTTAAAGTCAGGTCAGAAAAGTTTCTCTATTGTCTTTCTCTGTGAAGGGCAGGTTTTTTTCCCCTCCAGTTCCTTTTTTTTTTTTTTTTTTTTCCACTAAGAGTGAGTTTCTTGTTGGACTCCTCACATTGGGCATACCCTAGGCTTTCCGTTGGCCTTCATGGAGAAATTCAAGTTCTCTAGTTGTTTCCATGCTTATGTCTCTAAATTTTACCCCTCACATTTTTTGGCCTTTGAGTATTTATTTTACTTCATCAACTCAGAAGTACATTTGGTGCCTTTGTGCAAATTAGACAAATACAGATGTAACATAGAGTGCACAGAATGGTGAGTAGCGCACAGCCTAAATTTTCATCCCTCCTTGTCTTTTTAGTTAAGTATCTTTTTATAGCTGTGGTTGCCCTTTAAGCCTGTGTTGTAGTATTTTTAAAACTTTGTTTTTGTCTAATGACTCAATGCTATCCCATGTAGTATCTTTTCAGATTTGTTTTCTACATTAATTCTGATTATGTTATGTTATAATTTGGTTTGTGTTTGGCCAGCTACCAATAAAATCATATTTTTCTTTTTAGTTTATATCCCAAATAGTGTTTGCTTCTTTAATAGTAAAGAATTAGTAGTTTTCACTTCATTGTGGTCAGCTTGATGCTCTGAAAGGCTTTTCAGCTGCAAAACAGCTCCTGGATAAACTTTTTAATGCATTGCTGGGCTTGAAATAAGTTCATGAAGTTTTTGACGTTCCTTCTCCCCTGTGCTGCTCTACACTCCTCTGTCCCCCCACCTCTTCTCATTATTTCTCTCTCTTTCAAAAAAAAAAAAAAAAAAAAAAAAAAAAAGAACTTTAACCAGAATGGAACTAGTCAATAGCAAACAAGGGCAAAAGGCAGTAGTGCTTTCAAAGGCAAATTATCAACAGCAGTGATTAAATTGGTGCAAAGCCTTAGGCCAGTAGCAAGGTAGGTGTACTGAACTTAAGATTCTTCTATTAAGTTGGACGCTTCAAAGGGGATAAAGTGGTCCCAAATTATTAGAGCCCATTGGCTTCCAGCAAAATAGTAAATTAAAATCTTCTCTGACAAATAGCAACCATAATTTAGGGCCTCGAGAATCCTGCAGATTAAGATCAACCAAATGAGTGTTCATAATTTAAAAAATAGTGAGCACACAAATAATGAAACAAGACATCATGAATGAGCATTGAGAGAAACAATAAATTGTATATTCGATTTGGACCTCCCAGAGGACTTAAGATATTATAATTGGATAGGAATGTAAAATAATTCTGTATGAAATGTGTAAAGAAATAAAAAAATAGAATCACAAATGAGCAAAAAAGAATATGAAAAATGACCAGACTGAAGAAGACTCAAGTAAAATCTTTATTATTGAAGACAAATTTTTGTGACCTGAAATTTAATGAATGCATTGAACAGTAAGTTAGATCTAGCTGAGAAAAGAATTCTCAAATTGGCAGTTAGGTTTGAAGAAATTTTCAAGAATGTGGAGAAACCAGGAAAGCGAGAAAATTAAGAGAAATTAAAGGATGGGATGAAAGTTCAGGATATCAAATTCAGTCCCAGAAAAACAGAATAGAGAAGATGGAACAGAGGCAATAACTGAAGATACTCTTGTCTGAGAGTTTTTCTGAACGAAGACATGAATCCACCAGTATAGCAAACCCAACGTTTATCAGCCAAAACCAAAAAACAGCATTTTAGTCAGACTACATAGTCCCAAAGACAGAAAATCTCAAAAGCTGCTTGAAAAGTATGAAATAGACTGATAAACTCACTTCTCAACAGTAAAAATGTAAGCCAGAAGATGGTAGAATATTATTTTTTAAAAATTGTGCCAAAATAACAACAATCCTGTAATTACATGTTAGCTGAAGTATCTTTCAAGAACAAGGATGAACAAAAGACATTTTCTACCAGTAGAAAACCAGAAATGTTTTCTACCAGTAAATCTTTGCTGAAGTTCTTCATTAAAAGTTTTCATCAGCAAAATGAAAAAGTAACCTACCCAATGGGAGAAAATATTTGCAAACATATATCTGATGAAAGGTTAATATCCAAAATATGTAAAGAACTAATATAACTCAGCAACAACAGGTACATCAAAAGGCATTCAACATCACTAAACATCAGGGAAAAGCAAATCAATGAGAGACCACCTCACACCTGTTAGAATGGCTTTTATCCAAAAGACAAGAGAAAACAAGTGTTGACAAAGATGTGAAGAAAAGGCAACCATTGTACACTGTCAGTGGGAATGTAAATTGGTGCAGCCGCTATATGGAAAACAGATGGTAGTTCTCAAAAAATTAAAGATCAAGCTACGATATGATCCAGCAGTTCTACTTCTGTGTATTTACTCCAAGAAAACAAAAACACTAACTTGAAAAGATAATCTACACCCCTGTGTCTATTGCAGCTTTGTTTATGGTAGCCAGGACATGAAAGCAATCTAAATGTCCATTGATGGATGAATGGAGAAAAACTGTGGGGTGTGTGTGTGTGTGTGTGTGTGTGTATATATATATGTGTGTGTGTATATATATATATATATAATGGAATATTATTCAGCCATAAAAAGGAAAGAAATCTTGTCATTTGTGACAGCAAAGATGGATCTTGAGGGCATTATGCTAAATGAAATAAGTCAGAGAAAGATTAATAACCATATGATCGCACTTATACATAGAATCTGGAAGTAAAACATAACAAAAAACTGAACTTACAGATACAGAGAACAGAGTGGTGATTGTCCAGAGGAGGGAGTGGGGAGTGGGCAAAATGGGTAAAGGTGGTCAAAAGATAGAAACTTGCAGTTAAAAAATAAATGTCATGGGGATGTAATGAACAGCATGATGACTATAGTTAATAGTACTGTTAGTTAATAGTACTGTATAGTTAATAGTACTTGCAACTTTTGGGGCCAGTAAAATCTTTAAAGTCCTCACCATAAAAAAAAGTTGGTGACTATGTGAGGTGATGGATGTTAACTAGACTTACTGTGGTAATCATTTCCTAGTATATATAAATATCAAATCATATGTTTTACACTTGTAACTGATATGTCAATTGTATCTCAGTTTTTAAAAGTTGAGCAAGTTATTTGTATATAAAGCAAGTCTTAACAAATTTCAGTCACATAGCATCAGAGTCCACATTGTCACTAACTTGCAATTAAAACTAATGGCGAAAATAATAATAAATGAACTCTATACACTTGGGTATCTTCTAAGGCACATGAGATACCATGTTAATCCCAGTAAATTGGCAAAAGTAGCAAATCATATAGGAGAATGTAGATCAAAGGGAATTCTTATATACTTGTGGTAGGAGTATAAAGTAAATCAATCAGAAATGGAATGGAAATCAATTTGGTGTTATTTTGCTAAGTGGAACATTTGAATCCCTGCTGACTTGGCCCTTCCACTCTTAGGTATGTCCTCTAGAAAATCTCTTCCACACAAGAGGACATGTGTGAAAATATTCGTAGTCTAATTGTTCCTAAGGACACAAAGTGGAAACAGCTCAAATACCCATAACCATTAAAATGAATAAACAGATCATAATGGTTACACAATAGAGTAATATGTAACAGTAAAATGGAATGAAGTACAGGTATACTTATGATGAATTTCAGAGATAGGATAGGTGGTGAAATAAAGCAATTTTCATCATCAATTTTCAGGAAACTGTATATAGTATGAGACACTTAAAGCCCCAAACAAGTGAGACTAAAAATATATTGTTTTAGGAATATATGCCTAAGTGGTAAAATGAGAAAAAAATTCAAGAGAATAATAAGAATATATTCTTATATATATATTCTTATATATATATATTCTTATATAATAAGCACCAAATACAGGATCATGGTTACCTCTCGGGTGGCAGGTAAGGGGATAAGCTAGGGGAGGAGTATGAAGGTAGGTGTGACTGTATTGGTAAAGCCTTGGTTCTTAAGTTGGATAGGGAGTTCACTGGTGTTTGTTTTATTATACTTCATATCCATTACATATAGCTTCAGATATAGCAAATATTATATTACAATGTAAAAAAATTCAGATGTAAAATCAAATACCTGTTTTCCTACAAAAGGATACCAAATGAAAATATAGCTGTTCTGAGATATATGAATGGAATTAATGTCAATGTAATAATTTATTGATATTAAATAGGTGTATCTAGTGAATGAAGTCAGACCTGATTCTTGATTAATATAAATTCAGAGTTTTTATCATAAGATATACTATGTGTTTTTAATAATAATTCAGTGTCTAATGCTCAATACATAGAAAATTTTTAACATTTGTTTCCTTGCTGCTTTTTTTTTTTTTTTTTGGTAAAAAGGCAGTGGGGTGGGGCACCTGGGTGGCTCAGTCAGTTAAGCAGGGTTCCAGGCCTGCATTGGGCTCTGCGCTGACAGCTCAGAGCCTGGAGCCTGCTTCAGATTCTCCGTCTCCTCTCTCTGCCCCTTCCCCACGGACACTCTGTCTCTCTCTGTCTCTAGAAAATAAATAAATGGTAAAAAAAAAAAAAAATAAGAAAAACAAAAAGTCAGTGGGAAGGAATCTACTTTCAAAGATATCTCTGGTCTACTTAAAAATAATTGTTTTGTATTACAAAAAAATGCCTAATGTGGCTCTAGTTTATACTGTTGTATGTAGCGGTATTCAATTTCTTTTGTGCAGACTAAACACTTCAGTTAGTGTTGAACAAAGAAAATTATATGCTCTCGTTATGTGTGCTTTAATTTAGATGCTTAATGGCTTTTAATGTTACAAAATAAGTTTATTATTATATTATGATCTCATTTGTATTATATTGTCTTGCTCTTCCATATTTGTGGTGATATGGTCATGGTTTACAAAAACAATAATCCCTAAGAAATAGGTCATTAACAGTAGTTAACGATTACTTGTGATCTATGGTAATGACTGATTTCTTTGGGATTATTGCAGTTATAAACCATAATTACAGATTATTACAGCAATAATTATTTTGTTAAAGGAAAAAATGTTCTTTGCTTGAACAGCTGCTAAAACAAGTGCCCTGAACATTTCAGAATAAATAGAAAAATGGAAAATTATAATGGAAATTTAGTCTCATTATAAAGATGATATTCAAAACAAATGTGTAGATATGAAACTTGTTTATTGGATATTTAAATTTCTAAATGTAATTTCGATTTACGGATTTACATGGTTCTTTAAACTTTGTGGACAGAATTCTGTAACCAAAGTACCATTATTATTTTGAATACTGTCAGTCTAAAATTGTTGAGGTTTAGGGAAAGGATGTGTATGAGAAATACTACTTCTCAGTTAAATATGAAAATTATGTTTGATAGCTTAAAAATAATGCCTTTATATTCCATTGTTGATTTCTATCACTAATCCTAATTTATTCAGGCAGTGGTTGTTAAGTTTCTAAGGTTAAGAAATGCCTGCTTTGTTGTTTGTTGTATAATAGAAGTCACTGTTTCCAAAAACAAGGAGAGTAAATAAACATTTTATTTTTCCTCTGAATAAACAAACCTCCATTCAGAATTTACCATAATTTCAGAAAAAAAAAATGCTCACAATTGATCTCATGCTATTTCTGCATAGCATTTTTTGATATACAAGCCTTAATTTCAAAGTCACAGAATAAAAGGAATTAAAAAATAAAAAACTTAAATTTGAGAAATTCATGTCCTGTATTTAGTATCTTTTATTTTTCTATTATTGGACAGTGATACTCATCAGCTGCACTGAAGAAATCATTTTTCCCCGTTATCTGTCTCTCACTAGGTTCAATCCTTTGGGCATGGATTCTCTCCCTTTTCACACACACCTATTTAGTTATATCCCTATGGCAGAACATGCCACATAGGAAAGTACATGAATGTGTTTTACTTGGAATATTTTTTTTTTACTTTACAGTGTTTTTGTGTTTGTTTTACAAATGGCATTAAGAAAGTATATATGGCTAATGGTAACTAGCTTTAATTGCAATAAGCCTCTTTGGCAGAGAGGAAAAGCTCTTAAAAATTGTGTGACTTAATTTTCTTGAGCAGCTTCTAAAGTAAAACTCAGAAGAACATATAAATGTAGCATTGGTATGTTTTGGTTTTTGTAGGTTTGGTATAGAAGAACTAAAAAGGGGATGGCTATTTTTATAATCATAATAATAGTAATAACAGCCAGTATGTACTGAGCATTTATAGTGAATATTATTATGACCACTTTTTATGAAAAATATTATTTAGTGTTTGTCACAAGCCTGAGAGCCAGGTGTAAGTATCACCCTCATATTTATAGATGAGGGCATTAAATCCAAGTGAAATTAAGTAACTACCTTATTGATAGTAGAGGCAGGATTTTAACTCAGCCTGTGCTCTTGGTAGCCTAAAATGTACTGCCTTCATTTTTTAATGTTGATATTTCAACAGAGAGATATAAAAATTACATGCATGAGGAATTCTTTGACTATTTTCAAATAGGCTTGTTTTTATCAAGAGCTAATAAGCAGATGTTTCTGAGTTTACATTAGTGATAAGCCCCCAAAATAAGTTTGCTTATTTTAAGTTTAACTATTCAACACATACTTATTTCATGTGTCACATATACTTGGTTTTATTGCGGGCAGTTTGGGAATCAAAGGAAGTATGAAAGACCCTAGACATGATCCCAAAAGCAGATGCAGTCTCATCTGTGATTAAAATTTGGAGACAGAAAAAACTCAGGATTAGGAATTAAAATGTGTTAAATAAAAACTCGAGAGATTCTTGGCTCGTAAGATATTATTGGATCATTGTGGTCCAGCTAATTGTCAACGGTGGTGTTTGAGTATTCCCTTTCATCGATCTTGAGAGGAAGTAGTATCTCCTAATGGTATGAGAATGAACTCTTGGAACTCCATTGTCTGTATGGGAATCATAGCTCCGCAGTACTTAATAGGAATATTTGTGACATTAAATGGATATAAATATAGGTAATAGATAATGTTTAAAATATCGCCTAGTGCATGGAAAATACCATGTAAATGTTTGCTATTATTTTTAGTAATAGTCAAGCTTGCTTTAAGAAAAACCAGTATCTAGGGACGCCTGGGTGGCTCAGTCGGTTGAGCCTCCGACTTCGGCTCAGGTCATGATCTTGTGGTTTGTGGGTTTGAGCCCCACATTGGGCTCTGCGCTGACAGCTTAGAGCCTGGAGCCTGCTTCAGATTGTGTCTCCCTCTCTCTGCCCCACCCCCACTCATACTCTCTTTCTCTCTCTCTCAGAAAATGAATAAACATTTAAAAAAAGAAAAAAAAAAGAAAAAAAAAAAGAAAAACAAGTATCTATGGGGTGCCTGGGTGGCTCAGTCGGTTGAGTGTCTGACTCTTGATTTCGGCTCAGATCATGATCCCAGAGTCATAAGATTGAGTCCTGTGTCAGACTCTGCACTGAGCCCCACTCTGCCTCTCTCCTGTTCGTGCTCTGTCTCTCAAATAAAAACCAAATAAATAAAAATGAATAAATAAATGAAAAACCAGTCTCTGAATATCTAAATTGATAAAACATATAAAGAAGGTTATTATTTATACTTAAATAATATTTTTCATTTTGAAAAAATTTGCAATAGGATATTTTTTAAATAATGACTCCCATTGGGTAGGTAAATTATTGCACTGTACTCACCAAAAATTATGCTTGCAGTGTTTCAGATTCACATCCATTACTCAAAATGCGTATGTCCCATGCACAGTTGCAGCATAATCTATTAATAATGACCTCTGTAAGATTCTGAGAAATATAGTCAGATCTCCTTATTTGGAATTTGTGATCTATAACATTGCTGTTAACACTGAATTAGCAAATATTAAACTATTGTTTCTAGGGTAGATACAGGGTTAGGTTCCTGCAGCCCCTGGTCACAACATTTTCGTCGGCTCATGAACATATAACCTTGTTTTATATGTGTTCCTGTTTTAAAACACCTTGTTTAATGTATATTGTTGATTCATTAACATTGTACTCATAGCCATAGCGCTCATGCCTGAATGAAGCTTTTCTAACACATATATTTTCTCTATGAGGCACATTAACAGACTTTTTTCACATAGGACCACCATGTGGCACTTCACTACTCTTGGGCAGTATTTTAAATAGTAAAATCACCAACAGAAAGCACAAATTTGAGTATAAAAAAATTGGGCACCAAAAAGACCATGAAAGAATACTTACTTGTTTATAGTATGAAAGATGAAACAAGAAAGCAGAGTATTGCTTTGTTTTACCTAAGCTTGGAATGTACACATTGGGCAGCTTAGATTTTGTTGTTGTCCACTTACACATGAATGGTCACAAGTATTTTTGGAGTTACAAATAAACTTTACCAAGTTGACAAATTTTTAGATAAGAGAATCTGCAAATGAAGAAGATAGACTTTATTACATCTTGGATTGAGTATGCTTTGAGAAGAAATTGCTTTTGTCTTGTTTAAGCAATAAAAATATAATTACCATTAACATTCATTTTTAGTAAGAACTCTACATTTTAATGTTTACTAAATTGATAATAAAATGTTAACTTGTTCTTGCCTGTTTCATGATATCTTTTCTATGTAATGATTTCTTTTTCTTTTTTTTTTTTTTATGTAATGATTTCTTAATTCAGTAACCCATGTCTGTTGGTAACTTACAACGTGTCAGCACTGCTTTAGGCTCTGGAAGTGCAATAGACAAAAAAATAAATAAATAAAAATTAAAAAAAAATCACAGTTATCATGCAGTTGATATTCTGTTGGAATAGACAGGTAACAAAGCAAGACGAATACCTAAGATATATTAGAAAGTGATAAGTACTAAAAATAAAACCAATGAAGCAGAGAAGAAGGGTATGAAATGTTGGCAGATTATGTTCTGGTTATCACTTACCAAAACTTAGTAGTTTATCAAATAATGGTCATTTTGTTATTATCTCTCAGTGTTCTCTGGTATTCATAAGTCTTAGCTGGATGATTCTCATTTGGGATCTTTCAGGCATTGTAATCAGATGACAGCTGGCATTGTAGTCACCTGAATGATTCTTTACTCACAAGTCTGGTATCTGGGCTGGAATGTTTGGTGAATAGTCTCTCACTGGCATTTTTCTCTCTGCATTGCTAGCTTGGGCCTCTTAATAGTATGATGTTCTCAGGGTATGTGGTCTTTTTACATGGTGATTGGCTTCCCCAGTGTGAACATCCCTAAGAGACTGGAAGAAGCTGTTGGTTCTTGTAAAGACTAATCCCAGCACTGGAATAATGTCACTTCCACCATTTTCTTTTGGTCAAAGCAGTCACAGTCCAGCATACACTTATAAAGAATTGGAAGAATAAACTCCACTTTTTGATGGCTTGTGCATACATGGAGAGAAGGAATTGATGATGGTTGTCTGGAAGGTGTGCTACTTACAGTAGGTATTAAAAGTTGATAGCGTGGCTACGGAAGGCCTTACTGAGAAGGTGACTTCAAAGTGAGGCTGGTCAACGTGGTTGTATCTTTCTCTAGTTATATTAAGCTGTGTAAGTATAGGCAAAGACTAGGTAGGGAATTGGATTTAAACAGTCATGGGTTTGTAAGATGAGTGTGTCAGAGCAAGAGAGGAATTGAAGTGGTATAAGGCATAGATTATTAACGATTGAGCATAGAACTGAAGCTAAGTAAGCAGGGTAGAGAAGACATGAAGTTTGTAAGAGACTGAATAAATGGCAGATCCCAAAAAACTAGTACAACTAATAAGAGATTAGCAAAGTTGCAGGATATAAGATCAGTAAACAAAAGTCAATAACATGTCTATATATTACCAATTAATCAAAAATGAAGATAAGTTCAGGTAAAATAGCATCAAAAAAGAACAAATTACATAGGCATAAGTTTAAAAAAAGGGTTAGACTTACATACCAACCACTATAAAGCATTGTTGAAAGAAATTAAAGATCTGACTATGTGGAAAGACACCTGTGGTCATGGATCACAAGACTTGATATTGGTAAGATGGCAGTACTCCCCAAATTGACCTATAGATTCAGCACAATCTTTGTTAAAATCCCAGCTGGCCTCAGTGCAAGAATTGACATGCTGATCCTTAAATTCATAAGGGAATCCAGAAGACCCAGAATATTCAAAATTAGCTTGAAAAAGAGTGAAGTATAAGGACTTACACATCTTGATTTCAAAATTTATTAAAAAGGAAATGTAGTCAATACAGTGTGGAATTGGCATAAAGATAGACACTAGAATAGTGAAATATAATTGAGAGTCCAGGTATAAATCCTTCAATGTATAATGAATTGCTCTTTGACAAGAGTGGCAAATTCAATTCAATGACAAAAGAATAGTTTATTTGACAAATGGTGCTGGGACAATTGGATACTACATGCAAAGAATAAGACTAATATCTCCCACCATATACAAGAATTAAGTAAAAATAAATCATAGGCCTAAATGTAAGAGTTAAAGCTATGAAACTCAGAAGAAAACATAGGAGTAAATCTTCATGACTTTGGGTTGGGCAGTGGTTTCTTAAATGTGACACCAAAAGCTGAAGTAACAAAAGAAAAATTCAAAATTTTGACATCAGAATTAAAAATCTCAGAATGTTTCAAAGGATACCATCAAGAAAGTGAAAACACAACCCAGAGAATGGGAGGAAATAGTTGCAAATTTCATACCTGATGAGGGACTTGTATCTATAATATATAAAGAACCCTTACAGCTCAATAATAAAAAAAGATAAACAGCTCAATTTAAAAATGAGCAAAGGATTTAAACAGACCTTTCTCCAAAGAAGACATGCAAATGGCTGGTAAGCAGATGTGAGGATGGTCAACATCATTAGTCATCAGGAAAGGATATATTAAAATTACAAGATACCATTTCACACTCACTAGGATGGGTATAATCAAAAAGATAATAACAGGTGTTGATAGGATTTGGACCTTCATATATTGCTGGTGGTAATGCGGGTTTAGAAAGCAGTTTGGCCATTCCTTAAAATGTTAAAAATATATGTATCATGTGACTCAGTAATTCCATTTCTAGGTATACCCAAGAGAAATTATCCACATAAAGGATGTGCACAAATATTCAAAGCAGCATTATTTTTTTAAGTATTTAAACTCTAGTTAGATGATATACAGTGTAATTTTAGTTTCAGGTATACAATATAGTGTTTCCACATTTACATACAACATCCGGTGCTCATCACAACAAGTGTATTCCTTAATCCCATCACCTATTTCACCCACCGCCCACCCACCTCTGCTCTAGTAAATACCAGTTCTCTATAGTTGAGTCTGTTTCTTGGTTTGCCTGTCTTTTTTCCCCCCTTTTGTTCATTTGTTTCTTAAATCCCACATGAGTGAAATCGTGGTATTTGACTGACTTATATTTTACTTAGCATAATACTCTGTAGCTCCATTCATGTCCCTGCAGATGCCAACATTTCATTTTTTATGACTGAGTAATATTCCATTTTGTGTGTGTGTGTGTGTGTGTGTGTGTGTGTGTGTGTATGATATATATACAGATCTATCTATATATATAGATATCTCTATATCTATCTATCTATCTATCTATCTATCTATCTATATATATATATCATGGACAAGACACTGGGCTGTTTCTATAAATAGCATTATTTTTAAAGTCAAAAGGTAGAAACAGTCCAAATGCCCATCAGCTGATGTATAGATGAATAAAATGTGCTATGTCCAACAATGGAATTTTTTAAAAATATGGTTGATACACAGTGTTATATTAGTTCCAGGTATACAACATAGTGATTCACCTTTTCTATACATTATGGTATCCTTACCACAAGTGTAGTTACCATCTGTCACCATACAATACTATGGTAGTATCATTGACTGTAATCCCTATGTTGTGCCTTTTGTTTCCATGACTTATTCATTTCATAACTGGAAGCTTCTATTTCCCCCTCCCATTCACCCATCTTGCTTGTCCTTCAACACCCCCCACCCCACCCCACCGGCAACCATAAGTTCAAACAATGGAATGTTGTTTGGCTATAAAAAATGAAGTACCAATACAAACTACAACATGGATGATCTTTGAACACATTATGCTAAGTGAAAAAGACAGTTACAAAAGCTACATGTTATATGATTTGTTGACATGAAATGTCCAGAATGGGAAAAATCTGAGGAGACATAAAGTAGATTAGTAGTTGCTTAGGGATGGGGGTGAATTGAGGGGTATGGAGTGGAATTTCTTTGGTGAGAGATGAAATGTTCTAAAATTAGGTTGTGGTGGTGGTTGTACAACCCTGTGAATTTACTTAAAAACAATGACTTTTATAAGTGGATGAATTGTATGGTATGTGAATTATATATTTCAGTAAAGTTGTTAAAGAAAGTGATAGGTTCATCTGTTGGAGATTCCCAGTAGAATGAAGGATTGTTAGTGCTGGAAGATTCATCTTTGTATATGTTGAAGCCACTACTGATTATAATAGAAGTCTTGTTGGAAAGAGTGACAGCAAGCCAGGAATGAACACCTTCAAAAAGTAAGGGAAAATAATCTGAGGGAGAGTAGATCATTGCAGCCAGAAAGGATATTTGGTAATATAGTTTGATGACATAAGATGTCAGCTGAGTGCTTTTGATGGAGGGAGAATATTTTGGAAATAGACATCAGGAACATCAAGAACACCTCCATGTTGTAGGCCTGAGATACAAGAAGTGTGGAAGAGAGATCACTTGAGAGGACCCACAGAAGTAGGGTCATCAGGGGATAGCATGTGTTACTAATAGACTTTTATGTTAATCATAAAACAATTTTGAGTACATAGGCAACTTTCTTAGTACCTTCAGCTTCCTAGATGGGCTTTTTGTTCTGTTACTTTAAAAAAATTAATTATGTGTATCTTGAGGCTTGAGTCTGTTTTATGAATTATTTGATCAAATTAGTGTTTTTGTCTCCTATTGAATCTGTTTCACATTGTTTATGTCCCAGCCTGCATAATTGGGTCTATTCTGATTTATTCATTGTCGTTTTATAATACAATAGGGGATGTGGATATTTGCCAGGCTATATTTCTAACTTACAGGAAGTTTGTCACCTCAATAGGCTGATGTCTCTCTTGAAGTTAGAGGGAATTAATCAGTTATAGAGTAATGATGGCTAGTATTCACAGAAATATAGAAAGAATGTGCTCTTTTTCTACATGAATTTATCCTTCCTAAGTCTTCCAACAGGCAAAGACATCCATAAGACTATTCAAGTTAATACCCTTGAACTTTAGTTCACTTGAGAAGGTTTCTCAATACAGGAACATAATTGATTTGTTTCTCAATACAGGAACATATTTGATTTTGGTATTATGCAATAACCTGGTCAACTTTGAAGAATCAGTCCCTAAGAATAGCACAAAATTTCTTTTTAGCAAGATAACTGGTATGTTGTTAATTGTTCATAAAGGTCTTGAGAATTTTGGAGAATCTGATACATGGATCAGTGCTTCTAAGTTGTAAAATGATATATGCCTTAAATAAAAATCATTCAATAAGTACCTCCATTTCTGAATTACTCAATTTTGTGAAAACTGTAGATGCCATGCATGCCACTGTTATAGTTAGTTAAGCCCTTGCTAGTATTGCCCGTGAAGTTAATTTTGTTGTCAGACTATGTGATCTGAATGGTGACAATCTTGGATTTTAAAAAATTATGCATAAAATACAACAGTCTTGTATTTTAAAAAGTTATGCACAAAATACAAAGGCGATAAATTTATTACCATCTATTAGGTTCAAACAGGGACAGTACTAAAAATGATCAGGCTGGTATTATCAACATTGACCATGTTTGGTCAGTGACCAGAAAAGATGTTGGTCTGTGGATTATATTAGTACTTACTTACAGCCCTGGTTCTACACATTACTTTAGGTGTTTTGTTAGTTCAATTTAATTTTAATTGTAAGTCTTCATGGTAGACATTATTTTCTCCATTTTTCAAATGAAAACCCTAATGTGTAAAGGGGTAAGTAACTTACGCAAGATCACATAACAAATTGTTTGAGCTGGGATTTTGAACATAACTTTAACTCTGTAAAATCTGTAATTTTTACTGTTATGCTGCCTTGATAAACTTAAAACTTGCTCCACTCTCTGTCAAGGACTGAGTTCACAGTTTATCATTTGTTTGGAAGAATAGATCACTTTGCCAATTTCAGAATTTTCTGCAATATAAACATTGTTTCTATCAATACCTCCTAAACATTTCTCTTTCCTGTTATGTTTTAGGACGTCTTGCATGGCTGGTATACTTAGTTGGGACAGTTGTTGGGGGAAGGTTAACCTATACCAGTACAGATGAACATGATGCTATGGATGGAGAATTATCCTGTCGGTAAGTGATGGCCATAAAACTTACAGAAATTTACTAAGTAGTTAAGAAATTTAGTTATTATTGAACTGGAATTATAAGATAAAACATTTTGTACTTGGCCATTTGAGGAAGGTATTATTTTCTTTTTTACTGGTGTGAAAACTAATAGAGGTTAGAGGTTAAGTGATTTGTAGAAGTCAAATCTCTAATAAGTGTTATAGTCACATATACTTTAAACTTGCGTCTAAATAGTGTTTAGACTTGCGTCTAAATGAAGGTTTAAGTTGCTTTTTATTTCTTAGGATCTGACAAAGCTTGCTAAATTGGTGTGTATTGGGTGGTGGCAAAATTGGGGTGATATACGTGTGGTCAAAAAGCAGTGGATAGTCAGTTACCCAATACAAGCTTTGTTTGTGATTGTTGACTAGATTTTCCACCTCATGACTATAGCCTTAATAAGAAGCAATGAATTACTTGCCTTAACACTGAGGAAAATTCCTACATGTGAATAATACACGTGAGTTGGTTTTCTATATATTTTAATTTACTTTTTAATAAAATCTTTCTTTATAACAAAGTCGTATGTGTTTTTATTGGACACTTAAATATTTCAAATAAAAAGAAAAGTCATAGATTAATTTGAAGGTAACTATTACTGTCATTTTGCTAAAGACCTTTGAATTTTTTAAATTAATGCTTGAGGGTATATGTACATTTCATGTGTCTTTTCCAACATTTTTTAAACAAAAATTATACTAGAATACTGTTTTGTAAACTAAAATGGGGACAAAAATACCTAATTCATTTTGGGCTATTATAAGGATTAAATGAGTTAATATTTTTAAGATGCTGAGAACAATGTCTGGCAAATGGTAAGTGCTATATTACCAAACGCCATCTGCTCCACCCCCGCCCCACAAACACTTCTCTTTTTAAAAAATCAAGCATAATATTGTGATTTTACCTAGACATTAAATATTCTAAGCTGTTCCTTAATTTAAACATACCCTGGTCTTGGGAATTTTAGGTTGTTTCCCAATTTTTCTTCAATGTAAACTACTTTGAGGTGAATATTCTTTTAGATCAAAATAATTTCATTAGAGTTAATTCCTAAAGGCTGTAGAGTTGGTGGAATGGTCTATAGCATGTTAAAGAGTTTCAATACTAGTTTATTCTCTGAACTCAAAGGCTTTGAGAGTTAACCATATTTTCTGCAGTTGAACCCTAGATAATAGGATTATCTTTCCCAGATAACAGCAAATATCTTGTGTTAATTTTGTATTGCTTTGGTTACAAGTGATGTCAAACATTCTTTTCCATTCCTACTTTTCCCAATTGTATTTTCTCTGTGATTTTTAAATATGTATAGATTGTACCATTTAGCTAGTTTTCTTTTGTGATTATCTTTCCTAATTTGTTTATAAGAACTCAGTATATATCAAAGATCTTAATATTTTGCTATTTATTTTGAAAATGTTTTCTCCATGTTTTTAATTTGTTTTAGAAATTTCTTTCTTACTGGATTTAAATATTTATGTGTTCAGATCTATGAAATTTTCCCTTCATATTTTCTTTTTTTTTTTTTTTTTCAATTTTTTTAACATTTATTTATTTTTGACACAGAGAGAGACAGAGCATGAACGGGGGAGGGTCAGAGAGAGGGAGACACAGAATTGAAACAGGCTCCAGGCTCTGAGCTGTCAGCACAGAGCCCGATGCGGGGCTCGAACTCACAGACCGCAAGATCATGACCTGAGCCAAAGTCGGCCGCTTAACCGATGAGCCACCCAGGCGCCCCACCCTTCATATTTTCTCCATTGTTCATGCTTAGAAAATTGTTCCACACCTGGATAATAAAAATACTCACCTATGTTTTTTCCTAGTTTTTTTATGGTTTCAGTTTTTTATATTTAATTCTTAATATATTTGACATTTGTCTTATATACTTTCTCCAGAGTTTACATAGTGTTAACCAATTAATGTGAACCTCATCCTTCACACATTTGAAATGCTGCTTATATCTTTACATGAAAATTTTAGGTCTTTTTCTAGGCTTTTCATTCTTTTCCACTGATCTTGGAAGTCTGTTTTCCTCAGTGTAGAATAGAAATATAAGGCAAGTAATTCATTGCTTCTTACTAAGGCTACGGTCATGAGGTGAAAAATCTTGTCAACAATCATAAACAAAGCTTCTATTGGACAATTGACTATCCATTGCTTTTTGCCCAGATGTATGTCACCCCAGTTTTGCCACCACCCAGTGGCAAAGTTCTTAAAATTACTATACCTGGTTGTGGCACTCTCCTTCCTTACTAATCTTAAATATATTCCTAAGTGTTTAATAAATTTGTTGCCATTTTGAATAGAAAATTTCTCTTCATTCCATATTCTTTTCTACCTTTAAACTACCCCTTTGCAGTGAAACTGGAGTCTGAATGGAACACAAATATTTTCAGCTTTTCTAAGATTCATTATTTCCAATATAGAATAACTTTAAAATATGAATTGGGGCATTCTTAAAATGCTTTGGTTAATTTTAAACAAAGTGAATAATTTGCCTCCGTGCTGTCTTTTAATATAACATTACATGTTTAATAAAGTGGAAAGTAAGTATACTTTTTGCTATAGTTTGATTTTTTAAAAGTTTTCATCATCAAGCAGAGAAGTACCCACTGGCATTATTTTCCTGAGAAATATATAACAGGAAATGAACAAAAGCAGGTATATTTGCCAAGGAAATAAACAAAAGCAGGTGTATATTTGCCAAGTAGAAAATTTTAATTTTTTCTTTAAGCAACAAATATATTTAACTTTAATATTTGATTTGCGTTTTAGCTGTTCCCTAGAAAACAAAGCATTAGGTGAAGATTATGGTCTAAGGTTTTATTGAAGAGTGGGGAGAAAGGTGCATTTTCAAGGAAGGAAAAATGAAGGAAAAGAAAAATTGAGAGAATAGGAGAAAACAAATACAGTCAATAATCCTCATCCACAGATTCCAGTTTTGCAAATTTGTGTACTTGCTAAAGTTTATTTGTAACCCCAAAACCAACACTTCTGGTGCTACTGCAGTCGTTTTTGGATATGTATGTGCGTGGAAATTTGAGTTGCCTGATACCCATTTTCCCAGCTTTGCCTTCTTATTTCATACTCTAATACTGTAAATAAGTGTCCTTTACATTGTCTGTTTAGTGCCATATTTCTCACGTTTTTGTGCTTTTTGTTGGTGGTTTTACTATTTACAATGGTCCCCATTGTAGTGCTGAAGTGCTGTCTGATGTTCCTAAGCACAACAAAAAAGCTGTAAAGTACCTTACAGAAAAGATACGTATATTAAGTAAGCCTCATTCAGGTCCAAGTTGTGCTATTAGCTGTGAGTTCAATGTTAATGATCAACAATACATATTAATAAATAAGATGTCTTTAAAGAGAAACACACATAAAACAAGGTTATTTGTTAGATTGGTTAATGAAAACATTGTAACCAGTGTTCCTCAGGAACCTAACCCTGTATTTCCTCTGGGAGCACAGTGGTTCAGTATTGACTAATACAGTTTTCATAATGCCTTTTGAGAACATGACTACCATGAATAATGAGAATCAAGTGTATAAGATGGTACATTACAGACCTTGTTGCTTGCTGTTACAGGAGTTTTTCCCAGAGACCACATGGACCAATGTGTTTCAAAACAGTTCATGGTGGTGGCAGGATGGGGGTCTAAGGGCAAGGCATTTTTCTGTCTGCTTATTTCTGTGTCCCGTTTCCTACTAGTTAGTGTCTACTCCCGGGGTGCTCAACCTTTTCATACTTCATAGTTGTGTTCCCTGGCCTCTTTGAGGTATCGCTGGGGAAGCCAGAGCTTCTGTTGGTCCTGTTGGGGTGGGAGGTAGGGGCTGGAGCTGTCCTAGGCCTTACCTCTTCCCCGGGTAAAGATTTACAACTGCAGGAAGTGTGTGAATCTTACTGGAGCCAAAAGACAAGTGGTTGAGGCCAGGGATGGAGTGAGAGGTAGTGGTGAGGTTGGTGTATATGTAAACAGGGCTAAGCAGATTCAAGATCAAGGTGGGGCATAGAAAAAATATAAATATCTGTTTTGAAATGTTGAGATTTTAAATTAAATAAGAATGTGGTTATATGTAGAATTTTAAAATATCAATTTCATATGAAGAAGTTCCAAGTAACTGGAACTGTTGCCTTCTGTGTATTGTTACATGATACCTTTTTAACTCCTGGGGGAACAATACCAAATTAGAAGACCGTGAAGCTTCTGCCGGAAACCTATATGCTATTTTATCAGGAAAAGGTTAATATTCACAAAAGCTCCCAATATTGTGATAATTATAATTAAAACATGTTACTTTAACATATTTAAATATGCTACTTTAACTTGGCAAATAAATATATTTGTGCTCAGGCCATGCAATTCTAATTAAATAAAGATAATTTTATAGTCATTCCCGTTTCATTCCTCATTACCAGAACGTAACCCTCTTGAGTGATTACCCAGAGACTGTGTTTTATTCATCCTGTGTCTTCTCAGTTTGCTCGTGCTAATAGAGCGACTGCTGCTTTTAGGCTTATTCTTCTCAGTTACCCCCCCCCCCCCCCCCATCTCTCCTCACTTCACTGGCCTGTTCTTCTCCAAGTCATCCCTCATTACTCATGAAACCTCTGGCAGCTAGCTCGGAGTCTTGTTCTCTCTCTCAGACTCTGCTGTCGTATGGATGACTTCAACTTCTTTCCCATTAGATCGTGGTGCTCTACTCTGTTCATAAGCTTCCAGTGGCTTCCTGTCACACACATGACAGATTCCAGAGTCCTTGCCAGGGCTCAGAGCCTCTTGTACTACTTCTCTGACTTCATTTCCTCCTCTTTCTCATTCAGCCCAACCACAAGGGCCTCCTTGCTATTTGAGTATTACCAATATGTTCTCACTTTAGGGCCTCTGCACTTCTCTGCTAGGAATGCTTTCTTCCAGATGTTTATAGGGTGCTCCTTCACTTCAGTCAAGTAGGTCTATATGCAGCTGTCTCTTCCTCTGATTTCCCAGTCTATAATAACACCCTATCCTAGTTTAGTTTCTTCCTAGTCTTTATTACCCCTTATGTTTATTTGCTCATTCCACTAGTGTAAGGAAAGGAATAAGCTTTATCTGCTTTGTTCACCATTGTATTTTTACCTCAACTGCCTGGCAAAACCTTAACCCTGAAGGAATTCAGAGTTTTCTCTAACCCGTTAAGTGATAACAAAAGAATTGCATACCTCTATACAGGTGCCATTTGTCAATCAGAATGCCAGTTTTCACCTCAGCTGAGCCCTCAGCATTGCTCAGTGATTCTGTGTTGTAGTCATTGTTATCTTCTAACTTCCAGATACCTGTTGAACTGTTTCACTTGCACGTTCTGTTTCACATTTGTCTTCAATTCAGTGGCTAACATTAAACTACTCTCTTCTATCCACTCCCAGCCCTGACCTCTTCACGTGTCTCCTTGCCATCCGCTCGATTGCCTAAGTCTGAATCCTGGAAGTTATGCTTAACTTTTCCTTTTTTCTCTCTCACCAGCATCCATGTAGTCTTCATTTTCAGATACTGTCAGCTCTACCTTCTAGTTATGCCTTTTAGTCCAGTTGTTTCTAGCCCCTGCTGTTGTAGTTCCTATCATCTTTCATCTGGATTCATGCTACAGTTTTAAGTGGACACCTTGCTTCCTCTCTGGCTTCCTGAATCTGAAGTACAGATCTGATTAGGTCGGTGCTTTGCTCAAACTCTGAGCAAAGTACTTGCCATTGCTACTGGGGTTAAAATCAACATGGCTCATCAGGTTCATAATCTGGCTCCTGCCTGTCTCATTAGCTTCATCTGACTGCTTTGTAGCCATATCGAACTTTCCTTAGCTCTGAACTGAGCCATGCCTTTTCTGCCCTCTCTGGATAGTTACACATGTTTTCTCCTTTCTCTCCACACATTCTTTCTTTGCCGTTTTCCATCCTAGAATGTTAAGAATCTTCCCCAATTTTTTTATACTGTTTATGATAGTACTTGTCATTCTTTAATTCCTTATTTTATGTCTTTCCCTGAATAGACGATAGGTTTCTGGAGGACTGAGAATATATATGTCTTGTTTACTTATATTCTGAACTCCTGATACACACCTGCCGCATAGTAGGCCCTCAGATATTTGTTGACTAAATGAATACTTATTTATTTGGATATCTAGGGGAATATAAACAACTGATTATCCAAAATTCATCTCTTTGAATTTGAAATGCTGTGCTTTATACTTGGATTGAAATTATTTAATGATATACTTGTCTTTTTATTCCCCCATGCTCTTTACCAGAAATAATTTGACATAAAGGAAACAGTATGTGTAGGACAATAAAGTGAAACTGGAAGTGAATATTATATATATAATGCAAGTTTTATTCTTAAGCACTTTTAGAGGTAGCCACAGATCTTCGAAGGGCACTGTGGCAGAGGTTACTAGCTGTCCAGCATTTCTTCTTCCTTTCTTCTGCAGTAATAGAATACCTGATTCTTACGGTGGGTATGTGGCCACCTGAATAAAGACCAGATTTACTAGACTCTCTTGCAGCTAGGTATGGTTAAGTGATTGCGTTCTAGGCAGTCAGATGTAAGTGAATGTGGTGTGTGCCAGATGTGTGGACCTGTGGGGTGGAGCTAAAGGAGCCATCTTAGGCCACAAAGTGATTGTGTGAATGGAGGCAAATGTAACAACAAGATGTGAGGAACCTGAATCCCTGATGCACTGTGGAGGGCTAACAGGACAGTCCTGGAGGACTGCCTTGGATATTTGCTTGAGTGAGAAATAAATATCCATATTGTGTAAGCCATGGTTATTTGGACCTTAGGCTTTTGCAACTGAACTTCTGGTACAACTACCAAAACTTCTTTGACAAATGGATCCAGTACCCTGCTGGGAACTCTTTCCTGCTTTCCTGCTGGGATGCCATTGCCTTTTAGGCAAATGCAAATCACCAGCTTAATATGAGTTGTAAAGACATCCCAACAAACTGTCTTTTGGTTTCACATCTTCCTAGGATTTTGGAATGTATGCTATAAAAAGGAAATAAAAGTAAACAAGAGAAAGTACATAGAACCAACAGAGAGCTAGAGTAGGAAAAGGGAGGTCCCACTCAATAAAGAATTCAAAAACAAGATATGCCTAAGTCACTTGAAAACTCACCTGGATCTAGACACAGTTTGCTGAATATATCTATTTATTTAAAAATTACTCCAACAATCTGCTAATTAAAAAATACCCAGACTAAAAGCTTTGTCACTTCTCTAAAAATTACAGAACAAATACATCTTATTAGGAAAAAAAAAACAAACAACCGGTTATAGTAACCTAATTCTTAAATGTAATCTTCAGTAACTTTGCCTTCATAAATTTTAATGGTATTAAAAATATTTGGTAGGTAAAGTTACTTTTAAATAATATAAATATAGGAAATAATAACCATAAAATGGTTTTCATCATATTATTTCATAACACTTTGGCAAGAAGTACCAACTTTTTAATTTGTTTAAGTTTATATATTTAATTTGGAGGGGGAGGGGCTGAGAGAGAGTGGGAGAGAGAGAATCCCAAGCAGGCTCAGTGCTGGCAGCGTGGAGCCTGACATGGGCCTTGAACCTATGAACCGTGAGATCAAAGTCAGATGCTTAAATGACTGAGCCACCTAGGTGCCCCAGTACTAACTTTTTAAAAGAACTTCATATGCTGTAACTTAGACACTTTGTAGAATTCTTTGGAAGTAGTTATATTTTCCTGAAATAGGAATTTATATTCAAAATGAGATGGTTAGATTTTGACATAGTCTTAATATTATACATCTATTAAAAATAATGTTTTGGAAAAGTTAAATAATATGAAAAAAATAATTGATCAAGATATATTTAGTTAGGTGCTAGAACAGAATAAAAGGTCCAGTAAAGTAATCTGAATGCATACATGAACCTAGTCTATATGATAAGGGATATAATTGAAATGGTGAGCAAAAGATAGACTATACAAGACAGAAATGGTGTTGAAACACCTGGGTAGCCATCTGGGAAAAAATAATGTTGATCCATATCTCACAAGATGTGTTCAAGATAAGTTCAAATGTATCAGAGAGGTAAATGTAAAAAAAGAAAAAAAAAAAAGAAACATAAAAATACCTCATATTCAGGAAGAAGACCTTTTTATTATGTAAAATCATAAAAGAAAAAGCTGATAAAAAATTTTGCATAATAAAAACCTAACAAAAGCTTCTGTATGGCATTAATCACATTGCATAGGCAAAGGACTCAGTTTTCTAATATGTGTGTGTGTGTGTGTGTGTGTGTGTGTGTGTGTAAAGAATTTCTAGAAATCAGCAAAGAGAGCCCAATAGAAAGAATTGGCAAAGGATATGAACAAACAGGTCACAGGAAAGGACATATATACGGCTTAAAAACGGAAACATTTTAACCTCATGTACATGACAGAAATACAAAATAAAACTGTACTGAGATGCATTTTTCAGATATTAATAAATTTTAAATTTTCATATCATCCGAATTATCTTATATGAGTGTATACAGATACTCTCCTAGACTGATGATAGATAAATTGTTTCAGTTTCTGTGGAGAGCAATATGCTAATAATCATCAACGTTATAAAAGTTTATATTCTTTAAACTAGTTGTTTCACTGTTAGAAGCATATATTGTAGCTGTACATGTGTGAAATGATTGTATAAGATGGCTAATTGCAGCAATTTTGCAACAGCAAAAAATTCTTAACTTCAGTGCCCATGTGTAGGGGAATGTTTGAAAATATTATGGTATATTTCTACAATGAAATGTTAAACAGCTGCAAGAGAGAATGAGGAAACTCTTGATGTCTGACATGGAAAGATCTTAAGATCAGTTGTTAAATGGAACAAGCTAGGTTTGGAACCATAAGTATAGTGTATGTTCCATATGTTTAAAAGAGTTGAGAGGAGAATATTTAGTCATATTTGCCTGTATATACAGTTAAAAAAATCTCCGGAAGGACACATAAACTATTAACAGTGTTCCTGTGCGCATGTATGGAAAGAAGTGTGTGGGTTGGCTAGGCACCGCTGCCTTTGTGCAGTTAGAAAAAGGAGACAAAGGTGCTGTTCCTCAACAACTTGTACTCTTAGCTCTTAGAAAGATTATTAAACAGATTTTCTTAATACTAGGCGCTTAGCAGCCGTCCACTGGAAATTTTTTTTTAAGTTTTTTAATGTTTATTTTTTTTGAGAGAGAGACAGAGACAGAATGCGAGTGGGTTAGGGGCAGAGAGAGAGGGAGACACAGAATCCGAAGCAGGCTCCAGGCTCCGAGCTGTCAGCACAGAGCCCGACGTGGGGCTTGAACTCACGGAACGCGAGATCATGACCTGAGCCGAAGTTGGACGCTCAACTGACTGAGCCACCCAGGCGCCCCTAGAAATTTTTAATGAAAATAGATAATAGAAGGATTTCTCTTTTGAAAATTCTAGACTAAGCTTTTCATTATATTGAGTTAAACTTTTTCTCTAGGAAATTTAACTTAACCTTTAGTTCATTTATGATTATCTGATAATAATAGTTGCATACTTGTATTAAAAATATTTGGTTTTAGGGCGCCTGGGTGACAGTTGAGCATCTGACTCTTGATCTCAGTTCAGGTCTTGATCTCAGGGTTGTGAGTTCAGGTCCCAAAGTGAGCTCTATGCTGGGCATGGAGCCAACTTAAAAAAAAATACTTGATTTTATTATGATCATCTTGTAAGTTATTTCAGGTAAAATTTTTATTATTCATTGAAAAAGTGATATAACTTGATTGGTGTATCTCTTGATTGTTTTAATATTTGAGTCATGTGACTCCCAAATACATAATTATATAAAAACATAAGGTTTAGTAAAAAGGTAAAATACAAAACTACACATTCAATATCATTTTTCCTTTACTAAAATTTTATATGGATATAGATATTAATTTGTATGTATGCATGCATATATATCTATAGGTGTTTATTTATATCTATATATACATATTATATATTTATATGTGTATGTTATATGCATTCTATATAAAGTTTTAGTAAAATAATAAGTGTATGTCCTTATAGCTTTCTATGAATATATATGTAGGTATGTGTTTTAGGAAAAAGACTAGAAGCAATTAGACCAAATTGTAGTATATCTTAGAAGTAGAATTTCACATGGTTTTAAATTATTTTCTTTATAAGCTTTTGTATTTTTCCATTTTTTACAGTGATTATATATTACATTGCATTGACAATAAATGTTTTAATGTTGTTTCTCCAAGAATTTTTACTGAAGCCTTTTTTTCTCCTTCATGAAAAGAGTTTTTCAGCTTATATCTTTAATGGATACCGGATTACCTCAGTGTTCTAATGAGAAAATAGAGCTTGCAATTCTGTGGTTCTTGGATCAGTTTCGTAAAACATATGTTGGTGATCAACTTCAAAGAACCTCAAAGGTAGGTTTTTACTAGAGATTTTTTAAAAAAATGTTAATGAAAATGAATAAAGATGCTCACATACAATAGCTTTAAGCTGAATGATATATTTGGGTAATTTCTACGTAAGAAATTTAATTGATGAATTGAAATTGATTGATTAATTGGTATTGAAAACACTGTGAGATTAATTTGCTTGTTTTATGCCTAGATTTACCATTTTCTTCAAAGGTTGGGAGAGTTAGTGAATATTTTTTTTATGTCTAGTCATTAAACAGTTAAGATTATTTAAAATACTTTAATGGATTTTGCCCTATTATATTTATTTCAAGATTTGAAACAAAAGATTTATTCTTTTTGTAGTTCTGGGATTTTTTGGACACTTACTTCTTTATGTGGTTTCCAGTATATTTTTTGCTCATTGCTCAGCATTTTTACGTAAGTGATGGGGACCAGGAGAGCTAGACATGTCTTTGAGAGGCCACAGTTAAATCACACTCATAGTATGATAATTGAAGTTTTAGCTTCAGCAAATTTAGATGAATTGATCCTAAGGCATAATGAGGGATTATTGAGGGCATTTATGTGAACCCTAACCAGATATTTAGTAGTACTTGTGACACTGAGTAAAATCTATGACGTTTTCTTCTTCTGTAATAGTAACTCTTTCCAAACCTTGTCTGCAAGAGAAGTCCTAAGGATAGTCTTACCTCCTTTGGATTTATAGTTTTTATTAGTAATGTTGAAGGATTTCGTATTTGAAATATTTAGAGTAAGCTTTTTATATAGAACTAAGCTTCTTATCCCCTGGGAAATTTGGCTTAACCTTCAGTACATTTATGGTTTTCTGTTCACAGTAGTTGTATAATGGGAACTTTTTGTTTGATTTTGTTAATATTACCCTTTAGTTTATTTCAGGTTTGTTTAACTTGCTTTTTAAGAAAGTGATGTAGCTTGATGCTTCCTTAGTCACATATATTGTGATATTTTCTTGCCAATTAGGATTAATTTCAGTAAAAATTTCTTAGAATCTAGCTGCTATTGAATGAGACCATTAGGGAGAAAAAGGAGTAACTAGAAATAAATGTTTTAGTTGGATAGTAAAACAAATTAGAATCAGACAAAAATTACATGGTATGAAATTTATACAGGGTGCCTCTTTTAAAATCCCAGATGTGTTACTTGAAGGTTGAGAGTATATCAAATTATGATAAATTGTCTTATTTTAAATGTACCCAGAGAGTTTGCCGTTTTGCTTTCACAAAAATGAATACAAATACTCTTCAAACATTGCTAACCCAGTATTTGTTTGGTCTGGATCTTAAATCAGAATAGTGTAATATGGAGTAGAAAAGCCTTCAAATTAATTGTGTTTAAAATACTTGGAAAGAAATATGTAAGATGAGATTAGTTGTTTAGAGCAATGGGATTTAGGAGTTTTTCCCCCCAATTTTTATTTGTTGTATTAAAATATATATGTATATTTTATATATATGTGAGAATTCTAGATATCAACAAACAGTCACAGGAAAAGACAGATATATTTATATATCCTTTAATACAAGGTAATATGAAAAAAGTGAATTATGGAAGGTCAACTTTTCTTTTTTGAAAGAGCTTACATGTTAGGAAAAAATAAACACATCATCAGACTGGTCATTGTAATTTAACATTTTTGGTGTATGCATCTTTCCTTACCAAAAAGTGTTTAGTCCGACAGCAATCTTATTTTTAAGGCATTCCTACTGCATAACCCTAAAGGGAAACCAGAGCTTTCTGCTTTCTTTTTCTCTGGCTTGTCTGCCAATCTGCCTTAATAGGAAGTTTGAGGAGGTTTTGGAGAGTCTTTAATATGTGCCCTGGCACTCTTTTTAGGATCTCTTTGCACTCCTCTAGTCCTTAACAGTAATCCTGCAGAGTTGGTATTGTTTTGTTTGTTTTTTTCAAAGTTGGTGTTATTGTTCCCATTTCACAAATGAAACAGACCACCTAACACATTTGTAAGTTCTCTACATACTAGTTTTCTGGCAACCAACCAAGGAAGACCAGATGGAAACTTTTTTTTTTTTTTTTTTTTGGTGAGTATATTGTCACATTCCAAATTGTGGCAAAAAAGGGGAAAGTGTTAAGAGTTAGATTGCACTAAAGTAGTATTTAGTGGGTACTTATTTTGTATTAGGAGCTGTCCTAGACCCTCTTAAGCATTAGCTCATTTAATTGGATCATATGGAATGTGACTTACAAAGTTCTTCCCAGTCTCTTTTCTATGTATGTCACCAGTTTCATGCCTCAGTCCTCCATACTTGTACTATATACTTTATGTGTACTAAACTTTTTTCAGCTTCGTCAACAGTCTGTGTTCTCTGTAAATTCTAGGCCTTTGGGCAAAATGTTTCCTCTGCCTAGAACACTATTTCTTTTGAATCAAACTTTCACTTTTCTGCCTTACTCTGCTGACTCCTACTTTATCTTTCACATCAGATACCCCATCCTTTAAGATGACCTTCTTAAATTCTGGGAGAATTCCTTTTATGTGTTCTATAGCAACCTGTAATTCCCCCCTTTTTTTTAGCGTTATTACACTGCGTTGTAATCATTTGTTAGCAAAACATATTTTGACTCTAATTTGGGTTAGGACTGTCTCCACCTTTTTTATTATCACTTCCAAGTGCATGGCATATTACTTATGTATTTTCTACTAGATAGTGGTTGAATGTATATATTTAGTAGAATTCCACGGGATTTGAGTCTAAATCTCCCACTTGATAAACTTTCATGTGATAAAAGGTATGTTCTTGAGTTGGAAAATGATGCTGACTTTAGTGAAATTGTTCAGCAAGTTTAAATAAGGTGTACTGTTATCTATCTTGAATTTTTTACATATGCATCAAGTAAGTGCAAAGAGTCCTAAGTGATGCACAGAATAGAAGTATGTGCTATATATGAGAAGGAAGAGCCACAAATGATAGCCGTAGGCATTTATTGAAGCAGTAGTCTGCCAAAGACTTCACATAGCATTTGACAGGCATCTAATTTCATCTCACAAAAGTTCCATGGGAATAGCTGTTTTTTATTAACACTTCCCCATCCCTTTTTACAGACTTGGAAACTGAGGTCTGGAATAGTTAATTAGTGATGTATTTAAGTGGTTGAATCTGGATTTGAACTAGGACACCTGATAACAGAGCCTATGCTGCTGATCACTTTGCTGTATTGCTTCCTGTTGGATCTTTCACTGGGATATTGAACAGGCCCTTCAATCTCAATAGGTCCTAAACAGGAACTATCTCCTGAAACCCTTTCCACCTACTTCCCTATTTTGAGGAAGAATGACTGTGAACTCAAAATGTCCCCTTTGTTCTTACTTCTTATATCTGATCTGTCACCTAATCATGTTGATTTTATTTTCTAAATATCTCTGTTTCATTCTTCTCAGTCCCCTTCATTTTTATCCTCATTGTTACTGCTTGTCATTTCTCACTGGATTTCAGATCTTATTGTCCTCTTTGTTTCCTTCTTGCATTTCCCCCACTCCAATCCATTTTCCATACTGCCACCAAAGTAATATTTTCTTCAGTAGAGAACCAGGGAAAATAATGTAATGGACACTCATACACCCATCTTTGTCAAATCTGAATACCTTGCCCTATTTGCTTCATATCTGTATATTTTTAAATTAAACATTAATGGCCTGTTGCTGCTCTGATTCTGTTCTTCTTGTGCCAAAGTAACCACTGTCCTAAATTTCATGTTATTTTCATGCATGATTGTGTTCTGGTCGCACATTTCTATGTACTTATAAACAAAACCTAGTACTGTTAACTCTATAGAAAATTAGTATGCAGGAACTTGCTGGTTTTGATCCACATTGTTTTTGAGATCTATCCATGGTGGTACGTATAGTTCTAATTTAATTACTGAATGGTATTACAGTATATTATTGTGCCATTATGTATTCATTTTTCTGTTAATATACACTAGGTTGTTTCCAATTTTATTTTATTTTTTTAATTTTTTTTTAGTCCAATTTTAAAGTTTATAAAAAATACTCCAGTAAACATTCAAATACCTATTTCCTCATGCATGTGTATGAGTATCTTGAAGGTAAATACTGGGAGTAGAATTGCTGGGCTGTAGACGGTACATCACTTCAGCTTTACAAGATATTACCAAGTTCCTCTCTTAAATGTTAGAATAGCCTGTTTTCCCTCTCCCAGCAGATTATATGTTGCTGTATGTTGTCTTAATACTTGCTTTTGTCAGACTTTAAAATTTACAGAATTTCTCTGCTTAAAATTCTTACTGGTTTCTCATTATATAAATGAGTTCCTTCTTATGGTTAGACTTTGTGTACCCTTGCAACCTTTTCTTTTGGCAGTTTTTTCTGTTCTGTGACATGCTTTGTATGTGCTACACTTTTTGTCCTGTCACCTATTCCTACTTACTGTCTGATGAATATTAATAAGTAACTACTATATACTAAGACCAGGATACAATGGCAAATAGAATGGTCTATCTGTCCTCTAAGTTGTTAATTAAAGAGGAAGATGGGCAAATAAATAAAAAATTATAAAACCTTCCTCCCCACTTAAACATTGAAATAGTACAGGAAGAGGCAGACTATTAAATAAAGGATGCTGGACATTTGGTTATATCTATTTAAAGTTTTGAATTATTACTTCACAGTATATAAAAAATCAAATCTAAGTTGGTGACTCTTAGTCTGAAAGGCAGGGGACTATGATATAAGGACAGGAAGGATTTTTTTTTTTAATGTTTATTTTTGAGAGAGAGGGCGAGCAGGACAGAGGCCGAGAGAGGGGGAGACCGAATCCCTAAACAGGCTCTCCACTAACAGCTTAATTGACTGAGCCACCCAGGCACCCGAGGAAGGATTTCTTTTTAAGGCATGAAAAGCCCAAACTATAAACCCAAAGGTTGATAAATTCTGCCCATATTAAAAATAAAAATTTCTGCAGCTCAAAGTACACAGTAAACAAAGTAAAAAGACAAGCTAGAGACAGGGTAAGACCCAATACATGTAACTTAAAGAGAATCAATATCCAGTTATATAAACAATTTCTATGAATCAATAAGAGAAGAACAACCTAGTAAAAAAAAAAGTGTGCCAAAGATATGAGTAAACAATTTATAGAAAAAGAAATCACGGTTTATAATCAACATGAAAAAATGTTCATCCTTTCATGGACTAAGGGAAATGCAAATTAAAGCTATAGTGCAATAATCATATCATACCTATTAGCTGGAGATAGTTAAAAAGTTTGATGAAAGCATGTATTTGTGATGAAGTAAAATAGCTAATACTCCTATACACTGCTAGTGGAATCCAAACCAGTAAAACATTTTTGGAAAACAGCAATATCTAACAAAGTCGAAAATGTATAAAATTCTCGGACTGGGTGAAAACTCTAAAACATCGTTGAGAGAAATTAAATGAGGCCTAAATAAATAGATATATATCATGTTTATGAATTGGAAGACTCAATATTGTTAAAATTAGTGAGGTAAGTGAAGTAAGGTATGATAACAATGTGTCATCAAATAGAGAATTTAAATAAAGAGATGGAAATTATTAAAAATGGAAACAAATAGAAATTCTGTAGTTGGAAAGTACAGTAAATGAAAATGAGATGTTGAGGCACAGGGAGAAAAAAGAATGAAGAAAAGTGAACAGAGTCTCAGAGAACTGTAGGTCACCAGTAAATACACCAAAATATCATGGAGTACCTGGTAGAAGAATACCAGAAAAGGAAGTGAGACAGGATCAGAAAAAAACACTTAAAGCAATATTGGCTTAAAACTTAACCATATTTGGTGAAAAGCATTACACATCAAAGAAGTGCAATTAAAGACCCACACTAAGAACACATCATAGTAAAAATGCTGAAAGACAAAGAGAAAAATTTTAGCAGCAAGGGAAAAACTACTCATCACAGTTACCAGATGGGAGGTGGGTGGGGGGATGAGTTAAACAGGTGATGTTGATTAGGGTACTTGTTGTGTTGAGCACCCAGTGACATATGGAAGTGTTGAATCAAAACAAAAAAGAAAAAAAGAAAAGAGAAAAACTCATTACACGTGAGGGGTACCAGTAAGATTAATAGCTGACTAGTCTTGAGAAACAGGAGAGGCCAGAAGATCCTTCAATGACATAGAGTGCTGAACTAGTAACCAAGAATTCCATATCCAGCAAAACTATCTTTAAAAATGAAAGGAGGGTCTCCTGGGTGGCTCAGTCGATTGAGCATCTGTCTTCAACTCAGGTCATGATCAGGTCTGTGGGAATTCCATATCCAGCAAAACTATCTTTAAAAATGAAAGGAGGGTCTCCTGGGTGGCTCAGTCGATTGAGCATCTGTCTTCAACTCAGGTCATGATCAGGTCTGTGGGTTTGAGCCCCGTGTCAGGCTCTGTGCTGACAGCTCAGAGCCTGGAGCCTGCTTCTGATCCTGTGTCTTCCTCTCTTTCTGCCTCTTCCCCACTCTCACTTTGTCTCACTCTGTCTCTCAAAAATAAATAAATGTGAGGACTCTAGGAAGATGGCGGCGTAGGACGATGCTGGGCTCACCGCGTCCTGCTGATCACTTAGATTCCACCCACACTTGCCTAAATAACCCAGAAAACCACCAGAAGACTAGCAGAACAGATTCTCTGGAGCCAAGCGCAAATGAGAGGCCCACGGAAGAGGGTAGGAAGGGCAGAGAGGCGGTGCGCGCTCCATGGACTGGCGGGAGGGAGCCGGGTCGGAGGGGCAGCCCGCTGGCAAAGCAGAGCCCCCGAGTCTGGCTTGCAAAAGCCGAGGGGCTGGACGGAGTGTGTTCAGACAGCAAGCGGGACTTTACATCTGGAAGGTTATAAGCTAACAGCTCTGCTCGGAGAGCAGGAGGGCTGGAGGACAACGGGAAGGAGAGTCATTGAGCCCCGGACGCAGAGCTCAGCTTGGCGGGGAACAAAGGCGCTTGCCAGCACCATCTCCCTCGCCCATCCCCCAGCCAAAATCCCAAAGGGAACCAGTTCCTGCCAGGGAACTTGCTTGCACCACGCAAACACCCAACGCTGTGCTTCTGCGGATCCATCCCTCCGGCGGTGGGTCTGACTCCCTCCCGGTGCCACAGGGCCCCTCCCGAAGCAGATCACCAAAGGATAAGTGAGCTGAGCCTGCCCCTCCCGCCCCTGTGCACCTTGCCGATCCACCCCAGCTAATACGCCAGATCCCCAGCACCACAAGCCTGGCAGTGTGCAAGTAGCCCAGGTGGGCCACGCCACCCCACAGTGAATCCTGCCCCTAGGAGAGGGGAAGAGAAGGTACACACCAGTCTGACTGTGGCCTCAGCGGTGGGCTGAGGGCAGACATCAGGTCTTCGGCCCCGCCCACCAACGCAAGTTATTCAAGACAACACAGGGGAAGTGCCCTGCAATTCCGCACCATTCCAGGGACTATCCAAAATGACGAAACGGAAGAATTCCCCTCAAAAGAATCTCCAGGAAATAACGACAGCTAACGAACTGATCAAAAAGGATTTAAACAATATAACAGAAAGTGAATTTAGATTAATAGTCATAAAATTAATCGCTGGGCTTGAAAACAGTATAGAGGACAGCAGAGAATCTATTGCTACAGAGATCAAGGGACTAAGGAACAGCCAGGAGGAGCTAAAAAATGCTATAAATGAGCTGTAAAATAAAATGGAGACAGCCACAGCTCGGATTGAAGAGGCAAAGGAGAGAATAGGTGAACTAGAAGATAAAATTATGGAAAAAGAGGAAGCTGAGAAAAAGAGAGATAAAAAAATCCAGGAGTCTGAGGGGAAAATTAGAGAACTAAGTGATGCACTAAAGAGAAATAATCTACCCATAATTGGTGTTCCAGAGGAGGAAGAGAGAGGGAAAGGTGCTGAAGGTGTACTTGAAGAAATAATAGCTGAGTACTTCCCTGGTCTGGGGAAGGAAAAAGGCATTGAAATCCAAGAGGCACAGAGAACTCCCTTCAGACGTAACTTGAATCGATCTTCTGCACAACATATCATAGTGAAACTGGCAAAATACAAGGATAAAGATAAAATTCTGAAAGAAGCTAGGGATAAACGTGCTCTAACATATAAAGGGAGACCGATAAGACTCGTGACAGATCTCTCTACTGAAACTTGGCAGGCCAGAAAGGAATGGCAGGAAATCTTCAACGTGATGAACAGAAAAAATATGCAGCCGAGAATCCTTTATCCAGCAAATCTGTCATTTAGAATAGAAGGAGAGATAAAGGTCTTCCCAAACAAACAAAAACTGAAGGAATTCATCACCACTAAACCAGCCCTACAAGAGATCCTAAGGGGGATCCTGTGAGACAAAGTACCAGAGACATCGCTACAAGCATGAAACCTACAGACATCACAATGACTCTAAACTCATATCTTTCTATAATAACACTGAATGTAAATGGACTAAATGTGCCAGCCAAAAGACATAGGGTATCAGAATGGATAAAAAAAACAAGACCCATCTATTTGCTGTCTACCAGAGACTCATTTTAGACCTGAGGACACCTTCAGATTGAAAGTGAGGGGATGGAGAACTATTTATCATGCTACTGGAAGTCAAAAGAGAGCTGGAGTAGCTATACTTATATCAGACAAACTAGACTTTAAATTAAAGGCTGTAACAAGAGATGAAGAAGGGCATTATATAATAATTACAAGGTGTATCCATCAGGAAGAGCTAAAATTACAAACGTCTATGCGCCGAATACGGGAGCCCCCAAATACATAAAACAATTACAAATATAAGCAACCTTATTGATAAGAGTGTGGTAATTGCAGGGGACTTTAACACCCCACTTACAACAATGGATAGATCATCTAGACACACGGTCGATAAAGAAACAGGGGTCCTGAATGATACATTGGATCAGATGGACTTGACAGATATATTTAGAACTCTGCATCCCAAAGCAATAGAATATACTTTCTTCTCAAGTGCACATGGAACATTCTCCAAGGTAGATTACATACTGGGTCACAAAACAGCCCTTCATAAGTATACAAGAATTGAGATCATACCATGCATACTTTCAGACCACAATGCTATGAAGCTTGAAATCAACCACAGGAAAAAGTCTGGAAAACCTTCAAAAGCATGGAGGTTAAAGAACACCCTACTAAAGAATGAATGGGTCAACCAGGCAATTAGAGAAGAAATTAAAAAATATATGGAAACAAACGAAAATGAAAATACAACAATCCAAGTGCTTTGGGATGCAGCGAAGGCAGTCCTGAGAGGAAAATACATTGCAATCCAGGCCTATCTCAAGAAACAAGAAAAATCCCAAATACAAAATCTAACAGCACACCTAAAGGAAATCGAAGCAGAACAGCAAAGACACCCTAAACCCAGCAGAAGAAGAGAAATAATAAAGATTAGAGCAGAAATAAACAATATAGAATCTAAAAAAACTGTAGAGCAGATCAATGAAACCAAGAGTTGGTTTTTTGAAAAAATAAACAAAATTGATAAACCTCTAGCCAGGCTTCTCAAAAGAAAAGGGAGATGCCCCAAATAGATAAAATCATGAATGAAAATTGAATTATTACAACCAATCCCTCAGAAACACAAGCAATTATAAGGGAATACTATGAAAAACTATATGCCAACAAACTGGACAACCTGGAAGAAATGGACAAATTCCTAAGCACCCACACACTTCCAAAACTCAATCAGGAGGAAATAGAAAGCTTGAACAGACCCATAACCAGCGAAGAAATTGAATCAGTTATCAAAAATCTCCCAACAAATAAGAGTCCAGGACCAGATGGCTTCCCAGGGGAGTTCTACCAGACGTTGAAAGCAGAGATAATACCTATCCTTCTCAAGCTATTCCAAAAAATAGAAAGGGAAGGAAAACTTCCAGACTCATTCTATGAAGCCAGTATTACTTTGATTCCTAAACCAGACAGAGGCCCAGTAAAAAAAGAGAACTACAGGCCAATATCCCTGATGAATATGGATGCAAAAATTCTCAAGATACTAGCAAATCGAATTCAACAGCATATAAAAAGAATTATTCACCATGATCAAGTGGGATTCATTCCTGGGATGCAGGTCTGGTTCAACATTTGCAAATCAATCAATGTGATACATCACATTAATAAAAGAAAAGATAAGAACCATATCCTGTCAATTGATGAAGAAAAAACATTTGACAAAATTCAGCATCCTTGCTTAATAAAAACCCTCGAGAAAGTCGGGATAGAAGGAGCATACTTAAACATCATAAAAGCCATTTATGAAAAGCTCACAGCTAACATCATCCTCAATGGGGAAGAACTGAGAGCTTTTTCCCTGAGATCAGGAACACAACAGGGATGCCCACTCTCACCGCTGTTGTTTAACATAGTGTTGGAAGTTCTAGCATCAGCAATCAGACAACAAAAGGAAATCAAAGGCATCAAAATTAGCAAAGATGAAGTTAAGCTTTCACTTTTTGCAGATGACATGATATTATACACGGAAAATCCGATAGACTCCACCCAAAGTCTGGGTGAATTCACACATGAATTCAGCAAAGTTGCAGGATACAAAATCAATGTACAGAAATCAGTTGCATTCTTATACACTAATAATGAAGCAACAGAAAGACAAAGAAACTGATCCCATTCACAAGTGCACCAAGAAGCATAAAATACTGAGGAATAAATCTAACCAAAGATGTAAAAGATCTGTATGCTGAAAACTACAGAAAGCTTATGAAGGAAATTGAAGAAGATATAAAGAAATGGAAAAACATTCCATGCTCATGCGTTGGAAGAATAAATATTGTAAAAATGTCAATACTACCCAAAGCTATCTACGCATTCAATGCAATCCCAATCAAAATTGCACCAGCATTCTTCTCGAAGCTAGAACAAGCAATCCTAAAATTCATATGGAACCACAAAAGGCCCCGAATAGCCAAAGTGATTTTGAAGAAGAAGACCAAAGCAGGAGGCATCACAATCCCAGACTTTAGCCTCTACTACAAAGCTGTAATCATCAAGACAGCATGGTATTGGCACAAAAACAGACACATAGACCAATGGAATAGAACAGAAACCCCAGAACTAGACCCACAAACGTATGGCCAACTAATCTTTGACAAAGCAGGAAAGAATATCCAATGGAAAAAAGACAGTCTCTTTAACAAATGGTGCTGGGAGAACTGGACAGCAACATGCAGAAAGTTGAAACTAGACCACTTCCTAACACCATTCACAAAAATAAACTCAAAATAGATAAAGGACCTGAATGTGAGACAGGAAACCATCAAAGACCTAGAGGAGAAAACAGGAAAAGACCTCTCTGACCTCAGCCATAGCAATTTCTTACTTGACACATCCCCAAAGGCAAGGGAATTAAAAGCAAAAATGAACTATTGGGACCTCATGAAGATAAAAAGCTTCTGCACAGCAAAGGAAACAATCAGCAAAACTAAAAGGCAACCAACGGAATGGGAAAAGATATTTGCAAATGACATATCAGACAAAGGGCTAGTATCCAAAATAATAAAGAGCTCACCAAACTCCACACCCGAAAAACAAATAATCCAGTGAAGAAATGGGCAGAAAACATGAATAGACACTCTTCTAAAGAAGACATCCGGATGGCCAACAGGCACATGAAAAGATGCTCAACATCGCTCCTCATCAGGGAAATACAAATCAAAACCACACTCAGATATCACCTCGCACGAGAGTGGCCAAAATGAACAAATCAGGAGACTATAGATACTGGAGAGGATGTGGAGAAACAGGAACCCTCTTGCACTGTTGGTGGGAATGCAAACTGGTGTGGCCACTCTGGAAAACAGTGTGGAGGTTCCTCAAAAAATTAAAGATAGACCTGCCCTATGACCCAGCAGTAGCACTGCTAGGAATTTACCCAAGGGATACAGGAGTACTGATACATAGGGGCACTTGGACCCCAATGTTTATAGCAGCACTCTCAACAATAGCCAAGTTATGGAAAGAGCCTAAATGTCCATCAACTGATAAATGGATAAAGAAATTGTGGTTTATATACACAATGGAGTACTACGTGGCAATGAGAAAGAATGAAATATGGCCCTTTGTAGCAACGTGCATGGAACTGGAGAGTGTTATGCTAAGTGAAATAAGCCATACAGAGAAAGACAGATACCATATGTTTTCACTCTTATGTGAATCCTGAGAAACTTAACCGGAACCCATGGGGGAGGTGAAGGAAAAAAAAAAAAAGAGGTTAGAGTGGGAGAGAGCCAAAGCATAAGAGACTCTTAAAAACTGAGAACAAACTGTGGGCTGATGGCGGGGGGGGGGGTTGGTTGGGTGATGAATATTGAGGAGGGCATCTTTTGGGATGAGCACTGGGTGTTGTATAGAAACCAATTTGACAATAAATTTCATATATTTAAAAAATGTAAAAAAATTTTATAAAAAACAATAATAATAAAAATGAAAGGAAAAGTAAAGATATTACCAGGGAAACAAAAACAGAGAATTGATTGCTTTCAGAGTTGCCTTATAAGAAATACTAAAGGGGGAACCTGGGTGGCTCAGTCGGCTGAGCGTCAGACTTCAGCTAAGGTCATGACCTCACCGCTCGTGAGTTCAAGCTCCGTGTCGGGCTCTGTGCTGACAGCTCGGAGCCTGGAGCCTGCTTCAGATTCTGTGTCTCCCTCTCTCTGCCCCTCCCCCACTCGTGCCATGTCTCTGTCTCTCAAATGTAAATAATCATTAAAAAAAATTTTTTTAAAAAAAAAGAAAAAAATACTAAAGGAAGTACTTCAGGCCGAAAGCAAGTGACCTCAGATAAATCCACTCAATAAAACAAAGAACACTAGTGAAGGTAATTAAGCAATTATAAAATATAGTACATTTTTCTCTTAACTGATTTAAAAAAGCAATTATATAAAACAGTTATGTATTTTATATACATACACACTGAAATGATGACATACATATAATATGTAATATATTTGCCAATAACAGCACAAGGAAGATAGGTAGGAGCAACGTTTGGGGCTAAGGAAATGACACAAGATGCAACTCAAATCTACAGGAACCAATAAAAAACCAAAAATGGTAAATAAGAATGTTAATATAACAAACACTTCAAACATACATTTTTGCTCTCTTTCTCTCAACTTCATTAAAAGATATAAAGTTAAATGAAGAAATAATTATCATGATTTATTGCTGGGTGTATAATATATAAAGGTGTAATAGTTTTATCATGTAGTAATAATATGACAAAAAGGGAAAAAAAGAATAGAACCATATAGGAATAACATTTCTTTATCTCATTGGAACTAAGTATCAATCTGAGGTAGATTCTGGTAAAATGTATATGGTGAGCCCCTAGGGAAACTCTACAGAAAATTACTAAAAAATGTATAGTAAAAAATTATTGAAAGTAAAGTTATTAAAATGTTACACTAGAAAATATTTAATGTAAAAGAAAGCAGTACAGGAAGGCTAGAGGAAAAGAAACATGACAAAAATGTCAGATATAGATCTTACAGTATGAATAATAACATTAAATTTAGAATGGGTTATGCAAGCCAACGAGTAGCAGAGATTATTAGACTGGAGTTTTAAAAAAATAATGTTGCACATGCTATCTGTAGAACACACATTTTAAAGTCAAGGATACAGATAGGTCAAAAGTACAAGGATGGCAAAGCATATATCATATAGACAGCAACCATATAAAAAAGATGGAGTGGCTATACCAATACCAGATAAAATAGACTTTAAAACAAAAAAATGTCACTAGGAATAAAGAGGAATATTTTGTAATGATAGAAGGATCAACTCATGAGAAAGATGTAGCAATTATAAACATATATGTACATAACAACAGAAGCCCAAAACACATGAAACAAAAGCTGACAGAAATAATAATAATAGTTGAAGACTTTAATGACCTGGTTTTAATAATGGATAGAACAACTATATAGAAGGTCTGTAACAATGCTATAAACCAACTAGACTTGAACAATGCTATAGACTTGAACAATGCTATAAACCAACTAGACCACAGACAGCTATAGAACACTACACCCAGCAACAGCAGAATATACATTCTTATCAAGTATGTACAGAATATTGCCCAAGACAGACCATATGCTCAATCAAAAAACAAGACTCAATAAATTTTAAAGAATTGAAATAGTACAAAGTATGTTCTCTAATCAAAATGGAGTACATAGAAATCAATAACAGAAAGAAATGGATAACTCAGAGTATGTGGAAATTGAACCATTGTATTGTATTGTATTGTATTGTATTGTATTGTATTGTATTCTATTCTATTCTATTCTATTCTATTCTATTCTATTCTATTCTTTAAATCCAAGTTAGTTAACATATAGTATAATAATAATTTCGGGAATAGAATTTAGTGATTCATCACTTACATATAGCACCCAGTGCTCATTCCAACAAGTGCCCTCCTTAATGCCCATCGCCCATTTAGCCCATCCCCCCACCCAGCACCCCACCAACAACCCTCAGTTTGTTCTCTGTATTTAAGAGTCTCTTATGTTTTGTCTCCCTCTCTGTTTTTATATTATTTTTGCTTCCCTTTTCCTCTGTTAATCTGTTTTATTTCTTAAATTCCATATATGAGTGAAATCATAGGATATTTGTCTTTCTCTGACTTACTTCACTGAACATAATACAGTCTAGTTCCATCCATGTGTTGCTAATGGCAAGATTTCATCCTTTTTTGCTCACCAATTCTATCGTATATATATACCACATCTTCTTTATCCATTCATCAGTCAATGGACATTTGAGCCCTTTCTATACTTTGGCTATTGACGATAGACTGGCTATAAACATTGGGATGCATGTGCCTCTTCGAATCAGCATTTTAATATCCTTTGGGTCATACCTAGTAGCACAATTTCTGGGTCGTAGGGTAGTTCTATTTTTAATTTTAATTATAAAATTAAATTATATATATATGAGGAGCCTCCATACTCTTTTCCAGAGTGGCTGCACCAATTTGCATTCCCACCAGCAGTGCAAAAGGGGTTCCCCTTTCTTTGCATCCTTGCCAACATCTGTTGTTGACTGAGTTGTTAATTTTTGCCATTCTGACAGGTGTGAGGTGGTTTTGATTTGTATTTCTCTGATGATGAGTGGTGTTGAGCATCATTTCATGTGTCTGTTAGCCATCTGGATGTTTTCTTTGGAGAAGTGTCTATTCATGTCTTTTGTCCATTTCTTCACTGGGAAATTTGTTTTTTGGGTGATGAGTTTGATAAGTTCTTTATAGGTTTTGGATACTAACCCTTTATCTGACATGTCATTTGCAAATATCTTCTCCCATTCCATCGGTTGCCTTTTAGTTTTGCTGATTGTTTCCTTCGCTGTGCAGAAGCTTTTTATCTTGATGAGGTCCCAGTAGTTCATTCTGGCTTTTGTTTCCCTTGTCTCCAGAGACATGTCAAGTAAGAAGCTGCTGTGACTGAGGTCAAAGAGGTTGTTGCCTATTCTCTCCTCTAGGATTTTGATTGCTTTCTGTCTTACATTTAGGTGTTTCATCCATTTTTGAGTTAATTTTTGTGTATGGTGTGAAAAAATGGCCCAGGTTCATTTTTCTGCATGTTGCTGTCCAGTTTTCCCAGCACCATTTGCTGAAGAGACTGTCTTTTTTCCACTGGATGTTCTTTCCTGCTTTATCAAAGATTAGTTGGCCATCCGTTTGTGGGTCCATATCTGGGTTCTCTGTTCTGTTCCATTGGTTTGTGTGTCTGTTTTTGTGCTAGTACCATACTGTCTTGATGATTACAGCTTTGTAATACAGCTTGAAGTCTGGAATTGTGATGCCTCCAGCTTTGGTTTTCTTTTTCAACATTACTTTGGCTATTCAGGGTCTTTTCTGGTTCCATACAAATTTTAGAATTGTTCTAGCTGTGTGAAGAATGCTAGTGTTATTTTGATAGGGATTGCATTGAATATATAGATGGCTTTGGATAGTATTGACATTTTAACAATGTTTGTTCTTCCAATCCATGAGAGTGGAATGTTTTTCCATTTCTTTGTGTCTTCTTCAGTTCCTTTCATAAGCTTTCTATAGTTTTCAGTGTATAGATCTTTCACCTCTGCGGTTAGGTTTATTCCTAAGTATTTTATGCCTTTTGGTGCAATTGTAAATGGGGTTGATTCCTTGATTTCTCTATCTGCTGCTTCATTATTTGTGTATAGAAATGCAACCGATCTCTGTACATTGATATTATATCCTGTGACTTTGCTGAATTCATATATCAGTTCCAGCAGTTTTTTGGTGGAGTCTTAGGTCTTCCATATAGAGTATCATGTCATCTGCAAAGAGCGAAAGTTTGACCTCCTCCTTTCTGATTTGGATGCCTTTCGTTTCTCTTTTTGTTGTCTGATTGCTGAGACTAGGACTTCCAACACAATTCTAAATGACTAATGAGTCAAAGAAGAAAAATCACAAGGGAATTAAGAAATACTTTCAGATAAAAGAAAATGAAGACACATACCAGAACTTACAAAATTAGCTAAAGCAGTATTTAGGGGTAAATTTATAATTATAAAGACCTTAATTAAAATCGAAAAATATCTTAGATAAGTGGCCCAACCTTTCACCTTAACACACTGGAAGAATAAAAAGAAACTAAACCTAAAGCAAGCAGAAGAAAGGATATAATAAAGATTAGAGTAGAAATTAATGAAATAGAAATTTAAAACAATAGCAAAAGTCGGTGAAATCCAAACTTGGTTCTTTATAAATACTAAATTGACGTACCTTTAGCTAGATTGACAAAAAAAGAGAAAAGTCTCAAAAGTACTAAAATCAGGAATGAAACAGAAGACATTACTATTGACCTTCCAGAAATAAAAATGATTATAATGGAATATTATGAACATTTGAATGCCATTAAGTTAGATAACTTAGATGGAATGGTTACATTTCCAAAAAGACATAAACTACTTAAACTTATTCAAGAAAATACAGAAATCTGAATAAAAGTGTAACAGCTAAAGAGATTGAATTCATGAGACTGCCCACAAAGAAGAGTCCAGGCCCAGATGGACTTCCTAGTGATTTCTACCAGACATTCAAAGAATTAATACCAATTATTAATTATTTTAATTAATTATTTATTAAAATTTATTAAATTATATTATTTATTATATAATAATTATAATATATAAATTATATTATTTATTAAAATTATTTTTAATTAATTTATTTTAATTATTAATTATTCATACCAATTCTTTATAAATGCTTCCAAAAAGTAGAAGAGGAGGGGATACTTCCCAGCTCATTCAATGAGGCCATTTTACCCTGGTACCAGGACCATAGAAATAGAAAAAAAGTACTCACCAATATTTCTTACGAATATAGATGCAAAAAAAAAAAACAAAACAAAAGAAACAAATTAACTAAAGAAATACAGGCTGACTGAATCTAACAACTTATAAATACTTTCCTCTGTGATCAAGAGCAAGACAAGGATGTCTCGTTACTTACGTTAAACATTGTACTGGAGGTTCTGGTCAGGGAAAGTGGGCAATAAAATGAAATAAAGGCACCCCATTTGGAAGAGAAGAAGTAAAACTTAAAACTGTATCTCTTCACAGATGGCATGACTTGAATATAGAAAATTTTAATCAGCAGAAATACTATTAGACTAATTTTAGAAAGCAGTAAGTGTGCAGAATAGACAACACAATTGATTTTTATATACTTGCAGTAAACAACCTGTAATTAAATGAACAAAACATTTCATTCACAATAGCATGAAAAATAAGTAAATGCTTAAGAATAAGTTTAATAAAAGAAGTGCAAAACTTATCAACTAGAAACTACAAAACATTGTTGGAATAAATGAAAGAAAACCTAATAAATGAAAAGATATTCTATTCCATGGTCATGAACCAGAAGACTTACTGTTAAGATGGCAATATTCCACAGATTGATCTATAGCTTCAACACAATCTTTATCAAAATCTTAGCTATCTTAGCTTGCAGGAGTTGGCAAGCTTATCCTAAAATTCATATGGGAATTCAAAGGACCAAGAACAGCCAAAACAATCTTGAAAATAGGAACACTCCCTTCCCCATTTTACAACTTAATACCAAGTAACAACAATCAGGACAGTGTAGTACTTTCATAAGGACAGACATATAGGTCAGTGAAATAGAGTTGAGAATCTAGTTATAAACCCTCATGTTTGCAGTCAGTTATTTTTGACAAGGATGCCAAGACCATCTAGTGGTGAAAGAGTAGTCTTTTCAACAAATGGTGCTGGGACAACTGGATATCCACATGCAAAAGAATGAGGTTGGACCACTATCTCCCACCATACATAAAAATTAAGTCAAAATGGATCAGATTTAAATGTAAGAGTTAAAACTGAAACTCTTAGAAAAAAACAGAAGTAAATGTTTACGACTTTGAATTGAGTAATGTTTTCTTAGATACAACACTGAAAGCACAAGCAGCCAGACAAAAATAGATAAATTGGACTTCATCAAAATTAAAAACTGTTTTGCTCTAAATGACACCATCAAGAAAATGAAAACACAAACCACAGAATGGTAGAAAATATGTGCAAATTATCTAGCTAATAAGGGACTTATATCAACATTTATAAAGAGCTCTTACATCTCTATAATAAAAAGATATATAACCCAATTTAAAAATGGACAAAAAATTTGAATAGATGTTTCTCCAAAGAAGACACACAAATGGCCAGTGGGCACTTGAAAAGGCGTTTAACACCACTATAGTAATGAGAAATTAATTTGCTGTAATTCAGGGAAATTCATGTCATTACTACAATGAGATACCACTTTACAACCCCTAGGATGGATATAATTATGAAGACAGATAATAACAGTATTGGTGAGGATGTGGAGAAATTGGACCTTCATTCACTTTTGGTGGGAATGTAAAATGGTACAACCAGTTTGGAAAGCAGTCTGGAAGTTCTTCAAAAAGTTAAACAGAGAGTTACCATGTGATCCAATAACTCCAATCCTACGTATATACCCACAAGAAATGAAAACACACATCCACATAAAAACTTTACATAACTGTTCACAGAAACATTATTCCTAATACCAGAAAAAATCCAGATGTCCATCAACTGAAGAATAAAGAAAAAGTGGTATATCCCAAAGTGAAATATTACTCAGTAGTAAAAAGGAATGAAATATTTATACATGCTACAACGTAGGTGATTTTTTTTTTTGAGAGAGAGTGAGAGAGAGGGTGCGAGTGAGGGGCAGAGAGAGGGAGGGAGAGAGAGAGAGAGAGAGAGAGAGAGAGAAGTGGAGCTTGTGTTCACCTGAAGCAGGGCTCAAGCTCACCCGAAGTGGGGCTTGAGCTCACACGATATAGGACTACAAGTCACAAACCTTGATCATGACCTGAACTGAAGTCAGATGCTTAACAACTGAGCCACCCAGGCGCCCCAGCCTAGGTGATTCTAAAAAGCATTATGCCAGGTGAAGGAAGCCATGCACCGAAGGACAAATATTATGTGATTTCATTTATATGAAATTTCCAAAATAGGCAAATCGGTAGAAACACAAGTAGATTATTGGCTTCCTTATAAAGATTTCTTGTTGTGGTGTTGCAAATATTCTAAAATTGATTGTAATGGTGGTTGAAAATATCAGTGAATATACTAAAAACCATTGAATCACACTTTAAATGTGTGATTTTTATAGTAGGTGAGTGTCTTATCTACAAAAGACAAAGCTCATTTTTAAAATGCGGAAAAGATTTAAACACGCTCATCAAAAGATATCTAAATGGCTAATAATCACAAAAAGATGCTTAACATTGCTAATTAGCAGACAATATTAATTAAAACTCAGGTGAAATACTATTACACACCTGGCATAATGGCTAAAAGTGAAAAGAGTGATAAAACCAAGCCTTGATGATAAAGTGGAGTACATGAAACTATCATACATTGCTTGTGGGAGTGTACATAACCATGTTGGAAAACTCTTTGGTGATATTTGCTAAAGCTGAACATAACCTACCCCACAATCATCAGTTTTACACTTAGGTAAAGAAATGAGTTTATATATTACAGGAATGTCACAACAGCTTCATTTATAACATCTAAGAACTGGAAACTCATGTTCACCCACAGTTGAATGGATAAATTAGTGTATAGTGTAATAAATATCATACTACACGGAAATGCTCTGCTTCCCAATGAACATGCATTCTCTACTCAACTTAAAGTCTTCTACTAACTCAAGAGCCCAAGGAATGCCAACTACTCCACAGAAATCTTATTACCAGACTGGTAGCATTTTCTAACCAAAAGACTTGGGGGTAAGGAGACAGGGAGGGAAAAGGAAGCCATGCATACTGAGCTACCGGTTTTTCAGTTATGGTGATGAAAGTCAGAATGGTGGTTCCCTTTGGGGAGAGAAAGTATATTCCCTGGAAAGGTGAGGAGAGCCTTTAGGGGGGCTGGAGATATTTTTATCTTTTGGGGAGTTCTGTGAGAGTATACACATGTAAAAATTCACCGAGCTCATAATTAGGATTTATGCACCTTATGTATATTATTCTTTAATACGATTTTCTTTACAAAAGATTATTCATAGAAGCCTGGTGTGTAATTATGAAAATAAAGAGGAAACTTGCCCATCAGCAGGAGAATGGCTAAATAAATTTTTGTGTAGTCTTTCAATGGGATTCTGTACAGCAATCAAAATGAATAAACTGCATTCATTTTTGGCTAAATCCAACAAAGCCGTCATATTTTTGTATGAAAAAAGTTGTTGAAGGGAATATATAATATGACATTCCTTCTATCAAATATGTTAAGAATAACAAATGTTCATGAATTTGTTTTTTTAATGTTTACTTTTGCGAGAGAGAGTACAAGTGGGAGAGGGGCAGAGAGAGGGAGACAGAGGATCCAAATGTTAAGAATAATAAATGTTCATGAATTCTTTTTTTTTAACGTTTATTTGTTTTTGAGAGAGAGAGAGCACAAGTGGGAGAGGGGCAGACAGAGGGAGACAGAGGATCCAAAGCAGGCTCTGTGCTGATAGCAGCAAGCCTGATGCAGGGCTCGAACTCATAAGCCAAACTCACGAACTGAACTCATGAACTGTGAGATCATGACCTGAACCAAAGTCAGATGCTTAACCAACTGAGCCATCCAGGCACCCCTATGAATTCTTTTATATAGTAAAAATCTAAAGGTGTACATGGGATTGGTTAAAAAGTGAATTCAGGATAATGGTTATCTCTGGTTGAGCAGAAGCATGGAAATAGAGAAGATACAAAGACTTCACTTATATCTGTACTGTTTTATTTGTTAGTATGCATGGTGGGTTTCATGGATGTTTATTATCATTATATTTTATTCCTTTTACTATATTTGGAATTTTTAATCTATAAAACAAATAATTATAGGCACTCTACTTAAACATAGCAAATTGAATATTCACACTTATCTTCCTCCATGCCTTGAAAGCTTACTATAATGACAATAAAGAAATTAAAAAAAACAAAAACAAACCAGTATACTTACAAGGAAAAAAAAATGGGAGAGATGCTAGACCATGAAATACTTGAAGTTAGCAACCAGATATATAGGTTGTATTTGGCTTAATATAATTGAGAGAACTGAACCTTAAATGCTTGCAGTGGAGGGAGCCAATAATTAGGCAGATAATTTGCATGAAGAGCCCTGAAAAGGCTCAGAAGGAGATGCTAGATACTTTGAAGACTAGGGTTCAAGGTGTGACTGAAAATAGGAGAACTGATTTGAAATATGTATTTGGATTAGGTGGATTCTGATGGCTCTTACCTACTCCAGCACGACTAGAGACTCCTCTCCAGTTCTTACAGGACAAAGGACTTTTTCCTTTCATGCAAGTTTGGATAGCTGGTGATGCAAATGAGATGCTGGCCTGAAAATACACCCAGACATTTCCCAGCTGTTGCTATCATAACACTGTTAGCTGGGCTTGAAACTCCAAAGTAGGAGATCGGTGAAATGCTTTTAGGAGTAAGAAATATATTTAAGAGTGAGTCCTATAAATACAGGTATGTGAGGTCCCCAGTTTAAAGATCAACCTACTTCATGAACCTACAGTGATAAGCCCTTTTGTGAACACAGTCTTGAGTCACTCACTCTAAGAAGTGAACAGACAGTTGACAACTGCCAGCCTTTTGAAGACCTCTTATATGAAAATCAGAGAGAAAAATAAACAGAAAATAAGAACTTGGAACAAAGCCAAATAATACTGCAACCATGAAATAAGAACAGGATTCTATAAAGAGGATAATTCAGAGAGGTAAGAACTCTTTGAAATTTAAGATACGAGAGCGTAAAATCTTGGTAGATGATTTAGAAGATAAAGTAGCAAATATCGCACAAAAAGTAAAAATGGGCAATAGAAGACAGAAAGAAGAAAATTGGACAATCAGTCCAACAGTGGATTAATAAGAGTTCTAATAAGAGGATATGAATGAGTACTAGAAAACTTTTTGTAATAGAAGAGGTTCCATATTGGAATGAGAGATATGATATTGTATATTAAAAAAGGACTGTGCAGGGGTCCAACAAAGGGAGTGAATGAAGATCTATATTCAGGCACATCATTGTAAACTCACACCGTCAAGGAGGATAAAAGAGAAGAAAGCTTTCAGAGAGATGAAACAGGTCACATTCAGTGGATTAAGAATGGAAATTATATTGTCTTTCCCATTTGCAATGCTAGAAATGGAAGAGGAACAACATTCTCATTTTTGGGGGGGAAAAATGAATTCCAACTTGAAGTTTTATATTCAGAGTTAAACAGGTGTGAAGTTAGAATAAAGACATCTTCAGACAGACAAAGCCTCAAACTTTACTTCTCTTACATGCTTTACCAGGAAGCTGCTGGAGGCTGTGTTCCATCAAATTAAGAGAGTAAATCCAGAAAGAGGAAGGAAAGCATGGGACCTGAGAATCAGGAATTCAACACAGGAAAGAGGCAGGGAAGGAAGCTCTAGGATAGCATCTATTGCCTCCAGCACAGATAGTTCAGACTGGTGCTGGTGGGAGGTCATTGGGGTTTTTTTCCTTTTTTTTTTTTAAAGTAACTGACAGATTGATTGCCTAATTGACGTGTTGGATCACATTGAGAGGAGTAGAGGAGTTTTACAGATTTGGATTCATGGTACATAGAAACATAGAAAACTTAAGCAAATAAAAAGTGAGTCAGACTAAATGTTTGTACAGGAAAGGAAATCCAATCGTAGTACAATGTAGCCTTTTTGTGAATAATGGGTCCACGGTCATAAATATGTTAGGGAGTCAAAGGATAATATTTGAAGTTCAAAAATAGCTGTTCAAGAAATAGCTGTATTGTCATGCTATTTATAAGAATGCATGAAAATAGTAAAAGAAATAGCTAAAAATGTTGAAAGTGGGTTTTACCATGTATTGGAATCAGGAGTGGAGAGGAGTTATGTCAGAGGATGGCAGCTTTTCATTATTACTATTTGATTTTTTTAATGATGTGTATGTATAATTTTAATGAAATACAAATTAATTTGGAAACTATAGTATCGTACTGTAGTGTGTTGTGATAATGGTAAGCATAAGGTGTCATAAGAGCACAGAGCGCAGGGTATCAGCCCAGATAATGAGAATCAAAGAAGGCTGCTGGCAGAGGGAATTCCTGAATGGAATTCACAAGAATTCGTAGAAGCCACGGGAAAGGAAGGAAAGCGAGATGCACATTCTGGGAAGCAGGAGCAAAGCCTCAAGGGTTCCACGCTGGAAGAAACCCAAATCAATCAGGTTAACTGGGGTTCACTGCCTCCTCGGTGACCATTACAGAGCCTAACATTAGTAAATTCTTAGTAAATATTTGTTGAATTAATGAACACAGTCGATGTATGGAAGGGGCTTGTTAAGAGTGAGAAGTCTGGGAAAGGAGATGCATGACAGTAGGCAGCCTACCTTGTATCTAGAGCAGCACGAGTCTAGTCAGGGAGATCTAGCAAACTCAGGTTGACCAGTTTGTCATCCAGCGATGTGGACTGTTTGAGATACGTAAATATTCTGGAGTTCAGTAACAGTATAATCACAGTAATCCAGCATAAGCATGCTCTTGGAATAAAATGTACCAATTAAAAGTATAGTTAATAGTTTAACTGTGTATGTAAATAGACCACCCATTTAAAACATTAGGATATAATTTAAAACATTAAAACTGTTTGAAATATAATAGAGTCTATCTTAGAGTATGTCAGAATTTTTGCTGTATTTTTTATTTTTGTATACATCAGTTCTGTGGTAAATATTACATGCTTCCTTTGTTTTGTTTTGTTTTTAATTTTTTTTTTTATTTATTGTTTAGAGAGAGAGAGACAGAGTGTGAGCGGGGGAGGGGCAGGGAGCGAGGGAAACACAGAATCCGAAGCAGGCTCCAGGCTCTGAGCTGTCAGCACAGAGCCTGATGCGGGGCTGGAACCCATGGACCGTGAGATCACAACCTGAGCCAAAGTCGGATGCTTAACTGACTGAACCACCCAGGTGCCCCAAATGTTACATTTACATTTTTAAATTTGATAACCTGTTCATTTATTAGGAAGAGTCTGTTTTAATTTTTAATCCAATTAAAATTAGATAAGGAAACCTCCCCCCCCACCTTTTTTAAAGTTTATTTATTCATTTTGAGAGAGAGAGACAGAGAGTGAGCAGGGGAGAGGCAGAGAGAGAAGGAGAGAGAGAGAGAATCCCAAGCAGGCTCCACACTGTCAGCGTGGAGCTTGATGCGGGAGGGCTCAAACTCAAACCGTGAGATTGTGACCTGAGCTGAAATGAGCTGGATGCTTAACTGACTGAGCAACCCAGGTGCCTCAGGAAGAACCCTTTTTAAACACACACACACACACACACACACACACACACACACACACACACACACATTTACCAAAGGTTGGAAGTTTTAAACTTTGTTCTTAAATCCCTTTATTTACTCCAGCCAACCCTATCATAAACATCAGTTTTGCTTTGGCTAGTTACAGAATCTCACTAATAAGTGAAATGCCAAATGTTAGTTAACTTGTGGTTGTTTAGATCTCGGAATGTATTTTCCTTTGAAAATAGATCCACAAAGAGGTATTTAATCAATGACACTGATAAGCCATAATATTAATAGAACTTGCCTGAATTTACCAGAAATTGAGGAAAAAGCAAGTTTCTTTCCCCCGTTAGGATTTAAAATTTGAAACTCTTAAAATTGTGGTCTTCCTTTCTTTACTCCTGGTTTTGACATTCTTGTTTTTCCTTCTCAAGATTGCTTTGGCTATTTGGACTCTTATGTTTCCATACAAATTTTAGCATTATTTGTAGTTCTATGAAAAAAGCTGTTGGTATTTTAATAAACATTGCATTGAATCTGTAGATTGCTTTGGGTAGTATTGACATTTTAACAGTATTAATTCTTCCAGTCCATGAGCATGGGATTTTTTTTCCATTTGTTTGTGTCATCTTCAGTTTCTTTCGTCAGTGTTTTGTAGATTTCAGAGTGCAATTCTTTCACCTCCTTAGTTAAGTTTATTCCTAAGTATTTTATTCTTTTTGGTGCAGTTGTAAATGGAATTTTCTTAATTTCTCTCTCTGCTACTTTGGTCTAAGTATACAGAAATGCTACCAATTTCTAGGTGTTAATTAATATCCTGCAACTTTACCAAATTAATTTATTACTTCTAGTAGTTTTTTGATGGAGTCTTTAGGATTTTCTATATATAGTGTATCATCTGCAAGTAGTAACAGCTTAACTTCTTCTTTCCCAGAATGGATGCCTCTTATTTCTTTTTCTTGTGTGATTGATGTGGATAGGACTTGCAGTACTATGTTGAATAAAAGTGACAAAAGTGGACATCTATGTCTTATTTCTGATCTTAGAGGAAAAGCTCAGTTTTCTAGCATTGAGTATGATGTTAGCTGTGGGTTTTAAATACGTGGTCTTTATTATGTTGAAGTATGTGTCCTGTAAACCCATTTTTTGAGAGTTTTTATCATGAACAGATGTTGTATTTTGTCAAATGCTTTTTCTGCATCTAGTCAGAAGATCATATGATTTTTATCCTTCATTTTGTTGACATGTATCATGTTGATTGATTTGAGAATATTGAACCATCCTTGCATCCCTGAAATAAATCCCACTTGATTGTAGTGAATGATCTTTTTAATGGATTGTTGAATGTTGTTTGCTAATATTTTGTTGAGGATTTTGGTATCAGTATTCATCAGGAATATTGGTGTATAGTTTTCTTCTTTTATGGTGTCTCTGCCTGGTTTTGGTATCTGTTATGCTGGCACGTTGAATGTATTTGGAAGCTTGATCTGGTCAGTCACCACCTGGGGGATTTCATCCTATCAAATGGTCTGTATCTCTCTTTTCTCCATCACCACACTGCGCACTGCAACACACACACATAAACACAAATTTTCTTTATTTCTAAACACCTAGTATATGCCATATGTCAAAAAGAAAGAATTCATTAACGTATGGAATGAATTCTAGAAAGGATTTGCCTTTCTAAAAATGTTTATTTCTAAAAATGTTGAAGTAGCTACCTAGATCTGGGTACCATATGGTTGGGAGTGCACTCCCATGTTGTTCTTCCCCACCCCCACCCCCAAATTTTTTCTCTTCTGTATCCTCCTGAATCTAGCTATTTCCTAAAAGTTTCCAAATTGCTTTTTAGGAAGGTTCTTGAGACATTGGGAAGGTTATTAAGACAGAGGGAGTGAAGGCATCATAGTAATTTATAAATAGGATGACCATACATCCAGATTTGCCTAGGATAGTCCCGGTTCACATTTGTCCTGGCATAATATGATAGTTGATTGCCCCACTTTAAATTCTCAAAAGTGTCCCTGTTTAGATGACAAGTTATATGGTCACCTTGTGTATAAGTCACATGTTTACAAATAGGATATTGTAGTATTTCACAAGTGAGAAATAACTTGTTAAGCCCAGGCAAATGATCTTTTGCTTTTGGCTCTCTACCTGAGTAAGAGCTATGTTTAAGCATAATGAACTAGTGACATATAAGCACACCGTATCCTTATAATTCTGTGGAATAACTTAGAATTTGCATTAAGACAGTAAGTGCCCATCGATGAATTTTCAGGTTATCAAAGATAGAAATGGGAATATTTCAACTTTTACGTGTCAGCTTTGTATATGCATTTCTAAATTGTTTTATGTAATTAATCTACCTGTTATCTAGCTTATTTCTTCCTGTTGAGTACACACATGAAGCAGCAGATGGCATTCTCTCCCTACAATTGTTAGATCCTCCTGCATAGAATGTTACCAACAGTTACTGGTAAATTGAGTAGGAAAGCGCTTGAATAAGGAAACAAAAAAACACATTGTAACAGTAACTTCAATGGACTGCTGTAAATGCAATCCAAGGTTGAAATAATCTACTTGCTGCTTTTCCAGCTACTTGGATATATTTCAGTTGTTGTCAAAATATATGTATTTGTATTTGATAACACTAAATTTTAGGGAAAAGCATTTAAGAAATTCAATCACAAGAAAACTTCTGTGCATAGAATTTTTACTTTGGTGAAAAATAAGTAGCAGCTTTAAAACATTTTAAACAATAAACATTTAGACATTTAAAAATATTTTAGTGTAACAAGTGTGTCATGCAGTTTATAGGGAAAAAGTACCTTCGGAAGTTAAGATTTCTTTTGAAGTTTGAATGTTAGAAAATAATGATAAGATGATTTTGGGGATTTTCTATTAAATGTTTTAAGTTTTTTAAAACTTCAGTTCTAGGTAGCTTCCACATTTACTCTGTAAATGTACTATGTAAATGTCTTTGTGATAGTGTCATTAGAGTTAGATTTTCCTTCTTAGAGAATGGTTATAGGCCATGTTGGTGCTTATCCACCTGGATTGTTTTATTGCTTAGAGATTTATTCTTTTAATTGTCATGTAATACATCTAATACATATGTATTGCATATAATACATCAGTATTCAGATAGGTCTTTTTTAAAGGTAATTTCTCTGCACTATTCCCCACTTAATTCATCTTACATAATAATATTTATTAACTATTAAGAAATCCAACACCTTTTGTGCCCCTGCTAAATAGAAAATTGAACAAAGCAGACTAAAGGTCTAATGCAGACTAAAGGTGTAATTATTTTCTTTTAAAACTGTTTTGGCTTTGTAAATGGATTTGCCAAGTTACCACTTTTAAGTATGAACTCCCTAAGTGGATTTAAGTGTTGATTCAAGAGCATGAGGTATGAGACAAGGAAGTTTGGAGCAGGAAAACATAAAGTTAAAATTTTAGCAGCCACTAATAATTGAAATTATGGTGTAAATTGGAGAAATACAGGATTTACATTGGAGAACTGTGGGTTTAGATTTTTTAACTGGTTTGTATATTTTTAACTGACTTATTATTGTTTGTCACATCAAATATACCATTGTTTGGTTTCAAATCTTATGTGAATTATCTGTAATTCAGTAATTCTTTGTACATTTGTTGAACACTTAACTATCTCTCTTGTGCCAAACACTATGCTAGACCCCGCAAGAATAAAAAATAATGGTTCTTTGTGATTACTTGATAAAGTGCATACTAATTTACAGAGTATTTTTAACCTATATTTTTCTTTTTTCCATTTATTTTTATGATTATAAATTCCAAAGCACTTACAGAATTTGACATCTGTGGACAAAATGCAAAGTAATGCTCCATGTGCATTCATAGGTTATGAATGACATTTTTTGGATTGTTCTCTTCATTAATTTTTAAAAAGTAAGGTAGAAGTTAATGATTTCTTCTGGTGGTGATTTCATAAGTTTTCTGCCTCAGGTATATATTTATCTGGCTTATATTCGAATGTTTGAAATTTTCCTAATGATTCTAAGAAACTGCTGTAATAATAATAAATGAAGTAGGTGATAGGGATTAAGGAGGGAACTTGTTATAATGAGCACAGGGTGAGGTATGGAATTGTTGAATCACTATATTGTACACCTGAAACTAACATAACTCTGTCTGTTAGCTGTACTAGAATTAAAATAAAAACTTAAAAAAACGATAAGTGAAGTGTCATGTGGTATGTGACTAAGGTGTCTTCTTGAAAAATTTTCAGCCCTGAAAAAACACTCAATTTAAAGAGGTTGTAGTTTTTAAGTTTTACAGAAATCAATTTTCTCCCCTCTTTGGTCTGTAGTTTTTTTTAATGGTCATTGTATCTTGTACAAATTACACACAGGACAATCTTCCCCCACGAATCAAAACATGAGGCATACAAAATAAACATTTTCTATAATTTGAATTATGTCCACAGTTCTTGATTTATACATATGTACACAATGACTACATTTCTTTGGTAGATCTTGCTACTGGGATCATGATGGGCATTTTTAAAAATTCAGATAATCTGCCAAATACATCATTGGCCAGTTTGTGAAGTGGAGATAGGGAACTTAGTTCCTGGAGTCTTGGGGTAGAATAGGCTATCTTAAAAATATTTGAGTTGCTTAAAAGAAGCTTGTATGTGAAAATATTTCGCTGACTTTGGCATCTCAATGTTAGAGGCATATGCAAATCTTCTGAAATGTGTTCACCTGTGATGCTTGTGCTAAAATTGGTTTTATTTAGTGTCAAAATAGTTATCGATGAGAACCTCCTTTTGTATTCCTAAAAGTATTTTCTTTCTTCTGTTCATAACTGCTTTAAGTAGCTTGCTTGAAGGGAATTCAGGTGAGATAGGATCCATCCTACTTTTGCCATAGAAACCCCAGTATTTGTAAATAATCCATCTCTTTGTTTCTTTTTTGCTTCAGTGTGTATATAACACCTATTATATATTATGATGATCAACTGGAATGATCAGAACAATCTTTTTAGCTAGAATTTGAATAAAGATGGTTGAAATATTTCCAGGAGTTTAAGACTTTAAGATATAGTTATCCTATAGCATTAAATGTTTCCTAAAGAACTGAATGAGGAATAGTATGGATCATTTCATTTTTCATTATTTACTTAAATAACTCTTTAAAAGTTTTTTATATTAATTAATCCTTTATGTACTAACACATTATACTTTTTTTGGTAGGATAAGTATGAGAAAGTAAACATGGGATATTATTTCCAAGGCACATTAGTATTTGAGGAATAGAGGTGTTTAGCCTGAGAGCAAGCCTGAGCACTTAGTACTAAGTAGCTAAACATTTTACTTATATATTTATGTGCGTATTTATATTTTTCTTTTCCAAATATATACTGTGCGTTGCTAATTGATGTTCTAATCTAATAACTATGAAGAAAATTAATCAGGTAGGCTTACTGAAAAATATACATGAATGGTTAGCCAGAATTGTAGGCTATTTATTAACTTACACAAACAGGTATGATTATAATGATGTAAAACAATAAAAACGAAGATAATAGGGAAAAGACAAAAGAAATGTAATAAAATACGAATTTGCTGTCTTTAATGTTAAAACGACAGGCAGTATTTTCTTCATGGTTCTTTAAGATATTTTTTGGTTTTCCCTGTTGGTTATGTTATATATATTTGGGAAATCCAGTAAAGTCTATTAAAAGTGCTTAACTATGTTTGTCTAAGTCTGAATGGCACTGCCCAAGTTCAAAAGCTTAATGCTTAGCATAGTAGGCAGTTTATTGAATGAATTTGTTTAAATGTGTTGTCAAAAATTATTCTCCAATTATATTCTAAGTCTTATAAATTTAGGTTCTACTACACATAGATGAATGCAATCTGCATTTATTAGATTTCTACTGATTTCAGAGAATATTGTGTGCTTATTATATTTCTGCTTATTTTATCAAACGAGCTAGCTTCAGGTTATGTAATGTTAAGCTTCTTACCACCATGTGGCAGTAAACCAGATAAATAGAAACTTTAGTAGCATAGATTATAGTAGTTAATGTTTATATTCCATCTGGTACATTTATTATTTTCTTTCTTGTGAAAAGGCCAAAAAAAACCATTTTGTTTTAGCTTAAACAAAGGATAAATGAGCAATCTGAATAAGGCTCCTTTACTGTCCTAATGATTAATGATCACTGAACACTTTTGAAAGATTAGCATTTTTCAGAGCTGCTAAAAAAATATACTGTTTTATTTAATTACAAGAAAGTAAAGGCTCTTCACACTGACAGGTGGTGGAAATTAGCAGGCAGTTTTGAAATTGTGCTGTGCACAAGAAATTAGATCTCATTTTAATTCTGCTTTTCTCAACTAGCAAATGAGGTTAATGCCATACATATTCAGCTGATATGGATGAAGAAATTGATATAAAGTAGATCAACATAGCTACAGGGCTAGATTAATTTATAGGTAAAGAGGCAGTGATAAATGAAAGTAATGTAGTAGTGGTCACTAAACTCCTCTGCCATGAGGGATTCAATAGCGTTAGTTGCTCATTAAAGGCATTGTCGGGGTGCATCAAATAGAAATTTGAAAAGGAATAGCCAACTAACCCCTAATTATCAAAATACAGAAAATACTAATTATACCTTAATTAGCTTTTCTTTTAATGTACTGAAATTTGTTACTTTTTGTGTGGCACAAATGGATAGTTATATCAACAATAAATAGGTTGTTTTAATAACTTTCTTTTACCTCTGGGAAAACTACACTCCAATTTTTAATATGCAATAATGCTTCTCTCTAGCCTGTAGGAGATGAAAATTATTAAGTAGCTTTATTTTTTTGAAGATTTTACAGCAGCTTTGGGAAGAATTATTTCACCATGCATCAATTACTTTTAATTGAACTGAATATTTTTCAGATTGTACCAAATGCCTCTCATTTAAGTTTAGCAGTTAGAGTTTAAGAAAGCATTCATAATGAGAACTGCATATAACTTCTGTCATGTGTTGTAAGCAGATAAGGATGATTATTTATTTTGAATTTTTAAAAAGCAATCCAAGGTAGAACTCATAAAGGTAGTCATCTTTTGGGGGGGGCAGGCAATGTTAGAGAAATAGAAGATGCATATTTTAGAAACTTGGCTTGTGAATTTTTTTTCTTCCCTCAAATAAGGTTGTTATCAAACAATCCAGTTAAGCAAAAATTCATTTATTTAGATGCAGTGTTGTAATGGGAAGTAGCTTGGGCTTTTGATCCAGTAGATCTCAAGCCTGTTCTGTGGTCCTCCTTCTATCTCTTATTACCCTTGGCAAGTCCATTAACTTTTCTGAGTATCAGTTTCCTCACCCATCAACAGGGGAGATGCTTTTTTACAGATAATTGTGAGGATTAAGTAAAATATATAACAAGTGCCTAGCATAGAATTTAATACAGTGTAGATACTTTTAAAAAAAGCTGCTGTTATCGATAAGAATAACAAGATTGGACTAATTGTTTTAAAAAATTATCTCTCTATGAATTTAATGTAATGGTGAACTTCTCCTTGAAAGAATTTCATGTATAATATCTATGTAGATGTAGAATATCTAATGTAATCCCTGATCTATTTTGGAAACCAGTGGATATCACAGATTGATGTGTGTGTGTGTGTGTGTGTGTAGAATTTGCAAGCATTTTCTCTTTGAAGCAGATATTTACAGTGATTGTAGTATCAGCACATAATCTAAGTTCATATGACCAGGCAGAACTGGGAATTAAAACTAGACAGTCTGAATATGACGCCTCTCTAGAAGAAGACAAAAGTGGTGACTTATGACCTAATCAAATCTATAATTGGTTCAAAATCTCTATTTTTCTGTCCATAAGCTTTTGATGCTTATGTTGAATTTGTGTGTCCTCTCTGGCTATTACACTGGCTATTAACTTGGTCTGTGACATTAAACCTCTCTAACTTTGCTTTATTTGTCAGTAAAATAAAAACCATAATATTCATAAAATGCTTTTTTTGTTAATAAACTGTATCCGCATGTTATACCAACATCAGATATGTTGTATATTTTATCAAAAAAATCCAATAATTCAAATAGAAAAAAAAGAATGGGTCACCAGAAAAGAGCAGGAGAAACATTTTATAATTTATCAAGATATGAATACTAGTACTACCTTAAAACATAAACACAACCAGAATACTTATTAGAATTATGAATACTAACTAAATAAATATATGTGAAAGTAAGTTGTAAGCTTCATAATTACAGGAAAATTAGAATACTACCTCTTAACTGCTTACAAAATAATTACAAAGAACAGTTAAAAACAGTGATTCTGAAGAGGAGTTAAAACAGGTTTTTTTCCTCGGAGGGTAAAGGAGAGTAGGAAAAAATGTCAGAACAGAAGACAGGAGGTAAGATTTTTATGTTCATCAGAAGAGATTGGTACTATATTTTAAAGGTTAGAAATACTGAATTACAGATGGGTCTCCAACTGAGGCCCTAAATCAGCAACATTAGTCTACTTGGAAACTTGTTGGAAATGCAAATTCTAGAGCCCTAGTGTACCTGACCTGCCAAATCCAAAGCTCTGTGAGCAGACCCAGCAGTCTGTACTGTAACAAAATCTTCAGGTGATTCTGATGCTCCCTTAAGTTTGAGAACCACTGAATGATTGCTTGAAGACAGATGCTGTGCCCTATTTTTTTTTTTAATCATTGTAAGGAACTAGGTTTGTTTGTAACTCCTCCCACCTTCTTTTAAACCTAAAGGCCTGCTCCTTTCTTGCTTGTATTTTAACCTAAGATGTAGAGAAGAGCAGGGGGAAAATGACCACTTGTTCGCTATATGTTAAACATTGTGCTAAAATACTCTAGGGGTGCCTGGGTGGCCCAGTTGGTTAAGCATCCGACTTGGGCTCAGGTCAAAATCTCGCAGTTCATGAGGTTAAGCCCCGCGTCGGGCCCTGTGCTGACAGCTGAGACATGGCCTGAGACACAGAATCTGAGGCCTCCTTCAGATTCTGTGTCTCCCTCTCTCTTTGCCCCTCCTCCACTCACATTCTGTCTCTCTCTCAAAAAGTAAACAAACATTAAAAAAAAATTTTACATACTCTAGCGGAATGTGTAAGTCAATAGAGAATCTGTGTTCTTCTTTCCCAAGATCTAAAATATATGTAGTTATAAGGGTACATGTGTAATAAACTATGGGTTATCCTCATCTTATTCCCAATTTTTCATCATTTATTTTAACATTATAAGTAAGGCTAAAATGAACAGTTTTTTTCTTAAAGGAATTTTCTAAATCACATTTCAATTAATGTATTGATTCTTTTTTAAGAAAACTGCAGTCTGAACTAATGCTTGAGTGGTCCTCAAATGTTGTGATTCTTCCCTATTTTTAGCTTTTTATGTATGTTATGTTGCTGGTGATCTGTGGACCCATTAACTTTTTTTTTTTTTTTTTTTTTTTAAGTAACACAGGGCTTGAACTCCCGACTCGGAGATCAAGACCTGAGCTGAGATCAGGAGTTGGATGTTTAACCAACTGAGCCACCCAGGAACCCCTAGACTCATTAGCTTTTAAAAGTTAATAGTTTTCTAAGAAAAGTCCTTCAAACATTGTAGCAAGATTAGGTCAGAAGTTACACTTCTACTGCTAGAATTAGATTGATTGAATTTAATGCCCAGTTCTCTGTTACTTGCCTTGTGATTTTTGGCAAATATATAATCTCTCTGCGTCATTCTTTCTCATTTCTGGCAAATGAGAATGATAGTACCTACCTCTTAGGAAAGCTTTGAGATTAAATGAGAGTGCATATGAAATAATGGGCAGAGTGCCTGACTCATGGTGCTCAATAGATGTTAACTGCTGTGATAATGATGATGACGTTGACGATGATGACAACAATGTGGCTGTCACTTTCCTACTTCAATTTACCCAATACAGTGTTTTTAGAGGTATAAAACGTTAGAGCCTGGAAGAGACCAGATTAAATGAGCATCTTCCAAGTTGTTTTCTACAGATCACGAGGCTCTTGAAAACAGAATTTAACAGGTTAATAGTACTTTTGGAAAAGGTTTATTGTTTTTGTTGTTTGCCAAATTTGGAAACTTGGAAGAGCCCATATACCATATTTCTCTCAGAAATTTTTTTTTAATTTTTTTTTAACGTTTATTTTTGAGACAGAGACAGAGCATGAACGGGGGGAGGGTCAGAGAGAGAAAGGGAGACACAGAATCTGAAACAGGCTCCAGGCTCTGAGCTGTCAGCACAGAGCCCGACGTGGGGCTCGAACTCAACAGACCGCGAGATCATGACCTGAGCCGAAGTCAGATGCTCAAACGACTGAGCTACCCAGGCGCCCCTTCTCTCAGAAATTTTTAATGCATATTGGCATATGCATTATGCCAATGTGGTTTTAAGAAGGCCCCGTCTTAAACAATCCTCAACCTTTATCAAAATTACTTAGCCATAGAAATCTTTTCTCTGCGGAATACCTACTTATGCTTTACAAAATACAGTCTGGGAAATGCTGTCTAGGCCAACCACTTTTGTAGGTAAAGAAGTATCTGTCTGATACCATATGGTTTCACTCTTATGTGGATCCTGAGAAACTTAACAGAAACCCATGGGGGAGGGGAAGGGAAAAAAAAAAAAAAAAAGAGGTTAGAGTGGGAGAGAGCCAAAGCATAAGAGACTGTTAAAAACTGAGAACAAACTGAGGGTTGATGGGGGGTGGGAGGGAGGGCAGGGTGGGTGATGGGTATTGAGGAGGGCACCTTTTGGGATGAGCACTGGGTGTTCTATGGAAACCAATTTGACAGTAAATTTCATATATTAAAAAATTAAAAATTAAAAATTAAAAAAAAAAGAAAATCTTGTCTCGAAATGCAAGCATGCAAACCCATGTTCCACAAAAAAAAAAAAAAAGAAGTATCTGTCTCCCTAACCCTGTTCCGTAGAAATTGATGACTTACCTAAGGTCACACAGCCGTAGACTCAGTTTGGAACCCAGCTCTTCTTAGTCATGTTCACTTGTTTTTCTAATTAATTCTGGATTCAGAAAGGAAAATGTTTTGAGTAGAAACTTGAAGAGGATTCTATAATACAGGATGGAAAGGAAAGAGGATTTGGAGGTAATTCTAGTGTCATGGGTCTCATGTTTGCCTGATTGTAAGGGAGTCCAAGATAGTGTAAAAATATAGTTTTGGAAATTTTTATTGAAAGGTGTTTGGTGCGTTATCATTGCTAGGTCATCTATGATTAGATCTAGGATTTCCAGTAATAAATCTTTATGAAATTGTAAGACTCTTTTGATTCTGAGTGACTAGAGAGAATTGGTGTTGTCTTTGGAATTGGCAGAATTGGAAGAAAAATGATTGAAAATAGACCAGATTCTATGACAAGAAGTGCGAATAAACTTCACTTCCTCTACACTCACATCTTCAAGTTATGTATGTGTGAGGAAGAATGGTACTGACTTATTTGTTGCTTTCCCTTTAAGTACTTTCTAGTAGCTGTTATCTAAAGCAGTTACAGAAATCTGTCTTTAGGACAGCTCTGGGGTCATTCAAAGCTATACATTTTTATCAGCCTAACAGATTATCCTCAAGCTTTATTAAGTTCTCTGTTCATAAATTTGTGATTCATTAAATTCACTTTTTACTTTTTGACTACAACTCTATTGGATTCACCTGAAAGGGACAGGATGCCTATAATTTAATCTTAAATCTAGGTCTCCTTATGTCAGAAAACATTTAAGAGTTTCTACATGAAAAATTTTGGAAAAATACAGATAATAATTGGAGCAAATAGCATAGTGTTTATAGCTGATACCTATTTAAGTCCTATAAAGACAGTAAGAATTCTCAATGAAATAAAAATCAGTTCTGGGATATTTTAATTTTTTTTTAACGTTTATTTTTTATTTTTGAGACAGAGAGAGACAGAGCATGAACGGGGGAGGGGCAGAGAGAGCGGGAGACACAGAATCGGAAGCAGGCTCCAGGCTCTGAGCCATCAGCCCAGAGCCCGACGCGGGGCTCGAACTCACGGACCGTGAGATCGTGACCTGAGCTGAAGTCAGAGGCTTAACCAACTGAGCCACCCAGGCGCCCCAGTTCTGGGATATTTTAAAAGATCTGCTTTCCAATAAATACTCGTAGTATATCAGTCAGTTTCAGGAAGTCAGACATTATTTGGGAGAAATAAATAATATATAAACTATATATTGTTATAAACAAAGACCTTTATGACTTTATGTGGGGATTCTGTGTTACAGGTAAAATGTTTCTGATATTTAATATATGCGTATCTTTTCTTTAAGACCTTGAAATTTGTGACCAAGCTACATACACATTTTCACATTTAGCATTTTTATTACAGTTAGAATCTCTGGGTGTTAAATTGAAGATACATTTGTTACATTTTAATTTTCAAAATAGTATTACTGTTTATCTTTAGTTCTCCAACTTTTTTTTGTATCCCACTTTTCCTTCACATTTTGCTTCAGAGAAACCAAACCAAATTACAGTATCATTATAATATCAAGGTCCTTAAAAATGTTCACCTTTGTTAACCCAGTATCTGGAAGTATAGCCTGAGGAAATAATCAGAAATTCAAGCAAAGCTTGGTGTACCAAAGAATATTTAAAAGAGTAGAAGATTGAGCAAGAAGGTTATGATAGAGACATATGGGGAAATATCAGGCACACAATGGAATTTGTGTAGACTGAATGTAAGAAGTTTTTGTTCTTTACCCCCTTGTATTCCCTCTTGCTAGACATAACCATTGTTTTATTCCATACTTATTTATTTATAATCATTATATATATATATATATATATGTATATTACATATATGTGTGTGTGTGTGTGTGTGTGTGTATAATTTTTTTCAGGAATAGAGTTTAGTGACTCATCACTTACATATAATGCTCAGGGCTCATCCCAACCAGTGTTCTCCTTAATGCCTCAAACCCCTGTAGCCCTTACCCCCCACCTAACACCCCACCTGCAGCCCTCAGTTTGTTCTCTGTATTTAAGAGTCATGGTTTTTCTCCTTCTCTGTTTTTATATTATTTTTGCTTCCTTTCCCTTATGTGCATGTGTTTTGTATCTTAAATTACACATCTGAGTGAAATCATATATTTGTCTTCCTCTGACTTATTTTGCTTACCATAATACACTCTGGTTCCATCCATGTTGTTGCAAATGGAAAGATGTCATTCCTTTTGATTGCTGAGTAATATTCCATTGAGTACGTATACCATTTCTTCTCTATGCACTTGTCAGTTGAGGGGCATTTGGGCTCTTTCCATATTTTGGCTATTGTTGGTAGTACTGTTATAAACGCTGGGGTGCATGTGCCCCTTCCATGCTTTTTTAAATGAAAGTTTTATTGTCACAGTATGAAGCTTTTGATATAATGTTATATTTTTTTAAAATATTAGTTGAAGCTCTTTTCCCCTGAAAGACAAGGCAGTGAATGAAAAGATAAGGATACAGTGGTGTCAATGAAATAAAAGGTAGGAGGAGTGGAGAGATTGTTCATGGAAATGTAGGTCGGATGGAATGATTGTAATACCTTAAATGGATTTCAGAGGAAGCAAAAGTGATTTTTGTGAGATTGGTTATTTTAGTCATTTGAAATTGGGAATTTATTTTATTCTTGTTCTGCTAAACAGCGGCTCTTCAATCACTATACTAGGTGAATATAAAGAAAGATTTCTTGATAGCATAGTTATAACATGCCAAAAGCAGTCACGGATAAAAAGAGATGAAGACAGAATTCAAACGTAGGTTGGTCAGACTTCAGAGCACTTGTTCTATAGATGCATCATGTTTAGGATTCTAACTTCTACCTACCACATACTGTCTGATCATAGAAATAAAAGATCTATCTCAAGATATATTGTCATCATTACTACTTTCCTTATTTGAAAGGGATAATTTATCTTTTTATAGCTTTACTAAAGAGAGGAAGATTTCTCTGTGTTCCTATTTGTTATGCAGTGGTTTCTTAAAAATTGAAAAGTGAATTGCTAGTCAAAAGAAAAAAAATCAACTTCAGTTAAGTCCCAGAAGCTTTACTATAACTCCAAATCCCCAATGTGATGTTTCTGGAAACTGGCTCCTCAGACTGTGGTATACGTAATAATCTTGTGCAGGGCTGGAGTCTAATAAACGAAGATTCTTGTACTTGTCGGAGATTCTGATAGATAGATCTGGGCCAGGACCAAGAAATCTATATTTTAATGAGTACTCCTAATAATTTTGATGTAGGTGATCCCTGAACTACACTTCAAGAAACAGTCATTCAGAAGTTATACCTACTAGTTTATATACTGGATATATGACCAAGGAGTGAAGTGTGACTTTATAAATCCTCTCACAGAAGTGTAGATTGATATTTCCCTGTTTGGTTTAGTGAAGTCCTACATACCCAGTCTTGTTAAATAAATACTGGTTGACTAAATAGTTGTTTGATACCCATGTCTTTAGGCCTTTTATTTTACACTGTTAAAAAACCACATAGTAATCCAATGTTCTTGTTAAGCTATTTGCAGAACATATTAGGAGCCATAAAAATGTGTAAAACCCTTTGATTTGGTAATGCCATATCTGGAAATCTATTATTAGGAAGTTGTCAGTCCTCATTGCTTTGGTGTTTGTACGTAGTAAATTTAGTATGAGGAAACTCATCTCTTAGCATGAAATTTGAAATCACTTGAAAAAATGCTGCTTTTCTAATGTTAATAGAAAATAGTACATAGTATTAAATACAGAAAAGATACAACTATGTGAAAAAAGGAGGAACAAAAAGACTGTAAGGGAAGGAACCAAATATTCATTTTCTTTATTTCTCATGACAGTTAAAGAGAATTAAAAAAAAAAAAAAATTGATGTTTATTCTTGAGGGAGAGAGAGACAGAGCATGAGCAGGGGAGGGGCAGAGAGAGAGGGAGTCACAGAATCAGAAGCAGGCTCCAGGCTCTGAGCTGTCAGCACAGAGCCCGACATGGGCTTGAACTCAGGAGCCACAAGATCATGACCTGAGCCGAAGTCAGATGCTTAGCCGACTGAGCCACCCAGGCTCCCCAGTTAAAGAGAATTTTTAAATACATGTTTATTTTTCTATATATTTCCAGCATTATTTCTTATTAAAAGAAACACATTAATATAAATAAAATAATCATTTTTTATGACTTCACAGTTAACTTGATCGTATAGACGAAAGAAAGTCTAAGGATTTTCACATTACCTTCTATCATACTTAGTTTCACAGCATGCTATGAAGTCTGCCAAGTGCATGTAAATTTGCTGTTTCATATCTTCCGTTTATCATTTCTTAGTTTGCCATCGACTGGAGAATTTTGTTGTCATCTGCATACCTTGTTTAATATGGTATTTTAAACATAATTGTCAGGTTGGAGCAGTTGCCATTTCAAATAATTAGGAACACTCCGGCCACTGTGGGGTGGAGCTGTTTGTTAGAAGACATAAGTAGAAGCCTGTTTATAAATCTTGGGTATTTTGCTTTTTTAAAAATTACTCCATTCCTAAGCATATCCATGTAAAATTACCTAAATGATTTTGGTGAGCCTTTACATTGTTATGGTATTTAAATGTTGTATGTATTCATACAATATAAACAGTGTATATATGCACATAAAAATAACATTAGTACTAAAGTAGTACTTTGATAGCAGTCTTAATACAGTGTTAAGCTCTTCTCATTCAACAGTTTAATAGTCTTGTTAAGGTCTTTAAGACGTTTTAACCATGGCTAATTAAAAATAGAACGACTGGTCTGTTTTATTGTGCTTTTACTTGTGTCTTGGATGTCTATCCAGATGCTTTTGCTGATGGGGAGTTAAATCATCTGTTACAGTTTTAATGAAAAGAGAATACCAGAAGGATACAGGTCTTGGGGCCGTTGGTTTTAATTTTTATAAAGTATTTTATATTTTGGACTAGAAATTCCAGGATTTTTTTGTTATTTATTATTTATGAGTATTTTTTCTAGATCTAGGAATGTTCATGAACCTAGATAGTATATCACATTTTAGGATATCTTACTTTCAAAGTTTTATTTTGTATTTGTATACTATATAATAATATTGTAAAGTCTAGAACTAGAAAGGATCATGACATATCATGTGCTACCTTGAGGCAGTTAGAAATGTTTTAACCCTATTTTAATAGTAAGGCACTGGTGAGAGAGTAAGTGACTTGCCTAAGGTCTCATGGCTAGTAAGTGTAGAGAAAGCTAGGATCACGTCCTTTATTTTCCTAATGTAATTATTTTATCTCATTTTTTTCTTGGATCATTACGTTAATGAATTTTTCACAAATACAGCTTATGTCAGTGTTTGCCGTAATTAAGTTTTTAAGTATATTTCTATAATTGTAGGTAAAATGCTAGCATTTATTACAGGTTTTCTTTTTACCATTTGATAATATTTTTACAATAAAAATTAAGCAATTATAAAAATAAATAGCCTATTTTTTCAATTGGTGTAAGCTGGCTTTAGTTTATACTGCTAATAAAGGCACATTATGTTCAAGCATTGCAATTATCACTGAAATGCTCGTCCATTAACTGAAACATTAGGCTGAGTATATAATTACTGTCTAGAGCCAATATCTTCATGAAGCTGCATCTACAATGCTATTAAGCTATAAGCAATATTTGTAAACTAATATTTAAATGATTCAGAATTGATACCATCTTTTGTAAAGTTAAAAATAAATATGTATTCAGTTTGATTGGTTTTTCCTGTGCTCAGAAAAATGTAATGGGAATTCTCAAAGATGATTGAAATGTGTTACTTGAGATAGATGAATTTTAATACAGTTGCTTTAACCTTACACATGTAATCTTACTGAAGTCTTTTTATCGTTTTTTTTTTTTATTTTGGTAAGATACACAACATATATTTACTGTCTTAGCCATTTTTAAACATACAATGTTATTAAGTACATTCATATTGTTGTGCAACCATCTATCTACAGAACTTTTTTCAGCTTGCAAAACTGCAACTCTAAACCCATTAAATAGTAACAACTTTTCATTCTCCTCTACCCTTAGCCCTAGCAGCTACCCTTCTACTTTCTGTCTCCATGATTCTAACTATTTCATGTAAGTGGAATCATACAGTATTTGTGTTTTTGTGGGTATCTTATTTGACTTAGCTAATGTCCTCCAGGTTGATCCGTGTTGTAGCCTGTGTCAGAATTCACTTCCTTTTTAAGACTGAATAATATTCCATTGTATGTATATATACACCACATTGTGTTTATCCATTCATCTGTTGATGGACACTCGGATTGCTTCCACATTTCAACTATTATGAATAAAGCTGCTTGGAAGTACTTGTATCAAATAACCTGGCTGAATTATAACTTCTGGACAAAGTAGTTTTTAAAAACCCACTAGTTTAAGATGCTGGGAAGTGACCAAAAGTAGGTAGAAACCAGAGAGCCCATGCTCCTTGAGTAAAAAGAACAAAACTTGCTGAGATGCACATTTATCTGACTTTTCCCTTGAAGAAACTCAGAAGTTCATGCAGTGCACAGGATGCCAGCTCAAGCAAAAATCAGCCATCTTTTTTGATGAGTTAGAGGTTGAAAATCAGGGCTTTCAGAGCAGCTGAAAATGAGAGGGATACTGTAAAGGAAGAAGGCATATGGTAGAGAATCCCAGAAACTGTATACAAACTTATCCCAAGTCCTTACAGGGCAAGATTTCAGGAACTGGGGTGGAACTTCAAACTCTAAATTCTGTCTTCAGCAACTGCGGACATCATTCTGAGCTCTTTTAAGGTTTCTGACTGAGGAAATACAAATCTTAATCAAATTTTTTGCAGAAGAGCACTTTGGACCAACAATGAACTGTGGAGCGATAGATAAAACGACAGAAACAGCAAACTTTAAGTTCACAAGATTATTCTGTAATTATCAATTCTTCATTACAGTGTTGTTGCCCGCCTTCATTTAGCTGGTCTTTTATGTAAGAAATAAGTTAATTTTAAATACCCTTCCAAGTAAGAGCCTACAGTTATTTTTAAATTCACAATCTCTTTAGTTGATATCTGTTTCCTAGATTTCAAATATTGTAGTTATTGTTTTATATTTTCCTAGGATATTTCTGAGAAAGCTATTTGTGATGAGGATTCCAACTCTTTACCAAGGGGGGACAAGCATTTGGCCAAGGCTCTTTTGAGAAGTCAAGGTGGAAATTGTGAAATACGTAAAAGCAGCAATTGTTAAATAGTCAATTGAAAATTTGTCAGTGTTCAAACCCAAAGAGAAAGGGTTAAGATTATATGGTCTTGTTTAAATTGTTATTTGCAGTTCTGCTTTCATTTGCCTCGTGATTTTCATGGTAGTTTAGTATACTGAAATAATCACTTTCTAACTTTGACTTTCTCCACAAACTGAGTAATTTCACTTAGATTCTAAATTTAAAGACTACTTTTAAAAGCATCAGTGTATATGCTTACTACAGATACAATCAAATCACAGAATAGTTATATTTTAATTAACTCCCATCGTGTTAAGATATCTTGGACAGCTGCATCTTTCATCTGTCAGCTTTTCAGTTAACCCAAACAAGCAAGCAGTCCAGTTTTGAAAGATGTGTGGAAGCTTTGACTATTTTGATTCTAGAGTTGCAGTTCTGAAGATGTATTCCATTAGGTTTATGTGCATATTCATTTTGGAACTGCCTTAAAATGATGTGGTAATACTCCTGAACAATCATTTAGTGAATACTGCTTGCAGTTCCTTATGAACTTGTTTGAAGCAGCTTCCAGAACTCAAAGATGATTCCAACATCCAGCTTATTTTCAGCATCCACCATGTGCAGGCAAACTCGGGTATGACCTTCTACTAGCAGGTCAGACCCCAGCCGCAGTGGAACACCAAACTGAAGCAGAACCCTGAACTGTTGGGTTTTGAACCACAATCCCACCAACTTCCCTACCGAGAAAGCACACTGCTCCCCTGTTGGTTACTTCCACATTTTTTATTCTCTCATAACCACATTTTGGCGAAGTGGTATCTAAACTGCTCGTTGCCATGCCCTGATCACCTGTTCATTTCTCAGTCTATTCAAATTTGTTCTTTTCAGCCTTTTCTAGTTCATTCCCTTTCACATTAAAAAAAAAAAATCAACCTTATTGAGATATACTTTATATACACAGTATACAATTTGGTGAGTTATGGCAGCTGCATATATATTGAGAATGCACTTACAGTGATTGCCACATTCAGGATATAAAATATTTCCATTGCTGCAAAAGTTTCCCTGTACCCCTATACATACATACATATATATACACACACACACACACACACACACACACATATATGCATATATACGCACATATATATGTATATATATATATACATATATATGTATATACATATATATGTATATGCATATATATGCATATATACTCCTATGTATATACACACACACATACATAAGTATATATACATAATTAGAATATATATAGTGTATATATATAGTGTATGTATAGTATAGTGTATATATGTAGTATATATACTATATTATACTATAGTATATAGTATATAATATACTATAATATAGTATAACATAAATGATAAAGATATATGGTATATATATATATATATATGGAATCACATAGTATATACTCTTTGATGTCTGGCTTCAGTATCTCAGCAGACTGTTTTTGAAATTGATCCATGTAACCGTGTATCTGTTCCTTTCACTGCTGAGTAGTATTCCATTGTCTGCATGTCCCACAGTGTATTTATATTCACTTATTGAGGGACTTTTTTTGGTACTTTTTCCTCTTTGTTATCATGAAAAAAGCTTCTGTGAATATTATCTGCAAGTCTTTGTGAGGGCATATATTTTCATTTCGAGTTTTCACTGTTCTTGAAAGTGAAATTGGCAAGTGATAGGATAGGAGATGTTAACTGTCGAAATGTTTTTCAAAGTGATTGTACCATTTTATATTCTTACCCACAATTTATTTTTTATAGTTTATTCTACAAAGTTGCCAACATTTTCAGTATGGTATTGTTAAGTCTTTTTAATTTTAGCCATTATAGTGAGTATAGTGAAATTTCACTGTAGTGTTAATTTGCAGTTTCCTGATGACTAATGATATGGAGCATCTTTTCATGGATTTACTGGCTTTTCATATTTTTCCCCTTGTAAAATGTCTGTTTGCCTCTTTTGCCTATTTCTTATTGTGATACTTGTTTTTTTTTTTAATTATAGTGTTTTTTTTATAAATTCTGTATACTAATTCTTTGTCAGACATATGTATTATGAGTATTTTCTCTACGTCTGTGATTTGCTGTTTGTTTTCTTTAATGGTATCTTTTTTTTTTAATGTTTACTTTTGAGAGAGAGACAAAGTGTGAGCGGGGCAGGGACAGGGAGAAAGGGAGACACAGAATCTGAAGCAAGCTCCAGACTCTGAGCTGTCAGCACAGAGCCTGCCATGGGCTCGAACTCACGAACCACAAGATCATGACCTGAGCTAAAGTCAGAGGCTTAACCAGCTGAGCCACCTAGGCACCCCAGTTGGTGTCTTTTGAAGAGCAGACATTTGTAATTTTGATGAAGTCCAGTTTATCAATTTTCTTTTCTTTTTTGCTTTTGTGTCCTAAGAAATTTTTACCTACTGCAAGGTTACAACTCATTTCTCCTATGGTTTATTCTAGAAGTATTTTTAGCTTTTACATTTTTTTCCTGTGATTTATTTCAAGTTAATTTTTGTCTATAATGTGAGATAGGAGTTGGGGTTTGTTCCCCCCTGCCTTATGAGTGTTAGGTAGTTTCAGAACACCTTGTTGAAAAGATGATCCTTTCTTCCATTGAATTATCTTGTGTTCTTATAAGTAGAAAACTAATTCATTATGTATGTATACATCTAGTTCTGAAGTCTCTAGTCTGTCTCACTGATCTATTAGCCTACTTCATGCATACTAATATCATACTGTTTGAATTAGTAGCTTTTAGTAAGTCTTGGGATCAGGCAGTGTAAGTCCTCTATGATACTCATTTTAAAAATTATTTTGGTTATTCCAGGTTTTTGCCTCTTGTACAGATTTTACAATCAGTGTATCACTCACCGTCTATTGGAGTTGCATTAAATGTATAGATCTGTTCAAGGAGAACTGACATTTTAAGAATATTGAGGTTTTCTATATTCTTTCTGGTGTTCTGACTACTCAGTTTCGTTAATTCTTGAGAGAGAAGTATTGAAATCTCAGACTATAATTTTGCAGTGTTTATTTCTTCTTTCAGTGCTATCTGTTTTGGCTTCATATATTTTGAAGTTCTGTTGTTAAATCTGTGAGCTTTAAGAATTGTCACGTCCTCTGGATGAATTGATCACTTTATCATTGTGAAGTGACCCTCTTTATTCATGGTAATATTCCTTGCTCTGAAATCTACTTTGTTTCATATTAATGTAGCTACTATCACTTTCTTTTGATTCTGTTAACCATTCTTTTACTTTTAATGTATTTACGTCTTTGTATATAAATAGAAACATAGGGAGCATGTGGTTCAAACTTATGTTTTTTAACCATAGAAGATAATTGCTACCATTTAATTGAGCTGTTTAGACCACTTACATTAATGTAATTATTAATATGGTTGGATTTAATCCGTTTTCTATTTGCTTCAACTGATTTTCTCCCTCATTTACCTTTTCTTCCTTTCTTTCTTTCTTTCCTTCCTTCCTTCCTTCCTTCCCTACTTCCTTCCTTCTTTCTTTTCTTCTTTTGGATTTTTGAATTCTATATTATCTCCATTTTTGACTTATTAGCTATAACTTCTGTTAGTTTAGCAGTTATTCTTTAGGATTTATAGTATCCATCGTTAGCTCATCATGGTTCCATGTCAAGTTATAGTGCCTCACAACAGTATCCTTCATTTCTCTCCTTCTGGCCTTATGCCATTGTTGTCATACATTTTACCTCTACATACATATATTATAAATCCCATAACACCTTGATATTAGTTTTAATTTTAACTGTCACTTATCTTTTAAAGAGACTTCAACAATAAAAAAAAAAGCTTTTTATGTTTATCCATGTAGTTACCATTTCCGGTGATTTTCATTCCTTTGTGTAGATCCAGATTTCCATGTGGCATAATTTTCTCCCTGTCTGAAGGTTTCTCATAAAATTTCACATTGTGCAGAAATCCTGATGACCGTTCTTCCAGCTTTTGTATGTCAGGAAAGCATTTGTTTGCCTTCTTTTTGAAAAATATTTCCTGTCTCTATATATATATCACTCTAGGTTAGCATTTTTTTTTCCCTTTCAATACGTTAAAAAAATTTTGCCAATGCATCCTCACTTGTAGTGTTTACAATGACAGGTCTACTATAAACCTTTTCTCTGTTTCTGAGTATGTAGTTTGCACCTTATCTCTGCTGCCGTTTAAGATTTTATCTTTATCACTGGTTTCAAAGTTTGATTGTCATGTGCCTTGGTGTCCTTTTCTTCATGTTTCTTGTGTTTGAGATTGTTGGGCTTCTTAAATCTGTGAAGTTTTAGTTTTAAAACGTTGGGAAAACTGTTTTTTATTTCTTTAGAATTTTTTTTCTATTCCTCCCCCTTTTGGAAACTCCAGTTTTACATGTATTGGGGCAGTTTTACATGTATTGTGGTTCAGTGGCTTACTGGCGTCTTTTCTCTCTCTCTCTCTCTCTCTCTCTCTCTCTCTCTCTGTGTATTTGATTTTGGATTATTTTATTTTCCATCTTCAAGTTCACTAACAGTTTCTTTCATGATATCTGATTTGTGGTTAACACATGCAGTGTATTTTTCAATTCAGATGTTGTAGTTTTCTTTTCTAAAGGTCCAGTTTGGGGGTTTTTGTTTTTGTTTTGTTTTTTTTTGTATCTTTTCTGTCTCTACTTAACATCTTTCCTCTAACCTTTTGAACATTTCGAGCACATACTTTATTGTAACACTTTCTTGTCCTTGTATACTAATTCTGTCATTTATAGAATTTTCTTTTTTGCGTGCCTAATAATTTTTTTTATTGAATGGCAGACAAATTTTTGTATTCCTATAAATAATCTTGGGTTCTGTTCTGGGAAGCAATTAAATTGCTTGGAAACAGTGTGATCCTTTGAGATCTTGCTTTTAAACTTTGTTTGCAGAAACAGAAAAAGCATGTAGTTTAGGATTAATTTCACCTCAGTGCTAAAGCAGAACCTTTCCCAGTCTTTTACAGACTTGGATTTCTACTCGACACACATGAATTATAAGATTTTCTAGAGTGTTTGTTGGGTACAGGAACTACTTTAGGCCCTCTAGGAACCCCTCATGCTAATCTCTCTTGTCCTTTTGGTGGTGGTGGTGGTGGTGTTTTCTCTGACATTGGGTAGTTTCTTCACACATATGGATTGATAAATACTCCACCAACATCTCTGAAGTTCTCTCTTTGTAGAGCACTCTCTTTTCCAGTACTCTTTCCCGCAAACTACAGCCCCCTTGGTCCTCTGAACTTCCCATTTCCTGAACTTGGGAGATGTGCTGGGCTTTACCACGTTCGCATCTTCACCATTCCCCGGCTCACCTGTTTGCCAGAGATCCCTTTTGTTGTTGTTGATGTTGGACTCGAATGTTTTGGAAATTGTTGTTCTATGTATTGTCTGGATCTTTAGTTCTTTCAGGCAGGTGGGTAAATATAGTTAGTCCCTGTTACTTCAATATCGATGGAAGGTTTTATTTTTTCTGTCCTTTTACTGTTAACCTATTTCTTTTTATCTGAAGTGGCTTTCACATAGACACTATCCTGTCTCCCAATCACTGCATTATAACGGAAACATTTGGACTAGATATCAGCAAACCTTTTCTGTGAAAGACCAGATAGTGAATATTTTAGGCCTTGCCATCAGTCTGTATCACAGCTGCTCAACTCTGTAATTCTAGTGCAGAAGTAGCCATAGACAGTATGTAAATCATCTGGCTTGGTACTGTTCCAGTAAAGCTATATTTACAGATATGGAAATTTGAATTTCAGAATTTTTCATGTGTCATGAAATATTATTCTTAAAAATTCTTTTTTTAACCATTTATAAATGTAAACGCCATTCTGAGCTCATAGGCCATAAAGAAATAGTGACAGACTAGATTTGGCCCATGGTCTATAGTTTGCACACTACTGGTTTAGACTGTTTCTCTTTAATAGAATTATTGAGATGACTGTTATCTTGCTATTTGTCTTCTCTTTGTCCTATCTGTCTTTTGTTTCTTTTTTTTTTTCCATTTCATGCCAGTTTTGGATTAATTGAGCAGTTTTTATTATTCTGCTTTATCTGCACTATAGGTTTATTAGCTATACTTGTTTGTTTTATTTTTAACAGTTTATCTATGGCTTATAGTATGCATTTTAACACATCTACCCTGAAATAATATTACAGCATTTCACATACAGTGTAAGAACTTTGTAACAATGTGTTTCCATTTAAACCCTTCCATTCTTTATGCTCTTATTCTCGTAGATGTTACTTCTACATTTATAAAGCTCTCAATACATTATTTTTTTTCAATTATTTCTTATTTTCTAGACAAATTGAAGACGGAAGGGGAAAGAAAGTTTTTATATATACCCACATATGTGCTATCTGACAGTTCATTTTTTATGTAGTTCTAAATTTCTACATGGTATCTATTTTCCACTTGAAAAACTTTCTTTAACAATTCTTATAGTTCACATTTGATGGAAGCATTCTCTCAGCTTTTTCTCTTTTGGCTAAAAAATCCTTTAGTTAGCCTTTACCTTTGAAAGATGAGAATTCTAGTTTGACGTATTCATTTCTCCAACTATTTGAAAATGTGTTTCATTGTTCTGGCTTTTGTAGTTTCTGACAAGAAGTCTGTGAACATTCTCTGAAACCCTGACGTAAGAGAACTGTACCACTTGTTGCTTGAGCTGAGATCACTGATGACTGTAGTATTTATAAAGCCGCTATATACTTTCCTACCCTTATCTTAATGAACTTCTGGCAGCATTCAACATAAACAACTACTTTCTCTTTGAAAGTTTCTTTCTTTCTTTAGCTTCCCTGACATCATGCTCTCTTGATTTTTTTCCTGATCTCTCTGACAATTGCTTCTCAGCTTCTTTATATACTAATTTTCGTAAATCTGACCTAGAGTTTCTTAGGGCAAGGCTTAGATCTTCATGTCTGTCTTCCCTGGTTTCTCCCTAGTCTCACATGCCCCTGTGTCTTCAGTTCCCATCTATTTACTGATGACTCCATATATGGATCTCTAGCCAAGCCTGCCTTCTGAACTTTTGACTTATGTCACCAATTGTCTACTTGACTTCTACTTGTAAATTCAAGAGGCTCTAAAGAGATTTCATGACATCCCCTGTAAAAGCTGCTTTCTCTTTAGATTTCTCTATTCATTTAAAGACATCCGATGTTCATTTCAGTAACCTAAAACATACTGTTGTAGCCACTAAGACCTTTCATTGTTCCTCCTAAGTATTTGGTTTTGTATAATTTTATCTCTATTAGTACATTCCTAGCCCAGGCCACCTCTCTGTGCGCTGTGTGGCAGCTTCCTTCCTGTTCTGCCCTTATCCATTCTTGCATCTCTCCAAGTGGTTCATCAGATGCCATAGCCAAAGATTAAAATGAAAATCAGTAGATTCCCACTGCTGTTAGGATAAAGACCAAAATCTTGTATATGACTGCTAGAATCTACTGTAGAGACTGTTTATTCTCTTCCTTTTTAGCCTTATCCTGTACCGTTTTCCATTGTTTTCTCTTTTCTGTAGGTGCTCTGGCATGTTTTCAGTTCCTAAAATCTCCAAATACTTTCACCAGGGCCTTTGCACGTATTGTTTCTTCTACCTGCAGTGATCGTTCTCTTTCCTTTGCCTAGCTAATTCCTATCCTGTTTTCTCCAGGAAGCCTTCTCTCACCCTGCCTTCCCATCTTAGGGCCTCTAGTTACATGGAGTCATATTTTTATGGTCTTTACTTTTCAAAGCACTTGTCACACTGTGATTAATTCCAACTAGAATTATTGTGATTATTTGTCTGCCTTCCTCACAAAACTATAAACTCCATAAGGGAAGGAGCTCTGTCTGTTTTGTTCACCATTGCATCCCCAGCACCAAGCATATTTTCTGGCAGTAAATATTTGTGCAATGAAATAATTAATGAGTATATTATATGTTTTAATTATCACAAAGACCCTGTAATTTATCATTTCTCTTTGGGAGGCTTTTGATTTCCTTGGGAGAAAAATTTAGTAAAGAATAATGATAACAGCTGCCATTTACTAGGCAACTTCCATATGCTTGCTGTTCACTATAACTACATGCACAATCTTAGTTTGACCCTCACGACAACCCTACAGTGTAGTTAGCCTTACCTCCATGGTTCTGTGGGAAAACTGGGGCTCAGAGAGGTTATTTCACTTGTTCAGTGTTGCACAGTTAGTAAGTGGGAGAACCAAGATTCAAACCCAACTGGTCTTCCTCCAGAGGCTCTGTGCTCTTATTCTTTCTTTGTGCTGCAGCCTCCTAACCGTATTATTACTGGGGGAAATTACTGCCATTTCTGTCTTTACCACAGGCATCCGACTACTTTTCCTCTTTTACTCTCCATTTACCCAAAGGACTTAAAGTTAGTATCTATATATACTAGCTCATATATTCACTAATAGTTAATATTTACATAATGATTGTAGAAATATTTCTTAGTTTAACAAACATCTGTGAAGTCACAGAGAAACACTGAAATTTACTAATTTAGCTTAGATCTTTGAAGACATGATCTAGAATAGCTAAGCAAAAATCACACCCAGGTGACAAATGATCTTAGTCCATTTGACATTCAATTTTTTTCTTACTTGTCATTAACAGTTTTGAGAAACTGTTATTGAGTTTTATGTTTATGCAGTTCTCAGAACTATACTGAGAAACTGATCACAAATTTAAATTAAGTAATGGAAAGTTTCACATTTTCTCTACCTTAGAACATGTAGTAAAACTTGAATGGATCTTTAAGAGTCCCTTTCTTAAATGAATTTATCATATAAGGCAAGGTGCCGCTTTGGGAAACCACAGGTTAGCTCTTTCTGTTATTCCTGCATGGTTTAGGAGTCTTAAAGATTCAGCTACGTCTGTAATAAATTAGTGTCATCAAGAATTCATTTTTGTCTTTTCATTCGGCATTGGCAAAGTCATTTTAACCATGGAACATCTTATCTACTTACAATGCTCATGAAGTATAAATAGAACTCCCCATGATATTTTGGTAAAGCCAAACACTTTGACTCTTCTCCTATTTTTGAGCTTTGTAGAGACTATTTTAGCTCTTTTCTGGAATTTTTTTGTACTTTACAACTTGCCCTCAAAAAAACTCATCTTATATGTGCAAAATGAGTCCATTAAGCATAATATTACAATTAATAACAATACTGTTGTCAGGCCTTGCTTTCTAATAATTTCCTTTCACACTTAAGCTTAAGTACTGAATTCTGTAGCCTTAGATAATGATTTTCATTACAGAGATCAACTTTATTATTGGCCTCTTGTCTATGTAGAACATAGACTACAGGTCTCACTAGTTCCTAATTTTGTAGAATGGGAGGTGAGAACTAGAATTGAGGAATGGATTTTGATTTCATATAATTTTGTCAGCTATTAATTAGTTGGTCTGTTAGATTTTTATAATAACTATTGAACTTTTGCAACCAGTCTTATTCCTAGTACTTTATTAACGCATCATTGATTACCTTCTGTATCATCTCATCATATCATCTCATGTGAAATGGAGTTTTTTGCCTATTGATTTTTTAAAAATAAAAATTAAGTAACACCCATACATACAGAACACTGAAACTCCAGACTTGCACATGAAGGAGAATAGTTAATATTGGAATTGATGAGGCACTGGGAAAAAAACAAAAAAACAACTAAATAAATTTTTTAATTAAAAAAAAACCAAAAATTAATTGTATTTAGGAGGGCAAAATAGACATTGTGAAATCCTAGAGCTTACTAATTATCTAAAATAAAATTGTGCATATCTATAAGAAAGACTGACAAGATGGTTTTAAATATAGATTCTAAAGCTGAAAGAAGGAAATCATCAATTTTGTAGGAAGCAAACCACAATTTTTTAAGAATTCTTGTGTGAAAACTTCACGATGTTTTATATCTATGGAAAACCTGATTGGAACATGTTAGAGACATATCAAATAGTGGCCTTTGGAATGCCAGATAATTGGAACCCTGGAAAGATATATCCTTTTAAATTCACCATTATCATAGCTATAATATCTGAAAATAAGTTAGTCAGTTGGATTGACACTGGATTGTTGACATCTTCCATATCCAAACGTAAGCATTTTTAGAAATATTCTAGGGCTAATTACTTTGCCCATGAAAGCAAACTTTTGATTATTGATTTTCCCAAAATTAAATTTTAAGGAGCCACGAAAATAATCAGTTATAATTAGCATCTTTATTCCTGTAATCTCCATTCCAGAGTGATTTAGACTTTTGATACCTTTGTCTCTCTCAACTTTTCCAGAGACTTTCTTTGCCTTGTGTACAGAAAAGAGGTAGCTAATGGAGAATATGCATACCTGACTTTTTTCCTCTCCTAAGAAAGGAGAATTCATCCACTGCCACTGTACCTTTTTTTCTTTTCTTTTTTGTCTTGCACAGAAGACTGACATCTTCCTGTGAAGGGCTTGTGGCAAACCTATCCAACTCGGGTCTCTTCCTCCTTGAGAACGATCTGATCCATCATCATCTGAACCAGGGATCACACTCTAAGGGTCCAGGTGAGGGCAAGTCAGTCTATATGTTAAGCCAATTTCTTTTCTGGTCAGGTAAGTTACACTCAGGCATGATCTCACTCAGCATCAGCCAGCCTTAGTTTTGTAAAGCTTCCTGGTCCCCAGAGAGAGACACAACTCATCTGTCCATTAATTCTCCAACTCACCTAAAAGATTAATGATAAACCACATCTTTACAAATTCTCTTTCCTGTGTAATACAATCACTTTTGGGATACCTACTCATTTTTAATTCCAGAAATCGTAAAAGGATTATGTGTACGTAGCAAGAAAGAAAGGCATAAACTGAAACAAATAGGGTTTCCTAGTTGCAGTTTTAGTGCTGATCCTTGTCTCCAGTTTGACTGAGTTTGTAAGACGTTAGACTTGTAAGACAAAGCCTGGCACCATTGTAAGCCTGGCGCCGTTGTAACAGCTGTTAACTATGTGTGTTGATGTCTTGAAACCAGAGGTAGATTCAGAATACTAGAGCTAATAACATCGACAAACATGGTCATCATGAAGGTCTTTGTTGGTTTGCCATGGATTCTTTCATTTAATATCAGAATGATTAAGGGCAGAGACAAGAATTTCCCTGTTCTGTATGCTTCCATATGCTAGCTATAAGAAGAAATTTATAATTTGCTCCTCAGGAAAGTGATCTTAGCTAATTGAAGTTTGGCTTTGCACCTTGATGCTGTCTTTTAAGTTGTGAGGTGAATTAGCTTGGTGACTGTGAGGCTATTTTTAAGAGAACTTATTTTTCAAAAACTTTTTTCTTTTAGAGGAAAAAAAAATCTGCCTTGCATTCTGATACTGATAGTCTATCCTTAAAAATGCACTTGTACATTATATGTAATTTGCTTTATAGGTGACCGTTATATACAGTAATAAATTGGTTGTCAATCTTATAAAATATTAATTTATTTCATCATGATAATAACATTGTATGCTTTTAATTATGAGGAAAACAAAAGTAGTTCTACCCTGATACACCTTGTCTCTTTTGCCGATATGTAGATAGGAATAAATTGGACTTTTATTTCCCTCTATTAGCTAATTCTCCAAATGACTTCTAAGTTATGAACTGAAGTTAATACACTAAAATGAGTTTGCTGTAGTAAAGAGTGACTCCTGCTCACTGGGAAGAAGAGATTGTCTTCCTCTGTGAAATTTTGCCAGCCATGAAGCTAGATAGTTGTTTTACCCTTTATTATTGGCTTTTTGAGATGCATTGTTTTGTGTTTAAGAAGTTCTATTTTTTTTATTTAATGTTTGTTTATTTTTGAGAGCATGAGAGAGAGCACGCATGAGTGGGGGAAGGGCAGAGAGAGAGAGAGGGAGACAAAGAATCTGAAGCAGGCTTCAGGCTCTGAGCTGTCAGCACAGAGCCCAATTCGGGGCTTGAACTCATGAACCGTGAGATCATGACCTGAGCCCAAGTCAGACGCTTAACTGACTGAGCCACCTAGGTGCCTCTGTTTCATGTTTATTATTCAAAAATGTCAGTACAAGTTATGAGTAAGAAAAAAAATTTGGCTAAAAAAACAACAAGCGTTCATTATTCAGAACTGCCTAATATTTTACCATTGGGACCTAAATAAAATAGTTATTTACTTGATTCTGTATCAGTGCAATTAAGGCAGTATGGACTTAGATACAATTTGTTGGATACAAATCCCATTTTTATGCTCTTATGTTTGGCATAATATGTGGAAAAGAACAGAAAATATTCATTGGGTATTAAAAATACTTCATGATTTCTCAAACAGGAGAGATATTTACTTAACTCTGCTTCTGATTCTAATAGAAAGTTATTTCCCACTAGATCATAAGTATTTTAATATAATTAGATTCCTATATGTATATTATATGAGTATGTGAAGATATTCTAACCCAATCATATAAATACATAAAGTAACATAAATATTTAGAAATATGAATTACATTACTTAACCAGGAACATTGTATACATTAAAATGTTAAATATTAGAATCTTCATTGTGATGAATTCAGTGGCCATGTTTCAAAGGCTTAGGAAGCCTTTTTCACATTGTTCTTGGACTAGGCTAATCAGCACCATTATTGAAGAATTGTAATTTTGAAGAAATTAGCAAACTCTGAATGAAATTTGAGTATTGTATTGGCTGGCTTTGGAAATACTTGTATATCTAAAGAGAGTACATTTTAAAATGACCTTTTATTCTTCTGATACTCATACTTTTGTAACCAGTAGTATTTTTGTATAGAAATATATGTGGACTTTAGACACTTACATATTTACATCAGTGAAGTCATTGCAACATCAATTTCAATAAATGAGTGAACTATAACACAGAGACTTAAAACATCAGTTTTTAGTCCTTACAACATCATAATGGGATCAGCTCTTAATATCTGCACAGAGATTTCTAGGCTTTAAATATCTAAATTTAGATTGCCTGTGATAACATTTCCATTCTATAGCAGTTAACGCATTTCAGAGATGCCTGGTATGTGTAATAAGGGACATGCTAGCTCATTTGTGACTTTGGGACTCTTCCGTGCATTGATAGTGTTGATCTGCCATTTCTAAGACAGAGGCAATGCTGCTGACCTAGCATAAGCTTTGAGTTATGTTTTAAGTAAAATATATTAGATTTGGAATAAAGCACAGTGTAGGTCTAGGTGTTATAGAGGTTATGTGCTGGAATTGGGGCTTCCTTTCCATGTTCTCCCTTCCCAGTTAGGATTTGGCTGCATTACACTAATAAGCTTCAATCTTAAAATCACACTTTGTGTCTCTTCATGCCATTTTCTGTGTCCTCTGTAGGGCAAAACCCCAGAGCAACCAGTGAATGTCATTCTTCTAAGAAGCTCTTTTTAATGCATCCAAGATGCCAGAAACAATCCTTGCATACCTCCTGAATAGTGGCAGCAAGCAATTGTATAGGAATACTCTACCTAGCTTTCTTTTTGGTGATACCTTGCCATTAACTCATAGAAATGTGTACCATACCTTCAAGTAATTGCTTAGATTGCCCGATGTCTACTAATGTCTCAAGGTAATAACCATAGAATGTTTCAAAAAGGTGGCGCCTGCTTCATCAAATGTATCTGTGGTTGCTAAAATCTTATTTGGCTTGAAACAACTAAATTTAGTAGACTCTAAAATTGTATATTGTTAGAATATGATACTTCAAACAAACAAACAATGATTTACTTTCAGTTCTGAAAATATTCAGAAGGATTTGTTATCTCTTGCAGACCTTTCTGCAAACTACTAATGGGATGAACACAATATATCACTTTTATAATAGTGAGCTATTAAAGGCAAGCATAAAGCAGTCTGAAGCCCATAAGTGCTGCCAACAGCTCCTGCTTTAATGAATTCCCTTTTAGATGTCCATTAAATGCTCGTGGCAAATGTACTCATAATGGAAATGGCAAATCTAAATGGGTAGATATGAATAATCCATGGAGTTTAAATTCTGTTTATGATCATCTTCACATTTAGTTTTCAAGACAACGCAGTTTAGTTTTCATTACAGTTTGGAATAAAGAGGACAGGGAGTAATTGATTGCTTCAAGCAGATTAAAATCAATGGTTTTCTTTTCAAAGAACCAGTTCAGTGCAGTAATTCCAACTTTAAACATTGATTTAGGGTACTCAACACAAAATGTTTTGTGCTGTGTGAACTTTTATATAGAAAGACTGGTATTAATTTTATTTCCCTATATATCTATATAGTGAAATATAGAGGTTGTTAGTAGCATGTGCATGACTTAATAGTGATCTATATTAAGTCATTTTGATATTATTGCAGTCATATAATGAATCAATGAGATTCCCGTCATCACTGTAATACTGTTTGTAACCCATTAGCACAGAGAAATTACAGCCCATCATACATCATTACTGTGATTGAGGCTTTATTACCATATTCTCAAATTGCTTGCTTGCTATAAAACTAAATAGACACAAGACAACTATAGGTGGAGTATAGACTATGCATTATTGTGCTACAGTAATGAGGGATTATTGTACCATAATGGGGTGAAACTTATGAGGAAAATAAACTTAGCAGTAATAGAAAACTGGAGACTCTTTCTACATTTGTTTTTATTACTTTAAAGGTCAAACATATTTGTTATGCTCAGGTTATTGTTTATGCATTGCATGAATCACAGCCTCTTGATATTTTGTAAAGATTTTCCCCCCAAATACATCTCTACAAAGTCTGTAGTTTAATGCATGGGGCTGGCCTTGGAATCTGCATTTTGCCACTAGAGAAAGTAGACATTTTACTGCTGCTAAGCCTTACATTTTTGTGGGTAGGTAATACCCTTTAAACTTTAGGCTGTTTTTCAGTACTCTGTATAGTATATTAACAGTGTGAATAGGTCAGTAGTCTTCTGGCTCTTCAGTCGAAATAATAAATGTATGAATGCAACAATATTCTAAGCAATGAAGAGAGGTAAAATATGGAACAGTTGCCTGGGGCCTGATTGTAAAAGACTTTTGATGTCTCAAAGAGGGAAATGGAAGAAATATATTGCCTCTATATTAAAGAAAAAAAAATCCCATGACACTAAAACTTGTTAGTTAAATTGTGCGTATGTTCATTCTATCCCTGTTGAGTCTTGTTTATGAGTTATAACATTGAGAGCATTATTTAGAACAGCAAAAAGCCCAGTGCACTGACTTGTGAGCTAAGATCATCGTCTGGATTTGAAGTTCTCCTTAATGCCGAGTGACTTTCTAATCTCAGCCTCATTGTGATTTGGCACCATGACAATTTAAATAGCAAATAACAATATAAAATTAAAAAACAGGGGCACCTGGGTGGCTCAGTCGATTGAGCGTCCGACTTCGGCTCAGGTCATGATCTCGCAGTCTGTGAGTTTGAGCCCCGCGCCGGGCCCTGTGCTGACAGCTCAGAGTCTGGAGCCTGCTTTGAATTCTGTGTCTCCCTCTCTCTCTGCCCCCCTCCCCCACTCATGCTGTGTGTGTCTCTCTCTCTCTCTCTCTCTTTCTCTCTCTCTCTCTCTGTCAAAAATAAATAAACATTAAAAAAATTAAAACACAGAAGCTGGCATTAAATATATTTATGATTATAAAGCACTTCACATATAAATTCTTAGCTGAACCAGCTAATAACTAGTAATAACCAACTGCAAAGTTAGAAATGGCAGCATTCTCCAAAAGTGGTAACTTTATTCTCAGTCTATAATATCCTTACAAGTCACATAGGCATTACTCTTAGGCTTATCATGATATAATTACCACCCCCTTTGTAAATTGTGGGTTTTTTTTAATGTTTATTTATTTTTGAGAGAGAGAGAGTGCGTGCGAGTGCGCACAAGCAGGGGAGGGGCAGAGAGAGAGGGAGACATAGAATCAGAAGGAGGCTCCAGGCTCTGAGCTGTTAGCACAGAGCCCGACGCAGGGCTCGAACCCGCAAACCCCTTGAGATCATGACCTGAGCCGAAGTTGAAACATTAACCAACTGGGTCACCCAGGTGCCTTGTAAATTGTGGGTTTTTTTTTAATTTATAACACGTATGATGGTTGCAGTGGTATGAAACCTGAACACTTGTCAAAGTATGTCGACAACATTGAGAGGTGCTGCATAAAAGGAGAGTTCATAGTTGGCCAAGGGGACATAGACCTAAACTAGTCCCCAGCCACCTCCCAACTAGTATCTTCTCAAAAATGTAAGAAACTGTAAAACCTCCTACTTAACCATCTGTATTCCATAATTGTCAGAGTACACAGCCATTTTTAGCCATATGAATATTTTTGTGACTTTCTCTTAAATCATTTCATCACTTCTTGGGAGCACTTTCTATGCTAAAAACAAGCAAAGGGAACAATGCAGAAGCAAAATGCCAGGAATAATAGAGCTACGTTTAGAGACTTTATAAAGATATTATTTTGAATGTTTAAAATCATTTGTGAGTCATATTACACTTAATATAATTTCAAGTAGGATTTGAAGCTGTATTAAACTTGCTACCTGCCTCAAAATCTTTTGGGGAACAGGAGAGAAAAAGAATAAAATAAATTGTTGTTGTGTTTAATAGTCTAGTTGGAGAAATAGTATAAATAAAAATAATAACAAAAAAAGAAGCAATAAGTGCTAAGAAGAAAATAAAATAGGATATTGGGGATAGGGAGTACTGGGTGGGATTGTTTCTTTTTAAGGTTTATTTTATATTTGAGAGAGACAGAGTGAGTGTGGGAGGGGCAGAGAGAAAGGGAGGCACAGATTCTGAAGCAGGCACCAGGCTCTGAGCTGTCAGCACAGAGTCTGACGTGGGCCTCAAACCCATGAACTGTGAGATCATGCCCTGAGCTGAGGTCGACGTTCAACTGAGCCACCCAGGTGCCCCCTGGGTGGGATTGTTTTATATAAGATATTTATAGGAGACCTTTCTAATGAGATGACATTTTAGCAAAAATCTGAATAAAGTCCATAACAAGCCATGATGGTGTCTGTGGTTTAAAAAAAAAAAAAAAAAAAAAAAAAAACCACCCAGAAACTGAATACAAAGGTTCTGACACAGGAGCTTGTTTGGTGCATTTGCAAAACAGCAAGGGTACTGTAGCCCAGCAAAGTAAATAAGAGGGAGGAAAGGAAATTTAAAATAATGACTTAATAATTTTTAAAATTTATAATGAGTTCAATACCATTAAATATTTTTTTTATTTGGTGAGTTTTTTGCTAGGAGAGAGGTCATTCAAACTCAGATGATCTGATGGCTTTCTTTATTTACTAGAAATGACCTAATTTTTAACTATGTAAGTATACTTTTAATATATTCACTCACTGTGTATATCTTTTTGTGGGACTCCAGATTCTTATTTTTGATAAATTATGGCAGAAAGTCCCAGAGTGTAAGCCATGGACTTTCCTGTATATTTTTAGAACTTTCTAATTGGAAAATGTTTTTACTTTAACTGCTGATGTAGATAGGTTTTCAGTTTATTTCTAGTACTCAGTGAAAACAAACATTTTTTCCTTTGATGGCCCCTACAAAAGCAGGCCATAGGTCCATGAAAGCTTGAGAAGTCTGCTATTCTATTGATTTGAGTTACAAATGCAAATAAATGAGACCTAGAGTTGGGGGAATCTCTCATTCTGTCAAAGAGGTCCTTGAATTGAAAAAAGTTTTCAGAACTAGTTGCCTTATTGAAAAAAGTTTTCAGAACTAGTTGCCTTCTCCTAAGGCAGAAGGGAGGAACAGAGGAACCAAACATGGGAAAACTGAGGTATAAAAAAGACCTGAAGAGATGTCTGAGGTACCAAGAGAGAGAAGAAGCTAAAATGTTTAGAAGTTAAGTTTTGACAGAGAAGAGGAAGCTGCTGAAAAGGGAGTTCTTCTTAGTTGCATCGTACATTAGTTTTGTGTTGCTATGTAACAAATCACCCTCAAATTTAGGAACAAACGTATTTTATTTCACATGGTTCCTGAGGGACAGGAATTTGAGAGCAGCTTAGCTGAGTGGTTGTGGCTTAGGATCTTCATGAAGTTGAGTCAGGATGTTCAGCTGGGGCCACGGTCTCTGCAAACTTGCCTGGGGTTGGAGGATCAGCTTGCAGAATGACTTGCTCATTTGACTGTTGGTTGGAGGTCTTATCAATTCCTTGCTGGTTATTGACGGTAGGCCTTACTTCCTTGCCACAGGAGGCTCTCCAGAGGGCTGCTTGATTGTCTTTATGACATGGCAGCTAACTTCCACAAAGTGAGTGATCTAAGAAGAGAGAGCAGGGAGGAAACCACTATACTTTTTATGGCCTCCTCTTGGAAGTGACACACTGTCATTTCTGCTATATTCTGTTGGTTGGAAGTGAGTCATGAAGTTCAGCCCACACTCAAGGGAGTGGCATTAAACTCCACCTCTTGAAAAGAGGGATATCAAAGAATGTATGGACATATTTTAAAACCCTCACACTTACCCATACCAACATCAGCCCGACTAGTCTATATAGAGGCTGTAACCTAGTGCTCTAGAACCAGTATTCTAGAATTAAGAGGAAATGTAGACAGTCCTCCTTAAATCTTCTTAGTTCTCCTTCCCCCAATCCTGTATGTGAGTTTTCTTAGATTTTTATTTCCCCAGCCTTGTCACTATTGAGCAGTAGAATCTCATGGGGTAAGTCTGACTGAAAGGAGCCTTAGGCCTAAGTAGGAGACTTTGCGGTCCACCTATAGTCTAGCCTGCTTTATTATGACTCTAATGCAGATTTATGCCCAAAGCTCTTTAAAGGGTGATAATGTCTGGCTATGTACTTTGCATTGTCTCCCGTGAAATTTGCAATCACAGTGTTGATCAGAGTTTTGAAGTTCAGGAGTCCATCTCACAGGGACCATACCCATTTAACAAATAAAAACTTTTATGAATCCAGCAGCGTAAAAGCACCATCTAACTGTTGGCTTAATGGATGGATAGAAGGATGGCAAGATATGTCATAATGCAAAATACAGCAAATTTTAGTTATAAAATCTGGATGATGGATATATGGCTGTTCATTGTACAGTTCTTTCAACTTTTCTGTATGTTGAAAAGTCTCAAAATGTTGGGGGAATAAAACTTTTATTCTTAACGATACTAATTCTGTCTATTGCTCTTCAAATGAGTACCTACCTATAGTGTCAAAGAATTGATAGCTTTTCCTCTCCAACCTGAACAACATATACAAGTTACTGTTAATAACTGCCATCGTAATGGGCACCTGGGTGGCTCAGTTGGTTAAGCGTCTGACTTCAGCTCAGGTCATGACCTCACTGTTCATGGGTTTGAGCCCTGCGTCAGGCTCTGTGCTGACAGCTCAGAGCCTGGAACCTGCTTCGGATTCTCTCTGCTCCTCCCCCATTCATGCTCTGTCTTTCTCTCTCTCTCTCAAAAATAAATAAAATTAAAAAAAATTTTTTTAATAAAAAAAAATAACTGGCATCTTAGCAAGCCTAGTAACATCTGGCTCTTTCTGTCTATATAATGTGCTTCCTGTGATAGGGAAGCAGTGATTACAATTCTGGCATCCTCCTGTATATCAAAGGGCCTGAAACATAGCATATCACAAAACATATTTGAACAGAATATCCATTATATAATAGCAGCTACCAGTTACTTAGTGGCTACTATTGTCCCAGGCACTGTGCTAAATCCATATAAAAATCCAGAATTGTAGGTAAGTACAGATAGGGAAACGATGCTTCTTCAGTACTTTTGCTTCTTAGTGTGGTCCTTGTAAAAAGTCTCTTTAGTATCGAAAATCACTATAAGTAATTTTGGATTCTAGTATGTGATTAGTATCCCTTACCATAGTCTATGCAAAATGTCTGCATATTTGCAGTGGCCTATCATAGCATCTTATAGTTTCTTGTACCTCCCATGGTTCATGTGTAGTTGAACCGATTGTGTAGTTGAAAGAGCCATGTCACTTGGAGTCAGAAAGCTGTTTTAGGTCCTAGCCACAGCTTTAAAAAAAATTTTTTTTAATGTTTATTTATTTTTGAGGGAGAAAGAGCGTAAGCGGGGGAGGGGCAGAGAGAGAGAGGAGACCATCCAAAGCAGGCTCCAGGCTCTGAGCTGTCAGCACAGAGCCCAATGCAGGGCTGGAACTCACAGACCGTACCGTGAGATCATGACCCAACCTGAAGTCGGCCATTTAACCAACTGAGCCACCCAGGTGCCCTTAGGTCCTAGCCACATCTTTTAAAAGCTTTGTGACCACAAAGGAAATGTGAGTGAAGGAATTCTTTGTAACAATTTTTTCCAGTTACTCTTTAACTCTAAAGTAATTTTAGATAAAGCAGAAAATAATTAGCTTTGTCACATCTCTGAGCATTAGTATACTGTTTTTGAAAGTAAGGAGATCTATACCTAGTAATAATACCAAAAGAACATTGAAAGCCTGAAATGAGACTTAACACATATCTCATATAACTTTCAGCCCTATTATAAATACTTAATAATGTTCATGCAGAGTTAACTGCACAATCTATGTTCATTGAGGATGGCAATATGATCTTGTAAGAAGATCCTTAATTTGGGGACCTGGCTAACTAGATTCATATCTTGATTCTCCCACTGGATGGCATCAATTCCTTGACTACATTTTGTCTTGCCTCAGGTTTTCTTACAATGGTCTGAAACAATGGTAAATATTCAATATCTGAAGGTATTTGAGCTATCCCCTACAAAGCTACTATAAAAATTCGGGGTTTTAGTATGTAGTATTTATTTAGTAAGCAGTGAGCCATTTCAGTAATTGGTATCACCCATTTGCTTCATTTATATAGTACAGTTCCGTAGGTTTTTTTGGACCATCACTGGGCACAGAGCAACATAACTCCCAAAGCAAATAAAGAAGACTAACTTCCACCACCCTGTTCATAATCTAACTTGTGACAAAATATGAAAATCTGTTCTTATTTGTTGAAGGAAGTCCTGGATATGCCAATTGAAATAATTTTTTTGAAATACGTCATTATAGTCAGATGCTATACTTCAGTGTTATTGTTTTCAGTGTTAATGAAATATTTGTGGTGAAGGAGATGATTAATTAATGCTGATGAGTTGTTTGGATCAAGGAGGAGCTCTCCCTTTGCTAATATCTTGAGGATGATCAGGAACATCATAAATGATTTTATTTACTACAGTAGCACTCGCATTGGAATCATCTTTGGATTAGAAGATTCAAACTACTGTCCTTTTTGCATTGCTTTTCTTAATTATAACTCTAAATCAAAAACAGGTAAAATTACAGAGAGCTAAATGTTTTCTAAGAACCATTTAATGATTGTCATAACCCACTCTAGAGGGGGACATCATCTTTTTGTCAGGGAAACCAAAATCACAGAAAGGCCCCTGCTCTGAAATTTGTGCTTTGTATGAAGGGAGTGTATATTTACAGATGTTTGGGAAAACGGTAGCAAAAAGTCCTTTCTGCAGTATTTCAAGAGGATATAGTAATTTGCTTAAAATAAATTAATAATAAGAATGTACTTAATGGGCACAAAAGTAGATGAATATGGGACTTCAGAAGAAGAGATATAGCTGATGTTACATATTGACCATGGATTGCTTTCCTGTACTTAAACAGTTTGTACCATGCAAATATCGACCCTCTATCAAACAACTGACTACAGTATCTTCATGCAGATGTTCCTGTAATTACTTTGTAAAGAGTAAACCTTTTCAAGGCAAATATGTTAAAATGAAGTATTCTTCTTTACATAAAAACCCTAAAATCACCTTTTTCTTACTTAAAATGTTGTACTCTGAAGATTCCAGGAATATACATAGGATAGTGGTTTCAGACCTGCTTGCAATCAACTGTTTTTTAAATGAAAAACTGTTCAGAAGCAAATGGCTCGGACTGAAATGAAGATGCAGGAGTTTCAGGACGCCAGATGTTCCCATGGCTCTCTTCTTACTCTCTCTTTCTGGTGCCCTGACGTGTCTCTGTGGCATCCTAAACCTCTGAGGAGTACGTTTTGAGAACTGTACATATGTAGGAATTTGTAATTTATAGGCCAGATGCTATTCTTTGGGCTGTTGGATGACTCTGCCTTGGTGTCTGTTGGATCACATAGGCTACCAGCAGCAGCTAGAGTTGCTCAACAGAAATATGTTTATTGAATGTACAGGCTATTGTTAGCATATTTGTCTAATCAGTACTGATAATTAGCTAAGTTATGGGCTTAGACACGTTCTTTTTATGTATACAATGAGAGAGAATTGGATTAGGTCAAATCAGGAGCTCCTCCCAAGCACCTACCATTCTGTCATTCAAGGGAGAACCAGAACTTTCCTTTTATGAGGTAGAAAACAAGTCTTAGCCATAGTCCATAACTCTGAAGGATTTAAACTCAGATTGGCCAGGTAAAATTGGTCAACGTAAAACAATTAGAGACAACCTATTAAAGAATTCACAAGTTGTTTTGGACTTGGACAGCCAAAATCATAAAGAAACAAATATATATAGAAAGGATCTATTTTAAAACCCTTAGATTAAAAAAGTCCCTGTTTGAGACTTCTTCTAATTTAGGTCAACTAACAAAGTTTTATATGCATTTTCTACTAAAAACTAGAAAGCAGTCCTTTTGCTCTATTATGATCTTAAATATGGTCTTCCAAGCAGGTGTTGGGAGGTGTTAGTTATTTTTCTTCTCATGCTGTCTGTAAGTAAATATTAATAATATGACATTTTTATTTTAATGCCTCCTATGAAATCTGTATTTTTAGAAATTTAATGAGCCACACTATGGTTTTAACAACTCAAATAAATTCACTTGGCTTGAACATTAAGGTTAAAGTGACAAACTTTTCCTAATTTTTTATGAGTACAAATTAATATTTTCTTAGGTCCATTTTTCAAATGAATTTTTAATGTAACTCTATGGTCATGTACATAGTATATTTTAGCATATTAGAGAAATAGTAATTATTTTTATGTTAAAATTATATCTTAGCGATGCTAATTCATTAAGGCTTATTTTCCTTTTGTAATAATAAACCAAACCCTTATAAAAATTTGAAGAGAATTTTATATTTATTTGATATTTGACTATAATACCTGAATTGGTTTTGCTTTGCTCACAAAGGTAAGGAGAAATCCAAATTTGCTCATAATAAAAGTATTAGAGAAACTGTCAATAAATTTACTGTTATAATTGAATCATATGATATCTAAATTGTTGATAATATGATCTGCTCGTTAAACAATAGTGTCTGGAGAAAATGATGGATTAATTGACTGATGGCTAAAGTTTCCCTCAAATATAATGGTTTACCCAGTTTGATTTGATTTGTGTAAAATAACTTTCTCTAATAAACAATTTGCTCAGAGGCAATAGAAGAAATGAATGGTTATCAAACCAAACTTAATTAGTCTATCCTAGATTGATATTACTTGGGGAGTCTTCGTTTTAATTGTGGAGGGCTGGATACAAAGAGTTTGGTTCATTATTTTTTCCTGTATAAACACTATTGTGTAACTACCTATGGAATAATAACATGTGAATTCATTTTAATAAATGCTTGTAAAGTGAATTAGCTAATTATGCCAGGCTAAAAATGATTCCTTTAATTATTTTGGATATTTAACTGGTACTTCAATTTTATTATTGTTAGTCTGTAAATGTGATTTGTATTAGCTCTGCCAAACTAATTATAATGTATAACTTAACAAACAATTTGAACAGTTTTGTAATGCTTATAATGTTCTCTCCTGCAAGGGAAAAACCTTATTTCTAGTTTACATGAAGATAAAAGTTTAACACAAATTTAGATCAAAAGAATGGCAATTTGTGTGTAAATGGAGAATGAAAAACCCTCAAAATCCAATGTAGTGACCACCATCATTATATGTATGAGGAAAATGAACAAATTTTATTCAGGAGAAGATGAAACCAGTGACTCATTAGTTTATCTTTAGATGGTATTTAGTTGGCATTTGAAGATAGGGTGTAACATAGCAGATTTGATTAGTTCTTATTTTATGAGCTAGAAGCATTTTCTTTACGCCCTTAGTATATACTGAGAGAAGAACTCTGTCTACATTCTCAAACAGAAAGATTTATATTAATAACTCATTGTTGATTGCAGAAACAACAATGCTTTTTTATCACTTTCACATAGATTAATTCTAATTGTTTTTGAAGCAGAAATGAATGAGAACAACGACTTTGATACTAAATAGAAATGTAGCATTCTAATAGAGTCTTTCTGGGAAAATAGCAAAATAACCTCCACAAGTATATGCAATCTAAAACATTCTTCTGTTTAAAATTAACACACAGTAAAATTCATTTATTAATTTTTGAGGGTATACAGTCCTATGAATTTTAACCCGAGTATAGATTCGTGTAACCACTACTACAATCAGGATACGGAATAGTTCCTTCATCAAAAAACAAAACAAAACAAACTTCCCTCACCTTCTCCCATCCCTTACCCCTAGCAACCACTGATCTGTTCTCACTGTCTATAGTTTTGCTTTTTTTCCGGAATATTATATAAATGGAGTCATATTGTACTTGACCTTCTGAAATTGTCTTCTTTCACTTAGCATAGTGCCTTTGAAATTAATCCATGTTTTTATAATGTCAGTAGTTTGTTTCCTGTCTACCCTTCCCCAAACTGAGTATAACAACACCAGTATTGGTTTGCCCAGTTAATATAAATGATCTTCCCATAGGGAAACTTACTTTTTCCTTCAGCGTATCCCCATCGTAACTAGAACTTGATTTTTGCTCTTACTCACATATATAGTTCTGCCTTTTTAATGTCTGCTTTGTAATTTTATGGCTGCTCCGTACTTTGTTTAACCCATCTTCAACATGGATGCTTAGATTTTTTTAAAAAATATTGCATTTAATGCTGCCGTATATATTCTTGTGCGTATCTTTGCTGCACATATATTTTTCAGTAACTCCTAGAAATGAAATTGTTGGGTTAAAAAATACAGAAACTTACATGGATTGAAATTTGCCTTCTAAAATGTTGAACCAACTTGTTGTATATATTCTTACTTTGCCACCATTATTCTCTGTATTCTTTGCAAGTCTAGTAACTGAAAATTTCTTACTTTTAAAGTTGTATTCATTAAATATTAATGCAGTTGAATACAGTATTAAGGTGTCAGTTGTCACCAATTTGATCTATATACTTTATAGATTTAGATACAGGTCCTTTGTTAGATCTATGATTAACAAAGATTTTCTTTCATTATATAGCTTGTCTTTTATTTTTCTTAAGAGTGTCCAATAAAGAGATGCTCCTGGGTGGCTCAGTCAGTTAAGCATTGGACTTTGGCTCAGGCCATGATCTCACAATTCGTGAGTTTGAGCCCCCCGTTGGGCTCTGTGCTGACAGCTCAGAGCCTGGAGCCTGTTTCAGATTCTGTGTCTCCCTCTCTCTCTGCCCTCCCCCACTTGTACTCTGTCTCTCTCTCTCTCAAAAATAAATATTAGAAAAAAAATTGTTTTAAAAGAGTGTCCAGTAAAGAGCAAAAGTTTTTAATTGTGATGAAATCTAATTTGCCACTTTTTTGTTAATGGATCATGCTTTGAATGGGTAATATATGAGAACTCTTTTTTGCTTAATTGCAGGACATAAAGGTAGTCTTTCAAATTGTATAGTTGTGTATATTTCTTTGGGATTTCTTTTATCCTTTTGCTTTAAACATAAATGTGTCTTTACATTTAATGTGGTTTTTTGGTACACAACGCATCATTTGGTCACGTGTTTTTATCCATTTTCACAATCTCTGTTTCTTAATAGGTATATTTAAGCCATTTGCATTTAATCATTACTGATATTTGGACTTACATCTGTCCTTTTCTTGTTTCTGTTTGTGCCCTCTTTTAATTTGTTTCTTCTTTCCTGCCTTCTTTTAGTTACTTAAGTATTTGTAGTACTCCATTTTATTTGCTTATTGAGTTTTTGACCATATCTCTTCAATTTTTTCTCATGGTTGCTGTAGGAATTGTAATATACATATTTAACTTAACACAATCTATTTAGCATTCATATTTTATCACTTAAAGTGGAACATAGGTCCTTTTATCCTTCACTCCTTATGTTGTAGTTGCATTATGTATTACATCAATTTACATTGAAAACCCCTCAGATAATGTTAAAACTTTTGCTCTGAGTCATACATATTTTATAGAAATTAAGAGAGAAATGATAACTCTAGCCAGATATGTATTCTTTCTGTTTTTCTTTTCTCATTCCTAATGTTCCAAGGTTTTCTCTCATATCATTTCCCTTCTGTCTGAAGACTTCCCTTAACATTTCTGACAGAGCGGATCTATTGACAACGAATTCTTAGTTTTCTATCATGTGGGAATGTCATTATTTTACCTTTATTCATGAAGGAATTCTTTTGTATGGATATAGAATCCTGGGTTGAAAGTTCTGACAGTTTTTTCAGCACTTTAAAAACATCCTACTTTCATCTGACTGCATGGTTTCCACAGTCATTTGAATTATTATCCCCCACTATGTTATGGGCTTTCTCTGGCTGCTTTCAAGATTTTTTTTTTTTTTTTTTTTTTTTTTTTTTTTTTTTTTTTTTGCCTTTAGTTTTCATCAGTTTGGTTATAATTGTAGGGCATGGATTACTTTATGTTTATTCTTCAGGAATCCGTAGTTCATGTTTTTTGCCAAATTCCACAAATTATCAGTAATTATTCCCTTTCTTCCTTCTTTTTTAATTCCCTTCCTTCCTTCCTTCCTTGAGATAAAAATCGCATGACACACAATTAGCTATTTTTAAGTGTACCATTCAGTGGCATTTAGTGCCATCGCAATGTTGTTCAAACACCACCTCTGTAGTTTCAGATATTTTTGATCACCTCAGAAGAATGTACTCATTAATTAATCATCTCCATTCTCTCCTCTCCCATCCCCTGGGGGATAACACTCATTTGCTTTCTGTCTCTGGACTTGTATAAAAAGAATCATGCAGGGGCGCCTGGGTGGCTCAGTCAGTTAAGTGTCCAACTTCGGCTCAGGTCACGATCTCACGGTCTGTGAGTTCGAGCCCGGCGTCGGGCTCTGTGCTGACATCTCGGAGCCTGGAGCCTGTTTCAGATTCTGTGTCTCCCTCTCTCTGTGACCCTCCCCCGTTCATGCTCTGTCTATCTCTGTCTCAAAAATAAATAAATGTTAAAAAAAAAAAAAAAAAGAATCATGCAGGATGTGACCTTTTGTGGTTGGCCTCTTTCACTTAGCATAATGTTTTCAAAGTTCATCCAAGTTATAGGATGTATCAGTACTTAATTCTTTTTTATGGCTGAATAATATTTCATTTTATGGATATACCATATTTTGTTTATCTCTTCATCAGTTGATGGGCATTTGGGTGGTTTCCCACTTTTGCCTATTATGAATAACATTGCTATAAACATTCTTCTACAAGTTTTTGTGTGCACATACATATTTATTTCTCTTTGGTACGTATATAGGAGTCGAGTTGCCAAGTCATATGGTAATTCTATGTTTAACTTTTTTCCACAATGGCTACACCATTGTACATTGTCACCAACAGTGTACATGGCTTTCTATTTCTCCACATTCTCATCAACACTTTTTATTCTCTGGTTGTTTGTGTGTGTGTGTGTGTGTGTGTGTGTGTGTGTGTGTGTGTGTAGTTACATATAAATATGTAACTATATATATATAGTGTGTGTGAAGTGATATCTCATTGTGGTTCTGATTTGCATTTCCTTAATGGTAAATGATGTTGAATGTATTTTCATTTCCTTTGGGAAGTATCTATTCAAATCTTATGCCCATTTTTAAAAATTGGATTGTTTGTCCTTTTCTTACTGAGTTGTAAGAATTCTTTATATATAGTCTTGATACTAAACCCTTATCAGATATATGATTTGCAGATATCTTCTCCTTTTTGGGGGTTGTCTTTTCACTTTCTTGATGATGTCCTTGAAGCACAAACTTAATATTGTTGTTTACAATTTTTCTATTTGTTCTTTTGTTGCTCATGCTTTTGTGTGAAATCTAGTAACACATTGCCAAATCTGAGGTCATAAGTATTTACTCCTATGTTTTCTTCTAATAATTTAATAGTTTTAGCTCTTATATTTAGCCTGCAGATCCATTTGACTTAGTTTTTATATGGTGTGAGATAAGGGGTCCAGTTTCATACCTTTGCATTGGTTGGAACTGATCTCAGTACCGTTTGTTGCAGATACTATTCTTTCTACCTTGAATGGTTTTAGCACCCTTATCAAAAGTCAGCTCTCTGTAGATTTGGGGTTTATTTCTGAGTCTGGTCTGTGCTATCATGTGAATTTTGTGTCTTCCAGAATTCATATGTTGAAATCCTAATTCCCAAAGGTGACGATATTAGTAAGTGGAGCCTTTGGAAAATACTTGAGTTATGATGGTAGAGCCATCATGAATGAGGTTAGTGCTGCAGAGAGGTTGCAGAGAGATCCTTAACCCCTTCTGCCATATGAAGATACAGCAGTCTGGAAGAGAGCCCTCAACCAACCATGTTGGCACTCTAATCCTGGACTCCCAACCTCCAGAACTGTGAGAAATGACTTTCCATTGTTTATAAATTACCCAGTCTATAGTATTTTTTAATAGAAGCCTAATGGACTAAGACAGTGTATATATCTACTCTTATGCCAGTACTATGCTATTTTGATTACTATAGCTTTGTAGTAAATTTTGAAATCAGAAAGTGTGACTCCTCCAGCTTTTTTCAGTATTATTCTGGCTATTCAGAGCCCTTTGCGATCCCATATGATTTTACAGATCATCTTTTCCATTTCTGAAAAAAAATAAAGGTAATTGGATTTCAATGAAGATTTTTTTTAATGTTTATTTATTTTTGAGAGAGAGAGAGACAGAGCACAAGCAATGGAGGGAGAGCAGAGAGAGAGAGAGAGAGAGAGAGAGGGAGAGAGAGAACAGAATCTGAAACTGACTCCAGGCTCTGCACTGTCAGCACAGAGCCTGATGTGGGACTCAGACCCACAAACCGTGAGATCACGACCTGAGCCGAAGTCGGACGCTTAACTGACTGAGCCATCCAGATGCCCCATGATTTTGATAGAGATTTGAATCTGTAGATAATTTTTGGGAGTACTGCCATCTTAACAATATAAAATCTCCTAATCCATTAGCATGGAATGTCTTTCCATTTAATTAGGTTTTTAATTTCTTTCATCATTGTCTTTAGTGTACATATATTTCACCTCTTTGATTAAACTGATTCCTAGATGTTTTATTCCGTGGGATGGTATTGTAAATAGAATTGTTTTCTTTATTTTCTTTCATTGTTCATTGCTAATTTATAGAAACTTAACTGATTTTTGTTGTTGATTGTGTAGCCTGCAACTTTGCTGAATTCCTTCATTAGCTTTAGTAGATGTTCTGTGGATTTTGGAAGATTTTTTGTATATAGAATTATGTCATCTGTAAATAGATACAGTTTTATTTTTTCCTTTGCAATTTAGATGGCTTTTTATTTTTTTTTCTTACCTAATTGCTCTAGGTAGGACGTCTAGTACCATGTTGAATGGCAGTGGTGAAATGGGCATCCTTGTTTTGTTCCTGATCTTAGGGAGAATGCTTTCAGTCTTTCACCATTGAGCATATTAACTATTTTCTGCTTTGATTCTGTTAGTGTTTGCTTCATATATGTTAGAGTTGTCATTTATGTATATATGTTTGTGAACTTCTTGTTGATTTTACCCTTTAATCAATATATAATGTTTTTCTTTGTCTCTGGTAACAACTTTTAAAAAAAATATTTATTTATTTTTGAGAGAGTGAGAAAGAGAGAGAACACAAGCAGGGGAGGAGCAAAGAGAGAGAAGCGGGAGTGAATCCCAAGCGGGTTACATGCTCAGCATAGAGCCTGATGCAAGGCTCCATCTAACGAAACATGAAGTCATGACCTGAGCTGAAATCAAGAGTCCAATGCTTAACCGACTGAGCCACCCAATTGCTCCTGTCTCTTGTAACAACTTTTTATTTAAAAGCTGTTTTGTATGATATTAATATAGCCACTGCAGCTGTATTTTAGTTATTGTTTGTATGGATAATCTTTTTCCATCCTTTCACTTTCAACCTATTTGTGTCTTTGGTATAAAGCAAATTTTCCATAAGCAGTGTGTAATTGAATCATTTTTAATCTATTCTGCTAAATTTTTTTAATTGATGAGCTTCATCTATTTACATTTAAATTTATTACTAACACTGAAAGATTTAGTTCTGCTATTTTGCTGTTTTTTACATATCTTTTATCTTTTTTGTTTCTCAGTTCCTCCCATACTGCCTTCTTGTGTGTTTGATTTTTTTTCTATTGCCAATTTTTTAGTTATTTTCTTAGTGATTACCCTGAGGATTACAGTTAGCCTCCTGAATTTATAATAGTTTGCAGTGATACCAAGTTAACTTCAATAGCATGCACGAACTCTGTTTCTGACTCCTGCACTCTATTATTTTTACAGATTATATGAAATCAGTAGACTGTGTGCCCATTCCTGTGGATTTATAATTATTTTTGTAGGCATTGTTTTTTAAGTCGTATAGGAAATGAAGAGTTACAAACTGAAAATACAATAATACTAGCTTTTATATGCCTATGTAATTACCTTTACCAGACATCTCTATTTCTTCATAGAGCTCTTAGTTGCGGTCTAATATCTTCTCATTTCAGCCTGAAGGAATTCCTTCAGTATTTTTTGTAGGGTAGTTATGACTTCTTTAGCTTTTTATTTTTTTTAAACTGGAGTGTCTTAACTTCTCCTTCATTTTATAAGGACAGTTTTGCTGGATATAGAATTTTTGGTTGGCACCTTTTTTCTTTTGAGCATTTAAAATATGATTTCCACTGCCTCTGGCTTCTATGGTTCCTGATGAGAAATCATATGTTGATCTTATTGAAGCTCCCTTGTATGTGACGAGTCATTTTGTCTTACTGCTTTCAAGTTTCCTTTTGTCTTTTGACAGGTTCGTTATAAAGTGTCTTAGTGTAGTTCTCTGTTAGTTTATCCTGCTTTAAGTTCATTGAACTTTTTGGATATTTGAATTCATGTCTTTCATCCAATGTTAGAAGTTTTTGGCCATTGTTTTGGCCAATGTTTTTTCTGCTTTTTTTTTTCCTTCTCAGACTCCTATAATGTATGTTGATATATGTGACAGTTTCTTATATGTCCCTTAGGTGCTATTGATTTCTCTTCTTTTTCTTTGTGCTTCTCATACTGAGTACTTTCAGTGCCTTGTCGTCAACTTTACCACATCTTTTTTTTTTTTCTTCTTAGATCTGCTGTTAAGCCAACCCCTCTAGTGAATTTTTTATTTCAGCATTGTACTTCTCAGCTCCAGAATTTTTATTTGGCTCTTTTTATAATTTATAATTTTTAAACTAGTAGTTCTGCTTTTTACATAGCATTCTTCTGATTCTTTCAGGTTTTTTATTATTATTATTCATTCTTTCCTTTAGCTCTTTGAGCATATTTGAGACACCTACTTTAAATCTTTATCTAGTAAGTCCAATGAATTGACTTCTCTCCAGGATTGTGTCTGTCAACTAATGTTTTTCTGTAAGTAGGCCATTTCCTGTTTCTTTTATGCTTTGTAATTTTTTTATTAAGAACTGAACGTTGTGAATATTGTAATGTGCTAACTCTGGAAATCAGATTCTCTTTCCTCCACCAGAGGTGGCTGTTGTTGCTTGTTGAAGGCTGCAGTTCTCCAATTGTTTAGTGACTTTTTCAAATTATTTTTGCAAAGACTATTTCTTGTGTGTGGCCACTGAAGTCTCTGTTCTGTTATCTCCACGGCCAGCCAGTGACCTGACAGATTTGCTTGAATACTTGGATCTAGTAAAATAAAAAGTGGGAAGTAGGTGTTTCATTCCTCTAAATTCATTCAACAGAGACCATCCAAGAATTTGCTTCTAACTAAAGAGGTTGAAATAGTGGCTAGACTTGTGCTGGCCCCTCAGATTGCAAACATACAATCCCAATTTCTAGTAGACAGGGTCCTTATTGCCTACCAGCAAAACAGCAAGTTGCACTAGGAATGTGACCTCTGTCCCCTGACTGCCTGCCATAGGTCTGGGGATGTGATGTGGTAGATGTGGTCGAAAGAGCAAAATGCTAAAAGTTACCAGCTTCTCTTTTGTCAGAAACTTCCCTGAATGCTAAAAGTATTCACCTAGACTCCAGACTTCTGTAATAGTTGAATCTGATAGTTCTTGACAGCTCAATAGTTGTTTCAGTGGAGGGACCAATTCCTGGAGCTGTCTACTCCTACCATTTTCTGTGACATCACTCAACCATGTTTCTTAAAGTATCTTTTCTGCATCACACTCTTTGTTTTCTCTTCCTAAACTCCAGTGAGCCACAGGGGCCTATGTGACCTTTTGTTATTTTCCCATAGGTCCTTGAGGTTCTGCTTATTGTATTTTTTTCCTGTTCTGTTCAAGTTGGATAATTTGTATTTAATCTGTCTTCACATTTCACTGAACCTTTCTGCAAGTCACTTCCATTCTGCTATTGAACCCATCAATGAATTTTTAATTTCTTGGAAATTTCCACTTCTAATTTTTCCATTTGATATTTTGTGTCTTCTGTTGTTTCAATGAGAATCTCTTTCAGTTTATTTTTGTATTTATTAAAAAAATTTGTTTAAGTTTATTTACTTTGAGAGTGAGAAAGAGAGAGAGAGAGAGAAAGAGCGAGACAGAGAGAGAGCATGCACGCATGAGCAGGGGAGGGGCAGAAAGAGAGGTAGAGAAAGAAAGAATCCCAAGCAGACTCTGCATTGTCAGTGCAGAGTTCGACATGGGGTTGAACTCGCAAACTGAGATCATGACCTGAGCCAAAACCAAGAGTCAGACACTTAACCTACTGAGCCACCCAGGCATCTCTGTCTTTCACTTTATTTTAAGAATATTCTCCCTTACTTTTTAGAGCATGGTTGTAATACCTAATTTATTTTTTTAACTAAAACTTTTATTCATTAAAGTACACTGATAAAAAATGAATACACAAACCAGATGGAGATAAAATACTCATAAACATATATTTCACAAAGAACCAGTATGCAGAACATATAAAGATCACTTCCAACGTAACAGTAAAAACAGAAATCTGTAAATATCCACCAGTACATGTAAAAGAGCTCAACATCAGTAGTCACTAGGGAAATGAAAACTAAAACCAAAGTATGTTACCACCATACCTACCAAAATTCAAAAATGAAAAGACTGTTAACACCAAATGTTAAAATGTGGAACAGTTGAAACTTTCATACCATATTGGTGTGAATTTAAAATGGTACAACCATTTTGGAAAAAGATCTAGTAGCTTCTCATACAACTAACATATACCTATCTCATGACCCGACAGTTCTACCCTTAGGTATTTACCCAAGCAATATGAAAGCACATATGCACAAAAAGACTTATAAAAGAATACTCTTAACAGCTTCACTCATAATAGCCAAAAACTTGACACAGTCCAGGTATCCATCAATAGAGAATGGATAAACAAACTTTTATATATTTATACAATGAAATACTCAAAAACTAAAAACTTTTTATAAACACAACAGTATTAATGGGTCCCAAAAGCAATATTCTGAGTGAAAGAAGCCTTACAAAGAATACCCACTGAAGTATTCCATATGGAGTTCTAGAACAGGTAGAATTAATGTACAATGAAAAAGATCATTACAGTGTAGTTGCCACTATGGATGTTGGTGTAGGGACTGAGGAAAGGGGCAAAAGGGAAACTTTGAGGATTGTATCTTGATAGGGGTTTCGTTGTAATAGCTACCTTGAAGTCAGGATAATGCAACATCTGTGTCGTCTTAGGGTTGTTGTCACTGATTTTCTTTTCACTTGAGATTTGAGATGTTCCTGTCTCTTTACATGAGAGGCAATTCCAGATTAGATCCTGGACATTTTGAATATTATGTGATAAAATTCTGGGTCTTGTTTAAAACCTCAGGAGAGTGTTACTTTTTTTTTATTTTAACAGACATTTACTTTAACAAGACATTTGACCTTGTTAGATTGAGAACAGACTTCTAACACTTCTTTTGTGGGCTGTGGTTCCAATGCCAGTTTAATTTTCAAAGGCTTTGCAGTGCCATTAAGATCTGTCCTGTGTTGGGGCACCTGGGTGGTTCAGTTGGTTAAGCATCCAACTCTCGGTTTCAGCTCAAGTCATGATATCACGGTTCTTGAGTTAGAGCCCCACAGCAGGCTCTGTGCTGACAGTGCAGAGCCTGCTTGGAATTCTCTCTCTCTCCCTCTCTGCCCCTCCCCCACTCTCTCACTCACTCTCTCTCAAAATAAATATACTTAAAAAAAAAAAAAAAAAAAAAAGATCTGTCCTGTGTCTATGCTACCCAATGGTATATTTATCCTTTTGGTCAGTGGTCAAGCCCAGTAGAGTTCTCAAAACTTTTGGTATGCTATGCAGTATTAGATTTAAACATGTGCAGATTTAAAATGTTTTTTTTCTTTCTTTGTTTCTCTCTCTCTCTCTTTCTTCCTTTCTCTTCCTTCCCCCCTCTCTGTCTTCCTTCCCCTCTCTTTCTTCCTTCCCCTCTCTTTCTTCCTTCCTCTCTTTCCTTCCTTCCTTCCTTCCCCCTTTCCTTTCTTTTCCTTTCCTTTCCTTTCCTTTCCTTTCCTTTCCTTTCCTTTCCTTTCCTTCCCTTCCCTTCCCTTTCCTTCCCTTCCCTTCCCTTCCCTTCCCTTCCCCTTCCCCTTCCCCTTCCCCTTCCCCTTCCCCTTCCCCTTCCCCTTCCCCTTTCCCTTCCTTTCTTCTTTTTTATTGAGAGAGAGAGTATGAGCCCTGGAGAGGGGCAGCAGGAGAAAGACAGAGTATCATAAGCAGGCTCGACGCTCAGTGCAGAGCCCAACATGGGCTTCGATCCCATGACCCTGGGATCGTGACCTAAGCCAAAATCAAGAGTCAGATGTTCAACCAACTGAACCACCCGGGTGCCTCTACACATGTACAAGTGATCATTGAGCAGGTGTTCACATATCACTTTATGGGATAGCTTTTTGAACTCCCTCCTTTTTTGCAATATGCTAGGTACTTTAGCCTTCTTTGGGGCTTCTTTTTAATAGTTCTCTGGCCTGAAAGGGCTTTCGTTTTTCTGCTCTGCCACATTCCTGTAGCTGTGTCTGAATCCAGAGCCAAGCTCAGGAGAACAAGGGAGAAAAAAGTAATGGGAATTTGCCCTGCCCTCTTAAGACAGCAGCTCTTCGAGTCAGAGAGGACTTCTAGGTTTCCACCCAGCCTCCATGCTGCTGCACCACCATGGGATTTTCTGGGTACAGAGGCAGAGAGAATGACTAAAAGAACTACAGGGGGCATATTAGGGAGGACACTTGTTGTGATGAACACTGGATGTTGTATGTAAGTGAGGAATCACTAAATGCTACTCCTGAAACCGATATTGCACTGTATGTTAACTAAAATTTAAATTAAAAATTACTTTGGCTATTTGGGGTCTTTTGTGGTTCCATACAAATTTTAGGATTGCTTGTTTTAGCTTCGAGAAGAATGCTGGTGCAATTTTGATTGGGATTGCAATGAATGTGTAGATAGCTTTGGGTAGCATTGACATTTTAACAACATTTATTCTTCCAACCCATGAGCATGGAATGTTTTTCCATTTCTTTATATCTTCTTCAATTTCCTTCATAAGCTTTCTACAGTTTTCAGCATACAGATCTTTTACATCTTTGGTTAGGTTTATTCCTAGGTATTTTATGGTTCTTGGTGCAGTTGTGAATGGGATCAGTTTCTTTATTTGTCTTTCTGTTGCTTCATTGTTAGTGTATAAGAATGAAACTGATTTCTGTACATTGATTTTGTATCCTGTGACTTTGCTGAATTCATGTATGAGCTCTAGCAGACTTTGGGTGGAGTCTATCGGGTTTTCCATGTATAATATCATGTCATCTGCAAAAAGTGAAAGCTTGACTTCATCTTTGCCAATTTTGATGCGTTTGATTTCCTTTTGTTGTCTGTTGCTGATGCTAGCACTTCCAACACCATGTTAAACAGCAGCAGTGAGAGTGGACATCCCTGTCGTGTTCCTGAGAGCTTTCCCCATTGAGTCAGAGTGGTTAAAATGAACAAATCAGGAGACTATAGATGCTGGCGAGGATGTGGAGAAACAGGAACCCTCTTGCACTGTTGTTGGGAATGCAAACTGGTGCAGCCGCTCTGGAAAACAGTGTGGAGGTTCCTCAAAAAATTAAAAATAGATCTACCCTATAACCCAGCAATAGCACTGCTAGGAATTTACCCAAGGGATACAGGAGTGCTGATACGTAGGGGCATTTGTACCCCAATGTTTATAGCAGCACTCTCAACAATAGTCAAATTATGGAAAGAGCCTAAATGTCCATCAACTGATGAATGGATAAAGAAATTGTGGTTTATATACACAATGGAATGCTATGTGGCAATGAGAAAGAATGAAATATGGCCTTTTGTAGCAACGTGGATGGAACTGGAGAGTGTTATGCTACGTGAAATAAGTCATACAGAGAAAGACAGATACCATATGTTTTCACTCTTATGTGGATCCTGAGAAACTTAACAGAAGACCATGGGGAGGGGAAGAAAAAAAAAAAAAGGTTAGAGAGGGAGGGAGCCAAAACATAAGAGACTCTTAAAAACAGAACAAACTGAGGGTTGATGGGGGGTGGGAGGGAGAGGAGGGTGGGTGAGGGGTATTGAGGAGGACACCTGTTGGGATGAGCACTGGGTGTTGTATGGAAACCAATTTGACAATAAATTTCATATATCATTTGAATAAACACTTTAAAAGTTCTATTTGAGTGCTCATTCTGTTAAGGAAATTATGTATACAGGGCACCTGGGTGGCTCAGTCGGTTAAGCATCCAGCTTCGGCTCAGGTCATGGTCTTGCGGTTTGGTTCATGAGTTCAAGCCCTGCATTGGTCTCTGTACTGATAGTTCAGTGCAGCCTGCTTTGGATTCTGTGTCTCCCTCTCTGTCCCTCCCCCACTCACTCAGTCTCTCTCGCTCTCAAAAATAAATAGACATTAAAAAAAAATTTTTTTAAGAAATTATGCATACATATTGGGACAGAAAATAATAAAAATATCTTGTGACTATAAAGGACAAGGTGATTTTTTGTGTGAATCATAGAAGTGTTTATCCAATAGGAATATAAGTACAACTTATAAATTGATACTAAAAGTTCATTAAATTACAAATTTAGTTATTAATGGCCACAAGGAAAAACTTAGAAAAAAGTAGAAGCTTTGGAATCAGAAAGAAATTCTCTAGTGTTTGCTTAAAAATGAGACAAATTTTTATACAGTTCAATATTCTAAAAAGTTTTATAAATTTCAAGATTATCTCCAATCTTAAAATTAGTTCAATCAGTTTGTATGTGTAATCATGCTGAAATGATTCATATAGTCACAGAAACTTGAGATGGAATCTTCCTTGAAACTCTCCTAGGATCCAGTACCAAGCCAGGGGTCTTCCCTTAGACTGAAGTTCTATTAATGTTTGAATTTAGTATTTCAGTGTTCTAAGTGATGATGTTTCTTCAGCTTCTCCAGATGGCTCTTTGTAATTCAGCATATTTTCCTGGAATCTAAGCTTTCTAAGCTTTAATAAGTCAACTTCTGGTTATTTATAAAACAGACTTATTTAGCCTTGTTATCTTCTCTGGCTTCTGAATTACTATTGAAATGTTTCAGTTTCTTAGCACATCATTAAAGGTACAGTTCAAGCTACTTGGTTCCATTGGTCAGTTTGGTTGAACTCATTCTATATTTTGCCAAGTCCCATGTTCCAGATACCAGTGAAATAGGGAATAAAATTTCAGACCAGATTCTGAAAACTCTGGTTAATATATGAGACAAACACTCAAATAGTTATAAATATACCATACAATACATACAGTGCCATTAAGACCAGATGTTGTACAGAAGAGATGATTTATTCTGTCTGGGTCAGGGATGGGGAATGGGCTTGTAAGTTAAATTATGAAAAGCCACCGAAGAAAATGGAAATAAAACCAAGCACAAAGTAATTTTGATAAAAGTATAGTGATAGAGTCGTAAGATCGAAAAAAGAGATAAGAATAGGTAAATTTTCTATGATGCTGCTGAAGCTTATACATCTAAAAGGGTCTACCATGGGGCACCTGGGTGGCTCGTTCAGTCAGGCGGTCGACCTCAGCTCAGGTCATGATCTCACAGTTTGTGGGTTTGAGCCCTATATGGGGCTCTGTGCTGACAGCTCAGAGTCTGGAGCCTGTTTTGGATTCTGTGTCTCTGTCTCTGTCTCTCCACTCCTCCCCATCTTGTGCTCGCTCTCTCCCAAAAATAAATAAACATTTAAAAATAAAAGTAGGAACGCCTGAGTGGCTCAGTCGGTTAAGCGTCCAACTTCAACTCAGGTCGTGATCTCGCTGTTCATGAGTTCAAGCCCTGCGTCTGGCTCTGTGCTGACAGCTCAGAGCCTGGAACCTGCTTTGGATTGTGTCCTCCTCTCTCTACCCCTCCCCCGCTCCCCCTCTGTCTCTCTCTGTATCTCAAAAATGAAGAAACATTAAAAAAAATTTTTTTAATAAAAGTAAAAAGCGTCTACTAGACTGGATCTGGATCTCCTTATAAAAGATGTGAAAGAGGTGCACCTGGGTGGCTCAGTCAGTTAAGCGTCTGACTTCAGCCCAGGTCATGATCTCACAGTTCATGAGTGTGAGCCCCGTGTTGGGCTCTGCTGACAGCTCGGAGACTGGAGCCTGGCTTGGATTCTGTGTCCCCCTCTCTCTCTGCCCCTCCTCCTTCTCTCTCTCTCTCTCAAAAATAAACATTAAAAAAAAAAGATGTGAAAGATAATTATGTAAGGAATATAAAATAAAAGAGGGGTGCCTAGGTGGCTCAGTTGATTAAGCATTCCACTCTTGGTTGCGGCTCAGATCATGATCTCACAGTTTCGTGAGTTTGAGCCCCACATTGGGGCAGCGCAGAGCTTGCTTAGGATTCTCTCTTTCTTCTTCTCTTTTTGTCTCTCTCCCACTTGAACTGTCTCTGTCTCTCTCAAATAAACAAACTTAAAAAAAAAAAAGAATATAAAAGAAAGGGAAAATCTTGCAACTTAAGATAGGTAAAATTTTTAAAAGTTGACTTTGAAAGTGGTATTACTCCTTTGTGTCTTTACCAAAAATTTTAACCCTTCTGTAGGTCAAAGCAAGCAAATTCTATTTATTTGAAACCCAGATTTGAATAGGACAAACTATCTTAGATTGTTTTTTGTAGGGGACTTTAAATGAAATCAGATTAGTTCATTCTCCTTATTTTACAGGTGAAGATCCAACAAGATTAATTAACCAGAAAGAAAACAAATCTCCTGATTGCATTTTTTTCTTTTTTTTTTTTAGTATATTCAGCAGCCCTTTCTCTTGAGTATTTCTCATGAAACTTTTAAGGCAAAATATATTCTCTTGCTTGAAATTACCTCTGCTGCTTGTTTCTATTGGTAGCCTAATAAATACAGTGTTAAATACTGAAAAAGTCATAGAGATCAGCCGTTCTTAAATGTTTTAGGATCAGAGATCACTTTGAAAGTTGGGTAAAATCCATTCCCAATGCCCCTTCCATAGACCCTGACCCAGGTGAGTAAATAATTCCTCATACAGATGGAGAAAGCCAAGGCCCAGAAACAGAGAGAGGGTGATTTTTCAAGATCCAAAAGTGAACAACAATAGTAGAAGAAATTAGAATGGTTTATTTATGTGTTACCCTGATAGTTAAATTCTTCAAATTATAATAAATTAATAAAATAGTTTTCTGTTACTTCCTTTCTTCCACTACCTCCAGAGTTAAACATAGCAACGCTAATATCGTGCTTTCTCCTATATGGAGATTCAGTTTCTTTTTCAGAATGTCCCTATCATAATTAGAACTTGATTTTTACTTTTATTGACATATACAGTCCTGTCTTTTTAATGGTTGTATTCCATTTTATGGATGCATCATACAGGTTAATCTGTCTTTAGTATACATGCTTAGATTTTTTAAAAATATTACATTCTGTGTTAAACATTCTTATACATATATGTTCTATAAGTATATCCCCAATAATTCCTAGAAATAAAATTACTGAATGAAAGAATAAATGCAAAAAAATGTTTGTATGGATTGTCATTTTCTTTCCGTAAAGATTGAACCAGTTTATACCTCACCAGTACCGTATACAAAAACGTTAGTGTTTCTCTATGATTTTTCCATGTTTATACTTCTTTGCAAACTTTGCAAGTCTAATAATTGAAGATATCTTACTTTTAATTTATATTTTATTAATTACTAGTACATTTGATCCAAATATTGTTAAGGTGTCACTTCACCCCAATGTGACATTTAGACTCAATGCAATCGTGTTCAAAACCCCAACAGGGTTTTTTGTAGTTATTGATAAGCTGATTCTAAAATTTATGAGGAAATGCAGATGGACCAGGAGAGTTAAATTTCAAAAAAAAATGAAATTATGAAAGCAAAAAACAAAGTTGAGAATAATGCTGCCCAATTTCAAGACTATGAAGCAACTGATGTCAAGCCAGTGTGGTACTAGCCAAGGGTAAATGCACAGTTTAATGAGACAACATAGAGAACCCAGAAACTAACCCACATAAATATCATCAACTGATTTTTGGCAGAAGTTAAAAAAAAAGAAATTTAATAGAGAAAGGTTAGTCTTTTCAGTAAATTCTGCTAGAACAATTGGACATTCATATGCAAAAAGAACTTTGACATGTACCTCATACCTTATACAAAAATAAATTCAGAATGGATCATAGATATAAAATGTAAAATACAAGGGTGCCTGGAAGACTCAGTGGGTTGAGCGTCCTACTCTTGATCTCAGTTCAGGTCATGATCCCAGGGTAGTGGGATTGAGCCCTGTGTTGGGCTTTGTGCAGAGTATGGAGCTGCTTGGGATTCTCTCTCTCTCTCTCTCTCTCTCTCTCTCTCTCTCACTCTCACTGCTCTGTCCCTTTCACCTGCTTGTTCATGCTCTCTCTCTCTAAAATCAAAAAACTTAAAAAATTAAAATGTAAAACTTCTAGAAGAAACCATAGGAGAAAATATGTGTGGGGTGCCTGGGTGGTTTGGTCAGTTAAGCATCTGACTTTGGCTCAGGTCATGATCTCACGGTTCCTGAGCTAGAGCCCCGCATCAGGCTCTGTGCTGACAGCTCAGAGCCTGAAGCCTGCTTTGGATTCTTTGTCTCCCTCTCTCTCTGCCGCACCCCTACTTGCACTCTCTCTCTCTCTCTGTCTCTCAAAAATGAATAAACGTTAAAAAAATAAAATAAAATAAAGATGGAATGATGATGCATAAGAAATTAGACCAAACTTGTATGGGAACGTCTGAATCCAATGTTGCTGGTTTTGTAAATGGCAGGGATGGGGGGTAGGGGAAAATGGGGAAGGGGAGGAAGGATTATGAGCCAAGGATCACAAATGGTTCTTGTAATCTAGAAAAGGCAAAGAAACAAATTTTTCCCTAGAACATCCAGAAAGGAATGTAGCTTTGCTGACTCCTTGATTTTAGCCTAGCATGTCCTGTGTTGTGCTTCGAATTTACAGAACTGTAAGATGGTAAATTTGTGTTTTAAGTCATTAAGCTTGTGACAACTTATTACAGCAACAGTAGAAAACTAATATGTTAAAAAAAATAGGCAAACAATTAAAAAAGCAAGGGCAACAAATCTGAAAAGGTAATTCACCAAAGAAGATCTATAGATGGCAAATAGTGATATGAAAAAAATCAAAATCATTTATTATTTGAGAATGCAAATTAAGGCCATAATGAGGTACCACTACACACTTGTTAGAATTGTTAAACACAAACAAAAAATTTGACAATTAAATATTGGCAAGGGTCTGGAGTGACAGGAACTCTTACTTCAGCTCAGAGCCCGCTTTGGATTCTGTCTCCCTCTCTCTCTGCCCCTCCCCTGCTCGCACACTCTCTCAAAAATAAAATAAAAACATTAAAAAGTAAGTAAATAAATAGGTAAAAATTTTAAATTTATGGCTTGCTCTAGTTTCTTTCTTTCCAATGTAGTAAGTTGCCTTTTCTGCAGTATGGTAGGAAAACCTCAGAAAAAATTATTTTTGACTGTTTAAAATCAAATGACATGTATTTACAAAATGTAAAACCAAAACCCATATCTTTTTTTCTACTTGTAAATCTGGCTGTTTGGTTAAAGAACTTATATTAGGAAAAACTAAAAACTAGATTCGTCAAATGAACAGATTATTTATCTTCTCTGAAAATCCACTGTAGTTTTTAACTTCTCATTGGGAAGCAAAGTAATAAAATATATACCACTGGGTTTTGAGGAATTTGAATTTAATAACGGTATGATCATTAGTTGCAGTTTGTTGAATTTTAGGAAAGACAGTACATAATGCCTCTAAGTTTGGACTTAGATTTTGTGACTGTAATCATACTTAATCACTTTAAGTAAAGGCACTTTTTAAGACGTTTCCTTTGCAAAATGGCAGTTTATGTAGTTTTCAGAACCAGCTGTTGGTTTGAGTCCCAGCTCTGCTTCTTATTCATTTTTGTTACTTTAATCTCCATGTGTATAAAATACAACTATCTCATCCTTGTAAGTTATAATAGTATATTTGCATAAGCTACCTTATTGAAAATATAACATAAATCCTCTTATGGTTCCTTGTCTGGGACTCCAAGGTAAAAAGACTTTCAATCTCAGCAGGTTGTAACATAGTGAAATAATCTCTAAGAATCTCTTCTTCGTACCTAAATTCTATTTCCATCTAATAAATTACAATGTTTACCACTGAAGAGCCATAGTCTAAGAGAGGAGCTTCATAAGAATATGCTCATACATTATTATCAACTAAATATTGGTCACATTTCTTTTAAGTTAAAGAAATTAACATCAGATTATCTAATACAGAGGTTATTAGTTCAGTAGTCTTTTCTTACTTTGGCACCTGCAAAAACTAACGGTCTTACCACTTAAATATCTTCCTGTGGATAAAGTATAAAAACTACCACTCAAGGCCTTGAATTTCTAGCGCTGGAATACCAAAGAATTCATGAAGTGCTGCTGGACAACTTGGAGGAGATGGGGAAAGCTTTAAGAAATTACACTTAATTTGCATCTTCAAGGACCAGTTTGCCAAGAGAACCAGGGAAGGAGAGGATTTTGACCTAGTATTTCTCAGTCTTTTTAAACCCATGACCCTCCTATGGTATAAAAATTTCATGGCTACCTTCCACATTATTTTAAAATTTCAACTTAAGTGAAATATGGCTAAAAGTAAATCAAAACAATGGGACCAAGTCCTGTTTTGTTTTCAGACTGTAAATTCATTTCCCCACTCCCTACCCTTCCGTCCCCCATCTCTCTCTCTCAAAATAAATAAATAAACATTTTAAAAATGTAAAAAAAAAAGATAACACATACCATAGAATTCACCCATTTGAAGTATACAGTTCATTGACTTTTGGCTTTTAATACATTCATAGAATTGTGCATCTATCACCACAATCAATTGTAGAATAGTTTTCATCACTTAAAAAGAAACACCACTCTCCTTAGCTGTCACGTTAAGCTTCCATGCCCCCAGCCCTACACAACTGATAATCTACTTTATGTCTCTGTACTTTTGCCTATTTGGGATATTTCATATAAATGAAATCTACATAATATGTGATTCTTTGTGACTGACTTATTTCATCTAGCATAATTGTTTTCAAGGTTCATCCGTGTTGTAACATGTATCAGTGCGTCCTTTTTATCGTTGAATAATATTTCTTTCTATGAATATACCACATTTTATTTATACATTCATCAGTTGATGGTCATTAGGGTTGTTTCCATTCTTTGGCTATTATGAATACTGCTGCTTTGGGGGGTGGGCAGAAGGGTTTGTGGGGAAAAAACGAATAATGCTGCTGTGAACATTCACATGCAAGTTTTTGTGTAGATATATATTTTCACTTCCCTTGGGAATATATCTAGGAGTTAAATTGCTGCATCATATTACAACTCTATGTTTAAAATTTTGAAAAACTGCCAGTCTGTTTTCCAAAGTGGCTGCACCTGAGCAGCAGTGTATGAGGATTCTTACTTGTCCAAAACCTTGCCAAAATGTGTTCTTACCTGTCCTTTTTAGTCTATCCATCCTTTGAGTGTGAAGTGGTATCTTACTGTGGGCTTTGATGGCTGATGATATTGAACATCTTGTCATAGGCTCATTGTACATTTTTTATATCTTGTTTAGATAGATATGCATTCAGATCTTTGCCCATCTTTAATTGGGTTATTTATTTTTTTATTATTGGGTTGTAACTGTTCTTTATATATTCCAGATACAAGTCTTTAGACAGATACATGATTGCAGGTACTTCTCATTCTTGGATTGTCTTTTTTCTTTCTTGATGGTATCTTTGAAGCATAAAAGGTTTTAATTTTGGTGATGTCCAGTTTTATCTCATTTTTTCTTTTGTTGCTTGAGCTTTTAATATCTAAGAAATGACTACTTAATGTACGGTCATGAAAATATACTCTCGTGTTTTCTTCTAAGAGTTTTATAGTTTTAGCTCTTACATTTAGGCCTTTGATTTATTTTTGTATATAGTGTGAAGCAAAGGTTCAGTTTTATTCATTTGCGTTTCTTCTGTGCTAGGATACACAGTTGTCCCAGAACCATTTGTTGAAAAGAGTGCTTTCCCCTTGTCACTCTTCTTGAAAATCAATTGACTGCAGATTGAATTTGGAAGTTTTCCTTCCTCGTGTATTTTTTGGAATAGTTTGAGAACAATAGGTATTAATTCTCTTTTAAATGTTTTATAGAATTCACCTGTGAAGCCATCTGGTCCTGCAGTTTTTTTGTTGGGAGTTTTTGATTACCAGTTCAGTTACATTACTAGTAATCAATCTGTTCAAATTTTCTGTTTCTTCCTGATTTAGTTTTGGAAGATTTTTGGTTTCTAGTAGTTTATCCATTTCTTCTAGGTTGTCCAATTTGTTAGCATATAATTTTTCGTAGTGTTCTCTTTTAATTTTTTTTCTATGGTGTTGGTTCTTATTTTTATTCTTTCGTTTCTGATTTTATTTATTTAAGTCCTTTCTCTTTGTTTCTTGGTGAGTATGGATAAAGTTTTATCAGTTTTGTTTATCTTTCCAAAGAACCAGTTCTTGATTTCACTGATCTTTTCTATTGTTTTTTTTCTTCTATTTCATTTATTTCTGTTCTAATCTTGATTATTTCCTTCCTTCTTCTAGCTTTGGACTTTGTTCTAATTTTTCTAGTTCCTTTACGTATAAGATTAAGTTGTTTATTTCAGATTTTTCATATTTCTTGAGAAATAAGCCTATGTCACTATAAACTTACTTCTTAGAATTGCCTTTACTGTGTCCCAAGGATTTTGGACTGTTGTGTTTTTATTTTCATTTGTCTTCATGTATCTTTTGATTTCCCCATGGGTTGTTTAGTAGCACGTTTTTTTGGCCTCCATGTATTTGTGCAGTTTTTTTCAGGTTTTCTTCTTGTAACTGATTTCTAGTTTCATACTATTGTGGTTGGAAAAGATGCTTGATATAATTTCAGTCTTCTTGAAATTATTGACTCTTGTTCTAAAGCCTAGAAAATGTTCCATGTGCACTTGAAAAGAATATGGTTTCTGATGTTTTGGGATGGAATGTTCTATATATATGTTAGATCCATCTGCTTTAATATGTCATTCAAAGCCACCTTTTCCTTGTTGATTTTCTGTGTGGTCTATCCATTAATTTAAGTGATATATTAAAGTCCCTTCCTATTATTGTATTACTGTCATTTTTCTCCTTTATGTCTGTTAATAATTGCTTTTGGTACTTAGGTACTCCTATGTTGGATGCATAGATAATATACAATTGTTATATCCTCTTGTTGGATTGAACCCTTTATTTTTAAAAATATTTTATTATTTATTTTTGAGAGAGAGAGAGAGGGAGAGAGAGAGCACGAACAGGGGAGGAGCAGAGAGAGAGAGAGCGTGCAAGCAGGGGAGGGGTGGGGGTGGGGGGGACAGAGGAAGCCGGCTCCACACTGGCAGCAGTGAGCCCAGTGCAGGGCTCAAGCTCAAGAACCTGCTAGATCATGACCTGAGCCAAAGTCAGACACTCAACCGACTGAGCCACCCAGGTGCCCCAGATTGATCCCTTTATCGTTATGTGGTGCTTTTCTTTGTCTCTTACTACAGTCTTTGTTTTAAAGTCTATTTTGTCTGATATAAGTATTTACCTTGGCCTTTTTTTTCTCTTCCATCTGCATGGAAAATCTTTTTTCACCACTTCACTTTCAGTCTGTATGTATCTTTAGATTTGACTGTGAATGTGAGGATTTATTTATATACTCTAAGTTCTGTTCCATGGACCTGTATGTCTGTCCTGATACCAGTATCACATGGTCCTGATTACTGTAACTTTGTTGTACACTTTGAAATTGAGAAGGAATTGTTATTTTTTGAGACTCTTTTAGCTACTCTGGATCCCTTGGATTTTCATGTGATTTTTAGAATCAGCTTGTCAATTTCTGCAAAGAAGCTGGGATTTTGACAGGGAGCATACTGAATCTATAGATTAATTTGGGGAGTATTGTCACCTTAACAATATTGTCCTCCAGTCTGTGAACATAGGATGTCTTTCTCTTTATTTAGGTCTTTAGTTTCTTTCAATAATATTCTGTAGTATGCAGATAAAAGTTTTACACTTCTTTTGTTAAATTTATTTCTGAGTATTTTGTTCTTTTTGATGCTATAGTAAATGGATTTTTTTTTCTTAATTTCATTTGTGTTTTACTCTTTGCTGTAAAAATAAAATTGATTTTTTTCACTTTGACCTTTATTCTGTAACTATGTTGAACTCATTTATTAGTTCTAATAGTTTTTAGTGGGTTCTTTTTTTAGGTACAAGATCATGTCATCAGCATGAAACAATTTCATCTTGGTGTTAGCAGTGTCTATCAGTAGTAGTCAAGGATAGCTTTATCCCTTAAACACTTCTCCTTTGTGTTTTCCAATTCTTTTTTCTCCTTATAGTACTTTCTGCCTTCTTTCTTTGTAGCTCCTCGGTCCATCTCCTTTCTGCATATGAGCTCTTGTCTACCTACCTGAATCTGTGTTTACTTTCCTCCTTGGTGTTCTCTCTGCTGAGTCTCCCGCCTTATGGCTTTTCCTTTTTTTTCTTTTTCTTGCACTTTCTTCTTCTCTACTGTCTATCATTGCCTGTCTGATGCACACTTTTCTGTCAGGAGAAGTGGCTGGAGTCATTTCCAAGTTGTAGACTGTGTTTGTCAGTTATCTTCTTACAGATGTGGTTGTAGCAACCATTTTAAACTTTGAGGTATAAGTTACTTGCAATAAAATGAACAGATTTGATGCATTTTGACAAATGTATGCATAAGGGTAACCACTACCCAAGAAAATTTCCTCATTTCTCTTTCCAGTCAATGTCCCTCTCCCCCAGCCCACAAGGTGAACACTTTCTAATTTTTATTACTATAGATTAGTGTTACCTGTTTTTAGACTTTATATAAATGGAAACAAAATATGTGCTCTTTTAAATCTCATACTTCTTCAGTCAACATAAGGTTTTTGGATTCTTTTACATTGACAAGCAAACAGTCGATTATTCTTTCCTTTTAATTATGAGGTGGTATTCTCTTGTATGAATATACCACAATTTGTATATCCATTCTTCTGTTGATGGACATTTCATTGTTTTCACTGGTTTTATTTTTACAAATAATAGTAATAATTTTAAAATCATTTTGAAAAAGACAAAGGGAAAAATGAAAAGTAAACTAATTCCCTCCCAATATAATATCCTCAATTATATTCCTTTTATTCATATGTATATGCAAGTATTTGTGTATGTCTTTGTTATTATTTTCATACAAATGGAATCACATATGTATAAAATCCTACAGATTTTTTTCCCACATGATATTTCTTGAACATCATTCTGTATTAGTACATGTGGATTACATCACCAATATTTTTAATTGTCAAATAGTATCTGTGTACTATACTTCTGTTGTACACATGTACAGTAAATTATTTATCCAGTTTAATTACTGGATAATCAAGGTGCTTCCTTTTTCTTTTATAAATATTTCTACAGTGAACATCCTTATAGTTATATATTTATATATTTGTGCTATTTGCTCAATACATAAATGCTGTAAGATGACTCTTATGTAAGAGGAATTGCTAGGTCAAAGAATATATACATTTAAAATTTTGATACTAATTGCCAATTGCTCTCCAAAAGTATTGTGCTAAATCAAACCATCTTTGCCTTTTCTATACCTGCTATAATATTTATGAGTTGTTTTCCTATATGCGATTAGGGAATTTTTCATCTATTTATAATTAATCATTTAATAATTATTGAAGACCACCAATAGTATCTGAGAGTTTTTGTTCATATACAGCTTGACAGATATTAGGTCATGTTCATCTCTGCCAATCTTAGAAGTAAAAAATGTTATCTCACTGATATTTCCAGAGAATTTCTGTAATAATGAATTTTTTCATGTATTTATTTTCCATATGTCATGTGTAAACTACCTAGTTATATTCTTTGTCCATTTTTCTATCTGATTTTTGTCTTTCTTTTATACCAATTTACAAGAGCTCTTTGTCATTTGTCACTAGTTTTTCCTAGTTAGTTGTTTGTGTAATGACTTTGTTTATAGTCGTTTCTTAAAAAAAAAAAGTCCTCTTTTTCCTCAGTGGTTTTTACATTTATAAAATAAAGTGTTGTTTAACCCAAGAGAATAACTGTTTAAGGGAAGTTAAAGCCACCCTAACATTTGAGTAGGAAAACTGTTGTGGTTGACGGAAGAGATATCAAGACATCTTCTGGGATTTTAATCTCTCAAAATGAACTCTTCTTTCAAATTCCTGTCCCTACAAAAAAAGGGATATGTGATATACCATCAGTTTTTGTGCTGTGAAGACAAAATTTGTCTTTACTTTAGTTCTAAATATATAACAATATGGTATATTATAAATTTAGTATATATACATTTTTCCTATAATGGTGCAGTTGGTTATTTTGTCATTCGTGGTTCTGTGGACCTGGCATTCCTCTCTGTGTACTTTATTCTTTGTATGGGTAATGACCTCAGAGAATTGTACTATCTTAGAGCCGTAGCATTTGAAAGGCTCTTGTCATGGATTTCAGGAGAACTAAGGAGTTATGTGTATTTAGTCATCAAAGCATGTAAGTTGAGACTTTTGCTTAATTGATAAGTAGAATACTTACTCGAGTATTGTGAATGCTTCATTTTCTTCTCTTGAATATTTCCTGAGACTCTGGCTAAGAGTTTATCTGAAGGAGTATGGAAATGAAAAACGTGGCAGACTTAACTAGGGACCTGCTTCATGGGTATTCCTTACATAATAGATATGACACTTGAGTTGCAAGTATCACCACGTCTTCTATTTAGTCTAGTTCTACATGGAAAGTGAGTACTTTCTATGAGTTAGATACAAAACTAGGTGCTTTACCTATGCATTTAGTCTCTGTAATGTAGGTTCTATCATCCTTATTTTAAAGATAAAGAATCTGAGGATCCAAGAAGTAAAATATCTTGCCCAAAGTCAGTACTACTAGCTAAAATTTCCTGTTAGTTCATCAGAAAATAAACTTGTTTATAGTTATTGTTATCATCATTGTTATCAAGTAAATCCCATGCTATCTCAGTCCATGGGAAACTGACCCCATTTCCTGGCCTCAGCAATGCAGACATGACATGGGCCTGGCCAATCAGATCTACTCTCCTGGCCACAATTACCGGTTTAATATGAGTATGTGAACTACTCCAAGTTCAGGTAAATGAAGTTTAAATTCTGAGACCTGTTGAAACTGTTTGGCTAAGGCAACTTTCTTTCCACCGAATTTGTAGCTGGCTAACTCAAAGTCTTGAGCTGCTAAGGGCTACAGTGTTCAGAAAGCCAGCTTGCGAGTGAATAAAAGGAGTGAAGAGAAACACTAAGAGATGGAGAGAGACCAGATCCTGATACTGTTTCTTTCACCTTCCGATCCAGTGATCCAACCATGCCTACAGGAAGATCTTAGCAATGGTTATTTCACATACTGAGCAAACACTCTCTCCACTCATGCTCCCTGCTGTAAAACAAAAGACCATGCTGAACTTGTATAAACAAATAGCTGCTAATGATTTGAAGTGACCACACACACACACACACACACACACACACACACACCACTTAAGTCCAACATGGCCACCAATTCTAAAATAGGAAATGACAGTGAAGATGCCAGGAAGAAGGGTGTAGTTTTCTGACCTGTTGCCAAGCCTTTTTTTCCTTCTTCTTTACATCTACACTGTACCTATATTCTGTAATGGTCACTGCAACTCTTTTTTTGTGAACTGTTTACATGTCTGACTTCTTGTTTGGATTTTACTTGGTGATTTGATATGAATTTTTAATGTGAAAGCACTTAGCATTAGGAGTTTGACATTTTGTCTGACCTTAATCACCAGGAGGATCATGAGAGGTTTATTCAGTGGGAAGAGAACTGTTACAGCTCTGACAGAAATGATGGGAAATAAGTAAACAGCCTTTTAAATCTTCACCAGAAATCAATAGGGTTTAAAGATGATGGACGTTGGTGTTTTTTGCTGCTTAAGGACTTCAACCTTTTACGGGAAAATATCTTCTCAACGTGTCAGCAATTTTTTCCATGCACACAATGAATCACTGCTGCAAATAGAACATTCTGCATAGAACACTCTTCATCATTATTATAAGGAAGAAATTGTCTATGACTGCCCGTGGTAATATAGAGCCTTTTGGGGCATTTTTGTATGAAAAAAGACGGCCATTTCTCACCATTTTGTTTTTGTCTTATGTGCAGTTGAGATGCCAAACTTTTCCTCAACACAGTAATAGCAGTTGTTATTTATTGAGCACCTCCGTCTTCCTAGGCGTTGGCTGTTTGCTATGTTGAGGTAGCTCATATGACTCCATTTTATAGATGACGAAATTGAGGCCTAAGGTCATCTAACTCATGACATAACTGGTATTTAAAACCCTAGTCCATAGAGTCTGAAGCTTATGCTTTTTCCACTCTTCCAGCTGCATCTGGGAGGACAGGCACTCAATAGGTGTGCTCACCTTTGACTCTATTTCTTTAGTAGCGGAATCTCTTATTTTCTTTCTTTCCTCTTTTCCCTCCGTCAGTAAAACTGACTTAAGTGACAGATTTCCACATCATTTAATAAGAGGATAAGAGCTACACCATGGTCATTGAATAAAGGGATATGGGTTGAGAACTGCTTCCCAATATACTCTGCAGATTTGTTTTTCATGAATGATTTATAAGATATTAGATTGATATAGCATTTAGCAGTATATTCACAATAAGCTCAATCTGATGCAAGTGTTCAAATATTAACCAAGCATGTCATGCAGTGTCCTTTGTTTCAAGGTATAGAATTGTGGATTTTATTGTAAAAACTACTTCTATTCTAAATACTACTTTAAAACATGGAACTGTTACCATTATGCAATAGCTGACTTTCCAGGTATGCAATTGATGTATACATATCATCGTGCAGCTGTTATCTTGGAGAAAGTAACATAATTTGGAAAAATTCTTCCTAATTCAAACTAAGAATACCAGCTTAATTTTTGTTTTTGTTTTTTCCAAAACAGTAGTCATCATGAAACATACTGGTAAATAAAAATTTTCACCCAAAACCTCCTGATTTGTTATGAATTTGGATTTAAGGACACATTACTTCAGTTAATCAATTGGAATTTTTAAAAGAAAACAGATCTTTATCAGCTTATTGTAATACATATTAGATACATTGAATGCAAATACTATCAGATAAAGGGTGCGGTCCCTGGTTTTGGAAAACACTCACTGAGCTTTTGTAGTCCTCCATGCCTTATTTAGAAACTGAAACAGGGACGCCTGAGCTGCTCGGTTGGGCATCTGACTTTGGCCCAGGTCATGGTCTCACAGTCCTTGAGTTTGAGCCCCGCATGGGGCTCTGTGCTGACAGCTCACAGCCTGGAGCCTGCTTCGGATTCTGTGTCTCCCTCTCTCTCTGTCCCTCCCCCATTCGTGTTCTGCCTCTCTCTCTCAAAAATGAATAAACGCTAAAGAAAAAAAGAAAGAAAGAAAGAAAGAAAGAAAGAAAGAAAGAAAGAAAGAAAGAAAGAAAAGAAAAAGAAATTGAAATAAACTAAATGTCCTGAGGTTCCTGCTAACCCCAAAGCTGTCTGCGGCTCCTTAGGCATAGAATTTGGACTTGAGGTAATTTTTTCTGTCATGTACTTTTAACTCACAAAACAATCTTTAAAGTAGTTTTTGCTGTAGGATTTTTAAATGTTCCTTCCTCCAAAGCAAGTCTTTTTCTAGTATCTAGTGGTCTTGTCTGCATTGGTGGTACTTTCTGCTCACCTGACTTGTGCTCACCTCAAGTAGAGTGATGTAACCTTTGTTTCTCATATGAGAAAACATAAAACATTGTTACTCCAGGTATTCTAGAGGTGGGACTCAAGGAATGACCGATCAGCCATTTTTTTTGTGTTCTCTTTGAGCCTGACGTTTTCAGGCACATGGTGATTAATTCTGTATTTGATAAAGGAGTAAATCGATCAGTTTGATTGGGTAACCAGTTCCTGAGTTGGTAGGAAAGAGTTGAATGATGATGCAAGGCTGGTTCCCAAGCTCAGTATAGGAAAATTGTAAGAAACACCTGAACTTGAGGATCAAAAGTTGCAGTCTTCTTTCCCCCTTACTCAAATTTACACTGACTTGGGACCTCTAAAATGAGAGTGTAGTAGAACTCAGGACTCCTCTGAGGGGCTCCTGGGTAGCTTAGTCAGTTAAGCTTCCGACTTCCCCTCAGGTCATGATCTTGTGTTTCATGGGTTTGAACCCCATGAGCATCGGGCTCTGGGCTAACAGTTCAGAGCCTGGAACCTGCTTTGGATTCTGTGTCTCCCTCTTTCTCTGCCTCACTCACTCTCTCAAAAATAAATAGACATTAAAAAGAAAGGAAGGAAGGAAGGAAGGAAAAGAAAGAGAGAGAAAGAAAGAAAGAAAGAAAGAAAGAAAGAAAGAAAGAAAAAGAAAGAAAGAAAGAAATCAGGACTCCTTCACTCTAGTCTGATTCTTCCCCCTAATTTTCTGGTCATGTAAATCAGAAGGTCACATATCCTCTTGAGGCCCCAGGTTTCTCATCTGCAGATTGGGGATACTAGCACATACCACACAGGATTATTGTGAGAAATATTTGAGATAACATACGAAAGCCTTTGAACTCCTAAATAATTACTTTGGCAGACAGTAATTTATTTAGGTATCTTGCCAATACAAGTTTTTGTTACTTGAGTTGGATGTATAACCTCAAATCCTTACACTGTGACCTTTGGGGTATGCCCAGGTATATAACTTGTAAGGGAAATAAGTACTGCTGAGTTTATTTATTCAATCACTGTTTCACAGTTTTCATCCTTGCCCCTGTTATCAAACAAACATGTCCGTTTTCAAAGACACTAGCCTCCCCAGCATGACAGTGATCAATGAGTAAACAAGTGAAGAGAGGTCTTTTCAGTACATAGTGTTGTTTAGTCCAGTTCCTTTTCTTATGTATCTTTGAACTTTCAGTCCTCTTGTTCAATACAAAGTTATTTCCCAGTTACTTTGCTTTTATATTTTGCATTGGTTACTATAGGCTTTTATGTTTAAATATTTTATTTTGGTGAGGTGATCTTTAATGGTTCATTTTGTTAACATCTGTTTTGGGGACCAGAAATCTTGACCAAGAACATGTTTTAAACCTGTTGAAGTCAGTGGGGAAAATATGACTTGGTACCCAAAAAATTACAGTAACCAACACACACACACACACACACACACACAAATTTTTTGCTGCAAAATTGTACTTAATGTTAAGTACTGGTAAATTGTGATTCTGTCTGTGTTGGTCTTACCAATATACATTTGTTCCTTTTAAAGAAAACATAAATTTACTCTTTTCTTGGCAAAGTCTAAATTTGAATATTTCATTGTTAAGTTATGTAAAATTATTTTCATGCCTTATGAAATGATTTAATAACAGCAATTTCTACCAAAACAGGAGTTATTTTCCCCCAAGTTGGTATTGCTTTCTTCTTTTTTCATGGCTCCTTGTACATTCTTTTATTGCAGCAATTATATTACACACTTACAAGACTGGCCTGCACACCATCAGGAACTTCTTAAGTTCTGAGATTTCTCAGAGTAAATACTTTGATCTCTGGTCTGTAAGCTCTACATTTGGCATTTAGTGAACTCCCCAATAATATATTGAGTGAATCTTCAAATTATGTCGAAGATCTAAAAATACTCAGCCAAATTGCTCTATGACTACATAGACAAATTCTACTGAAGTGACTCTTAAAACAAAAATGTTCCCAATTTGTGACTGATGGTCTATAATGTCGTATTTACTTCCATAATAAATAGTCACCTTTTATAATAGTGTCATCATCATAAACTAAGATAAAAGAGATTTGCCAAGACTTCTCTCCCAGCCATTAGGATTAACCAGGTATAAGGCTCTACCTCCAATTAGCTGCGGGACCGTACTCTGTTATTTATAAAATGAGGGTTTGTACTGGATTATTGCTAAGGTTCCTGTCTAGCTGGAAAAATTCTAGAGCTGCCACCTACATTTATTTTTGCAAAGAGACATTTTTGACATCATAACAGCATGATGATTTCGAAGTTCACTCAGCTTCTTAAAAAACCTAGGAAGCCCAGCTTGTTCTCCAGCCCCACAGTGGCAGTGGTTGAGGATTCTGAAGTGTACCCTACCAGGAGCTTCTTATGCCCTAAGAAGAATTGTTATTCACCTTTGACCTCTAGTCCTTAAACTCAGTGCTTGGCATTTAGTGAACACCTGCTGATACTTAGTTTGGTTTGGGTTTTGTGTAATGGAAAGTACTCATTTGTGTGTAATGTCTCTACTTGTGTCTTTGAATTTGTGGGAAGACAGGTATATTTTTTTTTATTTTTTTTAACATTTATTTATTTTTGAGACAGAGAGAGAGCATGAACAGGGGAGGGTCAGAGAAAGAGGGAGACACAGAATCTGAAACAGGCTCCAGGCTCTGAGCTGTTAGCACAGAGCCAGACCGGTATATTGTAAAGTCAACTTCCTGCCACCCCTTTTTTCTGCCATCTTCTAAGTCCTTGCAGCTGTGATTTAGTCCTCCAAATAGGTTACATAACAGATAGAAATACATTATTCTGCATATCGTGGAAAGTCAAGATAGGTTTATATATGGCCTTGACCCTTGTGGACTATCAGCTGCTTGAGGTTATAAGCTCTACTTTATTAATTTGTTATCTCTTCCAGTATTTATTACAGTTTAGCACATATTAGATAGCTACTTATGTTTACTAAGTTGATAATTATACCAAATCACACACACGATGTCATAGCTGAATTGTTACTGGAAAAGAAATCACTGCCTTTGTAATGCCTTGGAATGATTCCTCCCTACAAAAATTAACACCAAGAACCCAGTTGTGTGGGATAGCTTATGTAAGAGGTGAACTTCTGGAGAAGCACCTGCTGATTGTCACTTTCTAATATATCATTTTGGTGTCAAAGGACAAATATAGTCACAATGGCTGCGTAATTTTCATGAACCCAAAACAGTTCTGTATTTTTTAAATGGCTATAGAAATTTATTAGTTATTTTCACTTTACTTCTTATGCAGCCTAGCAATCTAATCAGATGAAATGTGTGTCATGCCCTGTTTCACTTGCAGCAATAATCCCTCTCTGCAGCAGTCTAATTTAGTGCTTTCAGCAGTAAAGTAGTACAGACTAAATCAAAGCTGAGCTTGAGCCAGGATGATAAGTTGGAAAAATCCCTGGTTTTATAATCATAGAGATGTGGATCTCTGCTATTAGAGGTAATATACATACTACACACAGTCCTGGGTCATGGTAAGTTGCTCCATAAATGGTAGCTGATGTTATTTTAGTTTAAAAAATATATTGTGAAAAGTAGTCATTAGGTGTGAAAAACTGTTTTAAAGGTGTAAAGTCCATTGCCTTGAAAGAAAGTGCAGTTTACCAGCATATGAGATATCTTAGCATGTGTTAGCTATGCAGTAGGTTCCAAAACAGACCAAGGAATGAAAGAACCAGCTAACTCTATTGCAAGGCCTTGTTCTTTTTTATTTAATGGAAGATAATAGTCATCAGATCCCAATCTAGATGGTGGCAGCCAGCACTCATATGGTTTTTAATTGTATGTTAGGTGATGAGAGATTTTGGCCTCAGGCAAGTCACTGAATGAACTAGATGAACTCAACTGTGTTACATTTTGTCTAGTGAAAATCAGGCCAGTAATGCCTGTGTTGCAAAGTTATCATGAGGACTGGTGATTATGCCTGAAAAATAACTGTCCAAGTGGCTAGCACTCTGTAATTGTTCTATAAATTGAATCTTTTGTTTTTAATGTTCTCATTATTATCATCATCGTCGTCATTGTCATGTTTATATAATGACCTCTGAGTTTAAGGTGGGTTTGTACCTTTGTGGATCCTCCCAATGTTTCTCTCTTCCTTAGAAACAGATCCTTTGAATGAATAACCATAGAACTTCTCTAGACATCTGAAAGCAAAATGCTTCATCAGATTCTCTAGGCTGTTAACTTTATATTGATCTCATCTAAGCCTGACATCCAACACTAATTATTCTGATCTTTCAGAACTATGCCCTCTTTACATAGAAGAATTTGTGGATGTTTGCTATCTTGCTGATCTTGGTATATGTTGCTATCTTCAATATACCCAAGAGGAGTATAGTCGCTTCGTACACTATCAGATTGTTGATTCTACTTTACTCACATTGACAAATTTTCTGTATTCTGTCCCTACTTTTCTTTTCCTAGTGACCATTTCATTTTACTTTCCTTTATTTTTTCAGAATCTGTTAACCCCTCAGCTTTGTGAATTCCAAGTCCGTTCTTACTGAATAGTTCATAATGCCATGGAGGTTTGTTATTTTACTCCATTTTGTTTTCTTAACTCTCTATCCCCTTGATGTACTTGTTATGATGAGTTTAATCATGTTTAGAATGGTTCATGGAGAAAAGAAGGTTATGGTTGGAGCTGACATGGACCATATAGACTTTATTTATATGGTTGTGTGAGTCTTTCTGTTTTTATCATCTTAAAGTTGAACTTCTCTGAGACATTACTGGCTATAAATAAAAAGAAAGTCCAGTATCCTTTCCATGTGGTATTAGGTTTATAGCCCCTACCAAAGGAAATCCATTGTTGATGCTGATAAAGAAATGCATGGAAATTCAAAAAGGGTTTTGGTAGTCCAATTATCCTTTGTAGGTCATAAGCTTTCTGAGCCTTAGTTTTCTCCAGTCTAAAATAGGCATGTTAACTGCCTTTTCTATTTCAGTGGACTGAATGAAGATCAGATAAAATCATGTGAAATGCATGTAAAAGGAATTTGCCGATCATGAATGAAAAGTGTTATGTTCTTTATGATTATACAGTATTAGTGGCCTTTTATCCTTTGAGGAAAGAGACTTAAGTGTTGATATATCATATTTATTAACTTGTTTTTGCCTGTCTTCTACCAAAACTGATTTGAAGCAGAGGTCACTAATGAAGTCATTGAAGTCACTAATGAAGTCATTGAACTGAAGGTGTTATTTTTGGCAAGGGGTGTGAAGTAAGAAGAAACCTGAGGAGGAAAATATCTTGTAAGGATGCTGAATTATTTTGTTGTATAGGCAATAAGTATTTAGGAGGCCCAAACTTACAGGTAGAATAAAATGTGCAAATTAGATTGTTGTTGGCAGATAGGAGTATTTTTTTTTTACTATTTATTTATTTTGGGAGAGAGTGAGGCATGCACCCAAGCAGGGGAAGGACAGAGAGACAGGGAGAGAGAATCCCAAGCAGGCTCCGCACTTTCATCACAGAGCTCAGTGTGGGGCTGGATCTCATGAACCATGAGATCATAACTTGAGCTGAACGAAATCAAGAGCTAGACGCTTAATTGACTGAGTCACCCAGGCGCCCCTAAAGAGAAGTAATACACCACAGATGAGGAGAGAGATTTTCTATAAAAAGGTAAAATCTTAAAAAGAACAGGTACAGGTTTGATAGGATAAGAAATTACAAATTTCACTCTGAGTACTTGGAGGAAATGTTGCAATTTATAAAGAAAGAGTAATTTTAGGTAAATAATAATGACACCAGGATAGGGCCTAAATTTTGCATCTGAAAGGAGGGGCTAAATTCTTCACTGTCTTCCTTAAAGGCTAGCTTATCAACAAAAGAATGGTGGGTAGAAGAAGAGCGGTTGTGATAACTTATTTCTGAGACACTAGTGAAAATTCTCAGTATGTTTTAGAACTTTTAGAGATTCATATCCTAGTACAAAAGCAGTTATGATGGTTTTAGATTACATTATGCAATAGATTATATCACATAAATTGTGGCCATTCAATTAAAGTTTGTGATTCTTGACTTCATATCTCATTTTGCAAACTGATGTTATATCAAAGACTTTATTACCTTGTGCTTCAAGGAGCTTCTGAAGAAGTTTGTTTTAGAGATTTTCTGCATCCAGTGTTGAAATTGGTATAGCCAGTAACCAGTGTAGTAACCAGTGGAAAGAAATCTGAATCATGTTAGTTCCTTTTTTTGTTTCTCTCTCTCTACTGCTTTCCTCCCGAACTGTGTTAGACAAACCAAGTCCCTTTACTGCTAGTTACTAGTTCTTTTTCTTTAGGCAAGTTCCTTGGCTCTCTAAACTTCAGTTTCATCACAGAGTGTAGATAATACCTAGTTTATAGCGCTGCTATGAGGATTGAGATAATATGCTTAGCATGATAACTGACACACAGAAAGTGCTCCTTAAGAGTTAGTTGCTTCTATTATTGTTGATGTTGTTATTGCAATTATTATTACAACTGTTCTTATTATCATCTTTGAATACAGTCATTTCTTTTTCCCAGTGGTCCATTAAATCAAAGAAAAATCATTGGGGAATAATCCCAGGGGATGTGTTCATATAAGTGGTGGGCATGTATTATATATTATAGGTTAATAAGCTTTGCTTCTTAGCATGTTGTGAGTATCTTTAAAACTTTCAGAAAGGAAAGAAAGGTGTTCTCTACTTGAAAATGTTCCTGTGTTTTAGATCTTTGAGTAGCAAAAACCTGTATATTTTAGGATCATTCAGTCTAGGTATTAGTCTGATACAGAAACCAAGGTTCTCAGTAGCAGGCTATTCTGAGGTTGGGAGTGTTGTTGGGGAAAAAATGTATACACTCTTACATTTCTCTGTATTTTCTCTATTGAACAATCACCCCTTCTCCTTGGCCTTTAGGCAGTCAATTGAGGTGCAGCCACCAGAGGCAAATTGTTTAGGAAGTTGAGTGACCAAACCCTTGAGCATATTTCGTTGGATTCCTAGATGAAGTAAGTGACGGACCCTCATTTTTGGAAACTCAAGCATTCGCATTTTGAATGCCTCTCATGGACCAGACGTGTTGTGAAATCATTACCCTTTAACAATCCTGGTTTTCATGATGAGACCGACAGGATAAAGCTGTGACTGAGGTAAACACAGGCTGCAATAGCCTGTAGGAGAGGCACCTCCCTTGGGCTTGAGGGGAGCAGGATAGACGACACTGAGAGACAGTGGGCTTCACCATGGTGGTATGTGTTCTGGGTTTTGAGGCCAAATGGGAGATGGCTGGGTAGGTATGGGGTGAGGGTCAAGAGGGGGTAAATTCTTCCAGGTTGAAGGAGCGACATTTAGGAAACTATTAAGATAGGAGAGTGAAGATAAAAATACTGGGCATGAAGGAAGAAATGAGCTTTTTTTATTGTGGCCTCGGATATCTGATGAGAGAATGAGTTGGTTCAAAGGAGAAAAATGATTGAAATGGTATTCATGAACTATTTTATTCTACTAGCTTTATCAGTCCATTTCAGTAAAAATACTTAAGCCTAATAATCCATTTGGGCATGGGTTTTTTTTATGTTGTTACTCTTTTGTAATTTGTAATATTTTCAAAATTCTCATGTGGTTCTCAATACTGGCTGTATAATATACTCACATAGGGAATTTTTTTTCTAATGCCAGTGTGGATATGCTGTAAAATACTCCAACAGAAATTGTTAAATGTTGGCAGATTGGGGAACAGATGATACAAGACTGACAAAATATTGATAATCATTGAAGCTTGGTAATGGGTATCTGGGGTTCATTAAAGTATTCCTATTATGTTTGTATGTTTTTGAACATTTCCATAGTAAACAGTTTAAAATGTAACGTTAGAAGTTTTTCTGAATGACAGTGCCCCACAAATATCCATGCCTGGGTTTCCCATCCTAAACCTGTTATATCAGAATTTCTTGGGGCAGGGTCCAGGTATCTTCTGTTGTTTTGTTTTGTGTTGTTTAAGTTCAGTGTGGTGCTGGTGTACAGCCATGGTTGAAAACCTGTGCTTCATGAGACAAACCAAGCAGGAATCATTGTTCTTATTTCACAGGTAGAGAGCTGAGACCAGAAAGGCTAAATGTTTTGTTAAAAGGCCACCCAGGTAGTAAAGAACACAGCCATTATTTTGTCAGCCTCCTATTCCAGTGCTCATTTTGTTACATCACTCTGCTTCTCTCTTGCCCAAATCAAAGGAACAATTTTCTTGCTAGTTACTATCACATGATCTGTTCAGAAATTATGCTGTATTGAAGATATCTTAGTCCTACAATTCTGTTTGAGAACACACCTGTTCCTCTTCTTGCTCTGACAGGCAGTGAGTTTGGGTGCAAGCCATGCAAGTCGCTAAATTGGTTTTATTTGTGAGTAGATGCTTATAATTCAGCTTGCCATTTCCTTTTCTTGGCCTATAAGTAAGGGAGCAGTGTAAGTGCTGCTTGGAAGGAAAAGATGCTGATATTTTTCTAATGCCCTGTGCACTGGGCAGTAAATCTACATGCAAATTAAAGATTTTGGTGACAAATGATAACTCTCATCATCAGTCCAATCTCCTCTTAACTTTCCTGGGTATTGTTAATTCATAACATAGTTTGAATTGACTTACCATTATTGATTTTTGTATTCATTAGAATGAAGAGGGAAATCTTGCCTTTGCAAGGGCAATACAGTTATAAGACACTTTCTTTCTCATAAAATAAAAGGACCTGGCAGGATATAAACTGTGAGAATGACAGTGAAATTGACGCGGTGAAGGTTAATGCTTGCTTGTTACATTGATGTTGGAGGTTCCAATCACTTGTCAGTATGCCCCTATAATATGTGCAGTACATCTTCATCAGGAAGGCTTACTGCAATCAGTTTCAGGTTTCCGGATGAGCCTGTGGCCAGACCATAATTAACCTTTTGAACCTGGAATTGTAACAGAATGTACTATTGGCTTAGGTTATCAATTATGGTCAGAGTCAATTGATACTTTACTCAAAGAAGGCTTATTGGTGATGGATATTACAATTTACTCATCTTTCCATTATGTGATTAAAAATAAAGTTGATGTGGCAAAGTATTCTATTTTTTATTTTTGGAGAGAGAAATTTTTGTAAGCCAGATTACTTGCCAAAGTAACTGGCGGGGGGGGGGGGGGGAGGGGGTGAAAGGGAGTTGTCTGATTTGGGGGGTGGTCCCAATTTTCAGTATTATTTTCAATTTCTTAAGTATGAAGTAGTGCAACTACCAAGGGTGCTTTGAGAATTACATAATATGTCAAATTGTAATAGAAAAGAGTCATACACAGCATATCAACATACTTTACACATAAGGTTAAAAGATGGAAGTTCAGGTGTATTGACGTAGCTGTTAAATGTCTTGTATCTTATACTTCTTTCTCTAATATTTTACTCAAATAATATCAGAAAAATGGCTGGCAGAATTTCACTTACTTTGGAAAAAAATAACGGTATGTATGTTAATGAAATAAAAACGAAAATATTATCAGTCCAAATCAAAGGAACAGTATGATTTTAATGCATTTCAAATTATCTATTACAATTTAAAGATAATGGCTCAAATTAAGAAGCTATTTGCTTTTTTGCTTTATTTTTTGTTTTTCATTGTATTAGATTTTAAAATAATTTTCTATTAAAGTTAAATGTGAATCTATGTTAGAAGTTGTTTCTACAAAAAAGTTGCACTTATGTGTTATTTATAATTTTTATCCACTGCTATCTGACTATGCATATTATTTTGAGATCATCAGAGATGTTTTTTGCAATATTTTTACAATAGTGAGAAATGGAGAACAACAGGAATGTCTGACACCAAGGCATTTGTTAGGTATATTAATGGTTTGAAGAAATACTATAGCCATTAAAGTAATGATGGGATAGAAATTTTAATACCCTGAGGAAATAGTTATGTTATCTTAAATTTCAAAAACTAGGCTAAAACCTTTCCTATTCAAGGGTAAAAGGAAGGTCATTGAAAAAAATGGAAGAAAATATACTAAGATATGAACAGTAGTTGCCTTAAGATATTATATGCCTTTTCTTATTTACATTTTATTACACAAAATGTTATAGCATTTATATAAATTATATTTAGAAGTAAATTATGTTTTTATAAACAGAATTGTTTCTGAATATTATTACTCTTATTATCAGAAAAATTAGTTTAAAAACTAATTACATGTCTCTAAAAATCATGTTTTTCCTATCTGTTCATCAGTAGCACAACATGGTCTATAAGGCCTAATGACTGCCTGGTTCAAATTCCAGTTTTGTTACTTCCCAGCTGTGTGACTTTGCACAGACAGATGTTTATTGTCTTTGTACTTCAATTTCCTCATCTGTAAAATGGGGGTAATTATGTATATATAGATACATAATAAGGTATATATGTGTGGTGTTGGTAGGAAGCTTAAATTAGTTAATATATATTTGAAGCTGAAATAAGTGAACACGTAATTATGTAATGCCATGAGTGCTGTAATCTTGTCCTCCCACCTCAGGGCACAGACCCCGTAGTGCTCTGGCACAGCACACAGCCTGCTGCTGTATTATTGGCCATACGCTAGCCCTTTAACTTCATGTCTGTCTTCCATCTGTGGATCGCCGCTTGTACATCTCGTGGGTTCTTTCAGATGCATCATTTCTGAAATGTAAACGTTTACCTTCTCCCCAAACATCTCCTATTCCTGCTGTCATTAGCACTTTCATCACAATGTGAATCATGTAGAAGTCATTTGGATGACTTTTGTATCTTCCTACTTTCTCTGGAATGTCTCTGCCTTTTAGACAAAGCTGCTAGGGCAGTATCAGTCTCCAGGAACTCCCCATGCTTTCAAGGTGAAATCCAGACCCTTAGGGACCTAGCCCCTTCTGTCCTGTACTCTCCTCATTCTACCTGACACTGGCTTCACTGAGTTATTTGCCATTCTTTGAGCATGCTGTGTTCCTTCAGTACTTCTAGGCCCTTGTACTGTTCTCCTTTCTCTGGAATGCTGTCACCTTCTGTGACAACTGTGTGCATTAGATATTCCTCCAGATTGGCTTAGCTCAAGGCACAAAGCCATAAAAGCATTTATCATATGTTGTGGTAATTGTCCTTATCTGTGGCCTTCTTTAGGATGTGAGCCCCTTATATTTAGGGACCATGCCTTATTCATCTCTGTACATCTAGTCCCTAGAAAAATGACAGGCACCCAGCAAACACTGAATGAAAGAGTGAACTTGATGGAAACGTAACAGGTTATATAGGTGACGGATAATGTTTCTTATAAAATAATACCTATGACTGTCTGTTCTCCTGTTTTTTACTATATATAATTGAGCCATTGTCCCTTCCATCACAACCATCATTATTCTCCTAATAACTTGTCTTTAAAAAATAATCATTCTTGGGGCTCTTGGGTCAGCTCAGTCAGTTAAGCATCCAGCTTCGGCTCAGGTCATGATCTCATGGTTTGTGAGTTCAAGCCCTGTGTCAGGCTCTGTGCTGACAGCTCAGAGCCTGGAGCCTGCTTCAGATTCTGTCTCTGTCTTTTCTGGCCCTCCACCATTAGCACTCCGTCTCTCTCTCTCTCTCAAAACTAAAATAAAAACATTAAACAAATTTTAATTAAAAAAATCATTCTTGCCTCTTTGTTCATAATTGTGAGCCATGGTGGATACACTGAGTCAGAAAGGTTACTAATGTAATACTTGCTGAGCAGGAATAACGGTGGTCCTCAAAGAATCCCTCTTCTCTAAAACAAAGTTAAAGGCAAAATCATGTCTTATACTTCTTTCTGTTCCTTCACCAAATCTGTCATTCTGTGTTTTTTCATTAGTCTTGTGGCACTACATAAACCGCCTTCTAAAGAATTCTGAAAAACTATTGGCTCTCATTGGTGATGATGACCTGCTGTGCTGCATGACTTCCTATGTTTCCGTGATGTGGTTTTGCTTTTTTTTAATAAGCCATTTCCTTTGGATTAGATCCAATCTTCCATCTTCATTCTGTAGACATTCATTGAAGATACATAGTGTGCAAGGAATTAGAACTCTGGAGAGATGTTTGGAGACATTGCAAGAAATAGTAGGAAAAACATGTTAGCTGTATAACCACAAGTAAAGTTATATAACTTACTTGAATCTTAGTTTCCCCTTTGTGTCTTGGGAATAAAAATCCCTACTTCTCAAAATAGTGGCTAGTATAAAGTAGACACTTAATAAAAGTGGTTTTCCTTTCTTCCTTCCCACTTCCCCATATGGCATATGTAGTAAAGAGGCCCAACCAAACTGCAGGTTGCAAATAGATCTGTAGACATTATCACTAAACAATCCTGTCTTCACTTAAGCTATCACTACCACACTGTCTCCCCTTCATGTGATCACATATTTTTCCTAGGCTACTAAACTACCAATGGTTAATTGTTTAGATTTGGATGTTCTTGGCAGTCATTACGCATCCTGGTGCTATTTCAAAGTAGAGAGGGATTGTGTGACTGTTGAAATCTGAATACACTCATTGTATATATATGGATAGTTACTCATTAATTTATTCACTAATACTTGAGCACCTCATATGCTCCAGACATGTTTCAGATTGTGCTAGACATTAGCATTATGTTAGTAAAATGACTGGCCTCAGCAAATTTTAAATGACAAGATCCTCATACCTCTCATACTCAGGGAAGTTAAGTGATATCACCAAATTTGCATAGCTAATAAGAATAGGATCTGGTATTCAGACCCAGCAACACTGAATCTAGAACCTGTGGTTTTAACCTCCATGCTAACAGATCTCAAAGTATGGTTCAGGGACTCCTGGAGATCCTAAGACTTTTCAGGAAGTCACTGAGGTCCAAACTGTTTTCAAAATGATCCTGGGAAAATATTAACCTTTTTATTTTCATACTCTAATAATGTACAGTAGAATTTTCTAGAGGGTATATGCCATGTGAAGTTACAACAGATTGAATGCACAAGCAGATATAAAAATTCAGCTGCTTCTGTTTCTATTAAGCCATATATTAAAGAGGTTTATAAAAATATAAAACAGTACCACTTTTCTTAGTATATTTTTTGTTTTACAAAATACAGCTTTTACATAAAATTTGTTAGTTATACAGGCATGTAATAGATCTATTTTTCTAATATATTAATATTTTAAATTATGTTTTATTTCTAATATGGTAAATATCAATAGATCTTCATGTAATAGATCTATATTTTAATAAATTAATATTTTAAATTATGTTTCTTAAATTATGTTTTATTTCTAATATGGTAAATGTCAATAGATCTAGCCCACATAAACAAAAAGTTTTTTGAGTTTCTTCCTTAATAGTTTCTAAAAGTGTAAAAGGGTCCAGAAACCAAAAAGTTTGAGAACCACTGCTCAAAACTGTTATCCCATATTTCAGAACCTTCTTTGTAGTACAATTGAGTCTTTTAAGTTGCCTTCTCAATTTCAAAGAATCCTACAATTCTGTTCAAGAACAATGCTTTCTTGGGGTGCCTGGGTGGCCCAGTCGGTTAAGTGTCCGACTTCAGCTCAGGTCATGATCTTGCAGTTCGTGGGTTCGAGCCCTGCTGACAGCTCAGAGCCTGGAGCCTGCTTCAGATTCTGTCTCCTTCTCTCTCTGCCCCTCCCCCGTTCACACTCTGTCTCTATTTCTCCAATATAAACAAACATTTAAAAAAATATTTAAAAAAATACAAGTTGGCAAAATTGTCAGCAGTGATACATGAGAAAAATAAAACATAAAGTAAGAAACAGAATCAGACTATAAATACAGAGAATGGACTGATGATTACCGGAGGGAAGGAAGCAGGGGAGATGGGCCAAATGGGTGACTAGGAGAGGGAGATACAGGCTTCCAGTTACAGAATGAATAAGTCATGGGAATAAAAGGTACAGCATAGGGAATATAGTCAATGATATTGTAATAGCCTTATGTGGTGACAGATTGTAGCTATACTTGTGGTGAGCAGAGCATAACATATAGAGATGTTAAAGCACTACATTGTACACCTGAAACTAATGTAAGACTATGTATCAGCTATATTCAAATTAAAAAAATTTTTTAAATACTTGAGACTCATATATTCTTTGATCCAATTTGTCTTTTCAAATTGCTCATGGTACAAAACATCAGGATGTCATGATTCTAGTGTACTTGAGTCACATTTACAAAATTAATTTACAAAGTTAATTTTATGAAATACATGAAAAGAATTATATCATAATTAAGGCAGATTGTGTTTAAACATTATATTTTAGTAAATGACTGATACTGTGAGAAGTATATCACCACCTCCAAAAGTTTATCCAGTCACAAGAAGAGAATATTCTGTTTTCCTTCTTATATAATGAAATGAATGGCTGAATGTTCTAAATAGGATTTATCTATTGTATGTTTTTCAGCATTTCAGAAGCATAGTATAATACGGACACACTAATGGTTTCGAAAGGAACTGTGTATTTCTTTCATTTAACAGTTATTAAGCATATACCAGATTCTGTGTTTAAGTACTAACTAGTAACCAGTACTAACTAGTACTAACCAACTAGTCTTGGTTACATTAGATGAGGGAGATAGAAAAGAAAGTGGGGGTGCCTGGGTGTCTCACTTGGTTGAGCATTTGACTTTGGCTCTGGTCATGATCTCATAGTGCCTGAGTTTGAGCCCTACATTGGGCTCTGTGCTGACAGCTTGGAGCCTAGAGCCTGTTTCGGATTCTGTGTCTCCCTTTCTCTCTACCCCTCCCTGGCTCATGCTGTGTCTCTCCCTCTCTCTCAAAAACAAACAAACATTAAATAAATTTTTTATATAATAAAATGGAAGGTGTTTTTGCCAAACTAGTATAAAATTTCTCAGAAATAACATCTTTTTTTAATTTTTTATGAATGATTTTGCCATTGATTTTATGTGAATAAAACATCATAGCCTATTTTATGAGTATAATTTAATTAGTAATAACGTCTTATTTCCACTATGAAATAGAGTTTAGTGAGATCTAATTAATGCTAAAGTATTTTTTAAAATAATGACTACATGTTCTTTATCTAATCTCCCTCAACATAAAATGAGATGATATTGTCTGCTTTATGTAAATAATAGACCCAGGAAAATGTTCACTGTAAGACAAAATTGATTTCCAAGTTGACTTGTACATTTGATCATCAAAAGAGAACAATGTTCTAAATTTATCAGAAGGTTGAAGAACATACAGGTGTAGATTTTACATATCCATATATTACAGTGACTTACCCCATTTATGCTGGGAGAAGAGGTTTTAGTTTTAATTTTTGCAGCTAAGAGTGTTTTATAGGTCTACCTTACTTATATACTTGTGCTCAACCTAATACTATTCCAACAAGCATCACTAGCATTTCATGGTCGAAGGGCTTTGGGACTCCTGTATGGTGAATACCATTAGCCTGGACATAGGTGACTGCCCAGGAACAAAACTTAAAATCTTTTAAGACCTTCTAGTTGTTACTGCTATAAATTTTATTCTAATGAAATAAGAGCTTGTAGGACCTACGACTAACTAACATCTTTTGGGGTGCATAGTATGAAGCTAACAACTAGGACAGCATTTGAACCCTAGTGTTATCATTCAGGTTATATAGAGTTTGGGGGCACAGTAAAAATGGACATGAACAAAAGAGGTATATTTTGATGAAATCATGACTTTAATATGAATTTTTAAATGCCATGTGGATTGATAGTTTTACTAACTTCTTATAGAGAGAATTAAGGACAAATAAAGTTAACATTCATGGCTTTGTGTTACTGTTAAGGGAGGAAGGAGATATATAGTTAGAAAAGTATTCAATATCATATTGCTAATTTGGCTCCCATACTGTTAAGGGAGGAAGGAGATACATAGTTAGAAAAGTATTCTATATCATATTGCTAATTTAAAAAAAAAAATTGTTTTCCATAACACCACTTACTACTGAAAGAAAGCTCCATACAATACTGGCTAATGAAGATACTGTGACTTTTTTTCCCCCTCTATAGGAAGAGCAAGACCCTCCCTCTTATTCCTATGAAGACAGATTTAGTGAGTGTCTGGGGTGACTAGAGAACTTTATGTTTATCAAAATGGTGTTGGAGGGTAGAAGGAGAGGGAGGAGTGTGACAAGCATGAGAATGATAATGTTGATAACATTGGAATCTACACAGAGTACATTTCAGTCATGAACACTATCACTAAGTAGCCTGTGAATTTCAAGAAGAAAAGTTTGAACGTGAATTTCAGTGTTGAAAATTCTGCCCTCTAAATTCATAAAACACAATGAATATCATATTTGCTAATTTATTATTTCAACAGATAATGTTATAGTCTTTAATTAATTAATTTGGCCCTCCCTTAAGAGATTTTATAACCTAGTTTGAAGAGATTAGATTCCTACACTAGTGGATGAAGTCCTCAAGAACAGGTGTCTCTGTCTGTCTGTCTCTATCCCTTTTCTCCAGCACAGCCTGTCTGTCCTGTGTCCTAGAGGTTTGTGGATTGTTTGTTTGTTTTTTTAAGTCATTGACCACATGATAATGGAAAAGTGGGAAGAGGGGGTATTAGGTAGTAAAATGTAAAGCTACAAGCCTAGCACTCCTTGTTTCTGAAAATCAGTCAAAACAAGAATGAAATTTTATCCATCTCACCTTTGAAATTATAATGTATGTCCATAGGAATCAATTACAGCATTCTATTGCCACACATTTTGCTACAAAAAAATAAACAAAGCTCTGCCTGTGCCTGGATCAGATGGTGTTTCAGGTAGCCGGCTCAAAGTTAAGGAAAGCTATGTGGGCTTTAACTTTAGAAGAGAGTTTTTTCTTCCTTCAACTCCTCCTCCCTGTGCCCCATACCTTCCCTCAACCTCTGAGTTACTGCAGTCCGGTGCTGGAGTCTAGCCCATAGTGCTATCTCTATCTCGGAGTCAGGAGAAGTGAGAGAGCACTCCCCAGAGCTCACTGCTTCAGTGTCTCCAGACCTCTTCTTCCCACTTCCAAAAATGTCTTACAGTGGTGAGTTAGCCAGTAACCACCAGAGCTGCTTTTTTTCAGGTAACAGTTCTGTAAAATTATATCAGAGAAACAAATGAGTGTGATAGAGAGTTTTCTTCCCATGGCGATCTAAGAAAGCAAGTGCATACACACAACAGAAAATGGTATTATACAATGAATAGTATCACACAAGCTTTGTCCCAGACCGACCTGGGTTCAAAGCCACCCTTTTGGGCTTGTAGGTTTTTTTCCTATTATAATATGTAAAGTGCTTAGGACACACTAGAAATGAGTTATATTATTCTGTTTCAGAATCATATGGGTAAAATTAGATGGAACCAGAAAAAAGATCAAATTCTACAAAAATAATGAAACTGTTTTATGCAGCATAAGAAAATGAATACTAAGCAGATCTATTTGGGATAGGACTCTGCTTTTTAAAAGAGGAATCATAGGCTAGGTTGTATACCTAAATCAGGAAAGGGCTTAAATTCACATTTATAAGTTATTCAGGTCACAACCTAGTAGATAGAACTATGTAATCATCAAAGTAAAACTGACTGAGGTTTAAACATGTAATTAAGTTGTACTTTGCACAAGAGCATTAAAACAGTTCTTGTAATGTTTTCCTCCTCCATCACTTACCTCCCACCAAGACACAAGAAGCCAGTGAGAAATATGATTCCTTTCCTGGAATAAGCACAGGAGAACCTTTAAACAGATTATAAGAAAATATCATTCATCATTTTCATTTTCTTTGGAAATTGTGCTTTTCTTACTGAATATACCACAGTATTTTTTCTTGTCCTTGAATTTTTTATACTCAATCAAAATACTTTAAAAATACTTTTTGTCTTTATGTAAAAACACTGTTTTACTTCTTAAATATATCTTATGCTTTTTAGTAAGAGCCAGTTTGGGAATAATAGATACATCATACACATCTGTTACCTTGGCACAATTGTATTACAAAGTGTGTTGTGACAATGAAAAGCTAGTTTCTCTTCTAGCTGTTTCTTTTGGTGAATGGAAATTGGCAGTTTGATTCCATTTTATTTACACTGGACTTACAGTATACATGTTTTTATTCATATAGTTTTTTTGAGAAGTCTGTCATGTTTTATATGTTCCTAGACTTTAATATCCAAAGTCGTTTTGCTGACTGTACCAGTGATAAAGGGCATGCAGGTTGCAAGAAACTTGGGTTCAGACATGGTTTGGACTTGGGTTCAGATATGGTTGTACCACCAGGTGGCCTTTGGGCAAGTTTCTCAAACTCAGAGATCGATCCTCAGGTTTCTTGTCTCTAAAGCTGGAATAACAATAATTAACTCACAAGACTATTGTAAGGATTAAAAGAGATTATATATAATAAACTCTCAAAATATAAGATCTTTGTCCCTATAAAATAAAAAATGTCCCTAAAACATGTTAAGATTAGGTCTTTTTTTTATCTTGACCATCTTCGTGCACTTTGCCCACCCTCCACTTCTCCCCACCCTACAAGCTCCTATTTATTCTCTGTATCTAGGAGTTAAAGTGGTTTTTTTAAATTTTAGATTCCACATATGTGAAATCATACAGTATTTGTCTTTTTTCTGTCTGACTTATTCGCTTAGCATAATGCCTTCAAGGTCCATCCATCATGTTGTAGAAAATGTCAGGATTTCCTTCTTTTTTGTGGCTGAATAATATTCCATTATCTATCTATCTATCTATATCACATTATGTACATACCACATTTTATTTTTACATATAAATGTATATGTATGTACACCACATTATACATGCACACACACTACATTTTCTTGGCCATTTGTTTGTCAATGGACAAAATCAGGTTGTTTCCATGTTTTAGCTATTGTAAATAATACTGCTATGAACACAGGGGTGCAGATATCTTTTCAAGATAATGATTTTGTTTTCTTCAGATAAATACATAGAGATTGAATTCTTGGATTATGTGGTAGTGCTATTTTTAATTTTATGAGGAGCCTCCGTATTATTTTCCGTAGTGGCTGCACCGGTTTACTTTTACACTAACAGTGCACAACAATGGACCTTTTTTCCACATCCTTGCTAACACTTTTTATTTTCTTATCTTTTTGACAGTAGCCATTCTAAGAGATGTGAGGTGATATCTCATTGTGGTTTTCACTTGCATTTCCCCAATGATTAGTGATATCGAGCACCTTTTTTATGAACCTGTTGGACATTTGTGTGTCGTCTTTAGAAAAATGTCTAATCAGATCCTCTGCCCATTTTTAAGTCAGATTGTTTGTTGTTGTTGTTGTTGTTTCTGTTGAGTTGTATGGGTTCTTTATATATTTTGGATATTAATGTCTTATCAGATATATGATTTGCATGTATTTTCTCCCATTCCGTAGGGTGCCTTTTCTTTTTGTTGGTGGTTTTCTTAAATGTTCCTAGGCATTGCGAGTAGTTATAATTTGTATCTGCTACTATTGTTTTCCAGATCCAGGAATAGCTTCCAAATAATGATACTTCTTTCAATGAAATGATGCTAATTTATCTAGCTCACTGCTACTATATTATAGCTTGGGAAAATGTGCTGTTTTTGCAGTCTGTTGGTTCAAATGGTTTATGAATTAAAAGCAGAGCCCTATCATGTTCTAAGATCCTGTAGTTCATTATTGCAAAATAAAGTATCCATTTATTAGGCAAGGATTGTCTACAGTGTCTGTGAGAGTAAACAGACCCACTCATAAGAATAAGTGTTGCCTTCAAATTTGTACTGGAGTATGCTGAAAAACATGTATACTATAGCTGTGATAATGAGCAGTACAGTAGAGAGAGGTGATTTATGATACCTGTTTCTGACAGCTATAGTGCTGAGATTCCCAGGGTATCTGATCATGGCATTAGCATGCTGACAGCTCAGCATTTAGAACATTATGGTAATTTATCCTGCCTATGCTGTCACCTGCACTGTCAGAGTTTCTTTTTAATGATGGTATAACTATTTTGTTTGTTTGTACTGCATTCTTTTCATTTGGCTAATGCTTTCTCATTAGATTGAACCTAGTAAATGAGAGTAATTAAGTGCTTCCTATAGCTCAGATGCAATGATTAAGTTGCAGAGCTGCTACTGATTATGTTTTGTCATTTATCTCTATTAATCTGAGAATAATCCAGATGATAAACACATGTAATTTTTTGCTAATGTTCAATCGATTAAATTTATAGTTCCTCAATGGAGCCAAGCAGTAAATGTATATTCATATATATGTGTGTGTGTGTGTGTGTGTGTATATATATACATACATATATGTATATATATACACACAGACATATATATATATATATATATATATATATACACACACATATACACATACATATATATATATATATACACATATATATAGTAAGTTGTTATCTGTGAACTTGCTTTAAATAAGCATGCAAGTTACTACCGGTGTTAATAAAAAGTGAAAGAGACTTTTGTCCTAATGAATTTACTCCTTCTTGAAATGTCCTTTATACCAAAAAAGAAACAAGGCTTAAAACCTTGTTACAGAGCAGTTTCTCTCAGTGTACCTTTCTTTGAGTTCTGTGCAGGGACAAGATTAAAATTTGTTATTGTATGTATGTTTGATGTTCTTTTGATCACTTGATTCTGATAGCTTTTCTGATTTTCTAAACTGTAGTAATTCATAATGATTCTAGAAGAAAATGTTTCAACAAAATTATTTATTAAATAACTCATGGAATTAATTAGTTTTTGCCTATTAATAACCTATGTTAAAATGTGGAACTAATATATATATAATAATACATGTATTGAAAGAGAATATAGAATTACACATGTATTTTCTTTAAAACTGGCAATATTTGCTATAAAAAGATACACAGTTTTCATAGCTCTGATTGCTGTCAATATTATAGTTAATTATTCCTGCCAGCTTTTTTAAGTTAGCCAAACCAATTGATACATTTTATTTTCAATTAGAGACAGACAGTCCACAAATTCAAGCATTTCAGTGTAGTCATTTTGTAAAGATTTATGTCTAACTCTTTACAGTATATTTAGAGAATGATAGTTCCAACAAACTTTCAAATGCACTAAGAGAAAATAAAGGACTGTTTTTAGGAATTTACATTTTGTGATGCTATTTTAATAAATGCTTCAAAAGATCACAATATTGCTCAGTCTGTGAATATCTGTGTATATAGGCTACTCCAGGTTTTCAGTTCACATACAGATGGTAGGAAAATGGACAGAAACCCAGTTATTGCATTAATAGTTTGTGCTTCAGTGTATGACCAGGAGCCTGGTTAGTGTGGCTCATCAAACATTGGAATAAGAACATTAACGGTTACTTTGTTTAAAAAAAAAAAAAAAAAAAAAAGCATTGTTGCACTTGAGCTTTTAGCTGTTTTCTGTGCATTTCAGTCCTTTAAGAATTGCTCTTCTGTTTCATTTAAGAAAAGGATCTTTTAAGCATCTACACATGTAATGCCTTTATTTGCACATTTAGACCATTTGGAGAATTTTGTTCTCTAAACAGGTGGTATCGCCTAAAATTAAATGCTGGAAACACTGATGTTAGGCCTACATCAGTCCATTAATTTTAAGGGAATATTGTTTTTTGAAAATGAAGATCTTGCATAAATTTTAAATGGGATTTGATATTTTAAATGATTATTCATTTTCTTTGGATTCCTTTCTAAAAGAATAAATGATTTTTAAAAGGGTGGGTTTAGGCTACACAGAGAACTCTTCCTCCCCTTTAAGTACACGATGTCTTCCATGCAGACTAATTGGAAATTGAGGCTCTCATAAATATTGGGGGGGTTATCAAGTTCTCTGGCATTCTCTTCAAATGGTTTTTGCTGTAATTTTAGAAAATTTAGTATTTAGCCTAATAGAGGTGGTCACTTTTCTTAGCGATCAACTTTTTCAGTCCTATACTTAAGGCTAGATTGAAGAAATGTGTTGTTGAGTTGATCAGATTATATGTGAAGTGATGATTTGTTAACGGTAGCATAACAGAAGAATCTGGGTTTTTGAAATTGTGGAAAATGTCTCTGATAGGCAATTATCAGCTAAGTAAGGGACCAGAAGCTTTTGAAAACCCTAAGTTCTAACTTGGATATTCTTCCATAGTAGTTATTTCATTAGATAATCTTTCTCTTTCTTCGGCACACTAAGGTATTAGAATGAGTAATGGTGAGCATTAAGCCAATTTAATGCTCTTTTAATGTTAAATTCTAAAATAGGAAACCCAGAAAGGAATAGATTTTAACAGTCATGGCAATTTTCCTATCATTGTGTACTGTTTAAAAAAAAAAAAAAAAAAGGAAAAGAAAAAATTGGGTAATATTTTAGGATGGAATGTTTACTAATCCAGAAGATATTTCCAGTAAAAGAAAGGAACAATGGTTTTGTGGAAGAATCTCTTCAATTTTGAGTATCTATTTCCTGTTTCTGTATTCCTGCATAGTTGATTCCTCAATGTCCTTTCTTTCTTAAGATTCTGGTTTCAAAAACTAGTTTTTAATTTCCCCCCACCTCCACCACTTGTCCTAAAAACAAAGAAGCAAGTTTATTTGAGTTGTTAATGTTGAAACTACAAGTTGTAACTGTTCCTTTGTCCTTGGTTAAAAAATAATTATAAAAATAGGGTAAGGAGAAAATTCTTTTTTCCCCTCGTTGGTCAGTTCTATAGAAGTAATTTAAAATACCGTATATTGAATTCTTTGATCATTTCTCCTGGGTGGATTGGGAAAGAAGTCAAAGCTGAGGCAATCGCTTCTGGGCTCTCTTTCTGTGTGCCTGGTAAATGAAACACAAGGAACCTCACCAAACTACATGACTAATGGCAACCTCCAGTGCCGCCTGCAATCAAAGATTAATTTGCTTTATCAAGTTTAAAGAATACCGGGTGATAAATCATGTCAAAAAGAAATAATCAGTCAAAGGCTGATGTTCTTTTCTACATGTGAGGACAGGTGCTATGAGGCATGTGTTTGCCATATAGAGTTAATTTTGTTTTTATGCATTTATGTTTATCTTAATTTCTGTTTGGCTGATTCTTGAATCAAATAATTTCTCTCATTAAGATCAACTAGCATTTCAACTGAAAGGCTGCAGGATTATGGATCCAAAGTAACATTCTTTCCCTTTAACTTATATAAGTGTTTCCTCATATGAGCATTATTAATAAATGTTTACTTTTTCAAACATGAGTTAGCTAATGGGAAATGAAATTCTTTTCTCCCTGTCAAGATGCCCAAGAATATTAACCGGGTGTTCATACTTGCACGTAGCTCTCTGTGTATAATAGACTTACATATTTATATAAAATTTTCATTTTACTCAAGTCTCCCCACCTGGTTGTTTTTTTTTTTCTTTTTCATTTTTTAAAGAGAGAGAGAGAGAGCACATAAGCTGGAGTCTCTCTCTAATTCTGTCCCCTGGGTCCATAATGCAGGATCCATTTGAGGTAAGATTGTATTATAAAGAGGTGGTCTTTCCAGCACTTTCAGCAGACACACTTTGAACAGTATCCAAAACCAATCTTGTATTTTTTCAGACTGTCAGGACTCTTCTTAAAGTGAGACTAGGAGTGTCTTTTTATTTCTAGTCATAGTCACGTTCAAATGGAGTTTCTTTCAATTTTTTTCTTACATATAGATATGTATGACTTCCTATGTAGGTCTTTTCTAGGTCATTCTCCTTCAGTGGTTAATTACAAATTTGGAAATTATTAATTTTCCATTTGATGTATAAATTAAAGAAAAAGTCAGCATAGACTTGAAACTCGGAGCTGTTAAGATGTATAGTTTGAGCAGTTGTAGAGTGAGCAACTCTTTGTTTCCTTTTGCGTCATGTTTTCTCCTGGTTTTCTGTCTAGATTTGGACCCTTTTCACTCCAGCAAATTGTTGGCAGTACAGAGGGCTTATGGCCGCCTTTTGTTTTCCTTTTCATATGTTTCTGATTGCCATGAATTATTTAAAAATATTTATAAAGTTCTATTATTGACATCACTATCATCCTAAAGACAAAATATCTTGTCAGCTCAACTGGATTTTCAAAGACTTCCTTTTGAACTGAGTAGAAGTTTAACTTGCCTGTACTTAACATTTTTCACAAATTATCTATGATGATCAATTTTATATCTAAAATTAGATGATAGGACAAACTGATGAGAATCTTTCCAATTTGAAAGAATTGTAACCTAGGCTATACCTGTTTTGACATTAACTGAGTCACTAGTGATCATTAGTAGTTTGCTATACTATAAACTGCATAGTGGAGTAAAAATAGTTTTAAATATGAAGACTGAACACATGTATCCACGCTGTAATTCCAATATTTGTATATGATAATTGTATTTGCTTCAGGAGTGCTGTTGGGAGAGTATGATCCCATCATATTTCTTAGTGGTCCCTAGATGAAACCTAAAAGGAGAGAATACTTTTAAAATTTAGCGCTAGGATATGCTTTTGTTTGCTCAAGAAATGCATATATATTCCTCTAATTAGATAGCAAAAACTATAAAATAGCCTTTTCTTTTTCACTTTGGACATCTGAAAATTTGGCATCAACTTATGGCTCACCTGTTCCATTGTGTGAAACCTTATAATCTTCTTTTACAAATTTTGGTAATTCTCCCCTTTTCCTTTCTTATCTACACTCTTATTCAACTTTATATTTTACCTGGTCCTCATGATCCATTTTAATTACTCTTTTAGTTTTTTAATGTCTGGATTTCCTATATGTCACTCCAACTACTATATATAAGGAGTCACTGTGTAAATATGTAAAATTGCCCAGGCTCTGTCACTAAGTATCCAAAGAAGTCCTTTCTTTTCTTTTAGAATTTTGGTATTCTCATTTGTAAAATAAATTAATGAACTAGGTTGCTTCGGAGACCTTTTCAACTCAAATTCTAGGACTGAAAAACAACAGAAGCCTTCCAGTTTCTGTTTGGAACTATAGAAAGCTAGAAGGAGCTACACTTGCATTTTTAAAACAACAAAAAAGCTGGACAAACTTCAAGTTTATGACATTTCATGAGCCTGTCAAAAAGCTGCGATTGCAGGGGCGCCTGGGTGGCTCAGACGGTTAAATGTCTGACTTCAGCTCAGGTCATGGTCTTGAGGTTCATGAGTTCAAGCCCCACATCAGGCTCTGTGCTGACAGCGCAGAGCCTGGAGCCTGCTTAGGATTCTGTGTCTCCCTCTCTCTCTGCCCCTCCCCAGGTTCCACTCTGTCTCTCTCAAAAATAAATAAACATTAAAAAAAAAATTAAAAAGCTGAGATTGCAAAGTAACCATATAATCTGAAATTTAAGAAGAGGGAGGTACCTACCAGGAGAGAAGGAACACAAGCACTTTTTTACCTGAGGCAGACACAGCAAACACCATTAAGAATGATGGGGCTGTATGGTGTAGGAAAGGGGTCCAGTTTCATTCTTCTTCATGTTGCTGTCCAGTTTTCCCAACACCCTTTGTTGAAGAGACTTTTTCCCATTTGGTATTCTTTTCTGTTTTGTTGAAAATTAGTTAATCATCTCAAAATGGATGAAAGATCTAAACGTGAGACAGGAAACCATCACAGTCCTAGAGGAGAAAATAGGCAACAACCTCTTTGACTTCTGCCATGGCAACTTCTTACTAGACACGTCTCTGGAAGCAAGGGAAACAAGCAAAAATGAACTATTGGGACTTTCATCAATATAAAAAGCTTCTGCACAGAGAAGGAAACAATCAACAAAACTAAAAGGCAGTCTATGGAATGGGAGAAGATATTTGCAAATGACATATCAAATAAAGGGTCAGTATCCAAAATCTATAAAGAACTTATCAAGCTCAACACCAAAAAAATAAATAATCCAGTTAAAAAATGGGCAGAAGACATGAACAGACATTTTTTTCCAAAGAAGATATACAGATGGCCAGTAGACACATGAAAAGATGCTTCAACATCACTCATCATCAGGGAAATACAAATAAAAACCACAATGAGATACTACCTCACACCTTTCATTCAGAATGGCTAAAATTAACAACACAGGAAACAACAGATGTTGGCGAGGACACAGAGGGGAACGCTTTTACAGTGTCAGTGGGAATGGAAACTGGTGCAGCCAGTTTTTTCAACTCTAGAAAACAGTTTGGATGTTCCTCAAAAAGTTAAAAATAGAACCACCCGACAGCCCAGCAATTGCACTACTAGGTATTTACCCAACAGACACAAGAATATAGATTCAAAGGGGCACATGCACCCCAATTTTTTTAGCAGCATTATCAACAATAGCCAAGCTATAGAGAGAGCCCAAATGTCTATTGACTGCTGAATGGATAAAGGAGAAGTGGTGTATATACAATGGAATATTTCTCGGCCATCAAAAAGAATGAAATCTTCCCATGTGCAACAACGTGCATGAAGCTAGAGTGTATTATGCTAAGCGAAATAAGTCAGAGAAAGACAAGTACCAATATGATTTCACACATATGTGGAATTTAAGAAACAAAACAGATGCATATATGGGAAGGAAACAAAAAAGATAAGGAAGCAAATCACAAGAGACTGTTAACTGTAGAAAATAAACTGAGGGTTGATGGAGGGAGGAGGGTGGGCTTAAATGGGTGGTGAGTATTAAGGAGGGCACTTGTTGTGATGAGCACTGGGTGTTAAATGTAAGTGATGAATCATGAAATTCTACATCTGAAACCAATTTTACCATATACGTTAACTAGAATTTTAATAAAAACTTGAAAAACAACAAAGTAGGCATAAACCTGAAGAAAAAAAAAAAGAATGATGGGTCTACAATAGTTGAGTTGATGGAGGCTGAGGGTGGGCTGGCCAGAGAAAGTGGAGCTCCTGTTGGCCTCATATACATGAAGATTTTGTACGTCCTTGCAGACTCTTCTCCACATACCCCACTGTACTGTCCCTTCTACCCCAAAAAAATATTGGAAGGAGTCCAGAGAAAGCATCCTTCAAGGTTCAGGCCTGGATGAGGAGAACAGCAGTGAAAGGGACACAAAACTCCACCTAAACCCCTCTCTCCTGTCTCCCCTACTGAAAAATAGGTATTAATTTACATATTTAAAAAAAAAACAACCTATTGCAGCCCAGGTAAGGGAACAAGGTGGGGGTTGGAGGTGGAACAGGGGGAACAGGGGCAGGAATTTATGCTGTGCCCGGAACAACAACTACTGAAGAGGCAGGAACACTGAGAAGGCCATACCCTCAAGACCAAAGACACAGTGCCTGCCTAAGGCTGAGACCTAATCAAAACTACAGAGAACATTCTCGCTCATTTCCTATCACCAGACTAACCAATATCAAGTGACAAGTAATAATGGATTACTGCTGGAGAATTGAAGGAACATTAGGACAGATCCTGTCTAAGGCACAGCACAAAGGGAAGACTTCATGCTAAGGGTAAGATCGATACTGAGACAATCCCTCTTGAGAATCAACCCCCACTCTAAATAAAAGATATCACTAGAATAATTTGAAGCCTATGGTATACTGTGGGTAACCATACAACAGAAAATCTCAGACTTGACCCAACTCCTAACTATTCATTTAAACCCTCATATGAAAGACATGCCCATTACTAGGAGCAAAAACCACAAAAAGTCTGGCTTTCAACAAAAAATTTATAAGGAGACAAAAGAAGCAGCCAGCTGCCAAGAGACTAACAAAACCAAACTCAACTATGACAAGATGTTAGAAGTGTATGACAAGAAAATTAAGATATGTATGATTGATATGTTAAAGATTCTAATAGTGAAGATGGACAACATGCAAGATCAGATGGATGTTTTCATCAGAGTTGAAGATTATAAGAATTAAATAGAAATGCTAAAAATGGAAAACTCTTTAACAGAGATAATGAATGCTTTTGAAGGCCTTATTAGTATGCTTGACGCAGCTGAGGAAATAATCCCTGAACTCTAAGGTAGGTCAAGAGAGATTACCCAAACTGAAACTGAAACAAATAGAAAAAGAATGAAAAAAAAAAAAAAAATGAAAAGAACAGGCCATCCAAATGCCATGGGACAGTATAATATATGCATAAGAAATGGAAATGCATACGGAAAACTTCAGTAACTCCATCAAACAACTTGACCTAACTGATATTTAAAGAACACTTCATCTAACATACATATGCACATGATATATTCACCAAGATAGACCATCTTTGGGGCCATAGAACAAATGTTAGCAAATTTAAAAGAATAGAAATCTTATAAAGTAAGTTTTCATATCATAAAAAAATTAAACTTGAAATTAATAGTGGGAAGATATTTGGAAAATCACCAAATGTTTAGTAATGACACAACCATTTCCAAGTAGTTCATGGATAAAAGAGGAAGTCTTCAGGTAAATAAATACTTTGAGCTGAATGAAAATGAAAATATAATCTAAAATATCATAATTTGTGGAATGCTTCTAAAAAATTGGAGTGTATTTATAGCATTAAATGATCATATTAGAAAAAGAAAAAGGGGCTCAAATCAGTATCTAGAATAGGGCTTGGCACTTTTTCTTCAAGGTCCAGATAGTAAATATTTTAGGCTTTGCAGGTCACATATGGCCTCTGATATATGTTGTTCTTTTCTGGTCTTGTTTTGTTTTTACAACTTTTTAAAAATGTGAGAACCACTCTCAGTTCACGGGTCATCAAAAAAAGATCATGGGCCAGATTTTGGCCCGTGACCATAGGTTGCCGACCCGTGAATTAAAAAAAGCAAAATTAAGTTCAAAGCAAAAGGAAGGGAGGAAATAATAAAGATAAGGGCATAAGTTAATGAAAGTGAAAACAAAAACAGTACAGAAAATCCTTGAAACCAAAATCTAGAAGAAAAGATAGATAAAATTATTAAATACCTAGCTTAACAGGCCAAGAAAAAAATAACACAAATTAACACCAAGAATGAAAAGTATGGATACCAATACAGATCCCACAGATATTTAAGGAATAATAAAGTAATACAATTTGACAACTTGGATTAAGTGGATCATTTCTGTGAAAGACATAAACTACCGAAATTTATTCAAGAAGAAATAGATAACCGGAACAGTCCTATATCCATTAAAGAAACTGAATTCATAGTTAAAAACCTCCCAATAAGGGAAACTCTAGACCTAGATTGTTTCACCAGAGAATTTACCAAACATGTAAAGAAGAAATAATCTTAATTCTACCCAGTCTCTTCCAGAAAATAAGAGAAGGAAACACTTCCCAACTCATCTTACGAAGCCATCAGTACCCCAATTCCAAAATTGGACAAAGATATTACAAAAAGAAAATTAAAGGTCAAAATCCCTCATCATAGACTCAAAAATTCTCAACAAAATATTTGTAAATCAAATCCAACAATATCTAAAAAGGTTAATACAGCACAATGGAATAGAATCATCCCAGTAGTGCATAGCTAGTTCAACATTTAAAAATCAGTCATTGTAACTTCACTTTATTAACAAGCTAAAGAAGAAAAAAACATTATGATCATCTTAATAGATGCAGAAAAAGTTTTTAGCACTATTACTTAGTAAAAATTCAATAAACCAGGAATAGAAGGAACCTTCCTTAATCTGGTGAACACTGCCTGTGAAAACCTAACACCATACTTAATACTGAAAGACTGAATGCTTTCCCTCTAAAATCAGTAATAATGCAATGATGTGCTTTCTCACCACTCCTATTTGGCATCATACCAGAATCCTATCTGGTTCAGTGAGACAGAAATTCTTTAATGTCTGAATTAGAAAGGAAGAAGTAAAACTGTATTACCAGATGACATGAGTATTTAGAAAATGCCAAGAAATTTACAAAAAAGATTCTGGGTCTAATAAATGAATTTAGCAAGGTTTTAGGATACAAGGTCTATGAACAAAACTCATTGCATTTCTGTGTACTAGCAATGAAAAATTGCAATTTGATTGTTTTAAGTACCATGTAAATTAATACCCCCCCCCAAATACTTTGGTGCAAAATTAACAAAATACATGTAGGATCCATATGCTAAAACTATAAAACACTGATGAAAGAAGTCAAAGACCTAAGTAAAGGGAGACTTACAGGGTTCATAAGATTCAGTGTAGTTAAGATGTTAATTCTCCAGACACATGAAAAGATGCTCAGTCGCCAATCATCAGGGAAATACAAATCAAAATCACAAGTAGCTATCACTTTACACAAGTCAGAATGGTTAATATCAAAAAGAAAAGAAATAACAAGTGTTGGCAAGGACATGGAAAAAAAGGAACTGTTGTGCACTGTTGGTGTGTATGTAAATTGGTGCAGCCACAGTGGAAAACAGCATAGGGATTCCTCAAAAAAATTAAAAACAGACATACCGTACGTGATCCAGGAATTCCACTTCTGGGTATTTACCCAAAGAAAACAAAAACACTAATTCAAAAAGCTATATACAGGGGCACCTGAGTGGCTCAGTTGGTTGAGCGTCCGACTTCAGCTCAGGTCATGATCTCGCGGTCCGTGAGTTCGAGCCCCGCGTCGGGCTCTGTGCTGACAGCTCAGAGCCTGGAGCCTGTTTGGGAATCTGTGTCTCCCTCTCTCTCTGCCCCTCCCCCACTCATGCTCTGTCCCTCTCTCTCTCTCTCTCTCTCTCTGTCAAAAATAAATAAACATTAAAAAAATTTTTTAAAAAAAGATATATATATCCCTATGTTTATTGCAGCATTATTTACAATGCCTAAGATATAGAAACAAACGATGGATAAAGGAGACTTGGTAAATATGTATACAATAGGCTATTACTCAGCTGTGAAAAGAATGACATTTTGCCATTTGCAACAACGGGGATGAACCTAGAGGAATTCTGCAAAGTAAAATAAGTCATGCAGAGAAAGACAAATACCATATGATTTCACCTATATGTGGAATCTAAAAAAAAACAAATTAACAAAAAAAGCAGAAACAGACCCATAAATCCGAAGAACAAACTGGCGGTTGCCAGAGCGGGGGAGAGTGGGAGATACAGATTTCCAGTTATGGAATGAGAAAGCCATGGGGATGAAAGGTACATACAGCACAGGGAATATAGTCAATGGTATTGTAATAGCGTATGGTGACAGATGGTGGCTACACTTGTGGTGAGCATAGCGTAACACATAGAGGTGCCAAATCGCTATATTGTACACCTGAAGCTAATGTAGCATTGTGTTTCAACTGTACTTCAATAAAAAAATAAAATATAAACTATTGGTTTCTCATGAAAAAAGAACAGTCAAAATAACAAGTAGAAGGGAAAAAACACACGTAGAAGACGCACACATCCAGTTTCAAGACTTACCATAGAGCTACAGTAACCAGGAGGTTAGATTATGGTACTGGCAAAAATTTAGACATACAGATTAATGGAGCATAATAGAAAATAAAAAATAGACTCATACAAATACACTTTCTGATTTTTACAAAGATGTAAAAGAAATTCGTGGAGAATGGGTAGCCTTTCTGAACAAATGGTTCTAGGTCATTTGAATATCCATATGCAAAAATATGAATTTCTCTCCATCTCTCACAGCTTATGCAAAAATTGTCCCAAAATGGACTTAAAGGCAGGTAACATATTGGGAAAAATATTTGGAAATTACATTTCTGAAAAAGAATTTATATCTAAAATATGTAAAGAAGTCTTTCATTGAAACTCAGCTGTAAGAAACACCACATCAAGTAAGTGGACAAAAGAGTCAGACATCTCAGTGAAGAAGGTATACAAATGGTAGATAAGCATAGGAAAAGCTCAAAAGCATTATCATTAGTAAAATGCAAATTAAAATCATAATGAGATACTACAATTCCACTAGGATAGCTTATATTTGAAAAAACTTATAATACCAAATCTTATAAGTAATAAGAGGTTTCTCACTATTGAGAAAAAAGTTACTAAAAAAGTTACTGATAAGGAAAGGGGAAGGCTAGAATGAATTCAGGTACTGAATCAGAATTAGAGACATCAGTATTTCTTACACATACAGATAGATACAAAAATATAGATGTATGGATAGATGTCTGTGGATAGATTAGTGTATACATACACAAATGCGCGCGCACACACACACACACACACACACACGTTACCATATTTAATATTTCCTTTGGCAGTGAAAGAGCTGAGAATCAGTGAAACCCTGATAGCAATGAATATACTTAGATCTCAAATCTTGATTTCCAAATATCATTTTCTATTTTAAAAAATCACTTCTTGGAGAAAAGGTTGATTTCAAGACTGAGTCTGGGAAAATACCAGATGAGTCTGGAGCACCTTGTAGTAAAGAGATGCTTTAAAAGGTACAGGAATAAAAAGGATGTGGACATGCCAAAAGGAGCCACCAGGAAAGAATTCCTAATCCTCAAAACTGAAATAATTTTGAGCAACAAGATGAATGATAGTATTGGGTTATAACTCTCAGAACAAGGGGTGTCTGGGTGGCTCAGTTGGTTGAGCATCCAACTTTGGCTCAGGTCGTGATCTCACGGTTCGTGAGTTCTAGCCCGTGTTGGGCTCTGTGCTGACAGCTCGGAGCCTGGAGCCTGCTTTGGATTCTGTGTCTCCCTCTCTCTCTGCGCCTCCCCCACTCATGCTCTGTCTCTCTCTGTCTCTCAAAAATGAATAAAAGTTAAAAAAAATTTTAAAAAATAATTTGCAGAACAAGATGAATGAATATCCATGAGTTAATACTGATATGCATATATAATTGAACAAATGAGAGAAATAGGAAATTCTTCCTTTTGGGTGATTTCCAATTAGTAAATCAGAAGGAATAAAGGAAATATAAAATCACTATTAGCATACCCCAGTAGTAATTGTTGCAGGCAAGAGCCACCAATGGATGCTAAAATTAGTGGGCATTAAGTTTAAGGATGAACAGATTCTTTTCCTGGTCTTTCACAAGGAAATTAGTATCTTCCACAAAATAATTATTAATTACAAGAGGAAAAGTAGTCACTGTACAGTGGAAAAACCTGGCAGGAGTTCAAGTTTGACATTACAAGTAATAAGATCTGTTGACATGCATTCCTCTCTGGTATTCTTGCAAAAAAAAAAAAATGTATAACCTCAATCTATTCATGAGGAAACATCAGACAATTCCAAATAGAAATAATTGCCCAGTATTTTTCAGATTTACCTCAAGGTCCTGAAAGTCAAGGAAAGACTGAGGAACTTTCACATGACAACTAAATGCGATGTGGAATCCTAGGGTGGATCCTGGGACAGAGAAAAAAGGACCTTAGTGGAAACACGGGTGAAATCCAAATAAAGTGTGTAGCTTAGTTAATAATATTATACCAAGATTTATTTCTGATAAATATGCCATGGTAATATAAGGTGTTAATATTAGGGGAAAGTGGGTAAAGGGTATACAAAAATGTGCTTAGTTGGCAACTTTGCTGTGATTCTAAAATTATTTTGAAATAGAAAATTTTTTAAATAGACAGCAACCACTTCCCCCTTTTTGAGAGGCAGCATTTCTTAGAAGTAGACATAGTCACCTCTTTTTGAAGATTAAGACAGGAAAAGTTAAATTCCTATGAAAAGAATTTTGTGTAGTTACCAACTCGAGAAAGTCTTCTGTAGCTATCTCTTCCCCCCTCTCCCCTACCTTTGGCTTGGGCATCCTTTCTGTCTGTGCTTACTCTTGTCATGGTTCTCCTCCCTTTGTATGAGACCTCGTATGCTTATCTTGAATGGGAATTCTCAGTGCCCTGTCCACGAGAGACACCCAATAATATTTCTTGAAATAAACCTAATCTTCTTCCACTGCTACTCCCCTTGGTGAACGGCACCATTCTGGCATAAGCCAGAAACTTGGGAATCATTTGTATTTCATTTCTTCCTCACTCACCCTCACCAAATTCTAGTATTTTCTACCTCATAAGTCTCTCACCAGTCTATCCATTCCTCAACAGCCCTAGTCCAAGTTACCATCTTTTTTACTTGAGATATTACATTACCCTCCCAACTTGAATCTTCACTCTGTTCTTGTGCTCCCACCCCATGCTTTCAGCTTATTTTATACCTTGTAGCCAAAGTAATTTTTTCAGAAATATAAATCTAACTCTTTCTACCCAGTGCTTCCCATTGTTTTTAGGATGTTGCTACACTGCCCTTACTCATCTAACACCTACCTACTCTTCAACTTCACATAGCCCCCACTTTCCTAGCCAGACCCCGGGCCTTCTTTAAGACCCTCAGAATCACCATACTCTCATATAACTCTAAGCCTTCATACATGTCAGTTTTTTTGTCTGGAATCCTCTTTTCCATCTCTCCCAACCCTCCCTTTTCACCCAGTTAATGTCTACTCACCCCTCAGCTCTCAGCTTAATTATCACTTCATCATAGTAGCCCTCCTTCATCTTCCAGACCAAGTTATATTACCTTTTTGTATACTGTCAGAACATCTTATATTTCCATTATGCCATCTCTCACAGCTTGTAATGTTTGCCTTGTGTGATTGTTTGATTAACATCTGTCTCTCTCACTAGAACTGTAACCTCTATGAGGATGGGAGTCATGTTTGATTTTGTTCATACTAGCATCTGGCATGGCATGACACATTTTGGAGTATTTATCAAGTTCAAACTTACCAAATTCAATTGAACATTTATTAATGAATAAAAGAATAAGCTATACTATGGTAGGTGGAGGAACTGGAACTGCAGCTGAGTACATTTGCCTACTGTTAGATTAGCCATGTCTTCTGCGAGCAGAATGTGGGTTAGAAAGAGCAGATACCATATCATGCCCTAGTTTAAGAAACGTGAATCCAAACCCCTTTTGATGGTCAGTCTTCTGTTTCCCTGTTTGATACAAGTCCTGTTGGACTCGAGGATCTCTAAGTACAGGGATAGAGGTGAGGCTGACTACAAGGAAACTTTTTGGAGTGATAGTAATAATCAATATGGATATGTTGATATATATCTTGATTATGGTTACACAACCATGTGCATTCTTCAAAATTCATAGAACTGTATACTTTTGAAAAAGGGTGAATTTTATTCTATGTAAATTATACCCAGCTTAAACTCTTGAGTACTTTGAGGTAGGCATCTGCTCTGTACCCAAGAATATTATCCTTACCTTACTGTGGAAATGCACTCGTGTCATGAAGATATGAAAAAATATTCAGGTCTAGAGTATTCCTAACTACCTAGGTCTTCTCCCTGCCCTCTAGCCCAATTGAACCAAGGAATGAAAAACAGTAATTATTGTAGGCTACTTGATCATATTAGGACAGCTCTGGGGCCATTCTGTTCTCATGATAGGCTGCCTTTACTCATTTCCACCTCATTCTTCCCTGTACCATTCATTTAAGAAACATTTGCAAAGATCTCAAAAGTGTTTCTTTTCTTTCCCCCATCTTTTTCTCTGCTGACATAGCTGCTTACTGGAAATGAATGTGTCAAAGAAGACCTTTCACTATAATGTGCTCCCCTAAGTGACAAGAAGTATCTTTCCCATTGAAAAGAAAATATATTCTGACACAGGAATTCAACTAAGGAAGGCTATGTTTAATGTTGACTTATCAAGGATGAAGCCAAAAAATGCAAAATACATACTTTAATCTAACAAAAAAAACTAAATTGGAGAATTAGTTAGTTTAGAGAAGACTAAAATCAAAATGATTATTTTGCAAAACTAACTTACGAGAGTATCTATCCTAACTTTTGCTACTGCCAGCCCTGAGTCCAGTCACTGTTTTTTTTTTTTTTAAGGTTGTATGCTTATTGAAGAATTCATTTTTAAAATGATGGCCTAATAATGCAGGGCACCTGAGTGACTCAGTCGGTTGAGCATCTCACCCTTGATTTTGGCTCAGGTCATGATCCCAGGGTGTTAGGATCAAGCCCCACATTGAGCTTCACACTGAGTATGGAGCCTGCTTGGGATTCTCTCTCTCTCTCTCTCTCTCTCTGTCTCTCTGTCTCTCTGTCCCTCCCTCTCTTCCTCTCCTTCTCTCATCCCTCTGTCCCCCCCTCCCTCTCTCACCCCTCTGTCCCTCTTTCCCACTCATGCTGTCTCTCTAGCAAATAAATTTTTTTTTAAAGTTTAAAAAAAAATGATTACCTACTGCTGAATACTACCTGTGTCATAGAATTGTTGGCATATTCATTACGGGCTTTGTATACTTCTATTTTTATCTGTTTGGTTGCTTTTCTGCCTATTTAGCATATATCTTGTAAAAATATATGATATACATCGCTTCAGAGTAAAATCAAAGCTAGGAAAGTCAAATATACCAATAGATGTAAATTGTTTGAAATATACAAGATCCTATCGTTAATTCAGTGTTCTTCCTATATATTAATATTGGAAATACAGGTGTTAAATTACCTGCTATGCTCATCTGTTTGCTTCTGGTTTGTAATGATAAGAAAGCTTCTATTTTTGGTTTCTGTGCTCTGTATCTGTATTAGAATGATTCTTGAAAGCAAGTCTGGTCTCTTGTCATGTAATTTTTTTGTTGAAAAGTAGTTTCAGTTCAAGTTGTAATTGAGAAAAAAAAAAATTGTTAGTGCCCAGATGTACAGTACCATGTCACTAACTGGATATCTACTAAATACATGCTCCTGCTGTGTGGTGAGGCCTTGGAGCCCTACCTGTGATCATTGGTGGTGATGGAATCTGAACCAAATATTCTACCTCCGCTTTATAGATAAAGATAATATTTTATACTTATTATTTATATATGGAATTATTCCAGATTTGCTTTTTCAGTTAATGTAAATACTGGGAATAGTCAAACATAGTATTTTAATAGCAATAAGTTACCAGTGGTAAGATGAGTGGTTGGGTTATCTATGACCAAACAAATTACCTTTTTTCTTAGCTTGTCTCTTTTGGTTCATTAGTATTCATTAGGGAATAAAATACAGACTGTTTCAGAGGCCTACCATGTGCCAGTCAGTCTTGTAGAGAATTAATTCACTTTAGTTCTTCTAGCAATGATGTGAAGCAAGTATTGTATCAGTTTTAGAAATGAGGAAATTAAGGCTCAAAATAAATGATCATCACTGATAACTAATGACTCAAAGAGCAGTATTTCAGACCTAGAGCTCATAACTAACTAAAAGGCACAAGAAGACTGAATTTTTTATAGGTGTATAAAGGCCCAATCTCTTAAAAGATTATTAAACAGTTTATTTTCTATTTAAAAATGTTTTGATCATTTTCAACATTTTGTTTTTAAAATTAAGATTGTCCCAAACAACATGATTTTGCCTGGTAAGCTAGTAGGATAAATGGCTCCATAATTACTCAGTTGTGTAGCACAGTTAGTAAATCCAGATTTGATATATCTACAGAATAATCCACGGTGGGAGAATATGGTTTCAAATTGAGCGTTTTGTTCCTAAAACACAATAGAACAATGGAATTCTTCCACTTAACAGTCCTTGTACATGCTTCTTTGAAACACTGAATAACATCATAGAATTATAGAATATTAGAAGTGGAAGAGATCATGAAATATGCAGCCCCGTAGTTTTCCAGCTTGCCCTGTGGTTTGGGGCAATGGGAGGAGCTTGGCAGGTCGTACTCCACCTCCATGAAACACAGCACTTGACTTTTATCTGTCTTAGTAGGCTTCCAAGTTAACTCTTATTTGAAAGAATGGTTTCACATCTTTAAAACATTTTTTCACCATTTCCTAATTTTATAGATGGCAATTTAAGGCCCAGAGAAGCAAATTACCTTTCTAAAGTAATCTCAGTTGCTGGACTAGGATTTTCAATGCAGTAGTCCTTATTCATTCCTTAAATAAATAAATAAATGCATACATACTTACATACATAGATACACACATACATACATACATAATATCTGTTGTGTCCCAGTTACAATGCTTAGAGCTCACAGACTAGTGGAAGAGACAGATGGATGAGTAAATAATTGACAGATGAGTACGACAAAAGGAAGTTTATAAGTGTCATATGAAGAAGTCAAGAGAAGCATCCCATGAGTAATTACATTTGAACTAAACCTTAAAGGTGGAGATGATTTTGCCAGGTTGTAAAAGGGAGGATAACTGTTCCCAACAGAGGCAACAGAGGGTACAAGCCATGGAGATGTGAAAGCATGACACAGGCATCCCATGTGTCAGGATAAAATTTAGGGCAATAGAGTGGGAGTTAGGGGAAAGATTATCACTGCAGTTGGGAAAGGGCCAGATCAAGAGGGGCTCTGCACAGCAAGTTCAGGAGCAACGTTTTTATCCTGTGGGAAATAGAGTGCCACTGAAGACTTTTAATTAATTAAGAAGAGTTATTGATAATGTACATATTTCAGAAAAGTTATTCTGGTGGCAGTGTCTTAATTTTAGAGGGAAAAAAATACAAATTACACATTGCCCTTTAGCCATTTGAGTCCCTTCCACTTGCTGGCTTCCCTGGTACATGCCCCCAGCCTCTTGCCCAAAGGCAACAAGTGTCTATTATATGTTGTGTTAAAGGTGTTTTGTCCTTGAGAGTATCTGTCTGCAACAACACAGCATAGATCAGATCTGGAGGACCTGTTAAAACTGAGTGTTTGACTCTCTGTGAAATCCCTTTTCGTGTTTTGCTTCACTTGAAATGACATTATGACTTACTGTGAGACAGGATAATTTGTAGTTTCTTTTGTCATCATCTTCTTTGGATGTCACAGACCATGGAGTGCTCTGCATTGGTTCTAAGGAACTGAGAATGGGAAGGACACATGATTTTTATATTATTATTTCTCTTGAGTGTTCTTGCTTGTGATAGATTTTGGCTCCGGGCGTAAAGAGGTATGGAGAAGCAGCCTGTTGGGAGAGTATTTTATGTTTCACTTGGCTTTTTTGTGACTAAATACAGTATTAAATGATTTGTATGATACTTGCATGATATTAAATTGAAAGAGCTATTGTTTTATCAAGAGATGCTTTAGCATATACTATGAAGGCTAGACATTAAATACCAAGGTTTCTATGTGTAAAGAAGAGTCAACCCAGATTTTTTAGCTTGAATGATTTTAGTTAGTAACCTTAGCAATGGCTCTTAAGAAACATAAGGCTTTCTTTTATCATTAGAAGCCCCAAACAGTTTGTCTTTGCGGGCCATTTTTCTTGGCATTATACTCTGGAGTCGGCCAACATTTTAGGTAAGCTTTCGTCTTACCATCCTCTGTCTCCAAGCCTGTGTTTATCTCTTTGACCACCTATGTTTTAAAATAAAAATCTGTGTTTCACCCAGTGCTAAGCCAGAGTCCTTTGTCTTTCTCTAATAAAACACAGAAGTGGAGCAGAAACTTTTCTTTGGTGTGAATTCCTAGGGACAATTCATATCCTAAAAGCTCCCAGAGTTGACTTGCCCTATTTCTGTCTCAGATTCCTTTGTTCCCTGGCCCTTTAAACTTCTCAGCAACTTTTTGGGAATTTCTAAATGCTGTTTTTATTTTTTATTATTATTTTTTAATGTTTATTTATTTTGACAGAGACAGAGAGAGACACAGCATGAGTGGGGGGAGGGGGAGAGAGCAAGAGGGAGACTTAGACTCCAAAGGGGGACCCAGGATCTGAGCTGTCAGCACAGAGCCCGACTTGGGGCTCAAACTCACGAACTGTGAGATCGTGACTTGAGCCGAAGTCAGTCACTCAACCAACTGAAGACACCCAGGCACCCCCTAAATGTTTTGATACTATCAAAAATAAAGAGATGCCTTTTTTTTATCAGAGTTACAGAGAAAGAATGGGTAAAATAACAAGCAAAAACCAATTACATAGCTTCAGGAAATCTCACCAAAAATTACCCATGACAGTAATGAAGCTGCAAATGGGAACAGGCCCAAAGTACATGTCATGTTGATTCTCTTGAAAGTCACATGGTGGCCTCTATACTTTTATTCCCTAAAAATAGTGTTTCCATGAGGTTGTGTAATGCTTTACTTCTCCTTTAAAAACTGACCTCCCCCCTCCCCCAAAAAAAGGCAGGGAAAAGCATTACTTTAGTTATTAAGGTTTGATTTTAGGTACTTAAAGGACAACGTTTCGGAAGAAATCCCATATTGTGTCTAATAGACCCCAGAAGGAAGAATGAACACTTATTAATCACCTAAAATGTACAATGCCAAACATTTTGCACAAATTTTCTCTGTTCCTTGCAACAATCTCATGCGATTTTATCTCTAATATTGGTAAGGAGGTACATCCAAGGAGATCTCCTTTCATCCTGGGCATTGTGGTGAAATGAGCACATAGTCATAACAAGGCTAAAGACCAAATTTGTATGACATGCATGGAAGAGATGAAGAGAAACATAGATGATGAGCAGTAGAAATCTGGAGCATATTGGAAAGTGGATGAGGCTTTCTTTTGTAGAAAGAGCAGAGCAAGAAAATAGAATTATCAAAAAGAGGATTGCCATTTATTGTATAGCTTCTAGGTGCCAGTGCTAGGTGAAGTACTCGACACCTATAATAATTTAAGCCTCACAACAATCATGTAGGGCAAGTACAATTATGCAAAATATTGTACATGTACGTTTTTCTGAGAGATGGTCAGTATCTTTAAAGAAGTTCATGACCCCTGAAAAGTTAAGAATTTCTATATCATGCCACCTTAAGATAAGAGGAACAAGTCAAGGAAATTGGAGCTGTGTGAACCTTGTTTTATATTCCTTTTTAAAACTTTCCTCCAGGTAATAGTAGTAAGTTAAACCAGGAAAAAAAAAATATCTTTCACAATCCTTTAGGGCTGGGAAACCTAATTTATTTTATTAGAGAAGTAGTATAGTATACTCAGGAAGAGAATAGGTTCTGAAGTCAAATTGCTTCAACTTAAACCCAAACTTGACCACGTATTTGTTCTCCTGCCTCAGAGAATACACCTAATTGCTTCATCTCAATTTCTTCATTGTAAAACTAGAATAGTAACAGCACCTACCTCATGGTAAATGTGAGCAGTAAATGAGGAAATATGCATAAAGTGCTTAACACAGTGGTTCTCTCCAGGGGTGATTTTTACCTCCCAGAGAACATTTGACAATATTTAAAGACATTTTTGGTTGTCACAATTTGGGGGAGGGGTGCTACTGGCATCTAGTGGATAGAAGCCCGGGATGCTGCTAAACATCCTGGGCTAAACTGCCCCCCCCCCCGCCCCCCACCAACAAAAAAGTATCCAACTCAAAATGTCAGTAGTGCTAAGACTGAGAAACCCTACTTCAGCACCGCGATGGGCATATACAGCAGTAAATATTGGCAATTACTGCATGTTAATGTCTAAGGAAAATGGAAGAACAAGCAAAATTATGATTCACTTACCTTTTCTGAACAAAGTAAAAAAATTAAATACCAGATAATAAACTACTTAATGTAATTGATGGAACTTCATTGTCATATGGAAAAGCCCATTTAATGAATGTGATTTTTTCATAGTATAACTGATTATGAACCCATGTCTGAGGCTATTATATGTGCTTTATAAAAAGTTTTATAGCTTAATCCTGTTTGGTATTGTTGTAACTATTATGTTTTCTTAGAACATTTCATGATCATATATAAAAGGCAGTTGGTTAAGAGTGTGGTCTTTGGAATTATTCTTAATTGGGTTCAAATCCTAGTTCTGTCACTACCAACCATGCGACTCAATAGACACATCATATAACTTCTCTGAACCTCAGTTTCTTTAATGGTAAAACTGTGATATTCAGGCCCACCTGCTTCATAGAGTTATATTGATTAGATGAGATAAGGCATGTAAAGTACCTAGCATAGTACCCTGCACATAATAAACACTCAGTAAATGATAGCTGTTTATATTATCTTCATTATCGTTTCATCATCCCTGTTCCTGGAACTCCAGTACCCCACAGGTGGTGAGGTGAAAGCCAGAGAGGGGCCAACTAGCAGGCTGTTAGCAAAGTAAACTTAACTGTGGATTCTGCAGTTAGCATGTATGAGTCTTCTCACTTGTTATGCTACCTTTACCAATTTCATAAAATCATTTCAACTTCCTCTACGAGCTTTCTTTCCTAGTTTGGTATCTACCAACATCCACTCTCAGCCTCCCTGACCCCTTTTGGTGATATTCTGGACCTTTTCCACTATTCCTATTTATTGTCTGAGTTATGCTTATTTTTCACGAGTGTCCCATTATGAGATTTTCCAAAATCCCTTTTTACACCAATAAGGGAATCTGAGAGGGAAGACTGTTCCTATCCATGTCGCCTCACTATGGAACTGTTAATTTTATTCTCTTAATTTACTGTGTTTTCAGCCTTCTTCTAAGTTATATCATAGTCTCCTTCGAAGTTCCTAGCTTAGTTTGTTCAAAGACAAAGAGAGTGTGATATTTTATGCGAAGTAATGTGTAGTTTGGTTAACTGTGACTGCTGTGACTGCTTTCTATTTCTAGATGCTTATTTATGGCAATTTCTTCTTTTATTATATTTGGGATGTAGAAGGTATAATCTGCAAACATGGTTTAAGATTTGAGTTAGTTTGCATCTATCTCTATTAATGTGTTCCATAAACGAGGCATTAATATCCCTTTATTGTGTTATTGTTAAAATAATTATCTTAAATGTAAAGACTCTGCCTTAATTTTGAAGAAAGATCATTCTTCCACCTAAGATTAAAATTGTGAGAGAAACCTGCAAAGAAAAGGGAGTTCCATTTTTAAATAACAGATCTCAGTAGGCTCTTGATTTGCAACTTGTTCCTCTTCATCCTCTGCGTCAGTTGAACGTGTCACATGAGCACCAGTGAGCAGATGTGGGGGGGACACAAGCGGGATGTGGAAGCAGGAACCAGCAGCGTTGGCAAACTGGCAAATGCTTCTGTTTTGCTAAGACCTGCTTTTTTGTATTCAGGCTGTCCGAACCATCTGCTTTTATATCCTCTTTACCTACTGTCAGCCATTTTGGAGTTTTTAAAAAAGCTTTAAAAATGATTGGGAATTTTTCACAGTAAGCCAGGAATCCTTACCGCTGTTTAAAAACCTTGTGCTTTTAGCATATTGCCATTTAATGCTCCAGAGAATGGTTACTTTTTAATTTGGGTGCCGTGTGTTATATGTTACATAGTGAAAATGTCTTTCTTCCTTTCACTCACTCTCAGACATCAAAATTTAAATTTAAATAGATACCTGGCCATGGTGTATACATTAACAACAGATGCATAGTAATTGAATGTAAATGATGGTTTACTTATCCCTTCTTATTGAAAAAAAAAAAGAAAGAAAAGCATTGCACAATTTAATGAAAATTCCTAATTCTTTGTAAGCATAGTTATTTTCTAGATATGCAACTGACGTTCTCAATAAAAATAGTAATTATAAAATACCGTTTGTGCACCAAGTACTGTGCTAGGCATTGTGTCCAAATTATTGCTAATCCTCTCTACAACCTTACAAGGTAGGTATTATCTTCATTTCATGGATGAAGAAATTGATTCTTAGAGAAGTGGAGAAAATTGTTCAGGTCACACTTGAGACTAGGGATCTGAACTCCAGTTTTTCTGGCTCTTCTCCACTGCTTTTCCAAAATGTTGCAGTAAGGAGATGATTCGCTAGTGATAGAAGGTTTCCGGATAAGGAGTCAGGGATGGCACATTTTATTTAGTTGCAGGTAAGCACACTTCATTTGGTTTGTGAGGTTCCTCTCTCTAGGCTTTGGTCATATATAGGCATTTTATTTTCTTCTCTAGTCATTTAGAAATACTGTTGGCATTTGGTCCTCTGCTTCTGCTTTTTCCAAGTTAAGAATGCTTTCACTTGAAAAGAACAATTGTGGCCTGTTTCTAATAATTTACAGTAGCTGGTTTGTTTTTTCCTCAAACTTTTGTCTGTCAACATTAAGACCTCTAGTAGCCTTTCAAGATTATAGTCAGAATTAAATGGTTATGTTGTTACATGTTTTTGGACCTTTGTCACTACCCAAAAATGTGGTCTATACAAAACAGACTCCAAAGATTCAGTGGCTCGAATGATTTAAAAGCACAATGTTAATAGATAGAATCTATTTTCACTTTTTTTTTTTTTTTTTTTTATAGCACAGCTCACTTATACACTATAAATTCAATAGTATGAAAGTCTTAGGTCTCTTCCTTAACACTTAAGAGGGAAGGTCAAGTTGTGGGTTTTTTTTTTTTAAATCAGGGTCTTGGTAGGACTTGAAAATTTCTTAAGTATTTAAATTCAGGAGTCGCCTTAGAAAAAATAAGAGGAAGTTTGACTTTCTATGATTGATGATAAAATTTATAGAACTTACTTTTAAGTGCCACAAACTGAAAATACATTGAATATCCATGAGTGAAAGATTATGAACTAGTTACTAAGGAAAAATAGAAATATCTGGACTACATCTCCAACCTTTTGGGTTAATGGTCATAGTTGGAGGGTAGGTCATTGGAATTATAATCAGAAACTTACTGTTACTGGACCCAAATGAGCCTTTGAGCTGATATGTTGTATTATTATATAATTAACATAGGCAGGAGTAATCTCTTTTGAGACCTACCTTAGACCTTCCTCTTATTCAAAGAAATGGAGCCAAATTGTCATAATTTGGCCATGTTGGCATTTCTTTTCAATTCCCAACTCTTCTGCTTTTCTTCAGTAATACAGTAGAGGCAGAGAGGGATTTCTTTTCCACATTCAGTACTTTTAGAGCTATGGATTTAGAGTTATTTTGGAACATATTTAAAAAAAAATTTTTTTTTAATGTTTATTTTTGAGAGATAGGGAGAGAGAGAGAGCGTGAACAGGGGAAGGGCAGAGAAGGAGAGAGACACAGAATCTGAAGCAAGTTCCAGGCTCTGAGCTGTCAGCACAGAGCTCTATGTGGGGCTCGACATGGGGCTCGAACTCAAGAACTGCGAGCTCATGACCTGAGCTGAAACCAAGAGTTGGACGCTTAATCGACTGAGCCACCCAGGCGCCCCATATTTTGGTACATATTTAATTAAAATCTTATATAAACAGATAAGCCTCCCCCGAGAAACTGGGTGTATGAGGATGGAGGGAGAACAGTCAGTTGAAGGATGTGGAGAACAGAAATTTCTAACTGAAAATAAAGAATTAGGAAAATGAAAAACTAAAGAGTAGTGTATAAATAAAAGCTGGAATATCAAAGAGAGGGAACGCATGGTATTAGAGACAACAAAGGGTCCAAGAAGGGTACCCAAGAAGGGTAAAGCCTTGACCTGTCTGGCTGTGGTCCATCATACTTACTGTAGTTGGACAAATCTTAAACACCACTTTCATCAGAGGCCTCCTCCCACTCAAAAGACTCTTTGCCCACATCAAGCCATCACTCCTTGGCTTCTAAGGTCCTCCATCATCTAGCCCCATCTACTAGCCAATTTTAGCTCCAATAGCTCCACTCTGTCAGGCTGACTCTCACCATCTTTATCTTAAATTGTTTTGTTCTCTTTTTCCTTCTTCCCCACCCCTCCCCCTCCCCCACCCCATCACCATTCTTCAGTGTTCTTGCCTCCCCCCACCCCGTTCTTCAATGTTCTATTCAAGTATCATTCTTGCAGTTCTTAATACCTGGGTCTTATTCATTAAAACTTAAATAATGATAATGACAATGTTAACAGTCATTTATTGTTTGTTATCTGCCAGGCGCTGTGATGATAAGCTTTTACATGCAATACATCTTATAAACCTCAAACTAATCTTATGATGAACTAGGGTTCTTAACCCTAGTTCTACCATGAAATAACTTGGCTAAGAATACAGTGGTAGGAAGTTACATGTACAAGATTTGACCTTTAGGTCTGATTAACTCTAAATCTATTAAATGATGAACTGTAATTCCCAATCTTGCTTCTTTGTTTTGTGCTTTATGTTTAAAATCTTGAAGACAGAGTCAATGTCCTGTATATATCTTATATTTGTCAATACAATTAAGACAGTGCTAGATCATCAACTGTTTTCTTATTGATTGATTGACTGTGGATTAGATAAGGTGAGATCGTCCAATTTCATTGCAACAAAAGCAGAGAAATTTTATTCTGATCCTAGTTATTTTTCTGAAGTAAATGTTGTTAATGAGAGCAGTGTTTTATTTAGGAGATAGTGGACTGAAACCAGACAATGTTCAGTTTTTAAGGATTGTAAATCAGAAAAGGATTTTTCTAGTAGCTGTAACAATGTTATTTGGGGCTGAATCAGTGCCACTCTTGTATTCTTTCATTCATTAATCAAATATTTATAATTACTGTGATATTGTGATTTATAATAAGAAATATATGTTTGGTCTTTGTCCCCTTTTCAGGCACAGAGCTCCTCAAACCGTTGGAATTTCCTAAGTGATAAGAGCCAGTAAAGGTGTCTCGATATTCTTAACAAACCCCTTTTACCAACATGTGAGTTTATGTTAAAGAGGTGACTTTAGAAAAGCATCTAAGGATGGGGGCTGCTTGCCAGGGGGACTCAACCATGTGATTAGAGCGTTGGTACTTTCAGTCCCACTCCCAGGACTCTGGGAAAAGGAGAAAGGGTGGAGTTTGAGTTCAGTCACCAAGGGCCGGTGACTTAATCAGCCATGCCTAGGTAAGGAAACCTCCGTAAAAAGCCAAAGGGATGTGGTTCAGAAAGCTTCTGAGTTGGTGAACATAGAGATTTGAGGATAGTGGCTCAGAGAACATGGAAACTCCACACCCCTTCCCACGTACCTTGCCCCAAGCATCTCTTCCATCTGGATGTTCTTGAGGTACATCCTTTTATAATAAACCAATAAGCAAGTAAAATGTTTCTCTGAGTTCTATGGGCTACTCTAGCAAATTAATCAAACCCGAAGAGGGGGTCATTAGAACCTTCAATCTGTAGCTACCCAGTCAGAAGCACAGATGACAATCTGGACTTTCAGTTGGTATCTGAGTTAGGGGCAGTTTTGTGGGACTGAGTCCTTAACCTGTGAGATCTGATACTATTTGAAGGTAGATAGTGTCAGAATGGAGTTAAATTTTGGAGACATCCAATCAGTTCCCACTGAGAATTGGAGAACTGCTTGGTGTTGGAAAAAAACACACTGGAATTACAAATACAGTTAACCCTTGAACAACAGGGGTATTAAGGGTGCCAACCCCTTTACACTGTCAAAAACTCAAGTTTAACTTTCAAGTCCCCCATAATTTTACTGCTAATAACCTACTTTTGACCAGAAGCCTTACCGGTAACATAAACAGTAGATTCACACATATTTTGAATTTTATATGTATTGTAAGTAAATCTAGAGAAAAGAAAATATTCTTAAGAAAATCGTAATTAGAGAAAATATATTTATAGTACCATACTGTAAAAAATCCGCTTGTAAGTGGACCTGTGCAGTTCAAACCCTTGTGGTTGGAGGGTCAACTGTATGTGTAATTGCCTACTACGTGCTAAACATCAGAACACAATATGACTAGGGACAGATAGCCCTGCCCTCACAGGCTGGCGGAGGACACAGACAAAGCTGACAGGCAATCATTGTTCGGTATGATGAGGCCCATGACTGATATGCCCAAGAACAGTGGGAACATAAAGGAAGTCACCTAATGTCATCTTGGACAAGTCCTGGAAGGATTTCTGGGCAATACTCAGGGCTTCTTTTAGCATCATTCAGTTCTGTATATGACATAAACAGGTAAGTAAAATACAACTGGTTACATATTGGTGCAAAGAGATGCCAGAAAAGTCCAGCTTCATGTTTCCCACTTTCCCACTCAAGATTGCAAAACAAGACCAAGAAATGTAAATATCAATACACTTCAGATTGTTTGCCAAATCAAGGAGGTTGATGTCAAAGTAAATGCTGCATGCTTCTAAGAAGGTGATAGTAAAATAAATGAATTCCCTTCCCCTCTCCATCGGCACCAAGAACTACCCACTAGTTCTACTCTGTCATATCGGTGCCAGAGGTAAGTCAGGATTATCTTACATACGTTGAAATAGCACTCGATAGAAAGTTGAATTTGGATTTACCAGAATAAATGTCCATGAATACATATTTTTCCTAATAGCTAGGAAGCAGTGTTGTCAAATAGTGAGACCTGTGAATAAGAGGTCATTTTACTGTGTAATCTTGAGCTGTCTCCTGACACTATTTGATTTTCCCCATGTAAAAAAATGGGGTTCATGATACCTGTCCTTTGAATGCACGTTCTTAATGATCCAAGAGAGACAATACAATGAATGAGCCTTCTCTTGGCCAAAAAGAAGATAATCCAAGTAATTAAATATTTAAAATAAATTCTGTTAATGAGATAAGGGAAGCAGATGAGGGCCATAGAGAAAGTAGTTGTTTTGTCACCTATTTTTCTTGGTTGCTAATTGAGAATTTTACCATTTTAAATCAGCTACAGTATGGAGAAAGGTCATGATTTCAAAACAGGAGTATTTACTATGAAAAAGGAGCGAAAGATAAATTGGGAAATATACTAGGATTCTCTGCATGTATAGATACATGGTTTGCAGAATATCATCACGATGGTAATAATTCCCCTTTAAAAAAAATCTGTGAAGGTGAAAAAAAATTATTTCATTGAACTCTTCAAAAACGGTATACCTCCCACATATTCCTGATTGTTTATCATCATAATCAAGCTAATTTCCAAAGCAAGGTGGGGGAAGTAGATCTGAATGGAGTGCTACAGAATACAGAATTTTTATTCATTTGTACAGTAGACTTTATCTCAAAGTAAATATGAAAAGGAACAAAGTTGTTTGTGCTTTGGAAATTGAAGCATTGTTCATCATGCATAATTGAACAAAGTTGAAATTTGTAGGTATGAAACCAAAAAAAGCCACAGCTATGATAGCTATTACAGGAAATGGAGGAAATTAATAATAAAAGACAGTACACTACCTCATAAATACATGTTCATCATGAGAGTGGAGGATGAGAGCATTAAGCAAATACCCTGATTAATTTAACAATTTAATCCTAGAATTGGAGTACAGATATTTCAGGATTCATTTGTTCATAGATAAGACAGAAAGACAAAATAAACAGCTTACTTTGATAAAGTAAGGCTTTTAGTTAGTGCTTGTGGATATGTGAAGATAATACTGTTTTAAAAGAAAAGTTATAACTAAGCAAGACATCTTTGATATGAACATTTATTAAATAAATAAATAACCAAGTTTTGTGTCTTAAAATTACAAAATATGTCAAGGAATAGATTTGGGGCATTTTTGCCTTACATCCTATGATCTTGCTTTTTATAATTTATTCTAACAATGATCTTGCTTTTTATAATTTATTCTAAGTAACTGCTAGGAGCTATGATTTTTAAAAGACTGCATGATACTAGGAAAATAAATTAGGGGGAAGAAAGTACTTTAGGTCTCACTGTTCACTGAGTAAAGTTTAAATTAACCCTGATTAGAACACCTTTGAATACTTTTTTGATGCATAAAATGATTTATCAAAACATGTGTTTCAGTAAATTTTGGAAGATTTTTAGGAAGTGCAGGTAGTGTAAGAGTAGTTTACTAGAAAGGCTTTTTATTTTATATCGTGTCGGCATATGTGAATCACTTTGCCTTTTTCTCTACCAGCTATTTGGTAAAAGTCCACAATTTGCCAAAATGGTTAATAGGACACAAATATAGACATTTCATGTGGTGTACCATGTAAATGTAAACCTTTGTAGTTACATGTTTCTGTAGCAAGAGAATTGTTTTAAAAGGCATGTAATTTATTAGCTATCGGTAGCTTCTTTATTGCCTTGCCGCGCTGCAGTAATAAATAAAAGAAAGTGAACTGATTTTACAAATGGCACACAAGGTGCACATTTTGTGGAAAAAAAGTCTTTTTTTAAAGAATTGGCATTAAATCCTTTTTTTGTGATGACAAAGAGGCTAAGAGTGCAAACTGTATTTTCTGTTTATCGAAAACAGTCTTTTTTTCTCGGGGGCATTTTTTCCTATGATCATCAAGGGATTTCAAAAGCAATAAAGTGTGGAATCATTGTTCGACTTGAACAGTATTAAAACTTAGGTTTTAATTTCAGTGAAGTAATAAGATTTGAACCTGTCTCACATTACAGCACTGTAAGGCATTTAGCAATTGTATTTTAAAAGAGGTTTTTAAGATGCAGCTCACTTGTAAGCTAACTGTCTGTCAGTAATTAATAGTTTTTCTTCAGCATAGGCTGTTGTGATCAGACCAAGAAATATCTGTGTTTTTAGGAACACATTATGATAATTGTGAGTGCTTATTCCTAATTAGTCTAAATGTCTAAAATTTTCAGCTTGCTTCTCTGGCTGCTTAATAGAAAAAAAGAGTAGCATGTAAAACTACAGTGTGTCTTTGGGCTTTTAAAAATATGAATGTACATGCACATGTATATTTCAGTAAGCTTAACACCTAGCAAGATTGTATGTCAGTTGACTCATTCATTAACCAAGTGTTTCATCCTGCAGTATCATTTCCTGCTTTTCAGATATCACATCATTTGTATATGTAAAAACTGTTGGCAGATACGGTACTATATGTACAGCTAAACCCAGACTGGCAATCTGTGTTCTTCAATACCCAACGTTGAACCTATCTTTACTTTTTCAAAAAAAGCTTTAAAATATGAGCGTTTCCATTAGACTGGGGTGGCAACATACTTGCTGATGAAAGATTGTATTTACCATTTTGAATTGCTATTGAAAATAATTGCCTCTACAAAAGGAAACATCTGTATGATAGCACATGGTTAAAGCTGCCATCAATTTTTAACATTTGAGGGTTGAGCTATGACCTTTTATGATGACTGTGAACAGTAACTGCCTCCATTAGCCATAAGTTTTGTTTCTTTATTTTAGTAGATGGCCCAGACTGTAAATATTAGAGAATCTAAAATAAATCAACATATTATCCTAAGGATACAAAATGTAAGAGCTATTTGTGGTTGGGAACCTTTGACAGATAGTGTGGATGAAGCAGATGATTGCCTGCCTAGCGTATCTGGTCTCCATTGCTATGCCTGCAGGCAGTTTAGTGCTATGGTTGTATATTGATGTCAGGGTTAGTACTGAGTGGCTAGCAGTGACAGATGTCTATAATTACAGGCAATGCTTCCAGTATTTCTGAAAAGCCAGCCTATGTTGAACAATTATCTTATTTCTGCCTTGCCAAAGAGCATGTTCCAATTGCTAGTATTAGCAATGGTGAATATAGTGCTTCATCTGCTGCCTTGGGACAAATGTGGGAAAAGCACTTGGTTATAAAACATAAATGCAAAATATTTTCTCAACATTTTGAATTAGTTAAGTTCAGTGTTTTCCTAATTTTTATCTCCCCATAATGTCTCTGTTGAAGGAATCTTGAAATATAAAACACATTTGGCATACTTATTGAGATTTTGTTTTCCCCTAGGCCTGCATGGCTCCCCAGCGCCACTATCCTTTGCTTTACTGAATAGATGTGTTTAAGCAAAGTTAGCTTTGAAACAACTTTCTTCAGTGTGAATTACATTTTCTGATCAACTTCCGTTACAAAATTGGAAATGCGTTTCTGTGGACAATCTCTCCCACACCATTTGATGAGGAAAATTGAAAAACGATAGACAATGCTGAAATGTGCAGAACACCTTAGTACACTAGTGTCTTTACATTTGCTGAGAATTGCAATTCTCAACTTTTATTTTAACCCTTTCTTTTCAGCCTTCAACCACTTACCGTCCTTTCCTGTCTCTAAGTGTTCCCGACCACTTCTTTCCACACTCCCTTTTGGCCCGCTTTCCTGAGTCATTAGAAATCTTTTCTTGCTTGATGGTCTGGGTTCTCAACTGTACTTTTTTTTCTGACCATTTGCATGTGTGAGACATGGGCTGTAATACCACACTCCCCAGCAGGTGTAGCTGCCTTAATACTTTCCAACCCTACCATTCTTAAAATTGCTGAAGTTCTAGGCACTGGGTATTAAAACATTGTCCATGCTATAGGTTACAAATTCTGTATTTTTAGGTAATGTAGAATGAGAAATGCCTAGGAAATACTATTTGAGAATGTGTTTTATCTTCAACCTTTCTCTAACCTGTGTTGGGTTTCTACTTCTGTGCTTAACCACTTTGTGGAGTTATTCATTACATTTTCTCATCTAGTCTTCTCAGCAATGTCCTATTTAGTAGGTATAATTATCTTCATTTTACAGAATATGAAAGAGACTTCAGGAAGGTTAAAAACTTGTTCAGTGAGATACCCTGGCTTTGACCAAATCATCCTACTCTAAACCCAAGTTTGCTTTCCACTGTATCACATTGCCTATGTATGTGTCTAGAGGCAGGCATCCAGGCATGATCAGTTTTAAGTGTAATGATGATTGACAAAACAAACATCACAAATTCCATCCCCATCTTTGCTGTTTTATTTCCCAAGGGAAAAAACTCATCTCTGCAACCACAGATTAGACCTTTGGTACTGGATAGCCATCAGTCACAAGAGAACTAAGCAAGTTCTAGATCCTAGATACTTGATATAATCCATCCTATTATATAAGAAGCAATTCACCCCATAGTCTAGTGTCAGAGACCAATATGATATTCATATATGAAAGCAGCCCCTTTCAGTTCTTACTGAGCCTGCCACACAAAGACTCTTGATAATTTAAAACTCTAACGATGGTGTTCTGGAACCTTTTCTCTCTGTGCATCAATTTATCAAGCAAAACTTGGAGAATTGGATGGACTCACTGATCTGAATTGGGAAAACTCTGATAATTTATTGGCCCCAGGGGTGTAAATCATCTCTACTTATCCAGTGAGTTGAGAATTTAGCCCAGAAATAGGAAACAAGAACTTGGGATGACTCAGAAAAGGAAGATGAGGGATTTGAAATCCAGAACTGAGGTGAACTCTGTTGCCACAGAGCATTCTGTTTTCCTCCTGTCTCCTTTCCCTCTGCTTTTCCTGTTCCTCCTCCCAGAAGATAGAAGATAGAAGTGTAGGAGTTAAGCTGCCTTCCATTAGGGCTCTCTCCCCTCTGATCACTCTGTAACCGTTACTAAGGCTACACACATACCAACTTGGAACGTGTATCTACTTTGCAGCATCTAATCCAGATAAAGCACAAAGAAAAGGGACTGTCCTCTTGTTGCATGCCTCATAGTCTTAATGTCAGACTAATATTTGTCTATATATTATTTAATAATAGTGAGCATTTACTGACCACCTGTTCTTTTTAAAAAATTTTTTCAATGTTTCTTTATTTGAGAGAGAGAGAGAGGGAGAGAGAGAGAGAGAGAGAGAGAGAGAGAGAGAGAGAGAGAGAGACAAAGCTTGAGCAGGGGACTGGCAGTGAGAGGGAGACACAGAATCCGAAGCAGGCTCCAGGCTCTGAGCTGTCAGCACAGAGCCCAAAGCGGGGCTCAAACCCACAAGCAGAGCAGGAAGATCATGACTCGAGCCAAAGTTGGACACTTATGAGCCACCCAGGGACCCCTCCTGACCACCTGTTCTAAGGGCTAATAGCTAGTGTTTATTTGGTGCTTACTATATGCTAAAAACTTTCCAAGTGTTTCTGACATTGTGCTGGCAGTGCTATATATATATCATATAGCATGATATGACAATAATAATAACAGTTAACACTCATGGAAATTTTATTCTGTGCCAGGACTGTTCAAAGTACTTTGCATGAATTAACTACTCAAATCCTCTAAAAATTTTCATAAATTAGACCTACTATCATCCTCATTTTATATTTGAGAAAATGGAAATTTGGAGGGTAAGGAATTTGATCAAAATCACCTAGTAAATGGCCAGCCCAATGGCTAACCTTGGGCTTCAGACTAGGTCCTAATCATTTCACTAGACTGCCTCTTAATTCATATTATTCGTTGTGTTATTATTTTTTCCACTTTACAGCTGAAGAAGCTGAGACTCTGAGAGGCTAAATAATTTAACTAGGATTATTGGGTTAATTCATTAAATGAAAATATTTATTGAATACCTGTTATCTCCCAGGTACTGTGCTAGGCTAGCAAGTAGCAGAACCTCACCCAGAACCCTGTGTGTATTACACTGCACAAATATTCTGTTTCCTCCAAGGTGACGTCACTGAAAATACGTACACAGTTAACTTGCCCATTTTCTGTCATCTTACTGAGAAAAAGATATACTTCCTGGGCAACTGCCAATTGTCTTGGTCCACCGGTTGAGGTGTTGCATATGTTTTAGCTGATGGTCAACATGGAGAAGTGTTCAATAGGAAAACTAAAATGGGAGCAGGACTTATGCTATTGCCCTGGGCATTGCCTGCCCAGAGAAACCAGAAATTAGAGTTTGAAGGCATTAACAGGCCACCAGAAGGTGAACTCTGATTGCTTGCATTTGGGGTAGGTTCAAGTTTTCACTAACGAGGCTAGTATGAGGGACAGAAATTGAAAGGCAAAAAAGATTGTAGGAACATTTTTGAGTAAAATTTGAGAATATAATGAAAAGTGAAAATAGCTGATTTGACAGAGCAATAAAAATATACATATGACACCCCCTTTTTCATTCCATGGGCCATTATTCCTCCACTCTTTATGTCAGGTCACTCTTCCCAGAGAGTTGAGTATCTCTTAGGAGGAAGGTACAGAAGTTGTTTTGGATGCAGAAAGTGGGACAGGTTTCAGAGAGGCAGTGTGGAGGCAGAAATGAAATATGAATAGGTAACACGTGTGAATGAAAATAAAGATGTTAGAAGTGGAGATGAGGACCTGGTAAAGTCTTACTTAATACCTACTATAACTATAATAAGTTGTGTTTTTAGAGGATTTGGGGGAGAGTGTGTGTAAGAACTAGATTAAGTGGTAGAAGACTGTATGATTTACGTACCCTTTGAATGACCATAGAAATGAGTTCCATTTATTAAAAATATACTTTTACCCATGAAAAGGTGACTTGGCCTACTTAAATCATTAGCCCCAGTTGCCACACTTGCATAATGAGAGTGCCTCATGAGAAACAACACTACTAAGAGATTCTTAAAAATAGTTCAGTCAAGTATTATTTATAATTTGTTCTTTTCTAGGGCTATCCTTTAATAATTAGTTTTTTGAATTATTCCATGGAAGCAAACCCATGGTGTAATCCATACAACCACATCCAGACTCTGAACAGCACTTCACCATTGTCTTTGCTCAAGGCTTCCAGGATAAAATCAAAGTCCCAGGAATATTTTAAGTGACAGCCACAAAGATCCTGAACCACATTTTCTCTCTCTATCTGAAGTTGGGAGGGCCTCCTGCTCTTCCCTAATCACTAACGTCAGGTGCCAGGTCCCTAAACTCTGTGCTTTTTAGGTTGTACGCCTGAGGAGTGATGTGTCCCGAGTTCCAGAGAAGGCTTGGAAATTAGTGAGGGTGAGTTGAGTTGCTGGTTGTTGTGGTGGATCACCAGTCTTTATGCTTGTCTCACCACAGCCTCAGGCTCTTATTCCTAAAACAGGTACATGCTCACAGTGATAAGTGTAGAGGTGCCTTCTTGGCTCCCTGTTTATGCACTATGTAACCCTGTAGTACGCATGGTCTCTAACCAAATGTTCAGTAGTCAGCCAGTAAGCAGGATCAACTGCAAAGACTCAGTTTAGTGTGATTGCACAGTGTGGAAGCAGCCTAAGTTTCTTGATTACAACATTTCTGAAGTGGCCAATTCTAACCAATCATTCATACCTGGAAGGAGAAAGTTTTCTTAGGGCTCCCTTGAATAGCATCTGTTACTGAACGGTATCTATAGTACATGTATCCCTTATGCCAGAATATGTTTCTGGTGGACATCTTTGAGAGATATAGGGGATTATGGTAAAAAAAAAAAAAAAAAAAAAAAAATCTTTTATTTCCCAGTTCCCCACTTCCACCATCACCCTTGCACAGACTACATCCAGCATCAACTTCTTTGCTCCAAGGTCTAATCATGGTACAAATTTGCTATTGCACAGAATTATAAACAAAATGCCTGAAATACATGGTCTCAAAACCTTCCACCAGAATCAATCAAGCTGCCTTCTAGTAGCCTTGTGCCCTAGCCATGGCTAGCTTCTTATTGTATGAGCTTGGGAAGATAATATATTTACCCCCGTGCTTTACCATGGTTTTAGCCACAGAAGACTAGTCTAACAGAAGCTTGGCCGCAGACATGGAGTGAGTTGGCAGCCAGCAGGAGCAAAGCTGTGTCAGGACAAATGTACACTCCCCATCTTCTCTAGTTGGCTTTCAGCTGGTTGCACCGCAGGAGTCTTTCTATGGGCTGTGTATCCTGTGACCAATAACTGGTGCACTCGACCCGGGTCCCTCTTGGCTAGTGAAGGCCTGTCGGGAGACATTAGGTTCATGCTGGTGGAGATCCTTAGTCAGTGGCTCCCTGAAGGAAAGTGAGGCAAACAGCCAGCTTCTGTTGAACAGGTGGTAGTTAGACCTTAGATCTGGTCGGGGAGGGGGAGGGAGAGAATCTCTCCAAAATTAACCAGTATTGCTGGTTTTCACACTGTACCTGTACTCCTCTTTCAAATAAATGATTGTTTAGAAACCAATCCAAAAATATCTCTGGCAGCATCTGGAGCCCTTCCTTAGCAGTCTGGATTTGGGCCCAAGTTAGGAATGGATACCCCACTGGGGTGCAAGCAAAAGAGGAAGCATGTTCTTAGCCATGCATCAGTGGAGGCCCCTACTGGGAGAGGGGATTATCACAAGGCAGCAGGCAGCCCAGCACCCCAGCCTGCTGAGTTCATGCTTTGTGCCACAGGATGTGGAGCGAAGGAAATGTGAGGCCAAAGTGGCCGCTCCAAGTTTTCTTATACAATAGCTTATTCAAGCAGATTGGGAATGCCTCTTAAGAGATTTGTTAGGTACGTGTCCCCTTAGCAAGATGGCCACCACAGATGGTGGGTTCAGATATTCTAATTGAAATAAACACTTAACATTTCATATTTATTTTGTACTTCCATAGCCAGCTTTTATCAGTTGCCATTCTGTATTCCACTGAATGAGGCAAGCAGAATTCTAACCTTTTACCACTTGGTTTCCAACATAAGTTATGATTTTAAAATTAAATTCTGGCAAAAGATTTTTTTCACCTAATTTTGGTCCTTATTTTGTGGTGCAATTTTAAATGATATGAGGGAAAAATTAGTCCACCAAGATTAGCGTGGATCTATTCAGTAGCACTAAGTTTGTATGTTTAACATGAAGCAATGATATTTGTACCATTAAATCTCTTCATGTGTCATGTTAATTGTGATGATCATGGTTGGTTTTTTTTTTTTTTTTTCTGCCTTAAGCATTCATGAAAGACCTCAGTATCTTTAGTTCCAAACGGTTTAGATCCAAGTCATTAAATCCTCTATTCCCTCTTACACCTCGCCTTCTCCTCCCTCTCCCACCTTGCACTCCAACGGGTCTGTTTTGTAGAAAGTACTGCATTGATGTCAGGGACACTTGAAGACTAAGACAAAAATACGAAAATCGGTTTCTCATGCACAATAAGTGAGTTCACATTAAGTTCCAGAACTCTTTTCCTAAGGGGTGTTAATGTTTTCACTATATTGGATCCTTTCTGGTGACAGATTTTGTCTTACTAAATGACAACTGGTTAAAAATCTTGATGAATCATTTCAGCACATTGAAACAATACTTTAGAATTTACAACAATTATCAGGGTTTTTAAAAATTTCATGGTATCAATTTTGTATTAGTAAATGAATTTGGGGGGAATAAATTGGTTCAGGAAAGTATATTATCTGATGGCAGAATACTTTATTGTTGATTTCCACAGCACTGCTAATTTTCTGCATTGAGCCTGCTTACAAAAGCTCTTTGAGAAGTTATAACATCTTAAACATTTATGGAAGGCCTAGGGGTATTAACTTACTGTAATTTTCTGAAGATTCATTATCCAAAATCTTAATTCATTATAACAACTGTTATGAAAACCTATAGAACCAGTGTTTTCTCTTATTTTCTTATTTGCACAGAATGAGAGATTCATTGTTCTTTTTAATTTGTTTCATGTGGTGCTTTTGAGTACATTTCATAGAGGGCTGTTATTGAATTTCTGTGACTGTCATTATATATCCATACAACCTTTAGGAACTAATATTCTGGGTTTCCCAGTTCTGTAATCTACTTCAAATTTAAGGATTGACATAATTAGTTTCTTCAAAGTTATAACCAGAATGTTAAGAGACAACACTGCACATACCCAAGACTAAGAATTAGGATTGGAAAAAGAAAGCAATTTAAAAAATTATCACAGCCCATGCTTTTATTCTTTATTAAATTAAATTTACAACTCAAAATCTTACTGTTATTTGTATGCTTATTCCTTGTCTGGTTTTCTTATCTTGTCTGGCTTCCCTTTTAAAAAGCCAGATATAAGATCACTTAAGCTACCTGCATGTGCACAGGCAGTATTTGTCATTTGGTTAGTTGAGGAGTTAGAGAATGTATGGATTGTCGAAGCGTCGTGTACATACCTAAATGCTCTTTTGTGAAGTTGAAAAGAACCTTCATAGTAAAATAAACAGAGATGAGAAAACAAACATATCAAAACAGTTTTTTAGGAGCATGTCTTCTCAAATCCATAATAGTGATAATTCCTTACATTTCTAACAACCTCCTGTATTTCAAGAGCTAGAGAGATGGATGAGTGGTTAAAATAGGTAATTTTTCTGGCTTGTAAGATGACAACTATGTAGAAGTAGGGAAAAAAATCCGTTTTGTAGCATGAAATTTTGAAGCTTTATGCCTTTAATGAATGCCATTTCTGACCATGATGAGAGTGTGTTAATTGAATATAAAGATTTCAACGTTGATATAAATTTAAGGTTTTGTTTGCTTTAACTTTATCTGTGCAGTGTGAAAATCTTCAAGATAAACACCTTCTTACTTTCCTGTTGTTTTTTATGTAACGAGCCTTTTCTTGAACAGATATTAGCTGACAGTTTTTAGCACCTACTATGAGAAAAGGTCCATAAGAAGGGGTAGAAAGAAAAGCAGCATTTGATGAGTAACTACTAAATACCAAGCTCTGTATTAGGGATCATCTTTAATCTTCCCAAAAGCCATAAAGTAGGTTTTGTTATTATTATTATTATTATTATTATTCCCGTTTTACAGATAGAAAATCAAGATCCAGAGACTTTAAGTTACACCTAGTTAGTGGCAAATCCAGAATTCAAATCCAGATATGTTTGGGACCAAAGCCCATATTTTTTCTACATTGCTAAGTTTGCCAAGGCAGTATCCTAATTACTTCTGGAGGGTATCTTCCCTGCCCTCAGGCAGCACGTGCTTGAAATAGTGGAGGAAACACATATGCACACGGAAAATTAATACTACACCAAGATCATATTCTATTGTGTCATCTGAGCAGTGCCACTAACAGGCTGGCAATGGTGGTTGCTCACAGTATCACAGGAGGAGAGCTCCTCTCACTGCAGGGAGAGCTTCTTCCAGAAACATTATTTAAGCATTAACACCACGCCTTTTTAAATAACGATATTTAACCAGGGTTACTTCTGGTGAGTGGAATTTGGGGTATATTATTATTTTTTTTTTTTTTTTTTTAAACGAAGAAACACACTTTTTTTTTTTTTATTTATTTTTGGGACAGAGAGAGACAGAGCATGAACGGGGGAGGGGCAGAGAGAGAGGGAGACACAGAATCGGAAACAGGCTCCAGGCTCCGAGCCATCAGCCCAGAGCCTGACGCGGGGCTCGAACTCACAGACCGCGAGATCGTGACCTGGCTGAAGTCGGACGCTTAGCCGACTGCGCCACCCAGGCGCCCCTGGGGTATATTATTTTTAAAGAGAAAAAGTTCTGTGCAAAGCCATGCCTCTTATGGGTTGTTTTGTTTTTGTTAAAAAAAAAAAAATTGTGAATGAAATGGAGTCCACCAATATGTGCACTTTATCATTATGCTCTTTTTATTCATTTAACAAACCTTTGTCAAACATTAAGCATGGGAGATAAAAGAACATCATTTCTGTCCTCAGGGAGCTTATCGTCTAATAGAGAAATACAGGCATATTAAAAAAGAAGGAGCAGAAGGAAGGCACAGGTGGCCAGGCAAAAACAAGGTTATAATGTGTGCATGTCTGGGTATGTGAAACCAGCATAACCAAAAGCATAGCCATTTTCAACTTCATTGTAACCCTCAGAGAAGGATGGACAACACACATGGGCTTCATCTCTTGTTTCTTAGATTTCTGCTTATTTTTCATTATGATCTAATTACCTTAATTGATCCTGAAATTTTAAAAAATTGGGAATCTGTGAACTTCAAGGGAGGACTTTTTCCCTTCCTGCACTCCTATGCCAGCTTCAGTATCCTTCCTTAAAATGAGTATTGTGACGTAGGTTCTTCTTGCTGTGAATGAAAGTTTTTTTGGCTAAGTGATAGAAGTTTTAGAAAATGTTGAAAATCCCTAAATATTGTGTTAGAATGTTTTCTGTAGAAAGCCTTCATTGATTTGTGCTTTGTGATGAACATTCTCAAAGAGGTTTCCTCACTGGACAGACTGTTTCCCACTCCCAAATTGTATATGTCTGTGGTATAATTGAATTCAAATGTTTAAAGACATTTTCATATTATCTGCATGCTCTCTGAATGGTAAGGTGTCTTGGAAAATGTGAGACAGTCTTTTAAAAGAAATTCAGTAATCATACATTGATTTTAAATGACCCTGTCACACGTGAAAACAAATCAGATTGTTGCTCTTAATGAGCTTTTCAATTTACTATTCAGTAGATCAGATAAGTGGATTTAAGAGGTAATGATCCTGTTTAGTACTCAAGCTTGACTGTCAGATCCTAGGAGTGGAGAGAAATCCCTAGGGACAGAAGCGTTGACACAGTTCTAGATGGGATAATGGGAATCAAAGCTAATGGATGATAAAAGGAATGGTGCAAGTTACAAGGATAATTGTGGATTAAAGCACTGCCATGTGTCAATGTTGACTGTTTTTTCTAGTATCTTATTGGGTCAAATCTGATACTCGGAGAAGCTGTTTTGACAGCAGAACACAACAGACCTGCCTGCCCAGCTTCCCCCTTCCTTGAATGCCAGGGACACCACAGAAAACTTCCCTGTAAGAAGGACCAATTGGAAAAAAAAAAAAAAAAAGATTTTTAAACAGTCTTAAAGGTTTAAAATCACATTTTAGTTATTATGTTTTTATTATTCAATGTTGCATGGATAAAATCAAAATTAGATTAATTTTGAGCTACGCCATAAAAAATATAGCACTTATAAAGTCTTGAAAATGTAAAACCTTGATTTTACAAAAATACAATACAATGTAGTGGGGGAAATGGACACCCGAACAATTACAGGTGTGAAAAACACCATGAGAGAGGAATGGACCAGACACTGTGGGAGCATAAAGGAGAGTGATCTCCCTGGGACAGCAGAGAAGAATGCAGAGGAGATGACTTTTGAATGGGAATCAAGGGGAGAGGAAAAAGAAAGCTAATTCAGGCAGAATGAGCAGCACACGAACAACTAGAAATCTGAAATTGCGCGAGAAGCCTCAGTGATCCATCAGTATTTCATTGTGGCTTCAGATGGAGGGAAATGGTAGAAGATGAGGTCTGTTGGGGCCAAGTTGTGAAGGGCCTTGTGTGCCATTAACCATGTCAATACAGGTTTTCTAAGGGACCCAGTTTACTTCCATCCATAAAAGAGGGTTAGGATCATGCTGAGATAAGGGAAACTTCCCTTTCTACATACCATTCTTCCTTTGAGCCTTCTCTGTGCGTAAACATTTCTGATCTTTGAGGACTGGTGGCGACTAACTTCCCTGGGAGTTTTTCTCCCTAGCTCCCTCTTCCCCCTAAACATCTTACAAACACAGTGATAGCTTCAATCCTATAAGAGATGAAGGCCTCCTCTCATGAGCAAAATCATAGATACAGTAATTGAAATGCTTTTCTGTAGGGCTCAGAAATTAGCAGAAGGGGCAACAGGAATGTGAATCTCAGTTTTCCTTTTTCTCTCCCCCACCTTTTCCCCTCTACCCTTCTTTCCTTCTCTTGCCCTCTCCACTTGCCCCCCACCTTTTCCTCTCTCTCCCACTGGCCTGAGCAGCTTCTGGTTATAGGACTTAGGATGAAAGCCCAGAACACAAGCTTCTGCTTTGAATGGTGTTTAAAATCCAGATACGAGATCTCTGCAGTGAACAGCCTTCCTCCCTTGTATAATCCTGTAATTCACCTTCATGACCTGTGGTAGTGTATGAAGCTGGTGTTCACATGTGAAAAGCAAAAGGCATAGGGAGTGAAAGCTAAGTTGCCATGCCATACCATAAGAAATAGGCGGAGCGGGAGAAAGTGAGAGAACACAATCACAGGGGATCAAATCACAGAAGAGAAATCCCATACAGCTGGTGTCTGGCAGGGATAACCTGGAATCACACCAGAGCATCAGGGAGTATGGAGGTGTCAACCCACCTCTCAGCTTTGCCAGGCTATTAGGGAATATTCCATTGGCTGCTGGTGGCATTTTCCCACTTGAAGTAGGATATGTTTATAAGCTCAATGTGGCTTAGGTTGGGACTGAAATGTTGCACCCCAAACTCTGCCACCAACACTCCCTAATTGGGAGCTTAATGGATTCCCCAGGCCCTGATGTATTCAACAGAGAATCTCTGAGCCTGGGATTTCCGTTTCAGCATGGAAAGTAAGACCTATCTCTATATTGGGGGGAGCTTAATTGAAAGATTTTTGAGGAGAATGTTTATAAATTCTTTAACTTCCTCTTATTTTTGAAATCCTTATTTTTATAACTGCCTGACATAATCCTGAATTGTTTGATGGTTTGCTGATACCTGGCATAGATGGAAATTTTTTAAATGTTTTATTTATTGAGACACTCCACTTTTCAGCCCTTTGTATACATAACGCCCATCTTTGAGAAAGGGTTGGTTTACCAGTTTGAGAAAGAAAATTATGTGGTGTGCTGGGAATAAAATGAGTCTGTGAGTGTGGGTGTGTGTGGGTGGGTATGTATTTCAAAATGAGAGAGGTACTTCCTGGAAGAAAAAGAGAGTAAATTTTTAAAGTATAATTTTTTCTCTAAATCCTTCATTTGCTCTCCCTACCGACACCCTACTTCACTGTGGATGCAGCAATGCTTTAAATCTTCCATTTGTTCAGTTTGAATAGTCTTTTGAAAATCTATGTTAATGATAAAGCTTTTAACAATGAAATGTTTTCATCCAGGTATATGCCCGTATGTCAGAAGTTTTAGGAATAACAGATGACAACCATGTTCTAGAAACATTCATGACGAAAATGTGAGTTCTTGGATTTTTCTTTTGTTGTGGTTGCTTTGAATGTAATGGATACTTTTACTGTGTTTAAATCTCTTAATAAGTATTAATCTTTAATAAAAGACTTGAAAATTATGCGTTAATTCTTAGAATGGTAGCATTGTTCTTAATTGAAACTTAATTTCACATATTTAAAATTCACCACCCTAAAGACATTCTTCTTATTTGTCAAGGAATCCATACCACTGCAGTATGCCCCATCAAAACGTGGTTTTAAGATGTTTATAGACTTTGACTCTTCAAGACAATTGGGCAGCACTTTTGCTTTTAATTAGAAAGAAAATACCCAATTTCAAAGAGCATCTGAAGAGATTATTGCAAACTGGAATCATTGGGAGGGGTTTGATTGCCTTAAGACAGGGCATTCATTGATTCCAGCAGGAACTTAATGGCTATCAAAAACCTACTCATGGAAAATTCCCTTAAATCATCCTTATAATTTGTTAGCAGAATTAACGAGTTTCTAGTCATAGACAGAATTTTGTACATTTAGTCTCAACTTGTATGCCTCCAGTTGGCAACCCACTACATCTGTGTAACAGATAGACAGCACTGTGTTGCTTGCAGAGAACAAAGCTACACAAACAATCATGATCATAAGAAGTGAGCTTTGGAGCCACAAGTTTGATGGTTCATTTCTTGGCAGTAACTGTGAGCCCCTATTTGACTTCCTTTGTAACTCCTGCTGTCATTCGCTAATATGCTTGTTTTACATACAAACTTGATACTTCTTCTGTGAAACACTTAGACAGTTTTTTCAATGTACAAAACTAACTGTGTGGAATTATGTACCATTTGGGGAGCAGTGTTCATTGTATATTGATAGGATATAATTTTGATTATGCCATTAAAAAAAGTAGAATAGAAAATGTTCTAGTGGTATTTAAACCTGTTTTTCAACTTCGTGAGATATTTCGGGTTTAGGTCATGTAACTTAACGTACATATATGTGTATTTTCATGTTCTCCCTGTACAACCAAATACCTTACTTACAATTAAAAACTTGTTTTCATATTTAGCGTTACAAATCTTAAATACTGGGGAAGATGTGAGCCTGTGATTTCAAGGACTCTTCAGTTCCTAAATGATCTTTCTGTTGGATATCCTTTTTACTGTATATCTAGTAATGTATAGAAACACCCCAACAGGTACATTCTATTGGCCAGGTGTTTTCCTTGCTTATAATGTTGCAGGTTTGTTTTTTTTTTTTAAGAAAAAACCTTTCATTTAGCCTTATATTTATTTAAATGTGTGTTTTTGAAAGATTTATATTAGCTACCTACTGCCAAGTATTTATTCAGTCACAATTGAATTTATATGGATATATAGATTCCTAACTAGTTAAAGTTATGTTTATACCCATCCAGGTTAATAAGTGGATACATAAGAAAGTATACAACCTCATGTGTCTTAGTCTGTGATTTTTCATAATTTTCAGGGAGTTCTTATTTTAAAAGAAAGCATGTAACTAATTTTAAGAAGGTCGAAATGTTCTAAAAATATTACCTTATAAAAATTGAATTCCTGAGAGTAAATACTATAGCTTCAGTATTCTTCAATTGAAAAGAATATTATTTTGATTAGTTAAGAGGCACAAAGGAGGAATAGGAAGAAAATTATATAAGTGTTTTTACCACTTCTTGGATTATTGCCGCCAACAAATCAACATCTTATTTACTCCAAAATAAGATTTCCCATTATGCATTAAATGTTTGGGTTTCTATCTTTAGCAGATTTCTTAAATCTAACTAGAATCATCCTTTCTCATTAGATTATAGTTGATACTATTGTCCTGTTTCTACCAATGAGAGAGAAGCATGTAGATTGTCTTTTATATGTTAGCTATCAAACATACAGGACTTGTGAAAAATAAGTGTTGGTTTAGTTAACCACCGAGATTAGCTGAAATTTAAATATGAGGACAGCATTCTGAAAATCAGTGGCATTGGATAGAAATCTTTAATGCAGGCTAACTGCAGGAATATGTTTGTATTAGTTAAGTTTAAAATTGTGTTCCTTGGGAAACCATAAAAGATTTCCAAAGTATTAGACACCCACTTTTGTGCTGGAATTTAATATGCAACTTTTTATTGGAAAATAATCGTCCTTGTCTGGCAAAATCCACCATGCAATATTTCTGTTAGTAGGTATAATGCAATAAAGACAGGGAGGGCTATTTATCACTACAAATTTTGAGGATTTCAGGATTCTTTTTATTATTTTAATATATTTCTTTGATATTAAATCAGAAAAATGATAAATTACACCTGTCCAGGCTGTTTTTCCTTTTTACTGGAAAGTGATGTACAACCCAATTCCAGTGGTCATTTTGGCTTTTTAAGATATGTATTTTTTCTTATTAAAAAAAAAAAAAACTCAACCTGTATTTTTTTTTTAATAATAATGCTGAAATACTCTTTATTTCTAACATATGAAGTGGTTTATAAGTACTTCCTAGTCTTGCAAACTCTGGCCTTTTCACAATGAATTACTTTGAGAGCACGTTATCTGAAAAGAAGCCTGTGTTATTTTACAGCACGTATCTATTGTTTAGATTTACCCTGTTTTTTAGGTTGGAATTGAAATCTAATATAAAATTAATTTGATTTGTATTCTTTTTGGTATAATGTGCATAATGCCTAATTTATTTCTATCCAATATTTAAGTAAGATGCTTTTCCTATGACCTTATATCTCTTATATATTCTTTAATTCTAAAATTATAACCTTTTGTTTCATAAGATGTTTATTGCTTTTGAACACTTCTCGAAGTTAATAAAAAATCATATTTTCAGAAAACTTATTAGATAAAACTTAAAAGCTATAACATTTAAACCAAGGGATGCAAATGATTTCAACTTGGGTACATTGATTTATATTTTTTAACAATTATTTCAGGTTTCCATATTTAGAAATATATATTAGTTCAATTTGATTTCAGTGCTCAGTTATTTGAATTATAAATCATTATGTCCCTTCTAGCTGATCAGTCATGAAATATCTTTGAATTCATTTACATAATGGAATATGTGAGTGCTATATCTATTTCAGTGCAGTTGCTGGTTACCTAATGCATGTTTTGTTGTTTCCAATCTGTTTCTTTATTATAATATGTTTTTAAGTCCTGATTTTAAAGCAGTACATTATATTTGTGTTAAAAATCAGCTGGCACTCTTCGGCACTAGAAACACATGCAAGATAAAAATCATCACCAACTGGCCTCTATTAATGGAAACCTATTTATATATTAATATTCAAAATATCTGTGTTTAAAATACTAGTACGGAATAACTGAAAAGCATCTTACTATGAAGTTTTTAAATGTTCCTGATTACTTTCTAATGCATGTCTTTAGATATTTTTTGTTTTGTTTTTTCTGTTTTTATCATCTTCAGAGTGAATGCTACTCAGTGTTTGTTTATGGTTCACAAGGCCAGTCTATGAACTTTAGTGTTCTTGTATCTGACTGCTTGCTTGGAAATTGAAGTCACAAAAGATCCTCATTTTTAGGAAGTGTAAACAGGCTCATGTTTACTTGCCTCAAGGCAGTAGTCTCAAACTTTAGGGATGATCAGAATCGCTAGAGTTCTTGTTAGAATACAAATTGCTGGACCCCACCCCTAGAGTGTATGTTTTAGGAGGTGTTAGACAGGCCTGAGAATTTGCATTTTCAGCAAGTTTCCAGTGATGCTGGTGGCTTAGGGATCATGCTATGAGAACTTGTGCTTTAAGATAATTGGAAACTTGAAGTGGATGTCCCAAATAAGAAAGTCAGGTATTTCTCTACAGGACTCTGTCTTCACTAGGGAAAGTCAGACTTGACATTTTTAGAGATAGGCTAGTGCCTTAAATAATAATGTATATGAGGAGACAGTTTCATTAAGTCCCCAGATTTTAACTGGAGAGTCTGTTGCATTTTACTCCAAAGTTTCTGTTTGCCAAATTTGAAGCTTTCCAAATTGGTAAGACTACTGTAATTTTAAAATCCAGTGGCCCTTTTGAGGGAAAGTTTATGTTTTCCTATCAGATTCGTTACATGAGGCATATATATTACACTCAGCAAATATATCTGAGTAACTTTTTAATATATTCTTTAACTTTCCAAGACTAAATTTCAAGAAATTCCAGATTCTAAATAGCTTTATTTAACATGCACAGAGTTGAAATGGCTCTGTCCTAGGGCAGTCTTCCACATCCGGGTCTCATACTTACGGATCCTTTTTCCTCTTTAAAATACTTTCCAGTCATGAGGCACCTGGGTGGCTCAGTAGGTTAAGCATCCGGCTTCAGTTCAGGTCATGATCTCACAGTTCATGATCTTGTGGTTCATGAGTTCGAGCCCCGTGTAGGGCTCTGTGATGACAGCTCAGAGCCTGGAGCCTGCTTTGAATTCTGTGTCTCCCTCTCCCTGCCCCTCCTGTGCTCGTGCTCTGTCTCTCTCCCTCAAAAATAAATAAACATGAAAAAAATAAAAATAAAAAAATAAAATAAAATACCTTCCAGTCATAAATTCTAGTTTCCAACTGGGGAAGGGATAAGATTTTTCAAGTGATTAGGACAAGGAAGTGGCTGGGAAGACTGGGGAGAGAGGGGTCATACAAAGCCATGAAATAAACTTATTTTAAATGCTGAGAAAGACGGAGGAAAGTGTTAAATTTCATCTAAAATTCTGTTTATTAATCAGTATTTCAAGTTTTTCTTCCCTTGAAGAATAATTGATCAATATTTCTACTTCAATTCATTGTTCACTCAAATTTATAGCAGTGACATGTCTCACTTTGGGTTTCAGGTAGATAATAATGAGAAAGGAAATTTCATTTTCTATTAGGCCCTCTATTGGTAGTTGCCCTTACTACATCATCTTCAAAGAAAACCCAAAATATCTTTAGCTTTTGAAAAACAGGCACCATAACAGGGTCCTACATTAATTCATGAATTTATCCAAATTCATTTTACCCTGTTGATACTGTTAACTATAATTCTTAGGATGAATAACTTCTCTGTGCTATTGCAAAACCATCTTCATAATTCACAGGGCCCCACACAAAATGAAAATGTGGGGTGCCTTGTTCCTAAGCTGTTAAGAATTTCAGGGCACCTGGCTGCCTCGGTGCGTGGAGCACGTGACTCTTGATCTTAGGGTTGTAAATTCGAGCCCCGTGTTAGGTGTAGAGATTTTTTAAAAATAAAATCTTAAAAAAACTTTTTTTTCAAGACCTCACCAACACAGCATTGAAGCAAACACTTGCCCTTCTAAGCATAGAACATTGTATAAATGCATAGCATGGACATCCGCGAAGCTGGCCTGCATTATTTGGTAAAGAAGTAATTCCCTCCATTTGGCTTCAGACTAACCCTCTAACACTTTGAGACTATCTCCTTAGTTCCTGTACACCAGGATTTGGTGAACATAATTCCTATCTACATGCATCCTACATGTGTTTATCTATCGTAGCTTAGTTTATCTATTGGTAGCTTATCTCAATTGTTTTCATGTTTACAAGCCAAAGAATCTCTTTCCTGTTCAGGCTACTTGATCCCTGTGATGATTTTCTTTTTCAGCCCCTCACCTCTTCTAGCTTCCTTTGTCTTTTCTTGCTTGTTTTTCATGGTGGTGGTGGTGGTGGTAGTTCTAGTGTAATACCCAGAACTGCATCCTTAATTTAGATTTAATGCTGAGTAAGAATAAAATAATGATTTTTAAACTTAATTCTATACTCATCCTAATGATTTATTTTATATTACTGGCCTCTTTTTTTTTTGGGGGGGGGGTGGGGAGAGAGAGAAAGAAAGAGCCCAAGTAGGGGAGGGGCAGAGAGAGGGGGAATCCCAAGCAGGCTCTACGCTAATGCTGCAGAGCCTGAGGCAGGGCTTGAACTCACAAACCATGAGGACATGACTTGAGATGAAATCAAGAGTTGGTCCCTTCCCCCCCCCTCCCCCCGCCGCCGAGCCACCCAGGAGCCCCTTACTGGCCTCTCTCAGTTTAGCAAATATTAATTAAGCATTTGCTAAGTACAGGGCAAAAGGACAAATGAGACACAGATCCTGCCCTCCCAGATTTTAAATTCTAATAGAATTGATCCTGATTCCAGACTGCCTTTCACATATTTTTCCTAAGAGCTCAAAGTCCATTGTTTTATTAACATAGTTTCTTTTTCCTTTTAAAATTTAACTCAAATAAATTACATACTAATTTTCTGAAAGTTTATTCATCAAAAATAATATGGGCATGTGACATTTTGATATGGTGGCTTTGAGGGAGTGCTTTTTATTCAAGGTCATTTAGATATAGCTTATATACAAGCCATTAAATATACAACTAATGTGCAAACCATACATCCTTACCCTGTCACTGATCTTCCCTCCACCGGGGTATGAATCCTGAATGAGGTGGGGGTCAGGAAAGAGTAGAGGGTGAGAGATGAAACAAAGGTGTAGAACGAAATAAGGGTGAAGGATGGAAGTACAATTGGGTATGTCTGTTACAGGAAATATTTAGTAACAAACAGTAGTAATTCTGCTTTTGTGAAACAGTATTAAAATGTATTGCTTTATTTCAGTGAATACCACCATCTCCAGATGGTTTTGAGAATGTTAAATAAAACTAGTTTCAGCATATATCCCTCAGGCGTATTTCTATTAACATTTCTCATCAAAAGAAATGTTGATTTATTTCTTTGTTTTCTGTCTCTATTATCCATGGAAAAGTCATCCCATAATTTATCTGCTCCATTTGTTTTTATACTAGAATCAAGTGTGAGAATCCTCTCTACTCCTTTTCTGTAACCCACTTATTCAGACCTTCACACAATTCTTTAGATTCCTGCTTCACAAGATTACCTTCCTCGAGTATTATTGTGATCTGATCATTTCTCTTCCCAAAAGCCCAGAATCACTTCCCCTTGCTTCTCGGGTCAAAGTGAAATTATTGATTAGAACATGAGTCCTTTAACAGTACTTGACTTACTGAGTTCTCATAACTAATTTTCTGATCCACCTCTCAACCACTATCTGTACTTTATGCTCGGGCGAAGGAAATTTATTTTACCTTCCCCTTGACACCCTTAATTATCTTTACTGAATCACCACATATGCTGTTCTTTTCATTTGACCCATTGCAACTCAATTAGGTCTCTCTTAAATTTTCAAGTCTTGCTGAAGACTTGTTGAAGCTGTATTGAAACAGTTATGAACCTTTGTCATTGTATTAACTGAAAGAACATGAGTCATTTAATTTCTCTGAGGCTCAGTTACTTCATCTGTAGAAAGGGAATATTATCTATCTCTTGGGATTTTGTAAGGATTAAATAAAGTAATAAATATGTAACAATGTATCTTTGCTCAAGGAGCCATGCTGATCTTCCTACCAGTTTTAGTACATGTGCTGCCAGAAGCGAGCACTGTAACAATATATCTATGTTATCTAAGAAAATATGACACCTAATACTACTGATCCTGTCACACAGTAGGTGCTCACTGAGTATTAATTCCTTTCATTTCCATTCCTATCGTCTTTATTTTTCTTGATGTTCCTGAACACCTAGTTCTTATCTGTATGTCCGAAGATGAGTATCACATAGCTTTGTATTGGCTAGTCCTCTCAGCTATCAGGCTGGAAGTTATTAGAGATTAGGAGTCTTTTTTTTTCTTTCTCCTCTTCTATAGTTCACAATTTCACGTAGTGGGCATGTGAACCTAATGTTACCCTTTAGTTAATTGACAAAGCCTTAACTCCTGTTCCTTATAAGTAATTAATAGTATTCCTTAAGATGCTTCATTTTGGTTATACATATTTGGATTTTTTTTAGTTTAGTAGTTTATGAACATAATCTCACTTTTGAAATAACGAAACTGATATTTCAGTAATTATACTTTGTACCTGTCATCTACCGATAGCAATTTCCAACATGTCTTTTTCTTATCTGTGAACTTTCTTCTATCATTAGGATAATGTGTTTTTAATTCTGTCTGCAAAACCTATTTGTAAACATGTATGGCTTTTAAATAATTGCCTAGATCAATGTATCATCTACCCTCTAGTGCTCAGCGAATGTCTTACACCTAATACACCAACTGCTTCTTTGATTTTAAAACAGAAATTGCTTCACACATTAACACTTCTGTAATAAGATATATAAACACCACAATTGGTGACATTTAAAACACCCTTTCTTTCTCAGCACATAAAATGATGATGTTTTTTCTAACCAGTGGCATTTTAGGTGTGATGAAATGTAGATACTCAGTGAAGTCTGGCTACCATGAATTGAAGTCCTACTTGGTGTTGCCGTGCCCATCAGCTACTATAGTGTGTAGTACTCCAGGAACTGAAAAAACCAGTTCATTCTCAGCTTGGTTTTCCTCTTCTTCAGAGATACAGATTTTCAAAATTTCCAACCATCTGTAGGATATACCATTTCTTTTGACTTTTTCCTTCCTTTCTTTGTCATCCTAGCTGTCAGTAAGACCTTGTTCCCCTTCCTCAGTGTTTTCATAAGTCTATATGGAAACAAACGGAAATTTTCTAGGAATTGTGTTTAGTGAGTTGATATCAGCCAGGCTGTGGAGTCTGCTCAGTCCTGGATGTGATGAAGGTTCTTTAATAAATTGGTCCCTCCTAAAAGAACAGTTCCCCTGTTTTTTCTGGGACCTACTTCCAGTTTCCTTTGTATCTCAAGAAGCTAGTGATCTCTCTCAAATCACTGGCCTCTTTAAAATCAAATGGATATGATGTAACCTGATGAAAGCTTATGGTTTAGAGTCACGCTCTTACAGTTAGAGTCACACGTGTTCCATGTGTGACCTTCACGAAATTCTCTGACCCACTACTGTAGACTCCTACTATTGGTCCTGTTACTGTCAGCCACCATTACTATGTTCACGGTTACGAGCTGTGTCGAGCAAGCCTCAGAAATCTAACCTAGTACTGCCACGGCACTAAAATGCTCCCACCCGGCTAAAGAGGTACAACTTATAAGAACCCTAGTCTCGTAGAGAAGAACAAGATGAAAGTAAAAAGATCGTAAAGATGATGTATCCATTTGCCCTTTAAAAGAAAAAAAAACATTATAGACTCTCTTAAGGGGTATAACTAGCTTTTAGTTGAATTCCTATAGAGGAATATAAATATTCAGATGAATTCTCATTTTTTTCTTAATTGAAAAAAAGTAAAAATTTATTCTTAATCATTTTTTTTTTTTTTTTTGCTTTTGAATGTAATTAAGAGGCAGTGAGGCTGGCCTTGATGCAAAGTGCACAGATGCAATTCTGTAGAAAATGTGTCTTTGGCAGATGAGATACTTCCTGTGAGTGTTCTGTTTATTGCTACCATAAATATTCCATTGTCAAAACACGACTTGCTGTTTATTAGTAGCACTGACAGGAAGATTCCTATTAATGGCAGCATTCTTATTACCCATAGACCCTGTCACTTTTAACTTTGCAATTCCAAGAGAATTGTATTTGGTAATTACTTAAGATATTTCCTAGTTTATTGATCCCCACCCCTGTTTAACTGAGTAAAGTTTGAATGGCAGTTCTTCTGCTCACAGATTCACACAGGAAAAATCATCAAATCTCACCTTTTTTTTTTTTTTTTTAAGTTTATTTAGAGAGAAAGCCAGCATGAGTGGGGGAGGGGCAGAGAGAGAGGGAGAAGAGAGAGAATCCCAAGCAGGCTGTGCACCATCAGCACAAAGTCCAACGTGGGGCTCGAACTCATGAAACTGTCAGATCATGACCTGAGCCGAAACTGCAGAGTCGAACATTTAACCAACTGAGCCACCCAGGCACCCCTCAAATTTCATTTTTATATGCAGAGAAAAATCTTTCTAGTTGTATTCTGATCTTCTTCATCTAAAGCAGAATTTCCTTAGATTTCTACTAACTGGTCTCATCGTTTCATAGAATTCAATAATTTTCTCTTCCTGGTTAGTCTCTTATGGGTCAGTCCTGATCTTGTTCCCCTTCAGCCTGCCAGAAAAACAGTGCATTGAGCACCCACTTGACAGCAGTGCGCTGAGGAAAATGCATAGGCGCAGCCCCTGCCCTTAGAAAGTTTACCGTCTGACATGAAGGTGAACCAAATATACATGCTTACTATGCAGCTGGGATGGTTGCTGTAGAGTCAGAGGGACTTGAATCTAAATTATACTGTTTGTCTTTTGGAAAGTTCTGTTTAATCTTTTCGAATCTGTTTCCTCATCAGAAAAATAGAAGTGATGCTACCTACCTCATGGGATTGTGAGAGTCAGCCCTGCAGGTAGCAAACATTCTGTACACGTTCGTTCTCTGCATCTTTGTGTCTTCCTCCCTGATTTATAATTGCCAAAGACATTTGCATCATATGATCCTCACAACAGGCCTGTGGGATAGCTTGGGTGATAGGTTTCACCCTTGCTTGTTGGAGAGGGAAACTAAGGCTCAGAGTGGCCGAGTACAGTACTCAGACTCAGAACCAGCTGCTTGGATGGGGTAGTCAAGCTAGAAGCCCAGCCTTCCTGACTCATGTTCAATGTCTTCCCTACTCTTACACCCACACCTGAGGGACTAAGTAAGAGAAGAGGGTGTTTGTATACTAAATAGACCTTCTTAGAACCACATCAGCCCTTCTTTGATGGCAGCATTAACCAGAATTATTTAGACCTTGTGATAATGTTTATGGTTTTTCCACTTTCTTCTCGTTCTGAGCTGAACTGTTCAGGTGAAAATGTGGTACAGTAGAAGGAACGTGGCCTCTGTAGTCAAACCTCAGTTCAAATCTCAGCACTGTCAATCTATAGCTGTGTAATCTTGGGCAAGTAACTTAATTTCTCTGAACTTCTGTTTTCTTATCTATGAGTTAGAAATAAATAATATTGGACAGTGTAATTGTGAAGCTAGGTGAAATAACAAATATAAGGTGTCTTACACCTACTAGAAATGTCGGGCTTGTCCTTCAATACTTGGTGACATGCATCAGCTACATCTTTCTAAGCATTCTCATCTTCATCTAAAGCAGAATTTCCTTAGATTTCTACTAACTGGGCTCATTGTTTCTTAGAATTGAATAATTTTCTCTTTCTGGGTAGTCTATTATAGGTCTTTTATAATTATTTTTTATGAAATAATATTAAGTGAAGAGAAGTTCTCAAGTTATATCCAAAATGTAGAAAGGGTCAGTTTTAATTTTCTACTATCAAGGCTTTAATAGTAAAGAAGTTTTTGTCTTAATTATAAAATTCATTTTTCCTTTCCATAACTAGAATATGTATAAGATAGGAAAAGTAATTGCACTGGTTAATAATGGATTATCATTCTTAACAGAATGAAAGACATTTCTGTAGGAATGCTCTTTAGAAATAATATTGATTCTTCATAAATAGAAATTGATGCCATTATAGTCTTATTTTGTGATTGATTATCTATTGATAAAACAATTATATTTCCCCAGATTCCTTAACTCCTATTACCTATATCCTTTTAAAAAAACTTGTGAAGATAGATGCTGTGAAATTCATGCTAAAAAACCACACGGTAAGTCTTACTTCCTTTAATTAATGACTAGAAATTTCTGGGTAGTTTAGGTAAAGCATTAATAACTTTGGATACTCTTTTGCTTTCATTAGAGTGAACACTTCCCCTTCCTTGGCATCAGTGACAGTTACAGTCTCAGTGACTTCAGGTGCCGAACAACCTTCTACACGGCCCTCACTCGCCTTCTGATGGTAGACCTAGGTAAGGTCAAGAATTTAAGCCTGATTAATAAGGGCTCGATGACATACTTGGGCGAACAAAGGAGAATACTAGTGAGCACCACATTTAAGTTACTAGAATTTATCATCTTTGACAGTTTTCTACAACTCTCCATGATTTGAGCATCAAAAGACAAATCTTTGTATTTCAAGTGGTATTTTTCACTTCAAATAGGACCTGCATTAATTCTTTACTTCACAATGTATTTTCTGGGTATCCTTTGATCCATTACTTGTACTACTGTGAATCTAGGTAATAGTCTTAAATATGGAAGAGCTTTACACCAGTGATTTTCTTTGTAATGACACTTAATCTAGAAAAAAAATGGAAACAATGCAAATATCCAATAGTAGGGAATTGTACAATTATTGCACATCTACTTACTTGATGGAATAGTCTGTAGTCTTAAAATTGGGATTTGAAGATAATGCAATACATGAAATTTTGTAACATTAAGTGAAAAAACTAGGTGTTAAACTGTGTAAATGATATGAGCATGCCTAGGGTGGGTGGGGAATGCATCCAAAAAAGACTTAAATTATTTTAAAATGTTAAATATTGTTTTGGGCTAACTATAGGTAGCTTTTTCTCATTCCAGATTATTTGACATTTTCTTTAAGGTATCACTTTTGTAATGGGAAAAAATATAACTTACTTAAAAATTTTTTTCATTGAAAAGCTGAAGTTAGCTAAATGTATCCACAGGTAGATAGTACCTTAGGATGGGCACTTAAGCCTCTATGGTGACCATGTTATTCTGGATTCCCATCCCCATCGCCCCCCAGCCGTGTTTGAACACTGCAGGTTAAATTAATCAGTTTATAGATACATGAAAGAGTTCAGTCAATGACAATATCATCCTTAAGATGATTACTGATCCTTAAGATCATCCTTAAGATATTACTGATGATATTTTTTTCATTCTTTCTCTTGCAGTATATTGATTGATACATCAACTTAAATATGAATTTTTTTAAATATGATCTTACAAAAGGTGAAAGGATAAATAATTTTATTTTGCACATAAAAGACATTGCACCTTGTCGTATAAAGGTGACTAAATCCTTCTCTGTTCCACATCTGCATTATTTCCATGCATTTCAACAGAATAAATTACCAGAGAGACAAACAGCCAAAAGTTGAGAGAAATGCATCTAGAATGATTAAGGAGCTTGATGCGATTGATTTCTAAAGAAAGATTAAAAGAACCATGTATGTATAACTTGGCTAAGTGACAACTAGGGCTTGAGGCAAAGAGAACTGTCTATAAATATTTGAAGAGTGTAAACCAGGCATGCAAAACCCAATCATCTGCTACCTTAGGCAAGTGGGAGAGCTGAGTGACAGCTTTGCATACTGCACACTGGCCTGAGTTACCTCTTGGCTGCTGCATTGGAGCAAAGAGGAGCAGCCCAACTCTGTCATTGTTCTCAATGATCCTTTAGAGAGCACACTGTGCTGAGCTCTCAGGGCAAAACAGAGACCAGCCAGGTGTACAGGCCCCTGCCCTCAAGGAGCTTGCCCCCTTGCTTTCCTCCCAGTTGTCCCAGCATTAAAGAAGACTTTAAAACCCTTGTCTAGACTTAATCTATTTCCTAAAGACTTAAAAATGCTCCTTTACTGACCCTGTCCGACAGTGAAAGAGGTGGGGAGACAAAAGCTAAAGAGAACGAGGTAGAGGAGATTTCCTGGAAATAGGTTCATGTCACGCACATTTTCAAGACCTAGAAATGGAGTAGGTCAAGATCCTTTCTCACATAGTCAATGTAGACAAAAGAACCTTCCATAAATCCACAGTAGCTTAAACAGCAGGGTGGCACTGCCGACATTCACCGCCCCTCCCCCCACTTACCACTGCATTGATAATTGAGAGTCATGATGATGCCCAGAAAGACCCAGTGTTGCAGGCTGCCATCTTGAAGCCTACTTTTATTTAGTATCGCTCAGTGTAAACTGTGAGGTATGAGAAGCTGAAGTAAAATATCTAAACTTGAATAACTAAAAGAGGATTTTATTAGGTTTCTCAGGATTAGATTCCTTTGCATTATCTAACTCATAACAATATAAAGTATAAATTGATATTTTCTTAGCTCGAAGTGTTTTTTAAAAGTAAATATCCTTTTAGATTGCAAGCACTTTTTAGACCTCAGGGGAAATAGAGACAGACTATGTGGAAGGGCCTGGTACGTGGTAGGTGTTGCGTACAAGTAAACTGAATCTGGCTATAGACAAAGTTAAAAACAATGGCAGCTACAGTCATGGAACTTTTACATTGTTTGAAAAGAAAGTCTTTATTAGTGGTTTTCACTTTTTAAAATAATTGAAGGTATATTATAAGCATCAAGGGATGATTTGTGGTATATATTACCCAGAGCTTCTGTTCCTTGTTAGGAATCAGAGTTGCTCTTCTTCCCAAAATACATATTGAGCTCCTTCAGGGCATGGACTTTGCCGTTTTCACGTTTTCTAGTACCAGTCTCCTATTGCTACATTGTAGGTGTTCAGTAAATATTTAGTGAATGAATGACACAAAAGTGTACCATAACCAAGATGCCATCATCATAGTTCCTGGAATCAGCAATTCCTGCCAGGTTCTGTCTGGGAGTAGCTTTGATCATTGGCCTCTCCACAACAAAACAATTCAAGTGGCTGATTACTTTCACAAGTGATCAACTACACTTGACCACTCTTGTGCTTGATTAGTCACTTGTTGCTCTCCTTTTTTTAAGTGTTACTACTTTATAGATGATCTTTTGATGAGTATTGCTGAGCACAGTTTTGTTATTTTTTATTTTTTTATTTTATTTTATAATTTATTATTTGAAGCCGTGTCTCACAAACTAGGTTGACTGGAACGTTGCTCCCAGACTTCCTATATATGTGGCTTCCTAGTTTTCTGTTGTATTCAATGTCACGGAAACAAAGAAAACAGAGATGGTGCATTTGTCAAAAGAAGCACAGATCCATGTATTAAATGAAGTAAGTGAAAATATTAGGTAATGAGAATTCTTCTCAAATTAAAGAAAAAGTAGGGAAGGACTTTTTATACCACTGACTTTTTTTTTTTTTTTTTTTTTTTTTTTTTGGTAAGAATCAAATTAACAAAAATAAAAAAAATAAAAAAACCAAAAAAAAAACCACACCTAACCAGCCTGCTTGCAAAGCAAGGGATGTAATTCTCAGACTGCAATGTAAAGCATATTCTTTCTAATTGAATCTTACAAACTAAGCTGAGTATGTTGTGTACGAGCCATGCACATTGGAGTGATTAGGAAAGGGGAAAGAAATTGGGTGTCACATTAATTGGTGTTTACTTTGAAATGCATTTTGGTTTCTCTTCAATAATTTGCACTTTGTATGAATTTAATTAGATGCTATGTGCCCCAGGTTGTATTTCAGATGAAAATGGGGGGGTTTTTTGGCAATAAACAGTTGTATCATTTTATCAAATTGCTCCTTGGCTACACTAGACGAAACGTTCACTTGTATAAAGAACAGAACTGAAAGCATTTCATCATCAGAACGATGATCTTTCATGTTGGCAATGTATTTCTGTATTCTAAGAAATTATAAAAATTAATGCAAAACCTCCCTTCACAAGATAGCATACATACAGAAGAAAATGGGTGACCGGCCATATGTGCACACATGTTAGCCCTTCCAAGAATCACTTAAAGTTCCCTAGGTTATTTTTAAATTAACTTTGTCAATCTAATAAACTAAAGGAAAGATAATATTACCCAAGCCAGTAAATGGAGAACCTCCAGGGAGCTGTTCAGTATAAAATACTTGAATAAATAAAACCTTCTATTTTGTTTAATTTGAATAGAGGTGAATTCAGTTGACAAATATTGGCGAGGGGAAGTGTGGAAAAGAACTACAACAAGGCTCTTTGTTCTGTGGAGAACTAAATAGTATTCATTGCAAATTAAGTTTTACCAACCACAAACTTAGAATTACTCAGTGCCACTAGAATCGTGTTTCCTTGGTGTCACTTACAGTTTCTTTTCCTCGGACGTTTTGTGATTGCACCTTATCTTGAACTACCCAGATGAGAAGCATGTTAATAGGATCCGAGTGAGAAATGCTTTCCTCAGACACTCAAACTCTAAGAAGCGGTCATATTTTGTAATGATCAAGGAATGCTAATATTAAAATGTTATTTATAGACATTACAAGATATTCTCCCTTTAGGGAGGAGCATGCCATACTATTCATCTACCTTTGTGACCTTTAATAGATAATCAGCACCTGAAGATATTTCTAGCTTAAATTTGAGAAATCTTAAAAAGTAAATGACTTGAATAAAAAGGGAAGAGTACTCTACTAATGATAAAAGTAAAAATACACGGAGGAAGGAAACTTTCCTTTTCCTTATTAATAACTAACATTTGTTTACAAATTTATAGTCTGCAGACCACTCTCACATACATTATCCTACTTGATCCTCAAGAGCCCACGTGAAATAGGTATTATTGCACTGTTTATCTGTTAGAAAGTGGAGGTTCAAAAAGATTAAATGGCTTGCCCAAGGTCAGTCACAGTCCTATAACTTCTAGCCCTGTGACCACACATTCTCATTCAATTCGCTATTACTTCACCTTTCATATTCTCAATCAATTAGGAAAGGTAACTTTTTCTCTTTCCTTTTTATTTGAACTGTTTGGACTGAATGATTGATTTGAGGCTTGAGGGCAGTGAGAAGGGAGAAGGGATTACTTTCCGAGCTTCAATCAAATAAATAGATAAATTCACGTTTATTATTTGCCCTGTATAAGTATATTACAGTTCTCTGGTCAGTGAAAGTCAAATGTAGTTTTTAAGATTTGTTCTCATGTCTAATATTTGGCCAAAGCATGTTTATTCTCATGGATAAGAGAACATAGAGGTAGATGTCCCAGAGGGGTTTAGCAAGTGAGAAGCTTGATCAGAAATAACTAATGTTCTGATAGATAGGAAGAATACATCAATATATCACCTGTGTCCAGGACTTGGCAGAGACTATCTGGAAAACAGACGGGGGGGGGGGGGGGGGGGGGGACTGGGCAATAAGGGGTAAAGAAGCAGCTGGAAATACTTAGAATCTATAATGAGATAATTAAGACTAATTAGCCGGCCCTGTAGGCAGAAAGCAGCCCATTAAGTCCAGATCCAGTTTTAATAACTTACCTGGTTTTGAGGGTAGAGAGTCCAGAGCCCCCCAGGGAATGAGATGCTTCAGGGATGCAACTTTTAGGTTAGGTTTCCTAGAAAAAGGAGTACAAGGGTCTGCATTGGGCAGTGTATTTTTCTTCTGAGAACTAAAATAAACATTCTGGTTCCCTAGGGAGAGGAATCAAAGGGAGCCTCAGTTTTCTCATCTATGAAATGGAGGTATCTATCTTAAAGAATTGTAATGTGCTTTAAATAAGACGAAGATGTGTGAAAAGGCCTGGAACAATTCCTGTCACAAAACAAGCACTCAGTATATATTAATTAAATAGAAATATTTATTGAATGTACAATTGGGGTCACTGACTGACACTGGAGCCTCAAAATGAGGTAAGTTCAGTCCTTCTAATACAGCTGCCTACTCCGCCTTCGGCACTTGGGCTGTTATCTTTCGACGGAAGCAAGAGCCGATGACACTTGCTGACAGATAGTCTAACAGCCCGCCCTACCTGAAGCCATAGTCCCAACAGAGACAGGTACAACTCCTAGGCTGTGTAGGGGGAAACTGAAATGAAAACTAAATTCTGGCCCAAGTTAGATCTAGCTAAGCACAATTCTCAAGGCTTATTCTAATAGAACTTGAGAGGTACTGTCCTAATGAAGCACTGGGGAACAGCACATGATGCAGGCCTAGGCCTGCAGAAGTCACTGGCTCTTTATATGCGACCTGTCAGTACTTGGTTTCAAATATATTGTTTTCTTCACCCGACTGCCTCTGCATCTCCTTGTTTGTCTCCCCTCTTAATTCTCTGTAGTTTGGAATAGAGCTTCATAACATTAGATCTGACCTTTACTAGCTATATTAGTTTCCGGTTACTCCTGTAACAAGTTACTGCAAATTTAACAGCATAAATATTACAGATTTATCATTTTACAACTCTGGAAGTCAGAAGTCCAAAATGGGTCTCAGTGGGCTAACATCAAGGTGTCAGCAGGGCAGTGTTCTTTTCTGGGGCTCTGGGGAAGAATCTGTTTCCTTGCCTTTTGCAGCTTAGAAGCCACCTGCTTTCCTTGGCTCATGACCCCCTTTCCCCAGCAACATCAGGTCAAGTCCTTCTCATGCTGCATCTCTCTGGTTTTCCTCGTCTGCTTTTCTCTAACACTTTCAAGGATCTTTGTGATTACCTTGGACTCCTGGATGATCTTCTATTTTAAAGGCAATTGATGAGCAACCTTAATTCCCCTTTGTTTATAACCTAACATATTCACAGATTCCAAGGATTAGGACATGGGCATCTTTGGAGTCCATTATTCCACTTACCATACTAAACTATCACTAATACGAAAGCATTTCACACAATAGTTATCATATGATAAATCCTTAGTAACTTAGTAACCACCATTTATTATTACCATAATTATTTTTTTGTACTATTTGCTTCTCCGTGGCTACTCTCCCAAGTCCCCAGTAATGCAGCTGCTATTTGCATTTGAATTTGAGGAAATGAGAAGATTCACTGTTCTGCGTACATTTAACGGTGGGGGAAATTTTGTTGGTGGTGGTTTTTTTGTTGTTTTGGGATTTTTTCTTTTTTCTGAGACTCGCCTACCATAAAATGCACCCTGTTAAAGTATACATACAGTTCAGTGGTATTTAGTATATTCATAATATTCACAAGGTTGTATAACCATCACCGTTAGCTAATTTTAGAATATTTTCATCACCCCAGAAAGAAGTCCTATATCTTAAAGTAGTCATCAGTTACTGCCCTTGGCCCCAGCCCCTGGTAACCACTAATCTGCTTTCTGCCTCTGTGGATTTGCCCATTCTAAAAATTTAATATAAATGGAATCACATAATATGTAGCCTTCTGTGTGTCTTCTTCCATGGAGCATAATGTTTTCAAGGCTCATTCATAGTTTAACATGTTTCCATACTCCATTCCTTTTTATGACTGACTGATATTCCATTATATGGCTAGGCCACAATTTGTTTATCCATTTATCAGTTGATTAACAGTTAGTTGGATTTTCACCTTTTGACTATTACAGTAATGCTAGTATAAACATTTGTGTATAAGTTTTTGTGTGAGCGTATGCTTGGAATTTGCTTGAGTGTATACCCAGGAGTAAAATTGCGGAGTCAAATGGCAATTCTGTGTTTAACTTTTTTAGTAACTGCAGTGGCTGCATCATCTTATATTGGCTGTACCATTTTACATTCCCATCAAGCAAGGTCTTAAGTTATATAAAATAACAAATGAAGTGTCTTATAAATAAACTATCTGAGAGCCAACATACTGAAAAAGGTTACTATTTGTATTTTAATGTGACTTCTCTGAAAGAAAAAAAAAACTTGAAACTCATAAAATGCATAACTTTCTGAGGAATCAGATCCCCAGAAATCCAGTAGAGGGGATTAGCTTTGGGTTTTACCAGAAAGCTGAACAACTTATCATTTTTATCTATGCATGACTGAGAACTTAAACAGTGTTCTGTTACTATTGACTTTTCCCGATGCCAGTGAAAATATTAGTCTGCAAATTGGCACTTCACCTTCAAATCATACTGATTTCTGGGCCCCGGTCAGAAAGAAAGAGGAGCAACTTCAATTATTACTCATAAAACAATCACCTATACATTGGGCATGCTAAATATATGACTGCATACTTGAACATGAAGTTGTGTATGAGAGTGAACTCCTGTTTTTTCCTTTCATATCAGAAGCAGCAACTGATACCTCTAAGGGTAATACAAGTGAGGGAAAAAACCTCTAATGTTGTATGGAGTTGTTTGCATGACATAAAAATTCCAGCTTCGATGATACAGTATATCACCTTGTGGTAAGAGAGCAACAGTGCTATAACTGAAACAAATATTTCTGTAGAAGTCACGCACCAGTGTGTTCTAGTTGCCCACCTTAAGCTCAAAGGATTGCTGACGAATTCCTTTCTCCCCGCCAGAACCCAGCTGATTGTTCTTCACCCTCTTCTAACCTTCTTGCAGCTCTAAACTCAAGATTCTGTGCCCCTGACTTCACTGCCCACCTCTGGTACCTTCCACCCCGCTAGAGACAGGGGGGAAGAACATGAGATTGGAAGTAAAGCTGACCTAATTGTGGCTTGTAGCCCACTGACATTTAGCAGCCCAACGATGTTGGGCAAGCCACTTAACTCCTTTGAGCCTCTCTGTTCACTTGCAAAATGAAGGAAATCATCTTACAACTCCGTAGAATTGTTGGGACCATTCGTGACTTGCAGCAGTGCTTTGAACCTAGGGACAGCTCCATGGGTGTTCAGTAAATCAAGTATCAAACTCATTGCCTTCACGTAGTAAGCACTCAGGAAATAACTATTGTTAGTCAGTCACTACACGACTATTTCTTGAATGCCAGACACTATTCTAGGCACTGGGATATAGTCATGATCAAAACAGATGAAGTTCCTTCACCAAGGAGCTTACATCGTCATAGGGAAGACCATGAATTAACATATGTGAATATACGGCCCAGTCACAGGAAGTCCCATAAGAACAATAAAGTAGGTTATGGGAGTGGAAAGTGGTTGGGGGTCTGGGGCAAGTTTTGCGGTAACGTTTTAGGCAGAGTGGTCAGGGAGGGCCTCTCTGAGGACATGACATTTAACTAGAATTTCTGTTCCCATCCCTGTCTTCAGTATTTGCTCTTTGACTTCTCCCTGCACATTTTGGTGGCTTGTCTTCTATGCTCTTGATTTCCCTATAGCCTCAAACTTGGATTGAGAAAAGAGAGGAGTCGGGAAGGTTTTTGATCTGTGGCTCCATGTATTAAGTGAAGGGCTGAATGGTAAAGTCCTGAATTTGTCTTTGTGCTGATTAAATATCTATACCTTGGGAAAGCTTTGCTCCCTAAAGAAGGGTATTGGGGGGACAACCTGGCGATCACACTTTATTTGATTACTGCAATTGCCTAAGTCCATATAAAACTCAGAACAGCAAAAATATTAACGTCTGTCATTTATCCAAAACCAGAGTGCTAACAAGTAGCAGAGCCAAGATTCGAGCTTAGAACCTTCAAACATCCACTCTTTCCTGTACCCTTCTCTGCCTGCAGTGATCATCATCACTGTTGTTATTAGTAATTCCACATTTAGAAAATACTTTATCTTAGAAGAGTAAGATTACATAGTTCAAATATAAGGTGTATTTAAATAGACATCAATATATATTACACTATACATAAATAATAACATTATTAAATATAATGTATATTTAAATTCACCTTTATTGAGCAACTACTTTTCATTCAGATACAGCATTTCCCTCATATATGCCAGGCACTGTTCTAGGTGCTAATACTATAATCCTAGCGCTACCACTACTATTTATTGAGCATCTTCATATTCACAACGATATGTATTTCAGCCGTGTTTTGTAGATGGGAAACCTGAGATTCAGAGTGATTAGTGAATATCCAAAGTTCAACAGTAAGTGGTGGAGGCAGATGCTGGGTCTGTTTATTGCTGAGCCTTAATGCCTGCATTGTTCTCCTTCACCGAGAAATGCAAAGGTGCGCAGTCTCAGCTCTCCAGAAGCAAAGCCAAAGATGCTATCAGTGTAGGCTGACAGATCTAGTAATTCACATACACACATTATAAGTTGTATTTCCTTTCATCCCCACAGTACCCCTCATCAAATGGCGGTAGTGGTGGCATGATGTCAGGTGGTAGTGTTACTAGCTAGATGCCAGAATACCTGCAGTCAGAGGCAGACTGATCATGGCTACTTGTTGTCAGGAGTCAGCCAAAATGCTGTGGGAACCCAGTGGGCGATGTGGGAATGCTTGAGGTGGGGCCTGAGAGAGTACTTGGAGGTGAGCTTCACTCAGATTGGGAAAGCTTGTTTTTGAGCTGGGCTCTGAAAAGTAAGACTGCCTGGAAAGGTCTCTAATGTGATCACCAGTTACCAGAGGATGTAGTTAAGGGAAATAGCTTGGTCACATAGCCAGTTGACAGAGCAGGGATCATCATTTGGTCAGCCTGACCCTTCAGCTCGAAACCTAACCCTTGTTTAGAATAGCATACCAGGGGGGCGCCTGGGTGGCTCAGTCGGTTAAGCGGCCGACTTCGGCTCAGGTCATGATCTCGCGGTCCGTGAGTTCGAGCCCCGCGTCGGGCTCTGTGCTGACAGCTCAGAGCCCAGAGCCTGTTTCAGATTCTGTGTCTCCCTCTCTCCTTGCCCCTCCCCTGCTCATGCTCTGTCTCTCTCTGTCTCAAAAATAAATAAACGTTAAAAAAAAAAAATTAGAAGAGCATACCAGGAAAGTCTCATTGGCCTTTCAGTATCCCTTTGTGAACAAAGTTAAGTCTGTGATTCTTTTGGGTTCTGGAGACAAAGTGCATAAGGTTCATGGGGAAAAGAAGTAACAAAAGATCAGGGTCAGCCAGATCGGCCACTCCTTGAGAGTCAAAAGATCCTGGTTGTGCCATGGACCTTCTGTGTTATGTGGCCTTGGACCTCAGTTTCCTTATCTGTAGAATGATGTATATAGGCCAGTGTTTCTCAAATATCTGCATGCATCTGAATCACCTGGAAGGCTTCTTAAAACCAATTGCTAGACCCCCCACCCCCAGAGTCCCTGATTCAGTAGATCTGGGGTGGGACCCAGGAATTTATAACTGATAAATTCCCAAGTGGTTCTGATGCTGCTATGCCAGGGACCAAACTTGAGAACCACTGATCTCTGAGCTCTCATTGCCTCTGTGAGCCTCTGTTTAAAAAGTGATAGCATCAAAGTCAGCAGGTCTGGACCATAGAGTTCCACCTCCGACTAGGTAAACTACTTTGAGCAAGGCACTTAACCTTTCTCTGCCTGTGTCTGTATCAGTAAAGTGGGAGACTCGCAATTCTCAGTGGCATAGGAGAGAGGAGAGAATCAACTCTCTCTTTTAGGAGCAACCCGTTATGAAAAGAATACTCTATAAATTGTCAGTTATGTAGCCAAGATACGGAAGCAACCTAAGTGTCCATCGATACCCAAATGGATAAGGAAGATGTGGTGCATGTACACACACACACACACATACACACACACACACACTGAAATATTATGTAGCCACAAAAGAGGATGAGATCTTGCCATTTGCAACAACATAGATGGACCTAGAAGGTGTTAAGCCAAGTGAAATAAGTCAGACAGAGAAAGACAAACACCATATGATTTTATTCATAGGTAGAATGTAAAAAAAAAAAAAAAAATGAATACACAAGCAAAAAGCAGAATCAGACTGTAAATACAGAGCAACAAACTAATGGTTACCAGAAGGAAGGGAGGTGAGGGAATGGCAAAACAGGTGAAGGGGAGAGGGAGATACAGGCTTCCAATTCTGGAATAAGTCGTGGGAATAAAAGGCACAGCATAGAGAATATAGTCAATGATATTGGAATAGGGCTGTATGGTGACAGATTGTAGCTACACTTGTGGTGAGCAGAGCATAACTAGAGGTTGAATCACTATGTTGTATACCTGAAACTAATGTAACATTGTGTCAACTACACTCACATATAGATGTTTTCAATAAAAAATAGTCATTTGTGCGTATCCCATGTTTAAGGTAAAGATTCTGCTCTGATAGAATATTTGAGGAAACTGGGTCTACCTTCCAAGTGAAAGAAACAACAGAAAATGTCTCCTTTCCATGAAGAAAAGGAACCTTAGTGCAAGAGGAAGTGTGCCCATGGAGAATGTACTTAAAATCCAAATGACCCATGAGGGACCCCATCTTATTTGGCAGATAAAAGTTTCCCTGCTATCTATTTAACAAATTAATAAAAAAAAAGAACATAAATAAAAGGGAATAATAACTTAGAGCTATCTGGGCACCTGAGTCTATGAGCCCTTTAGGGCCTTGGCACCTAAAGAGGAGGGGAAAAAAAGATCCTTGTCTCTGAGGCTTTGAAAGTGCCTTTCCTTGAGGCATTGGGGAAGCTCTGGGGGCACTAAGAACTGAAGGGCTGAGTGCCTGGGGCATGAGTCTGTTTGATCCAATAAAGAGCCAGGAAAAAAAAAATGGCTGGTAAGTAATTTTGCTATTTCATTTTGCTGCAAAAGAGAAGGCAAAAACACCAGAATATTCAATGAGCCAAACAAAGTACAAATGTGCCATGAGTATGAATGCAGGCTGCCCCCTTCCCAGGGAACATTTCTAAGCCCGAATGAAGCACTCACTCACCGCTGAGGCTAATGTACAATAGCATGCATTTTAAACCACGGTGACCCTTTTGTTTTTCTGATAGGCGAAGATGAAGACGAATTTGAGAATTTCATGCTGCCTCTTACAGTCTCTTTTGAAACGGTATTACAAATATTCAACAACAACTTTAAACAAGAAGATGTAAAGGTGGGTTTGTTCCCAAACATGGTGAGAGATGATTTTGCTCATTTTAAGATATCCGGATCCACAAAAAGGTTCTGCGTTATCTGTATGTGCTCTGTGCCTCATTGGTCTTGCTTTCTCAGTCGCCATGTGTCTTTGAGTTGTACTTTTCCTACCAGTACTTTTTTATTTTCTTCCACAAACTGACTTTGAGGCCAGTGAGTGATTTTGGACACTTGATGATTGGATGATTTCTCCCTCGTGGCAGTTAGTATCTTTAAAAGAACCCTTCTTGTGGGTACCCCACTTTAAACGCCCCTATTCCGGCACCCACCCTGCACTATATGTTTCAGCATATTTATATGGAGGAATGCGCAAACATGCACATGCTAAAACACTACATCTCTAAATATGTTTTTAAACAAGAATTTATATAAATCAAGACTTTATTAAATGGCTAGGCATATATGTATAAATAGGAGCTGGTCTTGAAGTATTGCGTTCTTAAACTGAGCAAAGTGATTAGGATAACTGATAGCTAAATAAGGTTTTTATGCGCCTGTGGGAGCCGTATTAGGATTGATTTGACAAGTCTGTTCAGCTGTGGCAGCAGTCACACTATCCAAGACAACATTATGTTTTATTAGTAAAATCCTTAAGTGTAGCAAGCGATTTGTGACAAAACAGCCCCAGATTTTAATGTGGGGGGTGGGAAACACAAGATCTGCAAAACAGGAATAGCATCGTCTAAAACCATAATGCATCTGGGCTCTATTAAACAGATTGACACTGATTATTATTTTTAAAAGACTAATAAATGTACTCCAGAGAAGGTGGGCACCTCTGTTAGTGATGCTTGAGTCCTATTTTATTGTTATTTGAAATAAGTTGAAAACATTAACCATCATTTTGCTTGGTTTCTCTTCTCTCTACAAAAAAAAAAAAAAAAAAAAAAAAAAAAAAAAACTTAGCTCTGAGAAGCCAGATAGTAAAACAATAGCCTTTGATGGTTATTTTACTGTAATCCTTCTACCAAAAAAATAATTAGCCAAATGCTATACCTCTTAATTTGAAATAGACTTTTTTGAAATGAATGTTTATCAACATGCAATAGTCACAGAATTTTAAAACCAAAAAGGATCCTAGAGATTTTCTTTGTGTTCATAATCTTGCTAAAATTCTTCACCAGACTTTCTATTCAGGTTAGCTATGTTTTTGAGATGTCTTCCAAATGTGTTTAAGGGCCAACAAAATCTTTGCAGCTTTGAGGTGGCTCTGGGTGCCCTTTATATCAGACAGAAGCAGTGAGGTTGAAAAACACCATCTTTCTAAAAATTACATTTGTCTCATTTGAAGATTTCATTATACTCCAAGCCCATTTTGATGTAATCCCATCTAGTTTGATAGAAACCATCTTCCTAGAGTCATTTTTAATGGAGTTCCAGTGATATATCCCTAAACCAGCAAGTTCTTAACGACCCTGGAAAGTGACTGCTTGATTACACTTTAACGGTATTTGCAAATAAAATCACAAGTAATTAAGGGGAAATCTCCAGGCTTTTGAGCAAGTTTGATGCATGATAACTGCCTGATTCAGCTTCATCTAGAGTAATGCTGTGTAGGCAACAGCTACTGAGATCAATAGCAACGTAATGATAGTGGCAGAATTAAGTGAGTAACCTGAGAACTGTGCCTCAGAATGCATGCAGCTGCCACGAACCAGGGCCACACAGTGCACTCCGTGCTTCCGTCCTAAATGTTCATCAAAAGACGCCCTGCAGGAAAATGGAGTTAGATGCTCTTTATTGCTGATCGTGTCTCTTGCCACATTTATCAGGGAAATTGGATTAGCAGTTGGCAGCTGCAGGTAGACAAGATTCTGCAGTGATTAAATATGCAGCTTGGCTGCATTTGTTGTGACAGACCTTTAGTAAATTCTACTGTAAGCACCATCTGTCTAATTTGTATAAAGAAAACTTGGTGCTGTAAGCTACCGATAAAGAACTAAATCTGTTGCTTTATCATAAACAAAACTTTTGCACTAAATGCTTTTAAATGTAATTTATTAGGTTAAGGCTATTTTTCTATCACGATGAATAAATAATACATGCAAAAGTGCTTTCAGGTACTTCATTTTGCAAGTACTAGAGATAAAAACAGTTCTGTTTTGTTCTTCAATAAAGTATTTAGTATTCCAATCCACAGGAGGTGATGCTGTTAAAATATCTCTATGAAAATGCCGCAGGACTGCCAAATTCATTTAATTTGCAACCCTTACCAGGATTTTCTAACTCCCTATTTATAGATATTTTTCATATGCGGATTTCAGGATGAATGTAAACAGTGAGGACCTGTGTTGCCAAATTGAAAAATGGTTGCAAGGGGTAGAAATGCTGCAAAACTCTTAAATTTATAGCTTTGTGTTCTTACTTAGTCCTAATAAAATTGAAGAGAACATTGAATTTTTTGTCTTGGGTTTTTCTCTTCACAGCAAAGGGAGAAAAGAAAGAAAATGCTGTGACAAATCCTGGCTCCGAAGCATTAGTTCGAAATATATGTTTCCCCCCCCCCCCATAATTGTATCCATAGTAAAATATAGTCCAGTACTCCCTTGACTCATGCATCATTTTTGATTTGGCCATGACGTCATCGATTTTAAGGAAAATGAATGAAAACTTCTCAGAGGAAGAGGAGCAGTTAAATAGGAACCTGCTATCTTTAGTCCCTTCGTAAAAACTCCACAATGTTAAATTATTTAAAATCCTTGATTTTCAGCATGCGCACATTAAAAGTTTTCGCACTAAGTGCCAAATGTTGCAAACAGCACTTTAACAGAATGATTTTGCTTTGATCCCTGTAGCAGTTCCTGAATAATTTATCACAGGTTATTGCCTTAATTCTGGAGAGGGATAGAGCAATAAAGGCAGATGAAAACACTCCAGTTGAAACACCTTGGGGCCTGCTCATTCCTCTGACACGGCTCTTTTGTTGGAACTATTTAGAGGTTATTAAGATGTGTCTCCAGAATTAAGAGTATGCTGTAAGGATGAAGACAGCCATCTTAATTCTAAAGACAAAGCACAATGACCCTTCACCTTCTTTTTCTTTGTTGTTATTATATAGTAGAATTATGAGGATAATATTATAGCTGCCCCCAGTAGTGCCACTACAGTAAAGGGTCTGTCAGACTTTCCATTAGAAACCCTGTTTTGGGGGTCAGGGTGGAAGGAGCCGCGTTTCAGCCGTTTCCCAGCCCATTCGTCTCACACTTGGTACACAGACAACTGTTCGCCATGCAGCCCGCTGAAGCACGGAGCGGCTTCTCCTGGAGCTACCCGCAGGGAATCCTTGGGATTACATACCCCAGACCTCCCCAGCTCCCCAAAACAGCCTCACTGAAAATATAGGGAGCTCTCACTTTTCAGATCAATCAAGTGTTGACCAACGGCAGCTGTCGTGTAGGACAAAGACAACTTTTGAAATAAACCCCTTTGTACTCTTTTAAATGAGATGGTGAATTGTGGCTCCTCCTTCCCTAAATTTCAATCAGACCGCCACTTGTTCTCTGAGATCGTTCAGCAGTCTGGTTGAACTTCTGGGGAGCAGTTGTCCTGTCTAATACCAGAGCTGGCTATGTTTTGGCTACCAAGAAAGTACTCCTTTAGTGTTGTTTGAGTATCTGTGTAGGTTGTTTCAGTACTCTTGCTGCCTTAAGATAAAAGAGGTTGTTTGAGCCAAAGCATCTGTTTCTTACTCACATTAACACTGTATTTTCCTGTCCAGTTGCATCTACTGAAAAGATACATTTACTTGTTATGTTGTCATGTGCTTCCTCTGCTCTGTAGTAACATTTTCTAAAATTAAACCTTGATATAATTTCATAGATTCAGGTCACTTAGAGCACTTTTATTAACTTGGCATCTTTTAAGGAAGAAAAAGCTGTGATAGAATAGAATGTCAACCTTTTTGTGTAATGAAGATAGTCTAAGATATTTTAAGAGTCCCTCGCACTAAGCATGAAGAAAGTAAAACTCATGGTTCCTGTCGACTAATTTAGAGCTGAATGGTGGGTGCCTTATGTACATGTGGAAACTTAATATTATTTGAAGAGTAGCCCATAACCTCTAAGTATATGTAAAAACATACCAAAAGCCCACTGTCATAGAAAGACTGCAGAGCTATAAATACTCAAAATAGAACTGTTCAAAGAAACTGTCTTAGAAGACGTATTTTGTTCTTGAGGTTGTGAGAAACGTGGAAAGCTGCAAAAGAGGGGAACAAGTTCCAGGTGGTGAAAAAAAGGTTACATAAAAGGCAAAATGGCTTTTTTAGAAAAATAGCAGGTCACATGAGAGAACTATAAGGTGTGAGCGGATTCTAAAATAAAAGGACTAGTGACATTACGAGAGGGAAAAGAATGAGTCATTTAAAGAAGCAGAAACAAATACAGGGTTTACCGATTCAGAAAATTCAGATTACCATCATTCTATAAACTGTTAGACAGTTAGAAACTAAATATTTTATGAACAACTTCCAGTTATATGGAGTCACCTTTTGGGTACAGGGGTCGGGAGACGATCAGAAATTACAGATACGTCTGACAGATAAACTCTTCTTTGCTACTTTGAGGTGTTATTTAGCCATTAAGATGAGGCTTAGGATTCACTTCCCAGTGCTTGATGATAATTTAAATGCCTTCCTATTACAAGATTTTTGCTTATTACCAAAGTGTGAGGAAAACAAAAATCAGGTAAAAGGGAAAGTTCAGAGCCCATTTCCTGGCAGAATATTTCTACTGAAACAGTACCTTCAGAAATCACAGTTGCATATCTCAATTATCCCACCCCCTTGTTTTGCAATTATGTTTATTTGTGCTCTTTGTTCTGACATTCTAGCATCTGTTCGTGGGTTTTCTTTTTCTCTTCCCAAGCATCATCCTAAGGACAGCTTAATTAAGAGTCCAGAGTACAAGTCAGATCTCTTTTATTTAAGAGTCAGGGTGTTTTTTTTTTTTTTTTCTCCTGTCTCTGAAACTATATATTTATGGAACATACAGTACATGTCAGGCTCGTGTTAGACATTTTTTATGTAAGTTTATTAAATTGATTCCTCACAATGCCCCTGTGAAAGAGGCAATATTAGCCCCTTTTATAGATGAGAAAGCTGAGACTGGTAAATTGCCTTGCCTGAAGTCTTACAGTAAAGCAGCAGAGCTGGGATTCAGATTCAAGTCTTCTGATAACCAATACAGATCTCTTTCCTTACATCTTTTCCTTGCTTGGGGAGCGCGAGTGCCATTCTCGGTATGTCATGGGAGCAATAGGTCACCTGGACAGTTTTACTTTGTCCTAAGTTACTAGAGATATTCTTTAGGGATCTTTAAATAAATGCCAGTGTGCTTTCAGGATAGACTTCAGATTGCATAGTGGGACTGATTCATGCAAGCCAATGTGGTTAAGATTTGCCATTATTAAATAATGTCTAGACCCTGTGCATTTCTGTTCTGTGGAATTATCAATCCTCATCTCTTGGTTTGTTTGTTTGTTTTTTTTTTTCTAATTTGGCATGATTTGGAAACAAAGTATATTAAGAATCTAAATGTTCCTAAACTACTGGAATTATGACTTAGCTCAATTTATAAGAAGCAGAGTAGAGTTGGTCAGCAGATTTGATGGTCTGTTTGTTTAAAAGGGTCTACGGTTTTCTATAGAAAGGGATCTGAGCGAGACATTTTAGCTAATGAATCAAAATCAGATATGTGGTCATTATTGCCTGATTATTACTCCATCTGCTCTGTGCTAACGTGAAAATCAATTACTGTGTCTCTTTCCCACTGACAGCGTATGTTGATCGGGCTGGCAAGAGATCTTCGAGGGATTGCCTTTGCACTGAACACAAAGACCAGCTACACCATGCTGTTTGACTGGATGTATCCTTATTACACTGTGACAATACCAGCTCTGTGCACAGAGGGATGCCAGGCCCCTCGCTTTCGTTTAATAGTATGGCACAGTAGGGAAGAGGAAACAAAGCTAAATGAACTAATGTGTAATCAGCTAAAAATTACAGCACAGTGGCAGCAGTGCAGATAACTGAGCACAGCATTTGGAGACCCAGCTCAGAGAGGTCACTTTTTGGTGCCATTAAATATTGACAACTTAAAAATCACGTTCCCAAATGATTGTTTATGTAGGGATTGCAGGGATAATCAGGCTAACGTCTTTAACTCAGGATCAATGAATCTTACCATTTGGCATTTTCGAGGAGATTTGAATTTCTGTTCCATCTCAATTAGCAGGGCTGAGCAGGCTACTGTGCCTCTTTGAGGCTCAATTCATCATGCTACAGCTTTTCACCATCATGAAAATATTAATGGAGATGAAAAAGGGGGAAGTAAATGGTCAGGAGTTTTCATTTAGTATAAATTCTGAATTTACCTTTGCCAAGGCTTAGTACGGATAGCAACATAAATAAACAAAGAAACAAACATCCCTGGCAGAAATGCCTCATCATGTAAGAGTGAGACAAACGTGGACTCTGGTATCAGAGTAGGATTGAAATCCAGCTCTCCACCTTGGCAAGTTATTTCTCTTCTCTGAGTCGTGGTTTTCTCATCTAAAAAAAGAGACATCCAGTATCAGGGCTCACTGGGACCATTAAAATAGGTAACACACTTTGTGTAATGTCTGGAACATATTTGGGAGTCCTAAGTGGTTGCTATTAATATTGTTTTAGTAGTATTGTATGTATCCTCTTTGATCCTAACAGGAAGTGACAATTTATAAAGTCATGTAAGTGTAATATGTTTTCATGCCTTTATACATAAAACTATCAGAGCACTTAAGAAAAATTCTGTAGCCTTAAAGCAATTGTATGTTTTAAGTTACGCTGTTTCTCAGTTGCTCTTTTCAAACCCTCCTTATCCAAGTTGCAAAAGAAACTTCTTTTTTTTTTTTTATTTATTATTTGAGAGAGAGAAAGGATCCCAAGCAGGCTCTGCATTATGAGTATGGAGCCTGACATAGGACTCGATCCCATGACCGCAAGTTCATGACCTGAGCCCAGATCGAGTCGGACACTTAACTGAGCCACCCAGTCACCCACACTACAAAAGAAACTTCTTGAAAGCAATCTTTCACCACGGATCCCCAGTTAGGCCAAAAATATAGCTAACAGGGGATCTGGGCATGGTTTAGGGAGAACTCTATGCATTAAAAAAAAAAACTTTTCTAACATTAATTGAATACCGACTTACATTTTTAGTTACTATTAAAACCTACTTCATCAGATATATGTGTTCATAGAAAGGTTAGAGGTAAGTGTTTTCCATGTCATTGAAGAACCATGTATGTCTTTATATCAGCATACCAAGTACATGTACAGAGGCTGTAGGTGTTAACACAGCAAGTCCTACAGTTGTTTTAACTGTGAAGAATAAACTGAGATTGCATATTACTTTTTTATTTATCTAAAAACAAACAGAAGCTTCTAACGTGAAAACTTTCATTTATTTGAAAAAAATCGTAGAAGCCTAGTTTTGGCACTCTGGAATGGATGGTGATCTTGACAGCAAGCTGCAACTCTAGGATGTCCATCAGTTAACGTTTCCTGTGTCCCTCCTCAGCGGTCCCAACCAAGAGTCAAGTCCAGAACCTCTCCCCTCAGTGTCAAAGAATATAAATATCTGCCATAATCGATACCGCCTAAAATTCATAGAACATATTTAAGTCTTTGGTTAAGTCTGTTTTCCATGTATTTCCTCACTAAGCTCCTTCTTTTTGGCACCTGTCTGAAGTGAAACTTTTGTCCAGCAGATGGCAGACAATAGCAAATGGAAGGCCTTGGGACTTCATGTTTTGTTTTGAACTGGAAACTATTGTCTCCTCCATGTGACCATAGATGTTGATGTTATTAGGATCAGTGGCAGAGGGCGAAGTGTCAGTTATGCAGGGAGCTGTGTTAGATTGCCAAACAGGATGGCTTGGTACCGGCTTTGCTTATAATAATTGAGTTTCAGTAGCAAATCAGCTTCCTTGGGAAAAGGCCAAAGGCTTTTCATAATTGTATTGACAACAAAATGAATATGATAAATGGTGTTCATTCAGTTGAGACAAGATTTATAGTTTTCCTTTGGGCAAGGGATGAAGAGCAAATATTTATAATAATAGTAAAATTTGTTTAAAAGTTACATTATTTGATCATTCAAAAAGCTTTATTAAAATATTTTGAAATACTTTAAGCAGTTTCAGGTGATAAAGTACAGATTCTTTTCAAAGTATTCTAGTAATGTAAAAATGAATAAGGATATGATAAAAAAAAAACATGGATATGAAAGTCATTTATTCTTCCTGAAATATTGATATGTCAAACCGTCAGTGATGATTCCTACATTACTGCCAGGGAAAGTTTATTTTTGCCTTTTATCCACATAAATGTGTGTTCTTTAATTTGTTATACAGTCCTTAGCATGCAGAAGAAATGTCCTACAAGAGCACATGTCATCTTAAAGTCAAAATGCATTTTATTTATGATGATTATTTGATAAAGTGCTATTTTAGTGGTTAGGTCTTTAATTCAAAAACATTTCTGTAAACACTGACTGCATTAACTGCTACACGAACTGCATTGCTTATCACTGTCCTTCCAAAACTAAATTGCCTGAAACTACATAGCAAACATGTTGATAAATTGTTCTACTCCTGGAGAATTGAAGAATCCCTAATACACTTCTTTGCCCATATAGTGAGAACACAATATAAAAGCACCTTACCTTGTAGCGCATTTAGTCACCTTGTTTAGAGTCTTCCCAGATCATGCTTAGACTGAAGTATCAAAAATCCAGGCAGCAATTGGGGGCAGGAAAAAAAGGAATGCGTATGATGCTATTTCTTTCTGCTCAGTCCTTTCACTTGTCATAATCTGATCTCTGAATCCACTGTTTTTCAGTCAGGTAATTGAAATACTGAATATGCATCAACACATTATACAAAGACAAGTCAAGACCATATGTAGATGTGTAGAAGAGCACAGACTTGAAAGCAAAACAGTCTCAGATTCCAGTCCTGGTTTCGCCACTTAACCCGAGGCTCAAAAAACAAACACAAAAACCTGTGGGCTCTTGGATAAGTTACTTAATGTATCAGAATCACAGTTTTCTCTTCCACAAAACAGAGCTAATCATACCTGTCTCACAGGTATAGCATAAGAAATGAGTGAATGGACGTATATAACGGCCTAATCCAATGTCTGGCACACAGTGGATACTCCACTAACTGTTGTTAGTTCTTTTCTCTAATATGAAATGAGACAAAGGAATCCCATTTGCTCACTTATTCAGCAAATTTGGCTAAGGACTGTGCTAGGTTTCATGAGGGATGTAGATTACTTAGACTCAAATCTTACCCCAAAATGAGCTTCTAATTAAATAGAACCTGTTAGATATCTACAAAAATGACTGTAATAAAATATAGAAGGTGATAAGTGCCATAACAACAGATACAAATAGAGTGATTGCATTTAGCTGGGGAATCAGGAAGGTTTCTGTGAAAGTACAGATATTTCTCTGGATCTTACCAAATGCATAGGATTAGAGTATTGGAACTCTGAAATAAGAGGTTTTCGGTTGGCCTAAGCACAGGTTTTGGAAGCGGGTAGTGGAGAAGATGTTTTGTTGTAGATACCACTTATTTTGTGCTTGGAAATGCAGGTTGTCTGGGACCCTTGAATATCAGGCTAAGGAATTTAGACCCTATCCCATAGATAGCATGGAGCAGTTGTTGTGACTGCCTAACCAAATCAGAATTGTACCTCAAGAAGAAAGTAATTGGCATTATGTTGGACAGACTGAAATAGGGAAGAAAAAAAATCACTGTTCGGCAAGCACACAGTGCTGTGTGCTAGGCCTGAGGAATGAGTAAAAGGATTGCTTCTCACAAGAACGAATAAAATGGATCACTCTTTAGACGGTCACCATCTCGTAGATATGACATACAACTAATGAACAGTCAATGGGTTGTCACAAAGATAGCATGCAAAAGACCATATGAACACGTAAGAGGAAGAGATTGGCATTTTGGGCAAAAAAAAAAAAAAAAAGTCGGCTTCCCAAGGAAGTGAAAGTTGGGCGAGGTGTTGAAAAATAGACATTTGCTAGACAGGAGAGAAAGACTTCCAACAGCATTTGCTTTTGTGAAAAAAAGTACACCTGTTTCACATTCATGGAGTACCTTTAAAATAATCTCTGAACTGGCCGGCTGTTTCTGTTCTGGAACCACATCCTCATACCCCTATCTCTGAACGGTTTTAACAAAAACTCTTCTGTTGCCTTCTAGGATGTTACTGTGCTTTCCCTACTGTGAGATCCCAGAGGGAAAGAATTATGTGTTTTCCCATTTCTGTTTCCTTGGGGTCCAGTCATACTGACTGCTGGTTGGGTGGATGGATGGGTGGTCATCGTCAAGAAGGAAACCTCATGCTTTTCATTTTTTTATATTTGGCATCTGATAAGGCTATGTCATATTATTAACACTTCTGATCTTCCATTCATCTGATGTAGACGTTAGGAATTCATCGAGAAGGTTGGGTGAAAGCGGTTAGGTCTGTGCCTCTTCTACCTAAGGGCTCCCTCCCACTGTCTTCCTTCTTTCCATAAATAGGCAGTCCTCACAGGCCACTAGAAAATTAAACTCGTAGAGTGGGTTCTGATTCTCACCCTGTAATCTGAGTCTGGCACTCTCACTCTGAAGCCCTTTTAACCTCTCAGCTTGGTAGACCTCTACTCTGCTTTCCAGTAATCACTCATTTTCTCTGTGGCAGTCACCTCTGTCAGAAGCATATTAGAATTGGCACTACTCTCATTCCACACAGAAAAGGGAGCATCCCCTCATGTCCCGCGGCTTTCTCCCGTAGCGAATGCAGTGTGCTCTGAAAAATATGATGGTTCTAATGCCTTTAGAATGCCTTGCAAAGGAGCTTGTGTGTGCTTCTGATCCTCTTTGATTCTGAGATTTGGGTCTTGTCAGTTTCCTGGCTAGCCTTCCAGATGCTTTCCCACTAAAGATCACTGAGTCTGGGCTCAGGAGGTCTCTTGGTGGAATATTTTCTCACCTGTGCTTCTCTGTCATTGCTTTTGGTACTCAGAGAATCTCTGTTATGTGTCAGCCATGCAGACTTGAGAATGAATTCCCTAAGAATAAAAGTCTTGTCTTACTTATCTCTGGATCCCCGGCCCCTAGCACAGTAAATACCACATAGTGTCTATGATCTATCAAAAATAGCAGATTTTCTGCTACATAGAAAAAACAGTAAGTTATCTGACAATAGCCAAAACAGAGTTAATAATTAAGTTCATTGATTTCAGTTTTTTCATTTTTATCCAACTGAAACCTTATATATACACACACACTTAACTTCTTATCTCCCTTCTCCGCTTCATTTCCCTTTGTAGTACTCTCTAACATATTATGTATGTCTTTTATTTATTTTCTGTCTTTTCTTATTAGAATATAAAGTCCATGAGGACAGGAATTTTTTTAATGTTTGGCTCACTGGTGGCTCCAGAGAGTCTAAAACAATGAATAGACAGTTACAGAATAGGACTTCAGTAAATACTTCTTAGGTAAATTCTTTGTGTGTGTGTGTGTGTGTGTGTGTGTGTGTGTGTGTGTGTGTACACACACACAAATGCAAAGCCTTAACAAAGGGAGACAAAAGTATTGCTTTGTGAAATTTTAGGGAGCTTGTGGTTCTTAAAGAATTGGAAGGCTTATTTTCGTTGAAAGTTACGTGAATTATTTCCTGAAGCTTCAAAGTGAAATGCACAGTTAAAAAGGAAGAAGTAGGTAGTTCTAATCAAATATGCTCTACCTGATTTTTAGGTTGACAGGTTGACAGCAACAAATATTTATCAAAATCTGCTTTGTGCCAAGTCCATGCATACAAGTGCCTAGGTCCTGCCCTCAAAAAGTATTTAACAGGAGAGATCGAGTAGTTAGAAGGCACTGGCACACAGTACCACAGCTAGACAAAGGAAACACACCTAACCAAGTCTTGGGGGACGGGAAGGCCAGGGAGGCTTCTTGGACTAGTTGGCATCTATATTGAAATCTGAAGGACAGATAGCAATTGCAGGGTCATGATAGGGAAGCACAGTCTTTGCCCTTTAGAAACTCACTAATGGGGCAGGCAGATAACAAAAGCAATCAATCTTAATATAAGTTTGTTGTAAGAGATACGGGGTCAGAGTGCTCATTGAACGTAGATGAGGAAGAGATGGATTCCTTTTGACAAAACAGAGAAAGTTTCACCATCCCAGGGGAAGCACAACTTGAACTAGGTGTTGAGAGACAGGAATGAGTTAGGCAGAAGAAGCCACGTGTAGAGGAATGGAGACAAGAGAGTTGGCAACCATGGATTTGCAGGGAATTGAGAGTGGCTGAACAGTGGATGGGGCAGGAATACTGAAAGAGGAGTCTGAAGGTCCACAGGGACCATATCTTAAAGGGCCTTGTATGCCATCCTAAAGAATTTGAAATGTATTCTAAAGAGCAAGGAAGAAAATTGTGGTCTTTTCCACCATGGAGATCTCTACCCATACACACAGGAAAGGAACACCGCTAAGTAATTCAGTTCTTTCAGCACTTTCATCTGAAACAAAAAGACAAGTATACTGGAAAACATCAGAAAGAGAGAAACTTAGAAAATAGGAAAAGAAGAAATGAAGGAGTAGAATAGCAAGGTGTTTTGTGTGTGTGTGTGTGTGTGTGTGTGTGTGTGTGTGTGTGTGCTGCAGCTTAAGCTTCACTTTTATATTTATGTGTCCATTTAGCAAGGAGGAGGCCCCAGTTAAGGTTAAAGGACCAGTGGAGGTGAGTCAGAGTTTTCTAGGTTCTGGTGGTCTCAGCCATTGACTTACCAGAGGCATACACTTCTTACTATTGAGGAAGATGTTTGAGAATTTCTCCTTGGGTATACATAAGACTACCTTTTAGCTGACCCTGAATAGATTAAAAGTTACCCAAAGCTTTTCTTCAAGCTAACATCTGCAGTATTCCTTGGAGCTACAGTGGGACCAGGCAGAGCAAATCAGCAGCTTAAAAAAATGAAAAAAAATGAAAAGAGATAATTTCTAAGCTGGAAGATAGGTAGATAGATAGATAGATAGATAGATAGATAGATAGATAGATAGGTAGATAGATAGGGATTATTATTACTATTTCCCTCTCCTTCTATGTATTTTTAAATTTTCCCAAGAAATGACACTTTTTCTTTAGTTGTTTGATGCCCAAGAAACTGATATTAATAATTCAACTATGTTTTTATCCTCATTAAATTTATTTCCTTTCCTACAGTATGCAGCACATTTCTTTAAATGTGTTACTTATATGATACTTTAAAAGTGTCTTTTGTTTATAGAGTATACCAAGAACAAAAGAATATAATGTACGGGATATGTTACAAATCAGAGCACATCATTTTACAATCCCTAGCAAACATACAGCTGTGCAAGTTAGGGAGCAATTTATAAAATTTCCATTGTTTATTAAACATAGAAGAAATGTGGATTATCTTTTTGCTTTTGAGGTGCCGCTAATTTTCAGGAACAATATTTCTTTTGACCCTTAAGTTCTTTAACAGGCTTTATAAAAGGTACCCAACGTATCTTCCCATTCTTCAGAGGACTATCGAACGGTGGTATGGAGAGCCAGCATGCACAACTCCCATTCTGAAACTTATGGCAGAACTGATGCAAAACAGGTAAGAAGTGCAATGGGGGAGAAAAAAATCTGCTATCTGGCAGCAGTCTCTAGAGGTCAGATTTTCCTGTTTGGTATGTGTATAGTCAAGGCTTAGCAAGAACTCAGGACCCAGAATTTTTAAGATAACTGGTGAAAGCAGTAGAATTAGAGACATAAGGTTGAGACCTTTTGGAAAAAGAATATAGTATATTTAGGTGTATAAGGGGACTATGGGAACTGGAAAAAAATTGGAAGGTGCCGCCACCATTATTTAAAATATTCAAAGGCAAATGGAGGAAGGGCTCCTGTTTTAACTGTTTCACTGCTTAACTGCAATTCCATGTAATTTGAGAGCAGGGAAGTTTAGAGGTCTCTGAGTTGAGATGATTCCTTCTTCAAGAAGAGAACTGAGTCCCAGAGCAGTTCATGGACACATAGTTTGTCTCAGGAGCCCCAGGGATTGTCCCTGCTTTGACTCCTAAGTTATCCTTTTCCTCTTTGCCAAGATGCATGTATGTGGATGATTCATGCATTCAAAATTTTCATTTAAATAGCAACTACAGTAAACAGGGGTGTATAGATCTTTTCAAATTAGTGTTTTCATTTGGGGGTGGAGGGGAAGTACCCAGTAGTGGAACTACGGGGTCATATGGTAGTTCCATTTTTAAGTTTTTAAGGACCCTCCATACTGCTTTCTACGGTGGCTGCACCGATTTGCATTCCCACCAACAGTGTGTTGGGGCTCCTTTTTCTCCACATTCATTAAAAAAATTTTAAGAGTGAAAAATAAACAGCAACTACAACTTCTTAAAGATTGCCCAGTTGACCTTATAATTTGCACAGACCAGCAGAGATTGAAATACTCTGCGTGTAAATATTAACAAAGATGTAGCTAGAGGAGAAAAGCTGCAAGAAGGTAATTGGTTTTACCTCTTTAAAATATGTCATTGTGAATATGGCTTAGCACCAAATTACCTGTCACTTAGCCATCGTGTTTCCTCAGTTCCTCTTGTAAACTATGTGTTGGAAGGGAGATATCCATACAGGGAAGGAGGATGGACTGTAGCTGTAATTTTATCTCTGGTGCTAGGTTTTTCACAGTAATAATTTAAAATTTATTAAATAAGAGGTGGAAAAAGACCTGGCAAATGAAGAAATGTGAGTATTATTCTTTTAAAAGCCGTTTTTTAAAACCATTCTCCTATGTACCTTAGATACTATAAGAAAGGTGGCTGTTTGTGTTTGATTAAATTATGGTTTTTCAACCAGATAATTGATATTATATATTACTGATATAGCAATTAATACTAAGGGGGAAAGCTACTGCATTGTAATTGTAGAGTATTTTACACCTGCCATAAGCAAATGATTCGTATCTATCTAACACAATTGTCCTTAGGAGTACCTAGTGAAAATCTATAATCTCAGAAAATATGTTATCTTGTGTGTATTTCTCTAGAATCTAATGTGAAGTATGTATGTACATTTCTCTTTAGTCAATAATTGTATGCCAACAATCAAAAGTTCACAATCTTTCTAGTAAGTTAGAACTGCACCTTATTCTGAAGCATTCTAAAAAAGCATAAAGACGCAACAATTCATCATTCCTGGCAAAAGGACTTCAGCAAGTGTCTTTGCTTTTTTGGTATTGCTTTGCTATGACCTATCTGCATATTTTTGGCTAGTCCTTTAAAAAGCATGCCATTATTTCTTGAAAGCACAGAGACAAGGCATATCAGAGCCAACTGAAACCAAACTGATGTTAAAAAGCAAGTATTATGTCAGGATGGCATATGTCAATCCTTTATCCTGTTCCTACTGTTCCCCTACCTGTCAGAAACCAGGGAAGCAGAATCATTCTTATTTAGAACTCCTAGGACTTGTTTCTCTTTATTTGAGCCATGTGCAATGGAAACTCTAGTCTGAATGTAATTTCATGTATTTGAAATATGCTTGAAATATCAGATGATTAATTATACATATGAGCAGTATTAAAAAATACCTAGATCTCCTGTCACTTTAGAATTTGTTTTAAAAATGTTTATCGGGCACTACAGGAGATCGCAAACGTAAACCTCTATACAGGTATTTATATAAACTTACAGATACACACCCTGGGGTATTTTATTAGTATCTATCAGCCACTTTGCATGAAAAGAGAAGAGAGTAAGAAGTCTACGATTTGGGATGTCAGGATATTTTTTTGACAGATACAACTGAAATCTTTGAATCAGTCAGTGAATGAAATTAACTCTTCCTAACTGTCCTAGTATCTTTATTGTGAGAAATCAGCATACATATTTTATCGACACTTGTTTAATGGAGTGGCATTTTTTAAAAGGGATCATTATACTGCTGCTACTTCTAATAAATGAAAATGCTAGGCACTTTAAATCTACATTTGGTTTCTTTATCTACACGTATAGTCTGGTTTTTTGCTGTATTTCTTAGATCCCAGCGTTTGAATTTTGACGTATCATCTCCTAATGGAATTCTTCTCTTCAGAGAAGCTAGTAAAATGATTTGCACTTATGGTGAGTATCTTTTTCCATATTTGTCTCTGCAATATAACTTTATCTCTTTGGGGGAAAGAAAGATGTTAGTTATTTTGTTCTTTTGAACCTTCCTATCTGTATGAATTTGTGAAGTAGGTAATAGTGCAGAAAGCCAGGTAGCTATCAAATTGGCATCGGGAGAAGTAAGTAAGCAGCGTGCCTTTGACTACAAATCATGCCTGACCAACTTGATGAATTTCTTTTGGATAAAATTGCAGTGTCAGTAGGCAAAGGGAATACAACTAGATAGAATATTGAAAAGTTGTAGCGTATTCAAAATTGCGAAAAGTTACATCAGGGAATTTGCTATCATGGATCAAGGAATGCTTAGACCAATATGTCACCAGCACTGAATTTTGGAAAAATATCCTGCTAAAGGGCAGTAAACATTTTATTACAGGGAACTTTTGGGCATTGCACTCTTAGAATCAGAGTTCTATGGTAAAGATAGTCCTATTCGATTATTGTCACAAAATTTGTTTCGCAGTTAGAATCGAGCCTTAGAACTACCATAAACCCTAATACTTGCCAATTCTGACAGCTTCACCAATGAAATTCTCAACTCACTGAGACCTTTATGTATCCTGGGGATGGGGGTAGGATGGGTAAGAATCCTGTTCCAGTTTGCCGTGCACTGGCTGGCCTCTGCACAGTACTCTTCTTGAGAGATGGTTTCCTGTGTCCTCTTACTCTCTGTTTTCTTTTTTGCCTGTCGGTTCTTGCTTTTCCAAATCAGTAGCCAACTCTGAGTACATTCAGTCTCAAAAATTGCCCGTGATTATCGTATTTCTTTTTGAGAACCTTCCAACAGACTTTACAAAATTTTGCAAAGCCTCTTTAAGACCGTGTGTATTTGTGCATATCTGTAGGAACAACCACTGGAAATGTATTACTTCTTTAAAAGTAAAAGCCTATTTAAAAAAAAAAAAAAGGAGAAAAACAATTGTTTAAATTGTTTTCACTTTCAAAACCCGTTCTGGGACAGGAAGCTGTGTGCCTTGTAGGCCTCTGTTAAAAATGCATAGTTTTAATTGTGCATTTGATTTTTAGAGTTTCAGATTCTAAGTGTGTGAAAACTACAGGAAGCACCTATTTGAGTCCGTAAACTTGCACTCTCCTATGTTCATCTGTACCAACAACTACATCGTCACCATTTTTGATCTGTTGAAAGTAGACACATTAGAATCATACAAAGTAGAAATGTTTTGCCTCTTAAAGGTAAAAATGAACCCCTTTTCAAATATTCTCAATGCAGTTTGCTTTACTTCCAGTGTATATCTAGTTCCTTCCATTGTCTTAGCATACAAAAATAACATGTCTAGACCATTTTCTAAAATGGTATCTTAGAGAAAGCATAGTTTTTGGAGATTAAAAGATCTGAGTACCAATCGTAGTACCAGCCCTTATCAACTCCATGACCCTCAGCCAAGACACTGTGTTTCTTTGTGCCTAGTTTTCTCACACACAAAATTAGGAATAATGACTCCCTACTGACCTACTTAGAATTCGAGATGGTTAGGTGAGCTACTCCAGGTAAAGGGCTTGGCACTGAGTGTGACATGGAATAGACATTTAACTAACATGTGTCTCCTTGATCCAGAGCCATTCTCTTATACTCATAGAACCAGCCTTCTTTGGACAGGGGTTCACTGACCACATCACTTTTTTGTTCAGCTCCTGCTTGGACCACGCTGTCCTGCTTCCTTCTGCCTGTAATAAGTGCTTAGCTTCCATTTACTCACTTTATTTTTTAAAATTTTTTTAATGTTTACTTATTTTTGAGAGAGAGCCAGAGCATGAGCAGGGGAGGGGCAGAGAGAGAGAGGGATACAGAGAATCCAAAGCGGATTCCAGGCTCCGAGCTGTCAGCACAGAGCCCAACGTGGGGCTCGAACTCACAAACCACAAGATCATGACCTGAGCCAAAGTCGGACACTCAACTGACTGAGCTACCCAGGCGCCCCCGATTTCCTCACTTTTTAAAAGAAAATAATATTTCTCATATGAAACAATGTATGTATATGTAAGAATTTCTTAGTAGTTGATAGAGCTTTAACTCTATGCATGTTAGATTTCTGTTACCAATCACAGTTGTATTTTCCTTCTGCTTTTTCTCACTCCAGTTTCTTTCACTGTGTGTAATTTTTCCTTTGGGACTTACTCACTATTGCGGTAGGACCGATCAGAGCAGTGATTTCTCTGCCAGTGTTACTGGACCCCTAGAGCAGAATGTATGGCCAGCCAAGTGACACCAAAAAGAATCTCAGAACAATGCCAAATCTGTAGGCTTCAAAAGCTACCTAGTCCTCTGTCCAGTTGTTTGACATAAGCAAAGAAAAGCATTGTAACAAAAGCTGAGGAAGTTAACTAAGTGAGGATCACATTGGAGGAGGAAGAAGAGGAGGAGACAGAGGTAGAGAGAGGAAGGGAAGGAAGACAAACAAGATGAAGAAAAAAGAAGAAAAGGAGTAAAGAGGGAAAAAAACCCTTCAAAGCATTCTTGAGAAGGAAAGCTAGTAAGCTTTCTTACTCTAAAGAGAAACTAAGGGATTAAAGTAAGGCATTGCACCTTGGCTTGAAATAATAATAAGGTAGCTTTTATTTTTTAATCAGCTATTATGTGCCTATTCCTATACTAGACCATTTATCATACATTAGCCTATCAGATCCTCAAGGTAGTAGTGTTATCGGCCACTCACTACTCATTTGGCCTTGGCTAAGTTGCTTAGCCTTTCTTGCTTCAGTTTCTTGTTAAACAGAGAAAAGAACACCTACTTCATAAGGTGGTTATGAGGATTCAGTTCAGTAGTGCATAGAAAGCTCTTAGACCAGTTAGCTTCTGTGATCACTATTATGAAGAAATTGAAGCTCATAGAGATTAAGAAACTTGCCAAATATTGCATAGCTAGCAAGTTGCTGAATTGGAATTTCATTCAAAGTCTATATAACTTCAAACGATAGTCTCTCCATATTCCTTATTGCCACTTGGGAGCTGCCACGGGAAGATTGTCCTTGAATATTTATGATGAAGCACTGTTCTTTAACGTATGGTGATTTCTGTCCTAAAACTTAAGGGAAATCAAAGGGTCAGTGGCAAAATGTCCTTCAACTTTGTCAGCAGTGACTTGGACACGTGCACTTTACATAGAATAATAGAAACATGTTTATCACCCTTCCCTGATTCCCGTGCTGTCCCCCCCCCCCCCATCAGCCAAACTGATTTGATCTATCTTGACCCTCTGTAATGCCTTGTTACCCCTTCTTTTACCTCTGGAGTCTTTAATATGCTCATGGAGGGTGATCATGTGGTCTGCCATCCAGGAGGTTGGAAGGTGAGGGAAAGAGTGGGAGGGCACAGAAGAGCAGCAGTGTTTATTTTTTTGGTAAGCCAAGCAGAAGGGAAGGGAAGCCCCTGGAAGAAAGAGGCCAGAACATTCTGCGATCCCTTCTGTCCCCATCCCTCGCTGGGTTTCTTCTCTGCTCACCTCTCATGGGCAGTATTTGGGTAGTCAGTGATCGGGGCGGTGTAGAGTGGGGAGGACTCTTTCCCACATGCACTGATTTGTTGCATATTTTGTGGAACACCTCTACCTCGCTGCTCAGTGAGACTGGCAGAAAAATAATACTTTTGATATGCTGTTTTATTTATCTACATTCTGTCATGATATACTTTGATGTAAGTTTTTAATTTTGCTTCAGCTCTCAGCTGCTCTCGCCGTTACAGCTCAGGGTCAGCAATGAGGTTAGCCACAGTAGCACAAAACAATTTCCTGTTTGTACAGCCCAGGTAACATTTGGATGAGGATTAAATTTTACCACATTTTCTACTAGCCCAAGCCTATTATTTCTAATGAGTTTTAAATTGCTTCAAGAACGTGTATTTCAAAACTTAGTGCTGTGATCCATTCAGCCTGAGCAACTTAATAAAGGAAATTTTTTTCTTGAATTTTTGGTTAAAATGTTGCATGCAGTGTAATAAATGTTATTACTTTGGAAACCTACTTCTCTGTTTTAAGAACTGGACGTTTTTTATGCTCAATTTCCATTTGTCTAATCTTTTCTTCCTTTAGCCCCTGGGTCCTGGTATCTTTAGTGACATCTATTGGTTGAAGAGTGCACAGAAGGGAGAAATCGTGATAATTTTCATAAGACTAGGCAAAACGGAACTGCTTTTATTCCCTCCTTGGATACCTGATTTAAGAAAGTTCAGTGTGTGAAAATCTAAACTTTAAAAATGGATGGAACAGCCATGAGTATTCACTATATGTAAGAATTTACATCAGGGCTCTTTAAAGCAGTATATGCTCCAGGTGCATTTAAGGTATGACTTAATCACATGCTTAAATTGGATTGGTAAAGCAATGTACAAGCCACTGTTATTTATCGTGACCTAGAAAACAGACCATAGTTTTCTAACTGGCTTTTGCAGAGCCCTGGAGATCTGAAAAGGACCATAGTGGGCCTCCAGATAGCAGGGAGGACACCCTACTGCCACTTTGACCAGAACCACCCTGCTGTAGAGTTGCACCAGATTTGTTTGTAAAAGCGAATCACCTTTTTGACCACTTGTGGGGTTTTTTGTAAAAGAGCTTGAAAATTACTGGCATGTGCTATTAGAAGCATTGTGAGAACGAAGGATTATGATCATATATTTATGTTTGATTACCAAAGAAAAGCTGAAGAACGCATTGGTCCTGAGATAACTAAAGTCTTAATAAATGTCTCCAGGAAATAACAGTTCTGGAAAACAAACTATCCAGGAACCATGTACGTGGCCTTAGATCTTACTGGAAACTTGGATGGGGACATAGAATGTCAAAGTAGTATTAAAGTAAAGCTCATGATAGAATGACCGACACCTTGAGGATACCAGCACCAGGATCAGGTGGCTTACAAAAGCAAGACCTTGAGGAACATGTTCCACAGTAGATCCACACATACCAGACGTGCCCCCTTTTGCAAACAAGCAAATAATACTACATAAGCTATTAAATAAGGAAGAGTGATGTCCAACCAGGTGCTTAGGGTTCAGTGGATTCTTTCATCCATGCAGCTAACAGTTACTGAGCATTTACTATGTGTCCGATATTGTGAGAGTTACAATGGATAGGATAAGAAATAAGACACACAAAAAAGAATCTTACTGATTCTTCTCTTGAGGAACTTGAGTTCTTCACGGGATTCAGTCAAGTAAATGAAGACTTATGATGCACTGCGCTCACTTTTATACTTGAGAAGCATACAGAGTGCTATGGTAGCCCAGGAGTTTCTAACTCAAACTGAGGAGTCAAACAAGGAAGAACTTTTTTTTAAGTTTATTTATTTTAAGAGAGAGAGAGAGAGAGAGCATGGGCAGGGGAGGGGCAGAGAAAGAGAGTGAGTCCAATGCAGGCTCCTCACTGTCAGCATGGAGCCTGATGCAGAGCTCAAACTCACCAACCATGAGATCATGACCTGAGCCGAAACCAAGAGTCAGTTGCTTTACCAACTGAGCCACCCAGGCATCCCAAGGGACAATTTTTTACAGGAATAGAATAGGGCCCAGAAGTTTGAAGAGGGCATTTCAAGCAGACAGTAGCTGCTTTTACAAAATTATATAAATATAAAAAGTAGCATGGTCTGTTAGCAAACTGCAGAATTTCAGAATTGCTATAGAGAATAGAAAGTGAAAATCCTGATTATCTCATCATTCAAAGATAACCGTCATTATCAGTTTAGTGTGTGCTTTAAATGATTTTAAGTTTATTTATTTAAGTAATCTCTACACCCAACGTAAGGCTCGAACTCAAAACCTCAAGATCAAGAGTCATATGCTCTCTCGAATGAGCCAGCCAGGTGCCCTTACCATATCTTTTTAAATAGCTGCAAAGTATTACATTTTGTGGTCATATTATAATTTATTTAATCATTCACCTTTTGATAAATGTAATTTTTTTATACACATACAATTTTTCACCGTTACATACTTTGTCTCAGTAAGCAACTTTGACATGCAGTTTCATGAGCTTCATTTGTTCAACAAATGTACCCTGGGAACAGCAGACACTGTTATTGACTCTTTGGATACATCAGTGAGCAAAACTGAAAAAGGCATTATTTAGCATGTTAATAACTGGAATTTTAAAAAAAGAAAGAAATTCAGGAGAAGGAACAATAGAAGTACTAGGGATTGGGAAAGGTGTTGTAGTAACTTAAGTAAAGGTGACATTTGAGCAAAGACTTGCAGTAAATGAGGGAGTTAGTCATGTGACTATCTCTGGGCAGAGTATTCCAGGCTGAGAGAATACCGAGTTTTAGGGTCGTGAGGCACCAGTGTATCTGGCATGTCTGCAGAGCAGCAAAGAGATTAGTAGCTGGAGCAAAGTAAACAAAAGGGAAAGTTATAACAAGAGCAATGTCATGTAGTGTCATTCTTGTAGACAGTAATCAGGACTTTAGCTCAAGTGAAATAGAGGGACTTTAGAATGTTTTGAGCAGATGAATAACATTTGCTACTGGCTTTGACCAAGGTGATAGTGGGAGTGGTGAGAAATAGTTCGATTCTGGATATACTTTGAAGGTAAAGCAAATCAGATTTCTTGATGGATTGGAAATATGGAAGGATGAAGTCACCATTAACTGAGATGCATGTGACAGGGATCAAAAGTTCCATTTTGGTCCTGTTCAGTTTGAGATGTTAATTAGATATCCCAGTAGGAATATTGAATATAGACTTGGCTATCTGAGTCTGAGGTTTGGAAGTTAGGTCTGATCTAGAGAAAAAATGTGGAAGTCATTGACTCTCAGATGGTATTTAAAGCTGTAAAAACAAGGTAAGATCCCCTAGGTGGTGGGTGAATATGCATCTAGAAGACTTAGGTTTGAGTCCTGGGGCACTTCAGTGTCAGAGGTAAAGGAGAAGAGGAGCAACCAGCAAAGGAAAATGAGAAGGAGCAAGAACTGAAGAGAAGATCGGGGTATGTGCCTTGGAAGACAAGGAAGAAGAGGTAGCTAACTGTGTCAAAAGCTGGCAGTGAATCAAGTAAGATAAGGACTAAGAGTTAACCATTACATTTAGCAACAAGGCGGTCATTGGGAACCTTGAAAAGAGCGTTCTCAGTGGAGTGGACATAAAAGAGAATGAGAGGAGGGGTGCCTGCGTGGCTCAGTCAGTTACGCGTCCTACTCTTGATTTCAGTTCAGATCATGATCTCATGGTTCGTGGGTTCAAGCCCCACATTGGGCTCACACAGAGCCTTCTTGGGATTCTCTGTCTCCCTCTCTCTGCTTCTCACCCGCTCACTCTCGCTCTCTCCCTTTCTCTCTCTCAAAATAAACATTTTTTTTTTTTTAAAAAAAGAGATAGAATGAAAGGAGAATAAGACAATGAAAACAGTTCTTTGGAAGAGTTTTATTACAAAGGGGAGTACTATCTAGCAGAGAGGTAGGGCCAAGAGAAAGTGTTTTTTGTTTTTGTTTTTGTTTTTAAATGGAAGATATAATAGCATAGCCTGTATTTCAATGAGTTGATCTAATAGGAAAACAAGATTGCATAGGAGAAAAAGGAGAAATTTATTGGTGCTTTGTCCTTAAGCACATAAGAGGAGATGGCATATGTTGAACATATTGGAGGGTTGGCTTTTACAGGAGACAGTGTAACTGCAGATGCTGGTAGATAGGTAGATATTGTAATGAACTTTTAGAATTAGAATATGTGTCCAGAAGTGGATTTACACATTTTTTATATTTTTAATAAATATGACCAAATTGCCATCTAGAATGATTACACTAATTTATGTTCCCAACAATTTGCTTATTTTCCTGCCCCCTCATCAACACTGCATTGTTTAATCTCTTTCAATCTGAAACGGAAATACTATATTCCTTTCCACTCTTCATAGCTTCAATTCTGTCCCAAACCATTTATGTCCAGGGGCCTCGAAAGACAGAGTGGGTTGAGTGACCTAAAGTAAAGGAATGTCGGCAAGCTTGTGGTTCTCTTCCCATAACTGTTCTGATGATGAATGAAGACATTCAACCTATAGAGCTGTCAGCTAAATATCACCTTAAAATTTTAGAGATTAAGAGGGAAAAAGAAAACATAAATCAATGTAAGGGATTGCTTTATAAGCCAGGAAATAACATTGTTCGTACTAACGGTTCTTCCTGGTACAAGATACTACTATGGTATTTTATCCCTTCAGCGTTCTTTTTTTAAGTATTCTTCTGAGGACACAGAGAACTGGTAGACTGTAGAGGAAAGAACCACACTGTGACCCCATACAGCCAATTCTCTATTGAAGGAACAGAGGGAAGATGTTCCAAGACATAGCATTGACCTTACTTTGAATCACATATTAGAAGGAAGTATATTATGCTACACAGCCAGCTTCAGCTCCCCCTCTTTTCCCGGCCATAGCCCCCCATGTGTGAACTTACAGGCTACTAGACTTGAGAAAGAAATGAACCCCTAGAAGTATGCATTGTCATATTTACATTTACTGAGTGAGCGCTGTGCCAGTTACTATGGTAAGCGCTTTACATATGCTGTCTCCTTTACTCCACATAAGAGCCTTGTGTGTTTTACGTACTTAAATTATCCTTATTTTATAAATGAGGAAACTGACTTACAGAGATTAACAATCTGCTCAGACACCGAGGTAGTAAGGAAAGAGGTAGGCTTCAACCCCAATCAGTATGACTCAGAAGCCCACCCGGTTCATTACTCCCTTATGCACTGTATTTCTGTCTTCTGTTAGAATACTGCCTTTTATATAGTTCTCCACCGGAGACTTTTGAAAGAAGATCACTCTTCTTTGGGTGTAGGAAGCCTCTTTTGAAGGAGACATTATAGAGTCAGTCACTCAGGGAAGAGGTGGGGTCTCAGAAGGAAGAAGAGTTAAAAAAAAAAAAAAAAAAAAAAAAAAAAAAGACCTGAAAGTAGATCTCAGGTAAACAGAAGTGGAGATTTTGCATTTTTTAATGTATATCCTTCTCTGAATCTAGATCTTGAGGATTGTCCAGAAGGGTACTTCTGAGTGCTGGAAGCTAACCCCAAAACAAAAACAAAAAGGTTTCTCCAAAAGGGACAGAGAATAGAAGTTAAGAAAAGAGAACCCAAGCAATTAATATAAGCAAATGATAAGCTGAATTACCAGTCTCTGGAGTCCTCTGTGCTTATTTTTCAGGTTTTTTTCCCCTTATCATTTAGTGAGATTTCCTGCTGCAGCATGCACAAGAGTAAGAATGGCAGTGCTGTGGCACCTGTGCCTCCCACTGGAAGTTCCCCCCACTATTGCCCTCGGCCAGGTTATCCATCAATTCCCAGCATTCTTGTCCGGAGCCCCAGAGGAGCCTCCACACCCCTCTCTCCCAGGCCTAACGATAAGAATGTACGGTATCTCATTCCCCTGCCCCCAATTATGGCATTTTAAGCTTTTTTTGGGGGAGGGGGGTTGCAATCCAATTTCAGTAAGTATTGTTCAGTGACACATACTGAATAAAGCTGAGTCAGAGTGAGTAAATGACTTGGCCAAGCCTTCTCTTCCAGAGTCTTTCATAGCCACCACGGAATGCTGAGGTACCTGAGCACAGTGAGGTACAACTCTCTATTTCAAAAGTATTACTCGTTCTCCTTTTCAAAGGTCACAAGACTACACTAATTAACTTGTTTAATTAAAATAAGTTAACACAGATGTGTCTGACACAGGCCAAAAGACATGTATTTTAGGTTGCAACTTCAACACAGAGATGAAAGTTGTGATTCTAAATAAGTAATCCTTCTTGATGATAGGTTATCCAATCTTTAAATCAAAATTTTTGTACCATCACCGTTCTTGGTCTGCCCATTCCGTCTTTGCTGTAGAATATAAGACCTTTACTTCTCCCATAAGGACGTGAGTGTAAAAAGGCCCCAAAAGATGATCCAGTTTTCTCCCTTTGACCTGGGCCTTTCCAACAAACCCAAAATGTGTAGTCCACACATAACCCCCAGATTATCCTAGCTCCTTTCATCACATGTAAGCAGTGCTTTCCTTTTCCGAGGACAGAGAGGACAGGGGAATGTCTACCTTGGTAGACATTTGAATTTGAGGCAAAGGTAGTAAGGCAGTGGTTGAGAACTGTCTTCTCCTGCAGCATCTTGCTTTCGCGGACCTCCATACCTGTGCACATGATCTACCTAGCACACACTCCTCCCCCTCCAAGTCTTCCTGGAAAACCGGGCTTGATCCTTGAGAAATAGCCTGTTCTGTGAAGCTTTTCCCCACTGCCCTCCTGCCCAAGCAGAGTCAGTCTCTTCGTCTGTTCCCCTAACATTTTAACCCAATCTCTCTGTGTTTGTCACATTGTATGAAATCATTGATTTATAAATCTATTTCTCCCACCAGACTGAACTTCTTCAGAACAGAGATTTTATTTCCTTTGTTTATCCCAGCACCTCACACATAATAGCTGTTAAGTAAATGCTGTCATATTGAGTTGAATCTTTATGGAACTTACTCTCTAAATTAGGATGAAGTCATGAGAGAGGGTACGGGATTTGGTGTGGAGTAAATTCCAGGGTCTGTCTCACCCCTCTTAGTACTACACACGTGGTTACTGTAATATACATATCAGTCAGGATTCAAACAGGGAAAAACAAGCACTATGACACTGACAGAACAGGGAACTTGTTTTATGAATCAGACTTTGTACAGTCTTGGGCAAAGATGGGAAAATAGGTCAAAGGGGGGAATTGAAAATTCAGAAGGAAAACCACTAATCAGCCCTCCTGAAACAACGGCCTGGGTGGACAAGTTGGAGCTTGCAGGGAATTCTAGCAGCTGGAAGTGACACTTCCAGCTGCTAGAATGGAACCATGAAAGGATGTGGGGTCAGAGGGAACTGGTGTAGGGTAGAAGTCAATGGAAAACGGCTGCCTTTGCATAGCTGCCAGCCTGGAAGTCTGCTGCAGAGTAGCTGGTGATGGGCTTGGAGTCATTCGTCAGCAGGACTGGTGGTTCTAGACACAGAGGAGGAAAGAACACGGACAAACTGAAACCCAGCGGCATTTCTACTGTTTTTTCTCTCTCTGGTCACAGTGACCTTCACAAAAGCGTGGCTGCTACTTCACTTCCACCTTACAAATCTCACACAAATTTCTCTTTTGCCCAATTCTAGCCCATAACCATAAAGGGAAATGCATTCTGGGAAAGTTAATTCTTGTGTAGCCAAATTGGCACAGTACAAAGCCACAACAATGTACCTCTAAATTTTGTAAGTTGAATTTAGTTTCAATTTTAGCAGTACTCACTTAAATAAGAAAACACAGAGCTAAGAAACATGTAGGACTTTATAGTTTTTTAAAAGGCATTCTTGGGTATTGCCTAAAAACATGCCTTGCTAGCACACATTTCAGAAACAAATTGTTGGTTATAAATGCTAACCGGTATTAAAATTTTTAAGGTGATTATATAAACATTTCTTTATCTTTTGATGGACAACGTAGAATTTAAGTACAGTTTTGAAAATCATCTCTTGAGGTCTTCTGCAAAATGACGGAAGGAAAAAGGAAGTAACATTTGTTATGCTCTGTGCCGAGGATTTCTTGTGCGTCTTATTTCATTTAATTCATATACCAAACCTGCGAGGCTCCTAAAAGTGAAGTAACTCAAGATCAAATTCATGTAAAACTGTTGGAACTTCATCCCAGAATTTAGCATAACTTATATCTCAGTCTAGGCTTTTTCTCTTGACTTAGTTGGTTGTTTACTCCTACGTTTCTAATGTCTTGTTGAAGAGGAGATAACACATATATTAAAATATGTAAAGTGAACTAATCTTAAGAGTGCAACTCAATGAATTTTTCCATATCTACCTGCATATTCGTATAATCACCACCTAGATAAAAACATAAAACTTTGCCAGTACCCTTGATTGGTTTTCCTTGGGCCGTTTGTGCTTCCCAGGTAAACTGCCTTAAATATTTGCATTTTTCGTTACACGGATGGTGTAATTCTTGGAACAATGCTAAGAGGAGGTGAACATTAGCGGTGAAGTGAAAATGTTAAATAATGTGCCTTGAATTACATCTACTTATATCACTTTCTCTGTCTGCTTTTACCCTAAAACAGGTAATCAGATCCTGTCCCTTGGGAGCCTCTCAAAAGATCAGATTTATCCAATGAAACTCAAGGGCATCTCCATCTGCTATTCAGCTCTGAAATCTGCCTTGTGTGGAAATTATGTCAGCTTTGGCGTCTTCAAGTTGTATGGGGACAACCATTTTGACAATGTACTCCAGGCCTTTGTCAAAATGCTGCTGTCAGTGTCCCACAGTGACTTGCTAGTAAGCAATCGTGCATCACGGGAGTCTTTGTGTGAAATGTGAAGTAACACCACCACAGGCTTGGAGTGGTTACAGTGAAGCCCAGGGAGTTAGAATAGCACCAGAACATTGTTATGTTTTAGGACAGCATCTTGATTTAACTTGCAGAATTTGAACAACTATAGTGGCTGTGTTTCTATAATTAAATGTGCAGTTTTGAAAACTGCAGCTGCCACCGTCTGATGGATCGGTCCTCCAGAGTGCTCCAGGTTCTGCATCTAGAGAAAATGTCATCAGCAATTTCAACTGATTGCTTACAACTATACTCATAATTCAAAACAGGTCTGTCTCTTGGAGCAGAAATGCAGGATCGGCTGCAGGATCTTCTCCTTCCTTCTTCCTTCCTCCTCCTATGCCCTCTACTTCCCCTACTGTTTGGCTTTCCTTTGCATGAAAATTCTGGTGTGGCGGAAGGAGTGCTGAAATCAAAGTTGAGCGTGCGGGTGCATAGTCTCAACTCTGCCACTCACTAGTCATTTACCTTGAATAAATCACCTTCTCTATTTCTCCAGGCTTTAATTTCCTCACCTTTAAAATGAGTAAATTAAACAAAGTGATCTCCAGGTCCCTTTTCAACTCTACCGTCTAGTTTCTATGATCTATGTCAGTGGTTTTCAAACTTTGAGGCCCATCAGAATCACCTAGGGTGCTTGTTGGAAATTTAAATTTCCAGGCTCCTCCACTGAGCTGTGTCGTTATCACACTTTTTTTTTAAACACCTCTGCATGATTGCACAAAAGCTAATATATGCCCAATGTGGCTGCAGTAATTACTTCAATAACTGCCAAATTCATGCTCAGGTGTAGTTCAAGCTTTACCACCTGCTCCCTGCCAAAGTTGCAGCTAAGATCTAGGGGACTTTGGTCAGCCTGAGTCATCCTGGACAAGAATGGACTAGTGGCACCCTCTTCCACCGTTCTAAGTCTTTATGGAACCACATCTCCAGCTAAAGTGGTTAAGCCTCAGTAGTAGAACAGAATGCTCATTGAAGGCTGCCTGTGTGACAGAAATTACAGACTAGAAACTTGACTCAGATCAACCATGCATTAACAGACACCTCACTGAGAAGACACTTCACTATAGTTGAGGTCCACCAAAAAAACTGATTGTAGCTCCAGGAATTTCTCTCATCTTTTTTCTAACAGGCAATCAAATCTCTAATTCACTAATTCTCAAAATTGAGGATGCATAGGATTCCCTTTATGTATGTAAAATGCATGTTTTAGGACCTCATTCCAGAGCTTTTCATTTAGTGAGTCCGGAGTGGGGATCAGGAAACTGCATTTTTAGCAAGCACCCCATGTGACCTCATGGGGGTGGCCTTAATCTCACTTTAATAAATACTACTCTGGTTTATTTCTCTTATGAGTGTTGTGCTTCTTTTGTATTGGCTTGAGTTTCATTTGAAGTTTTCCAGGGATCTTTCTCATGCACTTATCTTTTGCTCATAGTATATAGCAAATATTAAGCCATTGACCAAATTATGATTTAATTAGATGGGCAGGCACTCTGTAAGTACAACAGACCATGATGCCAAATCCTATTATAACAGCAAAAGCTTTGTGTTAAAAAAAAAAAAAAAAAGGCTGCCTTACCACTAGTAATAACTGTTCAGAGTTACAATATTTCCAACCAGAAAATAATTGTCTTTTTTTTTTTTTCAATTTAAATTTCAGTTAACATGAAGTGCAGTATTGGTTTCAGGAGTAGAATTCAGTGATTCATCACTTACATACAACAGCCAGTGCTCATCACAACAAGTGCCCTCCTTAATACCCATAACCCATTTAACCCATCCCCTCCACCCACCTCCCTCTATCAACCCTCAGTTTTTTCTGTCTCTCTTGTGGTTTGTTTCCCTCCCTTGTCTTTTTCCTCCACTTCCCATAGATTTATCTGCTTTGTTTCTTAAATTCCACATATGAGTCAAATCCTATGGTATTTGTCTTTCTCTGATGGACTTATTTCACTTAGCATGATACATTCTAGCTCCATCTACGCTGCCGTTGCAATTGGCAAGCTCTTATTCTTTTTGATGACTGAATAATATTCCAGTGTGTGTGTGTGTGTGTGTGTGTGTGTGTGTGTGTGTGTGTGTGTGTGTGTACGTACCACATCTTTATCCATTCATCAGTCAGTGGACATTTGGGCTCTCTCCATAGTTTTGCTATTGTTGATAATGCTTCTATAAACATTGAAGTACATGTACCCCTTCCAATCTGTATCTTTGTATCCTTTGGGTAAATACCTTATAGTGCAATTGCTGGATCGTAGGGTAACTCTATTTTTAGTTGTTTTTTTTTAATATGAAATTTATTGTTAAATTAGTTTCCATACAACACCTAGTGTTCATCCCAACGGGTGCCCTCCTCAGTGCCCATCACCCACTTTCCCCTCCCTCCCACCCCCCATCAACCCTCAGTTTATTCTCAATTTTTAAGAGTCTCTAATGGTTAGGCTCCCTCCATCTCTAACTTTTTTTTTTTTTTGAGGAAGAATTCAGTCTTCTAAATTCCACACTACAGATTTTTATTTGCATTTAAGTGTTATCCATGTAAGGTAAAATTGAGGATACTTTCTGTGCTGTATCTTCAAATTAGGATTTCTAGAGATCAAGAGATTCCTATTAGAACCCCCTTAAATACCGAATTGAGAATCATGTGTTTGTCATTTGTTCCATGTATTTATTTTATATATTTATATTTAGGTAGGTTTATATTTTCTAATATTATAAATGGCAGTTTCCACTAGACCTTAACATGTCTTTTGCTTCCCAGTGGCTTGACACTTGGTATCTCTGTGTTTTAGCAATATCGGAAACTGAGCCAGTCTTACTATCCACTCCTGGAGTGTCTCACCCAGGACCACATGAGCTTCATCACCAACTTAGAGCCTCCTGTACTGCTGTATGTTCTCACATCTATCTCCGAGGGACTCACTACTCTTGGTAAGTATTGTGGAGAACATGATTTCCAGAGGAAAAACTTGATTGTGGTCTCTTAATGTATGTGCTTACTAAGATGATCATCCTACAGACAGGAAAAAATTATGTACCCAAACTAAGAGATTATTTCATAATTATTGCTTGCAAGTGAGAAAATGCCTTTTTGTATTTTGATGTACAGCTTAATTTTTAATCCGCTTAAAGGTATAATTTATACACATTGATTTTAAGTGAACAGTTAGTCGTTCAGTGACTATAACAAATATATATACACAGTCATGAACCATCACAACTGAGATATGGAACATTTTCTTCACCACAGAAAGCGCTCTAGTGCCCCCTTCTAATCAGTCCCTTCCCCCTCACCCCAGCCCCAAGGAACCACTGTCTACTTTCTTTCACTATAGTTTACCTTTTCCAGAATTTCATCTAAGTGGAATCCTATGATGTATATACCTTTCTCTTTCATTTAGCATAACGCCTTTGAGATTCTTCCATGCTGTTTTGAAAGTCAGTTTATTCCTTTCTGTTGCTGAGTATTATCCCATTGTGTGGAATACTACAACTTATCTATTTATATATTCACCAGCTGATGGACTTTTGAGTTGTTTCCATTACTTGGTTGTTTTGTACAATGCTACTGTGAATGTACGTGAATGTACAAGTCTTTCCGTGGACAGGTAATATTTCTCTTGGGGAGATAGCTAGGAGTGGGATTTTTGAGTTGTATGCTAAGTGTATTTTTAACATTATAAAAAAATTGTGACACTGTTTCCCAAAATGACTGCACCATTTTGCTCTCCCAGCAACGTTTGAGGGTTCCAGTTTCCCAGTAACCTCCCTAACACTTGGTATTGTCAGTCTTTTTAATCTTAGCCATCCTAGTGGGAGTTAAGAGGAATCTCATGATGTTTTTAATATTTCTTTCACTACTGAATAGTGATTTGAACATCTTTTCATGCTTATGGGCCATTCATGTATCTTCTTTAGTGAAGTATTTGTTTGAATCCTTTACCCATTTTTTTAAACTGGGTTATTTATCTTGTAAACATATATTAAATATTCTGGATACAGATCCTTTATCAGATATGTGTTTTGAAAATATTTTTTCAGGCTTGGCTTGTATTTTTATTTTCTAACAGTCTCATCTTATTATAAGAGCAAAGTTTTTTTAATTTGGAGGCAGTCCAATTTACTTATTTTTTCTCTTATGGTTCATGTCTTTTGGGTCCTATCCTAAGAAATCTTTGCTTAACCCAAGGCCAGACAGGTGGTTTTTATGTTTTCTTCAGAAGTTTTATAGTTTTTGATCTTATGTTTAGGTCTGTGAACCATTTCAACTAAACTTTTTGTATATAATATTATGTATGAGACAAAAGCTGTTTTTTAGCATACAGTTATTCAATTGTTCTAGCACCTTTTGTTGAAGAATGTTCTTTCCTTATTGAATTACTTTGTGCCAATTCTATACTGTTCTGATTCTTAACTTTTGTCCTAACTTTCTGGTACATCTTGAAATCAGAGAGTATAGCCCTCTAATTTTGTTTTTCTCTATTTTTTTTAATGTTTATTTATATTGAGAGAGAGAGAGAGAGAGAGAGAGAGCAAGCACGGGAGAGAGAGAGCCAAAGAGAAAATCACAAGTAGGCACTCGGCTGTCAGTGCAGAGCCTGACATGGGACTAAATCCCACAAATTGTGAGATCATGACCTGAACTGAAATAAAGAGTCAGACACTTAACTGACTGAGCCACCCAGGTGCCCCTGTTTTTCTCTTTTAAAGTGGTCTTGGCTATTCTGGGTCCTTTGTCTTTTTATATACACCTTAGTGTCAATTTGTCAGTTTCTCGTTAGAAAAAATAAATGAATAGGGGAATTTTCGTGGGGATTGCGTTGAATCTCTAGCCCAATTTGGGGGCAGTTAACATATTAGCAATATTGAACTTTCAATTCCTGAAAATGGCATATCTGTCCATTTATTTAGGTCTTCCTTAATTTTTCTCAACAGCATTTTTGTAGCTTTAAACGTATGACTCTTGTACTTATTTTGTTATAAGTATTTTATACGTATTTTATGTTTTTATGCTATTGTACATGGTATTGAATTTTAATTTCCCATTGTTTTTGGCTACTGTGCAGAATTGCAGTTGATTTTTTTTGTATGTTCACCATATATCCTTCAACCTTACTAAACCCACCTATTAATTCTGGTAGTTTTTGTAGATGTCTTAAGATTTTCTGCATATCTCAGGGAAAAAGCTCTCAGTTTTTCCCCGTTGAGGATGATGTTAGCTGTGGGCTTTTCATAAATGGCCTTTATGATCTTTAAGTATGTTCCTTCTATCCCGACTTTCTCAAGGGTTTTTATTAAGAAAGGGTGCTGGATTTTGTCAAAGGCCTTTTCTGCATCGATTGACAGGATCATATGGTTCTTCTCTTTTTTTTTGTTAATGTGATGTATCACGTTGATCGATTTGCGAATGTTGAACCAGCCCTGCATCCCAGGAATGAATCCCACTTGATCATGGTGAATAATTCTTTTTATATGCTGTTGAATTCGATTTGCTAGTATCTTATTAAGAATTTTTGCATCCATATTCATCAGGGATATTGGCCTGTAGTTCTCTTTTTTTACTGGGTCTCTGTCTGGTTTAGGAATCAAAGTAATACTGGCTTCATAGAATGAGTCTGGAAGTTTTCCTTCCCTTTCTATTTTTTGGAATAGCTTGAGAAGGATAGGTATTATCTCTGCTTTAAACGTCTGGTAGAACTCCCCTGGGAAGCCATCTGGTCCTGGACTCTTATTTGTTGGGAGATTTTTGATAACCGATTCAATTTCTTCGCTGGTTATGGGTCTGTTCAAGCTTTCTATTTCCTCCTGATTGAGTTTTGGAAGAGTGTGGGTGTTTAGAAATTTGTCCATTTCTTCCACGTTGTCCACTGTCACCGCTGCTATTTAATATAGTGCTGGAAGTTCTAGCATCAGCAATCAGACAACAAAAGGAAATCAAAGGCATCAAAATTGGCAAAGATGAAGTCAAGCTTTCGCTTTTTGCAGATGACATGATATTATACATGGAAAATCCGATAGACTCCACCAAAAGTCTGCTAGAACTGATACATGAATTCAGCAAAGTTGCAGGATACAAAATCAATGTGCAGAAATCAGTTGCATTCTTATACACTAACAATGAAGCAACAGAAAGACAAATGAAGAAACTGATCCCATTCACAATTGCACCAAGAAGCATAAAATACCTAGGAATAAATCTAACCAAAGATGTAAAAGATCTGTATGCTGAAAACTATAGAAAGCTTATGCAGGTAATTGAAGAAGATATAAAGAAATGGAAAGACATTCCCTGCTCATGGATTGGAAGAATAAATATTGTCAAAATGTCAATACTACCCAAAGCTATCTACACATTCAATGCAATCCCAATCAAAATTGCACCAGCATTCTTCTCGAAACTAGAACAAGCAATCCTAAAATTCATATGGAACCACAAAAGGCCCCGAATAGCCAAAGTAATTTTGAAGAAGAAGACCAAAGCAGGAGGCATCACAATCCCAGACTTTAGCCTCTACTACAAAGCTGTCATCATCAAGACAGCATGGTATTGGCATAAAAACAGATACATAGACCAATGGAATAGAATAGAAACCCCAGAACTAGACCCACAAACGTATGGCCAACTCATCTTTGACAAAGCAGGAAAGAACATCCAATGGAAAAAAGACAGTCTCTTTAACAAATGGTGCTGGGAGAACTGGACAGCAACATGCAGAAGGTTGAAACTAGACCACTTTCTCACACCATTCACAAAAATAAACTCAAAATGGATAAAGGACCTGAATGTGAGACAGGAAACCATCAAAACCTTAGAGGAGAAAGCAGGAAAAGACCTCTCTGACCTCAGCCGTAGCAATCTCTTACTTGGCACATCCCCAAAGGCAAGGGAATTAAAAGCAAAAGTGAATTACTGGGACCTTATGAAGATAAAAAGTTTCTGCACAGCAAAGGAAACAACCAACAAAACTAAAAGGCAACCAACGGAATGGGAAAAGATATTTGCAAATGACACAACGGACAAAGGGCTAGTATCCAAAATCTATAAAGAGCTCATCAAACTCCACACCCGAAAAACAAATAACCCAGTGAAGAAATGGGGAGAAAACATGAATAGACACTTCTCTAAAGAAGACATCCGGATGGCCAACAGGCACATGAAAAGATGTTCAACGTCGCTCCTTATCAGGGAAATACAAATCAAAACCACACTCAGATACCACCTCACGCCAGTCAGAGTGGCCAAAATGAAGAAATCAGGAGACTATAGATGCTGGAGAGGATGTGGAGAAACAGGAACCCTCTTGCACTGTTGGTGGGAATGCAAATTGGTGCAGCCGCTCTGGAAAGCAGTGTGGAGGTTCCTCAGAAAATTAAAAATAGACCTACCCTATGACCCAGCAATAGCACTGCTAGGAATTTATCCAAGGGATACAGGAGTACTGATGCATAGGGGCACCTGTACCCCAATGTTTATAGCGGCACTCTCAACAATAGCCAAATTATGGAAAGAGCCTAAATGTCCATCAACTGATGAATGGATAAAGAAATTGTGGTTTATATACACAATGGAATACTACGTGGCAATGAGAAAAAATGAAATATGGCCTTTTGTAGCAACATGGATGGAACTGGAGAGTGTGATGCTAAGTGAAATAAGCCATACAGAGAAAGACAGATCCCATATGGTTTCACTCTTATGTGGATCCTGAGAAACATAACAGAAACCCATGGGGGAGGGGAAGGAAAAAAAAAAAAAAAAAGAGGTTAGAGTGGGAGAGAGCCAAAGCATAAGAGACTGTTAAAAACTGAGAACAAACTGAGGGTTGATGGGGGGTGGGAGGGAGGGCAGGGTGGGTGATGGGTATTGAGGAGGGCACCTTTTGGGATGAGCACTGGGTGTTGTATGGAAACCAATTTGACAGTAAATTTCATATATTAAAAAATAAAAAAAAAATAAAATAAAATAAATAAATAAATTCCAAAAAAAAAAATAAATAAATAAAATCTTTAAAAAATTTTTTTATAAAAACTATAAAAAAAAAAAAAAAAAAAAAAGATTTTCTGCATAGATGTACCTACAAATAAAGACAGTTTCATCTCTTCCTTTCCAGTCTGTATGGCTTTTTTTTCCTTGCCTTATCACACTGGCTAGGGTCTACAATACAATGTTGAGTAGAAGTAATGATAGCAAACATTTTTTTCCTTGTCTCCAAGGAAATGTCTCCATTCATTCTTTCACCATTCAGTCTAATGTTAGCCATAGGTTTTTATATAGATGCTCTTTTATCTTGTTGAAAAAATTCCCTTATTTGTGGTTTTCTGAGAGTATTATCATGAATGAATATTGAATTTTATCAAATTATTTATCTACATCTACTGAGATGATTATATGGCTTTGCTTTTTTAATACATTACATAATGTTAATCATCACATTGATGGGTATTTGAATGTAAAACCAGCCTTGCATTCCACACTAGGTTGTAACACATCCTTCTTATATGTTATTGAAATCGACTTTCTAAAATTTTGATACAGATTTTTTACATCTATGTTCATGACAGATATTGATGTGTTCTCAGTAGTTTTTCTATAGTTCTTCTTCCGTATCTTGTACTCTTTGTTCTTCTGTATCTTTGCCTTGTTTTAGTGTCAGTCTAATGCCATCATAAAATGACTTGAGGATTGTTTCCACCTCTCCTATTTTCTTAAAAAGTTTGTGGAGAATTGTTATTAGTTCTTACTTAAATGGTTATCAGATCTCCTTAGTGAGGCCTTTAAGCCTAGATTTTTTATTGTTGTTAGTAAGTTTTTTTAACTACAAATTAAATTTTTTCATGGATACAGGACTATTCCACTTATTTATTAGATCTGGCGTAGCATTTGGTAGTTTGTATCTTCAAAAGAATTTCTCCATTTCATCTGAAGTTCATCTGACATTGACATAAAATTGTTCATAATATCCCATTGTTATACAATATGATTTGAGCAAGGTCTGTAGTGATTCCCCTCTTCCATCCCTGAAATTGACAATTTGTGTCTTCTCTCTCTTTTTTTTTCTCATTCTGGCTCTAGATTGATCAGTTTTATTGCACAGAACCAGCTTTCAGTTTTCATTGAATTCTCTTTTATTTTTCCATCTTTTATTTCATTAATTTCATATATGGCCTTTATTATTTCCTTCCTTTAGTTTACTTTGCTTTTTCTTTTCTTAATTTTGTCAAGTAGATACGTAGATAACTGATTTTAGACCTTTCCTCTTTGCTAATATACACATTTAATGCTTTCATCTAAGCACTGCTATAGCTATTCCTCACAAAAATTTTATATATTTTGAGATTTTTTTTTCTATTCCGTTCAAAAATATTTTCTAATTGTCCTGCTGAATTCTTCTTTTATCAGTGGATTGTTACTTAGAGGCACAGGGTTTTTAATTTCTGTATATTCACAGGTGTTCCTGATATCTGTTACTGATTCTAGTTTAATTCCATTGTGGTCATAGGAAATACTCAGTAATTTTTATAATCTTTATATTTATTGCATCCTTTTTATGTTCAAAATACGATGAATGTGCCATGGGCACTTGAAATAACTGTGCATTCCACTGTTGTTGGGAAGAATGTTCTATGGTGGTCTAATTGTTCAGATTTTCTATATTATTACTGGTTGTTTGTTTTCTACTTATTCTATGAACCACCAAGAGAGAAGTGCTGAAGTCTGACTATATAGATTTTTCCATTTCTCCTTTCAGTTCTATCAGTTTTTATATAAAGTATTTCAAAGCTTTGTTACTAGATACATAAATATTTAGGATTGTTATGTTCCTTTGGTCAATTTTCCCCTTTATCATTATGAAATGACCTTCTTTATCTCTTGCAATACTCTTCTTTTTTTTTTTTTTAATACTCTTTCTTCTGAAATCTACTTTGTCTGATATTACTAGCCTCTCCAGCTTTCTTTTGATTAGGTTGCCTCTTTTTCTATCATTTCCCTTTTAATCTTTCTGTGTCTTGTAGACAGCAGGTATTTTCTATTGCTATTATAACAAATTTGTACAAGCTTGGTGGCTTAAACTAATGTACATTTATTATCTTATGGTTCTTTAGATCATAAATGTGACATGGGTCTCACTGGGCTATAAAATGAAAGTGTCAGCAGAGCTGTGTTCCTTTCTAGGACCAAATCCATTTCCTTGCCTGTTCCAGTTTCTGGAGACCACCTAAATTCCTTGGCTCATGGCCCCCCTTCATCTTCAACACCAGCAAGATTGCATCTGTAACCATTCTTCTATAAATACATCTCCCTCTAAATCTGACCTCTCCTGCTTCTCTCTTTTACTTTTAAGGACCTTCGGGATTACATTGGGCCTACCCAGATAATCCAAAATAATCTCCCTATGTTTCGCTCAACTAATTAGCAATCTTAGTCCACCTGCAGTCTTATTTATTCTTTGCTGTATAATCTAACACATTCACAGGTTCTGGGAGTTAGCACATGAACGTATTTGCCAAACACACAGCTTATAGGTGGGTCATATTTTTATATCAAATCTCACTGTCTCTGCCTTCTAATTAGTGTTTCAACCATTTATATTTAATGTAACTACCAGTGTATTTGAGTTTAAATCTATAATATTGCTACTTGTTTTCTTTTTATTTGGTCTGAACTTTGTTTCTTTTTTCTTTTTTTTCCTGCCTTCTTTTGGTTAGGATTAATTACATCTTTCTTATGAATCCATTTTATACCCCCTATGAGTTTATTAGCCAGACTTTTTTATTTTTAGTGGTACTCTAGGGTTTATAATCTACACCTTCAAATAATATCAGCACAGTTTGCCTTCAAATAACCACAGTCTACCTCTTTCCCGCTATCTCCATTCCTTCTGGAACTACACATGTGTTGTATATCTCTGTTATTATTCGAAGACTGGATGGGAAGGACTCCTTTACAGATCTCCAGAACTGTCTCTTTGTATAGCTCCCACTCTCTGAAACTCTGTCCCATGAGTTCTAGCTGCCTCAGTCTCCCCAAATTCAAACTGTTTCTCTTCAACTCAGTGAGACTGCTTAGCTCAGTTTGGGTTCTCCCTTCCTGGTCTGTAGCCTGGAAACTACTTGGGGCAATAAGCTTGAGCAATCACATCATTTGTTTCCCTCCTCTCTGGTTTAATAGCCCTGTACTGCTTGTTGTGCAATAATTGAAAAATGTTGTTTCATATTTTTGTCCTGTTTTCTAGTTGTTTATGGCAGAAGGAAAAATTCTCATAGCAGTTAATCCTTCAAGGACAGAAACTGAAGCCTTGTCTTTTCTTATTACAGTTTGGCTTGACATTCTTTTAACTCACATCATAGTAATACTTGAAGATTTTGAATTAGTTGCAGGCGGCTATATTGCTCTCAAAGTGTGGTCTCAGGCCTGGAATCTGCATTTCAACAAGGCTCTCAAGGGAGTCTTGATGAAGTGGCATTAGGGAGGGAGTACTGAGCGTGGATGTAAGTCCTGGTGCTACCACTTACTAAGTGTATGTTTATGGACATGTACTCTGTGCCTGATGCTGTCATAGGTGTTTTCAGGTGGGTACTTCAGCCTTGTCATTCTCAGAACCACTCTGCCTACCAAAACTGGGTTACATACTCTGTGTGTCCTTATTTCCTACTTGATTGCAGTTTTCTGAAGGACAGAAACAGTGTCTTGAGGCACCACTTTATTCCCAGTGCCTAGCATATAGTAAGTGCTCAGTAAATATTTATTGATTAAGTTAATTGAGTAATGTTATTTTCATTATATTTCATTATACAGATGAGTAAGCTGTGGCTCAGGGAGGTCAAACAACTTGCAGAAGGTTACACAACCAATAAGTGCCTGATCTAGGAGTCTTTCTGACTCGAAAACCCATTCCTCTTCGCCTCACCACCCTGCCCTAGATGTATCTAATCTTCAAGAAAAAGGACTATCAAAAGTACCCACTTGGGTTTCTCCTTTTCCAACAATAATAGATCTGCAAAGAGGCATTTATAGTTATCGTTTGGGTTACAAGCAGGCTTCAGTTCTACTTTAGCCTCTGGAAAAACTGAGACGGAAGCACAAAAAAAAAATTGAATCAGTGATAGGGTAGTAACTCACCTAATATGCTTAACATGATATTAACAATTTTTGGTTATCCTCATTCATCAGCATTTTTAGTTTCAGGCAAGCTGTAATGTGGGGAAAGCGAAAGGTGAATGAGAAAAGTGACTATATTTTCTTTTTATTTTTTTAAAGTTTAAGAGAGACAGAGACGGTGTGAGTAGGGGAGAGGGAGAGAGAGAAGAAGCCTGACCCAGGGCTCACACTCACAAACTGTGAGATCATGACCTGAGCTGAAACCAAGAGTCAGATGCTTAACCAAATGAGCCACCCAGGTGCCCCTATTTTCTATCTTTTTATTACCCAGCCACCATCACCCCCCACCACACTCTTACATAGAGAAACCATTCTCTTACATATAGAGACCAAGTGCAGAACTTACAAAAAGCTGCTCTTAATAATAGTGACACTCAAGTCATTCATTCAGTAAGTACCAATTATGCACATACTATGTACTTGGCAGTACTAAAGGGAACAAAACAGAGAAGGTCCCTGCTGATGTGAAGCTTTTACTCTAGAGGGAAAAGATAAACAATAAATACATGACCCCACACACACACACACAAACATGCACACGCACACACACACACAAGAAAAAGGTCATTGCAAGTGCTAAACAAAGACTTAAAATGGGATAATGACTGGAGAATGATCAAATGTGGCTTCTTTAGAAGTGATCAGGGAAGGCCTCTGAAGATTAGCTGGGGCAGCGGTGAGGGTCATTCCAAGAAGTAAAAGATAGCACAAAAGGCAAAAACAAGAAATTGTGAGGGCAAGTGAAAATTTGAACCAACTGGAAGCCACCAGACCTTTCCTCATCAAGGCCACTATTAATAAAATGTTCATTATGAATAGAATATGTTGTTATTTTGAACACATTCTTGAATTAGATTAAGTGGTATGAATATAACATGGAAACAAGACATTCAGGAAATATTTAGAAACTTAGAGACCTTGTACACTAGTTTCTCCCACCAAAAACATGCTAAAAGTAGAAGACAGCTAGCTATGAGTTTGCCAAACAAAATGATGGGCTTTGTATTTAAGGGACTGAAACTGCCAGGAAAACAGATGGAAAGTGAAAAGGGGGAAGCCTGCTCTGTGTTGAGCACTATGTTAACAGTCTTTACACACTTTACTAATTTCTCACAAGACCTTGCAAAGTAGGTGGTATTAAGCACATTTTACAGAGTTGCAAATTAAAGCTCCATGAAGTTAAACATCTAGAAAATACAGACAGATTCAAATCCAGAGCCACCTATTTCCAAAACTGTGCACCACCCAGACAGGCCTTTCGTTTCTGAAATTGCCTTTCACACTGTATTTTTCTAAGACCTCCTTCCTCTCTTCTGCCATGGTGAGAAATTTTGAGCCAAAGCCAAATTTTAGCTCAGCCCCATTATTATTCTCCTGACTCAGTCAAGCAACTCTTTCCTATACAGTTAACTTTTCAGAACAGTTTTCCATGATGGGTCCTAGTGAACAGGAGGCTTATTAATGATGCATGTGCTTCCTGTGGAGACCTGTTGCAGGAGAAAAGGAGCATTTGGTTTTAATGCCAAACAACAAGTTGCTAGAGAGAACAAAGTGACCATTCGACTTAAACATTGTGTCTAAAATTGTCTACATTGCAGTCCGACTTCAGCTCAGGTCATGATCTCTGGGCTCATGAGTTCAAGCCCCACATCAGGCTCTGTGCTGACAGCTCAGAGCCTGGAGCCTGCTTCGTATTTTGGGTCTCCCTCCCTCTCTCTCTCTCTCTGCCCCTCTCCTGCTCATGCTGTCTCTCTCTGTCTCTCAAAAATAAACATTAAAAAAAAATTTTTTAATTGTCTACATTGCAGATAAATCCTTTTTTTTTTTTTGGTCATTTTTTTTAATGTTTACTTATTTTTGAGAGAGAGAGAGAGAGAGAGAGAGAGAGAGCAAGCGGGGGAGGGGCAGAGAGAGATGGAGACACAATCCGAAGCAGGCTCCAGGCTCTGAGCTGTCAGCACAGAGCCTGATGTGGCGCTCGAACCCATGAACCATGAGATCATGACCTGAGCCGAAGTCAGATGTTCAACAGGCTGAGCCATTCAGGTGCCCCGAATGAATCCTTTTTTTAAAAGAGTCTGAATACTGGGACTCCTGGGTGGCTAATTCGGTTAAGTGTCAGACTTCGGCTCAGGTCCTGATCTTGTGAGTTCAAGCCCTCCATCAGGCTTGCTGCTGTCAGGGCAGAGCCTACTTCGGATCCTCTGCCCCCCCTCTCTCTCACGCCCCGACTTGTGCTCTCTCAAAAAAATAAATAAAACGTTTTAAAAAATTTAACAATTCTGAATACCAAGAACCAGGACAAAATATGAAAATTCATGACTTCTGCCCATCCTTTTATGTCAGGAGAGTTTCATTATTTGAATCTCACATAATAGCTTGAGCTGCAAATAAAGAAAACCAATAATAATACATAGTCCTCAGCACTATTCATTCTGTTTTTGATCAAACGGCCCTTGATCCTTATGATTCTACACCTTTCAATCTACCCTAAAATAACATTTATCCGTTTCAAAGTCCCCAACCATAAATCAGCCATAATGGAATCTCTTCTTCTTGCTTTTTTTGCAAGGATATATGTTCCAACCTTCATGTCTAAAGTGTTTACCTGGCTTTTTCATAGCTGACTCAGTAGATTGGAACCTTTTAATGCAACCTGCATGGCATGCGGTCACCAAATCTATGTGAAGTCTTTATAATTTTTGTATGATTGATAGCATATTGCTCTTTACTGGTGAGGGAAACCATATCTATTTCCTGCTCGCTTCCTTTTGTAGATATTAAGTTACTTAATCCATTTACTTTCATGATTGGGACTTCAAAAGTAGAAATGTGAAGGAAAAGAGAAAAGCAACCAAGCTCAACCAGTCTGTACCTGATTCTTAGGCCTAGATCTTTTCCACTACATTATACTACCTCCTGGAATTATAAAATCTAATCTTCCTTTTCTGCACAGCAACCCAGATAGTGGGGAGAGATAAACGATTAATCCATCAATCAAATGCCCTGATTTTGGGAGAAAAAGAGCCCCTTTCTTAAGAGGAAAATATAGCACCACAATTTGCTTGTATATATAGCTTCCATAGCGCTATGGTTTCCCTAAGCTATTGTCCGTTCCCATCTTGTAGACCTTCATTCAACCCCTACTGATCCTGCACCAACTACTATTATCCTCTATTTTATTTTTTTATTTACTTTTAAGGTTTATTAATTTACTTTGAGAAAGAGACAGGGAGGGAGGGGCAGAAAGAGAGGGAGAGAGAGAATCCCAAGCAGGCTCTATGCTGACAGCACAGAGCCTGACACAGGACTAAATCTCATAAACCTGTGAGATCATGACCTGAGCCAAAATCAAGAGTTGGACACTTAACTGACTGAGCCACCCAGGCACCCCTGTTATCCTCTGTTTTAAATGCATTTATCTATCTGTATGTCAGAACTTTCCACCAAGCCTACCTCTTTCTATTTCTTATGCCATTTCTCTCCAAAACAATTTATATGAAAGAGTTTGTGAACTGTGGTGTTCTGTCGTTCTAGGTATTATTACTAAATACAACTCAAGACCTATAAAACCTTCCTCAGACTTGCTTTGCCTACTAACATTGCACCTCTAATCTAGGAAAGGCACGTGTGTCTCAAAACCTCAGAGATTCATAAAATGAATAAGAAATTAATGACTGCCTTAGGAAGTTTATAATCTGCTGGTTCCCAGCCCTACTCTCCCTGTCTACTTTCCTCATCTGCATTTACCATTTTTGCCATTTTTGAATGTTTTTAATTGTTCCTCTTGTCACTTCTGTTACTGATCATAAACTCCCCCAGGATCGTGTCTGTACATTATTACCTTTGGCCAAAAAATCTGGGCAGTGTCATTCTATGAATCAGAACCATGAACTTTGTTGGATAAGCTCTTTATCTCCGAAATCCATTTTTTTTACTGAAAAATGCAAATAACAACACCTACTGTATACAAAGTAATTGTTAGAAGTAAGTGAATAATAACTCTAATGTACAAAGTAGATAGTCAATAAATGGTTGCTACATCATGTCACTTGCTTGCTTTAAAAAAGAAGCCTTTAATAACACCTCTGTTGTCTTTCAAATTAAATGTACTGTCCCAGCTCACTATTGGATGCCCTCAAGGAAGACACCAACCTACTTTGTCAGCCTTCTCTCTTATGACTCCCTATATATTCTTTCACTCATCCCAAAAGTCCTACTCCCTGAATACACCCTCCTCTTTTCAACACGAGGGCAAACTGGTAGTAATTGTCATCTTTTGAATCCATTGTGTTTTAACAAAGTGTTTGATGGTTACATGTATTTTTGCTTAAAACCTGATTTTGTTTAATGTGTATTAATTTTCATGGTTAAAAGTATAAATCTAGAACCTCAGCTCCTTGTTTATTTTCAGACAGTGGCTCCACAGTCATCCAGCCGTGTGGCATTGGACATGTCATTTAATCCCTCACTATTCTTGCCTGTAAATGGAGATAATAACAGTTACCATCACAGAGCTATTGTGAGGATGCACAATAATTTGTGTAACTAACACAGTAAACTGTCAGTAAATATCAGCTGTTTTTATTCTGAGACTTTCTAGTTGTTTTCTTCTCATTCAACTCTGCAAGTTATTTTACAAATGCTGAGAAAGGTTAACTGGTTCTTTCAGAGTAACAACATAGCAAGTCATTAGAAAAGATGAGATTTGAAACCAGAGCTGTCTGACTCCAAAATCCCTAACTTCCCACCACACTGTGCACATTGTGTGAATCTCTCTACCTGAAAAATGTCCTTCCTTATATCTAACTGAAATAACTTTCCCAAGCCCGTCTTAGGTTCTGTCTCCTTCGTAAAGTCTTTTTGATCCCCATCCAAATGTGATGTCTTCCTCAAAATCCGCCCAGCAGTGTGTCGCTCATTCTTGGCTAGCACTGAGCAGCAGTGACTTATGTACTGAATCACGAGCTCTTTGACCAGGGTAGAGGTTTCCCCTGAAAGAGAGCATTTTGCACCAAGTCCACACCCTGTTTCCTCTGCAGCAGAGCACTTTGCACCAACAGATGTTTAATAAAGTCACTTGAGTTGAACAGACGATCGTTGAGGTCACAAATGGAAAATTCTGTCCAATTCAATCCAGGAGTCAGTTACTTAACTAACACGTCTCTATACCAGGTCTTGTAGTAGACACTGGGTTCAAAGAGATAAGCAAGGTAAAATCCCTGCCCTCAAGGAGTTTTACAATTTGATAAAAGTGCTTTGAAACCAGAAAGTGGTTTTTTTAATTGGAGGCATTATAATTAATCAGATGAAAACTCACTTAGTAATGCGAAGGAATTCTCATTTATTGTTCGTACAGATACAGTTGTCTCCTCCAGCTGCTGTACCAGTTTAGACTACATCGTCACCTACCTCTTCAAGCACATAGCAAAAGAGGGCAAGAAGCCACTTCGATGCAGAGAGGCGACCCAGGCCGGTCAGAGACTCTTACATTTTATGCAGCAAAATCCAGATGTCCTACAGCAGGTAACTGGTGGTCGGTCACCTGACTTAAGAAACAGTTTCCCAGAAGCCTAGACCCTGAATATCTCTTAGAACAAATGGTCCTTGCCAAGACCCTTTGCCAGTTACTCTCTAGGAGTATTTTCCCGCAAGGTAGGGTAGCACACTAGCTCACCCTCAAGAAATCTCTCTACGTCTTTTACCCCAGCGAAGCTAGAATGCAAAAAAAGGATAGCTCTTTCAGAGGCCTGAGAGCAATAAAAAGCGAAGCCAGAACTAGAAACAGTCAACCTCTGCTTTCTTTCCTGGAGCCTCTAAGTCTTCTAAAGTTTGCCTGTGAGTGCTCTGTATGTCAGGAAACGGCCACTTGCTGGGCTCCTAATCTGTGCCAGGCAACTTGGTGAGAACTTTCGGTTCATCATACTACAGTTGGTATCCTTCTTATTTAAGATAAGAAAAGTTCAGGTAGTTCATATTCCCAAGAGCATTTAAGTAAAAGGAATAAAGCCACAAGTTCTTTATTTTCAGATGTGTTTTCTGACTGGCTACTATGAGTTAGGTCCAAGTTTAATACTGTTTTTTGAAAACTCGCTTCTGCAAATCACAGTAACAGCATGCATAAAAATAAATGACACATGCCAGAAATACTTCAAAGAGAATGATGCCATTTTTCTATGGAGTTACCATCACTCTGATGTTCTCCCGTTCTACTGACTTTGGAAATGATGCTGTATACCGCTTCCACTTGTTTCATTTTGCCAAATTATCTTCATAATAGTTTGTGGTTTGCAAATGTAAACACTTTAACAAGGTTACTAGCCTTGTTAAACAAGGCACGTACCACCAACGGAAAGCGTCACTCTGAGTGAAGAAATGATGAACATAGAATGGGCTGGCCATGGAAGAGGTTTTCTTCCTGGCTGTCATTTTTTTTACTAATATGCAAATTAAGTTATATAAACTTACTTTTGGTGATGTCTCAGTAACCTGTTATTTTCCTTGTGGGGAGGTGTGTAATTAAGATTTTGTGTAACTAAACAAAGTGCTGTATGCCTGTAAATATTTGGTTATGATCCTGGAATTGTTACATGTTGGTGATATAGTAAAGAGAAGAGGAAGGTAGCACACGTAGTGAGGACTTTCTGTGTACAAGATGCAAGAGCCACTGAGATTCATAAGACATAATTTCTTTCCTTAAAAAGTTTCTGTCACGTGGGACAGAGATGATGGGTTAGTTACTAGGTAACAAATTATATGAATAATCAAATTATATGGATAATTTGATTAATATAGTGGTGACAGAGATTGACACACGAGGAGAGGACTTTCAGAGAACTCTTCTCATTTACACCCCCACAACAACCCTGAAATGTAGATATCGTCATCCCCATTTTACAGATGAACAAATTGAGATGCAGAGAGATCAACTGGAAAGTGGAATTGAAACAAGGTTCGTCTGGGTCGAAAGCCTTATCACTTATACCATTGATTCTCAAGGGCCTAGTGGTGGAGATAAGATCTCATGTTCATCAGGAATGCCATTACAAGATATACATTTTTTTAAATTAACTTATTTATTTTGAGAGAGAGAGTGTCTTCGTGCACATGCAACCAAGGGAGGGGCAGAAAGAGAGGGGGAGAGAGAGAATCCTCAGCAGGCTCCACACCATCAGTGCAGAGCCCAGTGTGGGGCTCCAATCACCCACCACGCGATCATGACCGGAGCCGAAACCAGGAGTCAGACACTTAACCAACTGAGCTACACACACACACACACACACACACACACACACACACACACACACACGAGGTGCCCCTCAAAATATACTTTCTATCAAGAATGTACCTCTCCTACCCCCTTCCCCACCTCCCCAGCTGCAGTAACCTGTGGTACTGTTGGGGGTGTCCTGGCCCTCCAGTGTTTTGCAAGGAGAAGGTTGAGAACCACAGACTGAGAGCATGCCGCCAGTGGAGAAAATAAATACCCATGAATTGGCCAGGAATCAGACCCAGCCCCCCACCCCACCGTGGCAAATGACAAGTCCACCACCAAATCCCTCCTGCCAGCACTGAGCCTGATCACAATATTGTCTCATAAACTTTGGCAGAAACTTTTAAGTTGGCAGAAAATTTTACCAAAATCAATAGGCTGTGATTCCGGACAAATACCATCAGACTGTGCAGAGCAAGTGATGTGGTTGTACAGGACACCATCAAGTTTGTCTTTACTCAGAATTACCATGCATTTGTTGGTTTAAGTAATTTCTGTGTGTTAATAATACTTGGTAATCCTTTATTTTATAGCATGTGACTAAGTAGTGATATATCTTTATTAACAGCAGAATACATTCTATTTATTTGGAATGCAGGCTTTCAGATAGCATTTTAAATATTAATGACTGGTCTCTGGTAGTCAGCATAAATATGATTTGCATTAGCACTAGGTTATATCATCTTGAGTGCCTCTGATGTCAACTATTGGGTATAGTAATATCTGACATCACCTCCTTAGGTCACTGACAACTTTGACCTCTATTCTTATGCACAATTTCTGTCGTCTCAAAAGCTCTTTTGAATTGATTTGAAATTTTGACTCTGCCCTTTATGAGGCAGTAAAATTGATAATTATTCAGATGGGAACTGAGCACTGAGTGAAAAATCAATTCTACCCGCTCTCTGCTGCGTATAAAATTACTTCTGAGTCGGCTGGACTGAACGGATGGCCGGAGTAAAAGCAGCAGGCAGGAGTAGTGGGAAGAATTAGCCGGACAGAGCTAATAGCCTGAAGGGATGGACTTGGAAAAGAGGGAGTGGGCCAGTTGGGGGTTATTATGAGCAAGGATGGGTCCCATTGATCATCTGTTTACATCAGCTTTCCAAGACCTTATAAATCAGCCCTGAAGAGCAGCAGAACTCGAGATTTCAGCATCTTACCAGAGGGACTTTGTATTAGATTATTCTCATTTTCACACTCAGATGAAAAGTGAGCCATTGATTATTCATTGGTTGCCCATTAAATGCTGTTTTTATAGATGATTTGCCTATCACTGAAGGTAATGAACAAGGTGGCTGCTTTATAACTCGAGGTTTCAGTTTTCAAGGCATCTGTGTCGGTTAAGTAATGCCTAACCCTATTAAAAGGAATGGGTTACAAATTGCTTAACAGTGCTGAAAAACTAGACCCTAATGACTAATTGTGCTTGGAGTTTAGAGAGGGCTTGTCAGCTCTTTAAACTAAACTGATGCAATGATACTGCAATTATTTACCAGTTTGAACTGTTTTCCCCCCAACCTGGATGTATATTGCTGGAAGCATAACTGCATGATGAGTGTCCATTCCAAATTGTAAAAGTTATCTCCTCAAGCTTCCATAGCAAATGAAGCAGGAACCCACATAAATGGTTTTCCAATATCCTCAGAGACCTTTCGATTTGTGCCTACCAGCCTAGGAAGCACATTGTAAATGCCTTGCACCTGGAAATGTGCTTATCATGATCTGTTATGTGACTGTAGAGCCTCAGTGTCCTTATTTTTTAATTTAAAAAAAAATTTAATGTTTATTTACATTTTCTGAGAGAGACACACAGAGCATGAGTGGGGAAGGGGCAGAGTAAGGGAGACACAGAATCTGAAGCAGGCTCCAGGCTCTGAGCTGTCCGCACTAGAGCTTGAAGCGGGGCTCGAAATCACAAACTGCGAGCTCATGACCAGAGTGGAAGTCAGATGCTTAACCGACTGAGCCATCCAGGTATATTACTATTATATACTATTATATTACTATAATATCACTAAATGCAGCCTGCCTTGGTTTCTTTATAAAACAACAAGGATATATGAACCAATGACGTTTCTAGTGTATAAGAGGAATACTATTTTCATATGAAGAATTTTTCTATGATTGTTAACTGATTCACAGAAAGTTAGAATTTGAAGATTATTTTAAAAGAGTTCTCATTTTACATATGGAATCTGAGGAATAGGGAAGTTGTTATGCCTCTTGTGAGATGGTACATGGTTCAGGAGCTGATAGTTTTAGTATCTATTATTTGAAAAAAATTTTTTAATGTTTTATTAATTTTTGAGAGAGAGACAAAGACAGACCTTGAGTGGGGGAGGGGCAGAGAGAGAGAGAGAGGTAGACACAGAATCAGAAGCAGGCTCCAGGCTCTGCACTGTCAGCACAGAACCCAACACAGGGGTCAAACCCACGAATCGTGAGATCATGACCTGAGCCGAAGTTGGACGTTTAACTGACTGAGCCACCCAGGCGCCCCAAAAAATTTTAATTTTTTATCTTAGAGTGAGAGAGAGTGAGAGAGGAGCAGAGAGAGAGGGAGAGAGAGAATCTTAGGCAGGCTCCACACTGAGAGCAGAGCCCCGATGCAGGGCTCGATTTCACCATCATGAGATCATGACTTGAGCTGAAATAAAAAGCCTGACACTTAACTGAGTCACCCAGGCACCCTCTCAATGTTTTTAAAAATATTCTCCAAATAAGCTATTGTCCATAATCTGTAAACAAATCTAAATTTGCTAGCATTAAATTTAGTCCACTTGAGGATCCACTGTAATTAAGTGAATCTATTTCAAATAAGATTACTGTCTTTCCAGCATTCCTTGGACTTAACAACTGAGGGAACCCCAGTTCACATTATTAAGGAAAAAACTCCCCATGTATTTTTATGCCATTAACACAATAAACTACGGGCACCTGGGTGGTTCAGTTGGTTGAACGTCCAACACTTGATTTTGGCCCAGGTCATGATCCCAGGTTGGAGGGATTAAGCCCCACCCACGTTGGGCTCTGCTCTAAGCATGGAGCCTGCATGGGATTCTTTCTCTCTCCTTCTGCCTCTCCCCAGTGTGCATATACGCACTCTCTCTCTTTCAAATAAAAAAATAAAAATAAAAAAGAAAGAAAATTTTAAGGACAAGTCAATAGTAACAGTGATTAGGCACAGATCTGCTACAATATTTGGAAGATTAAATTTGTGTGTGAAATGTTTTTAGTGTTATCTCTGGGCGTGTTAAGTGTTTGCATACGTAAGCCGAAGATCAGCACTCGTTCAGTTATATCACAGAGTGAAAGATTTGCCCAGATCACCAAATGCAGGAGCGTGTTTTGTAGAATTAGAGGGCAGTTCAGAAATGTGACTGATTCTTTTTCAAATTACAAGACTAGGACACTGATGATGAGTGCTTCTCTACATCAGAATTTCAGTTAAAACTAATTGTTCTAGAAAGAGTAGCACCTTCCACAGAAGTAGAACAAGAACTATGTGGCTATGTGGTTGTCAGCATCGCTGATTAGATCATTCAGCTAACTCATTAACAGGGTATTTTTAACAATTATATTCTGTAAAATCTAAATACATTGAAAGGAACAATTAGAACATTTAGATTTGAATTTATTTCACCCTTATCTATGTAACTATTTGGCACAAGTCAGCTATAATAAAAACCCAAAAAGAGTTCTAATTATGATTTTATCTCTCTTCTTCTCCTGCACACACCCCCCCTCCCCTCCGCACACACACACACCCCGACCGCAACCTGGCATTTAACTACAAATTGTGAAGAGCTGTCAGGAGCTATAAGAATCATACTTCAGTAGGGATGTACGCTGAAAGAACATTCACCCTTTTCCTCAATCAGTCAGTCAATCAATGAAAATTGCTTTTGTATAGTGCTCTTCATGACATGCATCCCAAAGTGAATTACAGCAAAAGGGAAATCATCTGCTCTTTTTTCATTTTTGTATTTAGATTGAAATGCTACTCTGCTCAACATTTTGACATACTGTACAAGACATCTTTCATACTTAAGGTTCCATTCCCTAAGACTAAGGAGGAGAAAGTGTAGCCACATATTTAACTCATGAGATTTTGGCCTGTGGAACCTGAGCAACACCCTCACAGTGGGAAACGCCTAAGTAGATGAAGTACGTTCATGTCTCTCAGCCTCTTAAAAAACAATTAGCCCGGTTTTCTAATGTTATCAGAGACATTTCTAGTGAACCCTAAATAGAAAGGGTGCCCTCCACATGACCCATTAACTCAGTCTGGTTGATTTGCAACTTTATTATCAAAAATATGGCAGTAGATTGAAACTAAAACCCCATGCTGAAGGGACATTCACCACTGGACCAGAGGACAACGTGGCTATAAAGCACTTAAAGGAAGCCAGACATAGGTCAGACACCAAAAGTATAAAACAGGAACTCACATTTCAGGACAGAATTGTTTTTTGCACATGCTGCCATGATCTTGGTCTTCTTCACAGCGTTCTGTGCATGGCCTGTGTATTTATTTTTAGGAAAAAATACTACTGGCAAAATATAAGTGCTTACCGTGTGCAGGAAATAGCTCAAGCTGCTTACATACACACGTAATCTGATTTAATCATCACGTTTCTCTGTGAAGTGCTAGTATTACGATCACCACTTTGTAAATATAGAAACTGAGGCACAAAAAGATTAGGTACTTTTCCCAAGTTGACACATAGTAAGTGGAAAAGCTAAAACTTGGGGCTATTGAACTCCAGAGTTGACATGCTAAACCGCAAAGCTATAGTTTGTTGGCAGCGACTAATCAGAGGTAGCACATATTTTTTCAGCACTTACACTCCGGCAAGTTGAGCTTCCAGTAAGTCCCACCGGGGCCATCCCTAAGGTAGAGTGATTTAGAGCAGTCATCCTATACCCCAACTTTGTGCTGCAGCCGGGATGAAACAGATGGGCAGTGACCCAAAGAGGCAGTGGGCAAGGGAGAGGGAGGTGGCTTTGCCAGCTGGTACAGAAGAGCCTTTTGCTTCCCAGCATCACGGCAGAGTGAACAGACCTTCCTCTAACTTACTCTGTACCTGTACCCTATCGTTAATTCTATAGCCAGATCCCAAGAGTATAAAATGGAGTAGGACAGGTATCCTTGAGAAGGTCAGAGTCTAACAGTACAACTGTCTCATGATGTTCCTCTGTGTCTTTTCTCTAATGTCTTGGAGGTAGCTCTTGAGGTTTATTCTAACCTGATTTTTCTAGGACAGACTCAATATGGCAGCTGTGAAATGAAGGTGGGGAAGCAACAAGTGCTTTATATCCATCCCCCATACCCGATGCATCTCTAGGCTTCATCCTGACTCTCACTACTGACGCATCAGCATAGAGTGCCAGTTTTCATCCCTTTCTGGTTACAAACAGCTTCTCTTTTCCAAAGGAAGCTTCTACTACTATGACTGGGCACCGTTAGCTCTATTGAAGGCTGTTCTTAAGGGCTGCTTACATTGGTGAGTCTCAAACCAATACCTTTGAGCATCCCTCCCCCTATCGTTTCCATTCTACAGAGTTTCACAAACTAAGGTCCTACAGAGCCACACAGAGAACTTGAATGAGGTAGACAGGAAAGAAACCAAAGTTGTGTACACATCCCTGTCTAACGGGGGCAGCCTCCACATAGTCCCAGCTTATTCTTGCCCTGTAAGAAAGTAGGACCCAGTGTTGCCAGCTATATAGAGATTACCTACCCCCACCCAAAGAGAACCAGAAATCCAGGGTTTTTTTCATGTTGGCCACTGATTGAAAATTTTTAAAAAAACAAGAAAATAAAAACACTCTGCAGGCCAGCAGTGGATGTCTGGTTACCGGTTTTCCACCAATGTATTATGTAATCCTAGAGAATTTCGGAACAGAGATCATGCAAAGCATGATTCCCGGTCTTTCTCACGGTCATCCCATGTGGCACTGCTGATGTTTTGATAATTTTTGGAGCACACTTTTTTGAGTAGTTGTTTAAAAAGGATGCTGTTATTTTGCTCATATATTTGATTCTGTACGTAAGTCTCTACTCAGACTTAAAGAGGGCATTTATTTACTTTTAGGTTGTGTCTTTGCATACAGAACGGATGCAATAAACAGCCAATGAAACTCAGTTAACATCTCCCAAACATTTTTTTTATTTTCATAATAACCATATTTGTCTGAGGCAAAAATTAAAGTTCAGTTTGGTCAAGTATATGCGTGTGTGTGTGTGTGTGTGTGCACGCGCATGCACGCACGCTTGTGTGTACACACGCAGTCTAATCACTAAGGATCAAATAGAAATATCTGAGAGGACCAGGACTGGACAAAAGTGTCTAGATAACAGCCATATAATAAAAGTCCACAAGGAAAAAAATAAAATAAAATAAAATAAAAGCCCACAAGGGAGTAAAACTCTTAAGAGTGATGAATTTGTGACCACAACTCCTAAAGATCAGTTTAGAAAATTAAAGTACAGGGGTGCCTGGGTGGCTCAGTCGGTTGAGCATCCGACTTCGGCTCAGGTCATGATCTCACAGCTCATGAGTTCGAGCCCCGTGTCGGGCTCTGTGCTGACAGCTCAGAGCCTGGAGCTGGCTTCTCATTCTATGTCTCCCTCTCTCTCTGCCCCTCCCCCATTCATGCTGTGTCTCTCTCTGTCTCAGAAATAAACAAAAAAACATTAAAAAAAAGAAATTTAAAGTACATAATTTTAAAAATAGAAAAACATTAGTTTTTTTAAATGGCATCTGTGATATAAAATTATGTATCCATCTTTAGAAGGATGATTCTAGTCCACATTTTTTGCCATATACCCTATCTTTGCCATTTTGGTATAATTTTTGTTATGGAAATATTTGTCAAATGACAATTTCAACTATAACCCCGCAAATAGTATTTTAAGACCAAAAAATCAGTTCATATAAAAACCTATTCTTGATTTATGAATCATCAAATTATGTTCAGAACTGTCATACCTGTCTTTAACAGAGTACCTTTTCTTCCCCAGAGATCACATCCAGCTTGATGCATGTCTCAGCATCTAGCAGAGCCTGACCCTTGTGACAGTCAATGAACGTCTGCAAAACCAACCCCCAAAAGTTAATTTTCAGAATTAAAATCTGCAGGCGGTGACTTTCTGTTTCAAATCCAGCATAGTCATAGGTCACTACATAATCAAACAAAATGGTAGGGCTGAGATAAGAGTATACCATTATATACTGTATAATAATCCTGCTGGAATGCCACAAGAAAATTTCATTCTACACATGGGTGAAGAAAGGAATAAGCATTTCGCATATTGTTCCAAACAGCTAACGGAACAGAGAAGGGTTGGGTTTGCTTTTTTTTTTTTTTCACTAGGACATGTGTTTTTTTTACCTCTAAGCACAGTTTAAAGATGTAATCCATTGATAGCATAACTTGCCTTATTAATTGAAAGGGATGGAATCCACCAGATGTAGCCCAAACCAGCAGAGAGTTGGGTGACTAAGCAACAGCAAAGACACCATATTGAGTGAGCCAGAATTCAGTCTCCAAGTCATTTATTTCAACCAGTGACAATACATTTAAACTCCTGTGCCTCAGCAGTGATTGATGGTTTAATATCATATATAATTTTTTTAATGAAGGAAAAACCATTTAAATATGTTACCATTTGCACTGGTATTCTCCTATGTACATAACTGCATTTAATCATTATGGGGATTGTTTTTATACTTGTGTAATTTGTATCCAAGAAATAACTGTCAAAGCCATCTCACGCTGTTGCTGGAAATGGTACAGTGTGCTTCATACTTGAATAGATTCATTCTTCCCTGCACATAATTAAGAGTGTTGGAGCTTTTTCCCTGCCACCACATAGGAATTCCATGTTTACATTTCTGAGAATGAAAAATTAGCCACAATGTGCTTTTTCAAGTTCCCATTTTCTGGCGCTATGATATTTAAGTACCTTAGTTCTGTACCAGTGTATGATTTGAAGAGTTTGATTTTAAGACTTTTAATATTAAAATACATAATAAAATTTTATTATCTAATTACAAGAGGGTTTAGCCTCTTATTAAAGTTGCTAAATCAGGCCTAGATTAGCATCATAATAACACAGTTTGACATGGAATACTCAAAAGTCAAGTTCGAAGGAAGGGACGGGGGTTTTTTTTTGTTGTTGTTTTAGGGGGTTTTCTCCTGCACCCATCCCTTGCACAATATAACAAGGATGAAATGCATGTATGGAAACAAACAAGGAGCAATTTGGGACGCTGGAGAAGGAGTGGAGGTGTCAGCCTAGGACGGTACCCTTAGGCAAGGCAGCTGGTATATGTAGCCTTTTGTTTATCTGCTACTGGTTTATGTAGCCTTTAGGCCGGCACCAGAAACAATCACTCCTACAGGGTCAGCTGCTGGTCAGAAGCAAAGTAAGAAAAGATTTTGCGTTCAAACGCGCAGCCATAATTTCTGTACAGCTGGCACCTGCTACTGGTGCACAGCATGAAGGTGAAAGGTCAAAGAGGCAGTTGTTCAAAACTCAAGAATGGCTTAAAGGGACTTGTAGATTAATCTGCTTTATTAACTTCTGTATATTAGATAACTATTGCTGTGAATGACAGTACATCTTTTTTAATAAGTCGCATCTCTTTCTCTTTTAAATTAGCTTTTGAGTAATGAATATTAAATAGAAAGCATTTCAGGGGTAATTAAATGAAAACAGAATGATGTCATTTTACAATTATATTTGTATGTTTATAGAATAGGGAAAGTATAATGTTTTCCAAAGAGCTAAAAAAAAAGAAAAAGAAAAAGAGCCAGCTCTTCATAAAGAAGAACTTGAAATAAATAAGTCACATGCCCATTAGCCTTTGTGTTTAAACTAAAATATATGATGTAGTTTGTGACTTAGCATGAAGTCACTGGGTGCTGGTGGCTTGATTTGGCATTCCCAGGGGCTCCAAGTATTTTCTTTATGAATTAAAGTGACTGCAATCTGTCACCGTTCTTTTATCTACAGTTTAGCACAGTCAGTTTTGCTATTAGTCTGCAGCAAATGTTCTCAGAATAGCAAAGGAGTTGTACAAAATGAACAACGGCCATACCTTTTCCTTCACACTCATGTAAAACAGATAGAAAACATTTTATATGGGGAAAAAATGCAGTTTTACACAGATTGAGCCCAATAATAATCAGGCATGCTTTATAACAGTCTCTCACCCAATATGGTAAATGGCAAGCAAGATGGTTTTTAGCCTCTCTGTTAATGATGATCGGCATAATTGGCTATCGTGGTAAATTAAGAATAAAAGTTCACTAAATGTATCCTTTTTTAAAGCCTCTGCAAGGAATATTACTAATGTACAGATTAAATACTGACACCACCTCTGGGGAAGTGTCTCACAATGTGTGTTCTAAAGAGATGATTTTGTCTGCTCTCAGAAGTTCTGTAGATGAAACCTCCCTTTTTATGTGAACACAGCCCAAGTAGCAGCATTTACCCGTATTTCACACACACAAGTCATTTAGGAATAGCACTGCCAAGTCGTAACACAAGTCAGTCTTTATACACTAAGCCATGTTTCTGTGACATGTGAAATGACACTGAGACAATCTTCCTGTGTCACACCCAAGCCAGCCCGGGGCTCACCAGAAGGATCCTAAACTTGTATGATATCACAAAGAAGCTGATGATCTTGACCAGAAAAGATTTGAGTTGGAAGTGTTTCCTTACCATACCACTCCAAAGTGAAAGAATTTCCACACCTCCTTCTTAAAGATCTAGATTTTTTCCCCCATCCTATAATAGAAGGCTTATTTCCTGCAGAGTCACTAGGACCTAAGAGGTCACTAGGGAAGAGCGACCTCAGACTCAGATGATGATGATGATGAATGACTATGATGAAAAAGAAGTAGAAATAATTATCATATGCTGGGCTCTGTGCTAAGTACTTAAATATACATAAATATATTTATATATTTATATAATTTGTATTTATATTTATAAAGTTTCACTACTTCGTGAGGTAGATACTCTTTTCTACCTTTTATAATCAAAGTATTTTAAGTGCAGCTTTAAGAAGTCAGGTAGCTTACTTGGTATCATACAGCTAATAAGTAGCAGAACCTTGTGCTCTTAACAACATTACTTTTAAATGACCTAGAGACAGGATTGGTGGAGCTGGAGGGTGCAAAGGCAGGCTGGGGTGGGGGTGGGGGGGGCACAACATTCATTCAGTTATAAATCCCTAAGCCAAGGGCCCTTCCTTTGAAAATTGATGAGATAAGAAGCAAGCACTTGACCCAGGTTGGCTCAGTGAGTCCTCTTCCCCAGACTTAGAAACTCCCGTGGATTTAGAGGATGTTGGTCAGCCTCTGGTCTTCACTTGACGTGAAGACTTGAAAAACCAAGAGCCATTCTCTGCTATGTGCTCAGAGAAGTAGCCAGTTCACAGCAAGAGAAAAAAGCAGCAACATGCTGGGAGGATCTCGAAGGAGATCAGCAGCCCCAGAGAGAGGCTAAGAAAGATCGCACCAGCCTTCCCAGCTGTGGTTCCCAGCTGTTGAGAGGCCTGCCCGCAGTGTCTAGTCTGGGGGTCCTCAGGCCACCCCTTTTAGGTCTGAGTTTTGTCTATAGTAGTTGCTGTCCTCACAGCCAAAAGATTCTTGACTCACGGAAGTGTGAGGACAAAGTGAACCAATGAGTATAGACTCACCTAACACAGAGAAGGTATTCAATAAATAGGGAAAATTTGAAAAACAATATACAGGTACCAGTTAACTTTTTTATCTCCCTAAGGAGAACATATACCTGCTGTTCATGTATACAAATGTGAAAAACATCCTTTCCAGGAAATCCCAAGGCCGTGACTTCAGCCAGATTACCTGGGTCTTTCTGGTCCCACACTCGTGTTCTGCCTGTCTTAGAGTTTGTGTGACACACATGCTCAAGATCACAAACCCTCACTGGACTGGGTGGGGGCACAGTGTGAATGTGGATCTGATTCTTGGCCTCAAAAAGACTTTTCCTCACTTACTCTTCCTGTGTACTCCAGGCATCGTCTTGCAACAGCAGGAATGAAAAGAAACTCCGGGACCGTTTCCATTTATATGTCTTCACACCTAAAGCCTCTTCTGAATCTCACAGCAACTCTAGTGGGAGGGTAGGGTCAATATGGTTTATTTTCTTAACTTGGGAAAACGAGTACATCAACAAGTGAAATCCGCAGTGCCCATATGGGACAAGAATGCAGAGGTTCAGAGAGGCGAAATAATTTGCCCAACATCACCCAGCCAGTAAATAGCAATACCTAGAATGTAATAACTAAGGCTTTGTTGTCTCTGGATCTGACAGTTTTTATGTTATCAGGGCCTCCCAGGGCCTTCACCTACTCTTCTTTCCTGGCATTTCTCCCACCTGTATTTCCCCAAGTGGCATTGTGAATGGTATGAGAAGCTCTTTGAGTTTCTTGAAGGAATGGCACTGTATAAAGTGAGGGTCAGCTTGATGATGGTGTGATTTATTCATTTTACAGTTATTACTGGTTTTTCACCTACTTGAACGGTTAATAATGTGTGTGCTAGAGATGTGAACTGAACTTTTTGTATTCGTTTTCTGTCTTAACTGTTGGAAAGTTTTTAACTAGCAGCAACCACTTGGTGAGGCTATGAGCTCATGTAGTATGTTAAAGAAAGCTTCTTATTTGATTACGATCTGATTCCTGCTGGCAGAACAAGATAAAAGTTCCCTAATCCTCTGACCTGTCATGAGTTACTGCTACTTTGTCTGCTTTGCAACCAAAAAGAACTTTTGCATGTTAATTCTTTATCCCTTGTCATGCTTAGGAAGATACAGACTGAGTGCTTTCAGACTTGATGAAATTCTGTCCTCCTTCAGAGCTGTCTAATTGCACATTCTGTATTCGTTGAGGATTTTCTGCTTTACGGCAATCAGAGCAGACAGACTGTGCAGTCAGCGTACCTGGCTTTGAATACCAGTGATGCTACTTGGCAAAGTTACCTTACCTCTTCAGAGATACCAGCAACTCAGCCAGGGCAATTCTGCACCTTGCTGGAGCTGGCCCCCAGGATCAGGTAGTTGAACTAGTCCCTCCTGTGGTCTCATGCCCAGACTCCCCAAGACTGTAGCCAAGACTCCTTGCCTCAGCTCTTTCCCATTCTGTCACTCCTCAGTCTACCCCATAACTTGGAACATCACTACTGTGGAAAAGAGGAACATTCAGTGCATACTTAGTTGAGGTCATGTGAATACGGCATGTAAAGTAAACTGCTAAGAAGGAGTGATGGGAAGTGCAAGGCCTGGAGGGAACTCTCTTAGGCCCCAGAGAGAACCACCAGAAAGAAAATCCTACGCAAGAGCTGTGTTAATGCCCATCCTTAATGTGGCATCTAGTTTTAGATAGGACAAAGAAGTTCCACTCGGGAAACTAAAAGCGTCGATCAGAGTTAAGTGCATGATGACCCTTTCTCAGAGACCCTTGAAGATTGGAAGGAAACAACTTGATGGGTGGGCAATAAGAGATTGATACTTAGGCTCCATGAGTTTCTTAAGGCCACAAGGACCACATTTCAATTCTGTGCCACCGTGCTGTGCCTGGCACATAGTAGGAGCTCAGTAATTCTTTGAGCATTCATCGAATAAGCATGAGAAATGAAGAGGGAGAGAAGAAGGAAGGAGAAGCCCCTAGCAGGGCACCTGACACATAGTAGGCACTTAACACACGTGTTGCCTGTGTGCGCCCAGCACGTAATGAGAGCTGCTAGTAGAATATTAGTGACTTGAAACGTGTGCAGATGAGAGAAAGCTAGTAGACATCAAGCGGGGCTCATGGCCCTCCAGAGGCCTGTCCTGTTTTGGAGTTTGCCCTTTAAGGAAGAAGTTCTGCCCTCAGCAAATGTTGGGTTCTTATCCCTCAGAAGGAGCAAACCCTCCCTCCCCAACCCCGTCTCTTTCCCGAGCCCCCTGTGTTACAGAAGGGCTGGAAACAAATTGACAGAAACCTGGAGGAAAGAACTCAAGTGATTTAGGAGAATGGAAGGGCTGGCTTATGGGGCCAGATTAAAGAAGCTAAATATGTATAGCCTGCCTAAGTGACAACTAAATGGGGCATTTGATAAGTCTATAAATACTTGGAAGATGTAAATGCCAAGGAGGAAAGGGAATTACTTAGCATGGCACAATGGAGTATTGGCATAATGGGATATTATTAAGAAAGGGAAAATGAAGGTTGAACATCAATAAAAAGCTTCCTGACAAAGAGAACCGTTCCTGACAAGGGACACTATTAAGTTATGTGCTGTGGGCCAAGGGAAGTAATGGCAACCCTGCCATTTCTCAGGGTACTGGCAACAGAGCCAGCAAAGAAGGAGCCAGGCTCTGTCCTGACTGAGGTGCAGAACCCAAGCAGGTAACCTTCCGTGTCTGTGCTCTCCCAATCCCAGGACAGGAACAGAGATGCATTTTATTGGGGGAAGTCGGATGGCCCCGGCCTCCTATGGGTTCAGACCGTCTGGAGAACAGCTACACCAGCTTTGCCCTTCTCCTGTGTCACTGCCAGATTCATTCAACTTCAATGGCACCCCATTTCCTGCAAGATAAGACCCATGTGCTCTAGCACACATTATTAGGCCCTTCACAAGATCTGGCCCTGGCTACCTGATCATCCTCCTCTGCCACCACCAGCCCCCTCACACCCTCTCCAGTCTCACAGAACTGCTCGCCATCCCCCCAAATACTTCTCCAGACTTTTGTACCTGCTCGCCCTTCTGCCAACCTGACTGCCTGTCAGACTTTGCTTATTCTCTACGACAGCTCCCTCCGCACATCACCTGTGCAGCCTTCCTTGCCTGTCCCCCACCCCGAGGCAGAGTAAGTCAGCCTCCTCTGGTCTCTTAGAGCCTCCCATGCAAGCTTCTGTGGCACTTGCTGTGCTGTGTTGTCATGCTGTGTGTCTCGTTCCCTACTTGATTGTGAGCTCTTCGAGGGCTGGGACTGTGCCTTGTTCATCTGTATGTCCGCAGGGTGTGACACAGAGCCTGGCACAAAGTAGGTGGTTGGTAAATGTCTGAATAAATTAAGGAACGAGGTGCTATTCCTATCATTCTTTAGGCTTCCTATGTAATTATTAGGACAAAAGAGCTTCCAAATCTCAGTAACATCTTTGAATCATCCCCTTGGCCTCCCGGCCAGCACTCTATGCCATTTAGATGACTATAAATAAAAACCCTCAAATCTGAAAGGCAGCATGCTGTCCTCTGTGGTTTCAACATAAACTCTAGACTAATCTTTAATGGAAAATGCTTCTGAGGGCCCTGTGAATGTGCCACAAAAATACTTTTTTTTCTCTCCACACAAAGTCATTTGAACATAATAAGTAAAATAATCCTCCACTGTTGGTTATGAAGATTTTTAGGTCCATCTAACTAAATCCCTTCAGGAAATCAGGGAGAATGTAGTGACAGATGAGAGGCAGTGAAACATGGAAACTCCTACTGTAAGGATAATATATTTATTATGAAATACAATATTCATTGCACTCTGCTTTGATGACTGCATGAGATGCCCTCGTGCCATTAGGCCTTATGTTGCTCTGTTTTGAAATACAAGATTCATTGGGAAATGTTGTGATGACCGTTCATGCTATTTCCCACTCTCTTCCCTGATTTTGAATGGCCTCAGTTAGAGTTTACTTTATCACCAAATACTTAATATAAACGTGTGTTTGTACTTTTCTCTGTCGTGCGTGTTTATGTACTCTGCTTGGGGTTCATTCCACTGCTCCTTACTTCCCGAGTTCATTGCCGGGCTGTTGGGCTGTGGGACAGCGGCGGCCCCTCCACTGCATTTAGCACTACAGGGACAGTCTAGCCCCCAGGCCCTTTGCATTTGAGGCCACGCTCTTAAAGCTCTCACTTTATCTACAGCTTCAGTGGCAGGTTGTGTTTCTTGGAAAGCTGTCATTGCCTAGGAAGAAAATGGGATATGCAGTCCAGGGTTCTTACCACTTCTGTCTCTCTCTGCTACCAGCCTTGCTGGGGCCCTTACCATTTCTCCTGACCCATCGTTGCCACGCCTCAATCTCCCATTGGTCATTGTTCTAGATCCCAGAGCTCAGCGTTCTTCAGAAATCCTTTGAAGGCTACCCTTTAGGTACTGGCCCAAACTCACTTCTGCATTTAGCGTGACAGCAAAGGCCTTTTAGAGCCTGGATTCGGCCCAGACTTCAGCTCCCTGCCCTTGGCTCTGATCCTTTCCATTCAAAAAAGGTTTCTCAGAAGCTTCCCTTGCAGGGGCTGACTGTCCCCTCAAAACATCCCAAGCCCTGTGTGCTTTGCCTTTTCTCCTTCTATGTCCTCTAATACATTCTTCCTCTCTGGTGATGCTTATATGCATCTTTTTTTTTTTTAATGATGTGGGGGGGGGTTTAATTTATTTTTTAATGTTTATTCATTTTTGAGAGAGACAGACAGAGTGAGCAGGGGAGGGGCAGAGAGAGAGAGGGAGACACAGAATCCGAAGCAGGCTCCAGGCTCTGAGCTGTCAGCACCGAGCCCAACAAGGGGCTCGAACTCACAAATCGTGAGATCATGACCTGAGCCGAAGTCGGACACTTAACCGACTGAGCCACCCAGGCACCGCATCTTTTAAAAATTCAAAATTCATTTTAAAATACGCATCTTTTAAAATTCAAGTTAAATATCACCCATCCTATGAAGATTGGTCTTTTGGGGCAGAACAGCACGTGTGCCTTTGGGAGTCTCTTTTGAGCTTGTACATGTTTGCTAATTTAGGGGCCACCAGAAGCCAGTATAGGCCATTAGAGGTTCAAGAATCTGGCTGTGTGGCAGTCACTCGGGAATAAAAATAAGAAGAAAATGGCTTTGGAGTTGAAGGCTATTCCTCTATGTACAGATTTTCCCAACATTCCCACCCAGAGAAACACAGATGATGTTTTTGACAAGTGATGCTTAATTTTTACATCAGATGGAGAAGTGTTCTGTCTGATGCTGGCAAGAGAAGAGTGAGAGTTTCCCAAATAATGCTGAGTGGCAAACCCTACAGCCTTCCAGTGCCCCAGGTTTTCTGGTTTTATTTTAATGCAGCAAGCAGCTTTATGAGATCTGCAGCCACTTGAAATATGATTTACTACTCGTAAAAAGTTTCAAATGGATAATGAAGATTCAAGAATGAGACTCACAGTGTAGTGTAGTCAATTTTGTTGCTCTTGCTCTCCAGTACGTCTCTGCCATTGAAATGAATTATTTATTATAATTTATTTCAACCATGGAAAATAAAACTGTTTTCATTGTGATGTGCGCTGTAACGTTCGGAGTAGACACATTACATGCAGTACTCTCAATTAATTAATCCTGAAGTTTCGTTCCAACTTTATCTTCTTTCTTATAAGCCAGGAGACTGGCAGGTAATTCTTTCCCGAATAAACTATGATTAAAATGAATGTTTGGAGAACTAGGGGTAATGTTGGTAATGGAGAAAATTGAAACCACAGCAAAACCAGGTTGTGTATTTCCTTAGATTTTACAATGGATGGAAGAGTTTTTCTAATATTCTAGGCCATTTATCACTTGGAGAAAAAAGCGTCTTGTAACTTTCTGTTAAGGAGGGGGTAGAGGCAGAGAGTGCTGTTAGTTTAGATGTGGAAATATGCGCTGCTAATCTGTGACCAAAACCAGCTGAATTAATCAGTCCTGTGGTTCCTTTATTGGTAAAAAGATTTTTTTGCTTTTTTTTTTTTTTTTTAACTTTGAGCAAAGCTAGCATTGTGAAAAGGCCAAATCGGCAGGACTCCCAAATGAGTTTCCAGAGGAGACTGGGTCACCCATAATTGATTACAATCTTGTTTCTTTAAAAAAGAGGCTCACTGCATCTTGCATTTTGCTTGATTTTTTTTTTCATTTAACATGTTGAATACTTGCTACTATTATGAGGCTGTAAAGACACAATAAGAACTTAGGAAAGTGTTTAATATGTACAGATATTTAACGCAACCTAGATGGTGCAGCGTAGTTAATCCAGGCAGGAGAAGATATACTTATTTGTCCATTGCTTTCATTTTTTATAACATTCCACTGCTATCACATTGGTAGACAGCAGACGGATAGAACAATTGATTCATTTTCCCTAAAGATGACTAGTATCTAATTTGAGGAGGATCACATTTCAATATCTGCTGTGCACGTGGCCTCAGGAACAGCACTTGGTAATGACAGCAACTCCCTTACTTCCACAAGCACTGAAAACCTGGAAGCTTTTCCTTCTTCAGCAGTGTTCAGATCCTCCCAGACTCTGGCTCTCCATTCTGGGCATGGGACTCCGGAAAAATTGCTGTGGAGATGGGTGGGAGGTTTTTCTGCTCTTTTGGATCCTGTTGCACTATCCAGGCAGTCCTGGTTTTGCTTTGTGTTTTTGTGTCAGTGTTTTTAGCTAGGGCCAACCTTCCCCCTCCTGTCTTACCGGCCTTCTGAAAGGCCAATTTCGTGTACCAAGAGCTTCCTGAGACTCAGAAGCAGCTCTTCGGTTTGTTATTATGGGTTGTTCCTCAGACATCACCAACTCATTGCATCAAAATCAAGAACAATCTAGCTTGGCCAGGGGTACGGGTAATTTTGTATTCTACTCCTCTTCCCATTAAGGCCCCTAACCTAACAGATTAAGTCACCTCTTAGGCACAGCTCTGACCACCCTTGCTTTGTCTTTCTCCCCCGCCCCATTTAGATCAGGGCACAGGGTGGCTTCATCTTTGGCCTCTCACCTGTCCTCTGGCTGTCCTTCCTTTGTCAAACCAAAGCCTCTTTCTCAGGCCCTCTTTGCACCACCTTTCAGACAGGACAGATTACTCTTGTGCCATCCCCATTTTCCATTTCCCTGATCAAGAGGCAGCAAAGTCGCAGTATAACAAAAATGTGTGTGACCCTGAGAAAAGAGGCGGGGATAGAGAGGGAAGAGCTGGACCTCCCTAACTATATTGAGGATTTGATCCCCGCAGTATCAGGGCTCATAGCGTTACTCGGGTTCAGTTTTTGTCTCTCTGATACAGGTGGGGAGCAAGAGGCAGGGTTAGAATGTTTTCATCTATTTCTTAGAACTCTGTGGAATAGTGTTTAGTTGTATTATTCGGTAGGCTCTAAGAACATGAACAGTGAAAAGTGTTCACCTTGTAGGGAACATTGTAACTCAAAAGAAATTAGCTTAATTTACTGTTTTCAATGATGTTAATGTAAATTACCATGTACGTGGTACTTTTGGTGGGAGGGAAATGGTTATTTTTAGAAAAACGTTCAATGGAGCATTTTCCAGAGACAATCTATTAATTATGTCTACTGTTGTTCATCTTGAGAGTCTGCAAATAATGTTAACCACATTTATAAAAGCTGTAGGTAGGAGGCAGGAAGATCTGCAGACTCTCCAGGAATTGCTGCCCTGGATCCTCATTGTGGGGATTCCAGCAGCTGCCTGACTCTTCAGCAGGTGGCAGGGTGGCTGAACAGAGGAGATGCGTGCGGGCGGCCTGTCCGGGAGGCTCGCTGATGGTGCCAGACTGAGCCATGCCCAGAAGCGAGCCTCTCCTCCCACACCATCCGTTCCCTGGCAGTCTGCAGCAGGGGCCAGACACAGTGCCCCCGCCACCACTGCTGGCGGTCTTGATCCTCACACGCAGCCCCAGAGTGGCAGGCGACAGGCTGGCATGGTGGTGATGAAGGCACGGCCTCTGGACTTGGGCAGACCTGTGCACGTATCTTGCCTCACTTCCTGATAGCTGGTAGCCTGATGCCTTGAGCAAGTTACTTACTCACTCAGGACCTCAGATCCTTAGTCTATGAAGTGAGGATAATGCCTACTTCAAGGTTACCTGAGGCGTAGAGACAGCGTATACACGTGCTGAACAGAGTGCTGAGCTCTCCGTAAACGGTCACTGTTAGTACCTTTGGGCAGTGAGAAGACTCATCCAGCACAGCTTCTTGGGTGCAAGTGCTTGTTGGTGGAGAAGACGGTGGGTCAGCCTTCGGCCTTTGTAACCCGGAAGCCCCCCCACTGAGGGCTTTCCCTGGGAGCTGCTGGCTGGAGGGACACCAGGGACTTAGAAGAGTTCTCAGGCTCTGAGCACAAAGGCCAGATCCTTGGAAACGAACAGTGTATTGGTTTAGATATTTATCCATTTCAGATTTTAGCCAGAGATTGAGGCCAGAACTCTGTGTTTTATACAATCCTCTTTCAGTTCTTTAGCTCCTTATACGCTCTTGATAGTTGATTTCATCCTTTCTCATTCATTTATTCGCATATTCATTCTTTCATTCAGTAGCTATTTCCTAAGCCTCTGGTGTGTGCTAGATGCCATGCTGGTCACTGGGGACACAGAGAACAGCCCCCGCCACCGCCCCATGGTCCCTGCACCCAGGAGTTTACAGACAAGTCTCACTACCAGTCATAACCCCGCACTCACTCCGGCCATGTGACCCCAGCCATCCCGCTCTACCAGCTTCTAGATCCACTGGGCGTCCAATTTCTTTAGAGTACATACTCACCATCTAGCAGCAAAGCATTCAACACAAACCACATCTTTGCTTATTCTGCATCAGCAGGAGACAGAACAGGAAGCATCTGAAGTGAGAGCATGTAATTACCACCTTGTGGTAGGGAGAGTGCCACCCAGCATTCTCGGGTTGCAAAGTCCACTTGGCTTGGGGCTTGTGCCCAAAGCATCTTAGGGTGGGAACATGGGAGAGTTGCTGAGGAGTGAACAGAGATCCAGATGACACAACATTACTTTGGGTTTTTTCGTTTGTTTTTAATTTGTTTTAATGTTTTGGTTTTTTTGTTTGTTTTTGTTGTTGTTTTATTTTGTTTTTTTGAGACAGAGACAGAGAGCAAGCGGGAGAGGGGCAGAGAGAGAGAGGGAGACAGAATCCAAAGCAGGCTCCAGGCTCTGAGTTGTTAGCACAGAGCCCAACGTGGGGCTCAAACCCACAAACTGTGAGATCATGACCTGAGCTAAAGTCGGACGCTTAACCGACTGAGCCACTCAGGCGCCCCAACATTAGTTTGTTTTTTCTTTCCAGGTCAGATATTTGTAGTAGCTTTGTATTTTTTGGAAGATTACAAGTTTTCAGAACAGCAGAAACACTGTCATTCAAACTCCATGCTAATACGTGTGCCAGACCAAATAGGGCTGCTTTTTGGACTATTTCCTATGGTAGGTTATTTTTTTATTGCAACTCTTATTAAATTTAGATAATTGTGAGGAGACTGTAATCTCATGGATCTGGACATAATCAAGACATGAAATGGGGTTCTTCCTTGAACCGTGAAATTCCACTGGATCACACCAAAGAGGGAAACCATAGTTGCAGTAAAGGAATACCGGTAATTATTGAGTGCCTACTATGTGGCAAACACAGAACAAAATGTTTGATATAGACGAAGGAAATCAGTCCTCAGAGCAGCCCTTCAGAGTAGTTGCTGTAATCTCTCATTTTATAGGTAAGGAAATAAAGGCTCAGAGAAGTGAAATGACTTGCCCAGCATCCTAGGTTAGGTAAGCAGGGCCGGATTTGGCCTCATTTCTGACTGGCTCCAAAGCCTATCCCTACCATACGATGTTGGTTTTGTTTCATTGAGAGAAATTTCCTACAAGCTCAACGTCAATGCCTGTGGGAAGACAGAAGGAGAAGGAGTAAGTGCTGAGGCAATGGGGAGCATGGTTTTTCTAAGTGGACCAAGCCACACAGCTCCCCTTCCCAAATGGCTGCTCCCCTGGTTGGGTGTATGAGCTGCTTGAGATAATACAGTGGATAATGTATGTGTTGGACACGGGCCCTGAAAACTGCAGCCTTGGTTGGACATATCTAAAATGGCCATTCCAGCCATCCTGTAACAGTATGGGAAGTGAGCAGAAGTTGGGGGAGTGGAGGCCCCGCTCACAGCACCCCTTGTACTAAATCCTGTGGTGCTTTGTGACTCTGCGCAGGCTGAGGTGGGCTGGGGCAGAGTTGCCAAGGGCTCTCTCCTTACAGTCTTCGTCTGTTCGTGTCATTAACCAGAGAGCCTTCCACGAGAGATTTTGCAGTACCTGGATCAGGATTCTGTACTTACGCATTTTACCCAGTTTTCTTCCATATGGGGAGAGGGAGAGCTTATCCAAAGGAATTTGCCACATTGCTTGAGCTGTGTCCCCTGTACCCTCTAGGATTATTGGAAAGAAGAAAAAAAAAGAATTCTGGAAACGAGCTGCCATGTCAATACCACTTGAGCAGATTTGCTCACTAATTTCCATTTTTCTGGAAGAGTAAAACAATTTTTTCAAAAATCAGACACTTTAGCCAACTTTATTTTTAGAAAAGTATTTTATTCAAACATCTCCTTACTTATTACAGACATAAATACATGCATTCAGACAAATGAATCCACAGGAGAACCGTATAAAGTAATTGGCACATCGCTTCAGGATGCTTTGTCAGTTACTAGAGGAGTTTGGTGCTTCTAACTTTAATCTTTTCCATTAAAATATCCATTCTGCCTTCAGATTCTGAAGCCCATAATATTTTAGACTGTCTCCATAGATCTGTTAGTTTTGCTTGTCAATTTAATTTGTGGCTGTATGACTTTGGGTCGCTTGTTAGATTGTACATGAAAACATGTAATCTGCAAACGATGTTCAGCATGTCGGGCTTTAAGACCTGCCTCTCCCCAGAGAGACTGGACATACAATAAATATGGAATTGGCAGATTTCATTTGCAACCAGCCTAACTGTTAGGATGATGATGATATATGGGGTAGCAAATGTTTAGAGCTACAAAGATGCTCAGTACTGTTGTTATCACATACCTTAAATGTTTATGGCACTTTCTACCCTTTGCAACACTTTCTATTCCTACCATCTCATTTGATTCTCAGAACTTTCTTGTGCTGGATTATTATTTCCCTCTTTATGGCTAATGCAAGTGACACAGAGAGAGGGAGAGGTTCCATAACTGGCCTGAGATCCCAGGGCAAATTGGATTGCAGCAGTGCAGCAACGAAAGCAGACATCACCGAAGCCCAGCCAAGGGTCACGTGGGTGGTAGCCTTTGCCACGTAACTGCCATTTCCCCCTGTGCTCTTTGCGGGACAGGGGCTCTGAAGCTGCAGAAACAGAAGGACTAGAGGTGGGCGGTAAAGAGTCCAAGGCAAGGAAAGTGTGCCATCAGCTCCACATAGGTGAACGCAGCTTGCTTCACAGCCACTTGCCCAGACTATTGCGGCGGCCCCATCCCGGGCTTCCTTCTGTCCTGTCACCTGCAAAAGTACACGTTCTGCATGTCCCCAGAGGGATCTTGCTTAAGTGCAAATCTGAGCATGTCTCTCCTTTGCCGCAAACCCACCACTGGCTCCCACTTCATCCGGATGAAGTCCAGGCTCCTCAGCATGGTCTGCCAGCCTGACCCTGGGGTCTTGCTTCTGGCCCCCGTCTCTTTTCTCCTGCCACACTCAGTTCACTCCCAGCCTCCTCTTTTGCTGCCCTCTCTGCCTAGAATGCATTTATGATGTGCCCCCTAAACTGTACCTTCTCTGTGGAACCTTCCCTGACTTCTCAGAGACCCAGAAGCATCCTTCCCTCTGCTGGTAGCCCATTGCACTTGGCCAAGCCCAATTTCTGGCTGTCTCTCTGCTCTGTGCTCTGCCCCAGGAAGCTTCTACCTCCTCAAGGCAGAGGTTGCGGTAGATGCCTATTCTCTTTAAGTGTCTTGCAGACTTTGAACTTAAGAGGATGGATGAGTATGTACATGTAAAAGTGAAGGGAGTAAGTGAATTAGTGAAGACCAAATGAGCCTGAGCCAGTAGGAAACGGGACATTCCGAGGTCACATGGAATGTATCCCATTTCTCCCTCCCTCTGAGAGATGTTGCCCCTTCATAACTTGACCTGTGGTGAAGTGAGAGGCAGAAAGGAGGGTGAGCTGGGCTTTTACCTGGCGATTTAGCATGGAGGACAGCATACCAGGGTTGGGAGGCAGAGACTGATCCTCTTAGCCTCGTAACCTCTGACTTCTGCCCACCCAGAAGGTTCTCACCAAAGCTTTTGGTGGTGGGAACTCTTATCAGGGAGCTGGCCAAGAGTTCCTACATGCAGCATTATAGGCTCACAGAGTCAAAGCTCTTGGTCCAGGAAGAGCCCTCATGGCTGTTGGCAAAATGTAGGGGTAGAAGGTAAGCACAAAAAAGACCTGGGACTGGGGGACCTCTGGGCCAGGGTCTTCATATGACTCTGTCTTCTAGATGATGTCTGTCCTCATGAACACCATTGTCTTTGAAGACTGTCGGAACCAGTGGTCAGTATCCAGGCCTCTCCTGGGGCTCATCCTGCTCAACGAGAAGGTGAGTGTGATCGCAGGAAGGTCCATGGGAGGGGGTCACTGCGGGGAGGGAGTAGCTGTGCACCAGGCCAAGCTGTGACAAGAACAGAAGGAACAACGGAGCTTGAGCTGGGACCTCAAGCGCCCCGGGGCAAGGCCATGTTCCCCCAGCAGGCCCTTCCCCAAAGATCTTCAGGTAAGTGGAGGCCTCAAGACCAGCTCTCCTGGAACCCAGCACTCCCCACGCATTGGCAGGTGGTTTGCTCAGTATTCTTCAAGCTCAGCCTCACTCCCCTCTTCTGTTTCCAGGGGAATTCTGAGCTACGACTCTCCTACTTCTTGCTTGGCTCCCTCTTATATTTGGGATCCCCAGTGCCCTGCACTGTAGTGGCCCTCAGGGACTCACCACAGAGCCAGCACCCTTCACCTGGGAGCACGAGTCTCCAGCTTGTTAAATGCACTCACCACCCTGGGCTGCTTCCCAGGCCCTCCAGCTTCCTCTCGAACCCACCCCTGTCTCCCCAGCAGTCAGTAGGAACAGTACATTACTGCTCACGAGAATGAATTGTCTATACAATAAGATAGTACTGGGGAGAAAGACAGTGAGATTAGAGGCAGCCGCATACATTAAAATTCAAACTGAAATCCCAGCCTTGGAAGGAAACTAATAGAAGAAGAAAATATATCAAAAAGAGAAGAGCTGTCTCATCATTCACCTGTGCCGAAGTATCCAATTTTAGCCACATTCAATAGCACTGTCATTCATCTTCCCTTGGTGTTATTGTGATTTAAATCCAAGCTCTATAAAAGAGAGCAGTTCTTTTAAAATGATTGAGAGGGAATAAGGGCAAATTCAGTGTTTAGAAAAAGCTTATGACATCACAATATTATACTTTACTGATGGAGGCAATATTTCACGGTTTGGGATGAAAAACTAATAATTTTCTATTTGGTGTGAGTCACTGCATCATTATAAAAGGGAAAAATAAGTAGTTTTGTGCATTCCCAATCTTGTTCAAGAAGACATTGTGGTTTAAGTGTAATGCCTCTGATATATAGTATTTAAGTATTAGTCTGACTACATATTAATTACGTGTGTTTTTGATGTGGGCCGTTTTAATGTATGATGGAAATTAAATATCATGCTGTTTGGGCTTGGAAGGATAAACACATGGCTGACAAAATGTTGTCTTTGTGCCGAAATTAAGCTGTTTCCAATGATTAGAATCTGTGTGTAAGCACGAGAGCTTGTGTTTGTGTAAAAGGTAGCGGACCCCAGCAGAGGAGAAGGGGTTGTGTAGTTCTTTGTGACCAGGTATGACAGGTGGATTTCCTAGTTCAGGAACGCGCTCCCAGAGCTACGCAAGCCCCTTTAGCTCCCCGCCTCAACAGAGCAGATCCAGCCTAACCCAGGGGACAGGGACTTGGGACAAAGTCTGGGGTTGTTTGAGAAGTGATTCACTAAAGCCCAGGTGATGATGCAGCCTGAGGGGGGATACCTGGGCCTTTTCCTCCAGTCACCCCAAGTTCTCCCTGTTAAGTTCTTTGCCTCAGCCTGAAAGGCCCTTCCTCTTTCCTTTCAGCCTTTCTGTGATGAGTGGAGAGGAGAGTCAGGAAGACCTTCACATGCTCGGTCCCCCACAGAGGACCTAAATTGTTCAGTGACCATAGAACAATTATAGCAAGAAATTTTTATGAGAAGGGACAATACAGTTTATACCTAGCAATGTATCTACTGCCTTGGTTTTCTCTGAAGGCTTAAAGTTCAAAGTGGGGCCTGGACCAGAGCTCCCCTGAGAGTCAGGAGCACTAAGCAGATGGAGCAGGTAGAACTCCTCCCCCACAGCTCTCTCGGGGCCCAGGTTTGAAGTCAGGGCCCTGAGGTTGTTCCGTCTCCCCACAGTATTTCAGCGAACTGAGGGCAAGCCTGATCAACAGCCAGCCTCTCCCCAAGCAGGAGGTCCTGGCCCAGTGCTTCAGGAACCTGATGGAAGGCGTGGAACAGAGCCTGTCCACCAAGAACAGAGACAGGTAAGCACTGTGCAGTAAGCCCAACATCTCTGGCTTGTGGAAATGAACTGGGGTTGTTCTTAACACAGCTCACATATAGATGTGACTTTTCTGTTACACCTCGTAACCCTAAACGCGGTTTATTTCCATCCAGTAAATATTACTAGGTATTTGCTTTTTTAAAGCACCATGCTAGGCACTATTTAGGGATGCAGAGATGAACAAAATGCAGCCTGTGCCCTTATGCACTTTATAATCCAGCACGAGGTAGGGAAAATAACTCACTGAGAAGGTCAAAAGAAGGAAAGCTCAGATCTGCCATGAGGGACAAGGAAAGCTCCTGGCATTTGAACAGGCACAAGCTTTGAGGTCAGATAAACTCCAATTTAAATTTTATCCCTGCCCTCTATAGGCTGTGTGGCAGCGAATAAGGCAGTCAACTGCTCTGATCCTCCGTTTTCTCATCCACAAAATTGGTTGTGATATTTAAATGACAGAATGCAGTAAAGCATGGTACCTAGGACATAGGAGCCATGGTAAACATTAGTTCCTTCTTCTGCCTGACCTGTAAGAGTGCCTAGTTTTACAGTTGCCAATGAGATCTAAATGAAAGAAACCGAGACTTACCAGGTATGCCTCCATTGTTCATTTTTTTAGAGCACAAAATTTTACTGAATATCTATTATGTGCTAGGCATTGAAGATACCAGTGGTGAACTAACTGTTCAAGGTTTTTGCCTCATAGAGCTTCTAGTGGGGGAAACAGATAATAATGAACAATAGAGAAAGAAAATGGTTTTTGGGGGGGAGTGCTGGGGGGGGGTGGGCAGAACTGCCTGCACCACCCTTTTATAAAAGTGGCAACATTCAAATGTTTGACCATTTAAAATGCAAATCATCAGTCATTCCAGCAACCACTGCAGCCAGCGTGTGGTGGAGTCCCCAGCCTGGGCTCTGACAATACAAAGCCAAGTGTGACAGACTCTGCAAACACATACCCTTGACTGCTTGTTCCACGCCGCAATCCTCTGTCAGGCAGGAGGGCAACCTCTGAGGCCAGCAGAAGAGACTTAGTGGATGGGGACACCCCAGGTGCCTCAGGTGGGGGAAGATTGCTTGACCTGAGGCTTGGGAATTTGAGTATCAATTGATTGTTGAAAATAATGTCAAACAGCCCTCCTGTTCAAGAGAGCACTAGCCAACAAGGACTAGATGCTTTCCATGTACCGTGCACTGTGTTGAGTGCTTACAGGCATTGTCTCAACTGACTCGGTAAATTCTCACTTCACACAATCCCATGGGGTAGCTACTCAAGTTGAGCACCAAGACAAGAGGTTAAATGTTCATCCAAGATCACCCAGTTAAGAAGTGGTGGAGCCAGGATTTGAACTCAGGTAATCTAGCCCAGTGCCCCCTCTTTTTGAACCACTAAGCCCGGTTTTCTCATCCACAAAATGAGGATACAAATACCTACCTTTGGGAAGACTTGTGATGCTTAAGTGAATCTATACGTAAACTCAACCCAGTGCCTGGCACAAAAGGTTTGATTCTTTCCTTTATATTCCTTACCATCTCTGTGTAATTTGATTTTTTTTTAATTTTAAATAGTACACCCACAAAATGTACCCCTCAAATGGGTCTGGGTATATATGGTGGTAACCCTTGTTTTCTGGCCGGGGAAGGTGGAGAAGGGGGTGTTGGTGGCCAAAAGTAATGGCTGCAGTGGAGGCGGGAGGCAGGAGCTCAGCCAGGACCTGGGGCTCTCTCCAAGGTTCTGAGCTCCACAGTGGCTTTATCCTCCAGAGGCTCATATAACTTCGGCCTTGCCACTGCCCTTGGCCTTTCTTCCTCTTTCCACAGGTTCACCCAGAACCTATCCGTCTTCAGAAGAGATGTGGCAGAGGCCCTGCGGACTGATGGCAGCACCGAGCCGTGCAGTCTGGATATGATGAGCTGACCGCCTTCCCTGACCATGTGCCGAGCAGCCTTTACCAAGAGACTCTTGTGGGTCCGGGTCCGAGGACAGCTATGTCGGCTAGCCCAGGAGAATCTATTTTTCAAAACAAACAACAACAAAAGCCCTACCTTTTTATAAGTCTGGCCTAATTATAAGAATTTATAACAGTGCACAAACAATGTAAATTCAGTCTTTACATTGAAAAAAAGCAAAAGATGTGTTTTCAGTCTTTCTAAAAAATAGCATTATCTTTGTTCTTATAAATGCTCCGAAAGGGTGTAGAAACAATATTTAACCAAAGAACTTAATAAACCAGGTTTGAACTTAAGTGTGTGCTAGTTAATGGAACTCTGTTGTAATCAAGGTTGTGAATGTGCTGGAGATGCAACCTTCAACATGGATCCTGAGTTGAGACAAATACCATTTGAACCCATTAAGTTAGTCGTTTCTTATGAGTCTGAAAGCAGCAGCGTTGGGGTCTCGGAGCTGTGGGTATTTAGAACGAGCCTGGGAGCGCTCCGAAGCATCCCACAGGACTGCGCACAGCCCTCTTGGCCTCAGCAGCATCTGATAAAGTTGAGAGACAGTAACACAATTAAATGACTTACAAATAACGTTTGCTTTTCACTGGCATAAATCTGAAGTGGTTCGGTCTAGAAGAATTAAGCTGTGCAATTACTGCCTGCAGAGATATTCCTTCAGGAGTCAGGCAGCCCCTGCAAGAAGTTCTGGGTGGTGCCGACACCCGGTCTTTCTGCCTCCACTTAACTTGTAGGACAAGCTGAAGGTGTCTAATTAAAATATATATTCAAGGGGTGCCTGGGTGGCTCAGTCAGTTAAGCATCCGACTTCAGCTCAGGTCACGATCTCGCAGTCTATGGGTTTGAGCCCCGCGTCAGGCTCTGGGCTGACGGCTCAGAGCCCGGAGCCTGCTTTGGATTCTGTGTCTCCCTTTCTCTCTGCCCCTCCCCTTCTCATGCTCGCTCGCTATCTCTCTCTCTCTGTCAAAAATAAACAAACATTAAAAAAAAAATTTTTAAATCTATATCCAAGACAGCTTTGCCTTCTTGAGACACCCAAAACAGTTCTGGATTTTCAGAGGATCAGGTTTCCATCCGTCCACAAAAACTCTTATTACTGTAGGGATTGCAGCTTAACCCAAACCCAGGACATGAAGGAGGCCTTCCCAGTTTGTGATAGACTGTAACTAGGCTATTAATTTGAGCTTGCCACTGTCTTACGGCTTTTGTATGTCACTGCCCTGTCTACACGGTTCAGGCTTGTAATAAATATCGTGCCCTTTATTTCTAATAAGACATGAAAGGTTGGCCTTACTGGTGAAGAAGTAGTAAATCCACAGGCTCCTGTGATAATCATGTTTCCCAGACTAGTGTTTCTTGAAACCTTTCTTGGTACTTGAGTTTAGCAACAGGCTTGTCACATAAAAGCAAAATCACCCAAGGTTATCTCAAAATGTTTTCCTTCTCTATGTGAACCCAAGAAATCAGGGAAATGTGTGTTACAGATAGGGTGACTTCTGGTATTTAATGAGTAAGGAGGCCTTAGCCTTATGCTATATTTCTTTAGCACTGGGAAATGTAATTTTCCCTGAGAAGGCAAACTCTAAACTTTATGAAACATCAACTATCTGTGCAAGTCCGACTTGAGGACGTCTGTTTCTCAGGGGCTTATTACTGCATATTCGTCTCACAAAAGTGCTTCATAGAAGGTCTGTCCCACTCTGACACTTCTTTCTTTTATTATTTTTTTTTATGTTTGTTTATATTTGAGAGAGAAAGAGTGTGAGCAGGGGAAGGGCAGAGAGAGAGGAAGACACAGAATCCGAGACAGGCTCCAGGCTCTGAACTGTCAGCACAGAGCCGGACGTGGGGCTTGAACCCACGAACCATGAGATCATGACCTGAGCCGAAGTCAGATGTGTAAACAACTGAGCCGCCCAGGCACCCCCCCCTCTGACACTTCTTTACAAAAGTTGGACCTGAAAGCACCACACCATCTGCACTGAAATGCTCCCAAGAAAATAACAATGCACACTTGCTTTTCTTGGCCGCATTGCCAAAGGTCACCTGGTGGTTGCACACCAGCCAGGGAAGGCACCATCAGCCTTGGCCTTGGAGAGCCGCTCCCACAGGAGGACTTGTCAGGCCTGCCCTGACGGCCAACCTCAGCCTGCTCTTGGTGGAGATTTACAGCACGCCTCGAGGCGGCACACAGGCTGAGAACAGACATAGCAAATACTTAACAGAACATCTGCCATGCCCCTTCCATGTGTGATCGCCCTTGGTCCTCACAAGAGCCCTGTGAAGGCAGACGGCATTATTCTCCCCCTTCAGATAAGGAAAGCGCGGCTCATAGGTGGTACGTAGCTTACACAGGTCACACAGGCGAGATCTGAACCCATCTCTCTCACCTCAAAGCAATTCCTGCTTTCTTCCAAGAAGACCTGGATTTAAGAATGATGAGCTGAGGGGCACCTGGGTGGCTCAGTCGGTTGAGCGTCCCAACTCTTGATTTCCGCTCGGGTCATGATCTCACAGTTCGTGGGATCCAGCCCCACACTGGGCTCTGTGTTGACAGCATGGAGCCTGCTTGGGATTCTCTCTCTCCCTCTGCCCCTCCCTACCTCTCTCCTTCTCTCTCTTCCTCCCTCCCAAATAAACAAAAATAAATACTTTAAAAAAAAAAAAAAAAAGAATGGTGAGTTGAAGCCAGTTAATATGTACATCCACTTTCATGTGTGTTTCTGAACTCTGTTGCTACAGAACAAATTACCCCAAACTGTATTGGCTTAGAACAACAGTGGTTATCTCACGGTTTCTGGGGGTCAGAAATCTGTATGTAGCTGGATCCTCCGCTTAAGGGTCCCTCACAGACTGCCATCCACATTGTTGGGCTGTGGTCATCCCAGGACTCAACTGGGGAAGGATCTGCTTCCACACTCACTCATGGTGAGGAGTCAGCTCCTCACAGATTGGTGATCTGAGAGCCTCAGTGCCTTGCCGAATGGGCCTCTCCATAGGGCGGCGCGCAGCATGGCGTCTTGGCTTCATCAAGAGCGAGCAGAAGAGCGAAGAGACATTGCCGCAGTCTGGAAGTCCAGCCTCTTAGCTCATCTCAGAAGGGGCATCCCATCACTTTTGCCGTATTCCCTTGGAAGGAAATCGCTAGGCCCAGCCCGCACCCAAGGGGAGGGGTTACCCAAGGGCCTGAATACCAGGAGGCAGGGATCTACGGACGCCATTTTCAAAGCTGCTTGCCACAGCTCTCTTAACCAGCCTTTACTGGAGAGGTTAAGTGTGACTACAGGTTTCTCCCTTGAAACCTCGAAAGGAATCTTGATTTTCTTTGGAGGGTGAATGAAGTTCCATCCTGTGCCCTAAGGAAGAAAAGATGGTAGGGAAGCTGGCATGTTTCCGGGGCACATTACAGTGCGCACTCACCCCACTACCGAAGCTGTTTGGGAACTGTGCTCCCACCCACAGCCTGCCCTGAAGACTCCTGGGGAAACAGTTCTCTGGAGGGACACCTTATGCCGGCGATAAATCAAGCGTTCAAGGGCACACCCACACTTGTGGAATCTACACAAAGGAGAACTAGTTGGATCTGTTATGTACTCGAACGAGGTCACAGGAGTATGTAACTCACAATCAGCAACAGGAAGAAATAAACAGTGCAGGCAGGTCTCCCGGGTCAGAGTGAGGGTGCAGTGGGAGGTGCAGGCCAGTGCTGGCTCACCTCATTCTCCCGGGGAAGCCGCCGTGCAGACAAGTATCGTTGGTGCAGTGGCATCGGGGCGGGGTCTACATCTAGCCAACTGCTCCAGTTGATACTCAAGCAAGAAACGGTGTGAAGGTGTTTTGACTTTGCTCGATGGTTGCCTTCCACACTGACTTAAGAACCTGACCCTGAGAAAGCTGTATCCCGCTTATATTCCAGATGTTTCCATTTTTCTGTGTTTGCCATTCAGGCTTCTCTAGGATGCGGGGGCGGGGGGGATGAGAGCGCATGAGTCCCTGTGCCACGTGATGATCCCAGCTGCCCAGAAGAGCCCTCTTGGCCGCCCAGACTCGCTTCCACTGGCCCTGCCAACCTAGAAGTGCCACTGGATTGCGGTACTGAAGGTCTCTTTCAGCGTGCAAAACAGGCCTGGCATATAGCCATCAGCTGAGACCCTTGAGGATTAGTTACCCACCAATAGAGAGCTGGGCATGAGAACAAGGAATAGGATAGTCTGGATGAGAGAAACTGGGAAAGTGAAAAATCTGGCAGATGGAAACCCTATCTAGATGGAGGTCAGTCCAGCAGTTTGGCGGTGGTAGCCTCTGGGAGAACTCAGCTCCTTACAGTGACGTGGGAGAGAGCACCTGGAGAGGAGAGCAAGGTGAGTAGAAAGGGAGAAAGTAACAGTTTCAAGGCAAAAATTAATTATAAGCACATTTATTATTGAGCAGCCACTGAGCATTGCAAATACCTACCCCATTTAAATTAATGTTTCCCAATTAGAATATCAAGTAAGTAATATTATCCCCATTTTAGAGATGAGAAAACTGAGACTAAATGACTTCCCCCAGGCCACATAGCTAACAAGTGGACAAGCCGGGTCAAAATCAGGTCAGCCTGGGGCGCCTGGGCTGTTAAATCAGTTAAGTGTCCGACTTGATTTCAGCTCAGATCACAAACCCAGACTCTTGGGATTGAGCCTGCTTAAGCTTCTTCTATCTCTCCCTCTCCCCGATTCACATTCTCTCTTGATAAAAAATCAGATCAACCTGACTCCAGAACTCATGTCTCTTATCCTTTATAATCCCTTAAACTGGGTGCTTCACCACCGGACTTCAGGGCCAGTGGATGGGGAGGTGGGCCTGGAACCCTCCAGGAGCCCCAAATGGAGCTGGACACTCTCAAAGAAAGGCCAGTCCAACACCTGGGTTCCTTGTATGCTGTGTCCATGGGTTCCGCCACCGATTCACCCTCCTCCCTGAACTTTATAAAATCGTTCTTGAGACTTTTTAATGTTTTATTGAGGTGCAAGTTTACGATGACAGCAAACCTTTCAAACTACAGCAAGAGTAACCTGCCTCCTTGGCATATTAAAAAATAATGGTAGTGTCGGTTTTTACGTCCCATAGTTTGGATTGCTGATAAGAGCGCTTCCTTGACAAGATTCTTTTTGAGGTTTACAGAAAGCGTAATAAAATATGTAAGTTACATTTCCACAAACAAAAGCTATAACATAAGTTATTTATAAGCGTGAGATACAACAGTATCACGATAAATAAACCATAAAGGGTACCTGCAACATCCATCTTAATGTAATTTGCCCAACCAAAGTGTTGAAACGAAGTCAAATTTAGTAGAGAAATCTGTCAGGAAGAGAGGAAAGTTGTAGAACACAAAATGGAGAAAATGGCTGATGGGTGGTGGAGGGAAACGAGGGCATGGGATCAGTTTAGGGGGTATCCAGATGGCCCTCACATGTGGCTGCCTTCAGTGCCTAATCTCACTCCCCTGCGCCCGTGTGCACTGACCAGTCCCTCTCTCCTTGCACTCGGCCATCTGCACCTGGTCCCTGCTCACACACCCCTCCGCATCCGCCCAGCCCTCTCCCTTCCTGTCTCACACCCTCTGTCTTAACCCCCAGCCCCATGGCCAGCTTCTTGATATGGCTGCCAGCCTCCCTGCCTCAAGGCCAGGGCCCCGGTGGGACTCGGCACAAAGATCCTGGAAATCATTCATTCACTCATTCATTCGCCTACCACAGATAAAGTATGAGACAAAGTCCCTGCCTTCAGAGAGCTGGCGAACAGGATAAATAAGATGGGTTTCAAAGGCAACGAATGTAAGGATGAAAATAAACAGGGATGGGGCGCCTGGGTGGCTCAGTCCGTTGAGCGACCGACTTCAGCTCAGGTCATGATCTCACGGTTTGTGAGTTTGAGCCCCGCGACGGGCTTTGTGCTGACAGCTCAGAGCCTGAAGCCTGCTTCGGATTCTGTGTCTCCCTTTCTCTCTGCCTCTCCCCTGATCATGCTCTGTCTCTCTGTGTCGCAAAAATAAATAAACATTAAAAAAAATTTTTTTAATTAAAAAAAAAAAGAAACAGGGATAGAGAGTGACAGGGGAGAGGGGGCTACTTTGGAGGATGGGCAGAGAGCCATAACTGACCTGCATTTTCAAAGATGGAAAAGGCACCAGCCTCGGGCAGAGCTGGGGGAAGTGAATGCTGAACCCGCGTATGCGCACAATCCCAGATGCACTTGGATCCCTTTTCCCATCCCTTCATCTGACCTTGCTGTGTGCTCCTCAGGTTAGTACCACAAACTTGTGATGCGGATCCTCCAGCGGGCCCAGCCCCAACACATAGAATAACATGCTGTCAATGCTGTTGTGTCCCGAAGGAGCTCTCCGACTAGCAGAAGGGACAGAAAGGAGCCCCACCATGGCCAGTCCTCATGCCTCTGCTTCCGGGCACCTTCACCCAGCTCCTCCACTAATCTTCCCTGCCCCCTCAGTCCTTACTACCTGCTCCCAGAGTAGAAATGGGAGAATGAGGTAAAGGGAAAAGCATGGGCTCTGGGGTTAAGATAGTCCTGGGTTCAAATCCCAACTCCAGCCTTCTCAGCTGCATACCCCTGGGCGAGAGATTCACGTCCCTCAACCAACTGTCCTTTGAGTCTCGTGACTGGTGCTGGGGGGCACAAAGACCACACAGTACCAGGTGGCCTTTGCCTTCCTCCAGCTGGCAGAGTCGAGAAGGCCTTGCAGGCTTCCTCAGGAAGGCCCCTCCCTAGTCTTTCCCATCATGGGAAGGCAGCAACAAAGAGTTCAAACTACCTTACTCCCACTAACAGATGGGCAAACTGAGCCCCAAAGTTGGGACACGGTCCAGAAAATTTGAACAGGTGCTCAGTACATATGTGTTGAATAGATGAATGAATGAGCGAATCAGTTTGGGCAGGCATCTTTAGAGCCTTCCATCCTGAGAACTGCAAGGGCCCCCAGAGACTTCCAACCCGGGTGTGCAAACAAAGAGTAGAAGGTGGACAGGTAAGCAACCTGTGACACGGTTATGTGTGCCAAATTGTGTGTGTGTGTGTCTTTGTCTATGGAAGTAGTCCATAACATTTTCATCGACCTTTCAAATAGGATCGCTGACCCAAATGTATTTAAGAGCCCTGATTCAATCTCTACCCCCATTTCATAGATAGGGAAATTGAGTCCAATTCACCCAAGAAATAAGCGGCAAAACGAGACTGGACTAACTTGGCCTCCTGAACATGGGCAGTTGGGAATCCCAACATCCTGTCCTCCAGCCCTGAAGCCACCCCTCTCTCCTGGATGTCTCCCAGCAAGGCCCCCACCAGTCCACCGGTCCTCCCAACTTCTCCAAGGGGAAGAAGAGACAGTGCATTGCACTCAGAAATCTTTCTGGCCCCCACAACCCCAGTTCTTAGAATTTTCATCGTCTAATCTCTCTTCTTGGGCATGTGCATATGTGTCTGTCATTGTTCAACTGATAGCAGGCAAGAAGGGACAGCATAAATTTATAATCTCAGGAACACCAATTACGCATCAAAACATATTTGGGCAAAAGGTGCTTAGAGGTAAATTTATGACCTTTTATATATTTCTTAAAAAAAAAAACAAGAAACGTTGATAAAAAACATCTTTCACCTCAACAAAGAAGAAAAAGTTAATGAAAATAAATCAAAACATTCCTCAAAGACATGACATAAAAAAGAAGATAAGGAAATAAAAGGCTTCTCCTTAAGACCAGTAAAATAGACAAACCTTTGGCAAATATGATAAGAGAAGACACAACTGAGAAACACTGAGAGTGGAGAGCAGAGGATGTTAGCTCAGATTCACATGAGAGTTTCTAATTATGGAAGAATCTTCCCACAACATTGTTACAACGAATTTGAGAACTTGGATGAAATGGACAATATTCTGGGCACTGGCTTCCGAATGGGAGTATGCATCAGAATCACCTGGAGGGCTTGTTAAAGCAGATTGCCTAGCCCTACCCTGGAGTTTCCGATTCAGGAGGTCTGGGCTAGGGTCCAAGAATCTGCAATTCTAACAAATTCCCAGGTGCTGCTGCTGCTTCTGGTCCAGGCACACATTTTGAGAACCCCTGTCCCAGGGACTGCTATCTGCCCCATTTACTCCCCTTCCTGAGCTGGCTAACCTCTCTGCTCTGTCTGGACTGGGAAAGAGGGGGGTTGCTATCAGTGGCCTACTGCTGGATGACCATGAAACTAGGCACCTCAGAAAGCTGGGACCCAGGTGGCGAGGCAGAATTCTGCCCCTGCCTTGCACTGTTTTCACCTGGATGCGCTCTTTGAATCCCATGACATCGGTACTTTTGCTTTACTAGATGAGGAACTGACGTGCAAAAAGGGTGAATTCCCCAAGCCCACAGCTGGCAAACAGAGGTTCTTAAGCACTGGGCCAGTCACCATGCCCTGGGGGCAGTGTGGGCCACATCACCCACTTCTCTTTAGTTCTTTTTTTTTTTTTTTAACTTTTTTAAATGTTTATTTATTTTTGAGACAGAGTGCAAGCAGGGAAGAGCAGAGAGAGAGGGAGACACAGAATCGGAAGCAGGCTCCAGGATCCAAGCTGTCAGCACAGAGCCCAACACGGGCTCGAACCCACGAACGAACGGGGAGATCATGACCCCAGCCGAAGTCGAACGAACGCTTAGCCAGTGAGCCACCCAGGCGCCCCTAATTCTATGCCCACATACCTGTGTGGGGTGGGCCTTGTTATCCCAATTTAACAAAGCCAGGAAGTGGGGAGGACAGGCCTGGAACCCTGGGCTTTGGATGCCAGAAGGGAAATGGAGCAGGCGAGGTGACTCCCTAGCCCTGGAGAAGGGGGGCTGTGAGTTGCATGAACTCTCTGACCTGAAGTTCCCTCATCAGGTAAAAAAATGGGATCAATAACAGCCTTCCCTCACAGGGTGGTTGGGAGAAATAAGTAAATGCCCACCCCCTGCCCGGCACACACTACGTTCTCCACCTACAGCAGCCCTACTGTTGTCGTTAAAGTTATTATTATATAATCCAGTTCCTCACAGGCATGTCCACAGACCTTATCTCATTTACTTCTCACGGCCACCCTGGGGGTAGCTATTACCCTTCCTATTTTACAAATAAGGAAAATGAGGCTCCAGGAGGGGCAATGAGGGGCCAAACAGTCCCCAAACCACTGGTGGCAGAGCCTGAAATAGAAGCAGGAGGCCCCCAGTATGGAGTCAGTGTTCCATTTGAAGATTCTTGGATTTCCAAGGAAAGAGGGCTTGTCCTGCCCCAGGCACCCTGCCCTCCTCACCAGTGCCTCACTTTCCCGTGGCCTCATTCTCTCCACCCAGCAAGAGCCAGCGACTAGCCCAAGGTCACTCAGCGGGCGGTGACCTGACTCAGGAACCCAGGCCTTAAGACTGCAGATCTTGAAACCTCTGAGCTACTGGGGGTAGATTATTAGGAAGAACCCCCAACATGCTGCCTCCCACCTTTCCTGGTCCTCTAAGACTGACCCTGCAGATAGACAAATAAATAACATGTTTGTGTTCAAGATACTGAGCCTCTGCAAATAACCTAAAACTGCAAACAGATAAACAAGAACCATCAGAATAATACGTCAACCATCACGTTGCGGGTGGGAGTGGGAGGGCAGCCACAGCCCCTCAGTGCCTACTGTGTGCCAGGCCCTAAGCCCTACCTACCTTCTCTCAATATCTCACGCAAGACTTACGACAATCCCGCAATGCACGCGTGGCCCATTTTATAAACGAGAAAACCAAGCCCAAAGATATGAAGTCACTTGCCCAAGGTCACTGAACTAGAAAGTGACCGACCCAATGTGAACACTCTTCTGGCCAACCGCCTATCAGAGCTCTCACCACGTCCGCAAGACAGGGAGAGCGAGAGGGGCCTGGCCAGGGGTGCAGCAGTCAGTTTGCACCTAACGATTTTAGAATTCGCGAGTAGAAAACGATTCTGTATGTCTCCTCCAGGGGAGACAGCTGAGGCTGGCGCTGGGGGTGACCTCTCGGCGTACGGTCCTGTCCTGTCCATGGTGCCCCTCGACCCGCCTTGACAGTCCCTGAGAGCGTGAGCGGAGCAGGGAGGGAGCGGTTCAACACTCAGGCTGGCCGGGAGCGGGAGGGGCTCGCAGCCCCCGTTACCCAAAGAAATCCCGCTCTTAAAAGATGAACAGCCTCTGCGCCTTGCCTCTCGGGCACCCCGATCCCCACACCTGCCGTGCCACGGGCGGGTCCCCACGCGCGACCATAGTCCCGTCCATCCTGCAACGAATTTCGAGGGGCTGGATCCCCGCTCCCCACCGGGGGACCCTGGGTCCCTAGACCAGCTGGGCCAGGCACGCGTGGGCTTCGGGGGGGTCACACCTCGGTCCGCCTGGCGGGAGCCGGCGACTGCCTCCAAAGTGGCCCGAGCGGGGGCGAATTCTCCCCACGCGGGTCGGTGTCCTCGGGAGCGCGGCACACGCGGCGGGCTCCCCTCACGCGGCGCGCTGGGAGCGCGGAGCTCGTGCGGGGTAGTGCGCTCCTTTCGTTGCTCCCGCGGCGGTGGAGAGTCCAAGACGCTTCCGCGGATTCCACAGGGTCATTCCGGACTTGCCACTCCATTGCAATGGAGAGGATTCGCATGGTTTGGTTTTTGCCCAGATGACAAAATTTGGAAGAAAACGAAACCCCCCTCAGCAAGAGGCAATCTCACCGGCAGAGCGCCCTGGCCCGCCCCGCGCTGCGGCCGGGGAAGCGGCCCCGGCCGGGAGGAGCGGGGAGCGTCTGCTAATTGCAGCTTCGTTAGATTTCGGGTTTGGGAGGCTGCGGTTCGGGCGCTAATATCCGCCGCCCATTATCCCGGCTAATAAATTTGACCTATTGTTCGTTTGTTAAAATGATGTCACCTTGGAACAGTCCCTAAGCTCCTATTTCCATGAATTAGGCCTTTATTGAAAGCCGGGAGCCAATGGGAGGAGAGAGGCTTGTTGATCGCAGCCAATGGCTGCGGCGGGAGAGGAATTAGCAGCGGAAACTCCAGGTTCGGTTCAAGAAAGATGACACAGAGCCTGTCGGGCCCGCGCACTCTTGGCAAAGTTTCAGTGCAACGAGAGGCGCCGGGCGCTCCATGGCCGCGCCGTAACAGGGACCCAGCCGCCTCCCCGCCCAGCCCAGCCCAGCCCTTCCGCCCGCCCAGGATGGAGGCGCCCGCCAGCGCGCAGACCCCGCACCCGCACGAGCCCATCAGCTTCGGCATCGACCAGATCCTCAACAGCCCGGACCAGGACAGCGCACCGGCCCCGCGGGGCCCCGACGGCGCCAGCTACCTGGGAGGGCCCCCCGGGGGCCGTCCGGGCGCCACATACCCGTCTCTGCCCGCCTCCTTTGCCGGCCTCGGCGCGCCCTTCGAGGACCCGGGATCTTACAGTGTCAACCTGAGCCTGGCGCCCGCCGGAGTGATCCGAGTGCCAGCGCACAGGCCGCTGCCCGGGGCCGTGCCACCGCCTCTGCCTAGCGCGCTGCCCGCCATGCCCTCCGTGCCCACGGTCTCCAGCCTGGGCGGCCTCAATTTTCCCTGGATGGAGAGCAGCCGCCGCTTCGTGAAAGACCGCTTCACAGGTGAGCAGGGCGAGCGAACAAGCGCCGGGCCTTGGCCCTCCCGGGGCCAGAGGCGCCGCGCCCTAGGTGCTCCACTCCGGGAAACGATTCCGGAGGCCCAAGCGCGACGGAGGCCTTAGTGCCCGGGGCCCCGGGCTACCGTAGGGGGAGGAAAATCAGGGCGTTTCGGGGAAATAAGCCTACGCCCAGGGGAAGAGGGGAGTATCTCCCAACCGGCTTGGTGCCGCTGGGGACGCGGGGGACCAACGAAATAGCGGAGCACCCTGCGCCCAACCGGGCGGCACGGGGTCCGCGTGGGGCCTGAAAGGCAATCGAGCCGGGCTGGGCTTAAGGGGGCCTCGTGTGTCTCCGCAGCGGCGGCGGCGCTCACGCCCTTCACCGTGACCCGGCGCATCGGCCACCCTTACCAGAACAGGACACCGCCCAAGCGTAAGAAGCCGCGCACGTCCTTTTCTCGGGTGCAGATCTGCGAGCTGGAAAAGCGCTTCCACCGCCAGAAGTACCTGGCCTCCGCCGAGAGGGCGGCGCTCGCCAAGTCCCTCAAAATGACGGACGCGCAGGTCAAGACCTGGTTCCAAAACCGGAGGACCAAATGGCGGTGAGAGAGGCCCGGCTCAGCCCGTCTTGCACCCGCCCTTCACCTTGCCCCCCGCCGCAGCCTCGCGCTCTCCCCATTCTGTGCTACCCGCTACCCGCCCTCCCAGGGCTGCGCCTTCCCACTCCTTCCCAAATTTTATCTCCCTTGTCTCCTTCCCGCCGGCCTGTTTCTCTCCCCACTCTCTCGCGCCTCGGCTTCTCCTCCATTCCCATCCCTGTATCGCTCTCGTGCGCCTCTCCAACTCTCCGTGTTTTCTTCCGCTTCTGGGGCCGCTTAGTTTCCTCTCACCTGCACCTTCACCAGCATCCACCCCACCCCCCACCCTTGGGTCTCTCGTACTTTCCTTCTCCCTCCCACCAGCCCTCTCGGATCTCCGACAGTCCGCGCGGGCTCCGTGTTCCCCCTGTGGCTCCCCATCCTGACTCCAGCCCCGTTTTTATCCGATCCCTATTTCCATACAACCCGTGAACGGCGAAGCGATCGCGTTTTGGAAGAGAGGTTCGAGAAGGGCCTGGGAGAACTGGATGAGGCTGACCTGGCCCAGGGACACCGCGCGGGCAGTGCAGAGCCAGCCCTCCCACCCGCGAACCCTAGCGTCCCGACTGCCCGCAGGGCTGAGTCAGTTACACGCATGCCCTGCCCTTGTTGTCCCGCAAAAGAAACATCTTTGTTGTTGGCGAAGCCACAATACGCGGACGTGCAGGTGGGCGGCGGGCGGAGTCCCCTCCCCACGACCGCCCGGCACACAACAAAAATAAACGATGCCAACCCACTCCCCGGACGCGCGGGCCTCGGGCGCACAGCGCCAGCAGGGGTGCAGACGGGTCCTGCGCCTCGAGGCTCCCGGCTGGCCTCCGCTCCCGGGAGGGCTGGGGCCCCGCCGGCGGCCCCGCAGTGCCGGGTGCATGACGGTGCTGTCCCTCTCCCTCCCCCGGTGCAGGCGGCAGACGGCGGAGGAGCGGGAGGCGGAGCGGCAGCAGGCGAGCCGGCTCATGCTGCAGCTGCAACACGACGCCTTCCAAAAGAGCCTCAACGACTCCATCCAGCCCGACCCTCTCTGTCTGCACAACTCGTCGCTGTTTGCTCTGCAGAATCTGCAGCCCTGGGAGGAGGACAGCTCCAAGGTCCCCGCCGTCACTTCTCTGGTGTGAGCCACGGATCGCCAAGGATCGCCAAGGATCGCCGCCCCCACCAGGCGGGGCGCCCCGGGCCCCCAGCCGGGCTGGGGGGACCCGAGGCCGAGAGGGACAGGGGCCTCCGAGCTCCAGTAGGCCCCGGGGCGCGGCCGCATCCCCGCCGGCCGCGGAGGGGGGCTGGGCCCGGGCTCCGCGCGGCTGCACAATCCGAGCCCCCGCCCCGCGCCCAGTCCCGCCCCAGGCCCGGGCCTGACAAAGAAAGCGCCTTACGTTTCTCCGCCCCTCGCCCGCACCCCCCCGGGCCGGGCGCCTGTATTATACTTTGTACTTTTGCCCAAACGTGTAAATAATAAAAGTTTTGGCTTTTTTCTTTAGAAACCGGCCACCTGCTTCCCCCGCGGGGGCCGCTAGAGGAGGGGCGGCCGACCAGGTGGCTGGGGGGGAGCGCCAGGGCTGGGGCACCCTGCGTTTAGGCTGGGTCCACTCCTCTCCTTTTCCGTTCCTTTTATTTAAGTCGTTTTATTTAATAAAAAAGTTAGCTATTTCACTTAACGCCGCTTTTATTTCGTTTTCGTTCCAATAATGCTCGGCGAGGCCGGCCCTGCGCCCCACCCCTTCGGCGGTAGAGGCCGAGCCGCAGTGTACGGGGGCGCATCCACATCTCCAAGCTTCGTCGGTTTTCGCCTCAGCTCCGACCCCGGCCCCGGGCCCCGCGGAGGATCCGCGGTGCAGGTCAGTGCGTGCCGGCCGCCGGCAGTTTGGGTGCCGGCGGTGTAGGGCGAACGTGGGAAGGGCACTCTAGGCCCAGAGGTCGCAGGCCCGCGCCAGGCAGGGTTGGGGATCACAGGCCCCGGGTGGGCCAACAGTTAGGTCGTCAGTGGCCGGGCCCACCTAGGAGGTGAGAGGCCCCGCGACCTTGAACTTCTAAGAACTCGAAGCCCTCACCCCCGTGCCCACTGTCCTCTTTTTCCAGTGAGGCCTCGGGTCTTGGGCGGACGCAAGGACTGGCTATGGGGGATCTGGGCGCACTGTGGGCGGGCCGTGGGCACAGAATCGGCACGCTTCCTGGTCTCCAAACGCTCGGCGTCTGAGGAGTAAGTGCGGGCCACAAATTCAGAACACCTGCACCCTTTTGGGTTGCGTGGGACCACAGGTGGAGCGTGGCGTCATGTGACGTCACCGCACCCGGGCGGCGTCACTGCACACGAGAGGGGCGGGGCGCCCAGAACGCCGGGAACACCAAGCCCAGGTGTGAAAGCAGCCAGGCCCAGTTCACCCAGCTTTACCTCCGGTCGGAAGCTGGGAATTTCTGGATCACGCGCTGGGCGTTAGGTGGTCCCTTCCAACAAGACACACGGTCGAAGCGTTCGTGAACATTTCCTCTTGCTCCCTGATTTTTGTTCCTCCCTTTTATTAGGTCTTTTAAATTTTTTCTTATGTCTGGCCTCTCCACTTCTTTCTCTACGATGTTCTCTATTTTCTATTCTATTCATTACTCTTGGTCTCTGTGTTCCTAGGACTTTTGCTTTTCCTTTACAGTTTTTTGCTTCCCTGTATAATTCGTTTACTGTTGCTTTTAGTTTTTCCAACTCTTTCTTTGTCGTCTCTTCCCCCCCCCTCCATTTCAGACTCTCCCGTCCATCCTCTCTCTCTCCACCCCCCCCCCCCCGGTTTCTTTTTCACCTGTCTTCCTCCTTCCCTCTTCTTGTCCTTTTTGCTTTCTCCTTCTGGTCTCAGAATCTCTTTGCTTCTGTCTTTCTCTCGGTCACTGGCTCCTCGTCTCCTTCGTGCCCTCCTCCTGGCCGAGCTCCCATTAGCTTCCTGAGGCTAACCAGTTCTGGGGCTGTCCCTCGGGCGCTGTGACAGCCTCACCCGCTTCATCACGCCGCTTCCCTCCGGACCAAGCGCCGCCCCGCGGGGCTCGCGTGTTTGGGCGCCTTCGCAGGACGCGGGCTGCGGGATTCTGTACACTGGCGGGGCTCGAGAAAGGGGTGCGGGTAGTCTGAGAAACACCTCTTCGGCTCCCATCATTGCTGCCTTCGCCTCCACCTCCAAGCCTTGCCCGGAATCCGGGTCGCTGGTGACTTACAGACACCCCCAGAGAGAGACTAGAGGGACTCAGACCTTCAGGTCCCTTCCCTTGGTGTTTCCCTGAAATGCTTCTAAGATTTTTCTCCGCTAAAAAGCATGATGGACGCCCCATCGGGATGGGAATGTGGGCTATCCGCCCGGGGACTTGAGCATCTAAGAACGACCTTCTTTGCCTCTGCCGGCCAAGCGGCCCCTTCCTCAGAGACTGGCGTCGCCTTCCGGTTTCCCTCACTTTTAATCTTTTTCTTTATAATAAGGCTTAGTGGTTTTGTTTCTCTAAAGTATTTTTGTTTTGCCAGGCTAACCCTTGAATCTTGGGCCTTTTCGGGGCACACACACACGTCATTTTCTTTCCCTCTGCTGCCTTGATTTGAGCAAAAGGTCTCTGACCCAGAGGCTCACCTGGGGTCAGCGTTCAGACAAGCCCCAGGGATGGGCACCTAGTCTTGCTTCGGCTCTCAGGGACATCAGTTTTTTCCTCTCCGGGTGCTTCTGGGGCTTGCGTCCTCTCTGAGCGCTTGCCCCCAGCCAAACCTTCCCCAGCCAGAGACTGACTAGGAGTCCCTCTGAGTTAGGGTGCTGAGCCCACTGGTGTGGGGCTGGTTGGGGACTGTGGCTCACTCACGCCCACCCAGAGCAGTGTGGGCGCCCCCAAAGGGAAGGATAGATTGCTAAGCTGGCAAGGGTGTTTAGTGCCTAACCCCCTCCTGTGGACGTGCAAAGCCTGGAGGTTATTTCCACTGTGGCTGCGGGACTGGAGCCCCTTGACGCCCTGTTAAGAGCTCCCACTCCTCACGGCCCTCCCGGGCAGTCTGGGCGCACACATATCCAGATCAGTCAGGCGCCCTTAAGGTTGAGTGTAGGGGAAAGAGAATCTGGAGTAGGCTGAGAAGCCCACATGAACGGTTCCTTGGCGATCTGCTCCCAAATCTAAGACCCACCTGTGCCCAAGGAAGCCACAGAGGCTCCAAAGGCAGCGGGTGCGTGTGGATGTCCAGCCCCACCGCGGAGGGAATTAAGGACGAGAAGCAGCAGGCCTCTGCGTGAAGGCTGAAGACTTGGACTCGCTGCCCTTCCCCGTGCTCGGTTCAAGTGTCTCTAAAGCCACACCCATTTTACAGATGCCGCACTGGGAGGCACGAGGCAGCTTGTCGGCCTGCGCAGACTGTTAGCGCGCGCGTGCGCGCGCGCGCTCTCCTCGTGCTCTGGTTTCGGGGGGCACACCCGCAGGCAGGGATGCCTGCGCCCCAAGCCAAGAAGGGCGAGGCTGACGGTCCAGAGGCTAGGAGTTAGGCTGTGCTCAACTATCCCCGGGAGGCCCCAAAGCCAGTAGAGTCTGGGGGGACACGGCCGGTCACAAGAACAGACAGACACTAGCTCTGGGGCTACCCTCTCGCGTCCCTCAAGTGGAAACGATTCCCCTTCAGCAAAAACCTGTACAGCACCGGCCAGGGACAGCAAGCTTTGCATGCAGTGTGGTTTACCATGACCCACACATTTCTGCGGGGTGTGGATGCCCCGCATCACTTTGCCGTTGGAAAAACGAAGCCTCAAAGAAGTTCAGAAATTAGTTCTGGGGCGCGCGGCTGCTGCGGACCCCTCGATCTCTTTTCCCCAAACCAAGCACTCTAATACTTGAGAGGAAAGGGAGACTTAGCCTAGTGAAGGCTGGGGAGGCGGCCTACGGGACACCTGCAGCCACCCGGACACGAGGCCGGGAGTTATCAGTGGAGCTAAAAGGACCTTCCCGCCCGGGCTGGACTGGGCGCGTTCCAAGGGCGCCCAGCGCCTCTTGCCTCCCCAGGCTTGTGCATATTTGCCCTCCCAGCAGGAGCGGAAAGACTTAGCTTCGGCCGCTCCCAGCTACGCGGTGAGACCCCGGAGGCCCCACTGCGCCCCTGGGCCGGGCAACTTTTCGTGGCCTGCCGGGGCCTGCGGCGCTTCTCGAAAACCTGCGGCCGAAGAACGCGGCCTTGTGCAGGCCGGGCCGACCGCCAGCTGCGCCTTTTCGGCGGCCGAGGCCGGTGCTGCAGCGGAGCGCGAGCGTCTGTTGTGCCGCGGTCTGGCGAGGCGCTCCGGGTTAGGGGCCTCAGAACAGGGCCTCCGATCTTCCGCCGAGACCGCTAGACCCCAGATCCGGCCTAGGTTGCTACCGCACTGAAGGTTCCTGGGAACCTTGGCCGGAATCTCAACCTCGGCCTCCGCAACTGAAACGCAGAGCGGCGGCGTGGTGCAGGCGCCTGCACTCTGTAGTGAAGGTTTCTTAACACCCAAGGCGGGTTTCCTAATGCGAAACCCGCCGGTAGCGGCGTGGCCGCACATTTCCAAGCATACACTCGGTTTGAGCATCTCCTCTCAGCGATGCCCTCCCAGTCGCACAATTTCTTGTGGGTCAGAAACTGGCAAATTCCTCGCGGAATTTCGACAGTGATCGGTGCCTTCCCCCATGCCACCCAACGGGTAGCTGGATGAAGTTCTTCACTCAGCTCCGCCACTCCCTTTCTGTGTGGCCCTGAGCTAGTGGCTTTGCGTCTCGGCGCTTTGGTTTCCGCATGTGTAAAATTAGGGCTATCTAGTCATTAAGGACTCTTCCAGGGGAAATAAAAACCCGTGGCTTATGGTACAGCTGATTATCAGCTTATTATGAGAATAAAAACATTTTAAAATATATTTATAGGTCAGAAATCTAATTAAACGCCTCCTAAAAAATGTAGGTGTTTAATCGGAGGTGTTGCCCTTTGAGAAGAAAGGGTAGTGTCCCCCAGTGAGGCCATTCCTCCTGCCATCACTAAAGGTGGAGTCGTTGTTAGAGAAGTCATTCCCGAATTGGGGCCTGGCTTGATTGGGTTAGACGCGTCAGTATCCTCGTGTTACCTTGAGATCAGTGGCCATATCTGATGCTCACTTTAGTTGAAATGATCCAATAAAGTTATTCTCTTAAGTGTCAGACCGGCTGCCAATTAATGAGTTAGTTATTAGACCCCTCTGATATGCTCCCAGTTGGTGTGGAGAGGAGGTGGGGTGGAAGAAGAAAAAAACGTGTTTGAACAGAATATTTGATCGGAGATTTTTACACCTTCCAACAACCCATTCATTGAGCCCCCAGAACAATCCTGTGTTCCCATCCTACAAATAAGGAAATTGGGGAGCAGAAAAGTCAGGAGACTCGCCCAGGTTCACCTCGCGCTGAAACTCGGCTCTGGACTGAAACGCCTGGCCGCCTGCAGGACTGGCTGTATCTCACCACTGGCCACACATGGCATTTCAACCCGCCACGGGGTCATTAGAGAGACTTGTGCTGACCCAGACTCCCCTGATGTTAAAGAAGCCGGCCCCAGCTCTGGCCCGCTACCTGGAATATATTGGCTTCGCTATCAAGCCTTCTTGATCGATGGATTTATCCACGACGCGCTGAAACTCCGGAAGGCCCGGAACCTGCAACCGCCAGCCGAGCGTTCTTTGCCTCCTTCATCCCCAACCCAGGAACAATTCACTCCTTCCTCCTAGCAGAGATGCAGCCTGCAGGAAAATACGGAGTGCTCCAGGAAAAGACCCAATCCTCTCGCTAAGGTCTGCCTTCCTGGGTACTAATAGACAGGACCCGCTGAGCCCCTGGGGCTGGAGAAGGAGGTGTGGGCTCAGAGGGGCACCCTCGAATATCCAGTGTGCTAAACAGCGCGCGTTCGCATATGCTGTCTCGGTTGCCACAGCTGGCACACTTTTGTTCCTAGGAAGTAATGGGACTGGGGGGGGAGGGGCAGTGGGTAGGGAGAGCAGAGAGGAAACCCAACTCCAGGAAGAATCAGGGAGAGGGCTCTGGGAGGGGTCGCCTTTATTAATGACTATAGTTTCAAGTTCATTGTCGGAGGGGGCGGCTGGGGACACTCTGAGCAGGGATGGGGCCCTACACCTAGTCCCCAACTCCTGGAGTCCCCTCAGAACTATAGCCACCTGTACTCTCCCATGGTGGATCCCAAGCCCAGGCTGAGAGGGCCTAGCAGCTTCCATCTGATGGAACATCTGCACAATCTCTGGAGTCTATCCCCATCTACCTCCAGAAGGCACTTCTTTATAAGGACCCTAGGAGATAGGTACTACTGTAATCCCCATTTTACAGATGAGGAAACTGAGACTGTGTAGAGTAACACGGCATCCCTAAATCCTATGATGCCAGGACTTTAACCCTTATGGACTGAGTCCAGCTCATTGGCTTTTACCCAAAAACGTCCCTCAAACCTCCTTGTTATTAAAGCCAATGTCTTCATGACTGCCAGAGGGAATTCTGACCGCTTTGAAAATCATCATCCCTAAACAACTTCAGATACAAACCAGAATATTCTGGGTTGTGTTTGCAAGAGGACTGTAAACTGTTATTGCTGTTTTGAGCCACCTAAAGGTGGTTGAAAGGCACTGAAGGGAAGACCCTTCCACCTTAGGGAATCCCTAAGGGATTCAGGCATCTTCCACTGCCCTCTCCCCAAGCCCAGGCTAACTAACAGTTTCTAATGAACCCCCCATGGGTGCTAATGAGCCATGATGTAGCCCTCAGCTGCTAGACCCTGAGGACTTCTGGTCAAGGAAGAGAGGTAGCATAATGCAGGAGACAAACCACACGTGTGCCTGTACCGAATCTACCAAAGTGCCCACAGCATGTATGGAGCTTTAACTGGACTGGGTTAAAGTCCCAGTTTTACCACTCACCAGCTGTGTGGCCTTGGACAAGTAACCTTGCCTCTCTGAGCTTCAGTGTCCTAGTTAGTCTGTACTTTGTAAGGATAGATCTTCCTCGCAAGGTTGTTTGAGGATTAAGTGACACAATCCATCGAGCATTTCACCAGGAGCCTGATGCACAATAGGCACTGTGGTACATTTACTATACTTATTATCAGTGGTAGATAAATTTTCACAAGATAAATTATTCTTGCTCTCCTCCCAGAGAGAAAGCAAACTCAAAGACAAGTCGCTTGCTCAGGGTCAGACATTAAGTGATGGAGCTAGAATTCAAACCCAGTTATGTCAGAGTTTAGAGCCCTGACTCACCCAGTCTGTGCAATATCTCCCCAACGCAGAATCTTCTAGACGGTTGAAAATCTAGATTATTCTAAGTAAGAGTAACCAGCTTCTCTGCTGTATTCTGGGGTTTCTGTTTACTTGGGTTGCTGATGTTGGGCACACTGTGACTGCTCACTCCATGTTTATTAAATAACAACAGTTAAGTAGCATTTCCAGAACATCTACTGTGGGCCAGGCTGTGGACTAAGCATTTTACACAAGTGATCTCATCTAACTGTTAAAACAAACCTAGAAAGTAGATCCCATTTTGACGACAAGAAATTTGAGTTCGGGGGTGTCGAATAACTTACCAATGTCCAGCAGAAGGTGGAGTGGAATCCAGACGTTCAGCCTCCACAGAGGGGAGAAACCCAATATGTGCTGAGTGCCTACCATGTGTGAAGCACCCTGCTCAATACATCACATGTATTTTCTTACTTGATCCTCACAATAATCTTATAAAACAGTTTTGAAACCCCATTTTACAGATGAGAAAACTAAGGCTCAGTGACTTTAACATGCATTTGTCCAAGGTCACATAGCTCTCTGACTACAGCGGTTCTCTATCTACTAGCCCAGGATGCTCTACTCTGTTTCAGGAGCCGAAGTCTTCGGCCAAAGTTGGAATGCTCTATGGAGATGGGACAGCCATGGTTATGGAAGGTGTAGTTTTCACACGAAACATGAAAAGCCTCGTGGCTTTTCCCACAAAGCGGCCAGGCAAACTTGCTATTTCCTGGGCTCTCTCTGAGGGAGGGAGTGTCAGTGATAGATTGTGAGCAGACAGTGATGAAGCGTCTGGAGGTAAGATGAACGTAAATAGATAAGCTGGGGTTGGGGTGGACAAAAGGCCTGCAGGCCTGCTCTCTGCCTGCAACTACACAGCAAAGAGCCTTGCTGGGAGCTGCCCTCATTGCCTTCATCTTCTCCTCTCCCCTCTCTTTGCCTCCTTCCCCGCTGCATTATTGAAGTCTACCCCCACCTACTCCAGAAGGAGCTGCTTCTGAGGAAGACCCTAAGCCCCTTTATAACTTCCTGTTCAAAAGCAGGGGAGAGGGCATCTGTGTTCCTCGATATGACATCCAAGAATTAAAGATCAAGCAAGGTGGATTGTTTTGTTTTTTCCTCAAATTCATCAGGTGACAAGCAGAAGACCTTCAGCCTGGAGTTACTAAGTCCTGAAGGTCAAAGTCTGGGCTGACGTCTTGGATTTGTTTCTTCCACGTCAGCCAGGTTTTGCCCACCTTGCCATGCACCGTCCCAGACAAGCTTCTCCTGGGCCCCATAAGGCTCAGCACACCGGGCACTTAGTAGGTGGTTCAGTGAGTCCTGGCGACCTTCCCACCCACAGCTTGAGCTGCTCGGCTTGAGCTGAGTGGCAGCCGGCAGCCCCACCCTGTCGGGCTGTGCTTGGTAAGCAGAGGTCAGAGTCTGAGGCTTCTCTGCAGGAAGGGCACCATGAAGAGAAAGTTGAACCTGCACTTTATATGGTTTAAAAATGATTTGTCAATGGCAACAATTTACAAAAATATATTTCTGTTGCAGCATCTCCCAATCGCTGGGATTTATGGCTTCATCTCGTGGATCTGAAAGCACACCACATGCTTTGGCAAATGGGAAAATGTATGAACAATTTGTTGGCTTTTTTTTTTTTATCAAGTTTCCCCAAATATGTAAACTCTGAGAGCGCCTTATCCTTTTTAAATGATCATTCATTTGTCTCCAGACTCTATCTTTTGGCACAATTTATTACTCTCTATTTCAAAAAACTTAAATGCATTTTGCATATTAGCACGTAACTCTTGTTCCTGTCTCCTCAGTTGTGGAAAGGGCTGGATTGCTTTTATAAAGAAAAAAATGGCTAATAAAATTGGCCTCAGCACCATTGCTCTGCAATTCTTATGAACAGTAAAGTGGTACTTACCGTCATTGATGTTAAAAGCTGTTTCTAAATTATGGTGCCATTTATTATCTCTAGTGTCCAAAGTAAGTTTAAATGATGCTTATAATTCATGTTTTACCAAATTTCCTTTTCCCCCCGAGGATACCTCTGATTAACTTATGCACATTAAAGCGCTTTTTAAATTCTTCTTTTATTGCCATTATGCTCTGAAAATCTCAGCGATTCTCAAAAATGGGTAATAAACTTGAGATAAAATGCTGCAGTTTTAGATCAATGCTGACATATCACTGTGGTGATTTCTACAGAGCTAAAGTGATAATGCTTCATATTTACGGAATATATACTAGGTTATTACTACAGTATTACCATTTTGTTCTAAGATGAAATGAGTAATTTACCAATTTATTAAACTGTTACATTTAAGTATTGCTTAGGACATTACCACCCCAATCTGTTTACTTAGCTTGAAGAGTTACCATTAAGATACCCTGTTTATTTAGGTAAAATTTGTAATCATCATGCCTTCCATTAACCAACTTATTTTTCTGCAAGGCTAATTGTCTGGAAATGAGTTTCTTCTTATTTACTGTGCTACATTCTGCTTAGCTGGCTAAAAACGTCACCCCAGCAAGAAGTGCTAAGGAAATTAATAATACATACAGAGAACAGTTTTAATTAGTATAATACCAAATGTTAATAAAAGATTTATGACACCGTTAAAAAGTTCTAACAGAAAAGATCTTAACAGCTTCGGGCTCGATTTGTCAGGAGAGGACGACCCTCTTGTGGGAGGCCAGGTTTGGGGGATTTCTCAGGCGCTGCGGGGCTCCAGGGAGCTCTGGCTGGAGGTGAGAGGCTTTGCCTTTAGAAGACGTTTGCGGGGAGCGGAATAAAATGAGCGTTGAACGCCAGTTCTAACTTGAAAGACACCAAGTTTTCTGCAAAGTAGGAGAGGAGTAAGGGCCAGCCCGGAGCCCTCCAGAGACATTTCCTGGGGCACCATTGTCTTTGATGAACTGGGACTAGGACAGTGAGAGAGGGGGAAGCTGTTAGCTCAAAAGCTATGGGGAAGACGGATCAAGGTGGAACTAGGAAAAGGATGAATGTTATTCACCAAGTATTATGTGCCATGTGCTTATAGACATCTACACTTGGCAGAAGACAGCTGGCCTGTTCCTCATTTTTCGCAGGAAGTGAAGCCTTTCTAAGGGTAAGGCCCTTGCCCCAGGTTATGCAGCTGGGGAGCAGAGCCAAATTTGAACCCAGGTCAGTGGAAACTTCACAGCGCTGACTCCTGCCGGGCGAAGCAAACAACCCCATTATTCCTCTGCACCTTTGTGCACCTGATGTCAGTCAAATGGGCATCCAGACAAGCAAGTGGATACTCCCATTTTCATCTGGGTGAGCTGGTGCCTGCTCATCCTTGCTCTGTCCTCTTGGCCCCAGAGGGACGACACTCTTTCTTTCCGTGTCCATCGTCCCTACCGTGACACGACAGCAGGGGCCATTCCTTACCTTCTTTACATCCTCTGTGCCTGGCATAAAATAAGCTTTTTAAAAAGATTTAGGGGCGCCTGGGTAGCTCAGTCAGTTAAGCGTTCGGCTTCGGCTCAGGTCACGATCTCTCGGTTCATGACTTCAAACCCTGTGTCAGACTCTGTGCCTACAGCTTGGGACCTGGATCCTGCTTGGATTCTGTCTCCCTCTCTTTCTGTTCCTCCCCTGCTCTCATTCTCTCTCTCTCTCAAAAATAAAGAATAAAAAAGATTTTTTTTTTTTTTTTAAGATTTAAGGGACCAGCGAAAAAATGAAGTGAGAAGGAGAGAGGACTACAACTTCCATTTGTAGTGTTCAGGAGAAATACTGACCCTAGATAAATATATTTTGTTGGATTGTAGGAAGTCACCCCCCTCCCCGCCACCAACCCCACACAACCCTGGCTGGAGTGTAAGAGGCTATTATCAGTGCCCTCTTTTCCAGCCCCTGAGGGCCTGGTCTAGGAGAAGCGGGAATCCCTTGTAGGGTTCTTTCCTAGCGTGCATAATAAAAAGTTGATCCAGCCTGTTACTTTCCTAACATTCTTTCCAATTTGAGAACCCCACCATGATAAGGCACTTGCAGGCCAATGATTCTTTTATCTTACTCTTGGATAAAAGAGAAGAACAAAAAACAAAACTAACAAAAGTTCTTGGACACAAGTTCTCCGGGATCTGTTGAAAGACAGCCTAGGCTCCTTCAAGAAAGAGACACAACATCTGAGACCAGTGCCAATGTCTGAGGCTCCCCTGAATCCCTGGTTCTTCCCAGCTGTTCCCTCTGCGATGGGGTTTTTGTCCTTCAGTGGATGAATGGATAAACAAATTGTGGTCTGTGCTCACAATGGAATATTATCCAGCTGATTAAAAGGAAGGAAGTATCCATACATCCAACAACCCAGATGAACCTCCAAAACATTCTGCTAAGTGAAAGAAGTCAGGCAAAAGGTCTCATATTGTATGATTCTATTTATAGGAAATGTCCAGACAAGGTAAATCCATAGAGACAGAAGAGAGATGGGTGGTTGTCAGGGGCAGGGGGAGGGGAGAATTATCAGTGATTACTTAGTGGGTTCGGAGTGTCTTTCTGGGGGGATGAAAAAGTTCCAAAACTAGAGAGGTGGTGGTTTCACCACATTGCGAATACACTCAACGCCACAGTGAATTGTACACATTAAAAGAGTTAATTAAATGTCATGTGAATTTCACCTCAAATTTTTTTTAAAAGACATTTTAGGAATACTAGCATAAATGTCCAAAGCTACATGTACCTGCTTGTTCATCACAGCAGTGGCTGTAAGAAAGGAAACCCTGGAATAACCATATGTCCATCGTGTAGAGATCGGTCACATAAAATAAAATCATTCATACTACGGAATGAAAGGCAACCATCAAAAGAATGGGAGAGAGATTGATAACTACTGACATGGAAAGATGTCCACAATGCATTATTAAGTAAAACAATCTAGTTGCAAAATCATATGTATATGACACCCCATTAAAAAAACATGCTTGCAGGTGTACCTTATATGGGCACATTACCAAAGGCTGAAAGGATTTGCTCAGGTTACTGCTGAGAAAAGAATGCTGGAGTGGGGGAGGCTTTCACTTTTTACGGTATCACATGGTCATTTGCAAAAACTTAAAGATAAATATGTTTTGAATCCATTCAAAAGTTATGATAATGTCTAAGATGTGGAAAAGTAGTGAGAGTAAAAAAAAAAAAAAAAATGACCCATAGTGCTGCCACCAAAGCCTTTTTTTTTTTAGTTTATATGGCTCCAAGTTATTTTTATTTTTTGTAAACACATAGGACACCAAGATTTAAAAAAAACAAAAAAAATGACAAAACATGAAAAAGGTAAGACATCAAAAGATGAACCATGAGACTAAGCAGGGCCTGACTTAGCCTTTTCATAAGCTGGGTACCATGACTTGAAAATTATAAGAACTCACTAAGGTCTCAAACCCCAATTTTTTTTAAGATTTAAAAATTGCCTGCATTTTCCTACAATTTTCAGAATCCAGCATGGATACATTGAACCTAAAACATTCATAATATAAAATGACTATTACATGTGCAAAGTGTGAGAACACTTTTTAAATAAGCAACTTTGGAGGATGAATGCCCAGGGAAACCTTCTTATCTCAATTACTGGGATGCTTCAGAAGGTATTTTTACCCTAAATGATTTGGATAATTATCTCTAATCTTTCACTTTGTTTTGACTAGCTCTGCAGACTGATTTGAGTTCAGAGGGGTATCAGTTACTCCAACTAAATATTCTTTGAAATCCATTATGTCAGCTCATGACAATTCTTTTTCCAATGGCTTTTCTCAAACACCCAATATTTAAATTTCTGCTGTTTTATCCCTTTTCAAAACACAGCATTCTTAGAATCTGGAGAATAGAATCAAAATGGTGGGTGGACCTCAGTGTTTGTGTGTTTCTGCCTCTGTGTGTGTGGGGGGGGTGGTGTGGTATACATGCACTATAACAGCCCCCATGTCAAATTGGAGACAAAAGACAGAGCTAATTTTTCTCTCTTATTTTCAGTGTATTATTTTCTGTGGGCTCTAAATAATTGATAAGGAGGTCCCTTTCCATAATTAAAATGGATGCCCCTACACATCAACACCAATAGCTTTTCCAGTAATGAGTGAATTTAGATACATGTTAGGTCTGGGCTACGTTTACTCCCCCTGGATGAGTTGCATTGCGGAGCGTGCAGGGTGGGGACAGGGCACTGGTGGGAAACACAAGGCCAGTTTCAGTGCAGATGACAAGAAGGCAGAAAGGACAGAAGCCTGGGAGATTACCTGCAGAGAAATCCCTGCCTGGCCCCAAGGTCACCTTGGACAAGTAGGTGAGTCAGGCGCAGAAAGGCAACGTTAGGGCAGGAAGTTTGAAAACGTACTTGGTGTCAGTTGTAATCTGTTTGGTTTCCTTTGTCTTTTTTCCAACCCCTAATGCCCTCCCCATCTTTCACCTTGTTTGTGACGTCTCCGTGTTAGTCCTGTTTCTTGATCAAAACCTGCTGCTGAAATCTTCCCTGGCAAGGGAGGGGGGTCAGTAGAACCCTTCCACGTGTGGTTACCATCTTACAAATATCAAAGTCGGTTTCTTCACCTCTGGGTTCGACAGACTCCCCCCTCCTCCCCCACTAAGGACCCTACCCTGTGGCTGGTGCTAAAGACATTACAATAAGAGGCTGCCTGTCTCGGAGGAACTCACACAGGGGGTGGGCAGACCGATGTCTACCAATGGGGCAGTGGGTAGGTGTGAGGACTTGGCACAGAGGGACATGGAGGAGAAACGTGGAAGGGGTCTGTCTCCGGGGTTTGGATTAACTGTGCAGGTGAGGCTGACTCAGTGGGAAAGCTACGCAAGAATAGGGGGTGAACAAGGTGGCAGGACAGCACATGAAAAATGTGGAGACAACTGGGAGTGGAAGGGACCACGCACGGGGGCTGAATTCCTCGTCTAGGAGCTGGGACAGCAATCTGTGTGTGCGGAGGCATGGAAGGACTTTATGCAAAGGTGTGTGTGGTGGCGGTGGGGTGTTGAACTTCGGGGAAGTCCCTCTGGTGGCCAAGGGGGATGTGGGCCTGGAGGGGAGGCTAGAAGCAGGACTAAAGGTTCAGGCTGTGAAAGAGGGGCTCCCAGAAGGGTGAGGGAAGATGGCCCTGGGCTCCAGAAACCTCCTCCAAAGGGAGACAGCTCTGAGGAGCGAGAGTAGAGGTGTGGCAGGCCTAAGTGACAGAGACCAGGGGACTGCAGAGGATGATTTGCAGTCCAGACCTCCCTGTGACGCTCCAGTCACCTGTGACAGGGAGGCAGGGGTGGGAACGAGGCCAGGCACGTACAAATCCCAGCATCCTGCCTGGTAGCTCTGTGGCCTGGGGCAAGTTACTTCCCCACTCTGCAGCACAGTGGGCTGATTATCTTCTGGAGGTGGAATCGGCCATTCTGCAAATACTCTTGTAGAGAAGCCCACCCACAGACACACTGACGCAGAGCCCTGAGTGCAAGAGCTGAGGGTGGCCTGGGTCCGGGTGGGGGGGGGGGGCGCGGTTCATCGCCGAGCTCTCCTCATTAAGAACTTTGAATAAGGAAAGAGAAAGCCAGTCTGCACACTCATTTCCAAGCAGACTCTTGACAAGCAGAAAAAAAAAAAAAAAAAAAAAAGGCGGCAGCGTGTCGGTTCTGGCAGAAATTCCCGAGACCACAGATGCATTTGCCCGCCTGCCCCGCTGTTCTCTCTGTCTGTCTCCCTCTGGCCTCCTTCATACGGTCTTGGCTCTGATACCGCCAGCTGACTCCAGAGAGGCGACAGGCAACTCAGAGCTGATAGCCATCAGGGAAGGAGCCCATAGATAACTCCGGAAAAGAACTTGGATGGTCCCAAGTTCTCAGCTCCTAGAACAAACAGGGCTGATGCCGATCCAAACTTTGAAAAGACTTTTTTAAAAACAGCCTTGCCGACATGTTCGAGTTGCATGACTGCTTACTTGATTCATTTAAAAAATGCTCAGTGATCAAAGGTCCCTTGGAAGATTTTTCCAATGGAAACAAAGCGATCACCATTGAAATAGAATTTCAGCATCCAATCCTTCCTTTAAGGATAAAGACAAAGAATTTCTCGCCTCCGCCAAAAGTGGGCCTTGGGGAACTGCAGGAGCTCTGGCGGATGACACAGTTCTCCCGAATGAGCCCGCAGGTACCAAGGAGGGGATGGAAAGGCTGTTATTAAGGGTGGATTAGTCACGGAGAGGTCAGTTGACTAGCTCTCGGAAACAGGAGCGTTGAGTTAGTGGGAGACCGCAAGCGTTCTGTCTCAACAGAGAAACTGCTAGAAGGGGGAGAGTCCTCACTGTGTGTAATATATGGCCAACTTGCAAACTATTGCACGAGAGATCTGGCAAAGACTCCAGGCTGCTCCTTCCTTCCTCGCTCCTGTGTATGGCTGCCCCCCCAGCCCCCGCCCCAGCACAGGCGTCCACCACCCTCGGCCAGCAGCCAGCACATCCCGAGTCTTCCATTCATAAGGCAGCTCAGACTGTGTTTGCCATAAACTTACTTTCAGGAGCCAACCGAGCAAGAGGATGCTTACCCTGATGACTACGACACATTGCTTCTGTCCTCTGTATCACTGCTGATGTGAAGGCTACCACCCGTGTGAGCTCATCTGTACCTATGGTGGCTGACTTGTAGTGGCTGCCGTTGCGGGCACAGGGAGGTGAGTACTGAGGGCACTGGATGTGGGCACGAGGACACCAACAGCTCTGTTACATCACCCTTCTCCTTGTGGTCCACAGCTGTGCCTCGCAGCCTGTGGGCTTTTACCCTGGCCGTGGGAGCATGAGCTCAGTTGCCCCCGGAAGCAGCGAGGTACTGCTTGTTGCCTTCCGCCAATAATGGGCAGGGCACTGATGGATTAGGGCGCTGGCCCTGGCTTGAGAGGTGTATTCTCTGATCTTCTAGAGGTCCCCAGTGACACTGAACTCCACTTGCCATAGTGGGAACTAGCGTGGAAAAACACCTTTCATTGGCTGACTTCCCTTCCCTTCCCTTCCCTCCCTACTCTCTTGCCATCGTCTCCTGGGACGACCGCCAAACATTTACTTGTACCCCTATCCTTGTCTCATAGTCTACTTTCAGGGGATCCTGAACATAGCAACATGGGGTTCCCTACACAGAACCCTATGAAACTACCACCTCTAACCAGAGCAAGTTCATAGGATTTAACTAATAATTCTTGGTATATAGGCTGTATTTCCTCAGATGCCAAAACAACACGTGTCTGACCTGATGTCTGTTAACATAAGCATAGCCATGTCTGTGAAGCTCTAGGTTGTGCCCAAGAGCAGTTTGATATTTCCTTTTTCATATATGATTTACTGCTCTGATGGACCTCTCGGGCTTGTCACTATTAATGATTTCTTGGCATCCCGTTGTTCTCTTTTTCCCTGTTGGCAGAGCCAGCTTCATTGGGCTTGCAAGCTGTGCAGTTGCCCCGCACTTGGGAAAGACCCCCCTTGGTTCCGTGCTTGACTGGTGCCATCTTGGAATTCTCAATTTTTCAACAGGAGGCTCCACATTTTCATTGTGCGGTGGACCTACACTTGATGTAGCCAGTCCTGTCTATATAATTTAGATGATCCTGACCGTCGAGCATCCCTCCACCTAATTTTCCTCCTCGATAAACGGCCGGTGCCAACAATCAAGAAAAACAATATTATCCAATTGGCCGAGGCAAAAAATGTTGATGATCCACTATGTTGGCAAGAGTAGGGGAAACAGGCACTCTCATACACTGCTGGCAAGAGTGTTAATTGTTCAACCTTTCTGCAGTCACATTTGACAATGTCTTTACTAATGTCAAATGCCCATTCCTTTAACTGGATGCTTCCACAAAGAGGTCTTTATCCAATAGATAACACTTCTATGTTTCAAAAAAGTACACATGAGGTAATTCCATTGCAGCACCATTTAAAAAAGCAATCGATTGTAAATAATCTAAATAAATATCAATAGGGAACAGACTCAATAGCATCGAGAGTGATGACATCATTGAATACTCTGCAACCATTAAAAAAATGGGCTGGTAGGTAACTATCTCCAGATAGATTGCTGAGTGAAAAAGCAAGTACAGAATGAGGTGCGTGCTAACTTACATTTGTGTAAAAAAAAAAAAAAAAAGATGAGAAAGGCTAAATATTCTCCACACAGGCCTAGACTGACCCTGGAAGGAAGGAGGGGCTAGGTACAAGACTGCTGTGGAGAAGGCAGCTGGGAACGGGACACAGGGAAGGAGGGCGACAGAATGTTCACTATTTGTACTCTTTCTTGGTGTTTTAATTTTCTTTTCTTTTCCCCTGTATTTTTTAAATCAATTCCAAATATTTACTACTTTAAAATGTTAAAAAAAAAAAAAAAGTTGGGGGAGGTGAGGAGAGAAAGCAAGCAAGGAAGCTAGTCAATAGGATGCCAAGCCAGCCCAGCAACCTTTCTGCTCTGATTTCAAACTTGTGGTCTGGAGGGACCAGGAGTACAGAAAAGCCTGCAGCTCATTCCTGGATGCCCTGATGTCAACTTCTTCATCTCTCCCCTGGGGCTGCCATTGTAAGGTCCCAAGTGACAAGTCTTTTGAAATTCAGAGGAAAAGAAAGCCCTTTTATTACTCTTGATGAGCTTGTACATTTTCTCTGCTTTGAAAACAAGTGTGTAAAGTGTCTCCTTTTTATTTTTTCCCTTTGGCTGCCAGGAAGCTCAAAGGCAAATTCTGAGCTCAATTATAGGTGAGCCACATGAGTGGTACGTTAAATGATTTTTCCCTCTGGACTTGATTTTCTACCTCTATTACATGTTCTTTGTCCCTGATTCTCTGTTTATATTTTATGATGGCTTTTATTGCATATGGGCAAAAATAGTATTTTGGATTTTCAACTGATCTTTTTTCTTCTCTGTATTTCCTTGGACCCCTGCTCTCCCCACCCCTTCCCTCATTCAGTCTAGAGCAGAATAAGACCAGGTGGCATCTTTGCCTGAGGGAAGGGATATCACAGTAGGATGAGAAAAATCTTTTGTGTTTTAAAGCCTAAGCTCTGTGGGACTGTGGGCCTGAGCAGTGGATTTGAGAAGGGAGATAATGAGTCCACAGAGCAAAGCTGGCTGAAGTTTCTAGGCTGAAGGAGGAGTGAGCAAAAGGAAGTTGAGACTTAAGGGAACAGCAGAAAACCCAGAACGCTGTGAGAAATCTGTCCCAGGGGAAGCCTGGGCCCTGCTTCCCTCTCAACGTGCAGAGAAAGTACATTCATGGCAGAAATGGCTGTGAAGTTAGACAGATGGGCCTGCGACCCCCTCCCAGAGTGGCCTGCACCTCAGAGGGCACAGGGACGACCGTAAAACGACTCCTGGATTCCCCAGGTGGGGGCAGTCTGGAAGAGAATGACAGTATGGCAGCATCCATCACGAACGCCGGACCGAGGTTGGATCCTGGTCATCACCTGAGTGCCAGCAGGCAGGACAGTGGCTGAGGACAACTGTCGGGCTTGCCTTGGTGCCCTGTAGCCCCCAGAACTGAGAGCAACCCAGGGAAACAGTGACCTGACTGAGATAACCTTTCCACCGCATGGCCGAACGGTGTGCTCATGAAGAGAAGCGGAGTTGCCTTGGTTATATGGCAACTAGAGAAACGGTTATATGTCTCATAAACCCGAGTTTGCAAAATGGTGAAAGCTTGAGCCCCTCAAAGGATTGCAAAGGAACAACAAATGAAGAAAGCAGACAAGAGCCTTATCCTAAAATTAATCCGTTCCAGACCCTTCTATAAGAGGAAACCCCAGGACAGACTGCCCCCTTAGGAGCCCCGGGATGGTCCCTCTGATAAAGATAGAATTTCCATGCTCGGACACAACTAGATCCATCTCCCACATTTTGATGGGCCAGGAAGCGATCTGACTCATTTCCTAGTCTTCCTTGGTAACAAATGCTTTCTGAATAAACGAGGCTGCCGCTGAGCACGGTTAATGGCCTGGAAGCTTCCCAGGTGCTCCAGGAAAGAAGAGGCCTTTTAACCATGGTTTTTGGCCTTCATAACTAATGTCAGCCTTAAATGCTATTTGGAATAACAAATGAATGCTTGTCTGACTCTGAAAGCCTTGGCTAACTACGCTTCCAAGCTTTATTATTTCGCTGATGGAGACTGCTTTTGTCATCTGTAACAGTCTGACCGTTAGTTTACCTGTCTTTCAAATGAGCGTAAGAATAATTTCTTCGTGGGGGACTGATGCTGAGCAGATGTTCACAAAGCCCCTTAGGATCACCGGGACAGGTCTCTCCGTAGAATTGAGGTTGTTGTTATGTAATAATTTTCCCTTCTAGTTTTGATTAAAAAAATGATACATGTGCATTTATGTACACAAACCTGTCGATGCTAATGGGGACATGCGCACTGGAGACACCTCCATGCAGATCAGAGCATAAGCAGTGTGTCCCCACTGAAAGGCTCTCCCCACAGCACAGAGAAAACAGAATAATCGGCCGTGGGGCGGGGGTGGGGTAGGGTGGGGGTCTTTTTTTTTTTATTTTTTTTTTTAGTGGAGATGCTCCTGACCTTGGTGTCATACAATTGTGGTGAGGGTGGTGAGAGACAGCCTTAGTCCCCGTGCGGTAGACTCTAGTGCCCTCTGCTGTCATTTGGGAAACAAACGCTTCTTTAGGGAGTCCTCAATGTCAACCGCAAGGAAGGAGAACCAACTACTTCCGAACCAACGAAGTCTCCACCTGAATTTGGCCCTGTTTCGAGTTATTTGGGTTGGAGGCCAGATATCCGCCATGGAGCTTGGGGGTCCTGTTACACTGGTCTCAGTGTTCACCCCACAGACGGAACTGAGGTGTCTTGGAACAGAAAAGCAAACGGACTGAATACCAAGACTCCCGGGGACTGAAACAGAGCGCCAACGTATTTGGGAGAGATCATTTAAAAGAGCAGTCTTGGCTGGATTCAATACAGCCCCGAGATGTTGTGTTCTGAGGGCTATGTATCCATTTTGAAATTTGCTTTAATTTTATTTTTTGTCCATCAAGCAAGGAAAGGACGCTAATGTGGCCCGTCGTGTGGCGTTCTTTGTTGGATGTGCCCCCTTCGCCCTGCGCCTGTCGGTAACACCTGGGTATGGCCCAAAGATGGAGTGTTCATTTACTCTGTAAGTGAACGGGATATTTGCCCATTAATTTCAACTCCAGTGCTCGAAGCCCCATATAAGGCACAGTTAATATAATCTCACTTTAGATGACACTCGGAGGAGCAGGAAGACAATTTGTGGGGGGAAAGGAATAAGAGGCAGTGTGCATTTAACGGGAATGTTAATGTTTACTCGTTGCCACACTTGGTATCTGGGAGGCTGCACAGTCACTAAGTGGGGGTTACATCTTCAATTAAGTAGCGGTAGCGGGGGAGTTAGTGATGTTTCACAGAGGGAAACTGCCGAAATCATACTTTAAGGAGAATAATTTTTTTAAAAGCTACAAAAAAATTGAAATAAAAGCCCGAGGGGAAAAAATAGAGGGAACATTTCTGTTTAGGGAATCCTAATATTTTGGCTGAACACATTATGTAAAATTAAATACTATTTTAAACCAAGGAGATATAATATCTAATTAAGTTTTTGTGGTTGATGGGCTTAGAGAGGATTGTGAATGTTGCATCCATTGAACTGGAAGAAGTAGAAAAATTAAATAACACTGTTCTATAGTGACTTTCACCCAGACATACAAGCAGACTTCCATATTCCGCTTTGACTCTGCCCCCTACCTAGGACTCACTGAAGGCATGAAAGAGAAAATGAGAATGTGCGCAATGAGCTCATTAAGCCTTATAACTACCCCAAGGAGTAGGAATCAAGAGTTGTTAGCCTCATTTCCAAGGTGTGACCATGGGTTCCGTGGGGCCAAGGGATTCTCATCCAGGGTCATCTTGTGAGTCCGGGGGTGGAGAAAGAACAGAACCACTGTCCTCCAACTGTACCTGGAACTTCTGCTCCAGAATTTTCTCTGCTCTACAGTAAGAAGAATGGCAAACTTTGGGATGTGGAGCCTTCTGTTACTGATCAGCATTACCAAGAAACACGAAGATTTTAAGGCTCTGGGGTTTTAGAGGAATCTCGATGTAAAGTGAGGAGAAACCAAAGACAAAAGATTAGTTTTTAAAGGAAGTTGACTTCTGGGACTAATTATTACATGAAGTCATTTTCAAATACTGTATAAAATGGCTTTTAAACATATGGAATATATGTGATCTTTCAATGGGCATTTTTCAAAACTTAGATTGAATAGTAGGCTTTCTTAAACTGAATTGAAATACCTACAAAAGACTGAAAAACAATGTAGACAGCTCCATGTGCAAAGACCAAATATTTCAATCACATTTCATTAGCTTTTCCCTTAAATTTACCAACACAGATGTACAATTAAAGAATTACCTACCATTTTTAAAAGTTTAAGCTCTGGCGAAACCTATTTTGTATATAGTTCCTAAGATAAATTAAGCAGGGTCATGTTTAAATATTTGGGAGGAAAAAAAGAACTCTCAGGACATCTTCATACCAAGTTAAAAGAAATTTGGTCAGAAGGCTATCTGAAAGTAGAATATTCAAATTACAATTTGGCGATAAAGTAGTTTAAATAATTGAAAATGAGGAATGAGCTTAGAGAAGTCGCTCTTCGGTGGTCGTTTTTGTTTCAATTGCCACAAGCGAGAAGTAGGTTTTAAAAATAGATCACCAGGGCAGAGCAAGTGTCTCTGACAGGCACTTGCAGGCAGGATTCTAGAAATTCCAATCATTTAACAAATTGCACCATTAAAAGTCATAATAGGTCTAAAAGCCATTCTTAAAAGAACTTACTAAGTAATTTGACCTACAGAATCATCTTGTTAAATTCATTTGATATCATGAGACAGTTAGTGAAATATGCATAGTACATTATATTAAAGAGAAAAGTACCCTTCAATTGGTATCTGATGTGCACTTTGCAATCGCAGCTATTAGTTGTCTATAAAACTCCTAGACATGATTTGATTTGATTTTATTACTGTTAGATCATTTTACTTTGTAACATATAGGGGTGGAGATTACAGGTCGGCTATTGCTTACTAGGAAATATTTAACGAAGGATGTTTTATTTATTAGCATAAAGAGACACAGTGGATTATTGGGTGATTAAAGCGATGATGTGGCTGCCATACTTGTCAAAAGTATAGCTCGAATTCAATAGCAAGGCGACAGTCAGTCTCTGAGTTGATCTATGCCTGAGCAAACTGGCTCTGAAAGCAGGACATCGCCCACTTAAAAGGATCTTTGTAAATTTCTATAATTGCACATTATCAAAAGCAAATAGCAACAACAACAAACCCACAGAGTGATTTCTCAGTTGTAAGTTTACTTTCTATCTGCCATGAGCCCCTGCATTTTATCTTTTGCATTCCTAACATCCCAAATCAATAACAGAGAATGATATTTAATGTTACTAATCTATGTGGGAAACACAATATTTTTATAAGAAGTAAATTGAGAAGAGAATTCAATAAAGGGAACAAAGGAAGAAAAGAACTAGCATTTATTGACTGCCTACGTTGTGCCAGGCTCTGTGCTAAGTGTTTTACAAAGACTAGCAGGCTATCTCATTTAATCCTACCGAAAGCTGCAAAGTGAATGAAGAGATATTTATTTGTAAATTTTGAATTGCACACGTATTTACTACTTTTTCCCTTTGTTTTCCTTTGGTTTAATGTCATTTACATCCACATAGAATATGTATCATCAGAAGTACTTGACACCTGGCTAGGGAAGGAGGGAAAAGTTGCTAATATCACTTGTCAATGAACACATTTACTGCAATTAGTATCTGTATTTTATCTATTCGTAACTCTTGTTTAAAGAATACTTCACCAGAATTTTACTCTGCCTATAATTAGGCATAAATACATCCTTCCTGAAACACTAACACTTTGCTACTCATTGTAAATTTAAAGAAAGCTTGTAAATCATAAACTGTATCACTTAAGTCATCCATTTGTTATTATTTGTTAATTGCATTATTTGTATTGCAGGACAAATTTAGTGCTATTTCAAGGTAGAATATTACAGAGTCTGGATTTGTTTTAGGTTACAAGTTAAGATATGGTACAGACTCTTTCTTAATTATTTTAATATGCTAAAAGCTGAAATTGACCTTGCGCATCATAATCCTTCGTGGGGACTTAGGAGCAGTTTAGTTTCACAGCGCCCTCTGCTGTACTCTGTAAGGCTAGCACTCTTCCGACAACACAGCTGAACTCCGCAAAGAGACAACCCAACAGTCATGGCAGGTCTGGTTCAGGTCTTCAGCTGGTAGGGTTACAACCTGAATATTGACTGTGAACCCAGATCCCAGTAGGCTTAGGAAACCAGTGTGCCTGACAGAACTCCCAGGAATTCTCTTTCCATCCCCATCCTCTCCCGCAAGCTACGGGGCTCCTGCATTCATCTGCCTCCACATCTAAAGGGCATTTTAGGGGAGCCTGTGTGGCTCAGTTGGTTAAGCATCGGACTCTGGATTTTGGCTCAGGCCACGATCTCATGGTTCGTGAGTTCGAGCTGGGCTCTGCACTGTGTCAGTGCGAGGGCTGCTTGGAATTCTCTTTCTTTCTCTCTCTCTCTCTCTGCCCCTACCCCAGTCGTGCTCTCTCTCTCTCAAAATAAATAAATAAGCTTAAAAGTAAAGAAAGAAAGGGCATTTTACACTTTGTACCTCCAAGGCAGACCTCTTGTTTCACCACTCCCAGCCCAAGCATGCCTTACCTCCAGGTCTTCTCACCTCTGTTCATGGATCATTCACTCAGCTCCAAAACCTAGGAACTGTCCGATTTCTCTTTTTGTCTCACCTGGCCCTAGGGTAGGCCCTTCACACACATGTGTGGAATGAACAAGGAAACAGATACAGGAGGCAGAATTTCAGTGTATTGACTTACCTTGAAAAACAGAAAAGCATCTATGAAAGCAGGAATAATGTCACCATATAATTTCCAGGTAAGTAGACCTACATGGGGAGAGAAGAACACCACTTTACATTTTCCTGTCCATCTTTTATCTGAGTATGATAGGATCCCCTTTGATTCCCACAGCCTCCATCAGGCAAGGCAGGAAACAAGGGATCTGGTTTTAGGTTTCTAAGTGATAAGCACATTCCTTCTTTGTTCTCTGAAATTGTATGCTGGTTATAGTTTCCTGGAGTGGGACAGGATTGCCACCAAGCCCACCAGTCTGTTTATGGGCCACCTCGTGATATATTTCACGTCCTCCTGTAGCTCATCTGTGCCCTGATGTGTGGGTCTTTCTACCGGCACTTGCTGAGGGTAATTTTCCCGTGTTCTGAGAGACCTACGAGGCCCCTTTGACCACCAGCGTTTACCAGTCAAACTTGTCCATCAAAATTTGGCATACTTGCAAATCAAGGTATCTCCTAAATCATCTCAGCTAGTTCCATTTAAACCCATTGGGGCGCCTGGGTGGCTCAGTCGGTTGAGCATCCAACTTCGGCTCAGGTCATGATCTCGCAGTTTGTAGGTTCGACCCCTATGTCAGGCTCTGTGCTGATGGCTCAGAGCCTGGAGCCTTCTTCAGATTCTGTGTCTCCCTCGCTCTCTTTCTCTGCCCCTCCCCTGCTCTCACTCTGTCTCTCTCTCTCAAAAATAAATATACAAAATTATTTTAAATAAATAAGCATGACAATTAAATCAATAAACAGAATCAATTAACACATAAACTCATAATACACATTTTGATAACATGTAGACAACTCCAAAAATAAACATCAGGCTAATCCTACCACCCACAGATAACTTCTATTAACATTTGGATGCATATTTTTAAATAGAGGTTTGGTGGTTTTTTTTTTTAGAGAAGTTTTAGGGTTACAACAAAATGAAGTGGGAGATACAGGGATTTCCCATATCATCCCTGCCCTCTCGACCTCCAGCCTCCCCCATTATCAACATCCCCCACCACAGTGGGACATTTTTTACAACCAGTGAACTTACACAGACACGTCAATGTCAACCACAGTACACAGTTTACATTAAGGTTTATTCTTGGTGTTGTAAAAGTCCATGGGTTTGACAAATGTGTAATGTCTTGTATCTACCACGGTAATATCATACAGAATAGTTTGATAAATAAAAATAGCCCTGAAAATCTGCTGTGCTCCGTCTATTCTCTCCCTCCTTCCTAACTCGTAGAAACTTCTGATCTTTTCATCTTCATATATGTTTTAGTTTCTTTTCTATGTATGTGTGTGTATGTTAATATCTCTATAAAAGTGAGCACATACTATGCATGCAATTTATCTTCTGTTTTGTTTTCCTTTTAAACTTTTAAAACTTCATATGATGGAAATTCTTAAGCACACACAAAAAGAAGAAAATTGTAATGAATCTCCATCTGCCCAACACCTGGCTTCAATAATTATCAACATTTTGTCAATTGTATTTCATCTCCCTCTACTGGCATGCTTTCTTTTTTTTTTTTTTTTTTTTTTTTTTTTTTGGCTAAAGTAGCTTGAAACAAATCCAAAGCATCATGTCATTTTTTCCCACAATGCTGAAATATGTGTGTGTGTGCCTTTTTCACTTTACATGATGTCATGAATATTTTTCCATGTCATTCACTATGGTTTAAAACATTATTTTTAACAACTGCCAAATATTGTCATTGTATGTGCCACAAAACTTTGAGCGCATCTGATTATTTCCTTAGGAAACATCCCTAGATGTAAATTACAGGATCAAAGGATACTGGTTTGAAAGGCACAAAAACCATGATTGTATCAACTTACATTCCAATCAGTGGGCTGTGAAAGGGCCTGTGCCCTTGAACCCTCAAGGGTCACAGTCTGGGACAAGGTGCCGTTGCAGATAACAATATATTCAGGAAATGAAGGTTTATTCCTAGTGATTATGAAAGCATTAGAAGATTTCGAAGAGTGTACTGAGCTCTCAGGAATGAATTCCAGAACCACAGTGCAGAACTGGCTCACCAAAGGAGCCACCTCTGCCCTCTTTGGGAAGCTTGGAATAAGCAACTTGTCATCACAATTGCACACTCGAGGTTTGTAGTGTCTTTCTCATGATTTATACTATTAAAATGGATGCCTCTCCACCCCCACAAACTGGAATTAGACCTTGGGTCTTCTACCACAAACGCCCCGTAAAGTCCAAACGCCTCTATGATCTTACTTGCTAGCAGAAGCAGAAGAATCATGGTTTGTGTCTCCTAATACTAATTCTTATTGTCCAGATTTCATACAGGCACACTGCTGGATTGAAGGTAGGCCATCTAAAAACTTCCAGCTGTATGAGTATCTGGGAAATGTAGCCTCTTGCTTTCCAGTTTTAGGAGGCAGGAAGCCATGACGCAAAGTGGCTGAATGGAACTGAATGAGCTCATCTGTAGTATCTGCTTCATTCCATCCATTTGGCAACACAGCATCTGTATATAGTCTTCTGTCAATAAATCTTCCAAACAAAAATAATGGTCAAAACCAACATACTTTAAAAAAAATTTTTTTAAATGTTTCTATTTATATTTGAGAGTCAGAGAGAGACAGAGCACAAGCAGGGGAGGGACAGAGAGAGAGGGAGGCACAGAAGCCGAAGCAGGCTCCAGGCTCTGAGCTGTCAGCACAGAGCCTGTCATGGGGCTGGAAACCATGAACCGTGAGATCGTGACCTGAGCCCAAGTCAGATGCTTGGCTGACTGAGCCACCAGATGCTCTCAAAGCAACATACTTTCTTAATGGACTCATACCTCATACAAACAAAAATGAGCTTATCCCAAAAAAGAAACCCAAACTTCACTGCATCTATCTCAAAGCAAGGTTCATTCCTCTTCCAGTGTAACCACATATTAATACGCTGTAATCTAAGTGCTAAATGATAAAGTTTATTGCCACTCTGTATTAAATACTTGAGCTTACTTTGTGTAATGTAGTAAGTGAAGGGGGGGGGGGAATAGGATATCATACATAGGGATCATGGGTATCATTTCTTCAACCAGTCATGTCATATCCAATACCACTCAATAATCAAAGATGTTTTACAACTGGTGTATTTGATTCAGAATGCAAGCAAGACCCATGTGGCTGTGTGGGCTCATGAGTTTCTTTTATTTAACACAAGCCCCATCTTTCTTCTGTGTGCTTTGATTTGTTGAAGAAACTAGGTTATTATTTTTTTTAAGTATGGAACTTTTTTTTTAATGTTTATTTTTGAGAGAGAGAGAGAGAGAGAGAGAGAGAGAGAGGAAGGGGCAGAGAGAGAGGAAGACACAGAATCCGAAGCACGTTCCAGGCTCTGAGTTGTCAGCACAGAGCCTGTAGTGGGACTCGAACTTACAAACAGTGAGATCATGACCTGAGCCTAAGTTGGCCACTTAACCAACTGAGCCACCCTGGCGCCCCTAATGGTGGAACGTTTTACATTACATGTTTGATTGATTGGTTTTTCTTTTCTCTTTTATTATTTTTTAAATGTTTTATTTATTTTTGAAAGAGAGAGCACGAGCAAGAGAAGGGCAGAGAGGCGGTGGGGGGTGGGGGTTGTGTACAGAGGATCCCAAGTGGGCTCTGCACTGACAGCAATGAGCCCAGTGCATGACTCCAACCCATGAACCGCGACATCATGATCTGAACCCAAGTCTGACGCTCAACTGACTAAGCCACCCAGGCACCCTGGTTGATTGCTTTTTCTTGATATCATCTAACTTGTGCTTCTATTATTCCCTATATTTCCTGAAAACTGGTATCTATTCTAAAGACCTGCTTAGACTGTTTTGTTGTTGTTGTTGTTGTTGACCACAGGCGCTCATGAACACCCTTGTGTACTTTCTATTGCATCACATTGTCTGTTATCCTTATTTCAGAGAATCTAAGATTGCTCAGTGGGTTCACTATAAAGATTCTCATCAACATTTCTCCTAATGATATGAATGTTCCTTGGGATCATAAACTGGATCTATTATTTCATTAAGGATCAAAACTGATGATTTGTCTAATTCTACCAGTTAGCTACTGCCCATGAATCATTGCAGATCTGTACCCCTGGCCATTTCTTTTTTTAAGCAGAATGAAAGACCAAATATATATATAAAATCCTATATATACTAGCAGATATCACTGTCTGTTATTCCTCATTTAAGACTGCCAGATTTAGCAAATAAAAATATAGGACATCCAGTTACATTTGAATTTCACAAAATGTTTTTAAAAGTAAGTGTGTTTAAAATATTAAAAAATATGGGGCGCATGGGTGGCTCAGTCGGTTGGGAGTCTGACTTCGGCTCAGGTCACGATCTCACAGTTCAAGCCCCGCATTGGACTCTGTGCTGACAGCTCAGAGCCTGGAACCTGCTTTGGATTCTGTGTCTCCCTCTCTCTCTGCCCCTCCCCTGCTCACACTCTGTCTCTCTCTCTCTCTCTCAAAAATAAACATTAAAAAAAATTTTTTTAAATATTAAAAAATAAGAGTATTTGGCTGGCTCAGTCGCTGGAGCATGCAACCCTTGGTCTTGGGCTGATAGTTCAAGCTCTATGTTGGGCGTATAGTTACTTAAAAAATAAATAAAATAAAATATTTGAAAATAAATTGAAGTGTATTAAAATTTTTTAAGAGTTTATCTGAGCAAAAATCTATTCAAGCTGGGAAGCATCCAATATAGCAGATAGGAGGGAGCTCTGAGGAGCTGTACAAAATGAAGGACTTTTATAGGCAGAAGGCAGCAGGAACAAGGAAGTTATATTAGGCAAAAAAGTGGGTTGGCTATTACAAGGTTACTTTCCGTTAGGGGATGGCAGGGTCTATCAGGCAGATTACCTAACTAGCGCCGATCAGGCAGTTCCCTATTGGCTGGTTTATAAAGATTCCGTTTCTAGGAGAGCTGAAACTATAATTAAATTAAATCTTAGTTTGAAGATGTGGGCTTAGCATAAGTCACTCTATTTTGTATCGTTGTCTTGTTTTTAACAGAAATTTTCAAGGTCAGGGTCAGGGTCAGTTTAGGGTTAGTTGGGGCAGTAGAAGTCTAGAAGAAGCCAGTGAAGAAGCCTATGGAAATCTTTGTGTCACACAGGTCAACAGGGCTATAGAAGTGAGAAATAAAAACTGAATGGGAAGCAGAAGAGAATGGGGATACACTGGAACCCAGGAAGACATATTGAAACCCTCATCCGTTTCTTAGAGCCTCCAACCTTAATGCCAAACATAACCTGCAGAAGAAGCTGGTGCCCTTTGCCATGTACCTGGCCCAGGACACAGAGGAACGGAAGGAGAAAATGCAGAGGAGGACGAGGTAAGAGCAGATGGGGGCCAGCAGATGGGGGACAAGGTAAGAGCATTGAAGCAGCACCCGGAGCCCTGCTATATTGATCTTTAGGCCCTAATGCCCGCGATTTCACTCTCATCTTCCAAATTTCATGCATGTTTTTGTTTTTGTTTTTGTTTTTGTTTTTGTTTTTGTTTTTGTTTTTGTTTTTGTTTTTGTGGCCAACCTTAACCTAAGACTTAAGGGAAGGGAATTACAGGTAACATAGTTCCAGTTTAGCCAGGTTGGCACCTACAACACTCTTCTATCTCTAGTAACCATATTTATCTTCCAAATAAAGACAACAGCAAAATCATGCTTCTGGCTAACATGTTGCAAAGTGTCCCTCCCACAATAAAAAGCACGCCAATCCTCTCTCAAAAACAGGATATAAAGGCATATCTATCTATCTATCTATCTATCTATCATCTATCTATCTATCTATCTATCTATATATACATATAATTATTTTTTACAAAGGATTACTTCTTCTAGCTGAGTCATACTCCACCTTTAATACCTTGTGATTTAAATACTGAGTTATGGAGTTGTAGTCGTTTTTCATTTAGTTTTATCAGTAGGACACAGAACTAAGATGCATCACAGGGAAATGACTGTATTCCATACATAGTCCTCCTTACTCACATTGTGTACTAGTGATCCAAATTCCCTCTAATAGGTCAAGATCACTCACCCTGGTCAGTACAAAAACTCCCGAGCATTATTCTAGCCCAACAAGATGTTACCATTTAGCTGAGAATGAAACTGAATCTTCACAAGGCTGTCCCACCATTCAATGAGGCCAGATGATGACAAACATGGAACCAGAGAGTTCCATGAGCATTGATCCACTGCCTCGCTTCATTTGATAGGAAGTTCTTTGGTCAGAAGAATGCCTTATGGAACACCATGATAGTGCAAAAGTCTGTTGAGTCCTTGGATGTTGGTTTTGGCAGCATTGTGGACAGGACAGACAAGTCTATATACAAAGTAAAGTGTGTATTCCAGTGCAAACAATGTGCTGTCCCTTCAATATGGAAGTGATTCAATGAAAACAATCTAACATCATATGACTGGCTGATCCCTCTGGGGAATGGGGCCACACTGGAATTGTGAATTGTTGATCTTTGCTATTGTATTAGCAGGTAGGGCTGTAAAAGTCTATGTTTCCATGACCATGTATAACCTCCATTTCTGCCACTTCAGGCTTTTTTTTTTTTTTTTTTTTTTTTTTTTTTAAAAAAGCTTATTTAGGGGAGCCTGGGTGGCTCAATCAGTTGAGCGTCTGATTTTGGCTCAGGTCATGATCTCACAGTCTGTGAGTTCGAGCCCCATGTCGGGCTCTGTGCTGACAGCTCAGAGCCTGGAGTCTGCTTCAGATTCTGTGTCTCCCTCTCTCTCTCTCCCCCTCCCCTGCTCATGCTCTGTCTCTCTCTCTCTCTCTGTCAAAAATAAATAAACATTACAAAGAAAAAAATTCAAAAAAAATAAACAAGCTTATTTATTTATTTTGAGAGAAAGCTGCAAGGAGAGGGGAAGAGAGAGAGAGAGAGAGAGAGAGAGAGAGAGAGAGAGAGAATCCCAAGCAGGCTCCACACTGATGTGGGACTGGATGCCACGAACCATGAGATCATGACTTGAGCCAAAATTAAGAGTTGGACACTCAACTGAATGAGCCACCCAGCACCCCTCATTTTTTTTGTCCTTAAGCTTTTTGAGCAGGGACGGGGTCATGGGAGAAGAAGCCTGACTGATGTTAGAACAGGACATCTTGCCCATATGATGACTGAGATTCTTCTCGGCTGAGGTTGTTCTTTGGTAAGTATTCACATAAAATACAAATATCTTCATATCCTGTGCTCATTTGGAAAGGTCTGTCCATATACCTGTTCCCCAAATCTCCTTGGCACTGATTTTTCTAATGTTCCTTTCCAGTTCCTGACCATCCAGTCAAACAATTAGTCAGACAATTACCCATGAATCATTGGAGATCTGTCTCCCTGGCCATCTGTTTTTCTAGGCAGGATGAATGATCAGGTGCACTGCTTAGAGTTCTGCCTAATAAGAGGATGTCTCTTCTTCATGATCCTTCAGGGCCATACATGGGTGTTATGTATGTATCAGTTATTTATTGTGATGTAGTTAACTACTCCAAAACTTTGTGGCTTAAAATGACAACAATAACTTATTTTGTTCATGAATCAACCTTCAGAACAGCTGGCTCATCTCTGAAAACTGAATAGTCAGTTTTTCAAACCTAACTGGGGAGCGCCTGGGTGGTTCAGTTGGTTAAATTCCAACTTCAGCTCTGGTCATGATCTCACGGTTTGCAGGTTCAAGCCCTGTGTCGGGCTCTGTGCTGACAGCTCAGGGCCTGGATCCTACTTCAGATTCTGTGTCTCCCTCTCCCCTGCTTGCTCTCTCTCTCATTCTATCTCTCTATCTCTCAGAAATAAGTAAACATCAAAAAAAATTTATATAAAAAAAACTGGGTCTGCAGGATGGACTTTCAATTTGGTTCATTCACACAGTTAGCCAGTTGGTGCTGGTTGTTGGCTAAGGTGTAGTCAGTACTGTGGGCTAGGCCTCTGTACCTCTCCATGTAGGCGCCTCCACAGGTTGCCTGGGCTTGCTCATAGTATGGTGGCTAGGTTCCAAGAGTGAGTATCCCAAGAGTGGTGGGAGTTACATAACATCACTTCTGCCTTAATTCTATTGGTTAAGGCATATGTTCAAGGGGAGGGTACATAGACTCCACTTCGTGAAGGAGTGGTGTCAAGGTTCTAGAAGAGTATGTGCAACAAGACATATTATTGTGGCCTTCTTTGGAAATGTTGTCTGCCATAATGCAGACTGAGAAAAGGAGCAATGGAGTGAGCAGAGTGAGCATAGGCACCTGGGGCTCTTGCTCATGACATTTACATTGGTCCTCTGGATTTATCTGGGCCTGATCTCATATATACCACTTCCACCTGAAAATGAAGTGTGCTGTGCATGTCTAACTTTATGATTGGATGAGTGAGACAACACTTGGCTTATGATGGGTCACACGGTAACTTGGTGACCCATAGTCAAATGTTTGGTTGCCACTAGTGCCCAGAGCAAGCCATTCTCAGAAAAATAGTTATCTGTAGAGAATGACATAACTTTGCCCATAAATCCTAAGTATCTGAGGATGAGTCATCTATGGGGGCTTGCCAAAGTCTCCACATAGCATCCCTACGTTCCGCAGACACTTTGAGCACCATTGGATCTTCTGGGTCATGTTGCCCAAACGGTGGAGCAGCATCACAGCCTGGACTTCCTGTAGAGTTTTCACTTGTTCTGGGCCCTACTGAAACGTGGGAGCTTTCAGGTCACTCAGTAAATATGGTAGAACAGCATGGCCAAATGAGATATATGCTGCCTGACAAATCCAAAGAGGCTCACTCAGCATTGTGCTTCTTTCTTGGTGATAAAGAGGACAGATACAGAAACCTGTCCTTCATGCTGGAAGGGATGCCTTGAGATGTCCCAGAGCACTGGACTCCTCGAATCTCACCAAGTTGGTAGACCCCTGAAATTTTGTGGAATTTGTTTCCTATGCTCTAGTATGCAAGTGTCTTACCAAGATAACTAGGATAGTTGCTACTTCCTGTGCACCAGCTCCAAGCAGCATGATATAATCAGTGTATACATCAGCTTAATGTCCTACAGAAAGGCAATCAAGGTGTTTCCAGACTAGATCATGACAGAAAGCCTGAGGGTTGATATAGCCCTGGGAGAGGTCGTTGAAGACTACTACTATGAGACTATGTCTGATGATCTTAATTAACAGGTATAAGTGGGGGATGGGGGAGCATTCTCCAAGCCAATAGCTTAATAGAAGTTCCTGGAGGTGTGTTCATTCACTCCAGAAATGAAATTGTATCTGAAAGAGCAATGCAATAGAAGTTACCACCTGATTATACTAATGATAACCTATTCTCATTCTCAAAGATCCATCCAACCAGCTACCTGGTGGTGATTTGGTAATATTAGACCCCTTCTACTCTGGAAAGAACACTGACTCATCCTGCCAAAATCAGTAAGCCTTTGACTTACTGACACAAGATCCCATACAATATCAGCTTGGACCGAGAGGTATTCTTTGTGGTACTGGAGGAGTATTGATAGACATGTAACTATAGGATCTATATATCAGAATATATCACATCACCCAAAGTTCTAGACTAACAGAACATTGGAATGGCCTTTACAAGATGCAGCTAAGTGTGAAGATGACTCTGTAGGGCTGGGGTACTGACCTTCAGATGTGATATATACAAATTGCCATTATATGGAGTCGCTTTCCCATTAGATAGAATACATAGGTCCATGAGCCAAGGAAAAGTAGTTAAGAGTGGCCCTTTGTCCAACATTTTCAGCGACCTTCTGAGGGACTCTGTACTTCTCATCTCTGCAACTTTAGGTTAGGTGCATCTAGAGGTCGTGGCCTGTGATGATAGGGTAGGGTATGTGGAGAGACCTTTTATGTATTGTCCATCAGGGGACAATAACTGTTCTACTGAATTTAAAACTCTGGCTACTACTTGGCCACTTTGGCTTTCTCATGACAGAAGATCAGCAGACAAAGAAAAAAGTTATATTATAGTTGGGAGTAATTGGCCTTTTTCCTTCTACAGGGATGTAGAGTTACTTTGACCTAACAGGGAAAGGGAGAAACATGTCTGTAACTCAAGGAATCCATTGGGCATCTCTTGAGGCTGTCATGCCTGGTTTTAACTGTGAATGGACAATTCAGCAACCGTGAGCCTGATAAGCTCACAGTAAACAGAAGCTCAAGCCACTTGGCATGAAGGTCTAGAACGCCCCACAGGCAAGCAATTCTGACTAACAAGAGTGCTAGCTGAGGTGAGGGGGAATTTAGAGCATGTAGGTAGCACAAGAAGGAGATGATAACTATCAACTATAGCCTCAGGACCAACTACAGAAGCAGGAGCTGAAACTTGTTCCACTATCTTCTTATACATCTCTTTGGCTAGAAGATGTAGTGATCCACTCTCCTGAAGAATCACTGGTTTAGATTTAATGTGAAGCATTAAATTAAGAATTTAAATTTGCACTATTAAGAATAGTGCAAGTTATTCGTATTCTCCCCATATCCTCAGTTTCCTTTATAATTTTGGAGCACCCCAGCTCCCATATGCCTTTCCAACAGCCAGCACCTGAATCTTTTTGTCCAAGGGGTGCCCTCAAGCTACTGGTACCACTGTGCCTTGGGCACAGAGAGCCAAAAGTGCTTGGGAATTTACAATTCCCACTCCTCTCCCCCAACCCCAATGCACATACACCAGCCCATAACCCATCACTGAAGGGGACAGAGATATAAATATTCTAGCTCCCTTGTTCCCTGTCAGGACATTGTAAGTCTTGTCTACACTGTCAAGAGCTCTCTTGTGGAACTGACCAAAGTTACCCACCATGGCACTTCACTAGATATCACACCCTGGCGTGGCTTCATTCCCTTCCCAACCCACTTCCCCACATCACTGCCAGCTTATCCTGGGAGAACTTCCTAATTCACTTTACATGAATCCTTGTCTCAGTGTCTGCTCCCAAGATCATCCTCTACTATTAGGAGGTTGAAGTAGGGATGTAAAAGCTGATCTGCAATATTTTCTACCCTCATTATCTGTATTGATTTCTTGTGGTTCCTAAACTTTAGTGACTAATCCTTATTACCTACTGAATAATTTCTAATAAAAAGTGTAAAGATAAATTTCTAAGTATGCTATCATTCTTCCTGCTCATGAATTCTACTTACACCACCCTCTTTAAAAATTACTATTACTATTACTATTTTTATAGTAATTTTTATAGTAATTCTTAAAGAGGCAATATTCTTTTTTTTTTTTTTTTTTTTTTTTTTTTTGAGAGACAGAGCAGGGGAGAGTCAGAGAGAGAGAAAGAGAGAGAATCCCAAGCAGGCTCTGTGTTGACCGGAGCCTGACATGAAGATCTCACAGTTGGTGAGATCATGACCCAAGCCAAAATCAAGAGTCGGACACTTAACTGACTGAGCCACCCAGACACCCAGAGGCAATATTCTTAAAGAGGGGTTAGCCTATGGATGGTATCATTGACCCTTCTTGTTATTGTCATATGGTAGGCAAAAAAAAAAAAAAAAACAAGAAAAAATTATCAGACCTAGAAAACAGATGAAGAATTCAAATAGCATGAGCTGCCTTAGTATAATCCTAATGTAGAGGCATTAATATTTTTCCTGGCTTTTCCTCCCTCTCCTCCTCCCTTCCTTCCAGTCTATGGATTAGGGAGCATGCAAAAGTGACATTAGTTCCTTACCCTTAAAAATTCACTGTGAGAAAAGATAGTTCTGTAGATACAGTAAAACATACTGAAGTTTATTATTGGAAGTCAATGGAAGGAATGTCCATTCCTTCTTCTAACTAGCTTAAACCTCACTGCAGCAAAATTTCTCCATCTTGAAAGAGGCTGTTTGGGGAAATCTTGAAATCCACACATAGTACATCTTGGCCACTAGATTGTCATCTTCACCGATGGTGGTCCTTACATCTTCTCTTATTGAACTCTGCCTTCCCTCTCTACAGCTGGAAGTCTCAAGCAAGGACATGATGAAAAAATAGATCTAAAATATGTCATAATAGAAGAGTAGAGAGGAAGATGGAAGTTCAGGCTCATCCCTTGATCTAGCCTCCAATTTTATATTGCATAGTCTTGGCATGGTGTCTTTTTCAATTAAATACAGTCCAAAAAATCTCTTTATTAAATCTCTTCAAATAATGCCGATATCTGAAATAGTTAATAGTGAAATAGTGGGTAGTACATTTCTTAGTTCAAAGAAAAGTTTTTCAAAATCTGCTTTGGGTGGGTAGACTGAAAATACAGGAGGATGATGGGGAAGATATCAAAATGCATTGATATAAAATTATTTTTATTTCTAATAGGTTAACATAAGAAAGAAGTCCTGAGTTAAATGGTTTTGCTTCTTTTGTAGAAAGCATAGTCTATTAGGTAATGATTATCTGCAGCCCAATAGCCTTAGGAGGCAAGCAGAGGTCTGTCTCTCTCTTTTATTAGCTGTGGGTTTGGGAAAGATAGTTAACCTGTTTAATCCCATTTTCACATCTGCAAAATGGGTGGGATTGTGTCTTCATATGTTGAAGTCTTAGCTCCCAGTTCTTCAGAATGTGACCTTATTTGGGAATAGGGTTGTTGCTGATATAATTAGTTAAGCTAAAATGAGGTCATATTGGAGCAGGGTGGATCCCTAATCCAACACAATGGAAGTCCTTATTAAAAAGGGATATTTGGAGGGCGCCTGGGTGGCTCAGTTGGTTGAGCACTGGACTTTTGATTATCGCTCAGGTCATGATCTCGCAGTTCGTGTATTGGAGCCCTGTGTCTGGCTCTGTGCTGACGGCAGAATCTGCTTGGGATTCTCTGTCTCCCTGTCACTCTCTGCCCCTTTCCTGCTTGAGCACACACACACTCTCTCTCTCAAAAATAAATAAACTCTTTAAAAAAAGGGATGTTTGGACACATGCACACACATACACAGGATGACACATGAAGATGAAGGCAGAGATCAAGATGATGTTTCTAAAAGCTGAGGTACCATCCCTGCCAAGGTATCAATCTCAGACTTCCTGCCTCCAGAACCACGAGACAGGAACTTTCCTTTCTTTGAAGCCACCCAGTCTTCATTATACTTCTTTATAGCAACCTTTGCAAACTAATACAGAGATTAAAATAGTTCCAGCCCCACAGAGTTGTAATGAGGATTAAATGAGGTGATGTTCAGGAAGTATTTAATATAGCGATTGGCACATAGAAAGTACTCAAAAACTGATTGTTATTATTATCATTTATAGTAGGTTAATAGATTCAACCAACAACAGACAAAACATATCCTGAAGTTGCCTCTTCAATATCCACTCGATGACCTAGAGGATCCTGAATTTTCTAGCCATGGGCCTTGGATAGGACTGAGCCTTTCCTCAATTCCTAGATGTGTTCTGAGTGGCCTCAACCTTTCGCTGTAATCCTCCTTCCACTCCCACAGGGACTGGATGACATGAACAGGGAGCCTGGGCCTGAGCCAATCATTGCATAGCATTTCTCAGGCCATAGATGGGGGTAAGGGGAACGTGTGACCTAAGAATTAAATCAGAGAGAATCCCTAGACTTTTCCTTGACAGTTCAAAGAAGGATGTCTCTACTCTCTCAACCCCCAGCCCCATAATTAATAGAAAGTTTGTCTGTGTTGGTCTTATGAGGGAATTCAAATCACGTACGTAGCTGCCGAGGGTAGAGCAGAGAAAATTTAAGTCACAGTGACCTTGATGGCACCTTATGCCACTGTATATCAAATCCCACCTGAAGGCTGCTTTATCTCTTTTTTCCCTGGCTGGCTTGAGTTGGCTTCTTTTGTGAATGTTGCATATTTAGCCGGCAGGACTTGGTAGGAGAGAAGCAGGAAACAGCTTTATTCTTTCTCACCACTACTCTTTAAACCTACTTGGTCAATTCCCCTTTTCCATCTGTGTAGTGTGCTGAGCAGACCACTTAGATTTTCTGTCACTATCGGGTACAGTAAAACCTGGATTGTGAGTAACTTGTTCTGCAAGTGTTCTGCAAGATGAGCAAACATTCTAATAAGTTTTAACTTGATAAATGAGTGATGTCTTGCAATATGAGTAGTATGTGATGCCAGACATCACATGATGACAACTGAGCCAATGGTTCTCTCTCTCTCTCTCTCTCACTCTCTCGCTGCGGGATTGTGCGTGATCGTCTCCCATGCCCAGATGCTCAGTCTCAGGCCATGGTGTTTGGCAGAAATCAGTGATTTTTCAGAACATTGGAAGGTGCCCACAATTGGCACTTAGTGTATTTTTTGTCACTTCAAAGCACATGGACAGTCCTTTGCTTTTCCATACAAGAGTAAGCTTAGGAATGCTTTGCTCCATTCTAGGTCAGGCTGCCTGCAGATATAGACCCTTTCCTCTGCTGCCTTATTGCCAGTTACATTAAATACATAGATGACAAAGAATTTGTTAATACTGTACTGTAGTCAGCATCTGTGAGAGCTGATCTGCAATGTTTTCTACCCTCATTATCCATATTGAATTCTTGTGGCTCCTAAACTTTAGTGACCTAATCCTTATTACCTATATACAATAGCCGCCATGCAGGAAAAGATTCCATTGAGCCAATAAACAGCAGTGATTCTGTTAGTGGCAGTGAAAGTCATCCTACACAATAACCCTCCTCTCACACCAGCCACGAAGGTTTTCAAAGGTAAGTGCAGGTTAACTTGTTTATTTTTCTTTATCTTTTGTATTTTCTTTATTATTTTGTATTATGTTACAATACTGTAATCATTTTTATATGAATATTTTTGGGTTGTGGAACGAATCATCTGAGTTTCCATTATTTCTTATGGGGAAATTCGCTTTGATATACAAGTGCCTTAGATTCCAAGCATGTTTCTGGAATGAATTATGCTCGCAAACCAAGGTTTTACTGTACTAGAATAGTCTCATTTTCAGGTGCCAAAAATCCAGTGGATTTAAGTCAGAGCTTCAATTCCTGGTGCAGATGAAATTTTCTGAGACCCATGTAGGCTCGAAACCTGTAGGAGTAAAGGAAAAAGGTGGTCTTCTTTTTTTTTCCTATTTCTTCACCATGGTCACTCCTAAGCTTCCTGCTGTTTCTGGATGCCCCAGAGTCAGGACGGAAAGGAGGGACGGGGAGAAAAAAGCAAGGTCTGCTTTGACGGTGGTGGTTTAATCTGGCATCACTGTCCTCCTGCAGCAGGTGCTGCAAATGCTGGCTTGGGGCTAGTGGAATGCTTTCATGACTTCTTCACAAACAGCCCCTGATGTGGCCCAATTCCTGGGCTAAACATTGTACCCTCTGGTTGACCTTTGATAGGTCACTCCCCCCAGAATCTCTGAATCTTCTATGAACTGACACAGAGCAACTCTTAGGATGAAAAAAAGCAACATGTAAAGAGTGCCCATAGTAGGCTACCTTTTGTGTAATGAGGAGAGGGGAAAATAAGAAACTATGCATCTATTTGCTCAACCAGGCCCTGTGAGCCATAGTGGAGCTTAGGCAAAAGGAAACATATACACCGTTCGCTCTAATGGAAGCAAACTCATAAATATTTTCAAAATCCACTTCTTTGCTTATATTATTTTCACATGAGAGAATTGCCATGTTTGATCATTTATTTTACTTTATTTTATTTTATTATTATTTTAATACAGAGCTTAAACTCACAACTCCAAGATCAGGAGTCACATACTCTATGGACTGGGCCAGCCAGAGGTCCCTTGATCATTTCTTTTGACCAAGTGGCAACCTTAAATAATTTTTAATTAACTTAAGCTGAAGTAAAACTATAGTAAAGTCTGTTTTGGTATAAATAAAATATTTAAATTAAAAATAATGTGAGGAGAATCAGTGACACAAGATGGCAGCCACCATGGACTGGAACAGTTTATGAAAACTGAATTTACAGCCTTAAAATGGGGACCTAAATACCCAGAAGCACCCCCCTTTACAATATTTGAAACAAAAATTAATATGAATGGAGTTAATAGTTCTAATGCAATGGTGGACCCAAGAGCCCTACCAGTGCTAGCAAAATGGCAGAATTCATATAGCATCAGAGTTGTCCTACAAGAGCTTTGACGCCTCATGATGTCTAAAAAAACCCATGAAATTCCCTCAGCTGCCTGAAGGACAGTGTTATAGCAATTAATCAAAAAGAAAAACCACAGGCCATCCCACCTTGACCCGCCCATTCAATTTAAGCAGTCTTCATTTTCCACAGTAGCAAATTTTCTAGATTTGTCTTGTAAACCTCAAAGTAGTGAAAAGGAGGTTCCTATTCAAAGGTAATTTATCTTAAGATACTGTAAAAGATACTAATTTTTTTATCCATTTGAAGTATATAAGTTGTGCTATAAAAATAAATAAAATAAAATAATGTTGTATTAATCTACCTACTTTTAAATTTTTCAGTATTTTTTAATCTGCCTTAATGAATTTTCTTAGGGAAAATTAGCCATTAGCAACCTCTTAAAAACATATACATAAAGGCACACATTTTTCCTTTTGCCTCAGATTCCAATATGGCTCAGCTCTATGGTCATATTTATTCAAAAAATTGATATTTTGTCATCACAGATTTTTTTGCATTAATTTTTATTTTAAAAATACTGCACTAAAATATTACTTTTTTGACTGCAGTTTCCTCCCCCCTTAATTTTGTGCCCAAAGTGAGTTCCTCGCATACTTCACCCTAATGGTCTCTGCATCTCAACTGGGCAAAATGAAACACAGAAAGAATCACCAAAAACTAATAAGATTGGTTATCCATAGGCAGTGGATGGCAATAGGGTAGAAAGGGTAAGGACTCCTCCCTGAGCAATCCTTTTCATATATTTCTCACATTTAGAGCCATGCAACTGTTTCACATGCTAAAAGTATGAATAAAATATAATCAACAAGGATGAGCTATAGCCCCAAATGGAATATACACGAAAACCTAACTGTATTGAACAACATAACCATACTGGGGTAGCAGCAGAAAAGAACTAACCTAAGTAACTTTGGAAAATAACATTTTGACCCTATACATACTAATATCCTCTAAGATCAAAGGGAAAAAATTGAACACAAATACTTTTTTAGCAGTTTGTTTTTGTCACAGATAAGGATTAGCACTCTGAAACTACTTTATGTATACTGAAGACAATAAGTAAATATATTATGGATAGTGAGAGCCAAGTTTCTCACTGTCAGAAAAAGCAATTAAAATTAAAAAAAGGGAAAGACTGAATGAAAGCTATGATGTAGGTTTGGAATTGGAGATATGAACTCATGTGTGTGTGTGTGTGTGCGTGTGTGTGTGTACATACAATACATGCACACATATACATATGCACACTTACAGATAGATGACATTCTACTACCAATAAGCACATCTAACACCTAGCTGTTAATTTCTAAATACCATTATCCGGTGATAGGATAATTTTGCTTACTGTAACCTCAGGCACAAGAATGACTTGGCCGATCCCTTACAAGTCCTATCTATGTTCCCTTCGTTTATTTGCTCATTTTCTTTTCCTTGCCTAGAACATGGCTCTCCGTGCTCCTCATTGATGCTTTAGGAATCAGTTCAAATGCCACCTCTTTCAAAAGGATTCTTTATTCCCCTGATTTGGATGTGAACTGTTTTCTTCCTTAAAAAATGTTTACTTATTTATTTTGAGAGAGAGAGAAGGTGGTGAGAGATTGTGAGTAGGCAGGGGGCAGAGAGAGGGAGAGAAAGAACCCCAAGCAGGCTCTGTGCTGTCATTGCAAAGCCCAATGTGGGCTTGAACTCACAAACCATGAGACCATGACTTGAGCCAAAATCAAGAGTCGGATACTTAACTGACTGAGCCACCCAGACGCTCCAAACATGAACTGTTTCTGAACCCAAGGCATGCCATCTAGTTTGTACACTCTTGAAACATGCAAGTTTACGGATATCAGGTATACTTCAATAAAGCAATAAGTAAAAAAGAAATGACAGTAGCAACTGCTGGCAAGGAGGAGGAGCCAACTCATACTCTCAAACACTGATTGTGGAAATGAAAATTTCTATAGCCACTTAGAAGAGCAGTTTGGCCTTTTCTTATAAAGTTAAACATGCTATTACCACATGCTCCAGCAATCCCATTCCCGAGCAGTTACCCAATTTTTAACTAACATGTATATTGACATAGATATCAGTATAAGAATGTGGATAGTGGCTTTATTTGTAAATGCTAAAAACCGGAAAACACTTATAAATCTTTCATTGATAAGCAGATGAACTATCGTACATATAGTACAGAATGCTGCTTAGCAGTAAAATAATAAACAATGAATGTATGGATGAACCCCAAATTCATTATGCTAAGTGAAAGAAGCCAGACTCAAAAACCGATGTACTGTGTGGTTCCATTTATATGACAATTTAGAAAAGGCAAAAACAGGGAGAGAAAACAGATTAGTGATTGTCAGAGCTGGAGGTGGTGGGGAGAGGCTGACTGCAAAAATACCAGGGGATTTTGGGGTGATGAAACTGCTCTCTATATTGATTGGACTAATAGTTGTACAACTCCATGTACTTGTCAAAACCTGTAGAGCCTCACCCTAAAAAGGTGAATTTTACTGTGTATTGTGTATCTCTTAAACAAACAAAAACGAAAACAAAAACAAAGCTGTGGCATTGCCTGAAGACTTAACTTTCAGGAATACATGTATGTTTAAGGATGTTCATCATTTTATAGTCCACAGCATTGAAAAACCAAAAATAACCCAGATGTCTAACAATAGAGAGGTTAAATAAAATAGGGTATGATGTCTAACAATAGAGAGGTTAAATAAAATAGGGTATGAAACAAGTGCAAATTAAATCCACAACAAGATATTACTTATCTATACGATTGGCAAAAATCTAAAAGTTTCACAACATATGCTGTAGATGATACTGTGAGGACACAGGCTGGCGGGAGTACAACATTTTACATCTCATGTAAAGGGGGATGGGCAACATCTAGCCAAAGTCAGTTGCGGTGTGGGAGCTGCAAGGCTGCCGTCCTCATGTCTGATCTGCAGCTTGAAGTCTGCAGGGCAGACAGTCAGGAGGCATAGATGGATATACAGTGAGAGAGCACAGGACAAGCCATTGGTGAACGTGAGCTGAAACCCATGAGGATAGACCACAACCGATGCCAGTTCTCACTGCCCCCAATCTTGAGGGACTGGGTATCTCGCAGGAGGTGGTGTCTTTGTCCCTGAACTAGGCACCCACGAGGCCTAGGAGTCAGGAAACTGAATGAGGATGCAAGGGGAGGTGGAGCAGGGGTAGGCCTGCATTCTGCCTCATGCCAAACCGGTGAGGCGGTGTATAAGGCACCATGTGCATTAGCCACATCAGAAGTCCCTGCCCCAACCTTCTGTGCATGAAACCCAGCATGGCTGCTGCTTCTCCTCTGCCCACCAAATTTCTTGTGAAAATATTATTGTCAACCACCCTAACTATAAACCACCCTAGCCAAGTTGGCCCATCGTAATGCCACCAAAACCTGGTACAACCACAAACTGATGCATGTTCAAGGCTATTCATTGCTGTGCTGATTGCAATAGCACACAACTGGAAACAACCCAAATGCCCACTGATAGGAAACTGGATATGTAAACTGGAGTACAGCCACACTGTGCAGCTCTAAAATGGGATGTGAAAAAAAGCAACCGACAAACCTTTACATGCTGCGCCATGGAGTGATGTCCATGCTAAGTGAGGGAAAAAAAAATGCAAAACAATAAGGATAGTATAATGCCTTTTATGTATGAACTTATGTATGCACTTTTATGTATGTCCATTGAAAAGTCTTAGAAAAATAACCAACTCAATAGCAAAAAACACCTTTCACAACTAAAATGTGATCTCTAATATCATCCCCATTAAAGGGATCAGGATCCAGGGGTGCCTGGGTGGTTCAGTTGGTTAAATGTCTGACTCTAGATTTTGGGTTAGGTCATGATCTCATGGTTTGTAAGATCGAGCCCTGAGTCAGGCTCTGGTCTGACAGCACAGAGCCAGCTTGGGATTCTCTCTCTCCCCCTCTCTCTGCCCCTCCCATGCTCATGGGAGTACAAAAGCTCTCTCTCTCTCTCTAAATAAATAAATAAATAAATAAATAAATAAATAAATAAACATTTATAAAAAAAATAAAGGGATCAGGATCCTTAAAGAAATGGCCGAATCCAGTTCAGGGGCAGGAAATGTATAAGGTGAGCCTGGGATGTTCTATCATACTAGAAAGTAATGTTCACAAAGATATTAAAGCCAACTTGAAAGGGATCTCACTGCCCAAATGGGTCATTGTGAGCAAGAAAAAACATTTCTTAAAATACATTTGAATACTAGCTATGTTAAAATTCATGTATACATGAAGGTAATAAAAAAATGTAGTCATCTTTGTAGACAGCTAGGGTTCTACCTGTTATTCTGAAAACAAGTAACTAAAAGGAAAGATACAATCACTTATGGACTATTTTTCAGGGTAACCAAATAGTTGATAAGGGAAAGTTCTCCTTTATAGAAGAATTCTCTTGTTAATAAATGCAGAGGGAGTGGTAAAATTAGAAATAATAAAAGAGGCAGTGATCAGTCAACACTTAGGTGAATGGAGAACTTCATAAAGGAAGAATCAGGCTGACAATAGCTGAACATAACACCATAAAAAGAGAGACAACCAGGCATCGTGTGTCTCTTGTCAAAACAGGAAGTATTCTTGCCACTTATAAAGTGTTCTCGTCAAGACAGTGAACATGAGTCTGGTGAAGCCGCTACATCAGAGCTGTCCAACAGAACTTTCTGCAGTGATGGAAATGGTTTTGTGTGCTATCCAATACATGGCTATTGAGCACTTGGCTAGTGAGACTGAGGAACTGACTTTCACATTTTAGTTAATTTAAGTAGCCACATGTAGTTCGTGGCAACCACTAACCATTTGACACAGCAGCCCTAATTGCTAACTTTTATGAAATACAGAGGATAAAGGGACATGTTAAGTGACAACACGTCTCACTGAGTAATGTGTAGATCTTGTTTGCGTCCTTATTCAAACAAACCAATTGTGAGAAATTGGGGAAATCTGAACTGGATAATTCATGATATTAGTAATTATTTAAAATTTTGATTTGCATCATAATGGTATTATGTTTAGGTTTGAAGGAATTGTTGTCTCTTAAAAATACATGCTGAAGTATTTATAGATGAAAATATACTGTCTGGGATTTTCTTTAATTAATCCAGCAGAGGGTGAGGGAGAAGGATAGTGGGAGGGTGTATATGAAATGAGATTAGGTATATGTTGATCACTGTTGAAACTGAGTGATGGGTACGTAGGTTTTAATTACAGTATTCTATTTTTGCGATGTTTGAAAATTTCCATCACAAAATGTGTTAACAAATGAAAGAATAAATAAAACCTGGAATTAAAACAATAGCATATATGTATCCTGTGGACCATTAGACAACTCCTAAAAAGGAAGCAGTAGGCCTCTACATATTATATCATGGAAGGCTAGCTAAATTACACAAAATCAAGAAGGGAAGTTGAGGAACAGTGCTATGATCTGAATGCTTGTGTCCCCACAAAATTCCTATGTTGAAATCCTACCCCCAATGATGACGATATTAATAGGTAGGGCTTTTGGGAGGTGATTAGGTCAGGAAAATGGAGCCCTCATGAATGGGATTAGTGTGCTCATAAAAGGGATCCTACAGAGCTCCCTTGCCCCTTCCACCATGTGAAGACAGAACAGGAAGTCTGTTATCTGGAGAGGACCCTTACCTGACCACAGTGACACCCTGATCCTGAACATCCAGCCTCCAGAAATGTGAGAAAAAAAATTTCTGTTGTTTATAAGATACACATTATATACTGTATTTTTTTACAACAGCCCAAACAGGCTAAGACAATATATAAAGTATGACTCTATTTATGTAAACAACCAAAAGATGCATTATGTGTGTATATGTTTGTAAACACATACCTGCCCTTTTACTGTACAAGTCCATTACTTAGAATATATTTACGAAACTACGTTTAGACATCCATAAGGATATATGTACAAACATTCTTACCATATCAGTCTGATCAGGCTGCCATAACAAAATACCATAGATTAGTGGCTTAAACAACATAAATTTATTTCTTAGTTTTGGAGGCTGGGTTAAGGTGCCTATTGATTCAGTTCCTGGAAAGGGCTCTCTTCTGCCTTTGTAGATGGCTGCCTTTGTCTTTTCCTCTTCATTTTTAAAGTTTATTTTTATTTTCATTTTTTAAAATGTGTATTTATTTATCTTGAGAGAGAGAAAGAACATGAAGGGGGGAGGGGCAGAGAGAGAGGGAGAGAGAATCCCAAGCAGGCTCCATGTTGTCATCACACAGCCCTGTGCAGGGCTGAAACCCACGAACCTCGAGATCATGACCTGAGCAGAAATCAAGAGTTCGCTGCTTAACTGACTGAGCCCCCCAAGGTGCTCCTGTTCCTCTTCTTATGAGGGCACCAGCATTATTGAATTGGGGCTCATCTTTATGACCTCACTTAATCCCTGGGAATAGGAATGGGACTATGGAAAGAAGGGCACTTTTACTTTCCCACTTTGAATAGGCCTAAATAATTTTACTGTATTTTAAAAAGTGAGCATTCATTGGGGTGCCTGGGTGGCTCAGTCAGTTAACCATCTGACATCGGCTCAGGTCATGATCTCACGGTTCATGAGTTCGAGCCCCACTTCAGGCTCTGTGCTGACAGCTCAGAGCCTGGAGCCTGCTTTGGATTCTGTGTCTCCCCTCTCTGCCCCTCCCCTGCTCACGCTCTCTCTCTCTCAAAAATAAATAAACATTAAAAAAATTTTTTTAAAAGTGAGCATTCATTACATTTGTAAATCTGAAAGAAAATGCTGTATTTTTTTTAACTGCCTGATTCCATGAGATAATACCTAGACTAGGTGCTGAAGATATTTAAAAAACAAATGTATTTCTTTATGTAACACAAGATATAGTGCCCACATGGCTCGGGCTCTGTGCAAAGCTGTGTTTGAATAATCATGGTCCAGAATCCAGAAAGAAATTACAAAGCAGTCCCAACTGATACTGGCATGGGTTCAAAGACTACTAACCTCTCGTCCTCCATCCACTCTCCTATAGTTCCTCTTGAGACTTTCTCATTCTTTCTCATGCCTAAATCTTTTTTTTTTTTTTTAAGATTTTAAGTAATCTCAAATTCTTAGCTATAGTCTGGTTGCAGATTTTTTTTTACCTCAATACCTGGGATTCATTGTCTTACCGCTTTGAGCAATGAAGAGGTGAACACAAAGTGAGCAGCAGGCAAAAGTTTATTAGAGTGTAAGATGAGAAAGAAAAAATAGTATGAAAGCTCTTTTAACAGAGAGGGGGAAGTGGGGGCATTCTAAAGTGAATGCCAGTGACAATAGGCAAGGGTCTTTGTTTTATAAGGTTTTGGCTGCCCCCCCCCCCTTCCCTTCCACCTTGTTTCTTCTCATGTCCTACCCTTATTGGCTTGATAGCTCTAGGTGCAGGGCTGTCCATTACTGATTGGCTTGTTTCCATTGTAGGTGGTCTATGGCCATACTGTTCCCTGTGGGTCATTTGTTTTATGGTCTACTTATATTTAGTCAGGTCTTTAGTCAAATTCCTGAAGGGAACCTGAGGGGAAGTAGGTGGTGTCCATTAATTCTTAAGAGGGACCTTATGCCTGAGGGGGTTTGCTGTGGTCTGACACTCCCAGCATTGTTCCAAAATAGGTGTTTTTCTCCACTCAGGGACCTCAGTTCCCAATCTTTCCCTCTCGGCCTACTGAATCCTATCTTTTCCTATCATAGTCCTCCCTGCCTTTTCTCAGTTCTTTACAAATATTTCCTTCTAAGTGTCAAGATTTCCTCTAGCAATTGGTCATACTCTGCATCTCAAAAGATCCAAGAACCAGACTGGTGAAGATTCTTCTTCAGTTGAGGGTGGGGAACAGCTTGGTGGCATTCACGTATCAGTTACACTGATTTCTCCAAATTTAGAATTATGATACTGTTAATTAATAGTTGATTCACATGTATTATAGTTTATCATCCCAACTAGATTGTATTTGGAGAATAGGGGGTGGGGCACTGCTGTCACTATTTTTATTCCTTCCAGTATTAAATTTTTCAACCTGTTGATGTGAACAAGATAATTAGGGGATTCCTTAAAAAATGCACCAATGCCCAGGGGGGGGGGGGGGGGGGCGTCCTCAGTTTGTCCAGGTGTAGCTTGTTTAGAATACTAATTTTCAGGCTCACTCCCAAAGAATCTTAATTGAGATCTATGTATTTAAGTCATATGGTTTCTTCACAGGTCAGAACATTCTTAGCAACGTTAAAGATTAGGAACTGCACTGCCTCAGAGACTGGACTCACACATAACCCTCCACACTCGTTTAGAGGGCTGTTAACACTGGTCTTCGAGCTAGAGAACCCTGCCTTACCACTTCTTCCATTTGGGCACCTTGCTTCATCTCTTCTGGACTGTTGTCTTGTCTCCAAAGTGGGGGTAGTCACATCTGCCACACAGGATCTTACGTGGGGGCACACTGTGGATATAAAGCCCTTATAAAATCTTGTGTATCTGGAGCAATCAGGCCCGGTTCCTGCCCAGCTCGTATGGAAGGGGTTCACTCAGTCCCCAAATGCCCCCCAAATGGCCCCCAAATGACAAAGAGTGGTTTCAACTTCAGAGATGTTTTCTCAGAAAGGAAAGAACTATAAAAGCGGTTGAGTAAGTCTGGACAGCAACTACATCCTTTCTCCCCAACAAAGAATAATCAGTAATCTACAGCTTCTGGCACCTGAAGCTTAAACTTTGGGGAAACAATGAACTCCGAGCCCAAGCCTTCAGGCAAGTAAAAATCCCGAGGTGGTTATGTCTGTCTGGAAGTCTGCGAGGCACGAAGTGATGGAGAAAGGTGAACCCAGCTGCTCTCTGGGTCACTTGCAACCGGCTCGCTCTCCATACCTAGTACAGCCAAGGGCTGCCGTCGCCATTTTGCAGGGTGGGCAGCGCAGGCTTCTGGCGCTAGGCCGGCCCGCCAGAACCGGGGAGGACGTGGAAGGGTTGGAGGGGGGTAGCGCGCGCTACCAGGAGAAAGCACGCGTGCGCACAGGCGGTGCCGGCGGAGGGGTGGGGCCGGGGTACGAGTGCGCCTGCTCGGTGGGAGCCCGCGAAGTACCTGGAGGAGGTGGGGGGCGAGGTAGAAAGGAGTGGGGTTGAAGAGCGCTTGCGCGGGAAGGCGACCGTCCAGGGAGGGGGGGGCTCCCGAGCACGCGCGTGGAGACGGGACTTGGGAAGCTCTCGCGAGATCTTCACGGTGCTATATATGTGCGCAGGGAGCCCGCGTCCTTTCCCTGGTGTGATTCCGTCCTGCGCGGCTGTTCTGTGGAACAGTAGTCGTTTCTCTCCGTCCGCCTTCTCTCCCACCTAAGTGCGTGCCACCACCTCATGGAAGATTCGATGGACATGGACATGAGCCCCCTGAGGCCCCAGAACTATCTTTTCGGTAAGTGCTGGGGGGTTGGGGCGAGGCCGAGCGGGGCCTGGTGGCTTTGAGGTGGGGGGGCGGGAAACCCACTGAGGCCTGGGCTGGTAGAGAAACCTGGGCTGGTAGAGGGAGGGAAGCGGGCCGCTGGGGCCTTGCAGCCTAAGGGATGGGAGGCCGGGAGGGGAGAACTGAAGCATGAAGCGGTGGAAGGAGGGGCGGCCTGAAGCCTGGGGCGTGAGCGATCCGAGGCCCAGGGCCTGAGGTAACGTAGAACCGGCCTGCCGAGGGGTCGGCTTTGCTTGGAGCACACGGTAGGGCCACGGGCATTATTTTCCCTTGGAGTGTGTGATTCCGTAGGCTTGTGATTCTTGGCTGGGGTCATTGATGCCGGGTCCCGGCGTCCGGCTGGAGGTTGTGGGGGTCCGTGGTGTGCGGCAGTGGCTGCTTTTCTGGGGGAAAGGATACTTAGAGCCCGGCGTTGGCCTCAGGCCTGAGGAGTCTGGAGCCCTACAGCGGAGATTCAGTCCCGGTGCCTCGGCCGCTTACGGGGGGAGGGGAGGCGCGGCCGGGCGTGAGGAGGCCGCAACCGCTGGGAGCACGTGGTTGCCACGTGGTTGGGGGAAGGAGGGGGGTGTGGGCACTACATCCGGGGCTCCCTGGTGTCTTGTCACTCCGGAGCCTGGGATCCTGGGGCTTAATTGAAACTGTTAGGCGGGAAATGTTGGGTGAAGTGGCGAGTAGAGCCAAGATTCTGGAAGTCTTTGTTCGGTGCTTAACATCTACGATGGCAGATCTCAATTACAGAGCACTTTTCCTGTCTCATATTGGTAAATGGAAATTAGCCCACTTTGCAGGTGACGATGCTCGTGCTCAGAACTGAAGTGACTCAATGAAGGTTGTACTTGTAGTTAGAGACTAGATAGATCTAAAGCAAGACCCTTGTCTCTATGCGTTATTTGTAAGTATATGTATGTTTATTATTTTTTTTGGAGGGAAGCTGGTGGAAACAGCCTTCTGTGCGGCATTGAGCAAACAGCCTTTTTGAGAAGATAGGAGATGTGTGTAGGTTTCAGTTTGAGTCCATAAGATCTGATACAATTTTGGAATCTCGACCTCCCTTCCCTCCAGAACTCCAGTACCATAGTAGAAAGCGACCAGCTTTGGTTTTTGAATATTAAGTGAAATTGATTGTCGTAGCCATATCTTTGTCAGTCAGGCTGTGAAATAGTGCAAATTTGGTTACACATTTTTTTTTTAATATACCATGCTGAGATGTGTTAATTGAGATAACATTTAGGCATTTATGTACCCGTAACTGTTAGATGACAATTAAATGGAATCCTATAATTAAAATGTTATTCTGTCGGTACTTGAAACAACTTGCCTATTGATGGAATGGGAGTAGATAACTCCTACATTAAGTAAGGCTCTTTTGACTAGCTGGGGTTTCTGGTCAGTATACGGTATTAACCCTTTCTATTGGAAATATCCTTATGATATAGCTAATCTTAAACATAATTTGAGCATAATTTAATGCATATCATTTCTGTTAACTTTAAGGATGGGATATTGATCCCTGTGCCAAGTTTTGATCCATGTTTGTAGTTTTTCCCTTGTAAATACAAATTCACGTAGGTGTTTGTGTAACCATTCATTTCTAAATTTGCCACTTGTCCTGTGTAGTTAGGTAGGTAATTTTTTTTTAAACAGTGCGATTTTATCAACCTTGTATATTAGACTTAGTTTCAGATACTGGTTTCAGTTTTTACTAAACTTTTGGGCCTGTTTCTACCTAAGAATGTAATAGTGTAGCTGAAAATGAGATAGTATAGTGGGGAAGTGGAATTTATAAAGCCCTGTATGGATGTTATTTGATATTTATAGACACTTGTGTTTAAGAAACCCAGGAAGAGATACTTCTGCCTTGCCATCTGGTAGCTAGAATAGTGGAAAATCTGTTCACAAATTAACTGTTTTTTTTTGGTTACCCTCAGTTAAGTTTCAGAGCTAATTCTTTTTTGTTGTTGCTTTTTTCCCCTTTTCAGGTTGTGAACTAAAGGCTGACAAAGATTATCACTTTAAAGTGGATAATGATGAAAACGAGCACCAGTTATCTTTAAGAACGGTAAGTTAAACTTTTCAAAATAAACTATTTAACCTTTCTTGATTTCAGTCTATTCCTGTTTGTGTGACTTAATAACTTTGCAATAGTATTTTTTATAACTGAGTATTGTATGTATTTGCTTATGTACCTGTGGTGTAAAACTTGGCCTCTTTACCTCTCATTTAGTAATCACGCAAAGTTCTGTCACACTACTGTTAGGCTGCACATATTTATGTACTTTGCTTCTTTGGCTGCATTGTAAAGCCCTTTAAGGCAGTGATAAATGTTTTTTGTCCTCTATAGTGACTAGCCTGTAGTCTTTTCTGCCTAGTTTGCAGTCAGTGGTCAGTAAACGTTAGGTGATCCATACTGTGGGTAGATGATAACCTATAACAATGCCATCAAATTTTTATGCGTTTCAAATTTGAGTATGAGAAATGATTGGCAAGGCCACATAAAACTTGAGACAACGTTGTGCACAAATTAGTTTTCCATCAGTGTTGATACTGGGTTTATAATTCTCGTTTTTCTTTTTTCCAGACAAATTTTGGGGGGATTTTAAAGTAGAATAAAAGTTGAAGTAACTTTTTGTTCACAGGTCAGTTTAGGAGCTGGTGCAAAGGATGAATTGCACATTGTTGAAGCAGAGGCAATGAATTATGAAGGCAGTCCAATTAAAGTCACACTGGCAACTTTGAAAATGTCTGTACAGCCAACGGTAAGGGCACTTACTGCTGGATTTTATGTTAAGGTCTAATTCTGTTGTGTTAAGGTAGGTGCCCTTTAGGTTACTACACCAAGGGCATTGAAGAAGGAATTTTCTTTGCTACTTCTAGTAACAGTGGCTGTGTCTTATGTCACTGTGGGGTTGAATGGTCAACTCTTGAACATAGTGGTTTGCTACCTGTTAGAGGTGAGAAACAGGTTCACTGGTTTGTTCATTTGGTTTATGAGTTTGCCTATATACATTTTTGTAAGTCTGTTATGAACAGGTATTTATACCAAATACTTTTGTTTTCACAGTATTTAGTTGATTTTTAAAAGTTTTTCCTTTTCAGGTTTCCCTTGGGGGCTTTGAAATAACACCACCGGTGGTCTTACGGTTGAAATGCGGTTCAGGGCCTGTGCATATTAGTGGACAGCACTTAGTAGGTATGTTATGTATTGTGCTGTTTATTCTCTCTTAATGCAGTTAACTTTGTTCCCAATTTGGACTTTGTAAAGCATGCTTAGTTTTAGTACTGCTGTCTTTATTAATAGGTTGAAGTGGAAATAGAGTAACTTAAACTGGAAAAGCCTGTTTTTTTGTTGTTGTTTTTGTTTTTCATTTAAAGCCTAGTAGAGTGCTGGCCTTCAAAGTTGCTTTTTAAAAAAAATTTTGGGGGGCGCCTGGGTGGCGCAGTCGGTTAAGCGTCCGACTTCAGCCAGGTCACGATCTCGCGGTCTGTGAGTTCGAGCCCCGCGTCAGGCTCTGGGCTGATGGCTCGGAGCCTGGAGCCTGTTTCCGATTCTGTGTCTCCCTCTCTCTCTGCCCCTCCCCTGTTCATGCTCTGTCTCTCTCTGTCCCAAAAATAAATAAAAAAAAAAAAAAAAAAACGTTGAAAAAAAAAAAAAATTTTGGTTCCCTATTTGCTGTTTTCATAGTTCTTTTTTAATGTTCATTTAAAATTTTTAAATGCTTCTTACTGTATGTTGTGCTCTTTTTTCTGAGTTCTTGCTTGTTGGTTGAGTTTTATTCGTAGCTAATAAATAATTTTTTATTTTAGCTGTGGAGGAAGATGCAGAGTCAGAAGATGAAGAGGAAGAGGATGTGAAACTCCTTAGTATATCTGGAAAGCGTTCTGCCCCTGGAAGTGGTAGCAAGGTTCCACAGGTATAGGTGTAAAGATCTCTCTTATTTTGGCCTTTGGTTTGGTGATTAAGATCAGCACTTGTATATGAGTATGTGTGTATATATTTACATATATATATATTTTTTTTTTTTTATAAGAAAAAAGTAAAACTTGCTGCCGATGAAGATGATGATGAAGATGACGATGATGACGATGATGATGAAGAGTAAGTATGTTCTAGAAACTTGATGTAGCTGTATGGAGAGTAGTTTATGAAAGTTATTTACCACAGTCCTCCATGAAATTAAGTAAGAGTTTAATTAAAGAAAGGGTAAATGATCAGTGGTTGTCACTGCATTACATTAGCTGAGTTGAAGGATACTATTGGGATTAAGAACCTTTAAAATGCAGTGTGGGAGTGCTTCTGTCAGTTAAATGTTCTTCTTCCAGCTCAGGTCTTGATCTCACGGTTGGTTCGAGCCCTGTGTCAGGCCCTGTGCTGACAGCTCAGAGCCTGGAGGCTGCTTCAGATTGTGTCTCCCCCTCTCTGCCCCTCCCCTGCTGTTGGCTCTTTTTCTCAGAAACATTAACAAAAAGTTAAAAAAGAAAAGTTGCAGTGTGTTGCAAATTTTCAAGAGTATGCAGCATTTCCCAAACGTGTCCGACTAGATAACTTTTTTTTCTGAGGAAGATTTAGTGAACATGTGATTAGGTGTGTCTTCCACTGAACAGTTTATGATGAATGGTTTGGGTGAAAAGAGAATCTGAATAGCTCCAACAACATTTGTTTTGTGGGTTGTTACTTAACGTAACGAATTCCCTCCCCCCACCCCCCCAAAGGATTTTGGCCCTTGGTTCTCTGATTGTTACTGATAAAATTTTTGTAAAAGAGATTAAGATTTTCTTGGAAAGGATTTGATAGGTTTATTAAATTTGGTTAGGCTAAGTAAACAGTTACATGCCCACTAAAGAATAAAATGGTATTTATAATTGGTCTTTCCTATTTCCAGTAATGTCAGTAATCTGTAATAAGTTGAACTTTTAATTGACAGCTTTGTTTCTGAGTTCCCAGGTTGGTCCATATATATTTATTGAAAACATAATTCGAATAGAACATAGGAAAGACTGATCAAACATGGACTAGTTAATGATCATATCTGGGAGTTAGGTTTTCAGTAACCTCAAGTAGCCAACCTGGTAGTTCTTTAAAAAGCCCTTTGGGCAGGACAGTGAAGGCAGAAAGTAGGAAAAGTGAGTTGAATGCTTAACAAAATTCAAAATTACTTGCATATCAAATTTAAAACAATATAGTTGGTACTTTATTGTTAACTGCTTTTGAGTATAGTTATCAGTAAGAATTAAAGTGATACACTCCAAGAGAAATAGGGGAAATGGGCTTAAAACAAATGAGAAATATGGATGGTGTATATGGATGGTGTATGGTGCTTAGTTATATTTGAGTTTATTTAGTCCTTGATTTCAGGTTACCTTTGTCTAGGTATACTGTCTATGCACAGTAGCATATTCACTGAGGAGAAAATCTCTTCTAGGAAGAAAGGCTTTTGAGTAGGGACCTGATTGTTACCTTCAATCTGCTTGGGTTTTGAAGGATTTCCTGTCTTTAAAATGGGGATTTTTCCTGATACAACCACAACGTAGAGTAGTCTCTGTTCTTCCATGTTCCAAGTTGCCTTTAGGTTTGGTAGTGTGGGAAGAATGAAGTGTGTGTGTATCTGTTAAGGCCCAAGTTAGTTTTCATGGAAGGGAAGAAGGGGTAAAGGGGTGGGTAGTCAGATAACGTATAGGGTAGAGATGGTTAAATAAAACCGCTTATGACAGTGGTTTTATAGAAATCATTGTCATTCTTGTTTCTAGTGTGGGGAGGCACATAAAGGGATTGGGTTCTAAGCCAAAATTGACAGAATCACTGTTTAAAATAAAGGACTGTATCTATGGCTTTGTATGTATTACATGATACTTGACCATTTTAACCCAATTCTGAAAAGATGGGTGTTTCCTTTGGTTGCACATAGATGAAGTTGCTCCTGTTTTAAATTTAGAGATTACGTAGTAAGGAAGAGAAGGAAAGGAAACTTTAAAAAAATTTTTTTTGAATGTTTATTATTTTTGAAGGAAAGAGCGTGAGCAGGGGAGGAGCAGAGAGAAAGGGAGACACAGGATCCAAAGCAGGTTCCAGGCTCTGAGCTGTCAGCACAGAGCCTGACGGGGCTCGAACTCACGAACTGTGAGATCATGACCTGAGCCGAAGTCAGACGCTTAACCAACTGAGCCACCCAGGCGCCTTGAAGAATAACTTTTTGACTAGTTATGTCGTCCAAAATCATTCTATAATCACTTCCTTCACCTGGCTCTACTCAACCACTGTTTCTCATCTTTAATAGAATTGGTTATTTTGCATATTTAATGTAAATGGAATCATACAATACGTGATTTATGACGGTTTTAAAAGAACCATTTACATTGGGGCACCTCGGTGACTCAGTTGGTTAAGTATCCAACTCTTGATTTTAGCTCAGGTCATAGTCTCATGGTTTGTGGGATCACGCCCTACTTGGGATTCTTTCTCTCTGCCCCTCTCCTGCTTGCGTGTGCATGGTGTCTCTCAAAAAGAAATACACAACTTAAAAAAATTATTTATGTTGAAGCATTCCTAGTACAGTAAAACCTTGGTTTGCAGGCATAATTTATTCCAGAAACATGTTTGCAACCCACAGCACTCATAGATCAGTGAATTTCCTCATAAGAAATAGTGGAAACTCAGATGATTCGTCCCACAATGCAAAAATATTCATATGAAAATGATTATAATACTGGATTATAATACAAAATAATAAAGAAAATACAAAACATAAAGAGAATTTAACCTGCACTTGGAAAACCTTCATAGCTGGTGTGAGGGAGACGAGAGGAGGGTTATTTTATTGTGTAGGATGACTTTCACTACCAGTAATGGCATCACTGCTATCTATTGGCTCAGTGGAATCTTTTTTACAGTACAGTATTAATAAACTTGTCATCTATTGTATTTAGTGTAACTGGCAATAAAGCAGCAGAGGAAAGGGTCTGTATCTGCCGGCAGCCTGACCTAGAATGAAGCAAAGGAGCAAAGGATTGTCCATAGGCGCTTTGAAGTGACAAAAAATAGCCTAGTGCCAGTTGTGGGCACCTTCCAACATTTTGAAACATCACTGATTTCTACCAAACACTGTGACCTGAGACCAATCATCCGAGCATAGGAGACAATCACCCCCAATCCTACAGAGCGAACCATTGGTTTAGTTGTGAGATACAATGTTTGGTGTCACGTACTATTCTTAACTACAGACATCACTGGTTTATCAAGTTAATTTATTATAGACATGTTTGCTCGTCTTGTGGAACGCTCACAGAACAAGTTATTCACAATCCAAGGTTTGTGTCTTGATTTTTTTCTAGATTATTGAGTTAAAAGAGGGTTTTTTTTTGTTTGTTTATTTCTGAGAGAGCGTGGGCATGCTGGGGAGGGGCAGAGAGGGAGAGAGAACACATCTCAGGCAGGTTCCCAGCTGTCAGCACAGAGTCCCATGTGGGGCTGAAACTCACAGAACTGTGGGATCATGATCTGAGCTGAACTGACTGAGCCACCTAGGTATCCCAGTGTTAGTTTTCTTTTAATGTTTTGGGACAAGTCCCTTATCAGATACATACAATTCGTAAATATTTTCTTCCATTCTTTGGGTTGTCTTTCCACTCTTCAGTGGTATCCTTTGCACAAAAATTTTTTTCTTTTTCTTTTTCTTTTTTTTTTTTTTTTGAAGCATAGTTGACAACACAGTGTTATATTAGCTTACATTTTTTTTTAAGGTTTTATGAAGTCCAGTTTGTTAGCTTGTGCTTTTGGTGTCAAACCTAAAAATTTAGACCCTTGGTCCATTTTGAATCACTTTTTGTACATGGTGAGGTAGAGGACTAACTTAAATTCTGCATGTGGATTTCTAGTTGTCCCAGCACTATTTATTAGCCTTTCAACTCTTGAATTTTATTGGTATAGGTCTATCCTTCTGCTAAAACAATTGTCCTGGTTTGTAGTTCTTGTGGGTTTCTTTTGAAAATACTGAATCCTAACTTTGTTCTTTTTCAAGTTTGTTGTTGGCTGCTCTCGGTTCCTTGAATTTTGATGCAAATTTTAGGATCAATTTCTATAGAGAAGCCAGCAGGGACTCAAGGATTTCGATGAACCTGTAGATTAATAGAGTTGCCACCTCAGTAAAATATTTCTACTGATCTGTGAACATTACATGTGTTTATTTTAATTTCTTTAAACTATAATCTCCACTTTGTAAAATTTTTATGCCTTTTAATTGTAAAAACATAATTCTCATTTTAACCATTTTTTTTTTTTAAAGTGTACAGTTCAGGAATGTTATCCATATTCACATTGTTTGACAGGTCTCAAACTCTTGTAGTAATACTGAAAATCTCATGAAATGAAAACAACTCATTTCTATCTTCAGCCCCTGGCAACCACCATTCTACTTTCGGTTCTATAAAGAGTATAAAGATTACTTTTGGTGTGTTATATTAAGTGGGATTGTACAGTATGTTTCTTTTTGTGACTGTCTTATTTCAGTTAATGTCCTCAAGATTTATTCATCTTCAGCATGTGACAGGAATTCATTAAAATAGCATATTCCAAGAATGTAAATTGTGATAACTGTCAAAAACCTCAAATATTCCATTAAATATATAGAACATTTTTAAAATCTATTTGATTGTTAATGGACATGTGAGTTGCTTCTACCTCTTGGAAATTGTGAATAATGCTATAATGATGATGAATGGACAAATATCTCTTAAGATCCTGCTTTCAGTTCTTTTTGTCGAAAGTTCAAAATTTCTTAACACCTTGATTTGATTGTCTAAACTTGTTGATTCATTGGCTCTTCTATGAAATTGGTTCATAGCCAGTTTCTACATAGGCTTTTTGGTTTATGAGTGTGTTGAATCAGTAATAATGACTCATTTCATTTGTAGTGATGATGATGATGATTTTGATGATGAGGAAGCTGAAGAAAAGGCTCCAGTAAAGAAAGTAAGTAGGATACAATGGTACAGGGTTGCCAGAAGTTGCTAGTAACAAATGATGATAGATAAATTTTTGTGCTCTTCACTTGTAGTTAATGAAAGCTGGCTTGGGAGGAGTTAATGATCTAATACTTTAAAAATTAGCCCTGAGTTGGGGTAGTCTTAAGATTTCCTAGTAGTGGACAGTGATCTACTTTTTTACCCATGTGGCCTTCTCCCACTTTAAAACTTTGGTCAGAATTTTTTTTTTTTTTTTTTTTTTTTGGTTTTAGCAAACTACTACTTTTATATGGTTTGGGGCAGTTACGTAGGAGGGCATTGATTAAGATTAATTTATAATTGCAGTCTATACGAGATACTCCAGCCAAAAATGCACAAAAATCTAACCAGAATGGAAAAGACTCAAAACCATCAACACCAAGATCAAAAGTAAGTGGCATCATATACCTAAACACAGCCTTTGTTGAGGTAGTTAGGAAAGTTAAAAGTTCTGTGGAAGAAGGTAGTCTGAAATTTGATAGTGCTTGGAGAACACCTGTAATTGATGTCTTACAGCACTAAAATATGCTTGTTGGTAATCATTGTCCTATATGTATCATTCCTGGCATTCTAGTGGAAGAGAAAGCCAGCACAAAGATTTTATTGTGTTAGAGTTGTCTCCTGTAAGGAATCTTGTTTGTTGAAAGATATTATTTATGGCATACCAGAGTTTCTCAACCCTGGCTGCATGTTAGAACCTAATAGCAGCTTAAAGGAACCACAATACCTGGTCTTGGAGGTTACTATTTAAAAGCTATGGGAATGGGTATCAGGCATCTAGCTGCATTGACTTGCTTAATTCTTGGAGCCTTATGCTTTCAATTTTGATGGTATCCTTTTTAAATGTGAACTAATCTGATGTGAAATATAAAAGCAAACTCAAACTATTCTATTTTTTAAGGAATGATTTTAAGAATATAATTGTTTAGTCATGAATTAATTTATGATACCTGAATTCTGGTTGTATACATTTTACAAGGAAGGATTGTAAATAATGCTTTTCTTGAGAAAATCCATGTATGTAGGATGGGTTTTAACAGTATATGTAAGTGTATACACTTACAACCTTTCGAAATTCAACTTGTTTTTCAGGGTCAAGAATCTTTCAAAAAACAGGAAAAGACTCCCAAAACACCGAAAGGACCTAGTTCTGTAGAAGACATTAAAGCAAAAATGCAAGCAAGTATAGAAAAAGTGAGTAAAATGATCTTTCCTGAAGAAACTTGATAAAGGTATATTTCCCCCTCTCTTAAACACCATTGTGAAGGCTTGGAACAAGATTGTTCCTTATTGTTTTTCCTTGATGTATCTGTCCCTTATGTGCTCTTGGTTTTCAGAAGTGTATTACTTATTATTTACATTCATTTCTAGTCTCAGTGATTTTTTTTTTTTTTTTTTTTTTTTTTTGTGTATTTGAAGTTACATGTATATTCTTTCATAAAAGAAATACAAGTAAGTTGATTTTAAGATTTGTCTCTGACTTCGGATGTTAAAAATTCAATGAGAACATTTTCCTTTCTTTTCGTAAGATGCTACAGAACCAGCAGAGGGCGTATGAGTCTTACAAAATTGCAAGCTGCTGGTTGCTTGGTATAGTTAAAAAAAAAAACCTAATTTGAGTCCTTTTATTTGCCTTTTACACCAAGGTATTACCAGTCAATATATGTGGATCTTTGACCAATATGCTTATATTTAGTTGCCTTTTGTCTTAAATAGTGGAAACAGAAGAAATTTGCTCTCATCCTGCTGCTTACTTGACCGGAGAACTAAACTTCTTAAACTAGTGAATTTGGACTTGTAGAAAATGGAATGGAATGATCAGTTTAAATGTATTCAAACATTTGAGAAAAGCTAGAATTCTGAGAGTTACATAATATTAGACCCCAGTTTTTGAGAATAAACACGGGATGGTGAGGAAAAGTTGCTCCTTTGCCCATGTTTTTCCTGTGTTTTCTAGGTTCTACCTGGCTTCAGTAGATTTCCTTGTGCAGTGAAGAGTCAGTTGGAAGAATAACATTTAGAACCAGAATGTATTATGTATTGTTTTTGCTTTAGTAATACTGTAAACCTTTCTAGTCTTCTGGTGTCATTGCTTTATATTTATCCCTTTCACACAGTGCTAAAATGACCTCTTTAGATAACCCTCCCCCACCATTTTAATATGGACCTATCTCCTTGGTTTAATTACAGGCGAATTGAACAGTCCTGGGCACTACTGGTAAATTAAGCCCCAAGCTGGGGAGAGAGGAAAAGGAGAGAGAAATGTAGTCCATACTGAGTGTCATCAACAATCCAGACTGAAGTCTTCTATTTTAATCTCAAATCTCCTTTCCTGATTTGCCACCCACCCACGCCCCCTTCCAGGCTGGAAGCAATCTCATTCTTAGTCTCCTAAAGCACTTTCTTTTGGCTGCTGTGATTTCAGTGAACATTATACCTTCTATGATTTGTGCATTTGCCTCACCTCTTTGACCATGTTTTAATCACCTTTGTTTGTATCTCCTTAGCTGCTCAATAAATATTTGAATGAATCAAATAAGAATGTATGTGGCAAATAATTTGAAAATGGAAATGACAGGTTTATTTTCTAGGTTATAGAGGCAATTTAAGAATCCCATACCATATTTCTGATCACTTATTTTGTGCTATGATTCCTTTGGCATTCTGAAACCTTGGTCTTTTTAAAATGCATAGATGTTTCAGGTTACAAGAAAAAGTAAAATTTAGTTACCAAAATAAGGAACAAAGACAATATACTTAGTATGTTAAATAAGATAATTCAAAAGTAGAAATGACTGTAAACCCCAAGATATTTGCAGTAATTGCAGTCTTTGAAAATATTTGATGAAATATTTTGAAAATAACTTGGTGTTAGTACTGTTGTGATTCATCCCCTATGTCTATAACTGAAGGAGGTGCCAAGTTTTAGAGATCAGTGAAATGTAGGACTAATTTTTGTCCCGTTTGGACTTCATATACCTCTTGAACTGACTTCCAGGTTAGCGTTGTGCTGGACTTAGGTTCTTAGTATGTATTAAGTGATGTTCAGTTTTGATCTCTTTGCGGTACTCAAGGGGTATACATTTGCTTTACATTTGGTTTGGGGTAGTATATAATAGAGTAGGCAGTCAAGCTGACATATTTGAGTGCCTGAGAATCTGTTGTAGCTCATATTTTATATTTTTAGGGTGGTTGGAGAGAATTTGAAATTTTGACAAACCTATCAATATAGGAGTACTATGAAAGACTCAGGTTCTAAATATTGTTGCCTAATAGGTCTTTCTGGGCCTAAAAACTCAGTATTAAAATGAAAGAGTTGAAGGGGCAAGGAACCAATGGTCCATGTAAGAGTATGCAAAACTGTGAGGAATTTCATAATATCTCGAAAACAGTGTTCCTATACTTAAACGCAATAATGCTTTTGTCTCCTAGGGTGGTTCTCTTCCCAAAGTGGAAGCCAAGTTCATCAATTATGTGAAGAATTGCTTCCGGATGACTGACCAAGAGGTAACTGAATTTTCAGGAGACCTGACCAAATCCAAATTTTTTATTGTGATTTATTTATGATTATTTTCTTTAAGTGTTGGCTTCTTTTAAAAGGTTCCTAACCACAGACTATTACACTTCAGATTAAGTACATGGAAACTCTTAAGAATTTAGTTGGCAGAGATTGAGAAGATAACTTCTTAGTACATTTTTCTCAGTTTTTATATAGTTGGTAAATTATCTCTTCGTTACTGAGCGCAGTTTTACTCTGTTGGCTAAAGAAATGTGCTGTGGTTTCCTTGCTCCATTTGACTATTTGAGGTAGTCTGGTCTTTTGCTTTATTGTGTGCTTGGGAAACACATTTTGCTGAAATCGACCTAATGTGTAAAATCAGGAAGCAAGAAGTCAAATTAGTTAATACTCAATGTAGTAGCTTGAATCAGCTGTTAATTTGTGTTATATATTATTTTGTTAGTAGAAATTGATGCATTTATTTTTATTGTCTTATGGTTGCTGACTCAAATGTAAGGAAAATGTAAAAACAGGTAAGGGTGCTAGGTATCTTGTATATACAGAACATATGCTGTGTTAAATGGTTTTTGTCAGGAATCAATCCCTAAGCCTCCTGTGTCCAACTTTTTTCAGTAAATGAAATTTGTCCTTTTGAGGTAATTTTCTGCAGCAGTAGGTAGCACTTAAATCATTTACATGGCAGCACTATTTTTCTCCAATTTGAAATCCTTTCAATGTTTCAACACTGTTTACTAATACTTTGGAAGTTAGCCTTGATTGATATGGCTGTGAGATGAAATTCAAGTTTTTACTCTTTTGGTTGCTATTCTGTTTATATGTACTTGAACCCCAAAATGCAAGTGAATTCTGTGAGTTTTCTGAATACTGGACATTTGTTAAAAGTCTGTGAAACTGCAGTATACAATTGTCCAGTATTGCAAATAGTGGAAAGATGCATGCACTAACAAGGAAGCCTAAGACGTGATTTCTCCCGCCAGTACCAAAGAAAGTGGTGAAATAAAGTGTGTGATTAAGAAAAATTCAGAGAAGATAAAATAATAACCAAAGTTGTAAAGGCCTTCCACAAATGGTATAGTATCAGTCTTGGAGCTAAAATAACTGAATTCACTGTTACCAGAAGTATTTTCTGACTCTAAAACTGGAAGCATACTGGGCAGGTGCCTGGGTGGCTCAGCCTCTGTTTGAGCATCGGACTCTTGATTTTTGGCTTAGGTCATGATCCAGGGTTGTTGGATAGAGCCCCATGTGGACCTGAGTGTGGAGCCTGCCCCGGATTCATTCTTTCTTTCTCTGCCCCTCTCCCCTCATACACATGTGCTCTCTTCTCTTTCTAAAACTAAAATAAAAAACAAAACTGGAAGCATATTTTGAAGTGCCAGGATGAAATTTCTACAGTATTAAAAAGTAGTTTCATTTATTATTGTAGAGATTATCAAAGCTTAAATGCTTCACGTTTTTATGGCGTGCCTACATATACAAGTAATCACAATGTATAAAATATTGCCATTGCTCGTATAGTTTTCCTTGTGAAAAAGTTGCTTATGAGGATTTGGCTAGTAAAATCCCTTCCAGATGGGACTTGAGAAATACTAGTAAGTCTTTGTATAAGCTCTTGAATTAAGAGCTAATGAAAACAACTGTAGTTTTTGTGGAGAAACCATAGATCAAAGTTTGGTAAATGTTTATTTAAAGGTATTGTTTACTCAAAACTGATTCTACAAAATTCTGAGTGACCAGGAAGATTTTATGAGACTCTCAACATTTGATATTCATTTCCCTTGCATTTGAAACCCAGTGGCTGTTGAAAAACAGTATCCTATGTATTTGAAGCACTAAAATCATATTTTGGGAGAAGAGGCTCTAAATGTTCTTAGTGACATTTTTTAAACAGTACATCAAATAAAGGTTACTTTCTTAGTTTTAAATGACTGTTTAGCAGGATTATGTAAATTCAGAGATAGTCAAAGAACTCACTGACCTGTATTTTATTGTTTTAAAGGAATTTGTTGAATCCTGTAAAGAACTGACAAACATGAAGACTATTTTTTATCTCTTTACTTTTTAAAAGGTTTTATTTTGGAGTAATCTCTCTACCCAATGTAGGGTTTGAACCCACAACCTTGAGATCGAGTCACATGCTACACTGACTGAGCCAGCCAGGCACCCCAGGACTTAAAAGAACATTATTTATGGATAGGAAACGAAATGCGAACTTGAAGTGTATAACAACTACACTTAATCATGACTCATTTGAAGAATAATTCTTTCGCATGGATGTTCATACTAGTATGAGAACAAGTATAGATTTCATGTATTGAAGTAAGGCATAGAAGTGGAGGGATGCTTTTTTTTTTGTCAGTAGACAACATTTAAATCCTTAAATTTAAGGAATGGAAAAGCAGGTGATGCCTTAGAATAGAAGACGGGTGTTTTAAGTGCTTTAACACATCAGATAAGAACAAGGGCTGAGTAGTTAATCTAGTGTATTTCAAGTACACATAATATTTTCGTATGTGTTCTACAGGCTTAGAACTAAGTATATGTAACTGTGTTAACAGAAATTTTATTTAACTGCATTTTCTGTATTTTTATGTGCTAAGTCTGGCAGCCCTGAGCAGAGGACATAGGCACCATTGGCCAAACTGGCCTCTCTGCTCTTTCATTTCATTTATGTAAGCTGTTAAATGCATACTAGTACCATTGATTTCGTTTACAAAGATTCACATGACTTTATGTCTTTTTTGAAGTATTTGAAAGTAAATTATGTCTGAGTATAAATTCCCTTGCAATCAGTTCTTAATTATCTAGAGTTGAACCTTTTTGGTGGTAGGATGAAAAATAATAGGTATGTTGAACTGTACAAAGAAACATGGTTTAATTTATTGGTGTCTGTGAAGTGTTGTGGTTCTTTTAACCACATTTCTTTTTTTGTTTTCCAGGCTATTCAAGATCTCTGGCAGTGGAGGAAGTCTCTTTAAGAAAATAGTTTAAACAGTTTGTTAAAATTTTCCGTCTTATTTCATTTCTGTAACAGTTGATATCTGGCTGTCCTTTTTATAATGCAGAGTGAGAACTTTCCCTACCGTGTCTGATAAATGTTGTCCAGGTTCCATTGCCAAGAATGTGTTGTCCAAAATGCCTGTTTAGTTTTTAAAGATGGAGCTCCACCCTTTGCTTGGTTTTAAGTATGTATGGAATGTTATGATAGGACATAGTAGTAGTGGTGGTCAGACAAATGGAAATGGTGGGGAGACAAAAATATACATGTGAAATAAACTCAGTATTTTAATAAAGTAGCACTGTTTCTCTTTCTATTATTTACCCTTAAACTTTGTCAAAGAACTAGCTGTACATAGTTAAAAGTATCAGATAACACCTAAAAATCCCCTGAGAAACAGTCCTTGCCCTAAACCCTTTAAATTGTTCCTGCTTCTTAATTTTTCATCGTGAGCATTTAATGCTTCTACTTTCCTACCTCCTGATAATGGTTGATAATTGTGGTCATGCAGGCGTGTTTCCAGATGTTCGGTCAGGCCACCTATCCACGTACCCAGCCTTTTCACTGGTAAAATCTGGCATGTTAAACAGCTTGTAGCAGGCTTTCTTAACTTCGGTTCTTCATCTAAACCAGAACAGAAGATGAATTCTGTTGACCTTTTTCTCAGTTTGCCCAAAATAGCACATAATTTATACATTTGTAGATCCTTGGGAGAAAAGTTAATTTATTGCATGTGGTGGTTACATGAGGACATTCAGAGGCTAATCCTTGGGATCTATGTTTTACCATGTGCCAGTTGCATGATGGTGTCATGGTTAGATTACTGTTCTATTGTTTTGTTGTGGTGTATCCAGTAGTTTGCTAATCTGTGGAGGAGGTATTTTCTGAGTACATAGAATCTGAAAAGTCACTTTTTAACCAAGTTCAGTGCCGCTAAATCTTAGAATTTTAATTGTGCCGTTTTTGTCCTCCTGATGTTTTCATGTGTTCTTTTGTATATGACCAGTTTTTCTGAGAATTCATTTTTAAGATTGTTGTTGGTTTTCTAAAGTTTTTAGGTCTTATTCTGGGCCCTGGGTAAACTGGGTCTGTCCTCCAGAGACTTTTCCAGTTTGGGGCCATTTTCTTGGGAGATTTCAGTCTCTTGCTTAACTTCTATCCGTTCTTAGGCCTTCTGTTTGGTTCTCTTGGATGTTTTTCCTCATTCCTTTCTGTTTAAACTTTAGGAGAAGAGACTATTTTATGTCATCAAAATTGTGTTTTATTTTTTTAACTTCCAAATGCTCTTCCTTGGTGTTTGGGGACATAGTATCTGAAGTCTGAAGAAACTTTTTCACCCCATGCATTGTTTACTCATTTTTTTTCACCTCTCAGTCTTTTTTATATTGATTAGGAGGATTGCTCTTGCTCATCAGGCTGCAGTTGCAGATATTTTGATGGGATGAACAGATACCACCAGCCTTTTAATTTCTTGAGTGTTTTTGGTACAGTAACCTTATTTTGGGAGGTGGGGAAAAGGTTGGTGCAGTACTGTCTTTCTAATCCCAGTTTCCAGGGGTTAGGTGCTTCTTCTAGTCGTTTACTTCAGGTTTTGTTTTTCTTCATTGAGTGTTCCATTTCCTCGCTCCAGGAGGTCTATCCTTGTAGTTTCTCATTTTATACCATTGTTAATGGAGACTCCAATGGAAATGGTGAATGTTCATTGTTCTTCATTTCACTGAACAGTGCCTTTGGCTTAAAGGATGTTTATATTCATGTTTAAAAGATCATTAAGTTGATAGAATTCCAAAACAAGCTACACATGACTTTTTAAAACTTACTGGTGTAAAATAGTGCTACCGTGAGTTAAATACATTAGAGTTGTCGTTCCTTTCCTAGGTAGTGATTTACATTGCAGAATGTGATGATATGGGAGTATATTAGGTAATTAGTTACTTAAAATGTTCAAAAGTAGAAGTGTACTTTTGCATTATGTCTCCAAAATGTAGGTCTGATTTGTTTATTTGAGTAGCTTTGTGTAGAAGTTAACACTTGGGTTTATTATTTCATGGGTACGGATGTAGCAGGAAAATCAAAAGCACTACTCCCTATTCTTAGGGTTGGCCTTACTGGTGACCCTGTACCCTGTTCTTGCTCATAAGATAAAACTAATCAAATCCATCTTCAGTAAAGATTCCAGGTATGTCATGTGCCTCAAAAGTCACTAATAGTGCTTGGTTCTTCTAGACCTCAGCCAACTAAATAAGGTAAGGCTTATGACTAGAAATTCCTCCTTTTCAAGGAGTGCAAATTATTAAGTGACATTAGCCGTACTTAGATCAATATTGGTTTAATTGCTAAAAACAAATGAGGTACTTTGAGAAAACTAAAGTTTTAAAGCATATTTAGCTTTTAAAAATTAGTTTTATGTTAGAGCACCAGCTGGGCAGAGAGGCGAAGGGGGAGAGAGAATCTCAAGCAGACTCCATGTCCAGCATGCAGCCCAACATATGGGGCTCAGTCATGACCTGAGATGAAATCACGAGGTGCTTAACTGAGCCACCCAGGCACTCCACATTTTTAGTTTTCTAAGATAAATAGGAAAAAAACAATTATTTTTCTTTGTCCCTAATACTAATCTTTTTTGATTCATAGTAGAGGGACCTGTAAGAGAAGCTGCTTTGTTCTTAATTTTGAGAATTTATGGATTTGCCAGGAGTAATACTTTTTATATTTAGTACTTTTTGATGGAATAATTCTGGAGTAATACTTTTTGTATTTAGTACTTTTTGATGGAATAATTCTATTTCCCTTCCTTAGGCAAGTCTGCTGAATATGAATGTTTAATGGCTTAGTTCTTAGCAATACCATTCACTGTTCTGCAGACATTTCTTTTAAAATACCCACTTTTATTGTTTCCCTTTGTTCCTGACTTTGAAAAACAGATATTTTAATGTTTTATTCTTTTCACTTACCAATTTTCAGAATGATGGGTTGATGTTCTGGTAACCTCTGGAAGTGTATTGAGTTTTAAGTATCCTGAAATCCTGTATTGGTATTTCACTGTAACTTTTTTGGCTGACAACCACTAGCTTAATGAGGGGAGAGAAAATGTCTAGGGTGTGGGGCTTTTTGAAACTGTCCAAGAAAAGTTGAGGGTCACGTGCACTGATGCTCTGAATCAAAGGTAGTGATCTGGGCTCTGGAGATAAAGGGGTTAAAATTTTTTATTTTGTTGAGTTTTTTAATTCCAGTATAGTTAACAGTAAAGGGTTAATGTTATTTCAGAAAGTCTAAGGCTACCTTCCAGCCAGTTCTTGCCAAAGAGCCAGTTGCTGCTCCCTGACTCATGAATTTGGCAGTTAGAGGTCCTGTTTAATGCTGTGAAAGTTCTAAGTGCTGGTTTTGAGAAAATTGTTGAGGCTTATCTGTGTTAAGGGTCTGCTCTTAACCAAACTACTTGATGCTGTTGAAGGCTTGAGGCTCTGTCCTGGGTTCTTAGGCTGGAGGTTCTCCCATCTGTCTCCAAAATACTTTATTTTAGTCTTATGTTGGGGAGAAGTGGGAAAAAAAATGTCGGATGTTAATTTACTTTCACTCTTGAAAAAGATGGGAGGAATCTAAAATAATTAAATGTATACTGTGTACCAAAGTTCTAAGTGTTTAGGATTAGTAAGTAAGCAAAACAGTTAACTGTCCTGTAGGACTTAACATCCCATTGTACTAGCAGTCAATACACATTCTCAACTCCCTTTAAATTTTCAGTTCTGCGGAAGACAACAAGGGGGTATTACTGGCTTATTACAGCTGGGAACTGAATTAGCACACAGCCATGTAGCCCAAACTGTAGTGGCCTGCATTGGCCTCCCTCACTGCCACAATTGGAACATTCCAACTCATTATCACCTACAGTAACCTTTTGAAAAAATGGATTTTGACCCTTCGTTTCAAAGCCTTTGACAGACTAATTGCATGTCCACACTGGTGAGTACTACTTGGCAATAAGAATGAACAACTGACCATCATCAATGGATGAGGATGAATTTCAACATGAGAGCAAGAGGCCAGACAAAATCGCACATAATACATGGTTCAGTTTATGTTACACTAGAATCTAGTGCCAACAAATGTTAAATTGGGACCAGTGATGGGTGTGGGGAGCCTATGCTTCAGGTTTTTGTTTTGTTTATATTTTGAGAGGAGGGACAGGGAGGGGGAATCCCAGCAGGCTTCACACAGTCCGGCACAGAACCGGATGCAGGGGCGGGGCTTGAACTCAAGAACCTTGAGACCATGACCTGAAGTAAAATCGAGATGCTTGACCGATGCTTAACTGACAGCCATACAGGTACCCCCAGAAAGGTGTTGACATACATACAAACATTTTCCAAACTCACACTTAAAACATACGCACTTAAGAATTGTACATAAATAGTGGCTTTAAAAAAAAAAAAAGGCTTTTGGGTATGTATTGGCCTCTGAGAGCCTACAAGTCATGATTGAGCATTTGCCTGTTTTTACCCTCAACTCTTGCCACTCACCCCTGGCTTAGTCCTTCCTGTCACCTAGCCTTTTTCTCCTTGCAGGCACTTGATGTCTTTTGCTTGGAATATTCCTTTGCATGGCTGGTTCTCCCCACCTTTGTGTCTTAGCCCAAGTATTACCTAGAAGTGTTTTCTTTACCACTGGTTTTCTTCAAAGCCCTGATAACAAGCTAGAATTTCTCTCTTAACTTGCTCATTGCCCATCTTCCCTAGAAGTGAAGTGGCTTTTTATTATTTTTTTATTACTTTTAAGTTTATTTTGGGGAAGGGAGCAGAGAAGGAGAGAGAATCCCAGGCAGGCTCTGTGCTGTCAGTGTAGAGCCTGATGTGGGGCTTGATCCCACCAACCGTGAGAGCTTCACCTGAACCAAAAAATCAGGAGTCAGATGTTTAACAGACTGAGCCACTCAGGTGCCCTCAATGAAGTGGCTTTTTCAGGACAAGAACTTGTCTTTCTTCCCCCATGGCCTGACAGCAGGATCTCCATAAATGGTGATTGAATGAATTGATAAGTGACTACCAAATTAGTATTACATATTAAGTGCTATATGAACATGTCAAATTGAGATAGGAAAACCTCATAAAAGATTCACGTATGGAGTAAGAAAAGTATGAAAACTAGATTTGAGGTGTAAATCTGGAGTCAAGACCTTCTGGTTAGACACCTCTTCAACTGTAAGTTGAGAATGATACTACCTACTTCATGAAATCATAAGTGAAAATCTGAGAATCATAATTACAATTACTAATAACAGCTAAAACCTTTGGAGCCTTCATTATGTGCCAGACTCTGAATGACCTCATTCAGTAACTGGAAACAACTCGGGTTGTTACTGTTCTTAGCCATAGTTTGTAGATGAAGCAGAGTCTCAGACTGTTACTTGCTGGAATTTATAAGTAAATGTTGGAGGCAATATTCAAATCCAGGATTTCTGACTTTTGAGTTGATGCTCTTATTCAGGACTGTTCTCTTGACTGGACCTTTTGGGTCAGCCTTAACTTGGGTGATATTTGTGCAGTTGAAAGACATACTTTATCTGAACATTGGAAAAAGTTGCAAGCATTTTACGTAGAACACAGTTATGTATGCATTCCATTTAAAAGTAACTAATAATAGTATAGCAAGATCAGTCCTTGCAATGAGAATGTCTAAATTGAGTCCAGTGCTTCACACAGGGACCTTTTCATCACCCAGTACCCAGTTTTCAAAAGGTTTTCTGCTCTTGTGTCCAATGCTGAAATAGAGGCTGCCTGTTTAATAAGAGCCTCAGCTTTAAAAGGAACTTAAAACAGCTTGCAGAGAGGACTGATACTTGGAACAGTTGAAATTTCGTATTCCGTAACTGAGAAATAGCGCTGTTTGACAGCAGCTACTTCAGTTTATGCTCTAGTGAAATGAAGGCTGTCAGCTGCCGCCAAGGACACAGGAGGGATCTAGCCCAGATAGCATGGATTTCTGAATTTTGCTTTTTGAGTTTGTTCTTCAGTGTCCTTCCCACTATGACCTCTTTCCCTTAGCATCAGGAAGCCTGCCACTAGAAACTTCACTAGAGAGTGAGGCAGTTGCACATGACAAGAACACCTACAATTCTGAAGTTTGTGGGAAGGACGGGAGTGACGCCTCTGAAGCGGGGAGAGGCGGTGAGAAGAGATGTCCTCATTGTTGACCTGGTTAGAAAAGAACTAAATCGCTTAGTGTGCAAACGGAAGCAAGTCTCAGCCAGGTGGCGGGAGGAGGGCCTGGAGTGGTCGCTGACCAGAGTCCTGCTGGTTGCTTCCTGTAGCCCTCTTGGGCGGGATTGCAGCGACACTTCAGTGCCGCTAGGTGGCAGCCGCGCGTTTCCAAAGCAGGCTTGTCTACCCGGGAGCCCAGCTGGGAGCGGGAGAAGCGACCCGAGAGTCCTGGAAGGGGTTGAGGGGGAGAGAAGTCCTGGAGACCCCCTTTCCCGCAGGGGCAAGGACGGAGAGATACGAAGGGGTCTCACTTAAGAGTGCCAGCCATCCGAGTAGGCATCTGGGGCACGCCACGTTCTGCGTGGACTCACAGGGCGGGTAAAAACGAACCCTCTTAAGCGGTGCCGCCCCGGGGGCTGGGCCTGACCCGCCCCCTCCTGGCTCCCCACTCCTGCGCTAAAGGGTGTGAGTGAGTGCTAGTAGCGAATGTGGGCGAGTGAGGACGCCCCGCACCTAACTGCGTTCTTGGGGACCGCAGCCTTCCCAATTCCGGCAGGATTTGCGCCGCGGCGCGGGTCATTGCGCCCGGGCGCAGAGCTCCGACGGCTTCCAGCGTTCACCAGCTCCAGCCTCGCGGGCTCTGCCCCTCGCCGGTCCTGTCGCCGAGAGTCTGAGCGCCTCCCTCCAACCCGGAGCCGCCAGGAGAAGGCGGAGGCAGTGGAGAGGCCGCGGCAGGCAGGCAAGCAGGCTGGGCCGCCTTTGATGTGGGCGCGGCGCACCCAGCCGAGCTGAGCGCCCGTCCGGCCGCGCCCCGAGGGGGGAGCCCCCGGGCCCCGCATCCTCATTGTGCCGACTCGGGCCCGGGCCCGCCCCCGGCCCCCCGCCCCCTCGCCGCCCGCGCGTAGAAAACGCCCCGGCCGCCGCCAGTGGTGGGAGGCGGCGATGCGCACGGCCGGAGAGACGCGGAGGAGGAGACATGAGCCGGCGGGCGCCCAGACGGTGCGGCCGTGACGCGTTCCTGCTGCAGCCGCGCGCCCCGGCCCTGGAGCGCTGACCTCTGGCCCCGCACCGCCCCGCGCCCCGGCCGGAGAGCGCGCCCCAGCTTCCAGCCCCGCCGCGCATGCTGCCCCCGGAGTGAACCGAGCAGCCAGCCTCCCGCAGACGCCCGGACAGACGGACGGTCAGCAGTGAGCAAGCTTCCCCGCACCAGCCGGGCGCCTCTTGCACAGCGGCGGCCACCCCGTAGCCCCCGCGCCAGCCCGGAGGGCGCAGCGCTCGGGAGGAGCCGCGCGGGGCGCTGATGCCGCAGGGCGCGCCGCGGAGCGCCCCGGAGCAGCAGAGTCTGCAGCAGCAGCAGCCGGCGAGGAGGGAGCAGCAGCAGCGGCGGCGGCGGCGGCGGCGGCGGCGGAGGCGCCCGGTCCCGGCCGCGCGGAGCGGACATGTGCAGGCTGGGCTAGGAGCCGCCGCCTCCCCCCCGCCCAGCGATGTATTCAGCGCCCTCCGCCTGCACTTGCCTGTAAGCGCCCGCGCGCGGGGCTGCCTACCCTGCCTTGCCGTCTGTCCGTGTGCCTGTGACTCTGTCTGCCCGCCCGGCCGTTCGTCTGACTTTCCGACTGCGTATCGGTCTGTCTGTCCGCGCGCCCCCCTCCCTCAAGTCCCACTGACCACCTCTCCATCTCTCTCCCGCAGGTGTTTACACTTCCTGCTGCTGTGCTTCCAGGTACAGGTATGTGGGATCCTGACTCTGACCTCCCCCTGCCCCTGCCTCTCGGTACAGGTCGACCCCCCTTCCCCGGGCCGCGCCCCCTCCTTGTGCCCCACCCCTACTGGGCGCCGAGCCCAGTGCACCTGTTCCCAGGGCGCCAAAGGGCGGCTCCGCGCGCGCCCTGCGCCGGCGGGGGACCAGCCAAGGGCAAGGGGCTGTGCTGCAGGGCTCAGACTGGCGCGGCCCCTGTCGGCCTCGGCTGGGAAGAGATCCCCGGAACCAGCGGACTCACCCGCTGCAGTGTGCCCTGCTCCAAGCCCCCTGCCCACAATCGGCGAGGAGTTGGGACCTGGGCATTTTTTCTGCCAACCGTCCTTAATATCTCCGCTCGCTCTTCCAAACAAAAAAGCTCCTTTCAGCCGAATGGATTTTGAGTCCAGGGAGAAAGCTTCAGTTGTAAATTACTCTGTGGTTTCAAAGGCGTTTGCAGGAGAGAGAGAGAGGGAGAGAGAGAGAGAGAGAGAGCACGCGAGCGAGCGCTAGGAGACTCGGTGAGAGGTAGTAGAGACGGGCGATTGGGCTGAGGGGCCATTGCCCTTGAAGCCGCTACGGAATTGGCCACGTTCTGCACACCCTTGCCCAAGGTGGTGTGGCCCTCGGCTTGTTCCCCGCCTTGCTCCCCGCTCGCTTGCTCGCTCCCTGTGAATCAGAAGAGGGCTTGGCGCTCAGCCTGGAAAGCACTTGCTAAAATCTGATCTGTTACTTCAGCAGCTTTCAGACTCGGGAAGGTCTTGGCACGCAGACAGTTGGAACGCGCTGGCTTCCAAAGCCGTGGAAATGAAGGAAAAGCGTGGGGGGGGGGGGGCAGAGAAAGAGAAGAGGGAAGGAGGGAGCGACTTCAGCCCCGATTAGAACCAGACCAGGGCTGCCTCAGCATGGTTGGGGGGGGGGGCGGCAAAGGGAAAGGGAATAGGAAGTGCCAGCTGCCCTAGCCCCCCACCCACTTAGAGCTGCAAGGGAGGGGCCCTAGGAGGAGCTGGATAGGGGCCAAAAGAGATTATCTGCCCCTTACCCCCTGGGTTGAAGGCAGGTGTCTGCAGGGTTAGAGAAGATGCTCAGGTTTTAGCTTTTGGGGTTCCAGAGGTGCCCCAAAAGACCCTCGAGCAGGGAAAATTGTGGCTCTCCCAGCTTTACGGCATAAGGAGTGTTGTGAGTGTTGAGTGCTACTGAGACTCAGCAGCCTCTCTCAGTGTTTGGTGTGGTGGCGGGTCTGCTTACCTCGCCTTCCACTCCTGGGAGAGGACTCAGCGTCAGGATGGACACTGGGCTTGGGGCAGCTAATTGGGGCGGGGGGCTATAAGGATGGATGGATGGATGGGTGGACGGACAGACAGACTGATGGGTTCTCTCCTCCTGTTAGTCAGGCCGGGGTCCCCAGTGACTCCTTGAATCAATATAACTGGAGTCAGTAACTTAAAACTGGCTGTTTGCCAAAGCAGATGTGACCCTATGATGGTGGGGGCAGGGGTGGGAATGGCTGGTGTCAGAGAGCCAGTGCCAGGCATGGCCTGCCTGGTTTACAGCTGAGTCTCCAAGCAGAGGGCAGGTCCCAGGGTCACTCCAGGGGATCTGTTTGTCTTACCTGGATGGGAGCTCTTTTCCCTAAGTGCTGCACCTGGGGATGGGGCCGTGATGAAATGGGCATTGCAGGCAGGGAATGGCTGTGGACTTGGTGGCCCTCCTGGTGCTGGCTGCCCCTTGGTCCTTAAAGCAGGGCCCAGGAGGGTTTGCAGTATGGTCTTTGTATTCTCTGGGGAAGTGTGAGGGAGGGAACCTGGACTCTGCATCCCACCTCCACCTCCTGGCCAGAGCTAGAGCTAGCTTCTTAGGAAAGAGCTGGGTGGGACACCTGGGTTAGGGCTTCAAGCAGGTGATGGCGCCTCCTCTCCTCGCTGTCTTCCCTCTTCCTTTCTTGGCAGCCTTTCCCCATCCGAACTGCCATCAGGCTGATGTAGTTAACCCATGGTCCATGCACCCAGAGAGTATCTAAGGACGGGATTATGGAGGAGGCAGGCCCCTGAAACGTTGCACCAAAATGGTGCTCAGATGCGCTCACATCTTCGAGAGGACTCTCAGCTCTCCACGGATTTTCAAAAGCACCTATGATTCCTAAACAATAAAGAAACGGCAGGCTTATGTCCCCACTCATGCTTTAGGGACAAAGGTGGAGTGGCCGTGAGAGGTAGAGATGAGGGGTGGGAGTGGTAGTTGCTGGGAGCTGAGGTCCGCTGCCTGCCGAGGCGGTGTTGGGAGAGCAGCTACTTCGCTGGCGGCGTACACTTAGCAGGGGTGATGAGAGCTCCCTTGGGGCCAGGGGAGGCCTTCCTGCATGGTGGGAAGGGCTCAGGGCTTTACAATCTGTCAGACTGGACCTGAGTTCCAGCTTCCTCCTTCCTCCTTTGTAGACCCCTGTGAGTGTTAGCTTCATCATTTGGGAGAAGGGTGGCTTCGAGGCTGAAGTGATACATGCTAAGTGTGGAGAAGGGTTTGGAAATTCTCACCTACCCAGGAGGGTATGTTGTTCTGCTGGGAAATGGACACACCTATGCCCTTCCCTTCCCCCACCTCTATGTTTTGGGGGACTGCTCCAGTCTTAGCAGTTAGAGTTTCTGGGCTCCTCCCTTCTCCCCAGCCATCAGTCATCAGCCCCCATCTCTAGCCACATTTTCGAGAGAACACAGTCAATGCCAGACACTGCCCTCCCCCTCACACCCCCCCAACCAACCATGTGGTGAGCCCCGCCCTGCCCCCTCCCCCCTGCTGGCCACCCCAGGAAGCGGGAAGCTGGGAATTTAATAAAATCCCTTCTCCATACAACTTGGGACACCACGGATAGCTCAAATCGGAAGAATTTTAAAAATTTCCGAGGGGAGCAGGCGGCGTGACCAGTAAATTGCTTTTCTGCACTTGGCTGAGCGCTGACAATGACACCGGGCTGGGCTTTTCACGCAGCTTGGCCGGCACCTGCCTGACATTGTTCCTACCGCCAGGCTCGGCTAGGTCCTGGCCTTCCCCAGACAGGCCAGGCTTGAGGCGAGCCTGGGAAGGGGGGTTTCTGCCATCCAGCCCTTGTCACTCCCAGAGCTCCACTTCCTCCCTCACCGCATGATGTGTTCAAGTTTTGAAGTTTCCTTCCACGCCCCCTCTTGGCCTGACCACCCCCCACACCTGGCTTCCTCAGTGAGGATTTGAACCTTTCTTCTAGTTGGCTACAATAGGAAAGCCAGAGACAGAGTCCTTTGGGACATGAGGATGATGGGAAGCTATCCTATTGGGTAGCACATTTGATTTCTTAAGGCAGCAACATCATCCCTCTGTCCATCCGGTCAGGTATTCATTCAACAAACACTTGCTGGAAACCTCCTTCTTGCCAGCCCTGGGAACAACCCAAGTCAGTTTCTGGCCTCAAGATGCACCCAGGCTAGAGGGGAGAGTGCCAGATAAACCTGAGTTCCTTTAATCCTGCCTCCTGAGAAGTGCAGGGAGGCTGGCATATCCAGCCCAGGAAAACTCTAAGGCTCTTGGTTTCCCCAACACCAGACAGACTTTTTCAGAAAGAATACCAAAATTATTCAGAAAGAATACTGGTGGGAAAGGAGAGTTCCAAGAGGGATGCTAGGGTTCCTCAGTGAGAGATTCCCCTGGGATTCTCCTGATGCGTCTACGTTGTACCAGATGGTCAGAGCCCGGGTAGGTGTCTCCGATGGGAGGCATCTGACTCAGAGTCTGCAGACCTTGATTTTCCTGGAATGTTCTGGACTGAAAGGGTCGCTATGTGACAGGCAGGCACTTTCTCACATCACGGAGGTTAAGCCTCACAACCAGCCTGGCACTAGGGAATTCTACAGACAAGGAAGTGTGGCCCAGAAGCATGAAATAACCTGCCTCTGTCCACTGAGCAGGACAGAGGCAGTGCTGGCTTCGACTCTGGGTCACCTGGCTCTGGGCCCCAGGCTTATTAAACGGCAGCCTAAGGGCTCTGGAGTCCGCTAGCCTGGCTCCCTGTTGCCGCACTGCCTTACCTTTGCTGTATGACCTTGGCAAGTTTCTTAACCTCTCAGGTCTCAGCTTTGGGATGTGTAGAATGGGAAGAAAACAACCAACAAAGTGGTGAGAGCAGGGTGAGAGCAGGGGCCAGTGCGGAGCCTGGTCCTCTGTCCAGCGCTCTAGCCCCAGTGCCTCTTGTTTGGGGAGGGCTCCCTGGCCCCCACGCCCCTGTCAGGGTGGTAAGCTCCCCTTCCCCAGGGCACTGTCTCCTCCTGGTGGCCAGGAGAGGGGAGATGTGGATTGTTTCCTTTCTGAGGGCGGGGACTTTCTTGTTCACCTCTGTGTGCTCCGCATTTCTTACCGTGTCCAGTTGCCCCCACTCGCAGACTGGCAGAACACTGCCAGGGATACAGGGACCCTGTATGCCAGGGATACAGCGGTAGTGCTAAGGGCCTTATCAGGGTGGCCTGGGCTGGGCAATGGCCACCGGGCCTCAGAAAGGGCAGAGGCCTGTTGTCTCCACTTTGGGCCTGAGTCTGGGGACTTGTTCTGAAACGTTGGTGGGTCAGCGGGCCCCTCAGGCTTTAATCAGGCTTGCTGGTAGGGGCTGGGAGGTGTTTGTTCATTGCTCTGACATCTAAATGGCGTCACGCCCATGGGCCATTTAAAATGCTCCGGTGCCGAAGATGGGGCCAAGGACAAGCCTCCTGTGGGCCACAGAGCAGAAACAGTCTCAGGACCCCTGGGATCAGTCCTGGATTTGTCACTGGCTCACTGAATGGCCTCCCTCCCTGGGCCTCAGTTTACCCACCTGGGTATCAGTGACATGAGCTAGATGACTTCTGTGGAGTTTGAACACATGGGCTTTGGCACAGGAGAGACCTCGGTTTGAATCGTGCGCTGCTGGGCAAATTTCTTAACCTTAAACAATTTGCACCTCGGTTTTCCCCATCTGTAAAGCGGGGGCAGTGAGAGATACCTAGTTCTTAAGGGTTATTGTGGGGACTAAATGGGCTAATGCACACAGAGTAGCTAGCTGGCACTCAATAATGTGTAACGGTACTCGTTAAATCAGTTACACGCTCTGTGTGTGCGTTAGGTGGGTACCGTGCTGCAGGGTGCTGGGCAAGGCTAGGAGGGACATACTCCTTGCGTCGGTGACTTCCGGGCTCCTCTTGTCCAAGTTGAGAGCACAGGCTTTGGACTTAGGCCTGCATTTAATCCTCATTGCACCACTCCCAGGCTGTGTGGCCTTGGGCAAGATCCTTAAGCTCTCTGAGTCTCTGCCTCCTCATCACACGAGATATAGGGATGATAATACCACTCCCCAAAGGTGTAATTGGAATCATGTCTTGGGCCAAGTATGCAGTAGGTACTCAGTTATGGTGCTGTGCCTCAGTAGCGATCAGCAAACATTTATGGGACATCCGCTGCCTGGGTGGCCTTGGACTGGGTTTTAGAGAGAATGCCAAGAAGGCATCCAAGGCTTCAGTTTTTTCCTCAAAGTGTTCCCTGTGAAGAGACTTTGGGCTGATGCTTTGGGCAGCTTTATTTACCTCCCTCATCCCCATTCCGCCTCTGCCTTGGAACCTCTTTGCACTTTGTCACTGTCACAGGCCCCAGTGTGTTCTCCGTGAGGCTCACAGGGATGCATAGGAGCTCAGGCTCTGGGTCTGGCCCACCAGATCCACCCCGCCTTGGCCCCTTGGTAGTCTCAGATTGAGCACATTGCTCGGCCTCACGGTGGCTCATCTTTGTTGTGGGTGTCAGGGTAGAACCTCCCTCTTGGGGTTGCTGCAAGGGTGAATTGTGATCACCCGGGGGCACAGCACCTGGATCACTGTAAATGTTAAGTAATACACGCTGCAGCTGGGCATTTGACGTTGGTGCATCTAGAGGCCTGTTCCTGGAAGTCAAGGGAGGCTGGACCCATCCCGAGGGCCCTACGGCACATCGCACAGACCTGGCTTGCGGGATGAATGTTGAGTAAGTGAGTAGAGGGGCCATAGCTTCTCTAGGGCAGGTCCCTTCTGGCACCAGGCATGGGGCAAGGAGACTCAGGACCTATCCCAGCCCTTGGGGACTTGAGAGAAATCAGAGGGGTCTGTGCAGGGGGACATGGGCTGCAGGGGGACATGGGCTCCAGGGTGCCATGGGTACCCTGGTGAAGGGCCATGAAACCAGACTGGGGGCAAGAGGATCTGGCCAGAGAAGATGCCCTGTTTGAATCTTAGATTAAGAATAAGGCAGATGAAGATGCTGTGAACCTGTGTGTACATGTGTGAGTGAGTGAATGAGTGTGTGGCGTGTGTGTGTGTGTGTGTGTGTGTGTGTGTGTGTGTGTAAAAGCCATTGCAGGCACATGGAATATCTCTAGATGGAAACAGAGAACAGCCTGATATGCTCAGGGGACTCTAAGCCTGTTGCAGCACCAAGTTTAAGAAGAAGGGTGATGTAAAAGGCCATGGTAGGCATTGAATGCCAGAATAAAGGGCTTGTTTCTGGTCGGCATGCATGACCACTCTTCCCCCACCCCCCACATGCTTTAAGGGACAGGGAAGTGAAACAGGGTTTGGAGGAGAGGGGAAAATAAATAAAAGAAGGGAATGTGGGTCTTTAGGGGTCCTGCCTCCTTCCCCAAGCTGGCTCCAGGGTTGACCACCAGAGGTACTCGTATTGACGATCTGTATGGAGAAGGCTGATGTGTGGGGAGAGGGGCTTCTAGTCAGCCACCTTGGGTGGCAGCACCTCCCTCCCATGCTGATGGCTCAGCCCTGCCAATCAATACCTTGGTAGCCCTGGGAGCTTAATGGACAGGCTGGGGGTGGGGAAGGGCCCTTTACAACATCACCAACATCACCGTTCCGGCTGGGTTGGGTGTAGGGACTGTGACGGGATAGAGGGGGAAAGCCTGGGGCTGAAAGGGGTGGTGGGAGCGTGAACCTGAGCCAAACTCAGATCCAGAGGTGGGCTCCACCTTCCTCCTCCCTTTTCCGCCTACAGATGCCAGCTGGGGAAAATCCTTGGGCTCTGGAGCCAGAGATGGGTTCAGATCTTGGCTCTGTCGTTTTGTGTACAACGTGGATGAGTCCCTTGGCCTCTCTGTGTCTCCCTTTGTCACAGGGATGGGAATTGTTCTGACCAGCCCAGATTGTGTGAGGAGGAAGGAGACCTTGCTTGCAAAGTGCTTAGCTCAGGCCCCGGCACAAAGCAAGTACCTAGCAAGTGGGAGCCAGTGTTAGTTTCTGCCTCACGAATAATAAGAAGCCACAGAGCACTGGGGCTGGCAGCCACTCCTGGGCCTGAGTCCAGGCCCGCTCTCTAGGAAGAGTTTGTGGGGAGCTGCATTTTGGGATGGAGAGCAGGGCTGACTTTACCCGGGACCACTCCTGGAGGGGGGAATTGAGACTTTGGAGAAACTCTGAACGCCCTCAGCAGGGCTGGCAACATTGCTGCTGGAGGAGGAGGCAGGCGGTGGTGGAATGTGGCCGGAAGTCTGTGGGCTGCCCCTCCTGGGACGGGGAGACCCTCCCTTTCTGGGCAGGCTGCCTGGAGACAGGGGCATGGATTGTATGAGGCCTCAAGGATGGGGACCTGGGCGGGAGGGGGCAGTGTGACCCCATCCTCCTCTTGAGTAGGGGGAGTGAGCTCAAGGCCTTGAGCCCTTTCATGTTTAATCCCTGCTCCAATCCCTGCCCCAGCCATGGCTTGTGGCCAGAACCAGTTGCCATCCTGAATAGAGGTAGAGGCGGGGGTGGAGAGAGGAGAGAGTGAAAGCAGGCAAGGGTGAAGGGGTGGAGAGCTTGAGCTCTAGACTGAGATGGATTTGAATCTGGATTCCTTTTCTCAGTAGTGAGTGTCTTTGGACAAGTGATGTAACCTCTCTAAGCCTCAGTTCCCTCATCTGTAAAGTGGGTACGATAATTATAGAACTCATAGGCCCGCCCTGGGAATCCCATAAGATAGTTTACCTAAAGTGATTCTTAGCACAGAGGGAAGCGCTCAGTAAGTCATGGCGTGGCTGTTCAGAAAACAAAACACAAGAAAAAAGAAAAAGAAAAAAGTTGTGGCTGTGTTGTCTTTTTCTCTGAGATAGATTTTTTTTAATGTTTATTTTTGAGAGAGAGAAAGAGCATGCATGAAGCAGGGGAGTGGCAGAGAGAGCGAGAGAGTGAGGAGGGCAGAGGATCTGAAGCAGGCTCTGTGCTGACAGTGGTGAGCCCGATGCGGGGCTTGAACCCAGGAACTGGGAGACCATGACCTGAGCTGAAGTTGGACATTCAACCAACTGAGCCACCCAGGTGCTCCTGAGATAGATATTACAAACAGTCCCCATTCTGCTAGTGAGAAAACTGAGGGGTTAAAGAAATCAAACTGGGGCACCTGGATGGCTCGGTCAGTTAAGCGTCTGACTCTTGGTCGCAGTTCAGGTCATGACTCACAGTTTGTAAGTTAAAGCCCTGCGTCAGGCTCTGCGGTGAGGAGCCTGCTTGGGATTCTCTCTCTCTCCCTTTCTCTTTGCCCCTTCCCCCGCCAAAAAAATAAACTTAAAAAAAAAAAAAAAAAGATACCAAACCGAGTGGTGATTCAGGGTGCAGCCAGGTGACCCCAGACGTCAGTTAGTGCAAGTCATTTTGTTGTTGACTACATGTGGTGTGTGCTCACTTGTGCTGTGTGTGTACATAAGTGATGTGTGACCATGTCTGTGGAAGGTGGGGAGATATAGGAAGCCCCCACACGTGTCTTCAGAGCATGAGTGGGTCCGTGAGGCCGAGATCTTCAGCCAGAGGGAGGAGTCGTGGCTGACGGATGCGCCAGAAGGAGGGGACCTGGGTTGATGTCTGGAAGCTGGCACTGAGATCACCCCATGGAAGGTTCACCCCAGGTGCCTGAGAGAGGAGGGTCAGAAGGTAGGAGAGGCTAGACTATAAAGGCCCCCGAGTGGGTGCTGTGGGCGGTGGGGAGCCAGGCAGAGTGTGGGGTAGGAACCGAACTCGCCTTGTGCGTTAGAGAGCTGGGCTCCACTGCAGGCCAGGCCGAAGGCGAGGGGCTCTGTCCCACCAGACACCTTGTCTGTGCCGGGCCTGGGACCTTGGTGGACCCCGGTGCGGGGAGATGTGAACCTGTCAGCCCATTGTTGCCTCTGTGCAACTCCTGGATGGGGGAGTGAATATTTCCACTGCAGCCCCAGCTCTCAGGGCAGGGAAGGGGCTGGCAGGGGGGTGGTAATTGGGAGTCTTGGGCTGCATGGGGACCCCTCTATATGCCATCCTGCTGTGGGAAAAGCTACTTCGACCCAAAAGGTAATTTGGGGTGGGGGGAAGGCAGAGTGACAGAAGGTGCCTTCCTGTGCCTAAGGACACATCCTGTCTGTGCCAGCCCTGCTCACCTTGTGAGAGCTGTGCCAGTCTGGTTTTGTTCACCCTGCAGCTATTCAACAGCCCAGACAACTGTGTACCTGGAGGGGCGTTAGCCAGCAGACAGCCACTCTGACTATTCTAGGAAAGGCCTGGAAGGCAGGCCCCCTCTTAGGCACCGGGGCCAAGTGGCCTGCTACCCCATGAGCAGGAGAGGAGGAGAGAGAGATTGGTCCCGAGGCAGACGCAGGAGCCCTGCTTGTCCACGTTCTGGCTCCGTGGCCCTGGAGAGATGCCTCAGAGGTCCAGTGACCTTTGCGAAGCGAGCTCTACCTGGTGCCCACCTCCCAGAGTGGCTGAGAGAATTATAGGAGATACCACAGAGGGCTTCGGAGCACAGTGCCTGGAAGGAAGTGCCTAGGAAAGCCTAGCAGCTGATAGCTTTGCAGACGCCCCTTGCCACCGCTCTGTTGGGCATTCTGCTTGTCTGGGTAGTAAGTGGTGGGGCTGATTTTGGCCTCTAGGTTTCCCTCATCCTCACCACAGTCATTTAGCACACATCGGCTGGGCACCCTCCTGGGGCCAGAGCTGGAGATCCCTGGATGAGCTGGACAGGCTAAACTCTGGGGACACTAAGCCATTACTGTAGTGCCCAGAGGCCCTAACCCAGCTGGAGGATGGGGAGCAGAAAAGCTTCCAGAGGAGGCACCTGAGGGCAGGTGTCGGCTGGGCAGAGGGGGCAGGGTGCCCTGGGCAGAGGGCCTGACCTGTGCAAAGGCCTGGGGCTCCCCAGAGGTCTTGCCCAGGAAGCCCAGGGGCATCGCTGCCTTTTCAGAAGGATGGACTCTGTGTATGTATCAGAGGCCCACCCCTGCTACCTCCCTTGGGAAGAATGTGACCACAGAATGTGGCTTAAATGGTGGAAGCTGGGCAAGATGGATTGTTCCCCCCACATCCTGGAGAAGGGCCACCGGATAGCCCCTGCTGACCCTGGGTCACCCACACTGCCTCTGTCCAGTGGGCCAGGGAGAAAATCGTTAATGGGAGGCTGGCTTCTGGGGCAGGGCAGCTCCCCTTGGGGACCCAGGGTAAGGAGATTGGTTTGACCTCTGGTCGATAAGGTCTCCTGTGAGCAGGAGGAGAGTTGGAGGACAGGGAAGGAGGCTGGAGGCCTGCCCTTGGGGGAGGGGACAGGGCCGGGCTACCTCAGGAAGTCATACCAGGAAGGTCGAGGGCCGTGGGTGGGGGCTCTTCAGGACATGTGCCCACCAGGTGTGAACCTCAGGGGCCGATGGAGCTCTTCCCTCCCTGAGCATCAGGATATGGAAGGGGGTGGGTCCCAGGCATCAGAGCCTGGCTGTGAATGGTGACAGGGGCTGGCCACGGAGAATAGAGGAAGTAAAGGGCGTGCACCCTTGGTGGGCCTTGCACCACTGGCCGTGTGGCTCGAAGCCTCAGTTTCTACATCTGTTAAATGGAGGTGGTAAGCATCCCCATGCTGCAGGGGTGTCTGGAAGGACCGGAAGCAATAGCATCTTCCCAAAGCATGGTTTGCGAGGAGAAGTGCCCTGCGTGTACGGACGAGGAGTGTGATATGAGGGTGTTTCTGGAGAGGCTTCACGGTGAGCCTCTTAATGCCCCTTGGGTTCCCTCACTCACGCCTACTGAGTGCGTACTCTGTGCCAGGCCCTGTTCTAAGACTTCCGTGTTTCATCTGCAGGGCAGCCCGTGACATGGGTGCCACTGTCATCCCTCTCGTTTTCTACGTGAGGAAACTGAGGTACAGAGGGGTTAGTGACTTGCCTGGGGTCTCTTAGCTAGTGAGTGGCGCACCCCTGGGTTTCGAATCTGGGACCTCCTCCCGATCGTGCCGGAGGGGCAAGTGGGGCCCAGCCAAGTGGGGCTGAACGAAGGGCTTTGGGGCCATAACTGGGGCTTACTCTGCCGTTACCTGTACTGTGACCTTGTCAGTTTAGCTTTGGGGCCTCAGTTTCCTCACCTGTAATGTGGGATGATACTTCCACCCCGAGGATGATAGTGAAGGTTAAATACTGTGGTCCTGCTGAATTGCTTGTGGGGCCCAGGCCAGCGTTGGAGGACATGTGTAAGTCAGCTTGGGGACAGAGACCCTGGGCCGGGCACAGGGTGTGCGATGAGGAAAACGCAGTTACTGCCCTTGGGAGCTCACAGTTGAGAGGTGAGACAGTTGCTTGGGCAGCCCTGGTCCCTGGAGCCCTGCCCTGGGCTGAGTGGGGCCATACTGTCATGGGAATGGGGTCCTGCATGCCTAACATCATGTCAGACCTCATGGGCACACGAACAAACCGAGAACGCTGTCCGGGCTTCAAGAATAATTCAGTTCTGATGGAATGGGGCAGATGTACATTTAGGAAAGGAAAGCATAGGAAAACCTAATTTAATACTAAATGGAATTCCAGAGCTCCACATCTTCTCAATGTTCATTTGTTTATTCATCCATGCATTCAATAAATATTTGAGTTTCTACCGTGCTACGTGCTGGGGATATAGCAACAAGCAAGAAAGAGACAGCCCCAGCTTTCATGGTGCTGTCAGCCTAGTCAGGGGGAGCCAGACAAAAACCAGATAAATAGAAGTCATGTTAGGTTGGTCAGTGTTAGAAAGAAAAAACAAAGCATGATAGAGAGATGGAGAGTGACAGAGGAGTGGGGGCTGCTTCAGAGAAACAGTCAAAGAAGGCCTGTCTCAGGATGTGACACTGAGCAGAGACCCTAATGAAGTAAAGGGGCCAGAATGTATAAATCTGGGAAAGAATATTGAAACCAAGGAAAAAGCACGTGCAAAGGCCCCGAGGCAGGTATGTTTTGTGTTTGGAATCCTCAGCAACGTAATAAGGCAGCCAGTGTAACTGGTGGTGAGGGAGTGGTAAAAGATGAAGGCGGGGAGGGGGGGGTGGCGGGGGCTCATCATGAAGGACCTTGAGGCCGTGGTGGGGACCTCTGTCGAGATGTGATGGAAGTTCTGGAGAGTGTGAAGAGGGAGGATTATACTAAGTGACTGGGTTTGGTGGAAGACAGACTACCAGGGGGCAAGAATGGGAACAGGAGACTGGCGAGGAGGTGGCTGCAAGCTGTCCAGGTGAGAGGCCATGTTCAGGAAGTGAGACTGGAGAGTTATGTCAGCATAGCCAGAGGCCGCTTCCTGGAGGATGTGGTCAGACATGAACTAAACCTCTGGGGATGTGGGGACTTTTGGTGGGAGGTGCAAAATGAAGTCTTCTCCAAGAGCGGCCAGCGGTGTGGGCAGATGCTGGGCGAGTGTGGGTGAGCATGAGGACTCTCTGGACATGGAGAGGAGAGTCCCCGGCTCCTGGGGACGAGTGACAGTGGAGTTTAGCCCATTCCTTCCCAGGGTGACTTGGCAGCTTCTGTCCTTCCCTGCCGTGCACCCAAACGACAGTGATATGCCCCCCACGCTTCTCCCATCTCCGTGTCCATGTTGGTATTTTACTCCCCACCTGCTCGCTTTATCCTCATGGCCACCCTGGAATGTGGTCGGGGTCGGGGCTCCGCTCTGCCGTTTTACTGGGAAGGAGTCGGTGTGGCCAAGGTCAAATGCTCCGTGCTGCTTCCTTTAACTTGGTGCTGTGGTGGAAAGATGGCAAGTGTTGTTGTCCCGTAGACCTAGGCCTGATTCTTAGCTTCGCCACTTCCTGGCTGGGCCCCCTTGGTCAACTTGCCTCACCTCTCTGAGACTTGGTTGCCTCATCTGTGAAACAGGGGTGGTAACAGGGCAGGTATGAGTCTGGGCCAAGGCCTCGTACAGAGCCGGCACACGGGGGCTCTGGCTCTTTGCTGTGAACGCAGCTCCTATCTGCAGGGGACCTAGGACCTCCCAGGTAGATCACTGATGCCCCTTTCCCTGCCCAGGTGCTGGCGGCCGAGGAGAACGTGGACTTCCGCATCCACGTGGAGAACCAGACGCGGGCTCGGGACGATGTGAGCCGTAAGCAGCTGCGGCTGTACCAGCTCTACAGCCGGACCAGCGGGAAGCACATCCAGGTCCTGGGCCGCAGGATCAGTGCCCGCGGCGAGGACGGGGACAAGTATGGTAGGTGCCGGCCCCGCCCCCCTAACTGGGCCCCTCTGAGACCTCAGGTTCAGATCCCAGCTCTGCCGCGTCCCGGCTGTGTATCTTGCACCTGGCACCGAGCCTTTCCGGCCTTCAGGTTCCTCATCTGTAAAATGGAGCTGCAGTAAGTGGTGTATCCCCCGAGAGCCTTTGTGGGGCACTAACTGAAGCTGTGAATCAAAAGTGCTTTTGCCGGCAAATGCCAGTGGTCGTGGGTAGCTGCTCCCCATGGCCTTGCTTCACCAGCCCCAGGTTCAGGTGCTCGGAGAGCGGGGAGTCTCTAGGGAATGTTATTTGGGTGCTGCCGGTGGTGCTGGAAATCGGCCTGGGGTGAGGGTGGGTGCTCCTGTGTGCAAATGGGTGTGTGTTCTGCGAGCTTGAGCTTGAACACCTGTGAGGAATGGGAGCGCTCGCTCTTAGCACCTTGGGCTATGGTCCCTTTGACCTGCCCTTGACCCCGGAACTGTCCAGCCCTCCTCTGAGATGTTTGGGAACCATCACTCACCTCATGTTGCCTCTGCAAGGGGGCTGGGAGGAATGAGACACCCTGACCCCCTTCCCTCCCCAGGCCCCCTGCCCACAAAGACCCTCAGGAGTAAGAGAAACAGGACTCCAATTTCCTAGAGCTTGGAGTGGATCTTGGGAGAGGCACTGAGCAAATACTGACCTTGCCCCATGGGTTCTTGCCTTCTTAGGCCAGGATTTGGGTGGGAGGTGTCCCGGGCCCCGGCCTTGGGCAGGGGAGCCGGGGCTGTGGGTGGCCAAGGCGTGGGGCTGGGACCGGGGTCCTGTGTATGCACTGTGGGACTGCCAGCCTAGGCTTTTCTGGGATGATGCCCCGCCTGCCCGCTGGCCCCTGCCCATTGCAGTCAAGACGTGACAACAAGACAAATAATTTCTTGGACCTTTTATCTTGGACACCATTTATTTTCCCTCCGCCCCAGGGCAGGACTGACCTCATGGTAGGGCCCAAGTGCGGCAGCTGCACCGTCACTGGGGGCTGGGGCCGGCCAGGCCGGGCAGGGCTGGGCCGGGCTGGGCTCCCCGTCTCCAGGCCAGCTGCCTCCCTTCTCCCTGTGCCATCACTCTTTACTGCCTCCGTTCCCCTCCCTCCCTCCCTCTTTCCCCTTCTTCCTTTCTCAGTCTTGCTGCTGCTGCTGCTGCTTTCAACCGGTCCCTCTCTCTGAGTCCTTCTCCTATCCTTCTGGGTACTCATCCCTTCCCCTCTTTGTTTCTGTCCACCTCTTCCCCCCACCTCCCCACCATCTCTGCCCTCCCTGCCTCCCTCCCTCAGACCACAGCTCTCCAGTCCCTCCGCCCCACCTCTCTCAGGTCCTCTGCTGGCTGCCTCTCAGGGGCCTCTGTCTCTCTGTGCCCCCCGCTGTGCTGGGCAGACCCAGGTGGTGCTTTTCCCTGGGATCTGCTGTCCTCTTGCTGCCAGGGAAGGGGCAGCTGGCCGGCCGGGCGGGAGGAGGGTGCCCTCCTGGGGAGTCCCCGGAGCTCTCACTGGCCCCTCCAGGCTCGAAGAGTAGAGGGGGGTCAGACTCTGGTCTGAGCCATCTGTCCACGCCCTGAGACAGGAGGTAGGAGCTCGGGAGGGAGAGGAGCCCAGAAATGGCCACCCCCTCACTCCAGAAGTTACTTGCCTCTCGCTTCCTCTGCCTCAGCCAGAGACTTAGGGGACCTCACCTGCTGTGTGACGTCAGGCAAGTCCTTCGCCTCCTCTGGGCCTCAGTTTCCCATCTGTACAATACAAGGGTTGGACCAGAGCAGTGCTTCTTAAACATGAACATGCCTGTGAATCACTCAGGGATCTTGTTAAATGCTGATACTGATTTGGTGGGTCCGGAGTGGGGCCTGAGCGCTGCATTTCTAACCTGCGCCCAGGTGGTGTGCAGGGACCGCACTTTGAGTATCCAGGAACTAGCCCGTTTTGGCTTCTCCAGCTCCACAAACCCCAGATTTAATCACTCTCTCTCAAGGAATATGTTTATCACTCCTCCACCCCCCTGACACCCAGGGCAGCGTGGGGCTCTGCTGACTGCGGAGGCTGCTTCATTTAAGTGTCGCATTAGAAACGCAGATGAGGCGAAGGGACCCCATCTGTGAGCCCTGGGAGAGGAAGTGAGACAATGGAGCCAATTGAGGCTTCCAATCTAGATAATCAATACAAATATTATTGGGAGGGTGATTTATGTGGCCAAGCCAGCCTGGAGGATGGGGCTGTGTTAGGGGCCTGCCCTGCCTGTGGGGGATGGGCAGCCAGTAGCCCCCAGCCAGGCCGGTGCGGGGGGGGCCTCCCCAGACAGTCCGAGAGCCTACTCCCTCCTTCTCGGGACTCTGTGCAGCTGAAAGAATGATGCAGCCCACGGCTTCCATCTATGTGCAATTATAATGCAGTCGGGGACTTGCGGCAAACACCAAGTATAAACAGAATCCCCATGAACACATGGAGTCTGGAACCCCGACAGACACTCATGGCCTCAGATTCAATGGCGTCCAGAGGTGTTAGACTCTGGGCGGGCCCAGGGCACAGGCCCACCTTAGTCTGGGTGCCCTGCCCAGGAGCTCTTGGCCTGCTGCCCCCATGAGCAGTCTTTGGTGAAATCTGCATGGAGGGGAGCACACCCCCACACCATGCTGCTCTGCAAGAGGGTCTCCCCATGACTCCCTAAAGCTTTCCCAGAGCACCTGAGGGCCCTGCGGGTGGGCCAGGCTCTGGCCAAGAATGGGAGCCAGGAAGTTGGAGGTTTAAGTCGTGGGACACCTGGCAGGCCGGTGGCTCAGGACCTGGTCACCCTGCCCACCTGGGGTTCTTACAGCAGCCCCTCTCCTTCCGGCTCTTGGTCCTGGCCCCCTCTGCCTTGTAGGCAGTCACCATGTTGAAGAAACAGCACCAGACCATGCAGGACACCTGGGTTTTGTTGCAGCCGTGCCACTGAGCAGCCCGCGGAGCTTGGGGCAAGCTTGTCTGGCTCCGGGCTCCACTCCTTCCTGTGCCAAGTGAGGGTGAGAAAGCCACACTCCACCTGCCTCTGGGATGGATGCACTTAAGCCCCAGGTGTGGAGGCATTAGATCCTCTTGGCCATGGGAAGCAGGGCTGACAGTGACAGAACTGGTGTTTTAGAAAGGGAGGGCTGGGACCAATTGAGTCTGTGCTCAGGGAGCAGGGAGGGACCCTGGCACCGGGGGTGGTGGCGTGGAGGTGACTCTGCTTTGATATGCACCCTATGATTGGATATTCCTGCCGGTTTTCATTTGAAAAAAAGGTTTTTCTACTTGAGGAAAAAAAAAATGGTAAGCACAAACCCAACATGTTGCAGAAGGCCAGGCTCCCAGGACTGACTGTGCTCGGAACAGCCCCTGGCAGGCCACTGGAGGGACTGTGTTAGCCAGGAAGGTGATCTTTGGAGGAGTCGAGCAGGTAGACTCTGGAGTTGGACAAGATTTGAGTCTAGCTCCCCCACTTGCGAGCTCGAGACCTAGGATCTGAGTTAGCCTTTCTGGTCCTGTTTGCTCTTCTGTGAAATGGGGTGATGGGAAAGAGAGCATATCTAATGCTCAAAGATTGTATGATTATTAAAGCAAAAATACAAGTAATAACTGCTTGAACTCGGTGCTGTTGTATGGGGGTGGGGGTGCCATCCTGGGCTCTGGTGGAGGTTCCCCTCTTAGGAACTGATTCCTGGGGCTTCCAGAAAGAACCTTGTCTGTCTCACTCATCAGTGGGGCCCTGGAAGGTCAGCTGCAGGCTTAAGAGGCTTCTTCAGCAAGATTCCAGGTAGCGGGACTGCCTGTTCGGGCTGCTGTCTGGCCAGAGGAGGAAGGGTCTTTGGACCTTCTTGTTGGGTGCGGTCTGCTCTTTTCTTAGTTTGAACTGGGGTCCCTCACTCACTCGGCACAGAATTACTGAGCCCTGGGGACCCAGTGGTAAGACGCACCTGGTCCCAGCCTTCAAGCTCCTCCCAGGCCAGAGACTGTGCTCCCTCTCAGGGGTTGACTCTGAGTAGGAAGACTCTAGTTCTCTAACCTCCAAGTGTGACCTTGGGTCCTCCTCATTCCCTCCCTGAGCCTGGGCTTCTTCACCATGAATGGGGGCTGGGTGCGGGGAGTGGAGTTAGCAGTCCGATGGCTTCCTCGAGAGCTCAGGCATGGATCAGTCTGTGACTCCAGCTGTGGTATTGCTGTGCGGGATCATGAGGAGTCAGCCTGTCCCGGCATAGGCCTGCTGAGCCGGGCCAGCTTCCCGCGTCCCTTGCTCAGCCTTGCCCCTCTGAGAACGTGAGCCCCTTGGAAATAGTGACCCTTCTGCATGTCCCCATGTCCAGTACAAGGCTTGGCAGAAAGCATGTCCCCACTTAAAGGTTGCTGGATGAACGTATAAAGTAATTGTGGGGCGACTCAAAGCATAATCGGGGACTGACTTGTGCGGCTCACATCGAAAGACATGTGGGGTGTCCCAGGGCTTTTGCTGAGCAGATGACAAGAGTCGGGGTGAGGTGGGGTCCTCTGGTCTGCATTTCCTTCGCTCTGGCATCTGCTGGAGGGCTGTGGTGGAGAAACCAGCAGCAGGGACCCCCTACTCTGAGTCTGACGCCCATAGCCCCTTCTCCACATAGCAGTCCGAGATGTGAGACTGTGTCACAGCATTGTCAAAGGCGCTTGTCTTAACTGAGATTAAAATCCCAGTTCTTGGGGCAGTGGGAAAGCCCGGAATGGCCTGGCTCCTGGCTACCACTCAAGCCTTGGCTGCACTGCCCCTTCCTTGCCCACACAGCTCCGGCCCCAGCCCCTCCCTGCCATCCCTGGACCATGCCAAGCATGTTCCTGGCTAAGGCCCTTTGCATTTGCTGTTCTCTTGACCTGACGAGGCTCTTCTCCCAGACACCCTCATGGCTTGCTCCCTGACTTCACTCAGGCTTCTGTTCAATTTTCTCCTTATCAGAGACTTCCCATCTCTGTCTCCTCCTGGGCATATTTTTGTTCCTAACACTTATTGCTACTAGATATTCTATTATGTATTTGGCTCTTTGCTCTCTGTCTCTCCTGTTACAATGCAAGCTCCTTGAGGTAGGAGGCTTTTGTCTATTTTGTCTGCTGCTGTATCGCCATGCACAGAGCCCACCACAAGCAGGTGCTCAGTAGACACTTGAGCCCAGTGAATGCGTGGACGAGCCATGTGTGCATCTGGGAGTGCTCCCCCTGGGGCAGGTGCCTGACACAGAGCTCAGGCACTCAGAACATACTTGGCAAATTAGTGCTCCCTGCCTCTCCTCTGCTGTCCTCTCTTCCTCCCTCCCATCCTTCCAGCCTGCCAGCTCTGTGTCGTGCGGTGGGGATACAGCGAGCCACAGACCTGGCTTCCCCTAGGGCTTTTGCAGCTGGGAAGGGGCATTAAAACCCCTGCCCTTTGAGCTCATGTCCCATAACTTCTGTCCCCAGTGAGAAGTGATCCCCCACACCTCGCTGACTCTGCAGCTGAAATGACCATATGAGAGCTATGGCTGGGATTAAATATAGCTCCTGATCAATCCTATTGATTTTTTTTCCCTGTTCCTTTCCAGCAAGCCCACGTGGCCTGCAAACCTCCTTGGGGGACTTTAGGAGAAGGGGACTTTGGGAGAAAGGCTGTGTGTGTGTGTGTGTGTGTGTGTGTGTGTGTGTGTGTGTGTGTAGACAGTGATGTGGAGACATCTCCAGAAAGCATCTTTCTCCCCACCCCTTCCTGTCGACCTGGTCCACCTTTAGAAGGGAGGAAGGGACGACTGATTTGCTATGACCTCCCAGTGCCTTTTGTGGCAAGGACATTTCCTCTCTGGAGGACACCTGGACAGTGGCCAGCATGCAGTCAGCACTGGAACCGTAGCGGTGAGCCAGCTGCTGGTCACCTCATGCAAGGTCCAGGTGGCTCCTGGCTCCCATACTGCTCTTGCAGGTCTTGGGGGGTTTTAGCCTGAGGCTGGGGAAAAAGAAATCCCCATTCTCCAGCTTTGTTCTCTCGGGTTTCCTCTCTTTGGTTCCTGTCTCCTGTGTCTCTCTTTGTACTGTGTTTCTCTCTGGTTTCTGGCTGCCTCTCTGTGTCTTTCCCTGCTGTTTCCTACCCTTCAAGCCAAAAGTCTTCCAAGTGAGGCCCTGGATCACATGTTGGGAGGCCCCGCTAGGGAATCACACTGGAATCAATCAATCAGTCAGTCAACGTCACTTCCCTTTTCTCCACCATGGCTGGTCTGCGTGACGTCTGTCGCATTCTGCCTACCTCTGAATCTCTCGTCTGCCTCAGACTACCTCTGGAGTGACTCTGCCAGTGTCATGGGTGTTTTTTTATAGAAAGGGCTCTGTGGGCATCTCTACCTATAGCCCTCTGCCTCAAGAAAGTGAGGTCAAAGCAAAGAGCTTCCCTGGCTTGGTTTACTCACTCACTGCCCCAGGAAAGGAACGGCTGCAGAGGAAGGGTAAAGCGAGGGGTGGACAGGGCGAGACCAAGACTTGTGAGTTAGCCTGCCTGGGTTGTACCTCCGTCGCTGTGTAACCTTGGCACTCAGTTTTCTCACCTGTAATATGGGGATGAGGATAACAGTTCTAACCTCGGGAGATTATTGTAAGGATATTGTAAGTGAGAGGATGCATAGAGGGGAGTTAGAACAGTGGCCACGACATCATAAGCTCCAAATAAATGTTCGTTACTGATACTTTCTAGAAGGGCGGAACTGAAAGCCGGTGACTCGGAGGTCACTAGGCCTGGCCCAGAGAGGAAGAGGGTTTTTCCCTTTGTCACACAGCAAGTCTCTGCGCCTGGGGACGGGTGGGTGGGAGCTCCGGGTTCTAGCGAGAGCAGGAGTAGCACTGGAGGACACCAGTGGGGAGCAGCGTGGCCAAGGGTGTTGACTGTGGCATCACACTGGCTCCCAACATCTGCCCCGCTTTGACCAGCTGTGTGCCTTTGGGCAAGTCCCTTCACCTCCCTTCACCTTGCTTTCTTTAACCCTTAAATAGTATTACTCATATCTACTTCACAAAGCCATTTATGCATTTACAAAAATTTTTTTTTTTTTTTAATTTTTTTTTCAACGTTTTTTATTTATTTTTGGGACAGAGAGAGACAGAGCATGAACGGGGGAGGGGCAGAGAGAGAGAGGGAGACACAGAATCGGAAACAGGCTCCAGGCTCCGAGCCATCAGCCCAGAGCCTGACGCGGGGCTCGAACTCACGGACCGCGAGATCGTGACCTGGCTGAAGTCGGACGCTTAACCGACTGCGCCACCCAGGCACCCCTACATTTACTAAAATTTACTCGTTGGTCATTTACTACAGGCCAAGTTTTGGCTAGGGGCTAGAAATCACAGTGGTGGATAAGACAGATAAGCCTTTGCTCTGGTGAATCTTACCTTCCGGTAAATAGAGACAGACAATCTAAAAAGGTAGCATCCAAGACAATTTGGAGAAGAGCTCTAAGGAAAATGGAGCAGGGGGTGGGTAGAGCTGGACTGGGGAGGGTGGTATGACATTGGACCTTGTGGCCAGGAAAGGCCTCTCTCAGGGGGTGACATTTGAGTGGCAACCTAAGAGAAGAGAAGCTGCTGTGGGAAGATCCAGGTAGAGGGAACAGCAAGTGCAAAGGCCCTGAGGTGGGAGTGTGCTTGGTATGTCAGAGAGGAATAGCAAGGAGGCTTGCTGACTGGAGGGCTGTGAGTGAGGTTGGGATGTAGGAATGGTCAGCAGGGGCCAGAGCATGTGTCCCATATAGGTCCCCATGAAGAGGCTGGATTTTCAGCGAGTTGGAGATCACTTAGGAGGCCTCTAGCAGGGACGAGAGAGAATTAATTTTATATTTTTAAAGGATCTCTCTGGCAGAGGGAGGAGGCTGTTGAGTTGTGCAGTCTGGAGGGGATGCCTGGAGAGGAGGTCTGATGAGTGGAGCCAGATAAAGTTCCAGACTCCTCCTGCCTGGCCTGGTACAGGCCTCAAGAATGGAACTGAGCCCAGAAGAAGTCTTTAGCTCCTGAGAGCTGCATGTTGGGGGCTTGGGTCACGAGAAGGGGGAGCGTGATGCTGAGGACGAGGTAGGCTCTAGAGCAAACCTGGCCTGGGTGGGTGGGGTCTCTCGCTCCATCTGTCTCTCTTTCTCTCTCTCTTTCTGAGAATTGCTGCCGCTATTACTCCCCACAGACTTTACATAATTCTGGCCCAGCTCCCTCCTCATTATGTCATGCACTGAGTGGAGTCTAGGTCACTGCAAGGCTTGCTGTGGTCGGGGAGAACAGACTGCTGGCTCCCTGGCATGGCATCTGGAGCAGACCTTCCCCAGGCTGGGGTGGGGGTAGCGAGGTTTGTGGGGGTGGAGGTGCAGCCCAGCTCCAGCCCTAGGCCTTTGGGACAGCTCAGGCAAAGGCCGGGGCTTCCTGTGCTGGGCTGTGGCTTACAAGCACTGGGGGTTGGGGGGCAGGGAACTACATCTCCCCAGAGTTAGGGGCCCTCCCCTGGAGCCCAGGCCCCATCAGAAAGTCAGGTAGACCTGCTAAGTTGCTCCTTTGAACCTCAGTTTCCTAAACTGTAAAATGGGGACAGAGACACCCCAGCTCGTGGTGATGTGTGACTTCAGTGGGCTCACGTGGGAGCAAGAACGGTAGGAAATGTTCTGAGGACAGAGGTCTAGGCACATGCGGGGAGAGGGGCAGACAGAGAGGTCTGGGGTTACCGTGGGGTTGCCTGGGCTGTGGTCCTGGGGCCTAATCCCCTTCCTACATGCTGCCTCCCATTTCTACCCCTCTTCAAGGCTCTGCCCCAATCCCGGAGAGAATCAGAATAGGCTTGACCCCACCCCACCCCCACCCCCCACCTTGCACAGGTAAGGAGACTGAGGCTCAGAGGGGGCTGTGACTTACTCAGGGTCACACAGCCCAGCATGGCGATGATCAGGCCCCATAAGTCCCAGCCCAAGGCATGTCCTGATGCACTCACTTCTCAGTGTGAGATGCCTGCTACCCTGGAGGATGCTGAAGAAGTTCAGGTCAGAGGGCATGCCTGGGGAGGCAAGTCTGGCTCTATTCTGCCCTTTTACACACATCTGATTTTTTCCCACTATGGTGCACGTGCATGCGTTTGTGTGTGTGTGTGTGTGTGTGTGTGTGTGTGTGTGTGTGTGTGTATGTGTTAGGGGAAAACGGTTTTGTTTTGCAGTTATTAAGAAATGTAAACAATAGTTACTTGCCTTACCTGGCTTCTGAGTACAAGGGACTAAGCCCTTTCTGCCTTCATGTTGTGGAATCCTCACAATAACTTTTGAAGATTAGGGTTGATCATACCCATTTTACAGATGAGGAAACTGAGGCCCAGGGTCATACAGTTGGCAAGTGGGGCCAGGGATTTATACCCAGCTCTGTCCATTCCAAAGCTCTCGCCTTTCCCTTAACATGTGCTGGCTTCTTTAGAAGCTCCTGGGATTGGAGACCCTCTTGAACCCCCACAACCTCCATCCTGTGTGGGGCAGATGCAAAAAGCAGGCCCCGGGCTGCTCTGATGTTTGACCCTGGGTTCCCAGGGAGAGTTATAGGGAGTTTGAATTAAAGGGGAGCAGGGAGGATGCAGGGCTCATAACCCCCTATCTCACTGTTGCTTAATGTTCTCCATTCAGTGTTTACTAGGGATGGGGGAAGGTGGAGAGAAGAATGTGCCTCCCGCTCCCTCCCTGTTTCTAGAATTACTGAATTCTTGTTAGATCTTTAAATTTTATGTAAATTCTTCTTATTTTCCTTGGAAAGGTGGGGTATCATATTTTAATTAGTAGTGGTGTCAAAGGAGGGCTAGATTAATTATTGGAAATCCTGAGTTCCAGATGGTTTTAATTTTCACAGCAGGGCACCAGGGTATATATTTTTAAATTTTTTTATTAAAATCATACCTAGTGTATTTTAGGGGCACTGAGGTACACTCTTTGTGGCTCCAAAGATGCCGTATTTAGGGCTATGATTTTTGTTATGGAGAAGTAAGTCCCTTGTCACTGAAATTAAAAGTTTGCGGGTGAGGGAGGGGCAGGTGCTGGGAAGCAAAGGCTCAGAGATGGGAGGGTGAGAATTGAGGGGGGGGGGTCATAGGCAAAGAAGGCAGCAGTGGGAGGAGATGCTGGGGAGGGAATCAGGCACAGGAATTCAAGTCCAGAGAGGAGAGAGAGCTCAGAGAGGGTACATGGCCTACCAAAGTCACACAGCACCTTACTGGTGAGAGAATATGAATTGACAGAGGGACAGAGAGGGGTCTGGACACAGCTTGCCTATTCAAGGGACAGTCACCCTTTGACCATTTGGTGTTCTTTCTCAGTCAGGGCTTGGGACATTAGCTCTGGACACCCCTCTCCTGAGGGAGGCTCTGTGGAGAATGGATGGTTTAGTGTGGGGTCTCCTACTCCAGATCAGGGGATAGATACTGGGTCCTGATTGGAACTTCTGGGCTCCTGGAAGTTAGCCACCTTTCAGCCTTGGTGGCCTTGACTAAAGAAAGTAGAATATCCTGAAGAGAGCCTTCATTTCCCAGGGGCCTTGAACCTCCCCTCCCTGGACCTTCTCCACTTCAAGTGGCAAAAGTGTGGAGTGGGGAGGGGACACTAGCAGGGGTTCTAGATGTTTGCCTTGGGGGAAGGGGCCTTTGACCTAAATTTTGGGGGATGTAGCTTGATGTCCCCCAAGGCAGTGTGCGTGAGTACCCGTGCAAACTCGCATGCGTTTGTCTGTGCCCTCGTTCCAGAGACTGCTACTTCTTTGAGGTTATTCATGTGGCTGTCTGTCCTGTTTTGGGGAACAGAGGTGAGGGGCTGGTGAGGGTGGGTGATGAGGGGAGAAGGGCACACTGGTGTTTAGCCGCAAGGGGCAGAACAACCCTCCAGCTGGAGCCATCTAGGTGCCGAGTGGCGTCGAGAGAGGCTGGGGGTAGAGAACAAATGATGGACAGTCTCATGTGTCCAAGGGGCAGGGCGCTCCAATGAGACCTGTTAGATGCCTCCCTCATGCCTGATGTTGGAGCAGTGAGGGTCCAGGGACAGGGTCAGGGATCTTTGCCCGTGGTGAAAAAAACGTGTCTTGTTCTCCTTCTGCCTTTCGAAGCCCAGCTCCTAGTGGAGACAGACACCTTCGGTAGTCAAGTCCGGATCAAGGGCAAGGAGACGGAATTCTACCTGTGTATGAACCGGAAAGGCAAGCTCGTGGGGAAGGTGAGTGATGGTCTGGGATTCCCTGGGTGTTATCTCCCTGGCATCCCTGGGTAGCTGGCATGGGGTGCTGGGGGCCCTGTCAGCCCCAAAGGGAAAACGGGAGTGGGGGGGGGATATGTGTGTGTATGAGATTCCAGCTGTACCCTCTTCCTTTAGCCCCTTCTCTGCCACCATATCATAGCCTACCAGGCAAAGGTACCCACGGCTATGACTTTGGGGAACACGTAGGGTCCTGGTCCCTCCTGCTGGGTGTAGACTTCGAGGGGTTTGGGGGCTCCCTGCCTACATGCACCTGCTGTCTAGGAACAGGGATGCAGCCGGCCTTCCCTTCCCTTCCCTTCCCTTCCCTTCCCTTCCCTTCCCTTCCCTTCCTATTCCTTTTCTCTTTTCTTTCCTCTTTCCCCAATTCCTGTAATAACACATAGTTTCGTTTCCCTGAAACCTCCAGCTCTTCCCCTCTTCCCCTTCTTCCCCTCCTCCACACCCTAGTGGCTGGGGAGAGTGTCACAGGCCAGAGTATTGTTGCTTATTATTTGTTAATAATAACAGGACCAAAAGCTTCTGTTAATTGAGCACCTACTTTCTGCCAGGCACTGTGCAAAAAATACTCCCAAATAATCCCACGAGGGCCGTACCACTACCATCCTCACTTCGCAGATGAGAAAGCCGAGGCTTGGCCCCCGCCCAGGCACTTGTCCCGGGTCCCACACTAGAGCTGGGCGGGGATTCAAAGCCCAGTTTGGAAGGCAGAGGTTCCAGCCGCACTGCCCACACCGACTGAAGCCGCTCGCTCACCGAGCACAGTAATAGTAATCGGCAGAGCGCGGCCCCGGGACGCCCGGGAGTGGTTTCAATTAGTGATTCACTTTCCGCGTCCCGGGGCGGCCGGCCGGCCGGCGAGGGGATCGGGGCAGGGGCGGGCCGGGCGCCGGGTCCCCTGGCCTGGCCGTGCGTTTCCTGTGGCGGCGCTGCCCGGCCCCGCGTCAGGCGCTTTGTTCTCCTGCCCGCCCGGGCCGCCTCCCAGGCCCAACCTGCCCGCGGCTGGACGCTCGGCTTCCTTTGCTCGCGGCTTCCAGGAGGGGCGCGCGGCAGCCCGCCGTGTCCGGTGCCCGCGCCCCCGCTCCCCCCCCCCCCCCCCCATCCCGTCTGCGCGCTTCCCGGCAGCTTGACCCCAGGAGGGCCGTGCTGGGGTCAAAAGAGCAGCCCCGCTCCCCGCCGCCGGCCGCCCACCGCCCGCCTGCCCGCCCGCCGGCTGGCCGCTGAGTCACCGCTTCCACAGGAGCCGGCTCCGATTTCCTGCCCCCTCGCCCTCTCTCCCGTCATTAATATTGGGGACGGTTCAGCTGGCGCTGGCTCTGCCGGCTCGGCGCAGCCCAGGGAGGGCCCCCTCCTTCCCGCCCCCCGCCTCGCGGCATTTCCCCCATCCCCGTGCAGGCGTCTGTCTTCTGGGCTGGCCCCGAGGATGCCCCCAAATCCACCTGCCCCAGGATCGCCCTGGGCAGGCCCCCTGTTGGCCTCTGCCTAGCTCAGCTCCCCTTACTGCCTCTCCCCCCCCCCCCCCCCCCCGGGGCAAAAAGCCACAGGCTCTTGGGGTGCTGTTCCATCACAGCCTCCTAGGCAGTCAGGGGCCAAGGTCCTGGGGTTACCCCTCCGAACTTCACTGCTGCCACTGCCTCTGTTCTGACCTCATACTTTGCCCCAGCTGCCCCAGGGCTGCCAGCCTCAGGCTTTTGCCTTTGCCCACTAACCACCGTCAGCTTTCTAAAGCGCACCCCCTGTCCTCCACCCCAACTCCTGTCAAAACCCATCCCTGGGTCCGCACCATCTACCATCTACCAGAGAAAGGCCACACTCTCTGGGGAGACACACAAGGCCCTGAGAGTGGGGGGGGGGGGGTCTCCCTGGCCTCACAGCCCTGCCACCTATCCTCACATTCTTAAGCCACAGACACATAACACTGTGAACTGCCACCCCCCTGGACCGGACCTTCCGGCTGTGTACAAGCCGTTCCCTCTGCCCAGGTTGCCCTTCCCTCTGTCTATCTGCCCCGAGTCCTGCTCAGCCTTCCACAGCTTCTTGCTTCCCTGGCCCCTCGTACAGCACACCCACCCTGGAGCCCACAGTCCCTCACACAGTCCTCTGTCACCTATTGCTAACCTGAGTTGTCACGTTTGTGTGCCTACGCCTCCCAGTTAGATTGAGAGCTCACCAAGGGCTGATTCTGGGTCCAGCCATCCATGCTGTGTGTACCTGGCCTCTCAGAAGCACCCACCAAAGAAGTAGAAAAATAGTTCATGCTTTCTGAGGTTGGTCTTAACCTACCGCCAGAATTATTCACGTCAGGCCGGGGAGTCAAGTGCCCTAACTGCTGAGCCTCAGTGTTCTCCTCTGTAAAATGGCAGTGATCATGCTGGCATTTACTGGCACTTGTTAAATATTCCTTCCCTTTCCCTTTGAAGCCAGGCCATGACGTTACTCCCTCGCCTGTGGGAAGGAGGACCTTTGTGGCCTCAGCTTAGGCTCTGGCTCCTTTGGAGTGGCCTAACAGGATAGCTTTCTTGGGTGGTCTTGGCCGTGGGTGCCAACCTTGCACCCTTGTCTTTGGCCCTGGTAGGGCACGTGCGTTGAGTCCCCAACAGAGACCATTCAGATGTTCTGGGCCCTGGCTGTAGCTTCTCTGTTGTAACAATCACACACCAAGGCTCTGTGCTGAGCCCCTGCGTGCTCAGGCAGCCCCTTTTCTTCTTGTCACCTTTCTGGACCCCACAACCATCCCACTCCTGGGAAGGAGTACACCCTTTCATTCCATAAACAGTTGCTAAGTATGAAGCACTGTGTGCCAGGCATTCCCCCACCTCCCCGTCTCTGACTGTTCAACCCAATCCCCTGTGTGATCCCTGGTGAACCCTCTTTGGGCTGAGGCAACATACGGCCCCAGACCTTTCAGGGCAGAGGGGTACCCTGCCCACCACCCCATCTTTGTGAGGACTGTTTCATTTGTAGATGACTGAAACCCAACTCAAAAGGCCTTAAGCAAAAAAGGAATTCTTTTGGCTGACAAAACTTAAAATGTCCAGGGGGTAGTTGTAGCTTCAAGTTAGACTGGATCTAGGGGCCAAATGATGTCGTCAGGATTCGGTCTTCAGATCAAATAGAAGGAATGGGACTCCGGTTTGGAAAGGAGGAGGTTGGAGGTAGTGGGCAGGGAGAGATGCTCAAATTCTACTTAATCAACCAGGTCCTGGGATGGGATATTCACTCACTCCGTAAACACTGATGATCTGCCTTGCCTGAACCAATTGAGTCAACATTTCTGGGGGTGAAGCCCAAGCACGGGTTTTTGTTTTTGTGTTTGTTTTTAAAAAACCTTGGCAGGCAATAAGCAGGACCTTGGAGGTAGTCGGGAGCAGAGGTGAGGGTCAAGCCCAGGTGCAGCCTGCCATTTAACTTCATATCTGCTATGTCTGAGTTCATGGGGGGGACTTATGACTGTCACTGGCACCATGGCTCCCCCCAAGGAGCTCCTAAGGTCTCGGGTGCTGGGAATTTCGGCTCTCATAAGTAACCCCAAACCTGTACAAGCACATGTGCTAGCTCCTTGCACATCCGAGACCTTGCTTCATGCTGATGGTGGCTGTGTGGGCCCTGGGGAGGTGAGGTGCCTTGATAGTTGGTGCCCGCTCTTCCATACCCTTTCTCCTCACGGACCTCTCCAGAACTGGACAGAGGGGAAATGAGCTGCAGTGGCAAATGCAGGTTAAAAGCCGGCTCTGCCTCTTACAAGCCCCATGACCTTGGGCAAGCCCTTTTACCCTTTTCTTCTTGCAGAGAGAGAGTCTACCTCAGCAAGTCGAGAGGATTAAATGAAATAATGCATGTGGAAATGTCTGGCCTATAATTGACAATCGATAAATGCTGAAGGAATGAGTGAATGAATGAGGAGGGAGACCAAGTGGGCCTGGCCCTCTGCTCGCTGTGTCCCCTTCTCAGCACATCCCCCAGGAGGGCCTCTCACGGCTCATGACTGACTGTCTCTGGGACATTAGGGAGGGGTCTGGGACGCAAAGGCTACTTTCTTTTAGAGGATAGCCCTTTGGTGAGTCTATCCCAGAACGCTTCATTCGTTTGACCACAAATGCTCTGGGTGCCCGGACCTGTGCTGAGCCCTGCGGGCAGCTGACAAGTGGTCCTGACCTGCTCAAGCTCTTGGGCTAGTGAGGAGGCAGGCAGATATGGAATTGCTCTGTTGGGGCGGGGGAGGAGGAATGGGTGCCAAGGGAAGAAGATGGAGTACGTGAATCCACTCAAACTGAATGCTTGAATGGAGTCTTAAAGGAAGAAGAGGAAATGCCCAGGGAGATAGAAGGCAGTGAAGGAAAGCTTCCTGGAGGAAGTGGTTACTGAGTGGAACCTTGAGGACGAAAGCAGTCTTCCAGGCAGTGGCAGGCATTCTGTGATGGGGAAACAGCACGGTAGAGGCTTTGCTCAGTTTGCTGTCACTGTTCCATGGAGACTGGCCAAAGGACCTGGGCCCAGGTTGGATAGGCAGCTTCCAGAATTATCCATGGGGGGCCCAGAGACCACTCCCGTCTACCTTGCACATATGCCCCACTTCCCTCACAAGAGTTCCTCACTGCCCAGCCCCACCCCGTGCTGCCCGACACGCACTGTCTTCTGGGTCCTACATGTCTTCCGGCCCCACCCCCTGCCCGTTCCGCAGCCTCCTCGAAGGATCTCATCCTCCAGACAATGTTTTCTTACCCTGCCTGTCCCTTTCTGCAAAGTTCAGCACTTTGTCTGCAGGGCCCGAGCCTGCCCTCCACTCAAAGGTGAACGTTCCTGGAAGCTCCAGCCTGTTTTCCACTTCAAACAAAAGGCTGGAACTCGCACCTCAGTCTCCACGCACGGCCAGACCGCTGGGCTTCCAACTTGGCGGGGCATCTGTCCGTAACGAGGAGTGGGCCCGGCCTAAATTTGGAGATGTTAGTTGGAAACTCAAGTGCTGCTAATTCAGGCCTTCCAACTCTGTGCACTTCCCACTCTTCTACATGGACCAGTCCGGCCGTCTCGGGGAGGAGGTTCAAAGCCCTGCCTCCCACCGTCCTTTGTCCAGAGCCGATCCAGGGAGGGAGGCCAGAACCATCTGAACCACCTGCTTTTCAGAAATAGTTTAGCAAGTTCCTGCTGTGTATGAGGCTCATTTATAAGTGTCATTCCTCACATTTCTGTGACGCAGGGGTCGCCGTCGCAGTTTGGTAAGATGAAGAATCCGAGGTCTAGAGAGTGGAATTAACTAGCCTGAGGTCACGTGAGGAAGTGTTCAAGTCGATTCAACTTCTGACTCCTTGCCTGGCATCCCTTGTCTCCTGGGCAGTTCACACATCTGCTCGGGAGCCTTCAGTCTCAGAACCAAGGGCATAGGCTTTGGCGTTTGGCCATGTAAAAACTCGTATTTTTGGAGGTCCCCACCCCTCTTCACACCAAACACTTAAAATGCACCATATCCCATATTAAATGGAATTGAAATTTAACTATATGGCAGTGGGGTTGAGTGGCAGTGCAGTAGCTGACTTTATATCGGGTTTTGTGCACATCTGCGGGGACTCTTTCTGTTGCAAGTGACAGAACATAATCTCAACTACTTTAAAGGAAATGAGACATTATTGGCCCACATCACAGTGAGGTAATGAGCTGCAGCTGCTGCTTGGTCCAGAGCCCAAAGGATGTGACCAGAACTTGATTTCTCTCATTCTCTTCGTCTTGGCTTCACTTTCTCTGTGTTGGCTTTGTTGTCAGATGGCGTTTCTCCTCATGGTGGTAAAATGGCTGCCTTTGCTTCAGCCTCACATTTTCCTCGTGTTTAAATCAGCCTATGTGTTTGGGGATTGCTTATACAGGGGTCTTTAGGAACATTCTGATTGGATGGCTCACACCACATGCCCAGCTCTGCCCCAGTCACAGGAATGTTTTATTGGCCAGGTCTGGGTCTCGTGTACTAGCAGAGTTGAGGTGGGAGCCCTTGGCTGTAGGGTAGAGAGTGGGGAAGGGCTGGATTCCTGAATGACGAGGGAATCTATTACCTAATCGGCTGGCAGGGAAGAAGGCAGGGGCCAATATGACAAGTCCACTCCACAGATCCAGGAAGTGAAGTTGCTCAGGTCAGGCCCTCTCTACGCTATTGCACCACCCTCAGTCACCTGTCTGTACCCGGGCCACACAGCCTGCCCCTCACACCTACCCTCCCTGTCTCACCTCCTTCTTCTCTTGCCTCCTCCAGCCCGATGGCACCAGCAAGGAGTGTGTGTTCATTGAGAAGGTCCTGGAGAACAACTACACAGCCCTGATGTCCGCCAAATACTCTGGCTGGTACGTGGGCTTCACCAAGAAGGGGCGGCCACGGAAGGGTCCCAAGACCCGGGAGAACCAGCAGGACGTGCACTTCATGAAGCGCTACCCCAAGGGACAGGCAGAGCTGCAGAAGCCCTTCAAGTACACCACGGTGACCAAGAGGTCCCGGCGGATCCGCCCCACGCACCCAGGCTAGGCTGGCCCCACCGCAGCCCCCAGGCTGCCCCCAGGCCCACACTCACACTCACAGAGAACTGCATCAGAGGAATATTTTTACATGAAAAATTAGGAAGAAGCTCTATTTTTGTACATTGTGTTTAAAAGAAGACAAAAACTGAACCAAAACTCTTGGGGGGAGGGGGAGCGATAAGGATTTTATTGTTGACTTGAAACCCCCTGTCTATGACAAAAGACTCACGAGAAGGGACTGTTGTCAACGCACAGGTGCTTGTCTCTCTCTAGGAACCGACAACTCTAAACTTGTCCCCAGAGGAGGATTTGAATGAGGAAAACGACACTCTGAGAAACCAAAGTCCTTTTTCCCAAAGGTTCTGAAAGCAAAGAACAAAAAAAAAAACAAAAACAAAAACAAAACAAAACAAAAAAAAAAAAAAAAAAAGAAAAAAAGAGAAAAACAAAGAGAAAGTAGTACCCACCCCCAAACTCCCTTTCTTCTCCAATCCCCCGTCCCTGTCCCAATCTCCAACAAAAATCGCTCTCTGGTTTGCAGTCATTTATTTATTGTCCGCTGCAAGCTGTCCCGAGACACCGCGCAGGGAAGGCGTGCCCCTCGGGAATTCTCGGCGCCTCGACCTCCGACCTCCGACGACAGACGGCCTCGTCCAATCAAGTGACCCTGCATTGCTCGCAGTTCTGGAGGATGCTGCTATCGACCTTCCGTGACTCACGTGACCTAGTACACCAATGATAAGGGAATATTTTAAAACCAGCTATATTATATATATTATATATATATAAGCTATTTATTTCACCTCTCTGTATATTGCAGTTTCATGAACCAAGTATTACTGCCTCAACAATTAAAAACAATCGACAAATTATTTAAAAAACCATGAGGTGAGTGGTGGCAGGCGGGGCAAGGGGAGGCGTGCAGAGCTCAGGCAGGGTGGCCTGTTTGTGTTTCATTCTTCTTGGTCTTTGCGCTGAGAGCTGAGGCCTCACTCATTCATTCATTCACTGATTCACTCCCCGCCCCCGCGCCCCCACCCCACCAACTCCCCTCTGCTTCCATCCCACCGTGCTCCCATGCACTGTTCTAGGCCCTGGGAATGCAGCCTTAGACAAAGAGATCTTTACTTCTGGAAATCCTTGCCTTCAGAGAGATTACATTCCAAGGAGTCACCAGTCATAGGGTCACATACATTTGCTCGGCACCTCCTGTGTTATTCTGTGTACTGGGCATGTATCAAAGAACATACCAGAAAAATTCCAGCCTGCAGGGAACGTCACGTATTCACCGATTCATTGCTTCATTCATTCATTTATTGATGGAACCACTTATTCAACCTATATTTATTAAGGCCTTACCAAGTGCCAGGGACTGTTTTAGGTACTGGGGATTCACCAAAGACTGAAACAGACGAAAAATCATGGAGCTTGCAGTCTAGGGGTTATTGCTGGAGTCATTTGTGCAGCCGGTATCTGGGATTCTGCCAGAAATAGGCTGAGGAGGGAGCGGGGCCCTGTTCTGCATCTGGTGGCAGTGGGGTCAGAGGGCCCAGGTCCACTCTGAAGACCTTAGATTCTCATGTGCTGGAATGTAAGGAGTCTGTCTGCCTCTAAAACTTTCTTCTAGGTCTTCTTCCCCAGGGCCTGGCCAGGATGTAGGCAAGAGGCCGGGTTGGTCTTGGGGTAGGAAGCAGATTGGGCAGGAGGTTGACTGAAGAGGAAGATGCCTTCTGTGGGGTCCTGCTGCTGTCACCTGCCTCCCTTGAAACCTCCTCCTGCCAAAACTGTCCAGAAGTCCCCAGTGAGGCCCTACAGAGAGGAAGGAAAGAGGGGGGTGGGAGCATCTTGGTAAAGGACTCCTGGCTGGATCGGGGCTTGGCTTCTGAACTGTGTGCTCCCTCTGCAACATACCTCAGAGCTTGGGTCAAGCACAACTCCCGGTTCTGTCCTTCCTCCCTGCATTATCAGGGTCCCTCCCCATCCTTGGGCCCTGTCCCGTGTGTCACAGCACATTTCCTTAGGATTTTGTGAAGCCCTTTCAGGTGCACCATCTCATTGTAACCTCAGGACAACCTGCGAGGAAGATACTATCATTATACCCATTTTTCAGAAACATTTAGCAGCTTCCCCAAGGTCACAGAATAAGAAAGTGCTGGGGCTGGTGTCCAAATCCTACACTCTCCAGGATTGCAGTAGCTGCCACCTGGTGAATGCCTACTGTGTTTCAGATGCCCTGCTGGGTATTTTACATACCCTGCCTGGGCATCCACCATCCATCCCGGTGTGGGACATGGGTACTCTTGACTGAGGTCCAGAGAGACCATAAATGTGTCCAAGGACTCAGTGAGTGGGTGACTGAGCCTGAGACACCTGGTGATAATAACCGTGATGGTAGTTGTCATTTACTGAGCACCTACTATGTGTCAGTTCCTTTCACACTCTGTTATTTAGTTTAAACAATAACCCTATGAGATGGGTGTGCACTGTCTTTTGCACCGGAAGTTCCAGATAAGTGAAATGACCTGCCCAAAGCGATTCAAGGTAGAAAATCGTGGAGTCAGCATTCAATCGATCATTTATTTATTCATCCAAGAAATGTGTTTAGTTTACTCTGTGCCAGATGCTGTTCCAGGGGCTAGAGATAGAGCCCCTGCCCTCATGGAGCTTACATTCCATTGGGGAAGATCGACAATAAACCAAATAGATAAAAATATGTCAGATAGAGGTAAATCACAAAATAGGGAACAATAAAATGGGGTGAGGGGATAGAGGGGGATGGGGATGCTATTTTAGATAGAGTGCTCAAGAAGGCCTCTGGAGTGGGGGATACAGGCAGACACTGAAGGGAAGAGCATTCTGGGCAGAGGAAACAGAGAATGCTAAGGCCTGGAGGCCTGTCATGAAATAAGGAGGGGCCAGGGGGGTAAGGCATAGTGAATGGGGGAGAAGACAGCGTATTGGAGAGGGCCAGACCACGACTTGGCTTTTTTTTTTTTTTTTAAGGTTATTTGAGAGAGAGAGTGTGTGAGAGAGCATGAGCGGAGGTGGGCAGAGAGAGAGGAGAGAGAGGATCCCAAGCAGGCTCTGAGCTGTCAACGCAGAGCCTGAGGCGGGCCTTGAACCCACAAACCGTGAGATCGTGACCTGAGCCCAAATCAAGACTGTGCCTGTCATTAACATATTTCACATTGCTCAGGCTCTGAGCACTCGGGAGCTCCCTGACGCGGGCTTTTATCCAGAGTGAGATGGGGGACCACATGTGGCATACCTTACACTGTGAAGGGACTGCTCTGGCTACTCTGTGAAGGAGGGTGGCAGTTCCCAGGCTGGGCTTGCCTGATGCCCTAACCTGGGCTCTCACCGCTACCCTGGGTCACCTTCTGCTGCTGGTTCTGCCCACCCCCTTACAGGCCGCAGGCGTCTCCCCCACCCAACACCCTACCTTTGCTCCACCTCCCGGAACAATGGGGCCAGTGGTTCTTTTCTTTTCCTGCCCCTCCAGCGGGGAAGGTGTGGGCCCAGCCTCACTTTCCTCTAGACGGAGCTTTCTGGATATATCCGGAGCAAATGCGACATATGTTAACGACAGGCACAGTGGACTGGTGGGAAGATTTCCCAACACGGATGAGGTCGGAGGATGTTCACTTGATGGAGGAGCCGAGTGTTTCCACGGTCCCGCTGAGTAGGGAGCCTTTTCAGAGCACCTATTATGTACCAAGCACAATCTTACTGCATCTACCCAACAGTCTTTGAGGTGGGCATTTTTAGCCTTATTTTATAGAGCAGGGTCAGAGAAGTGGAGTCACTTGCCTGAAGTCACACAGATAGTTCATGATGCAGCTGGGATGTGAGCCCAGGTCTGTCTGGTTCCTAGAGCTTGGAGCTCCTGGCACCTGTCCAGGGTTTCCGTCTTTGCCCGCCTCCCGCCTCCCCACTCCTGTCTCGGTGTCCATCATCTCCCAAACCACCAGAGGGAGGGGGCAGATATACACCACATTCCCAGGCCCCTGATGACAGCTCCTCTCCTACTCCCCTGGATCCTTTCCAGGATGTCAGTGTCACAGAGGGTACAGGGATCTGGGACCTATGGCCTCTGAGTTTATTTTCAGCTTGGCCCTTTGCCAGCTATGTGACCTTGAGTAGTATCCCTCATCAATCCAATTGTTTTCACCTTGCAGGGCCAATGTACTGTTCAAAAGAGACAGCAGAGCAAAGAGTTGTGGATTATTCCTGCCCAGTAAGAGCCGGGAGGCACCCATGCAGGTGTTTCACCCGCAGCCTTCTCTCTCCATTTCCCTTCAACCCCGTTGCTTTAGAGAGGAAGCAATCAAGACACAGGGAGATCGACTTGCTCCAGCGCACCCAGTGAGTCTATGACAGAGCCCATTAGATGACTAATGGATAGTGATGGTAGTGATTAATAAACACGATGGAGTATGGCAAAGGGAGATGAGTGGGGGCTCTTCTAGGGAGGTCGAGCGCCAGTTCAGCGGCCAGTCTGGTCCCTCTTAGCATCCTTCCTAAATCTGCTTCTCTGACCCAAGGAAGCAGAGGGCCGGGAGGAGAGGGCTGAGGTTTCTTGGTCCCAGACTCCACCCCTCTGTTCTTCACCCCATCGGGGTACCATGTGACCCAAGTGCCAGAAGTGAGGAAAGATGGAGCTTTGCCCTAGCACTTCACGGGGTCAGCATGCAAGCAAAGTGGGACTGGCCCCCAAAAGGGAGAGAAATGGGTTTGAGAATGAGAGTGCTCTCTCTACCTGCCCCACCTTTGGCCATTGTCTGCATTCAGTCTTCTCCGTCTATGGCCACCCATCCTCTGACCACTGGCCTAAGAGAGGAAAGTGATGTTTATTGGTCATCTGATCTAGATGGACTCATGATCCTAGCACTCTGCACCCACCCTGTTCGGGATGGTCCCCGGTGCACAGTGAGCTCTTGGTACCCTAGCTATTACTGTGACTTCATTTGACTGGTACAAGAACTTGGCAAGATAAGTGTCAGGAGGCCTATTTCGTAGATGGGGAAACTGAGGCCTATAAAAGAATGTGATTGGCCCCAGGTCCCTGGGTAAAAAGTGACAGAGGTGAGATTTGAACCCAGGTTTCCCTGGTCCCACTTTCCACTTTGCCTTCGTCCCTTCGTTGGGGGTGGAGAGGGCAAAAAAGCCCCAAAACTCGGAGCAAGGGAAATAAAGTGTCCTTCCTGTGTGGGTGGGGAGGGCATGACAACCAGGAGAGGCTGTATCTGGGGGTGTTCCTGCCAAACCAGGTGAGCCTGGGTAGGGGGAGGCTGTGAAGCCACAGGCTGAGTGCAGGAAGTTGGGGTGGAGATGCCCTCCTGGCTGCCTGCACAGCTGGAGCCTAATCAGACCGGGCTGGGATGCCCGGGGCTTGAAAGCCTCATAAACTTGGGCAGAACCCTCCCTCCCCAGGCACAGGATTGGGGCTTCCAAAGAAACAATAGTGAATTAGGTGTGAAAGATGTGACGGCTGCTCCCCAACTATGCAATTAGGTAGTGGGTCTGTTACAAACATTAGGGGGGGAGTTGGGACCAGATGTCGGTGAGGCTCACCCTCGCTGTCCTGTCCCAGAACTGCCTGGCCTCCTGGCTGAGGTTTCCAGCTCTGGCAAGCAGGAAAGGCGGCAGGTAGCCCGGGGGGTGTGGCCCCCTGCAGAGCAGGCCAGTGCTTAATCAGACATTCCTCCCCTCCTTGGGGTAGCTACTTAGACCTAATTAGCACTTGCTAGAATTTCTGCCCACCTCCTCTGCTTGCGGAAGAAGCCACTCTTTCAATGTTCCGGCCTCCCAGGCTGACCACTCTGTAGCTGCCAGGCTGTGGGTCACCCACTGGGTCAGAGGCCCAGGCTGATTTTAAAAGACTGTCACAGACTGAAGTCTCGTTTGCCTGCCCCACACAGGACTAATTGTCATCTACTGGGCACCAGCTGTGTGCGGGCATTTTACCCCCTCTTATTTCTCACCCCAATTGCCTGAGACAGCTATTTTTATCTGCTTCCTACCAATGAGGAAACGGAGGCTCAGAGAAGGGAAGTCACCTGCTCAAGGCCATCTGACTTCCCAAATTCTGCACGTGACTATTATTATGCCCCAAAGCAGCCCCCTGAGGAGTTAGTATCACCTTGGTTTACATAAGGATAGAGGATCAGAGAAATGACCTATTCAAAGTCACACGGTTACTAAGTAGTGAAGCCAGGATTTGAAGCTAGGTCTGTTGTTTTCTAGTGTCTTACCTCTCCATTCCTCCCAACCCTCTATTTCTGTCCCTGTGTTATTCTGGATTCTTTTGGTTACGAGTGACAGAAACACATGAAAACTGACTTAAGCCGATAAAAAAATGTATTGGCCTGTGTAACAGAAATGTGTACAGGCATCGGGCTTCAGGCAAAGCTGGATCCAAGCGTGTCTCTCTCTGCCTTCTTCTGGGTTGGTTTCATTCTCAGGAGGGCTTCCCTGTAGTTCCAAGCTCATATCTTACTGGCTTAATAACTTTAGAGGTAAGAAAACATATCTTTCCCAAAGACTCCAGTACAAGTCCTGGGGCTGACTCTCATTGGATCAGTTCTCTCTCCTGCATATCTTTGAATCAATCACTGCGATCAGGGGGACAGATTAGTTTAAGTGACCAGGTGTACATCCTGCACCGGCCCCTGGAGCTGGAGTGAGGGAGGCATGGGCCAGTCTACCCAACTAACTATAAGGTCTGTAAGTCAAAGAAGGGGTGGTTTCCCAAAGGAATATGGAAGTGTTCTTACCAGAAGCCAAGGGGCAAAAGCAAGACAAATATGTTGCAATGCTTCCCCACTTGGGTGTGCATCAGAGTCCCAAGAGGACTTGCTCACATACAGATTGCTGAGCCTCACCCCTGCAGGTTCTGCTTCAGTAGGTTTGGGGTAGGCCCAAGAATTTGCAAGTTCCCAGGGGATGCTGATGCTGCTGGCCTGGGATTTTTAAGGACCACTGGTTTACCCCTTTCCTTTGCCTTCATTCTCCCCACCATCACCATATGCTATGTATTCTCATTCGAGACTTCAGACTGGGGGCCCGTACACTCCAGGCTATGTGAGGGCTTTCCAAGAGGTCCATGGGTACAATCATCTTGTGGGAATCAACGTACAGATGTTCAGCTTTCCTGAGTGCTTTCCCCCGAATTGTTCTACTGGAGAGTGCTCCTGTGGTCAGCAGGCTCCCCCGCTCACCACCCTTTCTACAAAGTCCCTCCTCTACTTTAGAGTAGAATGTACATGTCGGTTAAGTGTCTGACTCTTGATCTCAGCTCAGGTCATGATCTCAGGGTTCATGACTTTGAGCCCCACATCAGGCTCTGTGCTAATGGTACGGAGCTTGGGATTCTGTCTCTCCTTCTCTCTGCCCCTCCCCTGCTTGTGCTCTCTCTCTCTCAAAATAAATAAACTAAAAAAAAAAAAGAAAATGAAAAAGAAAAAGAAAAAGAAAGAAATAAAGGAAGAAAGAAAGAAAGAAGAAAGAAAGAGAGAAAAGAAAGTGCACGTCTTACCCTGCCTGCATCTCACTGTGGGCATTGCCTGGAGTGTAGGGAAGCCCAGATCATGGAATAAAGGGATGAGAGTGTGGGGAGCTCCCTTTGGTCGTAGTGCCACGAATCTGTGGGAAGTCCTCATGCTCTCCCCTGCCTTAATACTGGTCTATTTTGTAACAGGGCAAATTGTGGATTTCGTTTTGGATCATGGTGATTTATTCTGAGTTCAGGTATATTGCACAGCAAGATGTATTGGCGATTTTTCTTTAATTACTTTGCCTCCTTTATTCCGCAATGTTGTTCTGGAATTCACTCATAACTAAGGAGTGTTGGTAATGGAAGTAACTTATTCAGGGGATACAAACTCATAGATAATTTCCATCTGTCCATCTATCTGTCTGTCCGTCTATCCATTCACCCATCCGTCCACCTATCTGCCTATTTATCTATCTATCTACTGAACCATCTTAGAATGACAACATTCGTAATTTGGAAAAAGCAGCCTGGGAAATATAAATGTAGACCAAGTGCATCCCTACTATGTTGCTGCTATTCTCAGTGATGAGAAAGAGCCTCGTGCTTCTTATCCATCCTTTCCTTGGTCCATGTCTCTGTGGAGTATTTTTGCCCAATTTCAAATAGGAATAGGTGGAATGTTCCAAACTTACTTCCTACAGGTCATATTTGAGTAAAATATCTTGTCTCAGATGGAAGTTAGTGTTTCATATATTCTTGAACACTTGTTCAGACCGGTAGGAGAAATATTTTCATTTAACTTTTGCGGAAAGATTACTGGCTACTGTAAATCCACGTTTATGTTTTCCTTGGGTGTAAATCTCTTATTTGCCGTCGCCTGTTCATTTGTTCATTCTCAGTGCGTTTTTATTAAATGTAGATGAATTTAGTTGTGCGTGGCATGGATTCTACCGAAAAGATCTAGTTTTCAAAATTACTTAAGGGGCTTATGAGTAAAAAAAATGTGGAGACCCCATTCTAGACCAATCCATGCATCTGTACGCTCTGCACCCATGCACAGACAGTGCAGTCTCAATCTGGAAACACTGGCTTGCTTGCCTATTTTCTGCAGCTGTGAGCACAGAGGTGCCACAACATAGTCCCTTGCAGGTGCCCCGAGAGATAGCCCTTGGGGAGCCCCCAGCTGAATGCTGCGAACAGGTAGACTATAACTCAGCAAGAGAAGAGCATATAGGTGGAGGCCCAGATGTCTTGGATGCACAGAGAACGAGGGGATGAACTGGGTAAGGGCAGTTCAATCTGCTCTGACAATCTGAAATGAGGTTTAACTGCAAAACAGGGAAGGGCAGCCCAGGCAGAAGGAAGAGCAGTGCAAAGGCAGAGAGGAACAAAAACCCAGCAAAGTGTGGCAGAAGCTGGGAAACGTGAGGCGGCGTGGTGGGAGGTTGCAGCCGGTAGGGGAGAGAAGTAAGAGGGTCAAGGCTGTGGCTTTTGTAGGGTCCCATTTTTGAGTGGCCCTCCTGCACGGCACACGTGCATCTGTGTTCACGTGCACCCTGATCTGCACATGTGTGAACAGTCGGTCACACTCCCATGCTCAGCCAAGAGCACACAGCAGCACTAACATAGCGCAAGGTCATGCCTCCCTTCCTCCTTCTTTCTTGCTACGCTGAGTGCCTACTCTATATGGGGTTCCTTGGAGATAAAGCAATGAATGTGGCAGGGTCTCTGTCCCCGCAAGTATTATTGAGGGGACAGACCATTAACATTGACCACACACTGTGACAAGTGACACAACGGACAAGCATAGTGCAAAAGGGAAGTCAGAGAAGAAAAGTCATGGAAGCTGAGATCCGAAGAATGAGAACGTGTTGGCAGGAATAGATGGGGGTGGGAGGAGTAAGCATCGTAGGTGGAAGAAGGAGAAGCAGGTACAAAAACCTGGCTGGAGAGAGTATCGCTGCCAGAAAAATACAGAAAGGGGCCAAGAGAGGATTTATGATTTCAATACAGGAGTGGCAACTTGGTCGGCAAAAGCCCAGGGATGTTACTACAAGACTCGCCTTGGGTTTCTGGGTTTTTTAAATTTTATTTTGTTTTTTATGTTTTATTTACTTTCGAGAGAGAGAGAGAGAGAGAGAGAGAGAGAGAGAGAGAGAGAGACAGCGTGAGCAGGGGAGGGGCAGAGAAAGAGGGAGACACAGAATCCAAAGACAGGCTCCAGGCTCCGAGCTAGCTATCAGCACAGAGCCCCACTCAGGGCTTAAACCCATGAACCGGGGGCTGAAATCGATTGCTCAACTGACTGAGCCACCAGGCACCCTGGTTTCTGTTTTGATGAGAAGGCCAGGAGCCCAAGCTGATGGACACCGATGATTGCAGTGGGTATCCCGCCTTCTGCAAGTACCCCCAGGGGCTCTAAAGAGTCAGGTGTGGTTCTGTTCCTTCTAGATATCACCTCGTGGTTTTAGCAGCCATTGAGCATCGTGGCCTGCATCAGTGGTTCCCAAGCAGGGCACTGTCTCCCGGGACGCTTGGTAATGTGCAGAGACACGTTCGATTGTCACAACCAGGGGTCTGTTACTGGCGTCTAGTGGGTATCTAGAGCCCAGGGGTGCTGTGGCATAAACATCTCACAACATACAGGACAGGGTCCCCCTACAAAGAATTATCTGGCTCCAAATGTCTGTTGTGCTGAGGTTGAGGAAACTTGGTCTAGATTCTCTCTTTCTGGAGGGTGGCAAGATAATGATTTCCTAATTCTCTCATTTCTGCTGTTTATTAAATGGGATTCTTCGATGAACTAAGAACTTTCCTCCATCAACTGTTCAGTTACCCCAGGAGGCAATTCATTCGGAAATTCATACAGGTGCTTGATTCTTTCTCTGTATTTACCACTTTTCAGAATAATTAGTTAATTGTTATCCTCCAAAGATAACCGATGCGTTTTTTAGTACCACCATGAGAATTATCAAAAGCTTATTTAGGTGGAGCATCATATATATATATATAATGTTTATTTTATTTTTGAGAGAGAGAGCATGAGCAGAGGACGGGCAGAGAGAGAGAGGAAGACACAGAACTTGAAGCAGGCTCCAGGCTCTAAGCTGACAGCACAGAGCCTGATGTGGGGCTTGAACTCACAAACCATGAGACTGCGACCTGAGTCGAAGTCGGATGCTAAACTGACTGAGCCACCCAGGCGCCCCTGATGCATTTTTATAAATTTAATTTTAAAATTTATTTTTGAGAGAGACAGAGAAAGAGAGAGAGAGAGAGCACGTGCATGTGAGCAGGGAGGTGCAGAGAGAGAGGGAGACAGAGGACCTGAAGCTGGCTCTGTGCTGACAGCAGAGAACCCGATGCTGTGGGGCTCAAACTCAGGAACCTCAAGACCATGACCTGAGCTGAAGTCGGACACTTAACCGACTGGGCCACCCAGGTACCCTAAGTATCTGGCTCTTGGTTTCAACTCAGGTCATGATCTCGCTGTTTGTGAGTCCAAGCCCTGCGTCAGTCTCTGTGCTGATTCTCTCTCTCTCTCTGCCTCTTCCCTGTGCGTGCTCGCTCTCTCAAAATAAATAAGTAAACGTTAAAAAAACTTATTTAATGCCTTTCGATCTATAGCAGTCATTATTCTTTTTGAAGGTCAAGTTCTTCCACCTTTGGCCAGCGAGGGCTCCTTCTGGTGGCTCTTGTGTTTCTTTTGTCATTGCCCTAGCATTCTGATGGCTTCTTTGCTTCCTGGTGTGACAAGATGTCCCCAGGTCATCTTGTACCTTTCCCACACCCACCCAAGGATCAGCTATTTCTCTCAGAGCCTGGGTTCATTTTAGTGGAGAATGTCAGGGCTTCCTGAGAGTGAAACGAAATGATTCCTAGGAAGCTGTTAGCACAGTGCCTGGGACACAGTGGGTGCTCATCTTATGCTGTGGTTTCGAAGACAGATTCTCTGCCAAGTTGCTTCAACTCCCTTCCTCCCTGCAACCTCCAGTACATTCCAGCACTTGCTTTCTGTACCTCCAGACAGTCTGGGTGGGGCCTGAGTGTAATGAGGGTTCAGGTTACCCAGGGGAGGTTTGCACGTAGAGGCTTTGTTGGGCAGAGGGACCTGCCAGCCAAGAGAGCACGGCCATTAAAAGCCAGGCTAGAGGAAGAAGAGAGGAGCAATTAGCTAATCCAGGAGTCAAGGCTTTGCTTTTGTTTTCACCGTCAATTTTAATCCTGTCCTAACCTTTGACCTAAGCCTTGGGGCAATTAGTGCCCGCTAATGAAGTGGTGGTGGGTTTGAGCTTCTGCTTTCCTCCCCAGGCTGAGTCAATACCTTGTATTCCAGCACACGTAATTGAGGGAAAAGGGTTTATTTAAGCTAACAAATGATTACTTCCCACAATAGAATCTCCATCCCAGTTAGTGAATTGGCTCTTCAGGCATCCCCTGCTTTGTCTGCTGCCAAAGCCTGTATTTCATTGACTGCTTTGCCCTCTTCTCTCATTCCTCCTTGCTTCTCTCTCCCTCTTCCTATCCCTCCTCTGTGCCCTCACCAGCGAATTCAGTAAATTCGCTGTAGCTACCGTCCACCCATCCCGAGGCGTTAGGCGGGCCAGGCCCTGAGGTCCCGGTACAATTCTGACCCATCCCAGAAGGATCTCACAGCCTAGGGACAAAGACAGACATATAAACAGATAAATTACGAATCGTTCTGCAGTGTGGTAAGGGCAAAGTAATTCAACAAGTCTAAATGAAGGAGCCAGATGGTGTGGAGTGGTCTTTGTGCAGAAGAGTCTAGAGAGGGAGAAGAAACTGGAAACATTTGAACCGTTCAGACTTAAGGCTTCCATGGACCAAAGAGGGTTTTTATCCAAGTGGCCTGAAAGGTGGTTATTGAGAAGAATGTGGCAGACTTCTCACTATAGAATGCCGATTTGGGAACCCCCGTTCCCCTGTGGGGTTATGTACCTCAGAGAAGGCTTGGGTCACCTTCACCTCAGCGGGGGCGTCTTACCTCATCGGGGCCAATCATATGAATTGCATTTCCTTTCCCAATTGATTGGCTTAGTAAGGGGCATGAGACTATAGCTTGGCCCATGAGCTATGAGGGGAAGCATGCGGGAGGTGGTGGTAGGCCTTGTTTCTAGGGAACTTTCTTAACTCTTGTAAGCATACATAATAAGGAAGTCATAGTTCTTTTTTGAGTCTGGATTTTGGTGAGGATGTGGTGGCTGGAGCTGTTGTAGCCATCTTGCAACACGAGGACAGTTAGCTGCTGCACTGAGGACGGAAGAGCAAAGTGATGGAAGAAACTTGGATCCTTGAGGCCGTCGTACAGCTGCTGACATCAGCCACGTGGGGTCTTCCTTGACACTTCTCATTGTATGAGACAACAAAATGTTCTTGTGTTTAAGGCCCTTTCAGTTGGTTGCTGGAAGCTTCCCAACTGATACAGAAGAGGAGGGAGAATTTGAAGAACGTGTCCTGAAGTGAGGGAAGAGCATTTCAGGAAAGGCATATGGACAAAGGTGCCAAGAAAATAGGAAATGTACGGAAGGCCTAGTTCTCAGAGGTGAGGTCACATAGGGTCTGGCCATGTTAGGCAGCACCCCATGTCCTCTCTCTGGGCCCCTCTTTCCTTCCATTCCCCCTGAGGGGGTTCTCCTCTTCATCCAGTCTCCTCTCCAAATGTACCTGAGAGGGAGACCCAGGTAGCAGCCATCTTAGCCTAGGTATAAGATGTGTATTGAGTATTCACTCTGTGCCAGGCCCTGAGCTGGGCGGAAGTAAACAAGATAAGATCCCTGCTGCACAGAGCTCTTGGCCCAGGTCCAGAGATACAAACATACACCTATGATCCTAAACAAGTGACTGGTGTCCGGGGAAAGAGTTTTAGTTGGGTCATGGACTGACATCACGTGTGAACATTAGTTCATAACTAACTCATAACATTCATAACTCATAACATTCATACCAGTTATGAGTTTATTTTGATGATCAATTTCTATATGTGGCAGAAACGTAAGTTTTCCCTCAGGATGTGTTTAAGAAAAGAAAAAAGAGTTAATTTAAGGAAAACTAGTTGGTAACGTTGTAAGTAGTGTGTTGATACGGTAAAACTTGTGCAGTTAGAATGAAATGATGTGTGTGTGTGTGTGTGTGTGTGTGTGTGTGTGTGTGTGAGATGTTTGTCTGTGTGGTCTTTTTTTCACCATATGAGAACAGACTTCTATTCTTTTAGGAACTACTGTTTCTGTGCTTTATGTGGTTTTTCTGGGAGGTACCATATACTTCCATGATCTTCCCTACTCCCACTGTTTTCAGTCAGGCTTTTCCCAACCATGAGAAGCCCCACTCTAGTGGCAGATGCTATGAAACGTGAGGCTTGGGGGCTGTTGGCCTGTGTCTTGCCCTACCAAGGACACTGACCTGGAGCGACAGAGGCAGGCAAAGAAAAGGGAAAATAATAGACTCAGTCGATTCTCATTACTCATGGTAGTTACATTCTAGAAATTGGCCACAAACTGAATTAGTGACCACTGAACCATTGCTCCTAAGGGAAATACAGGGCAAGGTTCCTGTGAGTCCCTGGTCATGACATTTTCATTAACTCATCAATACATAACCTTGTTTTATTTGTGTTTTGGTTTAAAGACACCTTATTTAATATACATTGTTGATCCATTAACATTACACTCATGGCCAGCAGCCAGCAGCTATATGGCCAGCAGCTATAACTCACGCCTGAGTGAAGCCCAGATAACACACGTGTTTTCTCCACCAGTCACAGCCCAGCCATCTTGCTCTTAGGATCGCTAGGCAGCCCTTCAGAGCTACAGTTGGGGACCACTTTCAATGATGAAATCACCACCAAAAAGCACTAAAATGAGAAAAATGTGGCACTAAATAAACAACCACGAAAAGGATACTTGTTCACCTTATGAGAGCTGGGATAAGAACACAGAGTGTCACCTTGTGTGACCTCAGCTGGGAATGTGTGTGTGGGATGACTCAAAATTTTCACCACTCTGCACATGGCCATGAATGACCATGAAAATGCTACAAATATTGATTTGGGGGTTGCCAATACGTTTTAGCAAGTAAGTGAATTCACAAATACAGAATCCATGAAAAATGAGACCTGGCTGGAAGATAGATGGATAGGGATAGAGAAGAGAGGTGGGAGGGGCAGAAAGGGTGTGCTTTCAGCTCTGGTGGGAGTCTGAGTCACTGTTTCTAGCCATTTCTCTGCCCTCCTTATGGTTTGAATATCGTATTTCTGTTTGATGGTGTGAGATATTTCAAAGTCCTTTCTACATCCCACCCCCTTTTGTTTTCCTCTAAGAGGATTCAGTTGGAATTCTGTTGCTTACAACCAAAGGAGTTCTGACCTAGTATATAAAACCCTTGGCACATGGTAGGTCCTCTTTGAATGTGGTTCTCTTCCTTCATGGAATGCAGGGTTGGCTAAAGTAACCAATGAATGTATGTCGCGAGAGAGGGAGTGGTGAGGAGAAGGAAGTCTTTCCAATGTGAAAAATAGGGGGCAACGTATTTCCAACTTTTCCCTTTACCCTTTGCAGCAGCAACCACTTCTTGCCATATTCCAGTACAGATGGAAAAGTCACTGAATTACAAACCTGGTTGCAAGCTATTTTTGGTGGAGTTGTGGGGTGTGTGTGTGTGTGTGTGTGTGTGTAATGTACGCATTGGGATTCTTGGCCACTGCCTCTGTTTGTATCAGCTGTCAGCAAATCAGAGGCGCCGTACGCGTTTGTCATAATTCATTACATTAATTAACCACGTTTGAGAACTGGGCGCAGGCCAGAGGGGATGCGGGGGAGGGAGGCCTCCACATTGTTGTGTCTGAACCTCCCGGGTCAGAATTTCCACGGTTTGATGGGCTGCCATCGCCTGCACATGTGTCCCCTGACACTTGGACCTTGATGAAATCATCATGTTTACATCTTTGAATATTCCCTGCAGATGATGCCCGTGGCGGGAAGCCAGAGGCAGAGAGCGTCCCAGAACTTGGCTCTGGAGGCCCATCGCTGTACCCAAAAGAGTTTGGAATTACCCTGACGTCCGATACCAAACTGGGCATCCTTCTCTAGCCCATCCCTCTCTGGCCGGTTCCCTGGGCAGGCTGCCTGGCCCAGGCCTTCTGCAGGACAAATGGTGCCGGCTGTACCTCCCCCTACTTGAGACCCAGTGGGGTGAAGCCCACTTCTCTTCATGTCCCCCATTGCAGTGAATGGTGCCATTGCCTACCCAGATGCCATCTTGAAATGTGCAGGCAACCCTTGACTCTTGCCGCATCCCAGCCTCCATGTCCTGTTGGTTCCCCATTGTTACCATTTCTGAGGTCGTTGCACTCTTCAGTGTTGCTTCACCACCGCCCAGCCTGGGCCTCTGTTGCCTCTTGCCTGGACCATTGCAACAGCCTGATCTCTGGCCTCCTCTTTAACTCTTTCTCTGTTCCATCTTTCCTGCGGGCTGGGACTACAGGGACTTTTCTAAAATGCAAAAAGAAGTATGTCACTCTCCAGTTGCTTTGCAGTTGACCTCGGGATTCTTTTTTTTTTTTTTTTTTTAATATTTTATTTATTTTTAAGACAGAGAGAGACAGAACATGAGTGGGGGGAGGGGCAGAGAGAGAGGGAGACACAGAATCCGAAGCAGGCTTCAGGCTCTGAGCTGTCAGCACAGAGCCTAATGTAGGGCTCGAACCCACGTACCGTGAGATCATGACCTGAGCTGAAGTCTGACGCTTAACCGACTGAGCCACCCAGGTGCCCCGACCTTGGGATTCTTTGCTGTGGCTTACAAGGCTCTTCCTGAGCTGGCCCTGCCAGTCATTGATTCCTGTGCATTTCTAAGCCTTATTCTCTGACCTCTCTATCAGTTCTTCCAATAAATTTCTTTTGCCTGAGTTAATTTCTGCTGTAGGCAACCAAAGACCCTGACTCTTGAATCATCAAAGTTTCTATTTATTCCATATGTGAGATTAAGGGCAATTTTTCTTTTCAACAAAAAAGTCCTATATTCTTACTGTGTACTCAGTCACCGGGCCACCAATCAGTATTTGGCCACAGTCTTTCTGCTCAGAAACTAGATCCTTAGTGATATTATTTAAGCTACTTGATGAAACCTTACCTAAAGCGAGCACCAAAAGTTTTCCAGTGTCTTGAGTCAACAGATTCTCTTTATTTTTTAATTAAATTTTCTGTGACTTTCAACTTGACACAGACATTGAATCACAAACTGTTTTGGAACAAGGACAATGCCTGCTTCATCATGACCCTAATAACCTGCTAGGGCGGACTTTTATTTGCATTATCCAGGCCTATTACCAACCTAAGGAAGATCCTCAGTTTCGTGATGAGGGTAACTACTCTCTGCACATTATTTACAATTTATAAAGCACTCTCACACCCATCATCTCATTTAAACCTCTCAACAGTCCTGAGAAGTGTGTGTAATTGGGTCATTTTATAGATGAGAAAACTGAGGTTTAGAGAGGTAACAGGCTGGTGCAAAGTTACATGGCTAGTGAGAAGGAGGGCTAGTGTTTAAATCCTGTCCTCTGATTCAGAACTTGTATATTTTCTCATATTCATGCATTTATTAATTCATTCCAGAATGGCAAAAATGATTAAATGCCTACTATGTTCAAGGATCTTGCTAGGCTTTGAGAAATATATTAGCAAACAAAACAGAATCCCCATTCTTGTTTTTTTTTTTAATTTTTTTAATGTTTATTAATTTTTGACAGAGAGAGAGACAGAGCACGAGTTGGGGAGGGGCAGACAGAGGGAGACACAGAATCCGAAGCAGGCTCCAGGCTCTGAGCTGTTGGCACAGAGACCGACGATGGGCTCGAACTCACAGACCGTGAGATCATGACCTGAGCTGAAGTCGGACGCTCAACTGACTGAGCCACCCAGGTGCCCCGACAGAATCCCCATTCTTTTTTTTTTTTTTTTTTTAATTTTTTTTTTAACATTTATTTATTTTTGAGACAGAGAGAGACAGAGCATGAACGGGGGAGGGTCAGAGAGAGGGGGAGACACAGAATCAGAAGCAGGCTCCAGGCTCTGAGCTGTCAGCACAGAGCCTGACGCGGGGCTCGAACCCACAGACTGTGAGATCATGACCTGAGCCGAAGTCAGCCACTTAACCGACTGAGCCACCCAGGTGCCCCAAGAATCCCCATTCTTAAAGAACTTACTGACTAGCAAGAGACACAGGCAGTAGAGTGATGTGCAATGGGGCATCTCGTCATTTGGAGTCTGAATAGCTGGTCTGTGAGCCACTGCGGGATGAGCCCCCACAGTTCCAGTCTTGGTGTCTCTCTGTGTAAGATTCAAATTCTAGGCTTGGGTGGAGTGGGAGGAGGCAGGTTAGAACAGATACAATAGACCGTGCGCAGGGGAGAACAGGAAATTCTGCAAGAGGAAATTAGGACTCTCTAAAGAGTGGGAAATTGGAACAACAAATGTCTGCTCTGATTCAGGACATGTGAGCCACTTACTGGATGCCGGGGTTTCCACCAAAAGTTACAGTCTCTACACTTCAGCTTTCATGAAGTGGTTTCACAGTTTTGGACATTAGATTTTTGTCTCCTCAGTCTTTTCGACTTATTTTGAAACCGTATTCTATGGATGTCACTAAACCTTTTAGGGAGAAGGCAGAAGTGGGTGAGGAAGTCCAGTGTACTTTTTCATCTTCTTCTGAAGGACTATCAATACCTAGGACATACTCTCGACCCCACCCAGAGCCGCATAATGGAGTCTGGCAGTCTTTCCCACTGAGTCCCGATAAAGACCCAGAACTCTCTCTTTTTTTCTTTTAAGTTTATTTATTTATCTAGAGAGAGAGAGAGAACACATATGGGAGAAGGGCAGAGAGAGGGAGAGAGAATCCCAAGACAGGTCTGCACTATCAGCACAGAGCCCGACTCGGGGCTTGAACTCCTGAACCGTGAGATCATGACCTGAGCTGTCATCAAGAGTTGGACGTTCAGCCGATGGAGACACCCAGGTGCCCCAAGATGCTGACCACTTATTACAGTCCTCAAGATCACTACCAGTCTCCTAGAGTTGGCACATGAGGTGCAACCTATTGGCCTGCTCTATTTTGGGGATTGTGGGGCCTTGGGAAAATTCCTTCCTTTCTTTGGGTCTCAGTTTCCCCATCTGTTAAATAATGGCCTGAGTGATCTGTAAGGTGCCTTCCAGTTCTGACAGTGTGGGGATGGTGGATCTTGAAGTCACTGGGTGGGAAAGCACTTCCTGGGTCAGAGGCTTTTAGCAGGCGCCTCCTCCCCTTCCAACTCCTCCTGGGGCCTTCAGGACCGGGGAGAGGGTGGGAATCAGATCACGTCCTGTGTCGCGGGTGAAATATTTCCCTCATAACCCATGCAGGTAACTGCTGTAGATCAACTGAGGCTCAGCGTTTTGGATTCAAGGAGCAAAATGGTAAGGGCGGCCAGCATCTATTAAATACCTTCTGTGTACGCCTGGCCTTGCCTCTAATCTTCAGCACAACCCTTCAAGTTAGTGTTTTCATTCTTATTTGTAAATAAAAGGAGGGTGCTGCCCTCAGACGGCTGTCCACACACTTACCCTCACCCAGTAGCAGAGTCAGGATTGGGACTCAGAATCCACATTGCTTCCTCAATTCCACCTGCCTCCAGCTAGAGAGGCCCTAAGGGTATGGTCTTTGGTACCAACTGGGATTTGCCAAGCCCTCGTGTCAAGCCAGGTCCCCTTCCTCTGGGGTGCCGCTCTGCCTCTGCAGCCAACGCTGCCATTGCTCTGTCCAGCTTCTCCCATCCAGCCCCTGACTCTGTCCCCTTTTCCTGTCTCTCTGAGCTCCTCCCCTGGCTTCTGTGTTCTCTGTGCCTACTGGACTGACTGGTGATGCCTCACCCAGATGCTGAGAGATGGTCGTACCCTAGAGCTTACATTCTCCCTTAACTCTGTACCAGGGCATCCTTGCCCACTGACTGGCTGGTACTGGAGTGCAGAAGCCCAGTTCCCATGCCTTGGTCTGTACAAACTCAGGGATAATGTCTGTTCCGAGTCTCACTGCGGGATCAGGCTGAGCCTAGGCCTTTGCCTCCATTTGTATCCTGGCTTGACTCCTTTCTTTCCCTGTTTTCCTCCTCCCAATCTCTTCCTGAAACCAGTTCTTTAATAAATCACTTGCCCACAGACACTTAGCTTAGAGACTGCCCTGGGCAAGCTGACCTAAGATACCTTCCTTCCCTTTACTTCCTAGGAAATTACCCAATCATGAGAACTTTGATTTATAGAATTCATCTCAAAGCACTTTTGGATAGATGATCTTGCAGCTCTGTGCACGCAGCTCTCTCTGCCTGAATGCCCTCTCACTGCCTACTTCACTGCTGAACTTGGTTCAATCCTCACTTCCTGTGGGAAGCTTCTCTGCTCAATCAGTGAGGCTCAGTTACTTTCTCCCTTGTCCTCCCCATGGTGGCAGAGGCCTGCCAGCGGAGCATCAATACTGGCTCCTCAATTCCCAGCCTCCCTTGCAGTTAAGTGGGGCAGTGTGACTGACTCTAGCCAATGGGACATGGGCAAGTGAGGTACATGATTTCTGGGGCCAGGCCATACAACGTTCCATGCGGTCGTCCACGACGCCTCTCTCTTGCTCATTGGCTGCCATCCCATAGAGGATTCCAGTAGAAGACTCCAAGGAGGCCTGGATCTCATAATGATTACATGGAGCAGAAGCATTGCACCCTGCGGTATCTTGTTAAGCCATTGAGAGGCTGGGGTTGTTTGTTAAAGCAGCTTACATTGAATGCCCTAATATGCCCTGCATCTTGTAATAAATCTATTATAACAACAATCAAGCTCCATTATTATTGGTTACTTACTGTCTCACTCAATAAGCTGGAAGATCCTTGAGAGCAGGCACAAGCTTTCTCTCTCTATGCCCAGTGCCCAGCACAAGGAAACACTCCATATTCATTCGTTCAATGAATGTGTGAAACACTGTGAGATTCAGTGTGATAGATCAGTCTTCAGGCTCTGGAGATGAAGTGGCTGGGTAGGAGTCTTTCCTTTGTTTCTTGATCACCTTTGGCAAGTTACTTACCGTCTCTGAGTTTAGCTTCCTAATCTGTAAAATGGCCATAAAACTCTTAGTAGTATCATATCTATTATTGTCCCCATTGACACTGAAGTTCAGAGAGAGTATTTGACCCAAGATCACTCAGTAAAGGGCAGAGATGACCCTTGCATTCTAATCTCCCTCTTGCTGCTATGCTTTGAGGAGTAAGTAGAGAGCTTGTCTGTCATCTTGGGCTTTTCCCCTAAAGCTCTGGGTGACAGCCAGTAGCCCCAGCAGGAGTGGTGACCTGAGAGTTTTCAACACCTTCGGGTGCTAAGTTGAGGCAAAGGCCTGAGTGATTTTCCAGGGGAGAGTCACGCAGTTGGTTAAAAGATAGCACAGAGTGGAGACATGGCCTAGAACCAGGGCCCTCACTGGGAGGGGCTGGGTTGCACCCTAGGGGCGTCCTCTGTTGCAAGGGACAGGCATCCACTTATAAACCACAGAGCTGGGAAGCCAGCTTTGCCCACTTTCCAGGCCCTCTTTTCTCCCCCTTCAACTTCTACCTCTCTTCCTCCTCCTCCTTTTGGCAATCTCTGAGCTTGAATTTCAAGACCTGTGGTCTCTGAGGACTGGATCCCAGAGGAAGGTTTTAGCTCTGCAACCCAGACAGCAGGAAGCACTGGGGTTTCCTGAGGGGTGGGGGAGATAGGGGCACTCCAGGGTTTCCCTGGGCTGCATGAGAGAGGCCCAGCTGGTGTCTGACCCCAGTCCCTTGGGAATCAAGGGCCTGGACCCCTCTGGAGAAAGAAGGCCCATGGGGAATGCCTGTAATTCCACGGGATCCTGGCCTGGTTAGTGTTTAGGGCCCACAGCAGTCCTGGGGGGATACTGATGTGCCCTGCTGGAGCCAAGGTTGGCTTGGTCTGTGGGTGACGAGCTCTGCCCCTTTCTGGCTCCTCTCTCCCTTCTGAAACACACTGTGCCACCTCTCTGCCATCTTCCTGGCCTGCTGTCTCCTCCTCCTTCACTACCCGGTACCCTCCCCTCCCCTTTCCAGAGCCCCCCTTTCTCTCTGAGGCTCTCGCAGCTGACCTGTTGACCTTCCGCAGTCTCAGGTGGGCTCTCTCTCAGAGATTTTCTGCAGGGGGCATGTCTTAATTCGAGAAGGCTTTGAAGGTAGGGGCTATGGCTGTTCACCTCTGAGCAAATGCATCAGTGAATGAATGAATGAATGAAAGAGCCAGTGAAGAAATGAATGAACAGGAAAGTGGCAGCCTGTGCTAATGAATGAATGAGTCAGTGACGGCTGGAGGGAATGAATGAACTTGCCTGAGTGGGAGTGAGTGGGTGAGCTGGGGGGTTCTGAGGTGGGCCCCGGGGGCAGAGACAGCAGCAGCAGCAGCACAGAAAGGCTTCAGTGGGTTGGGGAAAGGGGCTGTCTTGGTTCATTACTCGGGGAGGACACCGTGGGCCGCGGGGTCCCTTCCCCCCTGCGCAGACAGTGCTCTGTCTTCTCTCCTGGCTCCTGTGTCCCCTCAAGCTCCCATCCTTGGCCACGCTCAGAGGAGAACCTTCCTGGCCCCCACCCTTGGGTTTTCTTGGCAGGATCCTCCTTGGAGGCTGTTTCTCTTGGATGAAGCCTCTCCCTGACCCCTCCTCCCCTCCCCAAGTCCCCATAAAATGTTCAAAGTATTTTCTTTTACTCAATAAAGCAAACAAAGGCAAGGGCAGCCTGGAGGCCTGAATCTGCAGCCCTTGGCCTTGCTCAACTGAGGCTCGCAAACCACCTTCACGCTGGAGTCTCTGGGGACCCTTCTATGCGCTCCACTTCGCAAATGGGAAAGCCAGTCTCAGAAGGAGGGAGGTCATTCTGCTAGGAGTGGGAGGCAGAACCTTGACCTTGGGCCTTCTGTTCCAGATGGGGGGAAAACCATCCCCCTCTCGTGGCCCCTCTCTGCCTCACTTTGCTTCCAGTAGGTGACAGCAACAGAGAGGCCTTGGGCTGGGTCCCGGGCAGCCTCAGTGGCAAGGGTCTGTGATTCTTCCTGCAAGAGGCAACGGTATAGCTCTGTGCATCCCTGCTGAACACACACCGTGAACAGGCAGGGGAATAGTAGAGCTTGAGGGGAAGGACTTCCCCACTGCTGCGGAGGTCAGGAATCCTCGCCTGGGGCTCCATGGGACCCATGAGACAGGTGGGTGTGCAGGGCAGACGGATGCACAGAGATGAACACGAAGTGAACGAGCCCACTCTCCACTCATTACGACAGCCCCCTGAGGCGGGTACTATTATCACCATTTTATAGATGCTGAAAGCAAGGCCCAGAGAGGCGACATGACTTGTTCAAGATCGCACAGGTAGTAAGTGGTGGAGCCAGGATTTGAACCTAGCAGTTGTCAGACTCCAAAGCCCAGGTTCTAACTTGTTCTCCTAGTTGGGTGAGAGCTTGAGGGAGGGGAGGCAGGTACAGGTGTGGACTGGTGTCAGGCGTATAATGGGCCTTCAAGTTGCCAGGGGCAGAGTGGTGCTCACCTGGGCTCCTGGCTTCCTACCCTCCTGTGATGGAAGGCTGAGCCTGCCTAGGAAGATGGGGTCTTCCCGTTCTCGCAGGAGTCTGGACTCTCCTTGGTCAATCAGTTCTAGAAGCCTAACCACTTGCTTCATCTTTTGTGGAGATAGATGCTCTCCAGCCCTCAAGTGTGGGCTAGTTTCCCTTCTGCCTGCGCTAACCCCACAGCCTTGTGGTGGGCGAAGCAAGCTCCTCAGGGAAGGGGGTTCCCTCTAGACAGCCCCGCCTTCTACCCCCTTTTCCCATCACTGGCCCTGGCCAGCCCCCTGGGCCCGGTTTGAGAACAGACACTCACCCCTTTGCCAAGCACGGAGTGGGAAGGGCTGCGGCAGCCCAGCCAGGAGTCCCAGCCAGGGAACAGGATCAAGAGTGGACGGGATAACTGGGGCTGCCGAGAGGCCAGGACCAACCAACAGGGACCTGGGGGGTGGCCTAGAGGTTAAGGGAGGAGCAGAGCGGCTCCCCATCCCCAGCTCTGCCTGGAGGTGTGAAAGTCAGGAGTTTTGCAGCTGCAGCCCATGGGAGCACATGGTGGGAAATGGCCTTACCCATCTCTCTTCTTGACGGGGTCAGACCTTTTATTTATTATTATTATTATTATTTAATACTTATTTATTTTTGAGATAGAGAGAGAAAGAGAGAGAGAGAGAGAGAGAGAAAGAGAGGGAGCACAAGCAGGAGAGGGGCAGAGAGAGAGGGACACACAGAATCCAAAGCAGGCTCCAGATTCTTTGCTGACAGCGGTGAGCCCAATGTGGGGCTCGAACTCACAGACCGCGAGATCATGACCTGAGCCAAAGTCGGACGCTCAACCGACTGAGCCACCCAGGCACCTCAGGGGCAGATCTTTTAAAGGGGCAACTCTTGGGCAGAGCATGGGGGGTGAGAGATCTCAGCCTCTCAGCCCTGGGGTCAGAGCTCAGTGCCTTCCCAAAAGCAGAGGGGCCGCCCCCTCACAGAGACGTAGTGGTTTCCTGCCTCCTCACCACAATGGCATCCCATTGGACCTGTTCTCACTTAAGAGGGCCATGGGGTAGGGTCCCTCATCTGCCTTGTCCTGAGTGTCCAGACCTGCGCCAGGCCCAGAGGAGTGCATCAGTAATTACTAAGGAGGAGAGGACTTTGGTGAGGGGTCTGGGTTGGGGCTGTGAATTGGGACCCTAGACACCAACCAGAGGCCTGCCTGACTCAGTGTCCTTTTGGTCTCCCAGACCCAGCATATCTGGGTGGCCAGAATGGATCCCGGCAGGGATGGGTGTCCCCCAGTTGGGCTGTCTTCTGAGTACTCCCACTCTCAATGTCTTCTCTTCTGGGGACATCACCCCACTCAACCCAAAGTTCCCAGGCCCATAGCACATCTCACATCTACGATCAGTTTTTCATACTTCATAAATGGACATTGTAGCTTGTATTGAAGGGACCAGAGAGGCAGAGTTCAAATCTCCACTCTGCCCATTTCCAGTTGTGTCTCAGTTTTCTTACCTGTAAATGGAGCCATCAGTGACACGATATCAGAAGATTTTTATAAGGGTTCCATCAGTGAATGCAGCTAACGTAATTAGAACAGGTACAACGGTTGATAGCCCGGATTTGAACTCAGATCCAACTGGTGCCAAAGCCTGCTTTCTTTCTGTCATCATGTGCTGGATCCTTCCGTAGCTTGCCCCAGGATAGCACGCACGTTGGGAGCTGGTGCCTGGTGAATGCTGGGGTGCGGGCTAGAACTGGCTTTTCACCGGGGTCTTGGAGGCCAGTGGCCCTCTCTGGCTGAACAGAATCTACTCTTCCCTCCCACTAGCCTAATTCCACAGATCCCAAGAATGATGGGTAGTTGAGGGCGGTAGAAATACTCCCAGAGCCCTGAAGTCCCTTCCCCTTTCCAGGCCTCAGTCTCCCTGTCTGTGGGCTGGGAAGATCCGACAGAGGCAGTGTGAATCTCAGCTGAGCTATAATGCATGAGAAAGTTTTTAGGACACACAGTGGGCGAGGTCTCCCAGGTTGGAGGACGGGATGGGGGCCCTTTGGAGCGGGGGAAGTGAGCTGGCTGCATCCACAGACTCAGACTTCGGCCTCAGCCGGCAGCTGGGCCTGGACTCCTGCTCATGGCCGCCCCCTCTCATGGGCCTGCTCCAGGCTGACCCCTTCCCTGCTGAGGAGGGTTCTGCTGCCCACGCAGGCACACCCTCCTTGCTGGGCCTGGGTGCTTGTGTGTGTGTGTGTGTGTGTGTGTGTATGTGTGTGTGTTGTGTGTGTGTGTTGTGTGTGTGTGTGTGTGGGTGGGGTGCTGAGAGGTGCTGAAGGGTGAGGAGACCCTGAGCACACACTGCGCCCCACACAGAGAGCCCCCATGGAGTCAGCCTGGGCTGCCGGCTCAGCCATCCTTCCCGGAGCCTCCATAGCCCCTCTGGCTGCCGCCACAGGCAGATTCCCGGCGAATGGTGCTCCTGAGACTGCCACGGGCCCAGGCTGCGTCATCCCCGCCCTCCCTGAGCCCTGGGACCAGCTGGGCAGAGCTCCAGCCCTGGGAACTCTGCCTGCTGCTTCTTTTTTCCTTCTCCTTCGAAACTTCACTCTATGATTCAGTGAAATGTCCTCTGCTCCCCACTGCCTGGCTTGGCTAAGCTGACCTTGTAGGGCAGAGAGCACTGGACCTGGAGTCCAGGCTCCAAGCTGCTGCCTTGCATGCCCTGCGTGACCTCATGAGGGTCCCTCGCCCTCTGTGGGCCTCAGTTTCTCCATCTGTAAAATGGAGCATCTAGCAGGGAAAGAAGGAAGAAGAAGGAGAACTGCCTTTGCACTCTCTCATGCCGGCCTCCTAGCTCCGTGCTGGGCACCATTCTTTCTTTGCAGAGATTTCCCAAGGTTCTAACTTGGACCTCTCTACTCTGCCCTCCCTGCCACGCCAGCTTACAGATCACTGGTCCCAGGCCCACCTGTGGTGGCCTTGGGTGAAGACTCATCCCCAGTCCCAAGAAGGTCACCTCTAAGATCTAGGTCACAACTGTCCTCCCTTCACTACTGTCCTACCCCCCGGCTGAAGGCTGAGACACCCCTCCGTGTGGGGCTCCACCACTAGAGGGCGCCCATCACTCCCCAAAACATGATTAAAAAACAAAACCAAAATGCTTACCCCAACTGAATTTAATGATAACAGCCATTTATGGAGTATTTATATGTGTCAGGTGCTATACCAATCCCCACAGCACCACTGAGAGGTACACAGTGCCATCATCCCCACTCAACAGATGATAAACTAAGGTTGGGAGAAGTGAAATTACTTACCCAAGGTCACCCAGCTAGACCGTGACGGGGCGGAGCCAGCATTCATGAATCAATCTCAGGCCCAAGGCTGAGGGCTCCATGGCTCCCAGAGTCATTCACTGAGGTGGGGGGTGATGGCTGAGATGGAAACTGGAGATAGCAGCTAGGACTGAGGTGATCAGAGACCATCAAAGTGAATGGTTGCAAATTTAAAGCATTCTGTAGGGTCTTTTAATAATTATACAAGTAGGTAACATCCCTGAAGTACTTACCATATGCCAGGGACAACACCAAGTGTTCTGTATATGTGAGCTCAGCCGATAGTTGAAAGTACCCAGTGGGGATATGTTCTGGTGTGATTTCCATTTTACAGGTGGGGAAACTGAGGCTCAACAAGGCCAGCAGCCTTGCCCAAACTTACTCATTTGAACCTATCTTGTCCAGAATCCCAATATTTAAGAGAGAAAAGCGGGCAGAAGCAGAGGTGGGGACACAGAAGCCTGAGACTTCCCAGGCCACTGTTGGAAGACCCTTGATTAGATGCATCTCCTCTCTGGGCCCCAGAGAGGAGCAGAGACTTGGCCGAGGGCCCAGACCTGGTTCGGGGCAAAGCAGGAGACGATCCCAGTTCTCCTGGCCCCCTGCCCACTGCTTGCTCCCTCTATGTGCTGCACTGACTCCCAGACAAGCTAATCCTGTCTCAGTCCGGGCCTCAGTTAACTGAATGGTGAATGTCTTTCCCCTGGAGAGGACACTCCTGGAGATCTGACTGGAGATCTGACTGGAGATCAGCCCTTACTGGAGATCTCTGGGACACATGGGCTGTCGTAGGCAGTGGTAGCCAAGAGGCGGAACTGGCTTGGGGGATGGCGACCTGGGCCCCTGCATTGTCTATCAGTCCTTCCCCCAAAGCACCCCAAACAAGCAGCCCCAGTCCCACCTCAGTCCCACAGCTGCTCCTGGGTAAGATGCCAGAGCAGACTGTGGTCACGTGAGTTGGTAGTTCCATGGCGGTTTGTGCAGGACAGAAGCACTAGGGTGGGATAGGGTCCCTGCCCCATGTGAGGCGCTCTTTTGGCATAATAACTTCCCGATCCCGGGTCTGCCTTGGATCCACCTTGGTCCTTCCCAATCTTTGGGATTTTCTGACTTGTGCCGTGACACTGGGGTGACTAAGTTCCACTGCAGTGTGGACACCAAACCGCCACAGCTGGAGAGAGTTTGGTGGGTCAGGCAGGGGTTGGGGACACTGGAACCAGTTATGTGTGGGCCGTTGGGAATCAGGCCAGGGCTGAGCAGGGCTGTACTGAATCCTTACAACAACCCTGTGAGGCAGGACCGCTCATGCTCCCACCCCCTTTATGTAGGTGAGTAACTGGGGCTCACGGTGCAGTCAGAGAGGCAAAGGGAGCTCAGGGACATGCAGCGCAAACGGCACCGGGGCCACCGGCCCACGTGGTACGGGGCCAGATGGGCAAGGTGAGTGAGTGAGGGGCTGTGTGTTGGGCCATGGGGAATGGTGTTCCCTATTGTTTGCTGAGCTGCAGAGATACACCTCAGGATGGGGTGAAGGGGGCCCAGTGGCTGGCCACTGAGGTCACTGCCATCAGCCTAATCACTGGTCTCGAGGGCCCCAAAGCCAGAGCCTCTGGTGTTTAAAGCCAGGTCAGAAATGTTGATATTTGTGTGAACCGTTCCATTTTCCAAGACCTGGAAAACTAATTAAAAGCTTATTTTTAAAATGGGGGGGGGAGGGGGGAGCGTGAATCAGAAAAGTTAAAGGTTCCAAACAACAATAGTAATAATCTGAGCCATCCAGACAAACCCACAGACCAACTCCCACCTGATAACGTAAGTGGCCTGTGGGATCCTCGAGGCAGGGCTCCTAACTCAGCTGGGGAGTGTCCTGGGCAAAGAGAAAACTATCCTGAGGATGAGAAGAGATGAGGGGAGCAATAGAAGAGTTACTCAGGCCAGGGGCGGGGGGCAGCCTGAGCCACGGTGTGCTGGAGGCTTTCCCGAAGGCAGGGGCTCCCTGGAGGTGCCCTGACTGTGAAGGTTCCTTCCATGGGACACTGCTCCACAGCGCGAGTTAGGGTATTTTAGGGAAAAGGAGAGGGAGAGAAGGGTCTTCCAAGAAAAATGCCAAGGATTCCTTTTGTTGGGGCAAAGAGCCAACAAACTCTAATAATGCTCTGTCCCTAGTTTTAAATTGAGCTCTGTTCTTGGCGGGAATATTCCTCGGTCACGGCCCAGAGCTCTGTATTCGGGGTGCTTTGGGGAATGGAGGAGAGGGGGCCGTGTCCACTCCTGGGCAAAAGCAGGGTGAAGAGGGGCCAGTGGCTGGCAGCTGAGGTGATCGGAGAGGCGAAGTGACCCAGAGCAGCCGGCAGTGGGCTTTTGGAGGAGACAGAGAGGGACTGGTGGAAGAGAGGTGTGCGCTCCGATGTCCTCAGAAGCCTTTGGGAGGGCACGGGTCTCCTGCAGCCCCGTGTGCAGTGGGGCTGGGGGGGCTGTGTCCGGAGATTAAGGGGAAGGGTGGCCCCAGCTGACTTAGGGTCACACAGGATGGGAGGACATTTGGTTGAGCAGCCGGGAGGGCTCCAGACACAGTGTGGTGTGACAGAGCCCCACTCCACACCCTGGGTCACTGTCTGCAAGGGAAGGTGGTTTGACCCAGATTGAGATGGCAAGTATTTTCATCTCATGAGTCAGTCCTCGCTGACTGGCCACTGCTCTGCATTAAGAATTTCAGGCTGCCTCTGTTCAGTCAGGAAGAGTACAGAGAGGGGTTAATGATGCCTGTTAAGGGTGCCGATGTGGGGACCATTTCTCTTCCTGGCTCGTCGCTTGCTCTCACCTCCGAAGGAAAAGAAGGTCTTGCTTTTGCTCTCAAGCTCTCCTGACCCCGGTTCCCCTCCCTCTGAGACTTCAGACATTTCCCCCTCGGAGGGCCTGATAGTCATGTGTGACTCACCCTACCCTCTGGGACTCGGTTTCCACATCTGTAAAAGGGCAATGCAATGCTGCCAGTCATAGTACTCTCCTCCCTGTTTATCTTGCGAGACGCTGCGGAGGCAAAAAGGCCTCTTCGTTCCGTGCTTTCGTTCTCATAAATGCTTGTCTACCGGATTAGACTCGATCCCGCCATTTTAAGTATTGTGACTTGATAATGTGTTTTGGTATCTGGTAGAGCAGGACGGCCCCCCCTCCTCCGCCAATCACTCTTTTTTCTCAAATATTTCATGACCTTTGTCACAACTATCCTTCCAGATGAACTCTAGGATCGTTTCATGAAGTTGTGACCAGGAATTAGGTCTTCTTTGGTTAGTCTGTGAGTTTATGGAGTCTACTGCTTAACAGTGTGGGCTATGAGGTCAAATAGCAGGGGTTACAAATCCGGGCCCCACCAGCCCCCCCTATGTGATTTGGGGCAAAGACAACTTTCCCAGCCTCCATTTCACCATCTACAAAAGGGATTCATCCTGGTGCTGACCTTATAAAGTTCTTAATGAAAATCAAATGAGATAATTCATGTGCAGTGTTTAGAAACATGCCTGGCACAAGGCAAACACACAGAACCTGAGAGCTGGTGTTGGTGGCATTCCGTGTGCCCTCTCTCCACTCTGCTACCCAGTTAAGCGTGTGGTCCATGTACAGTGACCGTGGTGGTGGGTGTAGCCTGTGTGTGTGTGGGGGGGGGCGGATAGGTGGGGGAGACAGGGGTGGGTAAGTGACTTCAAAACACGCAACACATGCCTATGGCACAGGCTGCCATCAGGGATGTCAGAATAAATGCCATACGATCCCTGACCCCAGGGGCACAGTGTTAGAAGGAGGCAGACACAACGACCCAAGTCATGGCACACGGGGGTAGAAATTTCGGTCTGAGCCCAGAGGGAGGGATGACTCACTCAAGAGTGCTGGGGGCGTTGGAAAGACCTCGAGGCCGAGGGGACTGGTGAGCATTCACGGAGCGGCTGCCTCAGGAGATACTGCTGGGGAAACCTGGAGCCACACCACCATGGCTTTGAGTGTCAGGCTATGAGGTTGAGGCTTTCTTCTGAGAGCAATGGGGAGTCAGTAAAAGTCTTAAAATGGGTGGAAGGGGGTTGAGACCTGGCGAGACCCATGTTTGGGAAATGGGAATTTTGGGGAGTCACCTGAAGGGACGTCCTTGGGACATCCTTTGGTACATTGACTACGGCCCTGGCACCCTTGGGACCCTCCTTTCCACACCAGCTCTGTGAAGTGTGGTGCAGTTGCCCGTCTGCTCCAATTTACTGAACGCTATTTTCTGCCTTCCTTCCCTCAGCCAGTCCCTCCCTCCCTCCTCCATGCTTTTCCTTGCTGTGCTTCCGTGTGTTTACACCACCCTCCTCTTTCTTTGGTCCTGTTGCCTGATCCCGACCGAGCTCCACCAACAGTTTCCAGCTCCAGATGGAACATTTTCCCTCAACAATGGCGCCTCGTGTATCTGGACACAGAGGACAACTTGGATGGAAGCAAAAACAAGCGTGTCTGGGCAACCAAAACAGAAGGCATCAAGTTCATATTCCTTACTCACTGGAGTGTCTTCCCACCTGGGATTCTCATGTAGAGAATCCTAGAATTTTAAATATATGATTTACCACACTTTATTGCATTTAATTTTGTTGTATTCTTTTTTTTTCTTCTGATTATAAGCAAAATAGACACACTGTAAACATTCCGAGCAAATGTGATGTTATAAAAATGGGTGATGGTTAATTTTATTGTCAATTTGGCTGGGCCACATTATTCTGGATATTACGCTGAGGGTGTTTTTGGATGAGATTACAATTTAAATGGGTGGAATTTGAATAATGCGGATACCCTCCATACTGTGGGCAGGACTCTTCAATCAGTTGAAGGCCTGCATAGACCTGAAAAGAATGAGCTTCTCTGAGCCTGAGGGAATTCTGAAGCAAACAGCCTTTGGACTTGAACTGCAACATTGGCTCTTATCTGAGTCTCCAGCCTGCCATCCCACCCCACAGATTTTGGCCTTGCCAGCTTCCATAATCGTGTGAGCCAATTCCTTAAAATAAATCTCTTTCTCTCTATATACATCGTATTGGTTCTGTTTGTCTGGAAAACCCTGACTAATACAGATGGAAAGCAAAAATACTCTTTAAAATCATCCCATCAGGGACTTTCAATTTCTGGCCCAGCATGTAAAGAGTTTAGAAGTCCCCACTCCATCCTAACAAGTGAAAAACTGAAAAATCAACAACTCCTCTTGAATCTTTCAGAGAAGTGAGGTCGCAGGGAAAACTGCTGCCCCCAAACTGGGAGAGACAGGCAGGTGGCTACAGAGAGTCACAACTTCCTGGAGCAGAAAACCATGAGCAGAAGTCTCCACAGGACCCAGTACTGTGGTGGGAGAACCAAAACTGTAATGGATGAACCCCTGGGGGATCAGGGTGGAGAGTTCTGAGCATTAAAAACATCAGGGCAACTCAGTCACCGAGAGACCCCACGCATTTGTCAGTGTTAGTCCTGGGAGCTCGACAAGGTCCTCCTCACAGCTCAGAAAAACTCCTCATCCTTCTAGCAGGGGGACAAGGAAAGGAACCATTTTGAGATATGCCAGAAGACTGTTTTGCTTAACAGGCTTGTCCTCCAGAGAAATTATTTTACCAGAGCTTAGCCTTTTGGAATTTTATCAGAACCTAACTGACTCAGAGGAAGGGAAGTCTCCAACTCCGGTTTTTCTGACCTTCCGGGTGAGGAAAGGGAAATACATAACTCTATCGCCCCAGCCATCCTGTCCCACCTAAGGGAGGAAAAACTGAGAGGCACTGGTGAATTTCACAAGTCCAGGGACATAGGCTTAGACCTAATCATAGGGCTATAGAATATCTCCCTTCCCCCACCTTACCACCTCATTACTTAAAGGCCTATTTACTGCAATTCCTTTTGTCCAGAACATCATGTCTGCTTTCCAACAAAGAATTACAAGGCATACTAAAAGGCAAAAGACAGCTTGAAGAGACTGAGCAAGCATCAGAACCCAAGTCAGATATGACAGGGATGTTTGGATAAAAAAAAAAAAATCTATATGATTAATATGCTAAGGTCTTTCAGGCAAAAAGCAGACCACATGCAAGAACACATGGATAAGGTGAGCGGAGGGATGGAAATTTTAAGGAAGAAAGAAAAGAAATGCTAGAGGCCAAAAACACCAAGAGAAATGATACTCATTAGTAGACTGGAGATGGCTGAGGAAAGAGTCTCTGAGCTTGAGGGTGTGACAATAGAAACTTCCCAAACTGAAAAGCAAAGAGGAAAAAACACTAAAAAAATTAAATAAACCCAGAACAGAGTATCCAAGAACTGTGGGGGCAATTACAAAAGTTGTAACATACCACAGTGGGAATGCCAGAAGAAAAGGAAAGAAAGAAACAGACAGAAGCAAGATTTGAAGGAATAAGGGCTGAGAGTTTTCCCCAAATTAATGCCAGACACCAAGCCACAGATCCAGGAAGCTCAGAGAACATGAAGCAGAATAAATGCCAAGAAGCTATAGCTAGACACATGAGACTCAAACTTCGGAAAATGAAAGATAAAGAAAAAAAATCCTGAAAGAAGCCAGAGGAGGAACAAAGATAAGAATTGGATCAGATTTCTCCTCAGGAACCATGCATGCAAGTGGAGAGAAATATTTAAAGTGTGGAGAGAAAGACCCCACCCACCTAGAATCCTACATTATGTGAAATTGTCCTTCAGAAATGAAGAGGAATAATGACTTTCTCAGACAAACAATAAGGGAATTTGGTGCCAGTAAACCTGGCTTGCAAGCAATGCTAAGAAAACTTTTTCAGAGGGAAGGAAAATGATGTAGGTCAGAAACTCATTCTATATAAAGAAAAGGAGAGCATTGGAGAATAAGTGATGGCAAACAATCTTTTATTTTCTTATTCTTTAAAATTTTTTTTCAATGTTTATTTATTTTTGAGAGACAGAGAGACAGAACGTGAGTAGGGAAGGGGCAGAGAGAAAGAGGGAGACACAGAATTCAAAGCAGGCTCCAGGCTCTGAGCTGTCAGCACAGAGCCCGACGTGGGGCTTGAACCCATGAACCGTGAGATCATGACCTGAGCCGAAGTCAGACGCCCAACTGACTGAGCCACCCAGGCACCCCTATTTTCCTATTTTTAATTGACCTATCAGGTAACACTTTGCTCAAAATAAGAATAGCCAACTCAGTATTGAAGAGGAACAGAGTTGGAGGGCAGACACTACCCAATTTCAAGACTTACCATAAATCCACAGTAATCAAGACACTGAGTTATTGCTGAAAGAACAAAGAGATCAACGGAACACAGCAGAGAACCCAGAAATAGACCCACATGACAAGTCAACTGATCTTTGACAAAGGAGCAAAGGTGATGAAATGAAGCAAAGATAGTCTTTTCAACAAATGGTGCTAGAACAGCTGGACATTCACATGCAAAAAAAAAAAAAAAAGAATCTAAACACAGCTCTTATACCCTTCACAAAAATCAACTCAAAATTGATCATAGACCTAAATGTAAAATGCAAAACCATAAAACTCTTAGAAGGGAGCATAGGAAAAACCCTAGATAACCTTGGGTATGACGATGACTTTTTAGATGTAACACCAAAGGTACAATCCATGAAAGGAATCACTGATAAGATGTATCTTATTAAAATTAAAGCTTCTGTTTTGTGAAAGACAATGTCAAGAGAACGAGAAGATAAGCCACAGACTGGGAGAGAATATTTGTAACATACACAACTGATGAAGGACTGTTGCCCAAAATATAGAAAGAACTCTTAAAACTCAATAATAAGATGGGGCGCTTGGGTGGCTCAGTCAGTTAAGTGTCCAGCTTCGGCTCAGGTGGTGATCTCATGGTTCGTGGGTTTGAGCCCCACATCGGGCTCTGTGCTGACAGCTCAGAGCCTGGAGCCTGCTTCGGATTTGTCTCTCCCTCTCTTTCTCTGTCCCTCTCCCACTTGTCTCTCTCTCTCTCTTTCTCTCTCTCTCAAAAATAAATCATTTAAAAAAACTCAATAATAAGGAAATGAACAAACCAATTAAAAAATGGTCACTAGATCTGCCGAACAAACATCTCACCGAAGCAGATATACAGATGACAGTTAAGCCCATGAAAAGATGTTCAACATCATGTATCATTAGGGAATTGCAAGTTAAAATGGCGATGAGATAATACTACACACATGTGAGAGTGGCAAAATCCAAAACACAACACCAAGTATTGGCGAGGATGTGAAGCAACAGGAACTCATTCGTTGCTGGTGGGAATGCAAAAACAGTACAACCACTATAGAACAGTTTGGAAGCTTCTCATAAAACTTAACATACTCTTGCCATATGACTGCAACTGTGCTCTTTGATACTTCCCCACATGATCTGAAAGCATATGTTCACACAAAAACCTGCACATGAACGTTCTCAGAAGCTTTTTTCATAATTTCCAAAACTTAGGGGAAACCAAGATGTCCTTCAGTAGGCAAATGGATCACTAAATGGTGTACATCTGTAGAGTGGAATATTATTCAACACTAAAAAGAAATGAGCTAGCAAGCCGTGAAAAGACATGTGGGAATCTTAAATGCTATGACTAAGTGAAAGAAGCCACTCTGAAAAGCTTACGTATTATGCAATTCCAACTATATGACATTCTGGAAAAAAGTTAATGATTGCCAGGAATCAGGGAAGGGGAGGGATGAACAGGTGGAACATGGAAGATATTTAGGGCGGTAAAACTACCATGTGTGATATTATAATGGTGGATACATGTCACCATGCATCTGTTAAAATACATAGAATAGGGGGCGCCTGGGTGGCTCAGTCGGTTAAGCGTCCAACTTTGGCTCAGGTCATGATCTCAAGGTTTGTGGGTTCGAGCCCCACGTCGGGCTCTGTGCTGACAGCTCGGAGCCTGGAGCCTGCTTCGGATTCTGTGTCTCCTCCTCTCTCTGCCCCTCCCGTGCTCATGCTCTGTCTCTGTCTCTTAATAATAAATAAACGTTTAAAAAAATTTTTTAAATCTATAGAATGGACAACACCAAGAGTGAACCCTAATGTAAACTATGGACTTGAGATAATAAATAGCTGTCAATGTACCTTCACCATTGGAACAATTGTAACAAATGTTGACATCAGGGAGGTTATGCCTGTCTGGGGAAGGGTGGGGGTGGATGAGAACTCTGTACTTTCTGCTCAAGTTTTCTGTGAACCTAAAACTGCTCTAATAAATAACGTTTATTGATTAAAAAACCATTCCATCAATGAATAACTATCAAGAGAAGCATATATTCTTTGGGAATGTTCTATAAAATATTTATGTTTTATCTACATTAGTATTATATGCACTGTAGACTTTTCTACAACTTATTTTTTACATTATTTTGTTTCAAACATCTTTCATTGTCATTAACACCCCCCCCCCTTCTCTTCATTGGGTGAATATTGTACCATAACTTATTTAGTCAATCCTCTCTTGATAATCATTTGTATTATTTTAAATTTCTTATAAATACTATAAAAATTCGTATCTTTGTGTGTTTGCCCAAGTTTTACTTTGAGATGAATGCTGGGTGTGAACTTTCTCAACTATTTTCCAAAAATGTTTATTCAATTTGTGTTCTCATTAATACTATACGAAAGGTCCTGTTTTCTTATGCTCTCCATACTAATAGCAACCTTTTACATTTTTATCAAAAGAAGAGGCCGGGGCTTCTGGGTGGCTGAGTGGGTTAAGCATCTGACTTTTCAATTTTGGCGCAGGTCATGATCTCAACATTTCGTGAGCTCCAACCCCCCCATAGGGGTTCACGCTGGCAGTGTGGAGCCTACTTGGGATTCTTTCTCTCCCTATCTGCCCCTCTCCCCCCACCACGCTCGCTCTCAAAATAAATAAGTAAAGTTAACAAAAAAAGAAGAGCCCCCCCCCCCCCAAATTCATCCTCTTCAAACATAGAGTTTTATGATTACTGGTGACGTGAAGAATTTTTTCACATTTCGGTGGTCTTTTGCTGTCCTCAGTTTCACCTTCAAAGTCATTTCACATTGTATATTCTCTCAGTAGCATTACCTTGATGCTGTATCTCTTTTCAGTATCTGCCGAGAGTTCAGAACAGCATTTCAAGCCCAGCGAGTGAGTGAATAAATAAATGAATGAATGAAAAAGCGCGGCCACTTCCAGGTCTGAGACATGGTACAGGGTATGGAAGAATTCCCCGTTATGTTTCATGGTTCGAAACCGAACCTCTGTGCCTGGCCAGAGGAGGGCTTGGCAGAGGAAAGTGTCCTTTTGCAAGAACTGGAGGTTCTTCATGTGAGCAGGGGTCTGACGCCAGGACCCCAGGAACACCCTCCTGCCTAACGTGAGAATGTGCAACTCTGCATCCTTACACACAAGCACGTTCCTGCTTCAGTCCTGCAAATGCCGTGGGGTAAATACCACACCCTTTAGGCGTTTTGTAAGAGGAAATGTGTTTTGGGGGGATTTGTCCGCAGAAATTGTAGAGCTGGGCATTGGTGAGATCTCCTGAGAAGAGATAAAAAGAAGAACAACCCAGGTAAAAGGACACCTCCAAGGTCTGACATCACGCTCTGAGAATTACTGCTAAAGAAGCACTGGAGAATGGGCTACACCTACTCGTGTTCCAGCCAATCAGGACACTCAGAGTTCAGGCAAATTCAGCCAACCAGAGCTCAGCATTCCTGCGCTACAGAATCTGGTGGGGCCCAGCTTGTAGTTGATTTCTGCCAATGACAGAACTGAAGGGGTTCAAGAGAAGTGGTTGACAGGGGCGCTTCCTAAGAATTACAAGTTCATTGAGAGTAAAGCCCCCACAATTACTGACATAACCATTTACATTTACGGAGCACTTACACAGTAATCACGTTCAAAATGCTTTCAGGGGCGCCTGGGTGGCTCAGTCCTTTGAGCATCCGACTTCGGCTCAGGTCATGATCTCACAGTCCGTGAGTTCGAGCCCCGCGTCGGGCTCTGTGCTGATGGCTCAGAGCCTGGAGCCTGCTTCCGATTCTGTGTCTCCCTCTCTCTGACCCTCCCCTGTTCGTGCTCTGTCTCCCTCTGTCTCAAAAATAAATAAGCATTTAAAAAAAATTCAAAATGCTTTCAGAGAGGTTAAGTCACCAGTGTGAGGTCACACGGTGGTGAGGGGTCCATGATCCCAACTGCCCTACCACTTCTGTGAAATAGTAATTGGCATTACTGATATTTAACGAGTACTTCCTGTGTTCCAGGTACTGTGCTAGAGACTTTATTTATTTTTAATGTTTATTTTTGAGAGAGAGTGGGGTAGGGCAGAGAGAGAGAGAGAGAGAGAGAGAGGGAGACAGAGTATCCGAAGCAGGCTCTGTGCTGCTAGCAGACGGCCTGATGTGGGGCTTGAATTCACGAACCGTGAGATCATGACCTGAGCAGAATTCGAAAGCTTAACTGACGGAGACACCCAGGCATCCTTGTGCTAAGGACTTTAATGTGAACGGTAAACAAGAAGTCTGTGAGGTGAGTGCTATTATCACTTTATTTTACTTAGTGATGGATCAAATAATAATACAAAATCTGAAAATCTATCTATCTTAAATATACCTCTCTTTGGAAAAGACTTTGACAAAGGCAGAAAATCTGAAACTTGATCCTTCATGCCAACAAACAGACACAAAACCCCACCGTCTAGCCCATGTAATTATTTAACAAATGCTCATTGAACTAATGGCTAAGTGGGGGAGTGAGATGTTATAGGGAGACTCAATGGAGAACCACTAAGAGTGATACGTGATGACGCACAGTAGGGCCCAATAAATGTTTGTTGAATGGCTGAATGAAAGGAGGAAAGACTGTACCTAATTAGAATCCAAGGCAGGGGCTGTAAGAAATGGGTTACAGGACAGTAGGGCTTGGGTGCTCCACATCCTTTGCCTTGTGGGAACCTCCCACACCCTGGCCAGAACATTCAGGGTCAGTTCTGGCACTCTCCAGGAGGTCCCCAAACCCCCAGAGTACTCATATTCAAACTCAAGGGCTCCAGCATCGTCAGCTGGACACATAGCGACCTAGAGTCACAGGCAGGTGGACCCCCAAGGATACCCCCACAAGTAGACGACTGCACAAGCGTGTGTGCGTGTACCCATGCACACACACACACATACACATTTCTCTGAGGATCTTGGGGAATTCCTAAAACAGGAATCCCTTTCCTCCGTGTCTTTTTGTTGTTGTTGCTGGGTTGGTGGCTCAATCACCCACCCACATTCATTGAGCACTTACAGCATGCCCAGCGCTGTACTGAGCCCAAGCGCCTGTCCTCGGGGGCCAGGAGGGAGAGGCCCCAACTCCAGAATCAGGAGGACTCAGGTTAAGGGGTAAAAAAAAGTGTTGGTAAGCCTACGGTGGTGCTGGTGGGCCTGTTTGGGAGAGCTTGTCAGAAAAGCTACGGGGAGCTGGCTCCAGTTCAGACATCTTCCAGGAACACAGAAAACAACCACATTTTACTAATTATAGCGAAGGAAAACACGCTGCGATTACAGCTAAATTACATTAAGACATAACTGGCTGGCTCGGCCCGGGCTCTATCTCTGGCTCAGGTTTCAGCCAGGCTGGGCGGTGACACAGGCCGCCGGGCGGGCGGGCCAGTGAGGCCAAGCCTGGCTGGGGAGGGCCCCGTAGCCCCATTCTGTATGAGGTCGTGACCCTGGCATGACTTTGGGGAGTCCCAGGGCCAGCCCCAGTGGTGTGACCAGCATCTTCCCCTGCCCAGAAGGGGCTTTCCCAGGCCCCTGGGCTGGAACAAACTGCTGAGAGGGACACTGAGCCATCCGGCCCCTGCTTGCCTTGCCTTGCAGAGCTGAGGGCCAGGCACTTGGGGCAAGCAAGGTCTCCGAGCCAGAGTTTCAGTCATTTAGAAGGCAACTCGTGGGGGGTGTTTTTCAAAACCCTTTCTCCTGTTGCGGCCACTGACTTTGTCTTTTCCTTCCAGGCCCTGGTCTGCACCTGCCAAGAAGGGCTTGGCACCTGTTTGGGGAATGGGGGGGGAGGGGGTTGGACCCTCTACCCCCATTCTCCATGTAATTATTCCCAGAAGGCCAATGTCTGATTCATGCCTCATTGGTAGGAGGGAGGGAGGAGAGAAGGAAGAAAGAAAGGGAGGGAGAAGGGACGAAGGGAGGAAGAAAAGGAGGAAAGAGGCAGGCAGTAATTAATGAAGAAAAGACAACCTACTGAGCCCTTGTCAAATGCCGGGTATTGTCCACACAGTATCTCCTTGAATCACTACAATAGCCCTGAGGACAGGAGCCCAGCCCTATCGGTCCATGGCTTCTAGAGCTGCACACGATGTACGTACTTGATAACCATTTCAATAATTCCTTGAATGAGGAGGTGAGGCCAGCGAACTAGGTAACAAGGTTATTTGTAGTTGGAACCACAGAAACTCAGCTGGGGCAGTGACAACCATGACGTGATGGGGTTAGGGTTCAGAGCCAGCTAGCTGTTTGGCTCCAAAGCTTGTTCACTCACCCCTGCACGCAGGCTGCTCACTTCTGGGTGCTAATGAAGCGACCACTTCAGTGACCAGAGAGCTCCTAATCGTGGTGAGACCTTGGTCTCCAGCCTCGATCTTGTCCAGTTTGGGGCTGGACTAAGGGTGTGCTTTTATTTTGCCAGGCATTGAGCTTTACATGCACTGTCTCATTTAACCCTACCATCACCATCTGGGGACGGGGTGGCTCTTAAAGTCCTCCTTTTCTAGATAAGGAAACTAGGGTTCAGAGAGGTAAAATGACTTGTGCAAGCTCACGTAGCTACTAACTGGCGGTGTGGGGTTTCCCATCCTGGTGTGTGCACTCTACCAAGTACTGCACTGTTAAATTAGAGATCCTGTGGGCCTGGGTCTCTTGTCACCTCCTCAGAGCCTGTCTGGCAGCCAAGGGCAGGGATGGGGTGGGAGGCCCTTTCCCCTCTGAGCACAGACCCTGTAATTGTTGCCCAGGCCTTCTTACTGTGAGGACAGGGTTTGGCCAGGTCTCCCGGGCTCAGCTCAGGGAAAACACACCAGTCTGTGCCCAGTGCCTGTGCAGCTGAGCACATCCCAGACCTGGGGGCAACAGGAGGTGTGGCCCTGGGCATGAGGAGCAGCTGGGCTGTGGTCTGGTGGCCACTGTGTTCTGGCCAGTTATGCTGGTGTTTACAATCCACATTTTTAATAATCTAATGTTATATTTGGCCCTGGATCCCTTCTGCAGGGCCTGAGGCTTGCCTTCCAAGATGGTCTCCTAGCTCTTTCCAACTCTTGCCCTGAAATGAGCTGGGAAGAGAGACCTAGAGGGGGATGGGGACCAGGAGGCACAGGTGGAAGCAGAGGGTGGAAGCAGACATCTATGGAGCGCCTACTGCATACCAAGTGCATCTCTCATGTTAGTTTTATTTGATCCCCAGAGCAACTGGGGTATGGTGTATTTTTTCCTACCCATTTTGTGAATAAGACTGAGGCCCCAAGATACCTGCCCGAGGTCACACATCTGGGTGAAGGCATGATGAGTTTGGGGTTTGACCTCAGGTGTGGCCAGCTCAAGAGCCTGTGGGTCTTCCCCACTATGCTTGTTGAGCTAGAGGGGCACCTGGAGATGGGGTTCCATTGTGAGGACTTATCCACGGAGTCCTATGCCTTTCCCAGGGAATAGAAAACTTCTATTCCAGGTCTGGGGAAGAACAGAGATGGACGGCTGATCTGGGGGCAGAGAAGTCTAGACCGTGTGTTTTCCCTTCTCTCTCCTATCCCATGTTAATCCTTAGCACAGTCGGCCCCAGCCTCAGCCTCAGCCTGGGCTGTTAGCATGACTAAGCCTTGCAGTTAAAGCTCCCAGCTGGCTCTCCTCTGGCCCTACCGGCTCCACTGAGTCAGGACCCGCAGAGCTAGGCCTTTCTTTTTAGGGAAAGGTCCAATGTGGAGGCTCACCTGGCTGAAGCCTACAAAAGGCCAGGTCTCCAGGCCCTACCACTGCCCCTCTTTTGTCTTGCTTTTCTCGGGGGCAGTAGAACGCGCAACGCAATTAGATCACAGCGCCAGAACTCATTAGCTGCACCAGTCAGGAAGGGTCATAACTGTGATAGTTCCAGGGCATTGTGCTCCAGAGACTGGGCTGAGCACGCTCTCTCATTTTCTGTTTGAGTCCTCACGACAGCCCCTTGCGGAAGGTAAGATAATTGCTTCCATCTTACCGATGTGGGCTTTGCCTGTGATTGCGCAGACAGCAAGTGGTAGAAGGTCTCACTCTGAACGGCCATGTCACAGTGCTTTCTGTGACTATGGCCCCAAGCCTCACTTTTTCCGTCTGTAAAATGGGACTGCCCATTCCAACCTGAAAACACTGCTACAAAAACACAACGAGAAAACGGAGGCAAAGCGCTTAGGACAGGGTAGGTGCCCGGGAAATGTTAGTTGCCTCAGTGTGTCAGTCATTCAACAAGTGTTTAGTGGGTTCCTGCCCATTCCAGACACTGGGTTCGGTGGGGATGGGGCAGGGAACACACAGGCCACGTCTCACCTGCATGGAGCCCAAAGCCCAGTGGTGAAGATTGGCGCTAAATAAAGCATTACACAGACTTGAGTGGATGATTTCTGGTGTGCTCTGTGCTGCCAGAGAGAAGTACAGGGTCGGGTAAGGACTAGAAATGGGCGAGAATGGTGCCTGGGGGAAAGTGAGGTCAGGAAGCCTTTGTGTCCCGTGGCACCAGAGAGGCTCCTGCCTCCGGCATCGAGAGGAATCCTCAGGGTGGAGAAGACAGAATATTTGAGAGGCAGAGGGGCTCTCCCCCCCATCTCCTCTGCAACAGGAAAAGCCTGGGTGGTCTGATTCCAGCAGTTCGACCTGACCCAGGGAAAGATGCACTGGTTCTACGGGCAAGTATCACCTGCTGGGCAGCTGGGACCTTGCTTAGCAGATGGGTGGGGGTGGAGGGAGACTCGTGTCTGAGGTCTTTGGAGGCCAAACTGACCTGGGCTTTTTATGTTCTTGCCGGCCTGGAGCAGGCCCGCCCCTGCCTGCTGTTGAGTTGACGGTAGCCGGGGCCTACAGCTGAAATCCCATCTCTGGTGCTTATTTTCTGCGAGTGATGTCAGTTCTAGGGGCTTCCGTTTATCTGGTCTTAATGGGGGTCTTACTGGCCATCACTCTGCTTGTTTTGAGGACTTAATGGAAGAATGTATGTGAAGCTGGAATTAGTTATTATGCTTTACTAAAAATCCCAAGAGGGCATACTAGTTGCCAGGCATGATGTTAAACACTTCACCAGCATTGCTTCGTTTGATTCATTTCACAGACCCCGTAAGGAGGTGCCTTCATTATCCCCATGTTGCAGAGGGGGAAACTAAGGCTCGAGAAAAGTTAAGGAACTTGGTCAGGGTCACAGAACTGGTGATAGATTTACAAAGGGAACGTAAAATACATCAAGATACTGCAAATGAATTAAAAACCACAACTACGGTTTATGGAGGACCCACTCAGGGCCAGGCAGTTTGTGTAGGGAACCCGGGTCTGCCTGGCTCACAGGTGACTTTTCTACTTTGAATCCAGGGCCTCTGTGAGGTGGTGGTGGGAGTCTGGGGACACTAGTTCCATTTGACCCTGACCTTGCTATCAGGAAGGGCTGTAGACAGAGACAGATGGTCCATAGTTTCTTCAAATGAGATCACATGTACAGTTAGGATTGCCAGATTTAGCAAACAAAAATGCTTTCAGGAAAAAAAAAAAACCCAAATAATTCTTTAGTTTATGTCCTAAATGTTCTAGTTCCTTCTAACTCTTAAGTATAGACACACCTATATTAAAACACCATTTGCCATTTATCTGAAATCTGAATTTGACTGGGCATCCTATATTTTAGCTGGCTACCCTATTTACTGCCCTGGAACCACCCTGATGAGATTAAGAGAAAAAAAATGTCACCGTACAACTTATATAACGGCCCTGCCTATAGTGCTATATGGATTGATGTTATTAAGAAGTCCTGAAATTATCTTGGGACTATCTTGCATTTTGTGGGGTTAAAAGTCTTTAATTTGTTCAGTGTTAGTCTTTAAAAGGGGCTACAGTGTTTTTTAACCTTAAGCTGGGTGGGCAAACTATGGCCCGTGAGCCAAATCCAGCCCCAAATAAAATATATTTTATTTATACAAATAAAGTTTTATTGGAACACAGACACACCCATTCATTTACATATTGCCTATGCCTATTTTCACACTACAATAGCAAAGTGAAATTGTTGCAACAGAGACCGTATGGCCTGAAAAACCCAAAATGTTTTCTATCTGGCCCTTTATAGAAAGTTTGCTGACCCCATTGCTGTTATTATTGCTGTTGATCAGAGCTTACACTGTTAGCAGTAGAAACATACAGGTCCTTGCATATGGACATGGTGGAGGGGTTACTGGAGTTTGGCATGCTGAGATGCCATTTCTTAAATTTTTTTTAAATGTTTATTTTTGAGACAGAGAGAGACAGAGCATGAATGGGGCAGGGGCAGAGAGAGAGGGAGAGAGAGGGAGACACAGAATCCGAAGCAAGCTCCAGGCTCCGAGCTGTCAGCCCAGAGCCCGATGCGGGGCTCGAACTCACAGACCGTGAGACCATGACCTGAGCTGAAGTCGGATGCCTAACCAACTGAACCACCCAGGCGCCCCCTGAGATGCCATTTCTAAGCCTCTGAGTATCCTACCTGGCATGGAGAGGGTGTCCAGTGAGAGTGAGCCCTCCCCAAACTTTTTTCTCTTTTCTCAAATTCCTTCCATTTTCTTCTCTTGGACAGGGAGGGCCCCAGTCAACTCCCCTCCTCTCCCATGGAGGTCTGCTCTGTAAATTCAAAGCAGGTTTCTGCTGCATTTTGAGCCCTGTCTGCTTTCCACAAATTTCACCTGGCTACAAAGTAGTCATGTGCATAATCCCTTGATTAAAGTCTTCAGCCGAAGGGGGAGGTCTGTGCCCTGGTCCTGGGCAGTCCTCTCTCTTTCTGCTTGACAGTCCCATCTGCCTGTCAATTGGGGTGCAGAATTTGTTGAGTTCCCATCCCTGGGGCTTGGTGTTCAGCTGGGTTTAATCGCAGCCCTCCTTGGAAAGGGTGAGTATGCAGATTGGAAACAGGAGACGTGCTGGGTCAGGAAGCAGCATCTGGGAATTCACCCATCGCCTGCTGCTTCATACCTGCCTCCCTTCCCCAGACCTGGAGAGAAAATGAGTCACCTCTCCTGCCTGAATGCTCAGGAGTCCTTACTTTTTTCCCCTTCCATCTGTCCGTCCACATATCAATTCACATATCCATCCATCCAACGATCCATCCATCCATCCATCCATATCTCCCATCTCAGAGCCATTTCCCAGGGAACCTGATCTAAGACAATTCTCTTTTAAAATTCAAATAAACTTGTCAAGAACTGTGAAGGGTCTGAGATGTTACCTACTTGTAAGTTAACAAGTTTGCTTGCACTATTTCATGGATGCTGGCAGAAGACACAAGACTCTTGGGTCAGAGACAAAAGACATTATTACCTAGAGCGAAGCAGACGGCATGAACTTCACCAATGGATGGTGGGGTGTGGAGGGGCAAGGTGGCTGCTACACACAGTGGGTTTTTGTCATAGCTGAGGAACTCCAAGTTGAGGGAACTGAATCCTTGTAATGTACAGAAAATTTGCCTTACTTTTGCCCCAGAGGAAGACATTTTCTTTGTTACACTGGACGATGGACACATTCGCCCACTGCCCTGGAGGCAAACACCATCTCTATCTTCCAGGATTGTTCACTACTCAAGTATCCTTGAAAACATAGTCAGAATCTTGGCTCCCAAGCTGTTTGGAAAAGTGAGAGGCCAAAGAGAAAGAATTGTCTCCCAACAACTATAATTTGTTTCCTTTAATTAACTAACTGGGCTTTTTAAATGATAGCTTTTGTACCTAAAATGAACAGTGTGCATAACTGCCATGGATCATTGCAGGCATTTATGCTGATGATAGATACCTTACCCTTTCACTGAAAGGTGAAATGTGTCTTATCACTGACAAGCTAAAAATCCTACAAGGCAATGTCCACTATGAGTTACACTTAGAATCACTGCCTATGTTGGGAAGTCAATAGTCAGATAGTAACAATAACCTCGAATGCCGTGTCTTGTATGTATTACTGACGCTGCTGTGATGATTGGACATGATTGGAAACCTATGTGATTCCATGACCATTTCTCCCACACAGTTTAGGGATGCCAAAAATGACACTAAGTTGGCATTTGGCTGTTGGCTTTCCAAAGTTGAAGCCAAGAGCAGATTTGGGCTGAATTCTGATGCTGAAGTTGAATGTTAATGTATCCCAAACTATAACACAGAATGGTCTTATAATGGCACTCCATTCACTCAGAATAAACTGGTGTGGGGAGCTGGGGAGGGGACAGAGGGCTGGGGAAGTAGATGAGTGGGGTCGCAGTACCTGACTAAGCAAGACAAGGTTAAGGTCAAGGGACTTGAGCAAGTTGGCCCAGCTGGCAAAGGTCAGAGCCTGGGTTTCTCCCACAGCAGTCTAATTCCAACAGCCAGATGCCGAAGTGCTCTGGGGGATCTGCCATTCCAAATGGGGAGCATTCCAAGCCAGGGGAGGTAGGGCAGTGTTCAACACAGTGAAAGACAGGACAGACTCTGACCCGGCAGCGTGGCTGTTGGCTGTCGGTAGCCCTCTGCTTTGGGGGTCCCAGCTGAATGTCAGCTCTGCCTGGAGGCAGGAACTAGTGAGGACTTCCAAGCACTTAGCTCTGTGCCAAGTGTAAGGATGGCCTGGAGGAGGTATCATTATGGCTTCCCAGCTCAAAGCCTAGGGCAGAGACAAGCTAAGTGTGCCTCAAATGCATTTTCTCACATTCCCTGGGCTCACAGCTAGACTACATTTTCCCACTCCTTGCAGCTAAGTAAGGCCATGACTGAGATTCTGCCAGTGGGGTGGGAGTGGGGGTAGGGGAGCCACTGCTAGGCCTTACAGCTTCCGGCAGGAGCCTTCGTGCTGCCACTCCTATTTCTTGGCCACCTGCAGATGATCTAGAAGACTCTGAGGCCCTAGGAGATGTTGGAGCCACCAGATGGAAAGATCTTGCGTCCCTGAGTGACATCATGAAGCACAGCCACCAACTTTTCATCATCAGGGGAACTTGACATGAGTGAGAAGGAAGTGTGTATTTGGTGAAGCCACAGAGAATTTGGGGTTTTTTTACTTAATGTTATTCTTTTTAAGGTATCTCATGTCACCCCGAATATTACAGCTCATCTGGTCAGCCCAGACTTTGATATTCCAGCCATCAGTCCACAAGCCACATTTACTAAAGCCGTGGAAGCTGCCTCCCTCTCTCCCTCTCTCTCCACTCTGAGCTGCACTGTGATTGCTGAGACATCCCTGCCACAGTCCTAGAATAGGTCCCTCTCTCTTTCCTTGGCTTTAATGCCATCTTGTCCCATGTCTTGGGTGGTGCAAGAGAAAGAGTCCATGGTTCAAATCTGTGTTTGAGTCTGTGCTCTGCCATTTATAATCATTCCAGGAATATTTACCGTGTGTCAGATACTGTTCTGTTTCCGATGTATTAACTCCCTGTGGCCTTGAGATAGGCATCACTGCTATCCCTACCCAAGGTCACACAGCCATATGTGATGGAACCAGGACTCACACCCTATCAGCCTGGCTCCAGAGCTCAGGGTACTTGTAACCACTGCCTCCCTTCCTTGCTCACTTCCCATGCACAGCCCAGTTCCACATCACTTGGTAAAGGGATCAGAGCAGCATTTCCAAATAGGCTGCCTCTAGAACCCAGAGAGTCCTACCAGGTGCTGTGTTCCCTTCTTCATGGTGGGGGCTATGTGCTACATTAAGTTGTTCTTTACTTTCAAGGGAGTTGACTCAGCATGTTCCAGAACTACTAGGCCCTTAAAAATGTCACTGTTATGGTGGGTTTTGGAATTTTCATAGAGTTTTTCTCCTGTTCTCTGTAAAGCAGGTTTCTTACCAAGGCATCCAATATACCTGTCACTTGTTCATGCGGTCTGATTAACATGCCAGGCTTTCCAATTTAGGGTCTACTGTGTTCATCTATCTACAATGTCCAGACTCTCTGTGTGTCTTTGGAGTGTGTTATGATAGAGGTTGGGAGAGTGAACATAGTCCTGGAAAATACTGTTATGCACGCCTCACGAGTATGAAATGCTTCTGGTTCTCCTTCCTAATGGGGTTAGAATTACATGCATTTGCCAGATCAACAGCCACATACCATGCACCTGACACCACGTTAATCTGCTTTAGCAAAGACACCACCTCCAACATGGCAGTTGCAATTGGAGATGCTTGGTTGAGTTAGTGTTAGTTCCCTATTATTTCCTTTAGTGGGCTTGGCACTCTCCTGGCCCTGTTGTATTGTGATTAACTCTAGTCACTGGTCTGGCAGCCAGGAAGAGAGATGAGGGTAGATTCTGACTGAGGTAGATCTCTTTTTTTTTTTTTTTTTTTCCCTTCAAGGTACAGGCCTCTGCGTCATCTTCAAATGGGAGACAAATGCTAGCATTTAACAGGCAGTGGTTCTGCATGCTCATGGGGTTCAGAAAAACTCAGGGATTCTAGATTTTTAAGTGCATCCACCTACAAGTTCCCACACCTCAGGGTCCCACTCCTTCTAAAAATTTTTTTTAATGTTTTTATTTATTTTTGAGACAGAGACAGAGCATGAGCAGGGGAGGGGAAGAGAGAGAGGGAGGCACAGAATCTGAAGCAGACTCCAGGCTCTGAGCTGTCAGCACAGAGCCCGATGCGGGGCTTGAACTCACAGACTGCGAGATCATGACCTGAGCTGAAGTCGAACACTCAACCAACTGAGCCACCCAGGTGCCCCAGGGTCCCATTCTTTCTAAGCAGGACTATGATGCTGGCAGAGCAGACTTGCTGGAAAATCCAATCTTCTCTGAAGCTTCTCTTTTAGTTAACTCTGGGCTTGGTTCTCTACTTCCCCTGGCGTCTCTTGAAAGAGATGGAACCCCTTCTGATGTGGCCAAGGAGAACTCCTGGCTTTTACACTTCACCTTCAGTTGGTAATTAATCACGCTCAGCCTTTTAACTGCCTTTCACTAATGTATCGCTGATCGTTGGCAACACTCATCAGCCAGGGTGGTTACGATGGCCTCTTTCCCCAACTGTCACATGTCCTGGCGGTGCTTGTGCTGCATTTCGTCCCACCAGAGCCCCTCACATTTCACTGCTGGGGAGAGTTTTTCAAGCTGCACCACTCCAGCCCGGTAGGGGGATCCTCTGAGGGGGTGAGGAAAGCAGGCCTGGGCAGAGGGAGGAGATGAGCCGCCAGGCAGTGGAAAGAAAGGCCCTCCCAATCCCGTGGGCGTCTCTGGAGCTGGGATGGCTCTTCCAGGTTGTTGGAATTGAGGCCAGGGACCAGTGTTGGGATGCAGGCTGCCCTGGAAGGGTGTAGCCTTGGGTGAGGTGGCTCACCTCGTTGGAGGGCCATTCCTTGCGAGGGGACTCAGCTATGTGCCATCTTCAGGTGACACGGCAGGCAGCCGAAGAATGAGCGAGTGTCTTGTTCCTGAAAGGGGCCATCTCCATGGGGCATCACATCTTCCTCTATTCATTCCCCACCTTCCATGCTTCTCAGGATGCTGGTCCGCACCAGTGACCTGAATTGCTCATCGCAATGTTGGCTCCTTCCCTCACCTTTTATGTCTATGTATGTGTGCATGTGAAGTTTTCAGAAAGAATACGCAAAACTGTTGATAACGATAGGGAACTAGGGAGCTGGAGAATACGGGTGTGGAGACAGCTTTCTTTTCACTTATACAATCTTGGTTTTGCACCATGTGCATTTGCTTATGTCTAGACACACTTTTGTCAAATAAATGAATAAAAATCCCAGGAAAGTGAAGAGCAACTGAAAAATATCATGTCATTTCTCAGGCAGTTTACAAAAATCATTATTTTATTTTATTTTATTATTATTTTTTAAATCTTTATTTATTTTTGAGAGAGAGAGAGTGAGAGCAGAGGAGGAACAGAGAGAAAGGGAGATGCAGAATCCAAAACAGGCTCCAGGTTCTGAGCTGTCAGCACAGAGCCCGACACGGGGCTGGAACCCACGAACCGTGAGATCATGAACTGAGCCGAAGTTGGACGCTCAACTGACTGAGCCACCCAGGTGCCCCATTTTATTTTATTTTTTAATTTATTTTTGAGAGAGAGAGAGAAAGAGAGAGAGAGGGAGTACAAGCAGGAGACAGGCAGAGAGAGAGGGAGACACAGAATCCGAAGCAGGTTCCAGGCTCCGAGCTGTCAGCACAGAGCTCAACGTGGGGCTCGAACTCGAGAACCGCGAGATCATGACCTGAGTCGAAGTCGGACGCTTAACCGACTGAGCCATCCAGCCACCCCTACAGAAATCTTTATTAACCACATTTTCCCCAGTCGTCAAAGTGTTGAATAACCATTTTAGGATCCTTCAAAAGTTTTACAAACATTTAGGAAATGCACATGTATATGCATCTTTCAAAAGGCTTTGCTCTAAAGTATCGCATTCTGTACTCTACCTTCAGTACCTCAGTCAGTCCCTCACTTTATCCACACAACCCCTTGACGTAGGTCTTATCATTACCCCAATTTTACAGGTAAGAAAAGGCCCAGAGAGGTTAAATGACAGTGGGGCATGCTGACTTTCCTCTTATCTGTGATACTAAACTGCCCCTTTTCTTTGACCCTCATACTCCCCTCCAGGGGGCAAGACAGGGATTCTCAAAGACAATTTGCTAGTAAGAAACTGAGATCCCGATGGGGAAATGACCTGGGGGAAACCAGGGCACCGCTGGGTCTTGAACCAGGGTTTTTGACTCCCAGGCTGGGCCTGTGTCTCTCCGTGTTGGGGCCCTGAGCGGGCGCAGGAGGCCTTGAAAGGAGTGACATGGTGGGCTGGAAGGCCAGTGGCCCCGGAGTCAGGAGGTCATCACCCTGCCCTGCCCTGCCCTCAGTTTCTCACACCAACCAAGGGGTCAGGGGGGAAGGGACTTTATGGCCGAGGGGATTTATGGCAGAGACAACAGTTTGTTCTCTGAGCTGCACTGGCCTGAGCCACCCAGGGAGCAGTTTTACACACACCCCTGCAGCCCCCAAATGGGGTTTCCAGCTGGAGCTCTGGGGCCCACCCCTGGGCCGGAGCCTGAGATGGCCCCATTTCCCATCTGTGCAGGAGCCCTACGGGGTCCGTCTGCTCCTGTGAACCCTCCATGAACCCCAGAGAAAGAGGGAGCGGATTGGAAGGCCCCCTGGTAGGGGCCAGACTCCTCCCAGGAGCTCAGAGCAGGGGGAGGTCAGGACCCCAGCCAGGGGAGCAACAAGTCTTCTGGGATCCCCTTGCTGCATCGATCTCCCCCTACAGAAGTCTGTTTATGGCCCTGAGGCCCCTCAGCTCAAACAGGATTGTCACCTACTCATTCCGTTGGACCCAAGCCTCTACCCTCAGTTTTCTGTTCCTTAAGCTCCAGCTGCTCATGTCTCCCAGCTGCTGAATGTCCCCCTGGAGGTTCCCCAGGGACTGCCAACACAACTTGGCCAAACTTGAACTGCCCACTGCTTCCCCTTCCTCTCCTATCAGCTTGTTCTTGGGCAGTGGTACCTCCACTTATCTTGGCTCTTGAGTCAGAAACATGGTCCTCCTTGATGGCATCATCTTCTTTCAGTCACCAAGTCCTGCCGTTGCTGCTTTTAAAATATCTCCCAAGTCTTTAGACCTCAGAATTCTCTTCCTCGAGGACCTCAGTATTTTTTGTCTTAAGGCCTCAACTGATTGGATGAGGCCCACCCACATTATGGAGGGTAATCTGCTTTACTTAAAGTCTACTGTTCAAACGTTATTCTCATCTTAAAAATATCTTTACAGCAATATCTAGATTGGTGTTTGACCACATATGTGAGTATCGTGGCCTAGCTAACTTGATACATAACATTAACCATCACAGCATGTCTGTGTTTTGGTATACCCGAATGCGGATGGGTGGCTGGCCTAGTGGATCCATGAATGATGAGTGGATGATTGGACATGTGCTTGGAGTGATGGGTAGCATCTGGTTGGTTATGCGTTTGGTGGGAGGATGGATGGGTGGATGAATCATGGAATGATCGGTTGAGTGAATAGGTAGGGGGACACATACATAGGTGGCTATGTATATAAATGGGTGACTGGTTGGGTAGTAAATAGATGGGTGGGTGGATTGGTAGGTGGTTGAATGGTTGGTTGGGTAGTTGGATGGTGTCTAGTGGGACCCGTGGGTGGATAAAGTACTGGTGTTTGCATATGTGCATGCACTGATGGACAACTGTGTGAATGCTTGGATGAGTGGATAAGTAGATAAGTGGATTGATGGATAATTGCATGATTAAGTACATGGATTAGATGTGGCTATGGATGGATGGAAGGGTAAGTAAATGGGTGGATGGGTGTGTGAGTAAACACATTGGGCAGTGAATTTCTTTGGGAAAATGCTAAGTTGAGAAAATGCTAAAGACAGCAAGGTCTTTACTCTGGAAGAAAGTGCCAGTAGAAGGAAAGCGACATGTCATGTACCATTCACGTGATTCATACAAGTTCCATCATTTTTCTGAGCCTCATTTCTTCATCTAAGAAAAGGGAAAAAAACATTCTCTTACCTGGCAGTGTTCTATGATGCTCAAGTAAGATATGTATGCAAGTGTCTGGCACAGTGCCCCGAATACGGTTAAGTTCCCAAAAATGTCCATTTTCTGCATTCCTCTGCCTCTCCTCCTCCTTCCTTCTTATACTTGAGTGGTAGGTTATGATTTACAGGACAAAGTCATACTGAGGTCTTCTTTGGATGCCCCCACTCCAGCTCAACATAAACATATCCCTGACATTGCCGACATGATCCCTTGAGCCCCACACTTGGGCATAGAATACCCCCACCCTCAGCCTCTCTCATCCCACAAGGGACACTACTGGCTGAGCCTCTTGCTCCAGCCGGGATGATTTCTCTGTCCTCAGTGGACCAGAGACAACATCTGGACCTGGCTACTGCTTCTTCTCGAGTCTTCCCATGACACTCACAAATGATGAGAAACACATTTAATCCCTTTGGCAGTGGGAACATTTTCTCCTGGAGAGACGAGAGATGTGTACAAGGCCGTGCTTGTATGCTCACGCGTATACACACACACACACACACACACACACACACGAGGTTTCTATTAGGGCCCTCAGTGGGAATAAGTTTGTGATATAGCCTAGGAGTCTGAGAAATGTGGGCTCAAATCCTGGGTCTTCCGTTTTGGGGATGTATGGTTTCAGGATGTCACTTTTCTTTTCTGAGACTTAGTGACCTTGTCTGCAAAATGAGAATACTATTGCCTGCTTCACAAGACCCTTGTGAGGAAGAATTGAAATGATTATGAACAGAGCCTGGCACATGATAAGCACGAAATAAGTACCAATTCCCATCCTCATTGGAAAAAGTCTGGCTGGGAAACTGACCTAAGGTGTGCCGGATTGGGTTACATCTATGTATTTTGAGCCCTGGTGGAATAGTCGATAAAGGAAGGCTGGTGAGTGGATGGATTGACTGATTCGTTCACTAGCTGATTTCTTTCATGTGAAATCAACTGAACTGAGGTATGACTTATGTGCCATAAAGTGCATCCACTTAAAATGAATAATCTGATGAGTTTCTACAGATGTATATACAGCACAGAAACCACCACCACAATCAAGATACAGAACGTTTCATCACTCCCAAGAGATTTTTGTACCCCTTTGCAGTCCATCCCTGTGTTTTCTAGAATTTTATGTAAATGGAAGTGGGCCGCGTGCACTCTTTTGTGTCTGACTCCTTCACTCTGATTCATAATTTGGGGATTTATCCATGGTGTCGCCTGTATCAGTAATCCATTCTTTTAAATTGCTGACTTGTATCCCACAGTATACTGCCTTTTATTTATCACTATCCCTTTTCTTTATTAATTTCTTTATCCATTAACCAAAGGCTTGCTTATTTATTATTTGTTATTTTCTCCATTCATCCATTCATCCACCCCACAAATATTTACTGTGTGTCTACTCTATGACAGGTATTGTTCTGTTATAGCACCAGAGCATATATCATGTGTCCACATTAAAGGTATATATTTAGACCAGAGGTGTTGGGGCTAGAGCAGGAAACAAAGCAGGGAATTGCTTGTACTGAAGAAAGGAGATTATATTCTATGAGACATAAGCAAATAACTATGTAATATGTCAGGCTGCGATATATGATATGAAGAGAAATAAAACAGGGTTCAGGGGGTAGGTGTTTATGGAGATGTGTGCTACTTTATATCAAGTGGTTGGAGAAGGTGCCTTAGAGCCAGCTCTGCAGATATCTGGGGGATTAAGCAGACAGAAAAAAGAGTCCGAAAGTGCAGAAATGTTGGTGTAGGTGCATATTTGGGATACTCAAAGAGCAGCAAGCCTGGAAGAGGTCTGGACTGAAGATATATATACTGGAAGTCATTGATATTCAGAGAGCATATGTAAAGGAGAAAGACTGATGAGGTCTATCCCCAAGGGAGTTGTGTAGCTGGAGGACTGAGCCCCGAGGTTCTCCACTATTTAGGGCCAGCAGGAAGAGGGCAGTGGCGAAGGAGCAGTCAGAAGGCAAGAGGGGAACCAGGAGACAGTGGGTCCAGAAGCTAGCACAAAGTAGGTTTTGAGAAGGGATCACCTGTGCCAAATGCTGCTGGGGAGTTGAGAAGCTGGGAGGAAAGGAGGATTGCAAACTGGCCACTGGCTGTGGCCACCAGAGGTCTTTGGTGGTCCAGAAATGCAGGTGTCATGGACGGCGGGCATGGTGGAAGCAAGGTCAGGAGAATGAGAAGGAAGGAGGTGGAGACAGTGAACACAGACTCCTTTGAGGCACTCTACCATAAGAGGAGAAAAGGAGCAGGGTGATCATGGGTGGGGAGTGTGGAAGTCAAGGAGTTTATTAATTTTAAGCTCGGAACGATCTGGCATGTTTTTATGCTAATGGGGTTGAGTCAGCATTTACTGAAGGCTTTCTCTTTCCAGGCACGGTGCTATTTACCCCTTCTTATTTCTCATTGGTTACGAGAGTTTTTTCCCACCCTTCACTTTGGAGTTGCTACTTTCTAGAGAGGGTAAGGGTGTCTGAACGAATCCTGAGGGCCAGAGAGTGGGTTGCGGGGAGGAGGTGGAGGAGGAGATGGGCCTGGAGGGGACAGCTCTTAGCCTGCCCAGATGGCTTTCCCTTCTTTCACCCTGGAAGGGCCAGCCAGCACCTGGGAGAAAGCAGGACTAAGTCCTCCCCAGTCCCTGGCTGAATTGAGAAAAGCATCATCTCAGCCTGGCTGAGAGGGGAGAGGAGGCCCCAGGAAGGGGAGTAGGCTGAGGCAGGCGCTGTGCCCCTCGGCGGTGCCTCCGGCTGGCTCTAGGGATGAGGTGAGCCAGCACCTGCTCTGAGGTCACCTCCTTGGACTGCGGGCCTTGGGCCAGCCCCTCCTTGTGTCCATTTCCGCCAGCTCGGAGGCCTCGGGGGCTGGGAGGACCAGGACAAGCATCTAGGAGGGGCTTCCCCGTCTTTGGATGGGATCCCACTTGGATCTGGGTTCTTTCTTCCTTTGGAGGCTGCTTGGGAGGGTGGGTGTGGAGTCCGACAGACGTGGGTGTGAATCTGGTTCCAGGACGTTTTCAAGGGAATACTGGGGTGAACCAACTTGTCCTGATTTGCCTGGGACTTTCCCATGTTTAGCACTGAAAGTTTCACATCCTGTAAAACCCCCCAGTCCCAGGCAAACCAGGCGGGTGGGTCATCCTAGAAATAAGCAGTGGATGTGCCTGAAACTCTAGGGCAAGGACTGACTCATCCAGCCTTCGAGAAGCAGTCTGGTAGAGTGAGTAAGAGCCTGGCAGTAATTCCTGCGTTGCTACCTACTAGCTGTGGGACCTGGGTTAGTAGCTTAACTTCTCTGTGCCTCAGTGTATCAATCTGTAAAATAGGAATAATCATAACTCCTATTTTATAGGATTGTTGTGAAGATTATGCATAAAACATTTAAAACTGCCTACCTCAGAGTAAGGACCCAATAAGGTGTTAGGAGTTAGCTTTTATTTATAATTATCTATGTATCTATCAATCTATCATCTATCTATCTACTGAGTTCGGGAATGAATGAGGTTACTTTGGTAAAAGTGGATATAAGGTGCTAGGGTGCCAGAGAAAGGGAGACTGATTCTATTTAGTGGGAAGCAGAGGCAACTCACAGACGAGTAATATTTGGGCAGGGTATTATAGGTTGAGTAGGAGTTTTCCAGCCAGACAAGAGTGAGGCAAAGGTATCCCAGCCAGAGGAAAAATCGCCTGTAAAAGGCATAGGAGTGTGAGAATGGCAGGTTTCTTCTCTTTCACCCCAGACACAAGCTGGTTTTAGACACTGCTCAGAAACTCAGTTATCAACGAGACCAAATCTCATGGGGGCTGGCTTGCGTATACCTGCCATTGTAAATGCTCCCCCCTACCCCCACCTGGGCTATGCTTTTCAATCTATACTCCAGCATCCCATTCAGTGCCTCCTACACTGTGAGTGTTCCATAAATATTTGTCGCTCATCAGCTCTGTACCTGCTGCTGTGTTACGTGCCTTACGTCTATTAATCTTCACTATTGCTGTCTCCCATTTTAAGGATGAGAAAATTGAGATGTGAAATAAATCACTGGCTTGAACAAGGTCCAAGACCTGGTAAGTGAGGTGCTGGCATTCAGACCCAGGAATGTCTGCCTCCAGATTAAGCTTTTAGCCACTCCCTTACATATTTCTTTATTTCTTGGCACAAGGTACCTCTGGCTACAGTTCTAAGAGTAGGAGGAGGTTGATTAAACTGTAGGATCTCTGCTTCTACTCACTTAAACTCAACTCAGTAAACAAGTGGTGGTTCCCTGCTACACAAGGTGAGGCCCGTGAGCTGTAGGGACAGGCTGCTTGGGTCCACAACCTGGTTCCAGGCTTTCTAGCAGTGTGCTCCTGAGCCAGTCACTGCTCCATTATTGCTTTAGTTTCCCATCATCTTCAATGGGTAATTAAATGCGTTATCTCGTGTAAGACACACTGAGCAGTGTGCCCGGCACATGCAAGCACTCAATGCACGTTGGCCACTCTCACAGCTAACTTTATGATCATAGAGTCCCAGGCCCTGTGCGTCCATCAGACAACAGAGAGGGTGACATGTGACCCTGCCCGGGAGGAGCTCCAAGGACAACGTAAACGGATGGGGCGGGGGGCAGTGGGCTGGGTGACAGACTTACCCCTGGGAGTTATTGGCAGACGATGTCAAATGATTTAATCTACAAGGATGGGGGACAATACTTGGAACAGCAGGGCAGAGCTCAGATAAAAGGGGTTGGGGACCAAGCTCAGGGACCTTAGTACAGGCAGAGAAGGCAGCACCCCGAGTAGGATGACCAACTGACCCTCAGTCCCAGGGAAACCAGGATGTGGGATCATCCCGGCTCCAAAGGAGACTGAAGGAGCAGCCAGAGGTGGGAGGAAACCAGAGCAGGGAGGAGGTTCGAAGAAGAAGGGTGGGGTAGGGACCCTGCTGCTGGGAAGCCAGAGCACACAGTCCCTGGGCTTGGTGGCAGAGGCATCATCCTGGACCAGGTGACAGCAGCCTCTGGGAATGCGGTTGAAAGTCTGATGGCAGTGGGTTGAAGATGGGAAAGACTGGAACATTTAACGCACTGATAGGAGGGACCCAGCAGAGAAGGAGACACGGAGATTCAGGAGAGAGGGCACTGATGGCCTTCAGACTGACAGAGGAGGAGATGAGATGAGGGGAGCCGATGTGAAGAACTGGACTCTGGGGTGGCGGGTGGGCCACCATGTCCATGGTGAGGGGAGAGAAAGAGGAGAGGGGGTGGCGGGTGGGTCGGAGGAGACATAGGGATTCCCATCTGAAGGCCTCCATTTTCGTTATAAAGTCCAAGATAGCCCATCTCTTGAGGAGAAGGGGTAGGAGCCTGGGTGAGGGCAGGGATGAAGGGGAAAGGGCCGTCAGAGGGCTGACGGGGGAAAGGAATCATTGTGGGGGGAGGAAAAGCAAGCTGGCCAGAGCCGGCTCACCCTGAGGTCGCCTGGTGCAGACAGGGAAGGGGACTCCGGAGGCCATCTGCCCACCTGGGTGAGTTTCCTCAGCGGAGCCAGCTGTTTAGGGCAGAAACAGAAGAGGTGGGGGTGGGCTCATCCAGGCCTGGTTCAGCTGGGTCAGGGGGACAGAGGCTGAGGGGCTGGAAGAGGAGAGTGTGCAGGGATAGCAATGGCTTGCCGTAGGATGTGGGCTAGAGAAGAGACCCAGGGCCTCAAGTAGCCGAGCGAGGGAGGGAGGTGTTGGAGCCAGTGATGCGGGTGCGCCTGAAAACTCTTCCAGCATGGGGCGTGTGGGCAAAGGAGCCAGAAGACAGAGGGCTGTCGCGGGAGAATTCAGTGCTCGGATTCTTGATACTATCAGAGGCACTGCAGTGTCTGGTGATGATAAGTTGCGATGGCTGATTTGGAGCAGAGGAGGGGCCGTTGGTGACAGGGAAGTCCAAGGTCAGAGAGGTCAGGGCATTGTTTGGGGTGCCCGTGGGGGTGTCCAGGTGACCCAGGGCAATGGCAAGAGTTGGGGGGAGGGAGGAAGTCTTCAGTGGGTAAGGAGTGACCAAGAAACTGGTGGACAATAGTAATGGGGGTGAGGTGCAGCCGGTGGGCCTGAATCCCAAAGCAGTAGCGTGTTTAGGAAGAGGGTGCAGCAGTGAAGGTCAGAAAGTGGCCAGGGGGAACAAGGGGACGCCACCTCTACTTTCCTTCTCTGCAGAAACAGTGTCCCCTTGGGAAGGCAAGAGGGGAGAATGTCCTCCAGGGAGGGGCAGCTCTCACGGAGGGAGATGTGTTTGAGGGAGTGTGTTGTGTTTGAAGCTGGAGTTTGTGGTGGTGGGGGGGCACCATGAGAAGATTCTAGAAGGAGGGAAGGTGGGAAGCTGGGCCAGGGGGAGAGGCTGTGCAGAGAGTGTGGGGATGAGAATCCAGAGGAAGGGGCTGCCCTTCAGAGATGTGAGGCCTTGCACTGGCTCCTTCTGGTGAGGTGGGAAAGAGTGGGTACCTGGGCCCAGCAGGATTCAGCTGAGCCCTGGCAGTGTGACCAGAAGCTACAAGGCAGTGGTGGGGGTGGGTTAAACGGTACTCCTGGGAAGGGGTGAAGGGCCTTTATGCCGCCTCCCTAGGGCCCGTCCCAGCTGGCTCTGGGAGGGCACCACCCCTCCCCAGCCTGTGACCCCTGGGTCAGGGGTCTGTCTCTTCAGGAGCTGGGAGTTAGTGGCAGCCCGAGCCAGCTGCTGAGAAGGGGAGGAGGCCCCTGCAATGACCGGCTCTTTCACACCCCAAGGAAAAACAAGCCCATCTGCAAAACCCCGGAGGTGTGAGGTGGGGGCTTGGCAAACGGAGGCTCTGAGAGAGGAGCCTCCCTGTCGGTCAGTCTTCCTGCTGAGACAGTGTGGGAAGACTGGCCAGCCCCAGGCCTGCTTGAGCCCCCGCCTCCCTCCGTGGGGCCTCGGGCAGGGCCTCGGGAGAGCAGGGTAGGGCTGGGAAGCACCTGGAGGAGCAGGAAGCTTCGAGGACACTGGAGCTCAGAGGGCTGGCTGACAATGAGCACTTTGCAGGGAGTCAGGAGACCCCAGCCACTCATGCCCTCCAGTCTTCTGAGTGCCCTGGGGCTGTAGAGAGGTCCTCAATTCAGGCCTCAGTTTCCCTGGCCATCCAGCTGCGGGTGTCCGTGGCCTGGGATGCTCTCTCTGGCTGGTGAGGGCTTTTAGGCCCTCCCAATATGGGCGGAAGAGCCCAGGCAGAGGGCCTGAGTGCACGCCCGCCCTGGGCACCCGGAGCTGAGCAGGCTCAAGTTCCATTCCTGAATATCAATGAGCAGTCCCAGGAATGTCTGCCACACAGCTGGCTGTGGGCAGGCAGGCAGGCAGGCGGGCAGGGCGGGAAGGGAGGAAATGGCCCGCCAGCCGTCCCAGACCCACCTGCCCTGGGAAGCAGCGGGCAGGGCTTGTGGACAGGCAGGACAGACACTCCTGAAGCCTCGATCGTATGTGTGCTCTGTGCCTTCACACCTTTGCGTCCCAAACAAAGTCCAGAATTATGCACTGTCACTCTCCAGAACTTGCCCTTTCCCCACTGTGGGAAGAGGCAGAGTAGGATTCAATGCTGGGACTCTTCAGCTCCAAACCCACGATATTTGTGCACTGTTGCTTAGGGGATGGGGGAAAAGCTGTGAATCTGGACAGCTCGGAGGCTGCTGAGCTGAGAGCTGCATTCATTTGTTCCTTCGTTCTGCGAAGATTTACGTGCCAGGCTGGTGTTGGGTGTTGGGAAGACAGCTGTGAGCAGGCCAGGCAGGTTTTAGGGAGAAAAGGATTGCTTAGTGGGAAACCATGCCCTTTAATCATCTCTAGTCCCTAGTGGATTATCTGAACAAGCAGGTAAGACTGCACTCCTCCAAATTAGCAACAGCATTTATAAACGAATCACATCTCAGGACTGACTCTTGCATTGGCAGGAGAGGTAAAGCCTTCCGACAAGCAGACGTCAGTGACCAACTCCCAAATGTGTCAGGTCCTGGGACTGGTGCAGGAGCGGGGCATGTGTCAAGATTATTCAACAAGGCTCCCGCCACATGAACACAAGTTCAGAGCAGCTGACAAACAACCCCACAGCCATCGCGGAGCAGACAGCTGGGACAGTGCCACCAGAGGGGCCAGGTGGGAAAGAAGGCTCCCAGGCAGGGACATTGGAACTGGGCATCGTAGCAGAGGTGAGAATCCCTCAAGGGCTAAAGTAGGGAAGGGCATTTGGGGCAGAAGAGACAGCACATGTGATAGCACGTGAGATAGCCCTGCGGGAATGTTGGCAGGACATGTGAAGCTGGGACGTGGGCCAAAACCCAGAGGGGACTCCAGGGGTGGGCAACCAAGGGGACATTTTGCTTGACCTGAGGGCTACCCCAGGCTTGTTTCCTGGCATAGAAAACTCTTCTACAAGTGTCTAATCGCTTTTGGTAAGCTGGTCAGGGCTGTCCATAAAGCAAGATGGTGTCTTGAGGCTGACTGGCCTGTCCCTTCACTGCTGCTAGGGCTGTGTCTGGGGCACAAATTGTCCATCTGCAAAGACAGAATGGAATAATGTTCTCAGGGCAAGGGGTCCAGGTAGCTGCTGGGTCCAACCTCCTTGGGCACAAAACAGCATTTGAAACCCCACCCAGACCAAACTCAACCCCAGGACCCAAGCTGAGTAACCATGAAAGTCCTTTCCCTAGTCTGTGCCTCAGTTTCCCTGTGGGCTCAGGGGTGCTCTCCAACATTCTAATTCTGATGTCTCAAGAAGAGGTGGAGTTGGGTGCCCACATATATAGTTGCTGGAGAACTAGATTTTAATTAGCCATGGCTGTAATTTCTGGCCTCACTGGCCCTCTGGGGGCGGCGTGGTGAGGGCTGCATGGGCTGGTCACAATGGCTTCACTGCGAAGCCATTCCTTGGGGGAGGTCACACAGTTTGAAGCTGGCATCTGGGCATCCATGGAGTTTAGACCCTTGTCTAGAACTGGGGTGGGAAATAAAGACAGAATTGGGACTTTGCTCCTTGTTGTCCAGGGGGCACCAAGATTCAGATCCAGCCCTGGGATCCATCTATCCACCCATCTATCCACCCGTTTATCCATCCATTCATCCAATGACTAATTGTGGAGCACAGGCACATTCTAGCTTTATGATCAATAATGGACACTGAAGGTGCACTAGAAAGCATGACATAAACGCTAGAAGGCTTTCACTCTGGCAGTGGGTCTATTCCATTGAACATTTAAGGACATCCCTACTTTCTGTGTGTGCCCAGGAGTCTTAGTTTCCTTCTCCATAGAGTGGGTTTTCATGATCACCTGCAGCACTCTTGTGAGTTTCATGAGATGAGGGATGGGGAACATCCGGTGTGGCACAAGAGACTGGGTGGGAGCTGTCATCGGTATTCACTGTGGCATCAAGCCTGAGCTTCCAACTGACATGGGACGGTGGCAGAGCTGGCTGTGGAGAGTAGAAGAAAGAAGGCAATGGGGTCAGGCACAGCTGGCCAGTCCCTCAGCTTCTCAGAATCTCCATTTGTAAATCAGCGATGAAAAGGCCAACAATGCAGAGCTGGGGTGAGGATGAAAAAGGCATAAGAGGCAGTCGTGATGTTTTATGTTGGAAGCACACACTGAAATTTAACCTCCTTTCATTTCCCTTTGTCTGAGGGGATGAGCTAGGGTCATCACGACACCCAAGGGCTTTGGGGAAAATCAGGAGGCATCTTTGGTGGGCTTGGGGGTCCCTGCATTCATCCACAGGCTGTTTGGGAAGGTCCTGTGCGGGGGTGTTGGGGACATGGTGATGGACAAGACAGATGAGATCCTTGCTCTCATGGGGGCCCTAACCTGGGGGTGGGGAGGGGCAAAGAATACCAAATATATGGAACAGTTTGTGATAAGTTCCCTGAAGGAAAGTTCCAGAGAGCTGTGATAGCAGCTCAAAGGGCTGCTTGAGATGGAGAAGTCCAGGAAAGCCCCTCAAAGGAGGTGGCCTTTGAGTGGTAACCTGAAGGGCAAGAAGGAACCAGCTATTCAAAAGTTGGACAAAGAGAGCACAGCAAGTGCAAAGGCCCTGGGATTGCAAAGACTTTGGAGGCTAGAGAAAGCAAAGGAGGCCACGCGAGTCGGGGGGTTTCATGTCGAATGGGAAGAGTGTAAGATATGCAGTTGGAAAGTCAGATACAGGCTAGATCAGACAGGCAGATTAGTTTATGTAGATGGTGATGACTCATATTTCCCAGTTGAGGACACTGAGGACTCAGAGCAGTTAAGCCACCTGCCCAAAGTCAAGTTGGCAAGAGATGGAGCCCAGGTGGGTCTCAGTGTCAAACCTTGTTGAGAGGCGAGGGGCAAAACTCTCAGGTGCTCTGAGCTCCCCCCACCCGCCCCCGCTGTTGAGGGGTGAAGGCAGGAGGGGCCCAGCCCAGGGGAGAGAACATCGTGTCTGTGGGAGAGAGTCAGAAGAGGCAGCAGCCTAAACACACGACAGACCCCGGCCAGCCCCGGCTGCCAGCACAACTGCTTGTGTGACCGCCAAGGAGCCAGATGCTGCTTCTGGAAAAAATATCTTCCTGGCTTGGCACTCCCTGGCCGGCCTGCCTGCCATGCAAGGGGAGGAGGGGGCTGCCGAGTGTGGGCCTCTGCTGCTTAGCACCCCAGAACGGCACTGCTGTGCCTTTGAAGCCAGGGCAGGAACAGGGAAGGGAGGGGGCAGGGAGGATGCAAGCAAAATATTTTCGCTAAAAATATTCTGGTCCAGGAGAAGATCTTTTTTTTCTTTTTTTCCCCTACTCTTGCTGGAAAACCAAAGCCTTATTAAAACAACACCAGAATATTTCATGTTGATATCAATTAGGCGAAGGAGAAAGAATCTTGAATTTTTCCTCCCTGCCAGTTTCACATAAAAGGAATATTCTCCCAGAGGCCAAAGGATGAAGGTTTTTAGTTTTTTCCTTTTCTGCAAAAAAATTCCTGCGATGTGGATGGAAAGTTCCTCATGTCTGAGAACTTCCTGAGAAGTTGGGGCTCTGGACCCTGAGGCCAAATTCTCCCCGTAAGCAGGGTGGCGCAGGGCAGGTGCCTGGCACCTTAAGATGGCCCTCTGAACCTGTCAGGCCTGCTCGGCACTGAGGTCCGACCTGCGTCTGCTACAAGGCTCCTGGCCAGTTGGACCATGCAGCCAATGCCCAGAAGATGGGCAGATACAGACCGAGCATTTGGCCTGTGTTTCTGGAACCCCTCATCAAAGCTTCTCAAGCAGCCTTAAGACAGGGAGTCCACTCTGAGGTGCCAGACCTGGCCAGGGCCCCTCTTTCTGGTTCAGGCTGCCCTCACAATGACCAGAAGAGAGGTGACTTATATCATCCCCAGTTTCTCTGAGAAAACCGGGGCTTAGTGTCACACAGTTGGTAAGCTGCAGTGACAAGATTTGAACCCCAGTCCTTCTAACCCTAAAATCTGTGCTCTGTTCACAGTCTGCCACTTGATGGCCCATTGGCCCAAAGACCCATCTGGTCTCCCATCAAGCATCTGGCAAGTAAGTGAGGCTCTCCTGCCTTTGGTAATATTTCAGTCCTCCAACTCCAAACCAGAGCTCCAGGAAACAATCCCTTCATCAACATTTTCTCTCCATTTTCTCCTCTGCTCCGCTTTCTGAGTTTCCCTTATGTGTGCATCAATTCATTTATTAATTTATTTCATTCAACCAACCATTCATCTATCTATCCATCCATCGGCTCACCTATCCTTCATCCATCCATCCATCCACCCACCCACCCTTCCATCCACCCATCCATCTTTTTACCCACCCATTCATCCACCCATTCATCCTGTTTGCTAAGTGCCAGGCACCAGAGACGTAGAAATGACTAGAACACAGCTCCTCAATTCCCATTCAGATTCATAGATATTAAAGGTAAAGTATAATCTTAAAAAGAATCTAATCCAGGGTGCCTGGGTGGCTGAGTTGGTTGAGTGTCCAACTCTTGATTTCGGCTCATGATCCCAGGATTGTGCACTCTGGCCCTTTGTCGGGATCCATGCTGAGCGTGGAGCCTGCTTAAGATTCCCTCTCCCCTTCCCTGTCCCTCTCTCGCTCCCCCACACTTCCTTTCCCCTGCTCATGCTCTCGCGCTCTCTCTCAAAAAAAGGATCTAATCCAATTCCCCCTCCTATGTCACCCGAGTGGGAGGGAGTATTTTTATTTTATAGATGAGGAAACTATAGTCCAGGAAAAGCAACGAGACTTGCTGGGAAGTTGCCCTTTGTAGTAGAAGGGCCTTAGAGTCAAAACAGACTGGAGTTAGAGTCCTAATTCTTTGCCCTGCTAGCTGGCTGATTTTGTGCAAGTCACTGAAAGTCTTTGAATGTGGGGAAGAGCAGTAAGTGAAGTCAGAGAGGGCTTCAGGCCAGGGTGGGCTTTGTAGGCCATTGGTAAGAACTCTGGCATCTACTGTGGGTAAGAGGGCACCAGTTAAGGGCTTGACCAGCAGAGAGACAAGATTCAGATTAAAGTTCAAAAGGAGCACTGTGGCTCTCGTGTAGAGAATCACCTGTCAGGAGAGAAAAGAGGGAAGGGTACAGGCAGGGTGATGACCAGTTAGGAAGCTTCTGCAATCATCCAGGCAAGAGGGGCTATTGGTTCGGAGCAAGGGGAGAGTGGTGCAGGTGGCAAAAGCCATCAGTATCCAGTGTGAGGTGTGGGAGGAAGAGGAACATCCAGGATGACAGAGTTGCCATCACCAGAGAGGGCAAAGGCTGTGGTTGGAGCAGGTTTGGGATGGGAGATCAGAAGTTCATGTTTGGACGCATGGACTCTGAGATATCCATTAGCTTTCTAAGTGGTGATGTTGGGGAGGCAGTTAGATATGCAGTCTGGGGTCGGGAGCAGTTCTCGGCTGGAGGTAAATCTGGCTGTGTCTGGTGTCTGAATGGTGTGCGAAGCCTCGAGACTGGAAGAATCAGCGAGTGTAGACAGAGGAGATTAGGATCAACGTCTGAGCCTTGGATCCCCCATCACTAAGAGATTTTACTACTACAGCACAAGGCAAAGTGTACAGACAGGAAGAAAACATGGTCATAGGCCTCACAAAGTGTGCATTCTAAAGAGGGCAACAGACACAGAAGGAGCCAGCAAGCTCACTAGGCTAACAAGCTTCAGGAGAGGGTCAGCCAAGGGCTGTGGGAGCCCAGGTGTGACACCTTATTCAGCCCAGGGGCACCTGCAAATGTGGCCTGCCCCAGTTCTGCTGTGACAGTCACTGCCTGGCCTGGGCCTGGGTGAATGTTAGTACCCCCTTTGAACCTGCTCTCTTCCACAGGAAGGGGATGCCCAAACCCAGTCTGGAAGCTCATGTAATTCTCTCTATAGCCCTATCAGATAAGTACTATTATCCCCATTTTACACATGAGGAAACTGAGGCTCAGAGAGGGGAAACCACAGGCCCCAGGCCAAAGGCCTGACTTTAAGGATCATGCACCTAATACAAGAAAGAGAGAAAAGGGGATGCGGAAGGATGCTGAGAAAAGGGCTTGGAATCTTCACATTATGATTTGGGTCTGTCTCCTGAGAGAGAGCTCCTGGGCCTGCCAAAGTCCAAAATCGAATGCTTTCAGGGACCAGGCAGTGGACGTCAGTGAGGGATGTGGGCTGGGAGCAGGGCGTGGAGGGCACAAGCCTAGTCAGCTGTGGCCCAGAGGAAAGGTGGGCCCAGGGTTGCCAAACCTGGTTTCTAAAGAGAAGCCGGAAATCTGGATTTTTATGTGAAATTTCCCACTTTTTAAAGCAATGTTGGGTCCAAACAAAATATATCTGCATGCTGAGCTGACCTCAGGGGCCACCAGCTTCATGCTTTGGCCTTTTGGTGGTTTTAGGATCACACGGGCCTCAGTTTCCTTATCTGTCCATCATCTCCGCGTCTCAGGGCTGTAGAGCATCACGGGACACAGCGTGTGCAGGATGCTTGGCCCGCGCTGGGCACCCCACAGATGATCCATAACTTATGGCGGCGTGTGTGTGTGTGTGTGTGTGTGTGTGTGTGTGTGTGTTGAGGGTAGGGGCTGGGGGGTTTTACTGCCTGTCCTGGCCTTACCCGGTGGCCCCTGCCAGCAGCCTGTGCACAGACCCTTCACAGACCTGCATTCTAGGTCTCCCCTTCCCCTGCCCAACCTCTCTTACAAGCATTCCCCACGGACCACTTATGGCTCTCCTGGGCAGTGGTGGCCTCTAGGCCCGAGCCTTCCTCACCAGCCTGGCTTCTTCCTCCTGCCACCTCTCCACTGCACAGGAGAGCCGTGGGGACGTCTGGATTCCTGAGGGGATGTTTTCCACATTTCTGGAAACCCACTGCGGTTTGGTTTTCCGTGGTAAAGGCCTTGGCAGGGGCTCAGTGCAGTGGAACAGCCAGTGGCTGGGAGGGGCCAGAATCAAGGAGACATTCATTGAGCGCCCACTGTGTACCAGGCGTTGGGGATTCACAGATGCTTAAAACAACCCTGCCCTCCAAGAACCTCATTATCTTGTTATGAAGACAGACTGGAAACACGAGAAGTTAAAAACAGATCTTAAAACCAAAGTCCTTGTCACTCAAGCCAGGAGCCTGCTTGCCCCTGGCTGGCTTCTCCTCTTCATCCCATCAGACGTGAAGTTCTGCTCATTGGCCCTCGTCAGCCTGAAGAATCTTCTCAGATGTGCCCCTTCCGCCTCACTTCGTTGCCAAGGCCTGGTTTGGGTTGTCACCCTCCCTCCCCTGCATGGTGGCAGCTGCCTCTTCCCGAACTCCCTGCCCGAAGCCAACCTGCCTTCAGTCCTTCCCCACATGCCCAGGAGAAAGGGCTTTCTCAAACCCAAAGCTGCTCATGTAACTTCCCCACTGAAAGCCCGCGGTGACTTCACTGTGGAGTCCAAACTACCCACGTTGGCTCGCGGGCCTTGCAGGCTCTGCCCTTTCTGCCCTGGACTCTCTTACCACATCCCCCGCCACCTCTGTGCGTCAGCCACGCGTGACAGCCCCGAGTTAGCCGCGTGCCTTCTGCTTTCTCTCAGCTCCGGGCCTTTGCACACCTGGTTCCCTCTTCCTGGATTGTGTTTCCACCATTGCCTCTACCAGGTGAACCGCTAGTCATTCTTCAGGGCTCAGCTTAAATGCCACTTCCTCCAGGAAGTCTTTCCCGCCCGCTTGCACCTCCAGGCTGGATTAAGTGTCTTTGTCCTGTATCCCCAGGGCTTTGCTTGTTTAATATCACTACCACTACTTACTGCTGCTATCCCTCCTCCAGACTAATACTGATGGCCAGCACAAAGCTCTCATAGGCACCGAGCATTATTCTAAGTGCTCTATACGTGTGACTCCATTTCAGCCTCTCGAATACCCTCTGAAGTAGGAATTCTTGTTGTCCACTTTACAGGTGAGAAAACGGAGGTACAGAGAAGTGGAGTAACTTGTCCAAGGTCATGTGGGTAAATCAATGGTGAAGCTGGGGTTTGTTACAGTTCACACGTCAGCCTGTTGCAAAGCCCTGTTTCCTGGTCCGTCTCCCTCACCAGACTATAAACACAAAGCCCGCCGCTGCCTATGATTATGTCTCCACTTCACAGTATCCTGTCTGACACACAGTAGGTGCTCAATAAATTCCTGATCGAAGGAAGGCACATTAGACAATATTGGAGAACTCCACACTTGTCAGAGTGCAGGCAGCTGGACCAATTGACCGTGTCAGATTCTTGTGTTGTAGTTGAGCATTCAGGGTGCAGTCTGTCTATTTAAAACCAATTCACCAAGAAGTAAAAACAGAACTCATAGAACCCATACGCCCTCGGCCTCTGTTATCTTATTATTGATGAATTACCATAATGCGTGTGAAGCACTTGCCGGCAGAGAGTGAGTGCTTAATAAATCAGCGATAATGAGCAGTGGCTCTTGCAACCCAGAAAGGGGGCATGCCTTTCCCATTTTACGGACTAGAAGACCAAGCCTCCAGGAAGTGATGAAGTAACTTCCAAAGTGGACCCAGCCATCAAGTGAAGGAGTGGAGACTTAGAAGCTGGGGGTGCCCAGGTGACTGAATCAGTTAAGCATCAGACCCTTGGTTTCAGCTCGGGTCATAATCTCACAGGTCATGAGTTCAAGCCCTGCTTTGGACTCTGCACCGAGAGTGCAGAGCCAGCTTGGAATTCTCTCTCTCTCCCTCTCTTTCTGCCCCTCCCCCACTTGCACTGTCTGTCTGTCTGTCTCTCCCTCGCAAAATAAATAAAACTTACCAGAAAAAGAAAAACTCCAGAAGCTGGATCTCATTCCCCTGGAAACACCAGCTTCCATTTGCCTATCACCAAATTCACGAATTGTATGTACATTTACCTTTCTTTTGAGACAGTATTGTACATTTCAAATTCATATTTCTTTTGAGAGAAGAATTTCAATCCCCTTTGAGAATTTTTTTTCCAATCTGCTTTAAGGTGTCTTTTTCTAGTCTGCCCACTTTTCAACATATCTAGAATTCTTTTCTTTTAAGGCCAGGTCAGCAAGAGTGCTTCTACCTTATTTTTGGATTTCTCTAACTATCAAGTTGATGAGCTTCCTATAGGTCTCATGAGAATTATCCCCTTTGTGTATTCTTGCCTTCTTTTCGTCTCTTTGGGTTTGCTGATATTTGTGCACTATGTGAGTTTGTTAAGCAAATCGGAACCAATCTCACTTCTGTTCTAATGGCATGAAGCGGGAGTACCTTTAGGGGACAGAAGACAAGATGTGACAGGTATGTCAGGGGTGTGCCTGATGTCATGCCCTTTTATTACTTGTGATACAGAAATTGCAGAGTATTTGCCACTCATCTGTTTAAGTTTCTGCTTGTCAAAAACTATAGCTGACTTTTTTTTCATCATAAAGTACTAAAGAATCCTTGAATAATAAGATAAATAAGAACCCCCCCCCCCATCACTGACAGTTTCAATTACCTCCTATCAATTTATATATGTTGGGTGGTTATTTCTTTATCATCGTTTTTATTCCGTTTAATTTTTATTTTTACAAATTTGGATTCTGCTATATGTCCAGTTTGTTCCTGGTTTTTCTTCACTTAATATTATGTGATAAGCATTTTATGTGTTTGTCTTTGTCTTTATTAATACATCTTTATAAATATATCATTGTAAATCTTTATGATAGCATTTTAAGTGGCTACTATTGAAGATTTCAGTTGTTTCCACTTTTATTTTTTTATTTTTTATTTTTTTCAATATATGAAATTTATTGTCAAATTGGTTTCCATACAACACCCAGTGCTGTTTCCACTTTTAAACTATTATAAATAATTAAAGTTTGATGATTTTTTAAAGGATTGTTTTCCTAAGATAGATGCTCAGAAATAGAATGACTGAGACAAAGGTCTTGAATACTCTTAAACTTCTGTTATATACTGTTAATATAATACATAGATTTATATACATAAATTCACATATCTACACCTGAATATCGAGTGCCCATATTACCTATCCCCATTAGCATGTGGTCTTATATCCTTTTAACCTTTAAAACTGTTAGTAATTTGACAACAGAGAATTGACATTTTCTTGTTTGAATTTGCATTTCTTTGATTTCTATTGAAGCTGAATTCTCTCTCTCCCTCTTTTTCTTTTTTTAAAACAACTGAAATACTAATGCTTTTTTTAGCTCTTTGTCATTTTTGGTTGAAAAATTTTTTCTTCAAATTTTGGGTCTTGCCATTTTCATTTTGGCCTTCTTTTTTTCTTTTTCATTTTAATATGCAGGTATATTACATTTGCTTCCCCTGTCATTTTCTCAAATGCACCTTAGCTTATGCTGTCTTTGCTTTCCAGAGGCTGGGTGGAGTCCCTTCTTGCCCTGAGGGTGAATGTCTGCACTAACCGTTCAGAGCATCTTGGTGTGTGGTTTGGGTGCAGTGACTGAGGCTGGTTTTGACTCTTTCCAGAACCACCAATGCCTGGGAGACTCCACCCTCTTGCCACCTTCTTTACCCTTTGCTTCCCACTTCTGACTGGAGGCTTATCTGTGACAAACCCTTCCGACAAATGCCACAGCACATCAGGGTCTTTGCTCTGGAGCTAGCTTCACAAAAGGCTCTTTGGAATGTCTAAATCAGGGATTTTCCTTTCGTAGGGATCATTCAGTTCTCTCAAATGATTGCCATAGACGTATGGCGTCACTCCCGCTTCCAGAAACTATGGTGTGAAAAGCTTTAGCATGCTAGAGAAAGCACCTGCCATTGACCTTTGTGCTTGGAAAATACAATATCCTTTCTTCCTTCCCTTTCCTCTCTCTTCTTCTCTTTCCTTTGGTGAATCTTGACTTAGTCTCCAAGGCTACTGACAATGGGGTCGAGCTGACTTCTGCTCAAGTGGTAAGTGGGCACCATCATTCCCAAATTGAGCACTCTACTTATGGAGCCCAGGCAGGGGATGCTGAAAACCACAGACACAACAGAAATCACCTCCAGTTGTCCCATTGCTTACCTAATCAATAATCCTAGGTGTCACCTGTAGATTAGCAGTAACCAGGGACTGTAGTGTCCTAATACAGGACATAGATGGCTCACAGTCTTTTGGCTTTAAAAGACCTGCATCATTTCTTTTTCCCTAAACCTGGTCGCACTGGTGGGATTGTTCCCTAATGGCAGTTTCACTCAGCCATCTTGGGTCTCTTAGTCTTTATATTCTCTCTAATGCCTCCTCACCTCTAACCCTACCTAAATGATCGTTGATCTTCTAGTTTATTTATCTCATCTAATCATATGAAATGGAAGATTTTGTATGGTTCACCTTAATATTTTTTAGAAATTATACAAGGGATACGGAAACATCATGAGAAAATTAGAAAACAGAGGACAACATCAAGAAGGGAAATAGGCAGATATTATCACTGGTAACATTTTGTCACATAATCTGATTGTTTCCATGCATTGCATGCACATACACTTACAAACAGAGATTATGGGAAGTGCGATCTAACTGCCTACATAAAGGTAGTTAGACATAAACCAGACTACTTTTATAAAATGTCATAATGTGATTAGCAATATGTTGTGAGTGACTTTCCTTGTCAATATAGGCACTTCTTTACTATCATTTTTAATAGCTGTAGAATATTCCATTGTGTGGTTGCAGCATAATTAAAGGTCCAGTAATTGAGAGGTTGAAGGATAGGGCTCTGGGGTAGGAGAAGGATGGAAAGCATGATCAGGGGGGTAAGAGGCCAAGATGGTGTGGAGTTATGACACCAAGGCTGGAAAGACTTTTAAGATACTTTATATTGGAAGAGGCCCTGAAGGGATTTGGATGCACAAGAAAGAGCCTCTGGCTCTGGGGAGGGGCCATTGGGAAGCTTTACAAAAAGTTGGGAGCCATATTCATTTATCCATTCACTCAGTAAATGCTTATTGAACTCCCACTATGTCCTAGACATTCTAATGGGGACACCAGAGCGAAGGAGACCGACAAGGCCTTGCTTTCAAGGAGCTCCTATTGTTGTCGGGGGAGGCAGACCATAAACAAAGACAATTATTGCATATTGATAAAAGCACTAGGAAGGAAAATGAACAAGGAGCTGTGATGAAGCATAAAGAGGTACTGGAGGTGGGGTCAGGGTGATCAGATACAGCCTCCCTGAGAAGGGATATTTGAGCTGAGATCTGAATGAGTCAGGGGAGGAAAGTTCTATCTAGGCAGAAGAACCAGCAAGTACAGGGGCCAGCTCCTTGGCCAAGTGGAGTAAGTAGACTCAACTTCAGGTTTGAAACATTTCACTCACTCATTCAACCTGGTTGAGCTCCTCTCCGTTGCAGATAAGAACAGAGAAATCAGATATTACTTCTTCCTCAAGGAAGAGAGACATCTATGTATTTCATTTATTTACACATTCATTCATTGATTCATGAGTACTTATGTGCCGGATGTTAGACATTAAAAAGTAAACAAAGATGAATAAGAATTAGTTCTTTTCCTCCAGGATAGTTGTGGTCAAAAGCAAGGAAGGTGAGAGGGAGCAGCCAGAGAGAAGAAAGAGGAAGCCAGCTCAGGGTGCCCCAGCTGATCAGCATCCGGGATGGGACTGGAAGGAGGTGTCATGATTCCCTAGGCAAAATTTTGTCTGCCATGTTTTCCTGTGACCTCTACCCTTCTGTGTCAGGCCTTTGTCAATTCAAGGTTTATGCGTACAGCTTCCCCCAATCCATACCTGGAAAAAGCATTAAACATTTATATCATCACAGGCCCTAGGATGAAGTCTATACATTGTTCTGGTTGCCATTCTCTCATGTTCACTGGAGGTCATAAAAATGTCTCAGTGCAAATAGGGAGCCATAGCCTTTAACAGCTGGGTGTTAATGACTACACTTGGAAAGCAGCAGAGTTGTTTCTAGATACCCCCAAATAGCACACTGGAAGTCCTGGTTGGGTTGGCTGCAACAGCGATGGGGCCATGTGGTCAGTGAGTGTGGGGTCCTGTTCATACTTGGGGTGACCAAGTAGAGTCAGCAGGGAGTGTATAATTGGCCAATGGAAGGTTCAGGAATGTGAATAAACAAGAGCTTCAGGATATATATCCTCTCCTGCTCTCATGGCACAATGGAAAGATGCTTAAGATGCTTGACATGGAATATCTCAACTTGAGTTTGAATCCTACTTTCTGCCTCTTGCTGCTGGATGGACTTTGGCATTTCACTTACTCCCTTCGAGACTCTGTTTCATTATTTGTAGAACAGGCAAGTGCCAGACATTTAGTAGCCCACCGAATACCTATGACCCCATTTTCCTTGCTAGAAAGGGTTCATCCAGGTGGTAATGTGCTTACCATGGAGGTGCATCATATTTGGTCTAAACCGGTGATTGGCTGAGGAGTTGGCATGTGACCTAGTCCAGACCAATAGGAAGTCTGGTTGGAGGTTTATGCCAAACATTTTCCTCCTTTTCCTCTCTGCCTTGAACTCCTTTGTGCAACAATGTGATAGTTGTAGCTGAAGCAATCATTTTACAACCATGAGATGATGATCCCATAATAAAAGTTTGTGCACTGGAGCGAACAGGGGAAGGATAGAAAGCTCCTGATGACAATGCTGAACTGTGGCATCAAACGTGGGACTCCTCATTACGGGAGAGAGTCAGGCCGTTTGTCAGTCTTTGGATGTTCTGCTACTTGCACCCGAAGCATCCCTAACTGACATAAGGGATCATGGCAGCTACTTTCTACCGCTCCCGAGGGAATTAAATGACATATTGTACAAGCTGTGCCAGGCATGCTGTTGCCACTTTATTCCTGATCCTCATTGTGTGTGGTGACATCTCTTACTCCAGACTGGAGAAAGCCACACTGGAAGAGAGTGACATGTTGGCGGTGGTATTTATGGCCTCTAGAAATACTTGGAGGGGCACAAAATAGTAGAATGCAATTCGAAATAATTGTTAGCATGTGCAATAATCAGCCTTGTCTGAACCCATGTCTCTAACGGAACCTTTCTCACAATGCTGTATAAGGCACAGGGATTCTTTTAAGAGAGGATACCCCAAGTGTGGGGGATGATTAAATTGTTCCCCCTATTCATTGTAACATCCAGTGCATCCAAAGTGGTTAGCCTGGCTATTAATATGATTGCACCTGCCTTACTAGCGTTGCTTCAGGAGGGGCCATGTGGCCCCATGAGATGTATGGGGAATCTGCTGTGGGCTTTCCGGAAGACTTTTTTCCCCTCTAAGTGAGAGCCACAGAAGACCAGGGTCTCCCACTCTCCCCTCATGTGGTAGTGTCTGGTGGAGAGGCTGAAACCACTGTGGCCGTGTTACCACCAGGCTGAGGGCTACCAAGACTGAGACATGGAAGATGCCTGGAATGAACCCAGCGTTGATGGCAATCCTGAGCTGACTTAGCCTGTCTCGGAGCCTGCCCTGCACCTGGGCTTTCTAATACATGAGCTAAATATTTACTTATGGTTTATGAGTTGGGGTTTTGGGGTTTTGTTGCTGAAAGCATTCTCCCTGATACTCTGAGTTTACTTAAGAGATTTCAGTTTACACAAAGAAAACCCAGATGTACACCCAGTTTTACAGAAGCAAGCTCTTGCAGGAAGTGAGGTAGGGCTTTGGGGAGGAAGGCAGGGCCACACGGATTGTTGTGCATTGGCCAGGAGGCACCCCCTGTGCTGTGGCTGGACAAGAAAGTTCGGCTCTATGGAAGCTGTGGGTTGGTAAAGGAATCGATGTATTCCTACTGTATGAGTCAGGGTTCTCCAGGGGGAGAGGTATTTCTTTTAAGGAAGACAATGTGGCTTACACAACCATGGAGGCTGGTGAGTCCAAAATGCTCAGAGATATACACATCTAGGGAAGTTTCTTCTCCTCTCCCCAGGAACATTGCTGGGAAGGTTTCTAGAGAAGGGAAAATGGGTCCCAAATGGCTGAGTCATTTGACATACGACAAGCAAATGGTCAGGGCTTGCTGGGGAGGGCGCCCACATTGTCCCAGCCCGTCTCCATGACCGGTGTCACCACTGAGACACTGTCCCCACCCCAGGCTTGCTTAGTTTTCAGGGATGCTTTGGATGCTCTATGGACCTTCACTCCAAAGCCACAGAGCCCGGCTACAGATGAACCGGATCCTTAGCTGGGCCAGGGCCGCGCCCCAGACTGGGAACTGAGCTGCGTTCCAGACTCTGTCCTGCTTGGCTGACGTGATTCCGCCTTCGCCCCCAAGTCTGGCCTGGCCCCTGGTTGGAGCTGGAGCGGGGAAGAGAGGTGGAGGAATGTCCTGGGGAGAGTCACCGGTCAGGCCACTTGGAAAAGTCAGGATTGCAGTCCCCCTTTTACAGATGGTCTACTGAAGACAGCAGGCCAGAAGAGACACGGCTGGAATAGGAGCCCTAGCCTGTTAGCATCTGGGGGTGGCCGTTTCTCTATCTGCCACTGTCATATCTGTGGTGGTGGTGGTTCAAACTCTTCTTTTGCTCTTGGGCAACACTGTCAAATCATTTGAAAGGAAAAAAAAAAAAAAGCAAAGAAAGGATGGCTCGTGCTCTATTCAACCGAGCTCACATACAGCAGTCAAGAAGGCAGGTATCCTTCCCGTAGTGTTGCCTGAAGCTAGATCCTCGGCAGGCCAAGTGCCAGGCCCTTAGGAGGCAGCGGGACACAGACAGATGTGAACCTTGCCTTCGTGGAGTCCGCGGTCTGGGTCTGGCTTCCATCGGACCCCAGCCAAGCTGACTGTGGGCTCTGGTAGTGTGGCCCCCAGGGCTCTGGAGTCCCATGTTGCTTGACCTAACGTCTGGAGTCCTTAGTCCTAGGTAGGGTCACACAGCGAAGGGCAGGGCAGAAGAAAGAGGAAGAACGAACAGTTAAGTAGCCAGAACATCCAGGGACGCAGTGACCAGGAGCTTTCGTAAAAGAAGGGGGCAAAGGGGAGGAGGGGATGTATATTTAGAAATAAAGAGTCTGACTAACTTTGTGGAGAGAAGAGGGGAAAAAAGCCTGAGTCCCCGCAGTAACCTGTTTGCAGGAGCTCCTAATTTAGCAGAAAATCACACACACTGGTCCTGGCACGGGCTCGTGGAAGGTATTTTCTCCCCAGCTTGGGTCAAGTTTCATTCATAGGTACTGTCTAAAATTAGACCCTCTGCTTTCATTTTAGTCCAAACTCCTTGCCTAGCGTAATATTTGGGAGAAACAGGCACTCCATTAAAAGTGCCTTCCTCCTCGCGGCCCCTGGCCTGGGAAGGGCTGGGCCCTGTCCTCTGCTGGCGGCCGCTGCGGCTCATAAACCCGGGTCTAAATTCAAAGCATCCGCTCTGACTGGTGACCTCTGGCTCCCAGACAAACTCATGCCTCTTCCTCCAGCTCACACCCAAGGCCTGGCCAGGTCACTGGGAGGGACCCATTTCAGACCTGTGACCTTCTGTCTGAGGGTGACTCCCCGGAGAGGGAGGACAGCCTAGGAAGATGTGCTTGTTCCCCACCCTCTCCCCCTCCCCCAGCCCCAGCCCATGCAATGGGGCCTCTTGCTGGGGCTTGGCCTGTCATCTTCCTCCTTGCTGGACCCAGGGAGCCTGCCAGCTGGGTTTTTCAGTCTCGGACAAAAACAGCTTTATTGTTATTTTTTTTTTCCAAATCAACATACCACCAAGGAAGGTCTCATTGAAACTCGTTCATTTAATAAATGTTTACTAAGCACCTTGTATTTGGAGTCTTTCAGTTATGAGTAACAGAAATGAGAGGGCTACTGTGGGCGGTCTGGCCTTCAAGGCTGAATTCACGCCAGGGATGGGCTGGAGTCATAGCCTGAGCCTGGGGTGGGAAACCCAGGAAGTGCTTCATAGGCTTTCAGCTCCGACACCTGCACAGGGAGGACTCCTCTTTCTCGCTTCCAATTACAAGGTCCCAGGGAAGGGTTCTAATTGGCTTAGCTTGTATCAGGTGTTTGCCCCTCGACCAATCAATAGTGGCCAGGGGAGGGGCAATTTACTAGCCTGGCGGATTCTGCTGGAACCACAGGAATGGCATGAAGAAAAGACATTCCCAGAACTAGAGATGATTTTAACACTATGCGGTTGCTGGTCTTCAAGCGGCCTGTGGAAATGCAGAAAAGGACCTTAACCCGGGTGTGGCCAGTTAGGGAAGGCTTCCTGGAAGAGGTGATTTCTGAGGTGGGAGAGTGGCATTTAGCCAGGACCTGAGAAGGAAGGGTGTAGAATGTTGTTCAGAGAATGGCACGGGCAAAGACCTCAAGGCAGGACCCAGGTGTACCAGGATAGGAATCCTGCATCCCCACTCACTGGCTGTGTTGGCCTTGGGCAACATGTCCTCTCTGAGCCTCCGTTTCCTCATCTGTGAAAGAGAATTCTAACATGTTCCTCCCCGAGGGATGAGGATTTTTTTTTAAATTTTTAAAATGTTTTTATTTCTTTTTGAGACAGAGAGAGACAGAGCATGAGCGGGGGAGGGGCAGAGAGAGAGGGAGACACAGAATCCGAAGCAGGCTCCAGGCTCTGAGCTGTCAGCACAGAGCTTGACGCGGGGCTCGAACTCATAGACTGTGAGGTCATGACCTGAGCTGAAGTTGGACGCTTAACCCACTGAGCCACCCAGGTGCCCCTCGAGTGATGAGGATTAAAGGAGTCTCTCCACGCAGTCGTGCCTGGCTCAGGGACAGCTCAGTGTGTGTCCCCTGAATCCATTACCCCTGGGCACAGGGGCCTTCTCTGGGCAGACTGTGTTCCTGCAGCTGGTTCCTTCTCCTTTGAGTCTCAGCTCCGGTATCACAGGGACATAGAGAAACTCAAAGTGAGCTTCCCTTTTAACTCCTAACGGTTATCTGGTTCCCTCGTAGTAATTTTCTCAATTTGCAATTCATTAGTTTGTCTTTTTTTCCTTTAACTGAAATATATTTGACATATAACGTTGTGCACATTTACGGTGTACAACATATTGATTTGATGCATTTCTATGTTGTGATATGTTTGCCACTGTAGTGATAATTTGCACCTCTCTCACATTACATAATTATTATTTCTTTTTCGTGGTTGGGATAATTAGGATCTAGTCTCTTTGCAAGTTTGACAGCTGTAATGCAATACTGTTCTCTGTATTCTCTCTACTGTGGGTCAGATTTCTAGGGCGTATTTACTACGTGTTGCAAGTTTGTACCTTAAAAAGTATCTCGCCTATTGTCTTGTTTCTAGTCTAGTTTATTTCTGTAACTGAAAGGCCAGTGAAGGTGAGGGTCATGCCTACCTTGTCCTCTGCACGACCCTCCTGACATCTAGGGTGCCCCAAAGGTGCTCAATCAGTATCTGCTGAATCAATGAATTTGAGAAGGGAGACATGAAGAAAGGAAGTCTTGGTACCTTCACGTGGAAGGAATGGATTTTCTTGGACATTCTCTGCCTGAGTGCAGTGTCCAGCCTCCCTCAGCAAAGTTACTGCTCTCCTGAACCCTCTGCTGAGGACCTACTAAACCCAGTTCAAAGGCGTTGGTACTTGGGGCCCTCATCCAGACCCAAAGTGTCTGGAAAACTAAGGGGGAATTCCGAGACTCCTCCAACCGGGCCTTGTAAGTTGGGAGGTGCAAGGGGCTTGGGCCTGGGGGGTCTCCCTATGACTCTAGTCCTGGAAGAGATCTCTCTGCACGGCCTGAGCACAGGCCTCATCCTCACTCACCCCCAGGTGATGAGCTCCATCCTACAGAGGAGTAAAGAGAGGGATAAGAGCAAGGCTTGGCCCATACAGCCCCACCGCAGCACCGGAGTCATGTCATGGCATCAGCCCCAGCACAAAGGCTGACCCCCACCTCCCACTGTTTATTCCCTCCTACCTTGGCCACTCTCCCTCACTGATCTCCTGCAACTTCATAGAACTACCCCCTCTGTATGCTCTCTTTTCTTTGTTCGGTTCCCTCACTATAGACTTTGAAATGGGGGTATGAGTCTAAGTAGTTTATTTGGAATGTGGTTCCAGAAAGTACTGGCAAGTAGATTGGGATCATGAGACAGGCAAGGGCAGGAGGTCAATATTGGGTGCAGTTACCAATGCAGGAAACTGAGGGTCCAGCTTGCCAGATGCTGTAGAACACCTGCCCCAGCCCACCAGAGGGGCAGGAGCCACCTGATGCGGGGTCCTGCCACAGGTATTAACTCCCCAGTACTCTGGCTTTATAGGAAGCCTTCCAGGGGGTGTACTTTGGGTCAACGTGCAAGGACATCATGAGTGCTGAGGGACATCTGCTTCTCTGCTGATCACCCCAGCCCTCTGAGTGACCTCTCCAACCACCCCAAGGCTTCCACTGATTGTTTACTCCCCACTTACCCCAAGGACCCCCTCACTGATCCCTGATGGCTGACTCTTCACAGGTCCATCAACACCTGGTGAATTGCCTAACCTAACCCCCCTAAGACCCTGTATGTTCTCATTTAACCTTCCATTGACCCCATTCCCTTTGCTCAACTCCTCCTCCTCCCCGCTGTATGGGAGTTTGGGATGTGAGCAGGATTGGGCTAGATGTCCTCACTGAAACAACAGGAGGGTGGGTCCACTTCCTGAACATCTCCTCCTGGGATCCTCTGTGGCTGACCAAGTGAGTCACATTCTCCACCTTCCCCCACCCGGCCCCTTCCCTGTCTCTCAGAGAGGGGCTGGCTCCCGCCCTGGCCCGGCCTGTTTCTTTCCCTTTCCCCATTGAGACAGAGGGATCTGGTAAGGCCAAGGTGACCAAAAGGGACAATGGATTTCATCCTGGATGATCCAGTGGACCCTAGAGTTGGGCTCAGTAGTCTAGCCCCTCCTTAGACCCTCCCAGGGACACAGACCCAGGTTTTCTATGTAGCTCCCCAGGTGGGGCCCCAGACTAGGCAGGGAGAACAGGGACATGGCCCCATATAGGGTACTGTGGCTGCAGCCATGCTCTAAGGAAAGCTTGTAACCTTCATGTCACAGTTGAGAAAGCAGAGGCTCAGAGAAGGTGAATGATTCACCCAAGGCCAGAGGGCCGCTGGCCAGTGTCTGACTCCAAAGCTCAGCATTCTGAGTCCCAGGATTACTGAGTATGCTCCCAGTGCTGTGCCATTCATCACAAGAGGTGCAAAGAGGGGTGACCCACAGAGCCTGGGGCTGAGCTAAGAAATGAGACTGGCCTCTGCCCACCATCTTTGCTGCCTGGACCTCTGATGCTGGTCCCCACCCTGGTCCTTCCTGTTTCTACTCGTGCCCTCTGTGACCCACGTGCCATGGAACAGCCAGGAGGAGCTTAAGAAAAGTAACTGTGATCATGGAACTTCCCTGTTTGCAACCTTCAATGGCTTCTCATAGCCCTGAGAATGAAGTTGGAACTTTTCACGAGGGCCTGCAAGGCTTCCCCGGCCTGGCTCCTACCTCCCCCTCTAATCTCATCTCCTGGACTCTATGCCTCACGTACTGCTTCACCACTTGGGTCCCCTGCTGGTCCCCAGACACCCTAGGTTCCTCCGTGGTAGCACGTATCTCTGCTTGGAGCTTAGCCTATTATTGTCAGGATCAGCCTGTCCTGACCCTTTAGTCTTCACTAGCTCCCACTCTTTCCACTAGGTACCATATCACCTGGCTTGATTTTCTCACCACCTGATATCCTTCCTCATTTACTCAATGGTTTACTTATTTATTGTCTCTCCCCACTAGAATGAGGGTCCGTGTGGCGCTTGACTGCTGCCTCACTGCTGTATTCCTAGTGCCTCAAGAGTGGCACATAGTGGGGACTCAAGTCAATAAGCATTTGTTGAAAGACAGACTCTTCATTTCCAAAAGCGCAGTGCTTGGAGTGTGGTGCCGTCCTGGGCAACACTGAGTGAGGTATACAGGTGCACACCTGCACACACACACACACACACACACACTCACACACATGGCTCCAGGAGCGTGCCCACGCCCTGCCCCAACAGCTCTAGCTTCCCCTGAGTTTCAGATCCAGGGACGACACGGTGGAACTTGGGTCACCCCATCATCATTGTCATTGCTATGTCTGGAGCCTCAGAACAATTCAGGTAGCACCGCTCCAGCTGGCACTCTTTGCCCTCCTAGTTTGTCTGTCTAAGTGGGAACAAGATGTGTGTCCTTTGCCTTGAAGACGAGTCTGGCTAGGCTTGCCTAGTTGCCGGAAGCAGGCTCCAGGCTCTGAGCTGTCGGCACAGAGCCCGCTGCAGGGCTCGAACTCACGAACCGTGAGATCATGACCTGAGCCGAAATCGAGAGCCGGATGCTTCACCGACTGATCACCCAGGCACCCCAGAGGGTGCTGATCTTTCTAAAAGGGCTTCCTTCTTTGCTCCTGTCCATTCAAAATGTCACCTGGATTTTGGAAAATTGCTTTCCTGACCCATAGGTGTTGGTCTTGTGCCAGGGCCCATCCCTATTCTAGGCAGCGAGGCACTCCTGCAGGCCTAATCTGCCCAGGCAGTCTCTCTCTCTCTAAAAAAAATTTTTTTTAATGTTTATTTTTGAGAGAGAGACAGAATGTGAGTGGGGGAGAGCAGAGAGAGACAGACAGACAGACAGACACACAGATTTCGAAGCAGGCTCCAGGCTCCGAGCTGTGAGCACAGAGCCCAACGCGGGGCTCAAACTCACGAACTGTGAGATCATGGCCTGAGTCAAAGTTGGATGCTCAACCGACTGAGCCACACAGGCATCCCTGTCTCTCTCTCTCTTTAACACACACACACACACACACACACACACACACACACACACAATACACCTCTACCAGATATTCATCCTCAGAGACAATTCTGTCTTTTCCAAAGAGGTCAAATTTCAAATGCATGCAGTGGTCAGAAAGACGACATCACTGATACAGTAGGCCAGTTGTTGGATGATAAGCGGTAACCCCAGCCTCTGTGCCGCGAGACACAGGTGAGTGGGGACAATGGCAGGCTGGTCAGCCCGTTACCGAGGGAGCCAACCACGTGGCTCCAGCAAGCACTGCTGTGTGAAATGGGGCTCGCATCTTCTCATGCTTCAAAAGGAGCCAGAAAACCATTTTATCTTCTGAAATTTTTGAATGCTTTCATTAAAAAATGTAGACAAACCCAAATTTAAACACTATGTAGGCATAACGTAACATGTCTGCCAGCACCGACACCTGGGGTGCCAGTCTAAGACTACTGCATGTGATCGGTAAGAAACAAAAGAAGTGTGTGTGTGTGTGTGTTGTGTGTGTGTGTGTGTGTGTGTGTATTTGGGGGGATAGTGGAGATTTTCCTTTAGTTACAAACAGAACTTGTAATTGTATAGTTTTCCATACAATTACACTAACTGATATTATCCCCTTACACTTATGTTATTCCCAACCATGTCCTGACTGCTAGACATTGAGATTATTTTAAGGGTCTTATTACCAAAATTTGCACCATGATGAACTTCCTTAAAGTCAGTTCTTTGCCTTCACCCATCCCTGTACATATACCTGTTACAGACCTGGCTCATACAGGTCTGTTTTGAAGACCTTTCTGAGAATAAAGAACATCTTATTTTTCTCTGTATGCTCATTGCCTGCTGGGATCATAGAAAGCATCCAGTGAATGTTTGTTGAATGAAGAAGCAGGGTCAAAAAAGAAGAAAAATCATCTTTACAAAACCATCACAGGAAATTTTCAAGTGAACTCGTCAAGTTAGTCGCTGTCAGGAAAGCGCACCTTATCGGGAAGATGTAGACCATTTCTTTGCAAAAGTCATACAACACCATTAAGTCACTGCCCTCTCTCCTGGCTTCTTCCCAACCCCATCTACATACCTAGAGCTTGTATCGTGGAACATACAGCACAATTCGAATGTCGCTGGAGTAGTCATTATGATTGAGTTCACATACTTGAGGTTTGTCCTTTACTTTTCAACTCGGATTAAAAGCAACTGGAGTCCTCAAATGATAAATGGGCAGGAAACCCACAATCTGCCTCTGGGGCACCTCCCTCCCCTTGAAGTGCCCAAGATCTCCAGGGACTTATCAGTCCCAAATAAAAGTCAGCCAACTTGGAATGGTCCTGCCCTTGTCGGACTCTGAGAGTAAGGGCCTCCTTAAAGTTTCACCCTGGCCACCTTGCTTGCCTCATATTATACTCAAAACATGAGGGTGGGCTGGAGCCAGTAGGCAGAAGCTACTACATGGGTAACCAGGAACTGGCAAGGAGGATGTTTTCTTTCCTAGCTCCAGGAGAGAAAAGGAGTGGTATAATCCCAAAGGAAGAAGGGAAAGAGTCTTGTTTTCTGAATTGTAGCTGATAAAGATCATCAACATAATTTTCAGTGATGAATGAAAGTTACTCTTTTCATAATTGGAGTTCTTCTAGATTTATATTTGATTTTTTAAAAATCTCCGTGTAGAATAATTTTGGCTTTGTTATGACTTTAAACTGAGATCCTCAAGCGTCCTGGGATCAGATAGCTCACTGGCCCCCATTCACAGAGAGAAGCCTTTCTACCTTACCTCTTCTGCAGGAGGTGGAGGTAGAATGGGAGGTCTTATCCTATAGCTGGGCAGGATTCTTTTTTTCTGTTCTCTCCTTAGGAGAGGAGAGGAGAGGAGAGAAGAGGAGAGGAGAGGAGAGGAGAGGAGAGGAATTGTCTAATCCCTGGCAGAGGAATTGTCTAAGTCTTCAAATGATCAATACTAACTGTGAAGGGCTTTTGACAGCGCTTTATCCTGAATGCAATGCATTTCCTGCAGCATTTGTGAACATCATTTACTCAGGGTAAAGGTTGGGGATATTTTTACTTAAAGGGCAGAAGCCCGACTCAAATTGGCTTAAAGGAATTTATTAGTTCATATATGCAAAAGCAGTTAGGACTTCAGGCATGGCTTGATCCAGGACATCAAGAAAGGTAATCAGGCCCCAGTTTCTTTTTCTTCATTTCGTGGCTCTGCCAAAATACACCACATCTAGTTGCAACGGTCTTGATTCTGGCTGGGTCACATACTCATCCCCGAACACATCACCATGGCCAGGGAAATGCAATATTAGAATTGGCTAGGCCCATATCACATGCCCATTTTGGGACTGGAGATGGAACCCCACATTAACCCTGTAGACCGAGTGTGGGCAACAGGATAGTTCTTTGAGAGAAATGTGTTAGGGAAGGGAGAATAGATATTGGGTAGTAAGAACAAGATGCCCACAATATCCATGGCAGTGTGTTATGCAGATTAAAAGCTTAGGCTGTTCTCTGGGATCAAATCCCAGCCCTGCCATTATTAGCCGTGTGACCCTCCAAAGCTCAGGTTTTTCATTTGGAGACCAGGGGTAATACCCGTACCTCCCTCCCAGAGTAACCAGGATTAAATGAGAAATTCCATGCAGAACGGTTAGCACTGTGCCTGAATTAGTCAGTGCTCTTTAAATGATACTGACTACTACCATTATGCATAGTTTGCATCCAGATAGAGAGACTTTTAAGTCACCATGGAAACTGTTTTTCAAAGATAAACTTCAAAAAACAAAGTAGCTTTTTTTTTTAATGTTCATTCATTTCTGAGAGAGAGAGAGAGAGAGAGAGAGAGAGAGGGAGACAGAGTACGAGCAGGGGAGGGGCCACAGAGAGAGGGAGACACAGAATCTGAAGCAGGCTCCAGGCTCTGAGCTGTCAGCCCAGAGCCAGACATGGGGCTCGAACTCACAAACTATGGGATCATGACTGGAACCGAAGTCAGACGCTTAACTGACTGAGCCACTGAGGCGCTCCAGCTTAATTTTTTTTTTTTGTGATGAAAGACCCAGGAATTAGTACATATGTGGAAAACCACAAGAAAAAACAGAGAAGTGATTATCAGAAGAGTCAGGAGAGTGGTCACTGCAGAGGGAAGGGAGGGCATGTGATATGAAAGGGACACTAAGGTTTCTTGCTTTTTGGCCTGGCAGGTGACTCCGTGGACGTGTGCTTTCAACCGCACAGATGCCAAGGCTGGCCACTGTCTCCTCTTTGTCCTGGACCCACACGCATGCCACATTTCCCAGCCTCCCTTGCAGTGAACTTGGCCGTGAAACTGAGCTCTGGCCGATGGAACATGGGTGGAAGTACTTTGTGCCACTTCCGGTCCTGGCCTCTCCAACCACCCTCTCCTTTCATCTGCTGCCTGCGTGTTGATTCCCAAGGTGAGTGAGGGAGCCTGGTGATGAAGACGGGAGAGTTGCCATCATTCTGGATCCCTGAGTCACACCCGGGAGCAGGGGCTTCCCTCTCGGGCACCCCATTGCTGCTGAGGAACACCAGCTTTGACTTTACAAAGAAAGTAAGTCCTTTTGAGTAAAACCATGGAAATGCTGGTGTTTGCCTACCTCAGCAGAGTACATCATACTTCATATACTTTTCAGAGTGCAGAATAGAGCTGATAAAAAAAAAAAAAGTAAAGAACCAAAGAGAAAGGAAATGATGGCTAGATGGAGATTATGGAAAGAACAGGAAAACAGAAGCATCTCCCAGATTCAAAGTGTCTCCAGCTCTTATGTCTGCAGCGGGTTGCTGCTTTGGGGATGGAAACTAAAAGTTGCTTTCCTATCCATGTTTTCCTGATCTTTGTGAAGACGTCATCACACGGGCAGAAACTCGATAATTTTCCTTTCTGAATTGCTTCCGGACAGCGTGGGGCTGAAAGGGGAGGGAAAGGAATAGGAATGCTAATAACAACAGCAGAAGATGCTGTTTATTGTGTGTTTACTCCAGCCAGGAACACAGCTCAGCCCCAAACCATGGGTCTCAGGGAGTATCGTTGCTTCTGTTTAAGAGATGAGGAAACCGAGGACCTAAATCACGCACTAACCGAGGACCTAAATCAGACACCAGCACTGAGCTCCTTACCTCTCTGCAGGCTGACAAGTGAGGGTGTGTGTCAGCGCAAAGGAGGCATTAGATGAGCTGTGACATCTGCCCAGAAGTGGATGTGGCCGTGGGGAGGGTGGGTGAGGCCACGACATAGCCCTGAGGTCATTCTTCGGGCTCCCACCAACTCCAACAGGGAAGGCGTCTAAGCCCTGAAGGCTGCTTCTGTGGAGCCAGAGCTGGACCCCCCTCACCATCTTTTACCTCCTCATTCTTTTCACTCAGTCTCGGGCCGAATCCCTTATTTCTCCCTCCTTGTCACCTTCACCCAGGCAGCTCCTGACTACCTCAGCTTTCAGAAGAGTCTTTTTTTTACTAACTTCTTGATCATGTTTGCTCAAAAAAATAATAAGATTTGAAGTCTCCCATCTCCTCACCTGCTAATCCTTCCCTCTCTGTGGGAAAAGAGGCCCCAGAGCTTCCTGAGGTCCCACCCAAGGTCTTGAAGCAAATCAGTCACCCCCAAGAGAACTTTCCACATCCAGCGACCAGAGAAGGCGATGCAGTCAACAGAGGACGTCCAGAGACGTCCGTGCATACAGACGTACCTGCCTTTGACCACACAGCCCTTTCTTGGTTCCTTTTTTCTTTTTCTTTTTTTAATTTTTTTTTTTTACATTTTATTTATTTTTGATAGAGAGACACAGAACACAAGTGGGGGAGGGGCAGAGAGAGAGGGAGACACAGAATCCGAAGCAGGCTCCAGGCTCTGAGCTGTCAGCACAAAGCCCGACGCGGGGTTTGAACTCGCGGACCGTGAGATCATGACCTGAGCCGAAGTCGGACGCTTAACCGACTGAGCCACCCAGGCGCCCCTCTTGGTTCCTTTTTTCTGTCATTTCATCAAGTAATGGGCCCCTTTATCAGACTGGGGAGAAATGGGTGATGCTGTGTCCAAATACCAAAGGCTGTTTTCTTCATTGAAAGTTAGTTGTGGGGAGGAGGCGGGCAAGTTCTTTATACTGAGGAAAATATAAAATTTTAATGTGGCCAAGTCCCCTTCATACTTCAACCAGGAGAAATCGCAATTAGAGATGGAGAATTCCAGTCCCAAACTCCGCTCTGAAAGATGTTGCAGGAGTGGGTGGGGAGGTATCGGCAACGAGGCTTGGCTCTACAATGGCAGGGTGTTGCTTCCATGTGAGTTCCACCCATCCCAGGCCACTCTGGGGAGAATATGCTGTACTTTAGCACTGGCGAGGGAGAGGGAAGCCAAAGGCACACCATAGGACAGAGTGAGGTTTTTTCCCCCAGAAAAGATATTTCAGACAAGCGAAGCCAGCACTAAAATTCCATCATCTTCCAACCTCACTCCTCACAAACGGTGACAGCCACGGACGTTTCCCCGCCAGCTGCCCCTCGGGAGGAGTCCGTGGGAAGCACTTCATCCCAGGATTTAAGAGCATGAACTCTGGAGAGACAGAGATCCGTGATCTGCCTTCAAATCTGGAATCCACTGCTTTCTAGCTATGTGACCCAAGGCAGTACTTTGACCCTTCTGCATCTCAGATGTCCCCCAAAGGTGTGAGGACCAACACTGTTAGGATACGGAATGGCTTAGAGCAGGTTTGACACTTAGTAAGCACTCCATAAATGGTGGATGCCATTGTTTTGCTGGAAGGTTGGTCTAGACAAGGGAGGAAGGGGAGGGGGAGACGAGGGAGGCGTTCCTCTCTCTCACCCGTGTTTCTGAGCCCATGCTGTCCTCTGAATCACCTACTTGGGTGTGTTGGTCTAGCTGCTGTGAGCATCTGGCCTGGGCAACAGTGGCTGGAAGACTGGTCTCTGTGATCATTCTAGAAAGAGAGTCTGTGAGTCTACAGGATGAGAGGCTGGGAGTCGGGTGAGGTGGTGAAGCCCAGGAAGGGGGAAGCAGGGGGTGGGCCACTCTTCCAGGGACCTGGTGCCAAACAGCTCCCAAGGGTGAGGTTGGCAAAGCCATGGGTGCAGGAGACCTGGGAGGAGAGTCCTGGGGTCTGGGGGTGGAAATGGAGGGCCCACATGTGACCACCCTTCTTGCCCCTCCAGGGAACACTCATCTCATTGCCACCGTCCAGGGCCACCTCACTGTCTGGGATGTGTCATGTTCCGTTGCAGAATCCCGAGTTTGCCTCCACAATAAGACCAGACAGATCCCTGCCTCGGGATGGACTTAGGTCGATGGAGCCCCGGAGTCTGACGCACCAAACATGAAGGTGCAGTGAGACCAACACTGTCGCTCAGAGGGCTCAGGCCGGATGCTCACGGCTTCCCCTCCCCACTCCTCCTCCCCCTCTTTTCCCGCTGCGTCTCCCCCCTTCTCTCCTCCTCTTCTCCTTCATGCATACATCCAGCATACATGGGGAGAAGTTCAAACAGCAACAGAAGGGTATATCCTCTCTGACATCCGGTCCTCAGTTTACCAGATGGCTACATAATGTTCGTTGTAGGAATGCACTATAACTTAATCAGATTGTAATTGATGACCATTTATGGTGTTTCCACTCCTGATGTCTACAAATAATGCAGAAAAGACTCTTATAATGATAATAATAATGATAGCGATTAACATTTGTTGGGCTCTTAGCAAGTACTGGGCACCATTTTATACACATTTCTGTATTAACCTATTTAATCTTAAAAGTAAATCTAGATGGCAGGTGCTTTTATTATCATTTTATGGATAAGGAAACCAGGGCACAGAGGGATTAAATACCTTGCTCCTGTGCACACAGGAGTAATTATATCTATAGAATAAATTCCTAAAATGTGTTTTAAATTTTGATAGGTTTTACCAAATTGTCCTTGTAAGGCATGTACCAGTCTATACTCTCATCAACCTTGTATAAAAGTGCCTCCTTCCTACATATATTTCAGAAAGTAAGAGAAAGAGAATCAGATAGGAGAAAACTTGTATCTTATGATTTAATTTGCACTCCTTTTATTATAAGTAAAGTTGAGCACCTTTTTGTATGTTCAGTCATTCAGTGTTTAAGGTGAATCATTCAGATCCTTTGCTCATCTTTCTGTTAGATTGCTGACCTTCCCTTTACTACTTAAAAATTTTTTTAAAAAATGTTTTTCTTTTTGAGAGAGAGAGACAGAGCAAGATCAGGGAAAGGGCAGAGAGAGGGAGACACAGAATCCCAAGCATGCTCCAGGCTCTGAGCTGTCAGCACAGAGCCCGATGCAGGGCTCGAACTCATGAACCACGAGATCGTGACCTGAGCCAAAGTCAGTCACTTAACCAACTGAGCCACCCAGGCATCTCAAACCCATACTACTTTATAAGAACTCTTTATATATTAATATTAACCTAGGCTCTTTTAAATTATTATATTTAAATTATTTTATTTAAAAATGTACTATCTGCCCTGAGTGGAGCCTACTTGAGATTCTCGCTTTCTCTCTCTGCCCCTCCACTGCTCACATGCTCTTTCTCTCTCTCCAAATAAATAATAAGCTTTAAAAAGAATAAAAATAAAAATACATTATCAAATGTATCACGCACAAAGAAGATTACAGATAACATATATCTGATACAAAGAAGATCAATATCCAGCTACTGTCCACTCAGCTTAAGAAACAGATTTCTCCTGTGATTTCTCCTGCATCCCTGTCAACCCTCACCCCAAACTCCAAGAAACTATTATCCTTAATTTTGTGCCTATCATTTATTATTTCTCTTCTTTGCCATTTTACCACATATGTATATATTCTTTAAAAATACATTGTTTAGTTTTGCCTGATTTTAAACTTCATCTAAATCGAATTCTACTGCATGACTTTCTTCTCTTACGCTCTTTATGATTCTGAGAGGCATCCATATTCATGCACAGAAACTGTGGGTCATTAATTACAAATGCTGTTGAGTGCCTTATGGTTATACAATTTATATGGGAAAAGTAAAACCCACCAGCAGTTTATGAGAATTTCCATGACTATGTTCTCACCAACATTGGTCAGTGTAAGGCTCCGATGGGTGTAGCATGGTATTTCATCAGGATTGTAGTTGGCATTTCTAAGATTATTGAGGTTGAGCATATCTTCATATTCTATGGGCCATTGGTTTTCCCTCTTCTCTGAAGAGGTTATGATTTTTATCCATTTCCTATTGTGCAACTTGTCTTCTTATTGGTGTTCTTTATATATTCTGGATATTCTTTTGTCAGTTAGATGTGTTGTAAATACATTCAATTTGTGATTTGCCTTTTCATCTTACTTACGGTATCATTTTACAAACAGATATTCTTAATTTTTTTAAGTTTATTTAAACTTGCACTTTCAGTGCAAGGAGCCTGATGAAGGGGCTCAAACACGTGAACTGTGAGATCATGACCTGAGCTGAAATCAGGAGTCAGACGCTCAACTGACTGAGCCATCGTTACTCCCAGATGTTCTTAATTTTAACATACTTGATTTTATTAATCTTTAATGATTTTTACTTTTTGCATCTTATTTGAGGAATCCTTCCGTTCTCCAAAGTCATAATAGTATTCCCCTACGTTGGTTTTTACAGTTAAGACTTTAATCTACCTGAAGTTTATTTTTGTGATGTTATGAAATAGGAATCCAATTTCATTCTTTTGCCATATGGATAGATAATAGTCCCAGTACCAATGTCCATCTTTTATCACCTATCTTCAGTGCCACTCTGGCATAAACCCAGTGCCCTTATTTGCACAAGTCTGATTCTGGGCTGTTTATTCTTTTATATTGGTCTGTTTTTTTGGTCTATTCCTGTACCTATAACACTTTCTTACTTGTCACAGATGTTTAGCCCTGCCTTTTCTTGGTAAGAAGATTTTAAACTATTGACTTGATTATTCGGTGGTCATTAGGTTACTTCATTTTCTATTTTACTCTTGAGTCAGTTTTAATAGTTATATTATCTGAGGAATTTGTTCCTTTGTTAAAGTTTTCAAATCAATTGGCAAAGTTTTTTTTTAACAATATCTTTGGATTATCTATTTAATATCATCTGTATTTGTGTTTATGTATCTTTTTCATTCTTAATATTATTTATTGCCCCATTTTTTCTTTCGATTAGTGTAGCTAGTGATTTGTCTATTAGCCTTTTCAAAGAAAAAACTTTTGGCCTTACCGATCCTTTTTATTATATGCTTTATTTTTCATTAATTTCTCTTCTTATTATTATATCCTTTATTTTAATGGGGGAGGGCTGTGCTCTTAAATGTTTAGCTTTTTAATGTTATAGAAATTGTATTATGATTTAGCTTTAAGCATTTAAAAATTTAAATATATCACTGTTTCTTAGATCAAGGAGTTGTTTAGAAATTTATTTTATTTAAAAAAAATTTTTTTTTTTAACGTTTATTTTTGAGACAGAGAGAGACAGAGCATGAATGGGGGAGGGGCAGAGACAGAGGGAGACACAGAATCGGAAGCAGGCTCCAGGCTCTGAGCCATCAGCCCAGAGCCTGACGCGGGGCTCGAACTCACGGACTCACACACCGTGAGATCATGACCTGAGCTGAAGTCGGCCGCTTAACCAACTGAGCCACCCAGGCGCCCCTAGAAATTTATTTTAAATGTCCAGTTGGTTGCTCCAGAAATTGTAGCATGCAGATTGAACTAAATAAGATAGAAAGTTAATTAATATCTCTGCCTTCCTACTAAACAATAAAATAATCTTCAAATGCTGTAATTCTAATTATGTTCTCCTAAAATGTTATTTTGATCATTATCGTTGTTCTAGTTTGTTTCTCCGCCAAACTAGATACATATTGTGTTTGTTGCATAAAAATGTATGTGTGGATTTAGCCCACATTTACCTTTTCCCTTATTTTACATTCCTGCTCACATTTCAAAATTTTCTTGTGAGATAATTATCATTTTCTCAGAAAACCATTCTTTGGAACTCTCTTGATGGTAAGTCCTCCTATTTCTTGTGTCTGATTTTTTTTTTTTTTTTGTCCTGAGTGTTCATATTTACAGGGAATTGTTGATTATGGTTTACATTTCAATATCACTTTAAAATCTAATCAATAATCTCTGCCTATGAAGACGATCTTATTGAGGTATAATTAACATAATAAAGTGCACAGATTGTCTCATGTACAATGCTAAATGGAAGTGTTAAAAACCAACATCCTTGGTTTGTTCCTGATCTAAGGGAGAAAAGATTCAGTTTTTCTGGATTAAGTATGATGTTAGCTGCAGGTTTTTAAATAAACATTCTTTATGAGATTGGGGGATTCCCTTCTATTCTTAGTTTGCTGAGAGTTTGTTTTGTTTTGTTTTCAATCAGGAGTAAATGTTGGATTTCTGTCAAATTCTTTTTTCTGTATCTATTGAGAAGATCAAATGGTTTTTCTTTTTAGTTTTTACTATGGTGAGTAACACTGATTACTTTTTGATATTAAGTCAACCTGTATGCTTAGGGTTAAATCCCATTTCATCATAATGCATTATTTTTTCTACATGTTGTTGGATTTGATAGGCAAAAATCTTGTTTAGAATTTTTTTTATAAATTTTTTTAAGGTTTATTCATTTTGAGAGACAGAGAGACAGAGCACGAGTAGGGGAGGGGCAGAGAGAGAGGGAGACACAGAATCCTAAGCAGACTCCAAGCTCTGAGCTGTCAGCACAGAACCTGATGCAGGGCTCAAACCCATGAACTGTGAGATCATGACCTGAGCTGAAGTCAGATGCTTAACCAACTGAGCCTCCCAGGTGCCCCTAGAATTTTTGCATCTAGATTCATGATAGATATTGGTCTGTAGGTTTTTTTATATTGTTATTTATTAGCCTAGTTTTGGCATTAGGATACTGCTGGCCTTGAAGAGTAAATTGGAAAATACTCCCTCTCTTCAATTTTCTGGAAGTGTTTGTGTATAACAGATATTATTTCTTTCTTAAATGTTCAGTAATACCAATGAAACCATCTGGAGTCTAGAGTTTTGTTTTTGGGATAATCTTTAACTGAAAAATTATTTTCTTTATGAGTTTTAGGGATATAATCTGCAGTGATGTCACTTCTCTTTGTTTCTGAAATTGGCAATTTGTATAATCTCTTCCTCTTTCCCAGTCAGTTAAGGTAGAAATTTTTAAATGTATTGATATTTTCAGGGAGCCAGGTTTTGGTTTCATTGATTTTTCTATTGTTTTTCTGTTTTATATTTCATTGATTTCTTTTTTGTTTGTTTGCTTAAAGTTTATTTGTCAGAGATAGAGAGAGAGAGACAGAGAGAGAGAGAGCACAAGCAGGGGAGGGGCAGAGAGAGAGAGGAGAGAGAGAAAATCCCAAGCAGGTCCTGCACTGCTTGGAGCATGGAGCCCAATGCAGGGCTTGAACTCACGAACTGTGAGATCATGATGTGAGCTGAAGTCAGACACTCAACCAACTGAGCCACTCAGGCACCCCTATTTCATTAATTTCTATAGTGATTTTTTATTAGTTCTTTTCTTTAGCTTTCTTTGGGTTTAATTTGTTCTTTTTTTTCTAGTTTCTTAAGGTAGAATCGGAGGTCATTAATTTGAGAATTTTTTCTAATAGAGGCAACTAGTGCTACATATTCCCTTATAAGTACTGATTTAGTGATAGCTTACAAATTTTGATATGTTGCCTTTTTACTTTCATTCCGTTTAAAATACTTTCTAATTCCCCTTTTGATTTTTTCTTTGACCCCTCAATTACTTAAAAACGTGTTATTTAGTTTCAAATATTTGTGGATTTTCCAGAGATCTTTGTTATTAATTTATAATTTGATTTCATTGTGGTCAGAGAACGTACTTGTATAACTAGAATCCTTTTAAGTTTATTAGGCTTGTTTTATAGCCCAGAATATGGTCTTTCTTGGTAAATGTTCCTTGTGCACTTGAAAAGAATGTGTATTCTGCTGTTGTTGGGTGGAGTGCTGTATAAATGCCAATTAGGTCAAGTTGGTTAATAGTGTTGTTCAAGTCTTCTATATCCTTACTGATTTTCTGTCTACTTATTCTATCTACTCTTGAGAGAAGAGTAATGAAATCTTTTATTATAAGGATGGATTTGTCTATTTCTCATTGTAGCTCGATTCTATCAGTTTTTTTCATGTGTTTTGAAGCTCTGTATTAGGTGTATAAACATTTGGAGTTGTTATGTCTTGATGAATTGAACTCTAATTTAGCTAATAAAATGAGTTTCTTGGGGCCCCTGGATGGCTCAGGTCATGATCTTGTGGTTTGTGGGTTTGTGTCCTGCATCAGGCTCTGTGCTGATAGCTCAGAGCCTAGAGCCTGCTTTGGATTCTGTGTCTTCCTCTCTCTGCCCCTCCCCCGCTCACCCTCTGTCTCTGTCTCTGTCTCTCTCTCTGTCAAAAGTAAATAAACATTAAAAAAAATTTTTTTAACTTAAAATGAGCTTCTTTTTCCCCAGTAATGCTCTTTGCCCTGAAATCTACTTTGTTTGATATTCATATAGCTATTCCAGCTTTCTTTTGATTGGGAATGACTCTTTTCTCATCTCTTTTCTCATCCTTCTACTTTCAATTTATTTTTATCTTTATATATAAAATACATTTCTTATAGGCAGGATGTAACTGTGTCTTTTCCTCTTCTTCTTCTTCTTCTTCTTCTTCTTCTTCTTCTTCTTTAAATACAACCTAAAAATCTTTGCCCTTTATATGGGGGTTTCTAGAACATTTACATTTAATGTGATTATATAATTAGGTTTAAGTCTATCATCTTGATATTTGTTTTCCATTTTTCCCGTCTGTTGTTTTCTCTTCCCTCTTTTTCTGCCTTTTTTTGGATTGAAACTTTTTATGATTCTATTTCATCTTCTTTGTTGGATTATTAACCATAGCTCTCTGGTAACTTTAGTGGTTGTTTTAGCGTTTATAATATCATCTTTAACCTGTCACAACCTACTGTTAAATAATATTAAGCCACTTCATACAGTTTAAGAACCTTAGAGTGGTATGCTTCCATTTCTCCCCTCACAGTCTTTATGCTATTTTTACACATTTTACTAATATGTAAGATTTGAACCACTCTATACTATCATGTTTATTTTAAAACTAAATTATCACTTCAGTAAAGCTTTTATATTTACCAGTTGAGTGTCTTCTCTAGAGCCCTTCATTCCTTCAAGTGGATCCAGGCTTAATTCTAGCATCATTTTCCCTCTACTCAACGAAGGACTTTTAAAGACATTTATTATTCTGTAGTTGAGTTGTGATGAACTCTTTCACTTTCTGTATGTCTGAAAAAGTCTTTATTTTGACTTTTTTTTTTGAAAGACATATTGGATAAGTATACAATTTTAGGTTATTAGGGTTTTTTTTTTTTTAATTTCAAGATGTTGCTCTATTGTCTCTTTGCTTGTATTGTCTTCAAAAACAGATCTGATGTCATCCTTATCTTTGAACCTCTGCATGTAAAGTGTCTTTCCCCCTGCCCTCTGGCTGCTCTTAAGGTATTTTCCTTATCACCAGTTTTGAGTAAGTTTGATTATGATATGCCTTGGTGTAGTTTTCTTCAGGTTTATTGAGATAGAAGTTTGTTCAGGTTTATTGAGATAGAAGTTTGTTAAGCTTCTTAGGTCTTTGGATTTATAGTTTTCACTAAATTTAGAAAGTTTGTGGCCATTCTGTCTTCAAATATTTTTTTCTGTCTCTGTTATTCCTTCAGGGACTCCAACTACATATATATTATACCACTTGAAATTGTCCCACAGCTCACTCATACTCTTTTCATTTTTTAAGTTATTTTTTTCTCTCTATGTCTCATTTTGCATAGTTTCCATTACTGTCTTCAAATACACTAATATTTCCTTCCACCATATCTAAAATACTTTTTTTTTAATTTTTTAAAATGTTTATTTATTTTTGAGAGAGAGAAAGAGGGTGCATGTGGGGAAGGAGCAGAGAGAGAGGGAAACACAGAACCTGAAACAGGTTCCAGGCTCTGAGCTATCAGCACAGAGCCCAACTCAGGGCTTGAACCCACAAACTATAAGATCATGACATGAGCCGAAGTCAGATGCTCAACCAACTGAGCCACCCAGATGCCCCTAAAATACATTTAATCTCATTCATTATTTTTTCATCTCAGACAGTGTAGATTTCATCTCTATAAATTCATCATGATTTTTTTTATATCTTTAATACCTTTACTTAACTTTTTGAACAACTGGAATGTAACTGTATTAGCTAATTTAATGTCCTTGTCTGTCAATTCTGAAATTTGTGTCAGTTCTTTGTCAGTTTTTATTGAGTTTTCCCTCCATTATGTATCACGTATTTTATGTCCTCTTCTTTGGATGGCTGGTAATTTTTTGTTGAAGACCAAAAATTTTGAATTTGATGTTATTGGTTGTACATTTTTACACTCCTATATTCTTGAGGGTTTTTTCTTTCTGGGATAAAACCATTTTAACCCTTTTAGGTCTTTCTTTTATGATTTCTTAGATGGGACATGAACAGTGTTTCTTCTAAAGCTAATTATCCTCTTCTCCCACTGAAGTAAGACCCTTCTGAGTACTCTGTTCTTGAATTATGAGTTTTTTCAGTCTTTATGGTGAGAACAGTCCCTATTCCTGATTCTTTTTGAGCTCTGTGTACTGTTCCCTCTAATCCCTTTAAGTGGTTCTTTCTCTGGCCTCAAGCACTTTCCTCATACACATATGTTTATCAGTACTCTGTGGAAGACATGGAGAGGTCCCTCTGCAGAACTCCAGTGTTCCTGCTCCATGTAGCTGTCTCCTCTCTAATACTCTATCCATCAAACTCTAGGTACCTTTGCTTGGGTTCTTAGCTCTGTCTCCTCAGCTCAAGGAATCTTTTGGGCTTGTCCGAGTTTCTCTGGCAACACCCTCAGGGCATAAATAAGACAATTATATGGTCATTCTATATATTTTCCATCTCTCAGGAATCACCATCCCCTGTTCCAGATGTTCATTTCATCTTGAAAACAGTTTTAACATATTAATGTTTCAGTGGGAAGGTAAATACAGTTCCTGTTACATCTTGACCAAAAGCAGAAGTCTTTTAAATGGAGCTGTTAGCCCATTTACATTTGGTACAATTATTAATATGGTTGGGCTTAAAAGTAACATACTGCTATTTGTTTTCTATTTTTATCTGGTTTTTTGTTCCTTTGATTTTCTTTTCTTGCATTTAAAAAATTAATCGAGGGCTTTTAACTATTCTTCTAAATACCCTCTGTTGGTCTTTTAGCTCTGCATTTTTACTTTATTATTTTTTTGTTTGCTCTAGACATTGAAATATGCATCCTTAATTTATCACAATATATCTTCAATTAATAATATAAAACTTCATGTTTAAGCTAAAACTCTACAAAAGTACACTTCCATTAACCCTCTCTTGTCGTCAACACTATTATTTTTTTTGTATTTTACTTTTGTTATATATTATAAACCTTACCACACATTCTTTCACTTACACTCTCAGTTGTCTTTCAAAAATTAAGCAAAGAGAAAAAATAGACTTTTGTTTTTACCTTCACATTTATTTTTTCTGGCACTTTCCATTCTTTCTCATAGATTCAACTTTTCATCTAATATCATTTCTCTTCTGCCCAGAGGCCCCCACTTTTTTTTTAGCAATTAATTTATTTTAGGTGTATCTGGGAGCTACAAATTCTCTCACTTTTTGTTGTTCTTGAGATATCATTGTTTTGCCTTCTGTTTTGAAGGATATTTTCTCCAAATATAGATTTCTAGGTTGACAGTTTTTTCACCCCAGTACTTAGAAGATTGTTCAACTTTCTTATTACTTGCATTGTGTATTACAATCAATTTCATTCTTATTCTCTTCAATATAATATGTTTCTTTTCCTCTGGCTTTTTTTTTAAAGATTTCATCTTTGTTTTTCAAGAATTTTACAATGACATGTTTCTTTCTTTTTCTTTCTTTCTTTCTTTCTTTCTTTCTCTCTCTCTCTTCTTCCTTAAATCTTGCTTGAGACTTATTGAGCTTCTTGGATCTGTGGGTTGATTTTTTTTTAAACAAATTTGGAAAAATCCTGGTCATTAATTCTTCAAATATTTCTTAAGTATCATTTTGTCTCTCCACTCTTTCTGGGACTTAAATTACACATATGTTAGGCTGTTTTATATTTTACAGTATTGAACATCATTATTACTGATGTTGTGATTATTTTTATTCAATTCTTTTTCTTTCTGTTCCTCACTTTGGATAACTTCAATTTATTTGTGTTCAAGTTCACTGATCTTTTTCTCTGTATTGACTAATCCACTGTTGGGTTCATCTAATTAATTTTTTATTTCACATATTTTAGTTTCAGAGTTTACACTTTGTTATTTTTCAGAGTTTACAGTTTTCCGCAGAAATGCCCAATCTCTTTATCTTTTTGTACCTCTAAAAATTTAAACATATTTATAATAGTTGTTCTGAAGTCCTTATCTGCCAATTCCAATAACTATCCCTTCTGGATCTGTTTCTATTGGCTGTGTTTCCTCTTGGTTATAATAATATTTCGCGCTTGCTTCTTTAAATGTCTTATAAATTTTTATTGTATTCCAGATATTAGATATACAGAGCATAGAAGAGTACTTTTCTTTATTTCTCAGAGTGAAAACCCTTTCTTATGATTGACAATTAAAGTGAATGTCTAATGACTTGTCCATGTATACAAAGAGAATTTAATATTTTATCCAGCAGGTTTCAGGTGTTTGTACTGAGATAGCATTTCTGTACATTTAATCTGCCATATTGCCTGGAAATGGAGTTTGTTATTTCTTTAGATCTTTCAATAGCTCTGAGTTAAATCTTGTAGGTCTGGGAGGCATCTAGTCATATTTAGATAACTTTGCAACTCTGCACTGATCTATTTTATATTGATCTTAAATTCATCCCCTGAGGGCATTAAAAATTTTTTTTAATGTCTTTATTTATTTCTGAGACAGAGAGAGACAGAGCATGAGCAGGGGAGGGGCAGAGAGAGAGGGAAACACAGAATCCGAAGCAGGCTCCAGGCTCTGAGCTGTCAGCACAGAGCCTGACGTGGGGCTCAAACTCACAGACTGTGAGATCATGACCTGAGCTGAAGTCAGACGATTAACTGACTAAGCCACCTAGGCGCCCCACTGTTTTGCTAAAGTTCTTAAGGGTACCGCAATTAAACTCCAAATGCTAACAATACTCCTCACCCCACCCCAATATAGCTCCTTGTGGACAGCTAGGCTGGACCTCAGGAAGCCAGAACTAGTAGACAAGAAAAGAAGCATGATTGTTGGCATTTAAATGATTTTGAGGCTTCTAAGTGTAGAAATAGATTCTAATATTTCCTTTATACCATATCCCCTCTAATCTTCAAAGTGAAAATTAGGGACTACCTATATCCTCCACACCACCCACAGCCTTTAGGCTGGACTGTGTGTGTGTGTGTGTGTGTGTGTGTATGTGTGTGCTTCATCCAGAAGCCCCACGGGGGTAAAACAGTGAAGACATCTAGTTGGAATGGATGGCATGGAATTCAATTTTGTGTCCCCAGTTGCAAGTATCCATTAGGATTCTCTGGGGACAAACTGAAATAAATTCTCAGGCCTTTCTCAAAGAGGAGATGCTGGTTTTAGATTCAGCAGGAGGCTTATGTGGGTATGTTTAGCAAACCCATCACTAACTATCCCAGAGATAATAATTTCTCACACTTGCATTTTATGCTTAGCATGACATGTCCAGGCCCATGGATCTCCTCGGATTCTTAGAACTCAGTTTTAGTTGAAGGTAAGACTGGGAAGGCTCAGTGGACCGTTTTAGAGTGGCCTTAGTGTCATCCCAAATACTGAACTTTATCCCATATTCTGCCATCTTCTGTTACTTGGTTACTCCAATGGCCCCATTGTATATCCCCCTGCCTCCAGGCCTCACCCCTCCAGTCCATTCACTACACTGACTAGGCAATCTAAAAGGCAAGTCTCCCTTTACTACTCTTCGCTCTTTACTCTTCAATGGCTCCCCTGTGTCTTCAGAACAAACCTATAAAGCCCTTGAGGTCTGGCCTCTTTCCCCTCCTGCAGCCTCATGTGTGTTCTCCTACTCCTCCCTCAGGCGTATGTGCATGAGGCTCCTTTTTTCTGGGACACTGGCTTCCACCTCCACACACACACACACACACACACACACACACACGCTCACTCATCAGGTCCCAGCTGCCGACTCACCTCCTCTGCCTGCTTCCTAAGGCTGGGTTAGGAGTGCCTCCTCTGGGCCCACAGACTCCTGAGCTCACTTCTACCACGTCGTCGTCTCCTCAACAGTGCTGAGAGGGCTCCCTGACTTGCCTGCCCCACCTCTGGAATGGGAGTGCCAGGAGGGCAGGGACTATATCCACCTTGCTCATCATTGTGTCTCTAGCTCAAGCGTAGTATCGACCCATAGGAAACCACAGTGAGGATTCATTGCATTGACTGGGACCCGGAAGGTGTAGACTGCTTGTGTTGCATTCTTTCCACCAGTTGTTTAAGGGGTCAGCTCCCGAGTGCTTTTAGACTCTCATAGCCTAGTTCTGGGCTTGGCCCTGAGGGGCCAGATGAGGTGGATGCAAGAATAGGATATTAGCAGTTCTAACATTTATTGGACACTTGACATGCACTACCCCATATAATCCTCACAATAACCCTATACATTTGGTACTGTTACCACCCCCATTGTACAGATGAGACAGCTGAGGCCCAGAGAAATGAAACAATTTGTTCAAGATCACAGAGCTCAAAAGCAGTGATGCCGGGGTTCGATCCAGGAGCCAGAAGTCAGAGACTTTCTCTTGTAACGATGGCACAACAGCAACACTGAACTCCTGAAGCCACCAGGCTGCTTCTTGAGGAAGATGGAGGTGCCAGCACAGGATCCCAAGTACAGGGGACGCCCAGATAAGGGAACAGGTAAGGGCAGCCCACTGCAATGTCAGAAACCCCAGGAAGGTGACGAGTTCTGGGAGAGCAGTGCAGGGCCTCTCAGGGAATGTTGGTGACCCAGGATTCCCGGAGGAGGGCAGGGAGCCCCTTCCTCCAATTTCCCTGGGAACTCGGGGCAGGAGATGATACGGAAGCCGGGCCGGAGCTCAGGGCCAGAGACTGCTGGAAAAGAGCACGGCTAAATGTCAGGGTTTAGGGCCCCAGCCAGGCCTGGCTGCTCTGTGTGAGCATCCTGCCCTGGGAGGAAGAGCAGGGAGAGAATCCACAGTAGCCCTCGGAAGAGCTTCTGAAAAGGGCCCCCAAGCCAGGAACAGGGAGAAGCTTTGGCCGCCAGGTCAGGGCGGGGCAGCCGGGCCACCCGGACACCTCTGACAGGCAATTTCCAATTTCCTATGGAATTAAACTGTAAAAGCAGAGTCCGTCACTGTCTGTTGCCTCCCTGGGAGGAGAGAAAGTTACTGTGGCAGGCTTAAGAAAGCTGGACTGTCCTTTCCCAAACAAAACAGCAACCAAAGAAGCTGGTGTTTGCAGGATGGTCTCAAAGCCCCGAGCTGTGCATCGAGATGTCAGCATCTTCTGTCTCTACCTGCTTGGGTGACCTTGGGCAAGTCCCTTCCTCTCTGTGGGCCTCAGTTTCTTCATCTAAGAAAGGAGATGTTGGACGAAATGATGCCGGAGGCCCCTTCCAGCTCTGAGATGCTAGCATTCTGTAATAAAGTTGGGTGTGGGAAAATATGAGGTCTAGGGGGACTGGGGGAAGGGGCTGGAACCGTCCTTGGTTGGAACCACTAAAGGAAGTTCTGTTCAGCCCCAGCCCCAAGGCTCCCAAATCCAGCAGCAGAACTGGGACCCACCCAGCCAAAATCAGCGAGGGGAAGCCAAAAGCATGAGTAAGGAGAGGTTGGGCCATAAACATGTCATCTGCACAAACATCCAGCCCCCTCTGGGGTCCCATTGGCCCTGCCGGGGGAGGAGACTGCTGCTGGGGCCCCCCTCAGCCACAACTCCAAGCTTACTCGCTTGGCCCGGGATTTCAGGGTGGAGGCCTGACTGCTAAGAAGGGAAACCTGGCTGTGGACGTGCCCCGAGGAGCTGTCAGGACGGGCTGGGTGAGGCGAGGGCCCAACCAAAGCCAGACAGCTGGGGGTGGCTCTCCGCTGAAGGGAGGCCTTCAATCTTGATGTAACGCAGGCCTTTCTGGGATGGTCTCCATTTCAGATCTGCTAAAGCTCCTGTTACTCCAGCCCTGACCCTTCTCCCAAGTTTTGGAAAACCAGCAGCCTAGGGGACCTCGCTTCCAGGAGCTCCACAGGCATTCAAACTCAACATTCCCCACACGCAACCCCTGGTCCTCTCCAAACGGCCTTCCCTCACAGGGTTCCCTAGCTCAGAGCTGGTGCTGTCACTCAGCCACTCGAGCTGGTGTTCCAGAAGCGATACTTGATCCTCTTTTCCCCTCTTCGTTCACATCTAAGAGATGCCCACGTCTTGGCCATTTTACCTCTGGTGCGGTATGTGTTGGCCCCTTCCTCTTTCTCAGTCTCTCTTTCTCTCTCTCTCTCTGGACCTCGAGGACACACAATTTAACTAATGGCAATCAAGGTTTCTATATGGCCCACTTAAAAAATTGTCATTTTTAATGATGAAAACAAAAGCAAGGACTTTGACCATAACCTGCATTCCAAAGGCATCATTCCCCTGTCCCATCTCCTTGCCTTCTGCCCTCTGAGGACACTGTCCTGCATTCAGAGTTTTTTGCTCGGTTGCATTCGTTTTAAACAAAATCTTTTTTTCATCCATCTGTATTCCGAACATCTAATTTTAAGTTTTATGAACAGGTGTCTTTTGGGAGGTAATCTTTTGGAATTTACTTTTTTTTTCACTTAATGTTATATTTCCAGGCACACTAGTTTGTTTGCAAATATGGCTACAGTCATCCCTCTTCCTGCCCCACATCCCTTTTGCAAGGTGACTAGATGCACTGGGGGCATCAGGAGGTGGAGTCTCTTACCCCACTTCTTAAAACTCTCCAGCTGTCTATTTCCTTGACTAATATAATGTGGCAAAAGTGGTAATGTGCCATTTCTGAGCTTAGGCATTGAAAGTGTGTATACTCTTCCTCATTCTCCTGGAACCTTCCATCATGTGAACAAGCTAGCTTGCTGGGTGATGAGAGACATGTGGCCCAATGGACACCATCATCCTAGCTGACTCTCCACTGCTCACGGATTCATGAGGAAGCCCAGCTGGGACCAGAAGAGCTGCGCAGCTGAGTCCAGCCCCAAATGCCTACCTGCTGAATTATGAATGAAATAAGTAATGGCCGTTTAAGCCACTAAGTTTGGAATGGTTTGTTACACAGTGATCAGCGACTGATACACCAAGATTGTTGCATGTTTCTGTGGTTCATTCATTTTCACTGCTGTATAATATTCCACAGTGTGTAGCCAGTATTCTTTATTCATTCACTCTCCTGTTGATAAGCGTTTGTGTTTCTGCTATTGTGAAAATGCCTGCATGAATTTTCTTGTGTGTATGTTCTTTAGTGAACATGTGTAAGGGATTACTTCTCTTCTCTCGACTCATAGCTACTGGGAAGCTTGAGTCCATTCTCCTCACTGTCCCAGAAGAAACTGTCAAAATGAAAAACAGATCAGGATATTCCTTGCCCCAGATCCTTCAGTGACTCTCCCCTGCCTTCAGTGTAGAGTTCAATGCCTTTATCTAGTAAGTTAAGGCCCTCTGTGGCCTGGTCAGTTATCTCCTCTCTGCCAATAAGCTTGGCTACTAAGTAGCTATGAGTTCTTGGAGACAAATCGCTTCACCTCCCTGTGCCCCGGTTTTTTCTTCTGAAGAACGGGTCTAATAACAGACCGAGTCACGGGGTTATTGGAGAAGATTAATTGAATTAATACACATAAAACTTTAGAACAGTGCTTGGCACGATGCACCCCATAAATATTTGCTATTATTATTGTTATTCTTGTTTTGAAAGCAGCCTGTTGGTAAAGCTGATATTTCCGAGAGTGTTTTGCACCTCAGAGTCTTTCCCCCCGTGGGTGCCTCTGCCCAGAAAGCTTGCCCTTTCCATGTCTACCTGGTAAACTTGCCTGTCCAGACCTTGTCTGGGTGTCACTCAGTCTGACGCCTTTCCTGCTCATCTCCCACCTCCCAGTTGACTTGAACTCACTCTCTTCTGGGCCCCATTGGCCCCTGCACACACATCTACCATTGCTCATGTCCATTCAGTGGGCCTCTTTGAGCTCAGGGACTGTGTCCCATTCATATCTATATCCAAGACCCTGTCACAGGGTAGATTTGGGATAAAGGTATGGTGAATGAGTAAAGGAATCAACGAATTACTGACCTTATTTCCCCTGTGCGGTCATTCACTCACCATTTGCCCACCACGTACTGGGTTCCACCCTGTGCCAGGCACTGACACGGCTCAGAGGACATGTCTGCCTATGGAGTCTGAGGGGAGAGACTGATCCATCTGAGGACAAGCAAGGCACAGTGTGGTCTGAGCTGTGACACGCATATCCTCTACCCAGAACAGGTGGAGTGGGGGGCCTGCCCTGGAGGAGCCCACCAACCATGGAGGGAAATGAGGCTTAGACCCCAAAACTGAGATGAAGCAGCCAGAATGTCCGGTGCCTTCAGGATGCTAACTGTGCACAGGATGGGAGTGCAGGGAGCCACACAGATGTGTGAGGGGCCGGAGGCCTGTGCTTCAGGCTCTGTGAGCACAGAAACCATCTCATTCACCCTGGGAGCCCAGGCCCAGCCAGGAGCTGACGCCGAGGTGCTGGTCAACAGAAGTATTTGTTGAGTATGTGATGCATGAGGAGAGGGAATCTAAAGAAATAAGAACATTTCAGTCCCGCTCTGCTACATGCCGGCTAGTGACTATCCCCCAGGACACGTCCCCTTTCTGGCCTCGGATATTTTCCCAAGATCCTACCCGACTCTCAACCCTGTGATGATACAGAGATGTAGGCTGTGACCACAGGGTGCTCCTCGACTGACTGGCTTGTCTGGGCGTGCGCGCGCGTGCACACATGCCCTTGCGCATACGCAAATACACACACGTGCAGGGCACCCCCGAGTCCGCGTTGGAAATGGTAACAATAACAGCCACACATGGTCACTGTCATTCTGGGAGCACTTTCTCTTTGCTGGGCACAGAGGGCAAAGTTCTGAGCGCTTCATGCATACCATCTCATTTTACCCTTTCACAAACCACATGAGACGGGTAAGATGGATGAGATCATTGCTCCCATTTTACAGATAAGGAGGCTGAGTCTCCTGAGGTGGACTAGATGGCCCCACAGCTAGTAGTGGCCGATATGGGATAGGAAGCAGGTCTGTCTAACTCCACGTTGTTAGTCTCTCTACACCCGCCACAGCCTCCCACAAGGGGCCTGTCCTCTGGCTCATGGGAGCACGTGTTCCTGCCACTGGAGGGCAGCTTTTGATGATGGATCCTGGCTGAGACTTCAGGGATGGTGGAGGCCAAGGTTGGGCTGGGGGGTGGAGGTCGGGTGGGAAGAGGAGCGAGGGGGGCGGGGGGACAGAGCAGGTGAGCCTCACTGCCTCTCCAAGCCGGATCTCCCATGCAAAAGATCTGGCCTGAGAGCTTTCTAGGGCTTCCATGGGAGTTTTTGGAGTTTTTGCCTTGCTTAACTGAAAGGCTTCCTGCGGTCCTCTGGACTGTTTTTTTTTTTTTTGTTTGTTTTTTGTTTTTTTTTTGGCTGGGCTAAGGGAGGGCAGAGGTCAGTGGACGCCCTGCCTTTGGCTCACCCTCAGGGCGGTGGATTCCCAGCGGGTTGGAGAGATCCTGAAATGGCCTCTTGCACTCAGGAGGGAGTACTGGGATATTGCGCCCCCTGCCCTCCCCCCCTCGGGCCCGCTCCAACCCTTCTCGTGCCACAGAGCAGCTTAGATATCACTTCGCACTGGCAATCCAACCACACAAAAGGCGGCTGCAAGTTGACCTTTGAAAGGTGTTCTCTTTCTTGTAATGCACAGGGAAGAAAAAGAGAGAGAAAGAAAGAACAGAAAAATGGGCCAGACTAGGGGCTGGGTCTGTTGAGTCAAATTTCTTGACCCGCTCATCCTGATTATGCCTGAAGCCAGGCTGCCTTGAAAACATACTCAGCAGACAGACAGATCGCAGCCTCCCCTGCAGCTGCAAACTCCCCGTTCCAAGGCCCCGACTCAACAGGTCTGATGGAAGGTCTTGGATGCTGATTGCAAATCGAGTCACCCTGGCGGGGAGGGCCTTTCTGGGCCCCTGAGAGAAGGTTTGGATGGTGGGGACCTAAGATCCTGTAGCCGAAGCCCCTGTCCTCCCAGGAGAGCCGGGGAAAGTCAGGAGCGGCGGCGGCCGTCTTCACAGCCCCCAGGGCCTTGTGGAGACATCGCCTGGCTCCTCAAAGCCTGTCCCTGGAAGTGACCTGAACCCCAGGGACCCGGGCCAGGAGCAGCCTCCGCCATGATTTCTGCACACGCCCCTGCGCCTCCAGCGAGGTGTCGCTGGGGTGGGTGGGGGGGAAAGGCTTGCTCATCCAGGCCTTCGGAAACATCCTGACACGCTTTCCTCCAGGCCGGCCGAGGTTACTTTCCAAGTATTTCACTTTCCATTTCTTTTCCAGATCTGGTAACAGGGTGTTCCTGCCCTCTTCCCCTTGCTGACCTTTCTGCCGGGGGCCCTGCCCCTGCCCCTGCTGCGTTTCATCAAGGCCACACACTCTCAGGGTCCAGGCCGGATCGGTGCTCAGCCCCGCAGCAGGCAGGGGCGTGGGCGACGGGCCCTGCTTGCCCTGCGGGAGCTTACAGTGAAGCCTCAGGGACAGCCCGACAGAGGCACACAGTCGTGAAGGGGTTCACAGGCGTTGAGGCCTGGCATCCTGACTGCCGAGGCCAGCTGCCCGACACTCTGACCACCTGTGTTACCCTGGGCAAGTGTCTTGAGCTCTCTGAGTCTCAGTGTACTCATCTGTGGAATGTCACAAGGTTGAAACAAAACAAGACAACTGACATGTGTGAAGTGCAGGTGTGGGTCTGGGTTAATAAATGGCTTTTATTTTATTTTATTTTATTTTATTTTATTATTTATTTATTTATTTGAGACAGAGGGAGAGGGCACAAGTGAGTGAGGGGCAGAGAGAGAGAGAGAGAGAGACAGAAGCCAGGCTCACCCAAAGCAGGGCTCATGCTTACCCGATGTGGGACCTGAACTCACAAACTGTGAGATCATGACTTGGGCCAAAATCAGATGCTTAACCAACTGGGGCACCTGGGTGCCCCATAAATGGTTTTTGATGCTCCTTTGACTTTCTGAGGTAGTAGACGTCTCCTGCTAGAAATTTCTCTTTTGGGGAACGACCTCTTCTGTGTCTTTCTAGACACACAGGAAGAAGCCGAGGCACTAGAATCAGACAAAACTGGGTTTGAATTCTGACGCAACTCACTCCACCTCTCCGGGTCTCATTATAAGTGAGATATAACATAAAATGCAGATAAAAATGCCACGTTTCTCAAGGAGTGGAGGTGCAAGCCTGTGGTACAGCACGTGGCTCGAAGGACGACGGCAATCATGGTGATTCTTCTTTGGGATCAGTCTGGTGACATCGTCTCCATCCCCCATCCCTGAGGCGGCCTGGGACATTCTTGGCTGGGAAGCCACTGGTTTTTCTAAGAAGAAGAAAGTGATGCACACCTTCCACTTGCTTACCTCCATTCCCTCCCACTCACCACCACCTTTTTCCTTCCTCTGGCCACATGAGTTTTGCAGAGCAGACAGAAAGTGGGGAATGACCAAAAAAGAAGAAAGATCTGACGCCAGAGTGGGCTTCTCGCAAGAGGCTCCAGACTTGCAGGACATTTACAGCCTAGATACTATGCACAACGAGAAACGCCCAGACCCCCTGGGCCCCCTTCCCCCCTACCTTGAAGTGCTGACAACGCATAAAATTAAAAGCATCGCAATGAGAATTATCACATTGTTTTTTTCTGCTTTGATAGCCTCCACAAAGCATTTTATACCGATGAATCAATATAAATGTTTCTTTACACAGACATCAGAAGCAAAAAAAAAAAAAAATTTTTTTCCCTTGAAAGAAACCAACAAAACTAACAACAAGATTTGAGCTCTAGACTGTACAATAACTTAGGTAACATAGCGAGTTTGGCCTCTCCTTTTAACTGTGGCCTTGGAGGTCACTGATGTCTGCTTGCTCGGGTCACATCATCAAGCCCCCACGTCAACGTCTGCCTGCTGACTAATCAGCACTGTAAGATGAGATAATCCAGCCACAACTGCATTGCTATTGTCTCATGACTGTCCATGTATGTGCACATGTGTATAAGCATGTATATAGCACATGTGTCTCTGTAAATGTGTGTGTGTGTGTGTGTGTGTGTGTGTGTGTGTATTTTGTGGTTTGGTAAAGTAAAGCTTGCAAATTAGGAATAATTTATAACTAGTTACAACTCGATTATTGGCTGGGACTCCCTTTATGTTACAGCAGATGGACTTTTACGTGAAATATTTTCCCCAAGTTGCTATAGAGACATGCCAACATCTTTCTGCTGAAGCCATTCCCTGCAGGCCTGTTTGTTGTTGTGCCCGGTGCCGAATCACTTGCAGGCTGAATCACTTGCAGCCCTCACAGAGGCTGATTAAAGAGCCCGGGGGCCCTGGGAGTCTCGGGTCTCTCAGCTACTGCCACCAGGGATGGGCTGCAAAAGTCGTTAGGACTGGATGGGGGGTGGGGCTAAGCTGTAGGAAGATGCCCAGGTGAGCCAGCCAGATTCAAGGGAGAGGGCTCGTGTAGGGGAGGAAAATAACTGGGGCTCACGTGGGACCTCCTGTGTGCTACATGTGGCTCTGGGAACACATCCAGCTCGTACCTTGTCTAGTTCCTGTAGCGACCCTGTAAGGTGGGTCCTGTAATGCCATTTTTCAGGTGGGGTACATGAGGCACAGAAGAGTTAAGTGGTTTGCTCGAGTTACTACTGTAACATTCAAAGCCAGGTCTCTCTAACTCTATCATCCTACCATTAGTGTATTTCCCAAATGGGGGTGGGCTGGGATAGATGGGGTGCATTGGGAACTTAGGATCCTGGGTGAGCTAAAAAGCCACAGGCTGGGCAGGGTGGCCAAATGCAGCCCCGTGCCAGTTTCTCTGGCTGTTGGAGCATCCTCAGACAAAATCCCCAGCCTCCATCACGCAACTCACAGTCCATTTGGGCAGACACACTCAGGCTTGTCTGACCAACAACATAAACATGGCCAAGCACTGAGACGCTGTGGGTCCCAACTCTTGAGCCAGGGGCTATGTATAGGAGCGCCTGCCTCCCCCTTTCCCTTCCCAGGCAAAGATAGGAGCCGAGTGATGTTTCCTAAGAGCAGGGTTTACAAAGAGGGTGGCTTGGAGTGATGACAAGGGCATGGACTTTGAAGTCCGACAGAACCACATTAGAGTCTTGACTCCACTCTTGTCCAGAGGTGGGACTTTAGGCAACTCACTCCTCCTCTCTGAGCTCTGAATTTCCTCATCTGTAAAATGGGACTTATAGTACCTACTTGGCAAGGTTAGACTCAGTTCTCCCACTAGAGTGAAAGCTCCCTACGACATGTTGGCACATAGTAGTTGCCACTTAATATATGATGAATAAATAAATACATTTTAAATATGTCTGGCATGTAATAAGTACTCAATAAGTGGTAAAACGATTTTAATTTACCATTCCTTAGACTTTTGGGGCCCTTTTCTTCATTCATATTCTTAACTTCCCTCCGTAGGCAGAGTCAAGGAGGATCCTAAGTCCCTAAGCCTCTGTCCCAAACTCTTCCAACCAATAATGGACAGAATTCTCAGAGAATACAAACAACCCAACACGTTACTATCTCAGTCCACGGAGATCTCTTCCTATGAGAGGACACAGGTCAGGATTCTTTAGATTGCAAGAACAGAAACCTAACTCACACTGTCTTAAGCTAATAAAGGAGCTAACTCACAGGAATAAAACTTTACTTCAGGTATGGATGGATCCAGATGTCCAGTCAGTTTCCATCCATTTCTTGAATTCACTCTTTTCCAGCTTGGCTTTACCTTCAAGTAGGCTCTGCCCTTGTGATGGTAGGATGACTGCCCAGCTTCAAGACTACTTCTCACCAGCTCAGCACCTCGTCCTTAAGGTTCAAATACAAGTTCTAGGACTGAATTTCACTGGGCGCGATTGGGTCACATGTGAAGCCTGATTGGATATCCATTCCAGAAGCGTGGAAGTAGAGTCAGCCCTGCCTAAGTCAACATGGCCTGAGGGCAGAGAAGGAGCATTAGTCCAAGAGTAAAATGGATGTGCTTGCCAGAAGAAGAGAAGAGGGGTGCTGAGCAGCCAGTATCTGCCACGGAGAGGGAGACAACCTAACATTATCCTAACCTTCATCCTCATGGCAATCCTGAAAGGTAGTTCTGATTTTTCTCATTTTACAGAAAATGTAAGCCCAGAGCGTGTGGGACCTTGCCTGAGGCCACACAGTGTGTCAGTGGTAGATTCAGGGTGGGAAAGCCCCAAACCTGTGTTCTTGCTGGGACTTTATAGGAGGAAGTGAGCCTTGCAGCAGGTCTGGAAGCAGCACGTGGAGGATGGGTGGGAGACACAGCCCCAGAATCCCAGCTGCAGCCAGGAGAAGCTTCCGGCCCATGCAGGGCTGTTTGTGGTTCTCATTCTCGTTTGTGCCAAGTAGCACGAGTCGTGAAACAAGCAGGTGCCTGTCTTTCTTCCTCTTTCCCGAATCCCAAAGTATATTGTGTTTCGTGTTTGAGACCCTTGCAAGCAATTTATTACTTTATTTTGGTTATCTCAGGTCAGAAATAATTTGACTTTGGCATTATTGAGTGCCCTATTTGTAAGCACCTTCTTTTATGGGATCCTTGGTGGCTCTCTTTAGGAGAAGGTCCCTACATCTTAGGTATCATAGCTCGACAGAGTTGGCATCTTCCAAGAAGGTTTCGGATGGGTGCCCCTCAAGCGAGTCCTGAAGGCCTACTGGTGTTGTTGTTGTTCCCCAGCCCAGTCTCTCTTCAGCCCCCATTCAGTCCCAGGTCATCACCCCTCTGAAGGCTGCCCTGATAGCTTCACACCAGGGTTGTCTCTCTGTCCAACCGTGGCCCCGCTTATCTGTGCTGCACAAAGGAATGCTTAGCCACTCTGGGCGAGGTCCCAGTTGGCTGTAGTCATAATTTAGCCTGCCCTTGCGTTCATCTGTAGAATCTCGTCCTTCAAGAATCAGTTCAAAATGAAGTTTGTAAAGGGCTTTGTAAACTGCAAAGCAAGGTATGTGATAGACGTTATAAAATCAAAGATCGTTTCTCATGTTATCGTCCATCTCACCCTCGCCAGGTTATTGAAAATTGGCATATATAATCTTATACGTATACCAGTTACATACACACACACACACACACACACACACACGTTTGGCGGGTCTGTCACCCTCGTCAAACAGTAAGTTCCTAGAAGGTATGCATCGTGACTATGTCGCTCACCATTGTATCCCAGCCTACGGCATTGTTCTGGCACGGTGTTAGATACTCAGTAAACATTTGCTAAATGGATGAATGCATCAGTGGATGAGTGAGTAAGTGAGCGGGTGAAAAACATAGTCTGGCTTTCCCAACCAGACAGTAAAGCCAAGGCACTGCAACTCGGCAGATCTGGTGTCCAGTCGCTGTTCTGTTGCTTCCTAGCAATGTGACCTTGGTGGAACGACGTTTCCTGATGTTACTCATCCATTTCCTCATCCATAAAATGGGATGCCGTTTTACTGCGGAAGCTACAAGATCACCTGTGTGGATTCAATGTTTGCAATGGTAATCACTCAATACGTGTCAGGCCCCTTCTCCCTTCCCTCTTTAGAGATTCCACAATACCTACGATAGTGGGCAAATACTGAAAATTCAGTAAACGCCATTAATTGATAGGTGGATACATTTATCAGAGTGACGGGCACAACTTGGGTGTGGGATTTCCTTTCCTGGTTGAGAGAAAACTGTGAGATCTGCAACTGAGTCAGAAATTCCCAGGGACCCCGGGAGTGATGAGAAGCTAGAATAGGGAGGGTGGCAGTGTTCGCGTGCGTGTGCATGTGTGTGCACACACGTGTGTGTTTTGTGTGTTTGCTTGGATAGGGGTAGGTTTGCACAAGGAGAGGACAATAGTTATTCAGAGTCCATTGATTCTATGTTTAAATGTTTAAGTGTATAATCAAACAGACACCGAGAAGTCCATGGAAGTTCTTGAAAAGGAGAAATGTGATGGAAATTCTCTTAGTATCTGTATGAAGGGCAGACTTGAACAGGGAGAGGCTGTGAAGGCTGTGCTAGTAATCTAGGAAAAGGGAGGGCTTACTAGTAGGCATTCAATAAACCACGTTGACATCAAAAAGTAAGGAGAGGCAAGTCTTGAAGTCTCCTTGGATCCATAAATCAAGACATATTTATTGGGTATGGAGCAAAAGAGAGGAAGGGACCAAATTTGTTTTTATTTTTCCTTCTAAAATTATAAATGTGATTTTCCATTGCAAAATAATACATCCCTATGAAAGGCTATAATTAGAAAATGAAAGGAAAAATAATCATTCCTAATCCCCAAAGCAGAACAGCATCATGACTGCATTTTATGATCCCACATCTACGACTTTAGCAGAATGAATGAGTCTGCTGTGTTCATGATGGGGATACAAGAGGAGGGTCAGAAAGCTGGTTAAGAGAGGCCATGGTTGAATTCCTTCATTTGCTAATTTGATTCAGTCACCACAAGAGAGACCTGAATAGCAAAACCACATCTTGACTTTGGGTCGGAATCTCCCAGTTTCTTCCTGCAACTCTGGACATTAACAGTGCCAGGTTACCTCCAAGCTGGTCACCAGAATCCTTTTCCTTTCTCACTGTTTAGTAGACATTTCAACTTTTTGCCTTTTTTTGCACCTGCTACTTCCTCATTGTATCTTTTGGAAACATTCTTCATTATGTGGAGTTCTCTGCAACTCGGCAGATCTGAGTTCTCTCTGACAGTTGTGTCGGTCAGTGGTTGCTTGGCTGACTTGCCCACCAGATGCCCTTGCCTTTCTAGAGATTCTTCTGTCAGTATTTGAGTAGGTTGGTTCATAGCCACTTGGTCATTCGGTCAGCTGGTTAACCAGGCTTTGGAGGAGGCAGGCAGGTTAAATTATAACCCATTGGCTCACTGACAAAACAATCCATCAGCCAGTTAGTTGGTCGGTTGGCCCACCATCGGTCCATCTGTCTATCAAGTGGGCAGTTCGTCCATTCACTGGTGTATCAACCACTCCACTGGCTCAATCGTTACTTAATAATTCCACCAGTCTGTCAGCCAGTTGGTCAGTCTCTCCATTAGCTTGTTGGCCAGTGAGCTCTTCAGTCAGTCAGTAAGTCAGTAAGTCTGTCAGTTGTCAGTGAGTTGGTTGGGCCACACCCCTGATGTGCGCCTCCAGCTGGTGATCTCAGTCCTCACCTGAGTGGGGAGGGAATGGAGGGAGAAGCTCATTTCCTCCCTGCGGAGGTCCTTTGAAGTGCCCAGTCAATCCTTGGAAACTTTAAATCAAAAGTTATTTATGAGGTACCAGCGTGAAAACAGCCTCATCGTTCCAAATTACTAGCAGCTAACTTGAGTTTACTAATTTTCTTTCAAAAACTGTTAAAATTCAGAACCACGGTTTGCCTTCTTGCTCCCACTCCCACTCCCTGGGCCTGCCTCCTCCTTCTTTCGGCAGGAGAATTGGTTTTCAAGAGCATGTGACTTCATCAGCTGCTCCGGATGCCAACCAGAGTTGTCAAGGTCCATGAAGAGATGAGTCACCCTCCTTGCAAGGAGGCTTGTGGAGAGCCAGGCATGTTCCCAGACAGGGGCTTGCGACCCCAAGAGTGAGCCACTAGTCCTGCCTGTGGAGCTGTTTTCCACTGGGGGGCCCCTTATAGACATGATGGTTCTGGAAGGATGGGCTCCAAACAAAGGGGGCTAAAGATCTGTTTTCCTGCGGGCTCTCCTGTCTTTCTGGAGTGGAGACATAGGCTGTTTAATATTCAAAGCAGATTTCCTAATGCTTAATAGAACAAGCAGCATGCTGGGTGCCAGGACACCTGGGTTCTTGGCCGGCCCACAGCCAAGAACAGAGGAAGAAGTTGGCTTTTGGCCACCTGCTGCCTCCCTACTGGGCCCCTCTCTTTCCAGGTTTTTATAACCACTTCCCTCCCTCACCTTCACCTCAGGCTTTCTTAGTGCTCAGCTAATCTCCAGGAACTGACCCTATCCATGGGATTGAGCTGTCAAGTTCAAGTTTGACAACAGGCATTTATTAAGTGCTTATTGGGGTCAGGATCCCCTGTTCCTTCCTGCTGAGGGGACTACATCTTCATTTATTTATGCAACAGATATTTAAGGGAATTTGAATACTTGCCGCCTTCAGAGTACTGGGCTGGGTGTGGAGATAGAGTGTTGAGCAAAGCAGGCATTGTCCCACCTTCACAGAGATCAGAGTCTAGACAGATTCAGACATTAATTAAATGATGACACAAAAAAGTGCTTAGTTTACTGCGATGGGTGCTTTGATGAAAAACAATAGTGATCTATGAGAGAGACAATATGGAGGCCCAATCTGGTGGCGGTTTGTGGAGCCAGGGGGCTTTCCCAAGTAAATGACTGAATTTGAAGATTGAAAATTACTGAGGCAAGGAAAGGATCATCTCAAGTAGAGGGGACAGCCTGTGACAAGGCCCTGTACAAAGAGGGAACCTGGACCATCAAGGCCCCGAAAGAAGGTCCCTTGTAGCTATAGCCAAAGTCGGGGGAAGAGTGTGGAGATAAGTGCAGAGAGAGACATCCATTATTCTTCATTCATGATTCCATTCATTCGTACATGCATTCATCTCGCCGTTCATTCATGCGTGCATTCAATAAATATTTACTGAATGCCTAACTCTGCTTCTGCTTTCTTTCAGAGTTCACTGATTGCAAGCAACAGAAGCCAGGGCTACTCAAGCGTTGGCTGGGTAGCCATTGAAAGTATGCTGAAGGATCATAAAATTGGTGGAATGTGGGAGGAACAGGCTCAGAGAGGAAGGTTGTCTGGCATCTCTGGGCGTCTCTGGGAGCCATGGTAATCTTGCAGCAGGCGCTGTAAACTCAGCCACAGCTATAGTGAGTGTCTTCCAGCCATCTTTCTTTCCTTGTAGTATCAAGATCCAAAGCCCGAATAGGGAGTTCGGTCTAGCTGCCATAACCTGTCCCAAACCATACCAGGTCTATGAGAAAAAAAGATATAGCCCCTTGGCTTTCTTACTGATAGGCCAGCACCTGCATTTACTTTTCCTCCCAGATTCCATGCAGGGGGGCAGGCATTGTTGTTTTCTTAGAAAACTTATGTTATTAAGGAGGATAAATAGATGTTGGGTATCCCCATGTTGCTTCTATTCATTACAACTTTCAAATCCTCAAGGTCAAGCTAGGACTCCCATAGCCCTCCTGGCAATGGTTTTCTTTGGCATTCCGGATGCCATGCTGGTGGATGATGCCAACACAAGAAATACTTTCATGTTCATATCTCTGTGTGTAGGATTTTTACCTGATATGTGAATTGCTCTCGGAGGTGTTTCCTCGTGAAGTCCTGCTCCCTCCCCAGGTATGTGTATGTGGGTGTGTGTGTGTTTGGGTTGAGGGTGTAAGACCCTTTATAGGGTGGAGTGTGGCTTGGCTAAGATCACACAGGGAACTAGTTCGATCACACAGGATTCGAACCCAGGTCTGGCTCAAAGCCAGTGGCTCTTTTCATTACAGTCCTGAGCCTTCAGGCATTCGGACTAAACCTGAGCTTCTTAAGTGTGTCCTCATAGCCTCAAGGATGAGTAGGGGGAGGGGGGACGGGATCCTTGCAGTGTCAGCCATGGGCATTGGGCCTGAGCTGGGTTCTTCCTTTTTGCCTCTCAGTACCTAGGAACAGAGCTCAAGCATCTTTATTTTTTTAATGTTTATTTATTTATTTTTGAGAGAGAACACAAGTGGGGAAGGGACACAGAGAGAAAGGGGGACACAGAATCTGAGGCAGACTCCAGGCTCCGAGCTGTCAGCACAGAGCCTGACGACGTGAGATCATGACATGAGCTGAAGTCGGACACTTAACCGGCTGAGCCACCCAGGTGCCCCTCAAGCATCTTTAAATAATGCTCCCATGAACCCGAAGCTGCAGCCACACGCAATTGCCCCCCCACCCCTCCCCGAATTCAGCCACCTTCTGTGGACTCTCACACCTTTGTGCTTCTCGTCCTACTTTTCTTTTGGTCTAGAAATCCATTCCCCAGCTCTGGCATCCATTCAAAAGCCACCTCCTAAAAGATCCCCCCTACACTTCCTGACCGGCAGAACCAACTGATCCAGCATTCTGAGCACCCCCTCTACTGAGGCTCTCCCCCATTATGATGGCCAGTTCTCTGACTGCCCTGTGAGTTCCACTAAGGAGGGACTATCTTTTAACCAGGGATGGCAAATAGATCTTACCTCCATGTGCCAGCTCTGGTGGACGGGTCATGGGTGCCTAAAGTGCTCTGCTGAGAGCAGGGTATCCCAATATAATTGTAATGGGAGACACAACAGTTTCCAGTTGCTACATTCAAAAGATAAGTAGACAGGTGGAAATAATTTCAATAATATATTTATGTAACCTAATATATTCAATTATTTTGATATACATACAATAAATAAAAAACTATTAGTGAGATATTTTACATTTTTTTGGACCAGGTCTTCAAAATCCCAGGTGAGGATGATACTTACATCTCCGTTCAGACGGTGTTTTCATCAGAAATACTCACTCTTTCTTTAAATTTCATAAAATTTGTAGTCAAAGAAGCAGATTGGCACTCCCAAGTTGTTTCAAACATACATAAAGTTTTCTTCAAGTTTTTTAAATGTTTATTTATTTTGAGAGACAGAGAGAGACAGACTGTGAGCCGGGGAGAGGCAGAGACAGAGGGAGACGCAGAATCCGAAGCAGGCTCCAGCTCTGAGCTGTCAGCACAGAGCCTGACGTGGGGTTAAAACTCACCAACGGTGAGATCATGACCTGAGCCGAAGCTGGACGCTCAACCGACTGAGCTACCCAGGTGCCCCCATACCTAAAGTTTTCTAATGACTAGAAAACTTTGCTTTCTAGATGCTAGATGCATCTTGACCTGTTGCTGGATGCAAATTAACTAAAATATTAAACATTCGGGTTTTTAGCGGTGCTCTCAACACTCGAAGTGCTTAATAGCCACTTGTGGCCATTAAGTATGGGAGGGAGAGCCGATCTCCACGGGTGCTGAGGCCGCAGAATGCTGCGATCAGCTAGCAATGCCTACCTCAGGTACATAGTTGGGGAAGGGTCACCCCCAGGCCCAGTATTTATCTTTCTTGATTTTATTTGTCTCTTTACTCCCAGCTCCTAGAGGGACTCACTCAGTGTTGTGAAGGAACGAGCCTCGTGGATAACTCAGCAATATGGGATGTGTGGAAAGCTGGCACTCTGAGCTTTTTCACATAGAAAGGGAAATGGTGGTAGGGAGTCCCGGAGGTTCACTGAGAAGGGGAGTGACAACATCAGATTAGCATGTGGAAGTTGGCTCTGGTATTGACTGGAGAACAGATCTGTCAGCATAAGCTTGGAGTGGGCAGTGGGCAGGGAGGAAGCATTGCAGTGATCCACCCAGGGTGAGATGAGACAGTTAAAGGCACAGTCAAGACATCCTGGCTCCTTCTGCTCTTGGAAGGAGAGTCCCAAGAAACTGGTCATTGTTCCAGTCCTGGAGAAGGACTCCCCTCCCTCTAGGGAGGGGGTGTATTGTTGCTGACTTTTTATTGCCATTTATTGCTATTATATGCATTGACCTCACTCTGAAGAAGGAGCTAGAATACGCATGAAGTGGTGGAAAGAACAGGCCCCAGGGTGAGAAGCTCTCCAAGCTCAGTGGAGTGGCCATGTGACTGTAGGCCAAGGCGCTCCACCTCTCTGTGGCTGTTTTCTCACAGGAAGACTGTTCGGATGCCCTGTGCAGTGCTGTGTCTGTGTGTCTGTGTGTCTGTGTGTCTGCTGGGCCTTGGTGGTCGGGCTGCCTGTGATGACCCATGTAACCTGTCCCTTTGTGAGGCTGGCACGTAGTCATAGTAAGGGATCAGGCAATGGCAGTTGCTGTATTACCATTCACAAGTGAACAGCTACAAATTATTTTCAATGCAAACTGAGATAAGAAAAGTTGCATTACAGACGGGCGACTCCCCACATCACCCCGCATGCAGTGGGGGAGACCAGATATGTGCTCCTAGGAGACCTCTCCTACCAGAGTGAGGAGATGGCAGCATCTAGCAGAATCATTCTGACCACGGATGCTGAAGCCAGTTTGCCTGGTTCCCCCACTTCCCAGCTGTGCCTCAGTTTCCTTGTCTGTAAAATAGGGATCATAATTCCCTTCTCACCAAGACTGTTGTTTGTGTTCATATTGTTTTTATCACTTTTTATGGGCAGTGGCATAGACTGGCTCTCACACGGCCCGGCCAAGCTCCCTTGTCCAGGCTGTCCCATGGAAACAGGGAGAAACACAAGGCAAGAGTTCACTACATTTAGGGAGATACAATCTAGTCCCTCCGTGGCTCTGTTAGTTTCCCTCAATACAGGAAACAAGAGTCGCTGAGGGGTTTGAAGGCAATCTGACCTGGCCGTGCCCACCGTACTCACAGATGCACAGTAATGTGGTGATGGGACAAGGGGGCAAGGTTAGCTGAGCGCATAACCAGACGCTGCATCCCCCCGACAGCCATACCAACAGGCATCCCTAGCAGTTTAGATAACTGCTTCCCCAGTGCCGGGGCCAGAGACCGGCTGCAGCAGAATCACCTGGGAGGGTTTTTAAGAAGCACAGATTCCCAGGCTCAGTTCCAGACCACTGAACCTGAATCTCCAGGTGTGGGCTCAGGAATCTGTGTATTTTTAAAGTCCCCTGAGCGATTATGATGCACAGCCAGGCTTGGAAACCACCACTGTCAGCTCTGAAATGGGAGTTGGTACAAGAATTAATATAGGGCCAACTGAATACACCTGCTCCCCCAGGTCCTCGGCTATAATAACAGATGCATACATGGGGCCCCAGGATTAATTAACAGTAAAGAGTGTGGTAAGGTGCAACACCCTGTGACTTCCAGTCTCCGCAGCTTCTTTTTTCTAGAATGCTATCGCTTTCCTTCATAGCAACGCAACTTCTCTCTCTTCAAGACTTGACTCAAATGCATCCTTGTTTAACTGCATCCTTGGAGAGGAAAGTAGAAAGCGGATGATAGATACCAGGTAGGTGTTAAAGCCAGCCCAACTGGGAAATTCCACTTCCAGAGAAATATTAGCTTGATTGAGTGTGCAAGGAAATAGGCAAAGATGGTTTTTGAAGCGCTGTTTGTGATTGCAACAAAAAAGTAGAAACAGTTTTCCATCGATGGGAAAATGGGTAAACAAGCTGTTATATATTTATACAGGGAGCACTGTAAGGCAGCTTAAACTAACGAGAGACATCTACATGTCTCGATACGTATAATTCTCCACAAAGCAAAGTGCAGAAAGGTATCTATTACATGATATTATTTAGATAAATTCTGAAAACACAAAATAATGTCGTGTAGAGTGGCGCATACATCCACATGTAGAAAAGGTATTAAAGTTGCATGGAAATTGTTGTACGTCATCTTCAAGTTAGTGGGAGGGAAGGGGCAGGGCCCTGTAAAGAGATCTGAAGCAAATACGACAAAAGTCAGCATCCATGAAATCTCAGTGGTAAATGGATGAGTGTCACATGGTTTTCTATCCTTTTAAGTTATGTCTGAACTATTCATAATAGAAATAAAGCAGTCTGGCATTAGAGAAATTAGAGGTGTAAGAGTTCATGTAGGTTAGGGAGGACAGGGATGAGTCCCGGAAGATTTGGTGTGAGTACATTTTGGGGCACCTTGGTGGCTCAGTCGGTTAAGCATCTGACTCCGGCTCAGGTCATGATCTCACAGTTCATGGGTTCGAGCCCCACACTGGGCTCTGTGCTGACAGCTCAGAGCTCGGAGCCTGCTTCGGATTCTGTGTCTCCCTCTCTTTCTGCCCCTCCCCTGTTTGCATTCTGTCTGTCTGTCTCTGTCTCTCTCTCAAAAATAAACATTAAAAAATTTTTAAAAATAAAAGAAACTTGTAAGGGAAAAAGGAATGCTGTTGTTTGTTGTTCTGAAGCTAAAGTCTTTGTCCTTTGCTAGAGGTGTTTAACCCATTTACATTTACATCATAGCTGACAGGCTTGGTCTTCTGTTTTCCTTACGGTTTTGGGTCTAAGTCTCTGGCAGGGCAGATGAGCAGGTAGGTCTCAAACACACATGCTTGTGACACAACTACATAGTCACTAACTCCACGCATGCACGCACGTGAAATGTGAACAGAAGACGTAGGGTCCGGAAACAACCCTTTTTGGGATGCTAAGAGCTCTGCTAGCATCAGGCCTGTTCTAAACGGAATTTAAAATGAGCAATCTCCATCTCAATGTGGACGCTTTCTCACCACTTGGGACCCCATCAAACAAATTGCTAAAGGGCATCCCACTTTGAGAGGCGGGGGTCGGGGGGGTGATGGAAAGAACTTAGATTTCTAGTCAAACCCAAAAGAATTCCCCTGTAGTCTGCCACAGCTGGACACTTGCTCCTCCGGAGTGAGTGCTCAACTCAGCCCCGCCCAGATGGCAGATTGACAGCCGGATGGCCGGCTGGAGTCAGGCCTCTCATACCTCCTGGAGCTGGATGGGTTGTTTCATCACTCCCTCCTGCAGCCCCTCATCATAAAACTGGGAACCTCACATCTACCCGCTAGCACTATTGGCCAATTGAATGAGATAGTGAGCATGAACCCCTGACAGGCAGTGGGCCCTTGGTAGATTTTTAAATGTTATTTTCCCTCTTCCCTCCCTTGGATACTGACAGAATCTCCTTTCACCCTCCCAGGAAGGTAGGCAGGAAGTGGGTCCCACAGAAGGATTGGTGCTGGACCCGAGGTGGGTTCCTTGGACTGGCCATCAGGCTGTTACTGTCTGTGGTCTCCTGACCAGTCTGCCGATGGCTCTGTGGGGAAGTAGTGGGGCTTTTGGCCGTTCAAGGGGAAGGGAGGACGGCTCCCTGCACTACCCCCACCCCTACCCCCATCTGGGGAGTGTCGAGCGGCCGGCCCTCTAGCCATTGCCAGCACTTTCTGAGCTTGCATCAGCAGAGAGGCGCAGCATGCTGAGGCCTGGCTGGGCCGGCTCCACGCTCCATGTGCCCTGGCCCCAATACGCCATTTGTCGAGCAGCAGAACAGAATTTCCTCATAAATAAACAAGATCTTGGGTTTCACATTGGGGAGGCGATGACAGAAGAGGGCCTGGGGCTCTCGCCGTTATCTGCACCCGGGCCTGCCAACTCCTTGTTGTCTGGAAGGGCCGAGAAGAGAGAGGAAGGAGAGCCTGGCCAAGAGCACATTTTTTGGGTGTAGAGTCACTGCCTGGCGGCTGGCCGCAGCTCCTCTCATTTCCCGCGACGTCCCTCACACTGGCCACCGGGGACTCTGGGCTCGGCAACCAACAGAACCCCTGCCCAGCCAAGTGAGAGCACCTGAATTTGGTTAGGAGGGAGGGGCGTCGGAGGGACGGCTGGAGCCTGGCAGATGTCAGGCCTGGAGAGGAGGAGTTGAGGAGCTTCTAGGTGAGATCACCTGTCCAATCCTGGGGGAATTCTCAGCTCAACCCCACTCAGCCGAAAAGGTGTTTGTTCTGTCCTGTGCCAAGCCCAGCACTGGCTGAATAGGAAACCGAGGATGGTCCCAGGTAGTCGAGGGACAGTGCATTCGGTATCCACCTCTCGCGATTAGAGCACAGGCAAAGCACAACCACCTCCCAGCTTTGGGAGAGTGGAAAAAATGGAATAATACACAGCAATTAACACGGATGAGTTACGCCACACAGACGGATCATGCACACAGAATGTTGGGCAAAACAAACTAGGCACAGAAGAACACATATGGCCCAATTCCATTTATATAAAGTTCAAACGGGCAAAATCGCACCATGATGATTCAAGACAGGATAGTGTTCACCTCCTGGAGGGGAGATCGGCTTGGAAGGGGCACAAGGGGGCCTTCTGGCTGCTTCCATGTTCTACCTCTTGATCTGGGTGGGAGTTATATGGGTGTCTACATCAGGAAGAGACCCTGAGCTGTACTCCTGGGATGAATGTGTTTTTCTGCCCTACATTACCTCAATAAAAAGTTGTTGCTGTTGTTTTTTAAAAAAGGATCCTAAAAAGAGTTAAAGTCAATCAGAGAATCTCCTTCCATGATTAAAACTGTACACCAACAGACTATTGCTAGGAAGATGAAATACAAACTCCTCACCGTAACCTACAAGGCCCTCCCTGATCTGGGCCTTCCAACCTCTCACCTCAGTGTCTCACCTCCTCAGAGAGGCTGTCCCTGACCCTTTATTTAAAATAACCTCACCCCCAGTTACTCGGATTGCACTGCCTTGTTTTATTGTCACCCTAGCAGGTTCCACTGTCGGAGATCATCTGTGTTTCATTAGCCAGGGGAGGCACCACTGGCCGGCCCATACAGAGCTCTCTGGTTCGCTCAGGATCCCCGCTGCCTATGTGATGGAGGTGCCTTGGGCTTTTGGTGTTTTCCTTTCTAGCATCCAGTCCCTCTCCCTGCTTACCCCAGGGTCCCACCTCTTCCCAGCTCTCGGTCCATATGGTCAGGGGGTAGTTTCTGGAGAAGTGACTTTTAATCTTTCCTGCTGTACTTGAACCTGAATGGATATGGGGCTTGGGGCTGCCACTGCTGCCAGCCGTGTTACTATGTGAAGGAGGGAAGCACTGATAACAGAGACGAGGTCTTGAAAATATCACTTGAGGATCCAGCTGTATCTGAAGCCAGCAAGACCTATACCTGTGCCTGCCAGCTCCGTGAATCATTAGATTCAGCTTTTCTTAAGCTAGCTTGCCTGGATTTTCTTGCGACCAAATGAGTGTTGTGTGCCAAGCCCCCGTGCTGGCTGCAGAGGGAACTGAGGACAATCCCATCCCGTCTCTAGGGGGCAGTATGCACTGTGTCCATATCTGATGAAGATCAGATAACGGAAAACAACACACCTTCCCAACAGTGGGACAGTATCTGGCTGCTCAAAATAATCACTGACTAAATAAGTAACTGTGTGCATAGACAGACGGAGGGATGGACGGATGGACGGATGGACGGATGGATGGATGGAGAGATGGATGGATGAGTGGGTGGTTGGGTGGCTGGCCAGATAGGTGGATAGATGTCTTGCTCTTATAGAAAGATGCCCATCATCATGAGGCGGTGTAAGTAGAAAAGAACATTAGATTCCAGGTGGGAGAGGTCACTGGGTCTGAAGGGCACCACAGAAGGAGTAGGGCTTGAGTCAGATATGTCAGGAGAAGGTCAGGAAGGGACTGGGGACTAGTATTTCTTGGTATTTTCACATATTTAAACTCTTACAACCCTAGGAGGTTGGTATAATTACCTCCACTTTGAAGATGAAGAAACTGAGGCTTAGAAAGTTGGAATGGCTAGCTGAGGTCACAGAGCCAGAAAGTGGCAGCCGGGATGGAAAACCAGATCTGACTCTTGCCAAGGCCCCTCTGGTGGCTCTCCTCCCAGCCTGCTGCTCGGGACCCTCTGTCTGCAGTGTCAGAAAATGAACTGGAAGGACAGCGGTCTCGAAGTCCCATCCTGGCAATGTTCAGGGCCCCCTGGGAGGCCCAGGCCGGATCCTCCCCACCCCTCGGAAACTCATGTCAGCGGCCTGACAGCTGTATTCCACTGGCCGGCCACAGCTGCCACTGGGGCCCTTGTTCCTGATTCTGAATGTTCCACCACTTTTTCCTGGCATCCCAGGCCTGACGGCCGCTCAGGAAAGCTACTGTACTTGTGAGAAAAGTGAGGTCAGTGCATGTTTCCATTTACTCGGAGAAGGAAAACAAAAACAAATATTCTCGCTACTGAATGTGCTTTTTATTCAGCAGAATCCATCCCCAGAAGGCTTAATTTATGGTTCACCCATGTGTCCCTGAGCATATTTACCAGGGGACATCATGGGGAAGCCTGGAGAGGTCTGTGGCCCTGGCTGCATCTTGGCGGGAGCTTCAGGTCCTATAGCAGAGAAGGAGCCAGAGAAGTAAGAGAGAAGATGGTGGGTCAGAATCACAGAGAGTGGGCTCCAGGCTTGGGGGATATATAGGATGGTGAGAAGGGACAGCTGCTTGTATTTCTGCTTTGCACATGCTGTTCTGCTACCTAGAATACCCTTCTAGTTTTTAGCCTGGCAAACTCTTCCTCACTCTTCAAAGCCCAGTTCCAGCCTTCCCTGACTAGGCTGGGTAGAGTTGGCCCAGCTCCTTGGAACTTGCTAAGTCTTGTGCTCATCTACCTGGGGGCAGGCCACCTTGTATATCTCTTTCTAGACAGCAAGCCTCTGGAGGCAGTGACCACGGCAATGCAGCTCTGAAAGCCCAGCCCAGGGCGAGGCACACTGTGAATAATGAGTGAGTGAGAATAAGTATAAGCCTGGGGTGGGAAAGAGCATGGGCTTCAGAGGGAGGCTGGTTGAGCCTCTGAGGCCCTGCAGGATGGTGGACTGAGGGAGCAATCTATTGGAGTTGGGGATGGGGCTCATGTGATTTGGGGGACCAGCTTCAGGAGGTATGCTTTAATGGTGGGAAAGAAGGTATGGCAGAAGACAGGGTGAGGACAGCTGGAAACCACCCTCCTGAGGCTGCTTATTAAACAACCAGGCTCACATCTCACCTTGCAGATGTAGACACGAGACCCAGCAGACGGCTGCCTTGTTTGGCTCATTCTCACCCAGCGCTCCATTCACACCCCGCCATCCTCAGATGCACCTCAACCCACTCTGGGTTCCCGCCTCTGCCTGCTTTCTCCCCTCTCCTGGGATGCGGGGCATCTATGTTCTGCTGTGGGCATTTTCTGGGCATGTGGTCAAACCCAGAGCTCGGGACTCCACTCGCTTTTCCCGCTGAGCCTCAGTTTCCTCAACTGTGAAACTGGGGTTGTTATTGCTGCCTCACTGGGTTAGAGATGAGGTTTGATACGTGAAGCACGCGGCACAGTGCCGGAACAGAGGAAGCGCGACGTTCCTTTCTTTCGTGGTCTGTATGGTCTTTTTCTCCTCTGACTGTAAAGTTCGTTCCCCTCCCCCGGCTGACCCCATCCCAAGTAAAGTTCTGTCCAACCCTAGAGACTTGGGGGCCACTGATCAGATCCGTCCCCAGCGTCCGTGTCCATAGCAGCCTCATGACCCTCATGATGTATGGCTTGGGTCGTACATGGGTGTCAGTTGGCTGCCTGCCCCATCCCCTCCACCCCTCCAGATCAGAAGTGCTGGGAAACCTGACTTCATTTATTTTCATACATGGAAGGGGTGGGGGGAGGGGGAAGGAGGGGCTGAGAGAGCAGGGAAGGACGCTGGGGGCCTCGGGCCCCTCTTGTCTCCTGGGCTCCCAGGCCTGGCTCTGGGCCTGATGACCAGGGAGAGCCGGAGCTTCAGCAAAACCCACTGACAGACCCATGCCACCACTGGAGGGGCCAGCTGGGGGTTTCAGAAGGCACACCGGCCACTCACAGTGGACGAAGGTCCTTTGTCCTCCTTCTCTTCCTCCCTAGCAAGTTTCATCTCTGGAGGCTGGGGAAACGTCACCTATAAATTACTCTCCTTCACAGACAGCGCGTTTTTCTTTATGAATCATGCAGGATCCGCCTCCGGCCTCAGTGTGTGTAAAACAACAAATCAGGAGAAATTTGACTTGACCCAAGCAGGGAAATTTCCATCCATCACAAGAGGAAAATGTTGGAGCAGCAGGGAGAGGCTGAGAGCTGGTGACAGCCCGAGGGGGATGGTTGCAGGGCAGGGGGCCCAGCCCGGGCTCTCTGAGGCTCCAGGGTGGGTGGGAGACATGGGCAGGCTCCAGCAACATCGGATTCTGAAGGGGCAGTAATCCCCTGGCCTCTCAGTTAGCACCCCTCCCCCACCCCACCCCCCCTCCACCCCGGCCTCCCCTCAGGCTCCTCCGCAGGTCACCTGGATTAAAGTTACCCTTCCTACCTTGCCGTCCTTGCTTTTCCACATGGAACTCCTTATATCTCCCCAAGCGAGCCACGCTGCCATTCCTTTATACCTCCCGTCTTTCTGCATGCTATTCCCACTGCCTCAAACAGCAGTCTTCTCTTCCAAAACTTGACTCATGGGCACGCCCACGGCGATGTTTCCCGGACCCCTCAGGCAGAGCGGACTGCCTTCTTGGGTGTCTTCACTCTCTTGAATCAGTGAAATAATTTTCTTTGTTTCTGTCCGCCCCCCGCCCCCGCCCCCGCCCCACCCCAACACCCACCCACATCAGGCTGAGTGTTCCATGCAGGCCAGGCCAGGCTCTCGCAGATTCCTGTATCTCTGTGTGGCCGTTATATAGCACAGTGGCAGAAACCTGCCTGTGTATCCTAGGCTCTCTCCCCAGAATTTAGCACAGAGCAGGTGCTCCGTGAGCAATTCCTGCACAAATCCCCGGGACCCTGCACAGAGGTCGACATATGCTCAGTGGTCTCTGATTTGCCAGAGGCCTCGCTCAGGGCCTGGAGCATGGTGGGACTAACAAACTAAGATGGAATTGACAAGCAGGCAGTCACCTGTCAGGATGTGAGGGCTTAGTTCCTTCTGCTGGTGGAAATTTTGGCCCTCGCTGCCTGCTCCAGCCCGGGAAACCAGCTGACCTGATCATGGTCAGCTTCAACTCACTCACAGCCTGGTCCGTTGTCTGGGCCCAGCCTGCCACCCTGAGTAAATGACTTTACCTGGGCCAGGTAGCTGGGTCTCACCACTCCACAGTTCGGTGTACAGGATCTCCATGAATATGGCCGTCAGGTCCCCTCCTGAACCTCTGGAGTCAGGTCTATGACACTCCCTCAACATACACACCGTACACACACATGACCCCCTCCCTCTCCCCCCCCCTTCACATAAAAGGCCCCCGCTTGACATCAGAGCAGAGCTTTATCTAAAGAGGGGAGGGGGCAGCATGGGAAATCAGACAAGTACCAAGGAAAGAGGAATGAGGGTGCCTCAAAAGACTTGCCCCGTCAGTTCCCCCAGGATGGAAGATGACAGACATAAAGGCTCCAAACGCGTCCAAAACCAGAGGCTACAGTAGAAAGAGCCCCACACTACGTGTCTGCAGACCTGGGTTCTGGTCCCAGTGTTGTCACCAACTTGTGTGACCCTGGAGGGCGTCTTCATTCTCTCTGGGCCTCTACTTTTTGTTTGCAAAATATTAATTATAGCTATTACTTACTGCTGGTTTTCTCATGCCGGGCACTGGGCTGAGCTCTTTTGGGTCTCTGAACATCGCTGCATTACAGGAATCGTTATTATCCATATCATTCAGATGTAGGCCTCGGCTCGAGAGGGGACTTCATCAAGGGGCGGTTGGGTGGCTGAGTCGGGTAAGCGTCTGACTCTTCATTTCAGCTCAGGTCACCATCTCACAGTTCGTGGAATCGAGCCCCACATCCAGCTTTGCGCTGACAGCGTAGAGCCTGCTTGGAATTCCCATTCTTTCTCTCTCTGTCCCTCTCCTGCTTGCATGCACGCGCTCTCTCTCTCAAAATAAATACACAAAAAACTTAAAAAAAAAAAAAAAAAGAGGAGACTAGTCAAAATCTCACACTAACACGGGATGGGGCAGAACTTGATGCCCGAGGCATACTCTGTCTTAGCCACGACGCCATGTTGAAGGCCTTGAAGTCCATCATCCCTAACACCCCCCACTCCCCATCACAGATGGGCTTGTAGAGCCCTGCAAGCCTTGGCTGAATGGCTTCAGAGCCCCTCCCCTCCATTCTTCTAGACCCCTGCACTGACCACCACTCTCCACCAGGGTGTCATTACCCGTTCACCTGTCTCTCTGCTGGAGCCAGCACTGGACAGCACAGGGGCCAGTGGGTGTTGTGTCCTTCCAACACCCTACCCAGGGGCTTTGGAGGATGCATAGGAAGGGCTGGAGAATTAGGTAATTTCAAGGCAGAGAGCAAGATGTAGCTGGGGGTGAAGACAGGGGGCTGGGTAAGGACAGGCACTCAGTGGATTCATGAGGCATGCTTCACTTCGAGGACCTTGATCTTGACCCATCCTCACCCTTCCACTTCCCTCCTGAGACCTGGCCTCTGGACCATGGGCCCCAGCCAGTGGCACCTGGCATGGACCATTTTTAAACTCTCCTTCTCTGTGTTTCAACAACATGGATGGAACTAGAATGTATCATCCTAAGTGAAGATAAGCCTGCCTGAGAAAGACAAATATCGTATGATTTAACTCGTATGTGGAATTTAAGAAACACAACAGATGAACATAGGGAAGGGAAGGAAAAAAATAAGATAAAAATCGAGAGGGAAGCAAACCATAAGAGACCCTTAAATACAAAGAACAAACTGAGGATTGCTGGAGGGGAGGTGGGTAGAGGGACGGGCTAAATGGGTGATGGGCATTAAGGAGGGCGCTTGTCGGGATGAGCACTGGGTGTTATATGGAAGTGATGGATCACTTAATTCTGCTCCTGAAACCAACCACTGTATGTTAACTTGAATTTAAATTTAAAAATACAAATAACAAATAAAGTCTATTCAAAAAAAGATTGAAAATTATTTTCAGTAATAATTAATCTTCAGTAGTGATCATTGTTTTAATCATTAACAAAAAGGAATAAGGTTAGCCTTAAAAACAGTTTTTCCCTTCAGTAAGCTCTTGCGTGTATGAACTAAAATTTACTCTCTTAAAAAAATTTTTTTTAATGTTTATTTATTTTTGAGAGAGACAGAGACAGAATGCGAGTGGGTTAGGGGCAGAGAGAGGGAGACACAGAATCCGAAGCAGGCTCCGGGCTCTGAGCTGTCAGCACAGAGCCCGACGCGGGGCTCGAACTCACAAGCTGTGAGATCATGACCTGAGCCGAAGTCGGACGCTCAACCGACTGAACCACCCAGGCGCCCCTAAAATTTACTCTTAACCGAAATCACATCTCACTGTTCACACTGTTTCATGTTTTAATTTTGAACTCTAAGGGGTCACAGAGCATCAGAGAACTGGAGTGGCTTCCAGTCTGTTTAGTCTCTATAATCACTCCACTATGACCAGCTAAATGCAGGAATACATAGGTAGTGCCATGGGGAGCGGATCTGGGCTCTGCTCGAAATGAATCTGAATGATTCCGAAAAGTTAGGAACTGGTGTCAGAGTGGACCCGGGTGTCAAGGGAGCTCTCCAAACCAACTTGCATGTAGAATGCAGTTTTTATTAAAGCCTAAGTAGGAAAAATGTGCTAATATGAAGCTTACTTCACATTTGCTTATTATTAAAATTCAACACTAATGGCAACAGTTCTTTAGAACAGACTAACAAAAATTTATTTTTGGGAGGTAGCAGTATTTTTATCGGTGACGTTTTTCAGAACTGCCAGCTCATGGTGACCATATAAGCAGCTGGACTTAACGGTCAGTTTTAGCACTGTTTGTCAATTCCTTGCAGACAATGTATCCCTTATTTCCTGCACCCGGAGCCCATAGATGCCCAGGGCTGTCTCTGGTTGGCCCCGGCCTCCTACCAAACTCTGAGATTCTGCCGCAACCTCTGCACCAGTGTTCCCTTCTCTAGGCTCCAGGCACCACCTCTCCTGCTTTGCATGTGATCCCTCAGCAAAAATGTGGTGAACAGCAGGCAGAAAGCAAGGGCTGGAGATGCAGAGATGACCACGGCCATTTGCATAGGTTTTCAGTGGCTCCAAGTGCTTTACCGCTTTCTCTTTAAGAAAAGACAGAAGTAGGGGTGCCTGGGTGGCTCAGTCGGTTAAGTGTCAACTTCAGCCCAGGTCATGATCTCACGGTCCGTGAGTTTGAGCCCCGTGTCGTGCTCTGTGCTGAAAGTTCAGAGCCAGGAGCCTGTTTTGGATTCTGTGTCTTCCTCTCTCTCTGCCCCATCCCACTTGCACTCTGTCTCTCTCTCAAAAATAAACAAAAAAATTAAAAAAAAAAAAAAAAAGAAAGAAAGAAATACACTCCTGCTGTGCCTGCTTCCTCCCTCAAGGTTTGTGTGGACCCGAGTCCCTGCAACCACAAAGTTGAGATGGACACACTGCAAACCCCTGGGTAACTGTCAGGTGAAGATTCAGACTTCAGGCTGTTCCATGTGAGATGCAAAATAAGTGTTTTTATTAACAACAAAAACAACCACAACAAAGCGCCATGTGGATTGTATGAGCCGTTGGGGGATACAGGTTAATAAACAGCGCTTTCCCCCACATAGCCTGGGAAATGTTATAATCTGAGTCAGTCCAAGTTGTTGAGCAACTTTAGGGTTGGGGAGCCTGACCTAGCCTGGAGGAGCAGAGAAGGCTTCCTGGAGGAGGCAAAACCCTGGCTGAAGGTTTAGTCAGATAGGCTGAGAAAAGAAACAATAATTACAGCTTTCTTGGGCACTTACAGTATGCCAGAGATGGTGCTAAGCATGCGTTTTATTCTATTTTGACACTCGGGGGTATACAATTAGATTCATCATAACGTCTCGGTTCACAATGTATTATCATTATTCGTTGATATGTGGTCCTCTTTCATTTATTTTTAATTATACAAGGAACATCATGAGTTCAACACCTCACCCAAAGAACTAGAACATTATCACCAATTCATATGTCTCTATACACTTGTCTCCCATCCTGTCTTCCTGCCTCCCCTCAGATAGAACCGATATCCAGAATTTTGCGTTTGTCACTTCCTTGTTTCGAAATGCATATATTTATAGTTTTCCAGATACATATGTATGCCTTAACAACATGTTGTTTAGGTTTTCTTGTTTTATTAAACGTGTGTCTATGAGATCCAAGGCGTGCTTTTTATCTTACAACATACGCATCTAAAATTCATCCATGCAGCGGTAGCTTAGGCATTTTAACTGCTGTGAAATCATCATCAGTGTGCCCTTTCTCCTATCGATGGGCATTTAGGTTACTTCTAATGAGTTTCTCTTGGGTCTATACCTGGGATGGGAATTAATCGGTTTTAAGATACACAAAGTTAAGCTTATAAGATAAAGCCAAATTGATTTCCAAAATGATTGTACCAGTGTTCACTCTTTACCAGCGGTATCTGTTGGCCCACCTATCTGCAAAATCTGGTGGTGTCAAAATTTTTAATTTTTGCCACGTTATCAGTAGCCTTAATTTGCATTTTCCTGTTACTACTGAGCTTGAACATCTCTCCATATTTTTTAATGGCCATATGTGTTTCCTCTTCTCTGAAATGCCTTTTCTTGTCACCCATTTTAAAAATGATGTTATCAATTTGTAAAAGTTCTTGATAGATAGTAGTTTATCAGTTATATCTGTTGTAAAAAACTTCTAGTTTATGACCTTTTGACTTCTTAAGAGTGTCTTGATTTACAGAACCCTTAACGTAGTCAAATTGATCAAGCTTGTCTTTTGTTTTAAAATATTCATTTACATTTTTTAAGAGAAAATTTTAAAGTTTGGCTTTGACATTCAATTCTTTAGTCTACCTGAAATTGATTTTTGTGTATTAAATGAGATAGTGATCTGAGTTCAGTTCTTTCATATGGGTAACCGATTCTCCAGCTCCATTTATGGAATTGTCCCCTTTCCCCCCCACCAACCTGTAATGCTGTCTCCACTAAATAGTGAAAGTCCATCATTGGAATTTGCTGCATAGATAATCATGCTATCTACAAATAGAGTTTTATTACATCCTTTCTTTTCTATGCACTTTATTTCTTTTTCTGACTAGGATTTCCCCAAATGGTGTTGAATAGAGGGGTGAGAGCAGACATTTTTGCCGGGTTATGTTTCTCAGGACTTATTTAAATATGAATTTAGCTGTAGGTTTTTCATAGATGCCTTTTATCAGTCTGAGCAACTTTTCTATTCTTAGTTGGCTGAGATTTTATTTATTTGTTTATTTATTTTAATGAATAAGTGTTGGATTTTATCAGACACCTTTCCTGTATTTACTGACATGATCATTTTTGTAAAAAATTAAGACTATTTTTCAGATCAGTTTTAGGTTCACAGCAAAACTAAGGGGAAAGGTATAGAAATTTCCCATTTACCCTCTGCCCCCACACATGCACAGCCTCCCCCATCATCAACATCTCCTACCAAGGTGGTACATTTGTTGCAATGAGAAACCTCACTGACACATGATAATAACCAAAATTCATAGTTTACATAATAGTTTACTATTGATGCTGTGCTTTCTTTGGGCTTGGTCAAATGTTTGATGATATGTATCCATCATTATGGCATCATACAGAGTATTTTCATTGCCTTAAAAACCCCTGTGCTCCATCTGTTCATTCCTCCCTACTTCTCCCCCGAGCCCCTGACAACCACTAATCATTTTACGGTCTCCATAATTTTGCCTTTCCCAGAATGTCATATAGTTGGAATCACACAACACATGGCCTTTTCAGATTGGCTTCTTTTACTTAGTAATCCACATTTAAGATTCTTCCATGTCTTTTCATGACTTGATAGCTCATTTCTCCTTAGCACGGAATAGCATTCCGTTGTCTGGATGCATCACTGTGTTGTTTATTCTTTCACTTATTGAAGGACATCTCTGTTGCTTCCAAGTTTTGGCAATCATGAATAAAGCTGTTATAAACATCTGTGTACAGGTTTCGTGTGAACATAAGTTTTCAATCTCTTTGGGTAAATACTAAGAAGTCCGACTGCTGGATCATATGGTAAGAGCATGTTTTCTTTTGTAAGAAACTATCCAACTGTCCTCCAAAGTGGCTGTACCATTTTGCATTCCCACCAGCAATGAATGAGAGTTCCTGTTGCTTCACATCCTCGTCAGCATTTGGTGTTATCGGTGCTCTGGAGTTTGGCCCTCCCAATAGGTGGGTAGTGGTATCTTGTTGTTTTCATTGCGTTTCCCTGATGATGTATGATGTGGAGCATCTTTTCATGCGCATGTTTGCCATCTGTGTATCTCTTTTGGCAAGGTTCTGTTAAGGTCTTTGGCCCATTTTTAAGTTCATTTGTTTGTTTTCTTTTTTGTTAAGTTTTAAGAATTCTTTGTATATTTTGGCTAACAGCCCTTTATCAGATGTGTCTTTTGCAAATATTTTCCCTAAGTCTGTGGCTTGTCTTCTGATTCTCCTGACACTGTCCTTCACAGAGCAGAAGTTTTTAATTTTACTGAAGTTCAGCTTATCAATGATTTTTTTCATAGATCATGCCTTCATATTTTCTTCTTATTCTGCTTACTAGGGGAAATATATTGTTTTTCAAATATTAAAATTTTTTTAATGTTTATTTATTTTTTAAGAGACAGAGAGAGACAGAGCATGAGCGGGGGAGGGGCAGAGAGAGAGAGGGAGTCACAGATTCGGAAGCAGTCTCCAGGCTCTGAGCTGTCAACACAGAGCCGGATGCAGGGCTCGAACTCACGAACTGCAAGATCATGACCTGAGCAGAAGTCAGACACTTAACCACCTGAGCCACCCAGGCGCCCCTTTTTTTCAAATATTAAAACAACTTTTCACTCCCCTTGATCATGATGTGTTATCTTTCCTGAGCTCAGTTTGCTAAAAACTCAGTTTGTGTGTATGTTCATAAGGTATGTTGGTCTGTAGTTTTCTTTTCTTGTGATGTCTTTGTCTGATTTTGGTATCAAGGTAAAGCTCGCTTCATTGAATGGCTTGAAAAGTATTACCTCCTCTTTTATTTTCTGGAGGAGTTTGTATAAAAGTGGTATTATTTTTTCCTTAAATGTTTGATTGAGTTCACTACTGAAGCCATCTGGAGGGGCCTGGGGTTTTTTTCTGGGAAGATTTTAAACTATCAGTTTAATCTACTGTAATGGACATAGGGTCACTAGGGTTGTCAGTTTCTTCTTCAGTGAACTTGGTAGTTCCTGCCTTTCAAGAAATTTGTCTATTTCATCTAAATTGTTAAATTTTATTGTCAGAAGTCTCCATGATATTCCATTACTATTTTTTTAGTGTCTTTAGGCTCTTTAATGATGTCCCCTCTTTCTTTAAAAAAAATTTTTTTTAATGTTTATTTATTTTTGAGAGGAGAGAGAGAGACAGAGTGTGAGCTGGGGAGGGGTGGAGAGAGAGAGAGACACAGAATCTGAAGCAGGCTCCAGGCTCTGAGCTGTCAGCACAGAGCCCCACACGGGGCTTGAACCCACGAACTGTGAGATCATGACCTGAACTGAAGTCGGACGCTTAACCGACTGGGCCACCCAGGCACCCAAAGATGTCCCCTCTTTCAGTCCTGATATTGGTAATTGTGTCTTCTCTTCCTTCTTTTTTGTCCTGATGACTCTGGCTGGAAGTTAATAATTTTGTTGATCTTTTCAAAGACACATGCTTTGGTTTCGATTTTCTCTATTGTTTTTGTTTTCTATTTCATTTATTTTCCCCTTATCTTTTTTTTTTAATTTTTTAAATGTGTTTTCTATTTATTTTCCCCTTATCTTTATTATTTCTTTCTTTCTGTAAACTTTGGGTTTCATTTCTTCTTCTTTTTTTTTTTTTTTTTTCATTTTTTAAGGTGGAAACTCAGATCTTTGATTTGGAATTTTTCCTTTTTTAATAACATTCAATGCTATAAATTTCCCTCTAATTGCTGCTTTAGTTGCATTCCACAAAGTTTGATATGCTGTGCTTTTCTTTTCAATCAGTTCAAAATATTTTCTACATTCTCTTGTGATTATTTCTTTGACTCATGGGTTATTGGGAAATGTGTTGTTTAACTTCAAAATATTGAGGGTTTTTCCAGGTATCTTTCTATTATTGATTTGTACTTAATTTTTTCATTATTAGGGAGCATAATTTACTTTCTAAATTTACTTTTATTTTTGCTTTTGAACTGGTTATAGACTTATAGTAGAGTTGCAAAATTTGTATAGAGATTGCATATATCCAACTTTCCCTAATGTTAACATTTTACATAACTATAGTAAAATTGTCAGAACCAGGAAATTATCATTAGTCCCATACTATTAAGTAAAGACCATGTTTTTTTTTATATTACCAGCTTTCCCAACAATTTTAATTTTCTGTTCCAGAATCATTATCCAGGCTTCCACGTTGCATTTAATTGTTATATCTTCTTAATTTTCTGCAATTCTTCAATCTTCCCTTTTGTACCATGAACTTCTTTACCCAGAGTATTGGTCAGATTTTTTTTTTTTTTTTTTGGTCAAATGCCCCTCAGTCTGCGTGTGTTTGATATTTTCTCATAATTGTACTTAGGTTTTGTATTTTGGGCAAGAATACACAGGAATGATTTTGGAGTCTTTTCAGCGCATCATATCACGGAGTTCGTGATGCTGATATATCTTATTACTGGTGATATTGATCTCGAACACTAGATTAAGGTGATTTCTGACAGTTTTCTCCATTGTAAAGTTACTATCTTTTTATTTGTAGTTAACAAATAGCTTGGGGAGATACTTTAAGACCATGCAAACTCTCTTTTGCCTCATGCTGCCACCATTAATTTTAACATCCACCGGTGGATTTTGTTCACAATAATGATTACTGTGGTGTTTATTAATGGTAACTTTCTATTTCCCTCTTTGCTTCTACATTTATTAATTGGAATTCTACACTATGAAAGAACTAGCCATCTCTTTTATCATTTATTTAATCAGTTACTTATATCATTAAAGACTCACGCATATTTATTTTATTCTATGGCATGTAATTCAATACTATCATTATTTCTTTCATTTCTCAAATTGTTCCAGGGTTTGGACCCTAGAAGGGCTTCAGTTTGGGCCCTGTTATTATTTTAAACAAGACTCCATATTTTAAAAAATTTTCTGTTACCAAAATATGTTTCAGGCTCCTCTTATATTTTCCCTATTTCAGTCCTGAATCAACCACTTATCTAAAAACTGCTGGTGCCTTTTTTGGGAGCATGATGTTTAGAAACCAAGATCTGGGCTTTAGGTGAGCACATTACTACTGAGGTGTCATTGCTTCTAGGCCCTCCAGTGGACAGAGCTACTAACCCACACATATTTCACATTTATCTACCTATCATCTATCTATCTATATCTATCTATCCATCCATCCACTCAGTCACCCATCATTTCAAAAAACAATTTTACATACTGATACTGTAATCTGAGGATTACAATCTAACATCTCACAGTTTACTTTGGACTTTTCCTTTCATTTATAACTTCTTTCTCCAATGATGAGAAATATGGTTCTTACTATCTAAAATATATTTGTGTTTCACATTACTTGTGTTTTAAAATTTATTTATATAGGGGTGCCTGGGTAGCCCAGTCCGTTAAGTGGCTGACTTCAGCTCAGGTCATGATCTTGCAGTTCATGAGTTTGAGTCCTGTGTCGGGCTTTGTGTTGACAGCTCAGAGCTTGGAGCCTGCTTCAGATTCTGTGTCTCCCTCCCTCTCTAGACCTCCCCTCCCCAGCTCACACTTTGTCTTTCTCTCTCTCAAAAAAAAAATTAATATTAAAAAATTAAAAAAAATAAATTTATTTACATAAAAGTTTGCAAAGTATTTGTATACGATTAAAAACTTTTTTTGGTGCCCTTGATATTTTTTCCTTTGGTCATTTCACATTTTGCGTATTTGTGCCTTCTTCCTTTTATTCTTAATCAAATTAACTAAAGTTTCATCTATTTTGTTAATTTTTTAAAACCAAGACCTCGATTTATTCATTAGGTCTTTGTTCTGTTGTCTTCCTCATTAATTCTGCTTTTATTTCAATTATTTCCTTCCTCTTGCTTTCCTCTGGTTTGCTTTGTTGTAGTTTTAGTATACTGAGCTCAGAATTTAATTAATTTAATTATATTTTTTATATTTACCGATAAAAGTGTTAAAATAATGAGTTTTCCTCTGATCAGTGCTTTACGTGCATCTCTTGGATTCTGACATAGAGTATTTTCACTGTAATTATTACTATTTCTTAATTTGTAATTTCAGTTTGTATTTCCCCTAGTATTTCTCCTAGGTAACTAGGAGTTAATGGGGGAGGTTGAAATTTGAGACAGAGGATCTATAAGTTTTTTGTTAGTATTGAATATTAATTTTTGTCAGTGTATTATTTGTAGTATTTCTACATTATGGAAGTTACTGATGTCTTCTTAGTGATAACTTTTTATGAATATGTTGTGGACACTTAAAATTCTCTATTATCAGGGTGTATACTTCAACTTATGCCTAGAAGATCTACCCTATTAATTATGTTGTTTTAGAGCTTCTATCTCTCACACCACCTATCCCCCCATCTGCCTTGTACTGTAAGTGACCTATTCAAGTCTATTATTAGTGTGTGTACCTATATTGCTTTGTAGCTTTTCTTATTTTTGCTTCATAGAGATTGTTGCAGTGTTATTTGGTGCATAAATATTAATATGTTATATATCCATTGTAAATGAAAGCTTTTATTATTAAGATGTGTCCTTCTTTGTCATGTTTAATGTTTTGGGGTTGAATTCTACTTTGTCTTATGTCAGTATCACTTCGACACTTTTGTTTGCTTGTATACTTATAAAAGTATAACTGGATTCATTTATACATTAGTTTATTTTTCACTTTTCTAAATCCCTGTGTTTTGTGTTTGCCTCTTTTAGACAGGATATAATTGGGTTTGTTTTCTGAGCCAAATTTTAAACCTTTTTCTTTTAAAAGGTGAGTTAAATCTCATTCATATTTATTGTGATAACCGACAAGAGTGATCTCAATTCTATCATATTTTATAGTGATATATATTTTGGTTTATTTGCTATGCTTCTTAGAAGACATTCTTTTTTTATTAACAATTTTTTAATGTTTATTTATTCTTGAGAGAGAGAGAGAGACAGAGCATGAGTGGGGAGGGGCAGAGAGAGAGGGAGACACAGAATCTGAAGCAGGCTCCAGGCTCCAAGCTTAACACGGGGCTCAAACTCATGAACTGCGAGATCAAGACTTGAGCCAAAGTCGGATGCTTAACCGACTGAGCCACCCAGGTGCCCTGAGGACATTCTTTATATAATTTAAATCCACTTGAAGTTTGAGTCTTATTTTATAGCCCAGCATCATATGGTATTTCTTTTTTTTTTTCTTTTTGGAATTGATTTGTAAGAGCTCTTTATATACTAAGGACACAGATATTTGTCAAATATGTTGCAAATCTTCTCTGCTTTTAGTTGATGGAAAGGGTGATTGAGGAGTAGAGAGAGCCAAATAAACACCTGCATATTAAAAAGGGTGAATATTTATCTGCTATTCACAAAGATTACTCAAATCTGTTCCCTCTCTCTATCTGCAACTGTCTTCATTTAGATCATCATTTCTTTCCTGGATTGTTAGGCAACCCAGTGAATTATTTGTCACTAAAATTCTTTTCCTGTAGAACATTTATTGCTTCCAAATTATCTTTTCAAAATATTTATTTGGATTTATTATTTATCTATAAATTCCCTGGTTTTATACAGTAGAAAGGGAATCAATCACCCAAATGATAAAATGTGACTCATGTTCCGCTGTTGTACAGGAAATTTTTAATAAGTCATCATGATCCTGTTGATGTATTTGACTGGTAATAAAGTGTTGTGTGTGATATAGTCATTTTGTTATAAAATTATTCAATCCACAGGATGATCACACAACGAAGTCCAGTCGTGTGAGTCTCCTGAAAGTTACATGGCAAGTGGGAGTAATTAACACGAAGCCATACCTCCCGGCACTCTGCTCTGCAACCCCAGCCTGTCAAACCCCCGTCACACTGAACTCAAAGGTCTTTAATCACATCAGGCTCTCTCAAACTTCCTGCCTCAACCCTTTCCTCACCACTGCCTTAACTAGAAAATTCCGACTTATTCGCCCGGAGCCTGCTCAGTTGTCGTTTCTCTGCAGAACTTGGGGTCCTCCTCCAGGAAGTGAGATTGTTAACTCTCAGGGAGTGACAGTGCTCTTTCACCCTTTTCCCCAGAGTGAATCCTTCTCATCTTTCAGAATTTTCATCTTACATGGCTTGTCAACCAGGAAGCCCTTCTTGACCTTAGTCCCAGACAGGGGACTCTTCTTGTGCTCTTTATTTCCCCTCTCATTACCCTATAGAGTCTTTGCCTGCTTCCTACTCTACTCCCCCATCAGACTGGGGCTTTCTAGGAGTAGGAACCACCTCTTTCTTATTCACTGTTGGTCTCTAGACCCCAGCACAGTGCCCGCATATAAGAGGGCTGAACACATCTTTTCTGAAAGGATGAATTTATATCATTATTACATATCATGATATGATGTTACTTAAAGGAATTCTTTAAGCCTCAGTTCCTGTATCAGTAAAATAGGGAAAGAGTTACGGTGCAAATTACATAAACTTGTATTTGCAAAATGCTAACCAGTGTGGCTAGCACTTTGTGAGTGTTCAATAAATGATGACGGTTGTAACTGTTACTCAGAAGTTACCAATGGGCTTCATTCTGTTGCCAAGTGGTCCCTGAAATGTAGTTTGAGAAAGTAAGTAATAGAAGACTACTACTTATAGTCTTATTTATAAAAGACTATAAGCTTAAAATTAAGGCTCTTTGAGAACATATCCACTAACAGATATCCAGGGTGACAGTCATAATAACAGGTTTGTTTATAAACCCGGCCCGCAGTATTGATGAATTGCTATTCAGAAAAATTAATATTCCAGTAATGTCCTAGACACCCCACTTTAAAGAAATACTAGAAAGCACATTCAGAAAAACCTGTTCAAGAGTGGTCTTGGCAGTGTCACAAAGCAAATGTGGAAGTTGAAGAATTCAAAGAAGAACGATTATTGTTCCAGGAAGGCAGCTGTCTTCTCAAACATGAACCAGCCACTTAGGGGAAGTAAAACTCATTTGTGTGAGTGATAAGTAAAAAGGTCATGTCATGTCCCATGCTTTAAACCTTTCAAGGTCTCCCCCACTGCATTTAGAAAAACCTTAGCTCTTCATCATGGCTCTCTAAATTCTGCCGATCTGTCCTCTGCCCTCCTCTCTGAATTTACATCCTATATTTCTAACACATCTCACTCGTCCTGACGTCAGGGCCTTTGCACTTCCTGCCTGGAATGCTCTTCCTCTAGGTACTTGACATCTACTCCTTACCATTCTTGTCTCACCTTCAATGTCACCTTTTCAAGGGCATCTCTAGCCTACCCAAAGTACATCCATTCCGGACTGTCCCTCTATTCTCTTACTTCTTGCATCTGTCAACATCTAAAATAATGATACTATTAGATAAGTATTTGTTTATTGTCTGTGTCTGCCAGGGAAAGGACATTGTGTCTTATTTACTCATATCTGCAGCACCTAGGACATATAGTTGACATATAGTTGGTGCTCAGTAAATATTTGTTGACAGGTGCTGCTTCTGGATGCTCTGACAATCTCAGATGAATTTTTGCCCAGTGGACTTGGCCATCAGACTGAGTCCTTTTTTGATCAGATTACACCCAGATCATTGAAGCTATGAAATGAAATAATGATAATACAAATGGCCAATGAATAGTTGTTCCTTTCCACTTCATCTTGGAATGTAGTTGTGGTAGACAAGTACTCACAAGTAACAGAAAAATCATGAGTTAACTTTCAGGACCAGAAAAAGGAACCTTCAACAGAAGGCCAGTGTGAGAGGAAGAAAAGTAATCAGGACATGAAACTTGAAAAGCCACAATGACTACAATTTAACTGTGAACTTGCTCCTGAGCTTCCTGGCAGCTAGAGCAAAAAGGAAAACACAAATATTTATACAATTCTCCATCGTCCACAAAAATAAATCACCATCCCGCCCCCCCCCCCTTTTAGGAGAATCAAAACATTCCCTGGCCTAGAGCTCATATGAAAATTTGTCACCTGGGGCAGGTGACAAACCCACTGAGAAGTAAAAGCAGGTATTTCTTTAAACCACATTCCTTCACTCTACTCAACATGACTGGCTCCAGAAAACCCTTTCCTGCAAAGCCTGGACACATGGCAGGACAGCCACGTGCAGTGACTCCGTGAAACCACAGTGGTTGATTCCATGTCAGTAGTGAAAACTTTGTTACCTTATGCCAGTAATTTCCCCTTTGTGAGCCTTAGCTTTCTCATCTGAAATATGGCGCACATGATACATTCATTCTGAATAGTACCAGCCCTAATGGAAGGGGAAACAAGTTATTTATTTTTGCCTTTATAATTTAGCCCTTAGACTGTGATCTGCGGATAAGCAGCTGGAGGACAACTTCTTGAAGCTTGTCCAAGAGATGGGCAAACTTCTGATGAACCCACGGGAGACTTGCCTTCTGTTGGCTAATTTACTGGAACACTGTTGGGGAATAGCAACCACAGAAAGACAAGGCTTGATTTCCCAGGACGGGATGGAGAAGAAGGTCTCCCTTGGATGTGGAGAAAAAAAGGTAATTATTTTCATCTTCTTTTAGAGCGAATTGCTGCTTTGTGCCTGCCCACCTGGGGTCCGAGAGCCCTGACAGCTTCAAGAACAACTGTTGTTTCCCCAGGTGTGAGGGTATCTTTAGCAAGCGCTCCTGGGAAACTGTCACTCACACTCCGCCTGGCCCCACAAAGGATCCCAGAAGGAAGAGAAAGGCACAGAGCAGTGGAAGCAAAGCCAGCTTGGCACTTTGCCAGTGCCCCACCTCACCCAACTCAGGTGGGTGGAGAGCTTGGGCAGCTGCCTCAGGTCTGCGTCTGAGTGTCTCCTTGTATGGGGCCGATCACCCTCCCACCAAGCCAGTGCCCCATCCCCGGCCCGAGCCCAGACGGAGCCTTGGGTTACAGGGAGGTAGAGGACGCACAGAGAAACACACATTTATCAAGGGGCCACCGGGCATCATTTCTGTTACCAATGTGATTTCTTCTAATTCCCCACAGCAACCCAGGGCGTGGGGGCTCCCGGCAGACGAGAACACGGAGATTTCGAGAAACAAAGTGACTTGTTTGGAGTCACGTAACCAGCAAGCAAGCGGTGGAGCAGGGATTTAAACTCAACTTGGAGGTGCAAAAGTCTGTGCTCTTGTGTGGTGGGGGCTGAGGAGGGAGAGGAGTAGGAGGTGGAGAGAGAGAACAACAGGACAAACTGATGGAAGAGGAGAAGGAGGAGAAAGAAAGCTGGAAGAGAGGAGAGGGCAGTCTAGGAAGAGGGGCCGTGGGGGAGGGGCCAGAAGAAGAGAAGTAAAGGCAGGAACGAAAACAAAAACGGGAGCAGAGCAGAGGAAGGATGGTCCATTAATTTTTCTCTTGCTGCTGCAATAAATCGCTACAAACTTAGTGGATGAAACCAAAGCAGACTTACTCACTTACAGCCATGGAGGTCAGAAGTCTGGAACAGAGCTTATGGGGCTAACCCCAGGGTGTCAGCAGGGCTATTCCTCCTGGGAGCTCCAGGAGAGAAACTGCTTCCTTGGCTTTCCAGCCTCTAACGGCCTTTCCTCCCTTTGCTACACTCGGATCTCTGTTTCCAGCACCAAGTGCACGGCCTTCTCCTTTCACTCTGACCCCTGCCTCCCTCCCACGAGGACCCCTGTGAGTACATCAGGCCCACCGAAAGGGTTGGGGATAATCCACCCACCTCTAGATTTAGAACTTAATCACATCTGCAAAGACTCTTGTGCCATAGAAAGGGACCTTCACAGATTTGGGGTATTACGGTGTGGACACGTTTGGGGGGCATTAGCAGCCTAGCACAGGTGTGAAGAGAGAAGAGAAAAAAAAATGGAGAGGAAAGAAGGTATAGGAGGATGTGATGGTGGAGATGTCAGAAGAGAAAAGTGGGAGTGGAGGAGGAAGGAGCAGGTCCATCAGGGCCTTGGTTTCCTGCTCTGTAAAGTGGGGAGAATGAGCTCATCTACTCCCAGGGGTGGCGAGGATTCTGCAGAATTACGCAGTGCAGGTAGACGGATGCTCAGCCCAGCTCCCACCATGGCCCGTGTTCTCTCCTTGCCTGTCAGCCCACCCCCTGTCTATGAGGGTCTTCCCCTAGAATGCCCATTTTCTCATCTTCCACCAGAAGCACCCATCCCCCTGTCAGCTCCCCAGCCCAGACCCTGGACTAATGCACTGCAGCTTGAGCCTCAGGACCGCCTGTTGGCTCCTTCACCCTGCTCATTCCCTGCCCAACCCGACCCATCACTTCCAATCACTCCAACACAAAATATTCTGCCAGATCCATTTTGGCTGCCCGGCGGCCTTGCAGGGCTCTTGAACGCCAACGCCTGGCCATGAGCTCAGACCGGCAGGGGCGGGTGCATGTGAACTCCAAGGTCAATGCTCACCATCCCCTCTCTCCCCATGGCCTTAGGGCTTTTGAAAACACCAACCTGTGCACCGCACCTTCCCCTGACCATCAGTATCCCCCACTCTTCCTTCCTCCCAGTCACAAGAGAAAGCTGCTATGGACATTAGCCACCAAAGGTCCCTCAAGAACCCTTGAGGGACCCCTTAAGAAGAGGGTCCGCCACTTCATGAGCATCTCTGTGAACCAGGTCCTTTGCAGACATTAGCTCAGATAATCCTCAGAACACCCCAGGGAAGTAGGATAGCTCAGGCACAGAGCAGGCGTGCATCTCTCTAAGGGCACACAGCATTTTTCCTTTCTCGCTCTCTATATCTATGTACTGCCCCCCCCCCACCCCCAGTTATTTAGCATGTGTTGGGTTTGCCGCCCTAAAAGAGCTGCAACCTTGAGTACCTGTGAATGTGAGCTTGCTTGGAAATAAGAGTCTTTGCAAATGTAATCAAGTTAAGATGAGGTCATACTAGATCAGGGTGGACCCTAATCCCATGACGGGTGTCTTTATAAGAAGAGGGAAATTTGGATACAGACACACAGACAGGGAAGAAAGCCATGTGAAGGCAGAAGCAGAAACTGGAGTGATGTATCTACAGGCCAAGGAGTGCCAAAGATTGCCGGCCAGCACCAGTGCTAGATGGGGCAAGGCGGGATTCTTCCCCAGAGCCTTCAGAGGGAATGTAGGCCCGCTGACACCTTGATTTTGGAGCTTGGGGCCTCCAGGACGTGACAAAATAAATGGCTGTTGCTTTAAGCCACTGGTTTGTGGGCAGCTGGGCCAGACATGTGGCCTTAAACCCAGACGTGGCAAACCCCAAACCCGACCCCTGCTTCTCACCAGGAATGGGTCTGCAAAACTGGGTGCACCCCAGATTTATCCGGGGAGCCGGTCAGGACTCCATCAGGAAGACTGTGACGTAGTCAGCCTGGGCGGGGGCCCCGGACACTGCGTTTTGATAGCACCACTGGAATTTCTGAAAAGCACTGAAAAGCAGCCGCTTTAGGGAAATGTCCCTCCTCACTGGCCTCCTCTCCCTCGAAGCAACGTGTCCTCCTCAGGCGCCTGCAGGTCGGGTCTTCTGGGAGTTTGTCACAGCGGGGAGAGGTGCAGCGAGGCGGGAAAGTGAGTCAGAGGCAGCAGCAGGGGATGACCCAGGTGAGGAGGACGTGCCCTCTACACCCACCCAAGGGAGTTTGGCTCCCCTGTCTCCCGTCTCTCAGGACCTCACCACCTCGGTCCTACGCCAGCCCCTTCCCAGGACCACAAGCCCTGGGGACTTTTGCTTTCCTGGAGTCTTCTGGAGTCCCTGAGTTCTAGACATCGGAGTCACCCATGAGGCATCCATCTCATCCAGCTCCCTCGGGCCCCCCACTCCCCACCACCCTGCTAAAGTTGGGAGAGATGAGGCCTTCAGGGGCACAGGCCAACCCCCGACAAAGCTTTGCTTCAGACCTCCGTCTCCCGACTACTGGTGCATACCACAGTAAGCCAGAAAGCAGCCACAAGCAGGAGTCAGGCCAACAAGGAGCAGACAGTGGGCCTCAGGAGAGGTGGGCAGCCAAGGTAAGGGACGGGAGGGGAGCTCACACACACTGAGCGGGCTGTGTGCCAGCACCGGGCCGCGCGCTTCGCGTCGGTCACCACGCTCGGTTATGTGGTCGTTTACGTCCATTTCGCAGATACGAAAAGGAAGCCTTGGAGGGGTGAAGGCACCTGCCCAGGCTCTCCCAGCTCCCAAGTGACTGAGGTGGGATACGAACACAATTCGGCCTGCCTCTCAAGCCCCGTGCCTTCCCCATCCTGCCCGTCCACTGCTCCAGCCTTTCAGCTCTGTTCCCAGACCACACCCTCCCAAATATGAAACTAATTTGCAAACCAAGTGTTCAGTGCCATTGGCAAGAGGCACAGGCCTCGGAGCTATTAGTGCACAGCAAGTGCTCAGCTGGGCCGCACAAAGAGGTATCCAGTGGGTGTTGGCAGCAGACTCCCCCCCACTCCCCCCCACCACACACCATATTTCAAGGGAGAGATTGAAGCCACATGTTTGGAGGCCCTACGCTGATTGCTGGAAGGACGTTCCATATAAACAGTATGAGGCAGAGCCTGTCACTTGGCCTCACCTTTGGTCCCTGACCCAGGCTCCAGCCCCTGGAGCCAGCTATTGCCAACCCCTTCCCTCCCTAAATGCTAGCTCCAGAATGTTAAGGGTCACTGAGCCCTGGCCAGCAGAGAGAGGGTTAAGCAGAAGGCAGCAGGTGCAAGGGCAGAGAAGAGACAGGTTCTCCTGGGCCTCAGGTTGGGTAGATGGGAACGGAGAAAGCAAGGCAGTTCGGGGGAACTCCTCTCTCCAATCCACCTGGTCCTGGATCCTCTCCCAGTGCCTGTGAAGTCTGGGGTCATGCCCCCACTTGACCCTGTATCTCCAGCAAGGACATCCCCACCCTTCCCTCCGTGGGCCTCAGCAGCCCCTTCTCAGACCCAGGGGCTCCGGTCGCCTCTCCCAGCCCCGAGCTCTTCAGGCCTTAGAGACCCAGCCAGCTTCCTCTGGCAGGGGCTGAGCATGGAAAGCAGGCCCCTCGGAGACCCAGGTGGGGTTGGGGGAGGGGAAGGGAGGCCGCTGGGCCACATGGGCTGAGGGCTCAGGGTTACTAGAGCCAAAGCAACACACGTGTGTTTCGAATTTTCTTTCAAGTCTTCTCGGTGCCTGCTCGCTCCCATTCCTCCCCCTGCCTCTTGGTCTGGGGCTGTAATCAGTTTGGATGGAGAACAGCAGACGCACTTGGGGGTGGTGTGCGGGGAGCAGCTGGGGCTGGGAATCATTTCGGGGTTTTGTTACCTGCCAGCAGCTTGCAGGGCCATCTGAGGGGGCGCAGCACGGAGATGTGGATACTGGCTGTGCCCAGGGTGGGGGCGGGGTGGGGGACACAGAAGTGCTGGTGGGCGACCTGGGGGAGGGGTGGAGAGAGACAGCCCTGGAGCTCTGGCCCTTGCTGGCTGAGTGGCCTTGTCTGTGCTCTTTGGCCTCCATGAGGCTCAGTGTACTCCTCAGTGAAATGGAACCTAGGTGATATCCTGGCTCTGAAAGTTAAATAAAATAAGCCTGCTTAGCACAGAGAGGTGGTCTGATTGCGTGGGTTCCCTTGCCCTTTGGGGGAGTAAGATAGGGAAATGAAACAGAGACCTCGGGGCTACAAAGCTAGCCCTTGGACCACTGAGGCCATTAGCCCAGAGTAACTCAGGCCTGAAGAACAAGTTAGGCTTTGTGCAATTTCTGACTGTAGCCTGTGTCTGCAGGTGTCAGTGGGAGTACAGGAGACATCTGTGTGGGGGAGACAAGACCCCTCCACACACACACCCCAACCAAAGCTGTTTCCCTCCCCTGGCAGCCGGGACCCAACCTGGGCCTGGCCTGGCCTATGGCTGGCCGCTGTCCCCGGCACCCAGCATCCAGCACCTGCTCAGACACATCCAGGCTGCTTGCTACCACCTCAAGGACACCCCCATTTGGGGCGTGAGGGGCCAGATGGTCAGACCCCTGCAAAGGGGGCTCAGGAAGTCTGATGTGCCACCCCTGGGAAGGGCTAATGCTCACCCTGCCAAGGGCCGCCCTCAATTCTGAAGGCTTTCCCCTCCCCCAGAGCTCAGAGACACGGTCGCTTCCACATGTCAGAACCGGAAGGATGTACAGGGGTATGCTGGCCACAGCCACCCTCATTTTACAAATGGGGAAACCAAGGCTCAGAGAGACTCACTGGGTCAGCCCAGCTCCCGGCTCCTGCTCCAGTTTTGGAGTCTGAGGCCCAGAGCACCCAGGGGACTAGGAGCAGGGGACCTGGCCGATGGAGGATCAGCCAGGCCACGGGGAAGGGGCAGCCCCCACCCGCTCCCCACTCCTCGGCTTTTGTTAGCAACTGATGGAAAGTAGCAACTCGGAAAGCAGAGGTTTCCGGCTCCGCCAGATCAGAGCTGAGAGAACAGATGGCCGATTCATCCCACCAAACTTGGCACCTCAAACAAAAGAAACAATATGTGTTTGGCTCCCTAATCTTTTCCTCAGGTTCCCAGGCAGGTGACTGGAAAGTCTGATGACAAGAAAGCGTCGGCTCACTTCTCTCAGGACACAAACCACAAGTCTTGCCTGGCCATTGTTCCTCCTGCTCCCTCCACCCCGTCCCGCTCTCCTCCCCGCTCCTTGCTTTTTCCAGGCCATGCAGGCCCTCTCAAAAGCAGCTCAGAGTCTCCTCCAGAGCCAGTCCCCTGTGAGGGAGGGGACAGGGGGCACCCATCCCCTGAGCATCACACTATTATGATCCCATTTTGCAGAGGAGAAAACTGAGGCTCTTCGGTGTTAACCAACAGGCTACGTGGTCTAGAAGTGGCAGAGCCAAGAGTGATAACAACAGCTGTTGTGTATGGAGTTTCTCCTGGGTCCAGGGCACTGCCCCATTTTCTAGATCTCAGGCAGGTGGCATGGCCTGGGATCTGGTGAGTGGGCATGGAAACACTCCCATGGAGAAGTCTGAAGATGTGACCCAGATTTGCTACAGAGCTGTGAAGTTGGGGAGGTAGGGGGCTCCACTGTAAGCCCTGGGGATGAGTACCTACAGCTATCATTAACCGATCACCTACTGCATGCCCGGCGCAAGGTAGGGATTTCACATGGGCTTCCCCTAATGGGCTGTGTGTGGTGTGTACAATTGTCCCAGTTATACAGATGAAAAATCGGAGGCATGGAGAAATGATTTGTCAGAGCCGCATGAGCAGTTAAGGGCTCAAGCTAGGACTCTTTCCACTGCCTCAGCTGTTTCTCTTTGCCCTCCACCCCCAGCCCCGGCCCCGGCCCCAGCCCCAGCCCCAGGGAGGGTGTTAATGAGGCCCCGCGAAGGGAGAGGCAGGGGGAAGGAGCTATGCCCACAGGTGCCAGCAGGTCTTCCCGTGGTGGCCAGACCCGGGCCTGGCGCCATTCTGCCCTGCCTGTCTGCTCTCCCTCACGAGGGGTGGTGGCTGGTACCCCTGTGGGGGGGAGGGGCCTTCACATGCTGGGCCTGCCAAGACCCCGCCCTGGAGACCCAGAGTCTGTCTCCCAAGAACGGCAGGTTCCCACTCAGATTCCTGGGCAGGGTAGGTGGAGCTCAGGGAGTCCGGGGCTGGCTACCAGGACCGGGAAGCCAAGGGCCCCAGTGGCAGGTAGTGAAGTGTGAGCCTCAAGGCCTCAGGGACCTGGTTTCCTTTTGTCATTTGTTTCTCTTTGTACTGACTGGTTGTATCATTGACTCTTTTCCTCTCTGTCTCTGGGTGACTCAGAGGTCAAAGAGTTTGTGGTGTGATGGGAAAAGCCAGCATGGGAAGCCAGGACACTTCTGCGAGGGGACCCTGGGGTGTCCTTCCCCATTCTGGGCCTTAAGCTACTGGACGCACCTGCTGGCCACAGTTTAGAGCCCCTCTGGCCTCTTAGGCCCCGGTGTCCAGGCCATCCCAGAGCAGCGAGGAGCTCAGAAGGTAATGCTTGTCTGTTTTCTCCACACAGAGAACACCTGAAAAGCGGCTCCTGGCTCTCAGTGGAAAGGGATTTAAAGAGGAAAATAAATAAAGTGTGAAAGTGCCTCTTACTGACAAGCTCAAGCCCTGTCAGCTTGGCCTCTGCTCCTGCCCTGCCTCTCTCTCCCCTCTGTGACTGGGGAGCCGTTTCTCCATCCCACAGCCCCTTCCCACACCATCTTCCTCTTCCAGCTTCTGCTGAGGAAAGGCTGCTTCAAAAGATGGGGTCCACGAACTCTGCCACAGCACTATCGCTGTCACCATCGTCATCGTACGGCTATTGTACTTAGTTTCTTTGTGCTGATGTTGCGAATTAGTACAAACTTGGTGTCTTTGTCTTTCCAGGCTGCTGTCACCAATCACTACAGACTGGGGGTGGCTTCTGAACAACAGAAATCGATTTCTTATAGTCCTGGAGGCTGGAAGGTCCAAGACCACGGTGCCAGTAGAGTTGTAGTCAGGTCTTCCTGGCTCGTGGAGGGCCCTCTTTTCCCCGTGGTCCTTACAGGGTGGAAGGGGCTAGGGAAGTCTGAAGGATCTCTTTTATAAGGGCACTAATCCCATTCATGAGAGTCCCATCCTCATGATTTAATCACCCTCAAGCCCCGCCTCCTCATACGACCACATGGGGCATTAGAATTTCAGCATGAGATTTGGAGTCGGGGAGTGGGCGTGCAAACAGTGAGACCATAGCCCTCGGTGGCTGAAAACGATACAAATTAGTTTTGGAAGTTAGCAATCCGAAATGAGTCTCACACTAGGCTAAAATCAAGCTGTTGGCAGGGCTGTGTTCCACCGGAGGCTCTCGGGTGGAATCCGTTGCCGTTCCTTATCCGGCTTCTAGAGGCCGCCCACATTCCTTGGCTCTTAGCCTTCTTCTTCCAGCTTCCATGCTAGCCACGGCCGATCCATCTTCCTTACACCACATCCCTCCCCATCTCTCTCCTGCCTCCCTCTTTCACTACGAGGACCCTTGCGAGCACACAGGGCCCACCCAGGTGTTCAAGGACAATCTCCCTATGTCAAGATCAGCTGAGTAGCAACCTTAATTCACCCTGGCCACATAAAAATAACACATTTGCGGGTTCCGGGGGTTAGGACATGGACGTCTTTGGGGGCTCATTATTCTGCCTATCACACCATCACCATCACCATTGCCCAACTATCACCGTCACCCAGTTCTGTCACCATCTATACCGCTATCACCACAAGCATCTTCAGCAGCATCACCATCACCGCCACCACTGCCCCTACCAGCACCCCAACCTCACCTCCACGACCTAGATCTCGACTCTCCTCTTCCTTATAGTGATATTCTTAGACCACTCTATATAAAGCAGCACCTCCATCTGACTGTCTCCTATCACAGACAGTCACAGACACTGGAAGGGAACTCCTTGAGGGCAGGACTTTGTCTGATTTGCTCACGGCTGCTGCATTGGATGCCTGGCATATGGAAGGCACTCAATAAATTTTCACTGAATGAATGAATGAATGAATGAACAAATCAATGGATGTATTTGAGCCTATAATCAAGGCTTTGACATAGTCCAGAATGCCAAGGAGGGTGTTTCTAAAGGAGTGACGTCAAAGCTGAGATTTGACGGAAGAGGGGGGGACTAACAAAGTGATTAAAGCACAGTGGGAACAAAGCTGGCTGCCTGCAGGTAGTGCTGTGCATTCTGGGTACCAACAGTGAGTAGGTCAGGGAGGCTGAAGGCCAAGTGCAGGGGAGCACAGGTGGGGTGCGGCCAGAGTGATCCTGTAAGTATGTGAAGAATGTTGCTCTTTATCCTCAGAGCAATGGAAGCTTTGGGAAGCTTAAGGCTTGTGGTCAGACTTGCAGTGCCGGAAGATCACTCTGGCTCCACTGTGGAGAGTGGTTTGCTAGGTGGGGGCAGGAAGTGCATGGCAACTACTTCGGAGCGCCTTGCTGTTGTCCAGCAGTCAAGGGCAGCAATGGCTCTAGCTTGGGCCAGAGCGGTGGGTGTGGAGACAGAGAGAAGAGGGCAGAGTCAGGAACTACAAGACATAAAAATCAAAGGACTTGGGATGGCTTAGATTTGGGAATGAGAAGAAGTGTGGTGCCAAGGATGCTGCCTAGGTCTCTGCCCCCAGTCCCATAGCCAGATGGTGGTGACTCTGCCTGGCAGCTGGATGGCAGAGATCAATGTCTCATGAGGACGAGAGTATACCCATATTTATGACTATTATCATTAGTAGCAATATACAGTAAAAAAGTTATCTGAATGCTTACCAGAAGTGATGCATCACACTAGGTTAAGTAATCTGTCCAAGTCGCAGGTAATGTCATAGTTCAGGTTCCTCAGAAGCCGACCTTGGAAGGATTCAGATGCAAGTAATGTATTTGGGAAGGAAAATAGCAAAGTGGAGACATGAGACAGGGGAGGGAAGGCAGCCAATGAAGTGTGTGTTATAAAGCAAGTTACCCCTGTGGGAAATGGAGCTTAATCTTTCCAGGGACCTCTGGGGTCCAGTAAAGAATACCCACATCAAAGTCATTTCACCCAGTGGTGAAGAAACTGGGCTCTTTATACACAAAACTCTGGCTAGTCATTGGTTGGAGGCTGCTCCCAAGGGGTGTTCATTCCCCATCGCTTCCAGACTTCAACACATAGGGACAGATAAGACTCAGTGGCAACAAAAAGCCCTCAAAGAGATATAGGTTCTGGCAGTTAGAGGTCAGACCTGTGTGCACTGAGATGCTAAGTACTGTGCAATACGGGAAGAGAATTGACAGCATCTGCTGTCAGGAAGTAGTGAAATAAGGATTTGAATCTAGGTGGTTTCAATTTCAAAGTCTCTGAATGGAAGATCACATTGATGGATGGATGAATAGATAGATGGATGGATGAGTGGATGGTTAGCTGTTCAAAGAAATGGATGGTTAGGTGAGTGGGCAATGGACGGATGTTTGAGTGAGTGAAGGAATGGACAGATATGTAATGGGTGGATACATAGATGGGGAATGGAAGGACAGATGGATGGATGGATGGATGGATGGAAATTCTAGTGTATGGGTAAATGGGCAGATTAAGAATTGTGTCTATGGATGGATGAATAGGAATATGAATAAAAGGGAGTGGGTATACAAGTGGATGGATGGGAGGATGAATAACCAGGTTTGGGAGAAGAGAAGGGCTTAGAGAGCAGAGTCTCAATAGTGACCTAAGATGAAATCAGCTAGTAATATTATCCCCACGACACCCCACCTTCCTCGGTCTCAGAGGCATCCCAGCTGTGGTCTCATATGGATGACCAAGCACATCAGGAATGAAGTTCAGGGAGCAGGGTAGATCCAGGGTGGAGAGGGTGCGGGTTGGAGGAAACCCATGAAATGGAACTAGAGGACTAGGGTGGAGCCCACCAGGTCTTGTGCCTAGAATGGTGCTGCCCTGCCCAGGGCTGGCTGGGCACCTGCCCAAGAGACAACATCATAGGGCTGGCTCTGGCCACAGTGCCATGTGGGTGAGCGCTGGACATATTTGTCCCACCACCAAAGCAAGGCAATGGTTGCAGAATAGGGAAGGCAGCTCTCCCAGTGGGAGCAGCGCTGGCTCAGGAAAGCTGGGAAAGGAAGCTGACATCAGGACAGGGAGCCCCACCATCCTGGCAGAGCTGAGTGATGCCCAGGGACACCCGGCTCCAGCCCAAGCACAGCTGATGGGCCCAGCTCTGCCAAGTTTCACTGCCTGAGGCACATTTTTATGACTGAGGAATAATGAGAGGAAGGCATCCTAGTCTTGGCCTTTCCCTAGTGGAGTGTGTGTGTGTGTGTGTGTGTGTGCGTGCCCGTATGGTTTGTGTGAGTGAACATGGATGTCATATGTGGGTCTTTGTGTGGGTTTGTTTGTGTGTCAGGGTTTGAGTATACATGCTAAGACTCTTGGCACACATATGAGCTTGTGTGCATTAGTATGCTTGTGTGTATATACAGGTGTGTTTGAATGTGGGTAACTGTGTTTATACGTATGTGAGCACATTTGTGTACATGTTATTGTTTGTGTGTATACACATGTGTAAGCATGTTTGTATGATGTGTGAAGATATTCACATCTGTGTATTTGTGCATAGCCTTGCTGTTTGCATTGTGGGACCTTGTTTGTGTGTGTGTGTATGTGTGTGCACACAAGTCACCCAGAATGCTCATTAGGGATGGACTTCATAGAATAAAGGGACTCCATTCTTTACCATAGCTTTATCTTACTGTCCCTTCTCCCCTACCTCATCCTTTCATACAAACTTCAGAAGCTAAGCGATTAGTAGTTTCTCAAACATTCTAGGCTATTTCAGACCTCCATGATTCTGCCTGTGGCACCTAGAATGCCATCTTCTTTTTTTCTGCTTGGTAAAACTCTTGTTCATCTTTCAGGTCCAGGCTTCACACTTTCATGTTAGCTTCCCAGTCACCGCAGATTCCATACTCTGGGTCCCGTGCTACCTCTCAAACATCTCTCTTACAGCCATGAGGTATTTTCTGCTCTTCCTGTAGACTGGGGGTTCCTTGAGGGCAGGTTCTGTGTCTGATTCCTTTCTGAATCTCCAGGGCCTGGAACAGGATCTAGCATGCAATGGGAAGGAGGGATGGATGGGTGGACGGTTGGGTGGATGAATGGATGGGCAGATAGATTGACGGACAGGCAGATGGATGGATAGATGTGTGGACTGATGGATAGATGGATGGATGGGTGAGTGGACAGATGGACAGATAGACTGATGGACAGGCAGATGGATGGATAGATGTGTGGACTGATGGGTGAATGAGTGCATGAGTGAACAGGTGGGTGGAAGGGTGAGTAAATGACTAAATCTGGCATTTCTGCTCTAGAATCCTGGATTTTGAAGAGAGACTGCTTGCAGCTCTTCCTTAGCTCTCATTTACCCTGAAATAGTCGCTGTGCTTGCAGAGAGGAAGGCTGCAACCTCAGAGCTGGCCTGCTCTCTCCCCTCTCAGCTCTGGCTCTCATGAGGGCTGGCTCCAGATTGGCCACCTACTTTATGAAGGAGCAGATTAGGCCTGAAGAGGCATTGCTGAGTGGCTTAAGTTAGCCCCTGTTTGTGCTCCAGGCTTTCAAAGCCTGGGGGATACTGCAGAGGAGGGGCCTGACTTCAGGGCCCACTGGTAAATGGGCAGGGATTGTGTGCTCTCCAGGCCTTGACTGCAGGCAGCTTAAGGCAGGGCCCTAGGAGTTTTGAGACAGGAAAATGGTGTTTTGTCTTGTTAATGCATTCACTTGGCTTTGAACTGGAGAGTAGTCAGGTGTCCCCAGACGGCTGCTTTTGAGCTGGTCTAGGGAGGGGGTAGGGCATAGCCAGGCCCCGGATTACAGAGGCCTTCCCGGGGGAAGGGGGCCTTTGATGGGGCCGGGTCTGTTGTCCGAGTCTGCTTTGCTGGTGGCTGGAGCCCCTAATGAGGGGGAAAGGGCTCATTCTGAGGCATTCCCCTGGTCTCCCTTGGGCAGCGGGCGGAGGCCTCCTTTGATGTTGGAGTCCTTAAGCCAAGTGGGGACTAATTGCCACAAGGTACAGAATGTTCTGGTTGCTTGGGGGGTCTGCAGCTTGCTCACAATGCCACAGCCACCCTGGGGTGGGGGGAAAGGCAGCCGATCTCCTGATGTGAGACAACTCAGGAGGGTTTGGGGTTGGGGTGTTTGGGTTTTGTTTTTCTTTCATGCACACAGCCCCAGCACAGAATGGGAAACACATTATGTACAGCGAGCCCACGCGCACACACACCGCTTACTTCACTACAACTTTGTAAACAGTATTATGTTTGATTTTTTTTTTAATCAAAGAGTCAGTGCGGTGGGAGGGATAATGGCAAAGAGAAAAAGAAAGCAGACTTTGGCAGGCCGGCAGCAGACAGATTTGGATTCCAGTCCCAGCTTTGCCACTTGTTAGCTGGGGCAAGTCACTGAATTTTGCTGAACCCCAGCATCCTCCTTTGCCAAATGCAAGGCTATGCCTGGCACCCAGGTGCTTATTTGCATTTGTTCCATCCTTCATGTGCATTCTTGAGACAGTTCACTAAAAACACACGTCTATTTTCCTGGCAGGCATGGAAGCAGGTGGGGAACCTGGTCAGCAAACACCCGTTAGATCATTTTCATTTGATTAGAGAACAGGAAGAGGATGGTTTCCTTTGACGTTTAGTATCGGTGCCCACCATCCCAAAGGTTTCCATCTCAAAGGAAGATGACCTTATTCCCCTGGTATTATGCTCACCCCCCGCCTCTACCTCTCAGTGGGATCTGGAGTCAGACACAGCGATTTTTGTTATTAAAAGAAAAAAATTGGAGCCAGCGATCGTGTTTTTTACATTACACCAGGCACGGGGCCAGGTGATCTGACTACATTGTCTCTAACCTCCACATGGACACTTTCGTAGAGTTAGTACGCCCATTTGACGGATCAAGAAACGGGAGACTCAGAGAAAGAAATGACTTGCCCAAGATCATCCTGTGTGGGAGAGGGGGGAGCCACCTTTCTCTTCAGCCTGACTCCAAGGCCCAAGCCCTCTCAAGCCCGCCCCAGGTAAATGTTCTGATCAAGCTTCTCTGAGCTTCATTTCCCCACCTGGTCAACAAGAACTATAACTTAAGTGTACCTTGCCAGGATGCCCAGCCATTAAATGAGATAACTCCTGTGAAAGTACTCAGCCTTATACACATGACAAGCACTCCGTACCCCTGCTGCTTCCCTCCACCTTGCCCTCATCACCTATTCCCCTGATGTACAAACACAACACATGCACACACACACACGTGCACACACAGGTAGTCCCCATTTCCTCCACTCTCTGGAATCTGGAGAAGGGGCAGATCTAGGCCAAGGGGAAGCAATGTCCATCGAAGTTGTTCTTTCAGTCCGTGGTGCCCCTTCCATGTGGTTCTGTCCTGACCTTCTAGCCTCTAGAGATGGATCCTCCACCTAGCCCCACCGGGGACAGAACCCTCCGTGAAAAGCTTCCTGGGTGCAGGAGAGATGAGGGCCCGCCCCTCTGGCAGAAAGCGAGGCATCCTTGCTTGTAAATAGGAGCAGGTGGAGAGCAGAGGAGACTGTAGTGGGACCTTAGGTTCTTTCCAGTTAGGGGCCAGAACGAGAGGAATAGGAAAACAGGGAGAGCCACTGGGTTGTGGATGACGCATCACCTACATCCTTTGCTCATGTGATCTTTTCAATACCCCACAATCTAGATATGGTGGCCTTCGATCACACACAAGAGGAAAGGCAGAGCCAAGGAAGCTGGTAAGTGACTGAGCAGAGGCCGGCAGGAGGAGGTGCTCCCAACAACCTGTCCTGAGACAGAAACCACATCTGGCCTGGTGAAGAGATGCAGTCCTGGGCCTCTGTTCACCCACAGCTGCCCCAGCAGCCCCCATCCTGGTGGGGAAGAGGGGCCTCCCTGCTCCAGCTCCAAACACCTTGGAGAGGGGAAATCCAAGAAACTCTGGCATGGCTACTTTCTTCTTTAAAGAAAACAAAAAACAAAAAAAACACAACCAATGTGGAGATGGCCTTATTCAAGTTTTATGACGATAATCCATTCTTGTGTTTTAGAGTCAAAAACACAGATGGGCAAAAAAAGGAAAAAATAAAAGTGCCCAAAGATGGGCACTATCTCCCAGACTCAGGTGAGTACACTCCGGGGAGTGGAGGCCGGCTCTCCCCGACTTACTGTGGCCCCCACCTAGAATGCCATCTTTCCATATGTACATCCCATGACAGCCTTACATGCTTATGTTACATTCCAAGGATGGCTAGAGTTTCTTCGGCCCATCCTCTCCTGCTGAGCATTTCAATGGTTTCTAATATTTTGCTTGAGGCATCTTTCTCCACGGGTGAGGCCACTCCTGAGTCTCCATTCTAAGACATGGCATTGCCATGTGGAAGAGTCTGGGTACTTTTGACACTTTTGATGGCTAAGCTGTCCCCTGGGAAGATCTGTAACTCTATACTACAACCCAAAGTGCCCAGAGAGCTGTTTCCTATCACTGGGCCCCACACTGGGTATGGACAATCAGTCTCTAATCTTTGGTGATATGATAGATGAAAATAACACCTTTTTTCCACGTGAATGTCTATGACTACCTGAGTTTCATTCATTCATCCATTCATTCATTCAACAAAAATGTATTATTGAGTGTCTATCCTATGCCAGGCATCCTCTGGTATAGGGCAATGGGCATATTTTAAGCAGAAAATCAAACACACGATCTCTCCGTTACAGCTGAAATCAGTGCTATGAAGAATGGTGGCCTGGGGAGATAGGCTGGTGGGAGCGTTGGCTTCTTCATAAGGCTTATCGGGTTCGACTTTTCCTTGATATGGAAAATCAACGCTTCTCAGTCTTATATAAAGTGTCCTGTGAATGCAGCTTTATTTCACCCCCACCCCCAACCCCTTGAACAAGATGTTCTCCTAAGCTCCTCCAACAAAGCTGTTTAGAGTGCCTCTTATTAAGCAGAAAGGTGCAGGGGCCATACATAGTTTCTCTGGTGAGGGGCATGACATTCCATGAGAGCCCCACTTTGGATGCCACTTTCTCCAGAAAGGCTCTCTGGGTTCCCCCAAGATGAATTCCTCCTTCAATAAGCACAGTGATACAATCAAGGACAAATTGGTCTTCCCCTCCACAGCAAGGAGCCAGGATCCATTCTCTGTCTAAACATCTATTTAAGTTTTTTTAATTTTTATTTTTATTTTTTTTGTGTGTGTGTGAGAGAGAGAGAGAGAGAGAGAGAAAACATGAGTGAGGGAAGGGCAGGAGAGAGGGGAACACAGAATCTGAAGCAGGCTCCAGGCCCTGAGCTGTCAGCACAGAGCCTGGCACAGGGCTTGAACCCACGAACCACGAGATCATGACCTGAGCTGAAGTCGGACACTTAACCAACTGAGCCACCCAGGCGCCCTAAACATATTTTTAAATCAAGAGCATCTTTTCATGAGAACTGTTCAGAGTTTTTGGGTATTTTCTTGAATCTTGAGAAGGTCGGGGGCCTGCCCAAAGTCACATACGCAGGAAGGGGGCTGGATGTGAATCCAGCTCCCCTGGTCTGCAGGGCAGGACCCTTGCACCTGCATCATGGCCAGATTCAAAATCTCTGCTTCTTTTCTCTTTTGGACTAAAAAGTCCTCTGAGTCCTGGGCCCTTCAGATCCTGAGGCATCTAAGGAAGTGGTGCCCTGTGAGGGGTGCCCTGGCTGGGGCTTGTTGGTACCTTTAATTGCAAGCCAAGCCCAGAAGCCCAGAGTCCAGCTGTCCAGATAGGCATCTGGGCAGTGCCCACAGATGGCTTCAGTTGTGATGGGCGATGGGTTAGGCATGCTTTCCCTGCTGGCTGATGTCATGAGCTCATTAGAGCAATGGGGTTTATAGTGTACAAGGCAACTGTCCAAACAATAAATTAAGCTGCACAATTTAGCACTTAATTATCCTCTCTCTTGTCTATTTCACTCTTGTTCCCTGGGTGTCTGTCTGGGCCCTCCAGCAAGATGGTGAGATCTTCCCTCTGCCTCACACCCCACAGCCAATCCATCACGCAGCCCTGTTGGTGCCATCTCGGGAACATCTCTCAAATACTTTCCCTTCTCCACATCCCCACGGCCTTGACCTCAGCCAGCCCTCACTCTCTCCCCTGGATTATTGCCACGCTTGCCTCTCTCGCTATAATTCCCCTCTCTGGTCTGACACGAATGTGGTTTCCCTTGGCCTGAAATACACAGTCCCAAGCCCTCATCTCTCCATTCGAAGCCCCTGTGAGCAGGGTGCCTTGCTTACCATTGCAGCCGCCTCTTCCCAAAGCCCCACGACGGCTACCCTACCATATGATGAACTTGTGGTTCTGCCCCAAGGAGGGGCACAGCCAGGCTCCATAAACTTCTGGTTTTGGTCCATGAACTTCTGCACACGCCATTCTCTCCGTGGGGAATATCCCTCTCCCCACTCAGCCCTCACCACTCACCTTGCAAACTCATGCTTGTCTCACTGTTCAGCTCTGGAATCTCCTCCTTCGAGAAGCCCAAGGGTATTTTCTTGGCAAACCCAGAGCTGAGAGTCCTCATTTCCTTACCCCTCTCGGGTCCTCTCTTATGATCCACGTCCACAAGGATGCCTGGGAGAATGGTGTCCTGGAGGCTGTCCACCTGTGCGTGGCTCTGTCACACCTATTCACTCTGGAGTCCCCATAGTTCAATCCTCACAATCAAGCCATAGGGATCCATAATAAAGGTCCTTTTACAGGTGAGGAAACTGAAGTTTGGATTCCAGAGCTGGATCTCCACTTGGCCAAATTGGCCTAAGTCCAGAAGGGCAGGGATGGTTTGCTGGGCTCCCGGCAGACAGGTTGGAGGACCACGTGGGGCACCATGCTGGGTGGGGAGGCCCTGGGAGGGCATGGGGGATGGGGGAGGTGATAGTTTGGAGCAGGGTCACCATTTGACCCGAAGGAACTTGGCTGGTCAAGTAATACCGCCTCCACCAAGTATTCCCTTCTGTTCCCCCATGTTCCCCATTGGACAAATGAAGACTCAGAAAGAAGGAAGGAGAAACAAAGAACAAAGTTATAGAGGAATAGGGGCCAAGTTAGAACCAAGTGTCTCGATTCCCAGTCCAGCTTCCCCAGTGGGCTGCAGGTCCAGTGTGACCTCTCTATTGCACCTTCTTCTCTCCCCCTTCCCTTCACCCACTGCCTCCATCAAACATTTCTGTATGCCTCCTAGGGGCCAGGTTCTCCACTAGTTGTTAAAGACATAGAGGGCCCCTGTCTGGTGCTTGCCTGGTGCGTAGTGGGTGTTCAGCAAACATTTGTTGAATTAATAAATGAATAAGCATGGGAAAGTAATGTACCTCTCTTCATTTCCAGAAGGACCTGAAGGAATGGAGAAGCACTTGCCTAAGCCCTTTGTGCCCACGGTCTCCTTCCAACCACGCTACGAGGTCAGCATCATCACACCCATTTTGCAGATGAGGACACTGAGGCTCACAGAGGGGACAAAATTCACCCAAAGCTCTGCAGTCAGAAAGCAATTCTCAGCCCCCCTTGGAAATTAAACATTACCCATGCTATTTTTTTTTTAAGGAAAGGATGTTTTCCTTCTGGTGTGTAAACAGGAGAAGGGCTCCCCGAGAAGGTCATTGTAAATATCATTACTTCTCCTCGGGGCTCTGTCAGCTTATGTTACTTTATTTATCAACATTCCATAACATGTAGATCCAAGAACATGTCCTCAAGTGGGACACCAAAGATGTGTGCTTTGGGGGTCAGGCAGAAACACTTGCCAAGCACAGAGCACGGGGCTGGGCAGGAGTTGGGAGCTGGGTCCAGGCTCGGGGCGGGGCGGTAAGGGCCCTTCCCAGCATCTCCTGCCTGGGTGGAGCCTCAAGTTGGAGTTCCAGCGGCATGTCCCTCATTTCCATAAGGGGGAGCTTGTGCACAGGAGATTCCCTCCTGGCTAGAGGGCCTCGGCATCCAGGGACCGGCTCCAGGCAGTGGCCACTTGGATGACACTGACAAGGTATCTGCCCTGAGCACTGCCTCCCGCCCTGTGGTGGGGGGGGGGGCAGCCATGGGGGATATGAGCATGCCGTCCCCCTCCCTGTTTATCCACTCGGGGAACCACGGATAAGGAGGGGCAATGCTCGTGTGGAAATAACACAGCTTTGGAGCCAGACAGGACTGAGGCTCACTCCAGCACCATCATGGATTAGCCGCATGACCTTGGGCTGTTCACCTCCTTGGACCTCGGTTTCCTTATCTGCAAAATGGGAACAACACTGACTTTGGGAGTTACACAGAGCAGCGACTATAGTGCCTGCAGCACAGCAAATGCTTCATAATAAAAGGGATATTACTATGATGATTGTTGTCTGGATTATTTTTGCAGGTCCTAATTTCCACCCCAACCCTCACAGGTAGTTCTGCCCCTCATTCCCCAGCTGCGGCTTTGGAGGGATTTGCACAGGGCTATGGCCTCCCTGGATCCCCCAGAGACAAGCCCAGTAGAAAGGCATTTAGGGCTTGTGTTTGCAAATGCAAAGGCAGGTATTTCTTAACATTTCTTAACAGAAATGATGACAAAGCAAAAATATTAAAGAATATGTCTGAGAGAAAGAGAGAGAGAAGTCTCCAGAGCTTAATTCCTCACTCAGATTCAACAACCAGTTTCTCTTTTTTTTTTTTTTTTTTTTTTGAACGCAAACCCCCTCGTCCACACAGATGTTTTGCTGGGGTTGTAATCCTAGTGACTATACCAGGTGCTGTTTTATTCCCGACTCGCTGTGGTCTTTGGTCTGAATCACTCCATCTCTTTTCATTTGGTTCCTGCCAGAAAGCAAAGCATATATTTCATGGTCCTCTCTTCCTGGGAGGAGGAATTTCTCCACAGGCCTCCCTTTGCACATGCTCACGGAGGTGCATTTGGGTCAGAACGATGGGATGGCAACACAGTCTGCCGCCCTTTGGCTGCCTTCTTAAAACTTCTTTTTTTTTTTTTTTTTCCCCAAAATGGAAATAGCATTTTCTCCCTGATTATCAAAGTAACACTTGTGGATTGGGAAAAATTGGGTAGTACTGAAGCTTAAAGGGCAAAAGTTACCCAGAAGAAAATCACTGCTAACATTTTGGTGTGTCTTTTTCAGACTTGACTCTCTCCGTGCACAGACAAACCACCTTACAAGGGACTCTTACAGAATACATCATTTTGTATTCGGATTTTCTTAGTCTACCTGCCTGGTTTTCCTCGTTCATCCTAAATGGCTCTGCATCATTTTATTGTATGGGTATAAAACACAGTTCATTTAACCAATCCCTGATGGTTGGACACCTGGGTTATTTCTGTTTCTTTTTAAAAAACATTTTACTTTGAGAGAATTCTAGATTCACCAGAAGCTGCCAAGATAGTGCAAACAGTTTCTATGTGCCCTTGATCCAGTTTTCCCTGATGGTTACATCTTACATAAGAGTAGTATAATATCAAAATCAGGATATTGACATTGGCACCCCCTGAGTATAGTTCTATGCCATTTCATCACATGTGTAGATCTGTGTAACCACCACCGCAACCAAGGTACAGAACCTTCCACCACCATGAGGGTCTCCTTCATGCTGTCCTGTTATAGGCACACTCTCCCCTTTCACCCCCTTCCCTAACTCCTGGCCACCACTAATTGGTTCTTCATCTCTATATTTTTGCCATTTTGAGAATGTTATATATATATATATATATATATATATATATATAAATACACACACACACATATATATGTATATATATATACACAGACTTTGAAAATATATATATACACATACATATATATTTACTTTTTCCATTCAGCATAATACTCTTGAGATCCATTCAAGTTATTACATGTATAAATTGTTCCTTCCATCTCATAGCTGAGTAGTGAGACTCCATGGTGTGCGTGAACCAAACCTATTAACCATTCATCCATTTTAGGTCATCTTCATTGTTTCTGTTTTTTAGCTATTACAAATAAAACTGCTGTGACTGCTGTCATAAAGGTTTTCACGTAGACATCTTTTCATTTCCTTGGTATCAATATCCAAAGTGTGGTTACTGGGTTATTTGGTAAGTACACATTTCGTTTCTTAAGAAACAGTGAAAGTCTTTCCCAGAATGGCTGTACCGCTAACCTTTCTACCAGCAGCATATAAGGGGTCTAGTTTCTCTAAAACCTCACCAGCTTTTGATATCACCACTATTTTACATTTTACCTGTTCTAATAGATGTGTGGTGTATCTTATGGTCTTAATTTTCATTTCCCTGATGGCTCGTGACTTGTAACATCTTTTCGTGTACTTATTGGCCATTCATACCTCCTCTTGGGTGAAATGTCTCTTCCAAACTCTTGTCCATTTTCTTATAGGATTGCTTGTGACCTTACTGCTGAATTTTGACACTCTCTCTCTCTCTCTCTCTCTACATATATATATATATATATATATATATATATATATATACAAACATATAATATGAATACTATATAATAATATATTAATATAATATATTATGTAAAATACATAATATCTAATATCTATATCATTAGATGTACTAGAATATATACATAGTCTAGATATGAGTCCTTTGCCAGATATGTGGTTTGCAAATACTTTTTTCCTAGTCTATAGCTTGTCTTTTCACTCTATTTCATGGATCAAAAGTTTTTAATTTTGATGAGGTCCAATTTCTTTCTTTATTTGTCTCTTATAGATCAAGGTTTGGTGTCGTGTCTAAGAACTCTTCACCAAGACGTAAGTGCCAAAGATTATTTGTTTCTTTTCCTTTGAAAATAATCCTGTGGCAGACAAATAATGTCCTTCTAAAGACACCCACACCCAAATCTCCAGAGCTTGTGAATGTGTGAGCTTACACAGCAAAGGGGACTTTGCAGATGTGATGAAGGTCAAGATCTTGACACGGTCAGATGACTCTGGATTATCTGGTGGGCCCAGGGTAGGCAACAAGGGTCTTTACAGGGGAAAGATTGAGACAAGACAGTTGGAGGGTTTGTGGCTATGGATGCAGTGGTTGGAGTGATGACATCGTCAGCTAGAAGGGAAGTCCTAGGAGCTGGAAAAAGCAAAGTAACAGATTCTTAGAGCCTCCAGAAGGACATTTCCTACTGACCTTGACTTTAGCTCACTGAGACCTATTTTCATTTCTGACTTCCAGAACTGTAAGATAATAAATTTGTGTTGTTTTAAGCCACTAGGTTTATGGTAATTTGTTACAGCAGCAAGAGGAAGCTAATTCAAACCCTTGGATGAATAACCTTATACATAAATCTTTGCATACTTTCCCAGCTATTTCATTAGGATCAAATCCTAGGTTTCAAATTGGTGAGTCAAAGCATATATACCCAAATTGGTACCATTTACACCTCATCATTAGCTTTTTATGGATTCCTGTACCCTTGCTTGAGTAAACATTGGCTCTTACTAATGTGAAACATGTACTTGATATTGCTTTGATTTCCTAGTGTGTGTGGATCCTGCATGTGAGTGCATAGCACATGTCTGTGAATCAGCCAATTTGGTAGCCAGTCCAATATGGTAGCCACCAGCCATATGTGAAATATGGCTACTCCAAATTGAGATAGGCTATAAGTATAAAATACACGCTGGATTTCAAATCTCTAGTACCAAAGAAAGAAAGAAAGAAAGAGAAAGAAAGCAGAGAAAGAAAGAAGAGAAAGAAAGAAAGAAGAAAGAAAGAAAGAAAGAAAGAAAGAAAGAAAGAAAGAAAGGAGGGAGGGAGGGAGGAAGGAAAGAAAGAAAGAAAGAAAGAAAGAGAAAGAAAGCAGAGAAAGAAAGAAAGAAAGAGAAAGAAAGAAAAGAAAGAAAGAAAGAAAGAGAAAGAAAGAAGAGAAAGAAAGAAAGAAGAAAGAAAGAAAGAAAGGAGGGAGGGAGGAAAGAAAGAAAGAAAGAAAGAAAGAAGAAAGAAATTTCAAAAGTGATGTTTTATATTGATTATACACTGAACTCATATTTAGATATACATTAGCTTAAGTAAAATACACTCATAAAATTAACTTTACCTGCTTTGCTTTACTTGCTTAACATGGCTACTAGAAAAGTTTAAATCACATATGTGGCTTGATGTGTGGCTCATGTTGTGTTTCCATGGGTCAGCATGGGCCCAAGCCCTCTCAGCCACAGCCCTTTATGACCAGCAGCAGGCAGTGACAGCATAGTGGCCAGAGCTAGGGGCTAAGCTCTCAGCCACGCAGGAAAGTCAGCCAGGCCCTGTGGTCCTGGTCTCAGCAGCCAGCGCCCAACCACAGATCCCACAGTGTGGTGGAAAAGAACTTGGGGTCAGAGAGACCTTGGTTTAAATCCCAGCTTCTTCTGAATTTTCTTGTACTTGAAGCTTTATCCGTTTTAGTTTTCTTATCCGTAAATTGGGGAAATAACCCAATAACACTTATGGAGACATTTCTTTTTTTTTTTTTGGAGACATTTCTTTATTCAACCAATATTTGTTGAGCCTACTGTGTTCCAGGCACCGTCCTAGGCTCTGGCAATACTACATACAGCACACAACCCGGAACGAGCCTAGCATGATGTTCTGGCCTCCCGTGGGTCCTCTTTCTTGCCCGCCAGAGACACTCTCTATTGCTGAAAAGAACATTTCGGTGGAACGGTACATTCTACTCAGCACTTTTTATGAGCCCACTGGTTCCCTGAATCCGAATAGCAGCTCTGGGCATGGGTTTGAATTCATCTCAGCCATCACTTTGTGACTTTAGCTAAGTCATCTATAAAATGGGGCTAAAACATTACCTCAACCAGGGTCACAGCGACCATTAAAGAAGATAACACGTGTAGAACTCAGTTCCTGGACCTTTGAGCTGCTGGTAGAAGTAGAAATGTTATTATTTTCTCTGCCTTAGAATCTCAGGGCACTCTTAAGAGAGAAAGATCTGGAAGGACTTGTTAGTCTACATTGATGAGGTAAGCCTTTGGGCCTTTATCCAAGTGATGAATGTATTGGTGGACATCTGGTGGCTTGTGTCGAGATGGGCTGCCTACTCTTGGTCAGGCTAAAAAGACCAACTCTTTTCCTTGGCTGAAAAGAGCTCACTGCTGGCTGCTGGCCCGGGCTCCATCTTTTGTTTTAGCTGCTGTTGGTACCCCTCTCATGACCCCATGGTGCTCACTTCCACCAGCAAACACCTGCAATCCTCTGCCTGAGGGTTTTTTTTTCCTACCAACTGGTACTTGCTAGGCCGGAGTCAGGGCAAGCCAGAGGGCCGGGCGCTAGAAGTAGCCCTGAACCCGTGAGGAAGGGGGTGCTGGTGGGGAGCCACCATACAGCTTCCTTGGTCCTGGGTTAGGGCACCTCTGAGGTGTGTTCTCAGTGGATTAATCTCCAGGTACCACAGTGGCAGTTGGCCTGACAAGGCACCCTGCGTTGGCTGTCTTCCTCTCTCTCCCCGTTCTCCGTTCTCCGGCTGGTGTTTTCTTAGCACTTCAAGTTCTGCTTCCGCGAGAACCCAACAGAAATACCCTTCTTTTTTTTTTTTTTATGAGAAGCCTATTTTGGATTAGTTAATTCCCCTCCCAGAGCCATGGGCCTCAAGAAGGCTGACTCCCTCCAAGTCCAGTCTAGCTCCACGGGCCTTGACACTCAGGCCCTGTGTCGGACTGGCCAGGTAGGTGTAAGGGCATGCCTGTGCCAGGCATGGTTTTCTCTCTCCTAAAAACTGAGCTGCGAGAGAGGTACTAGTATTCTCCTGGATGTTTCTATGTTTGGATGTGATCCTGGTGCCATCTTGTTTTCATCCAAAGAATGAAGGATGGGGCCATCAGTACAGAGGGCAGAGCAGACAGACAGAAGTTCCAGCACTCCTGATGACACCATTGAACCGTTGACCCAGCCCACCTGGCAACCACTGCACCTCTGGACCTCCTCTTATATGTGATCATAAATTTTAAAGAAATTTAAAGCCACGTCCAAATTGGAGTTGAGGATTTTGTTACTTGATTCTACCAACAAAAGCAGCCCAACTGCCCGGTTAATCTTGATACAACGCAGAAAGCTGGCAATTACTATTGACCTCCTTACTCTGCAGATGAGCAAACTGAAACTTGGGGATTAAATGCAGATGAGATCGCTCTCCGGGTGTGGGGGTCATCTCCTGTGTCCACACAATAACTACAGGCTTGAGAAACTACAGGTGTTACAAATGGAAGGTCAAGTTCATGGGTTCTGTGTCAGTTCCCTTTCTGAAGTGAAAAGTCCTTGCATAAAATGAGAGTCCTTCCTTAGTTTAAGAGATAAGATGATTATCAAAGGGGCAGTACAGCTCTCATCTCCATTTCACAGTCAAAGGCAACGAGGCTCAGAGAGGGCCAGCCACTTGCCCAGGTCACACAGTTACTGGAACTTCAACCCTGGGTCTGACCTCGGTGCTTTCCCTAGCAATCCAAGACCACTCCCACAGAGTCTGCTTTAGGCTTAAATAAGCAAACTTTGTGCAAATGTTTTGCAGGCAGCAGCAGTGCCCACTTTTCAGTTTACCTGGCTTCGCCCTACCCTTGCTCTGCTCCCACCCCAATTTCACAGTCTCCAGCAAACACCCTTCATCCCCAATCTCCCATTTGGTTCCTTTCCTTTGAGAGCCTAAATTCCTGGAGGCCGTCTCCCAGAATGCTAGCTTCTTTGTATATTCTCCATCTATTTCAAAATTCCCTATGGGGTGCCTGGGTGGCTTAGTGGCTGAGCATCTGACTCTTGATTTTGGCTCAGGTCGTGATCCCAGGGTCGTGGGATCGAGCCCCAAGTCAGGCTCCACGTGGAGTGTGGAGCCTGCTGGGGATTCTCTCTCTCTCTCTCTCTCTCTCTCTCTGCTCCTCCCCAGCTCACCCACTTTCTCTCAAAAATAAAAATCTCCTGTTATTTTAAAAAAAATATTTAATGTTTATTTCTGAGAAAGAGAGGGACAGAGTGCAAGCAGGGGAGGCGCAGAGAAGGTGAGACACAGAATCCGAAGCAGGCTCCAGGCTCCGAGCTGTCACCACAGAGCCCAACGTGGGGCTTGAACCCATGCACCACGAGATCCTGACCTGAGCTGAAGTCAGATGCTTAACCCACTGAGCCACCCAGGCGCCCCCAAACCTCCTGTTATTTTAAAGATAAACTTTTTGGAGGGCTGGTTGTTTGCACTGCACTGTTTCATAACTGCCTATTTGGCTCCTTGAATTAGCAGGAGGGCACGGAGCAGCAGGAAGGAGGAAAGGAAGAGCCATCATTCCCCGTCTATAAAAACAGTGGCTATTCTGATGTTTTCACAGGAAGGATCCGAGAGGAGAACTTTCTTATCAGACCAATACCACACGTGTGCAAGTCTTAAAGCTAAAACTTGTAAGCTGTTCCATTCCTTCCTGTTCTCTACCAAGAGATGTGAGCAAGTGACTTTGCTTTGTCAAGTACTTCTCTCTGCTAAGCGTTTAGACAGACTGTGCACCTAGCAGGAGACCCCTGATCCTATATTCCCAAAACATCATGGTTTTTCATCCCTGGGAGCCCAGGAGGATGTTTTTCTAGTGACATGCACTGAAGACACCATCATTTCACCCATCACTCATTTAAGACACCAGTGGTGAAAAAGAGGCCCAGCCAGGGTTCCTCTCTCCTGGGGACTCTACCCTCCTGGGGGGCTACTTGATATGAGGCTGCCAGCACTTTGAAAGGGGACTGGGGTTCCTGCTCTGGATCCAAGTTTAAGAAGCAGCTAAATGGAGAAGGGGTATGTCGTGGGTGAATCGTGGCCCCCGAAAATGGCCTAGCCCTGGGAACCAGTGTGACTTCAGTTGGGAAAAGGATCTTTGCAGATATAATTAAAGATCTAAAGATGAGTTCAGCCTGGAGGATCTGAATGGGCCTTAAATCTGATGGCAGGTGTCCCGACAGGAGAAAGGCGGAGGGAGATTTCAGACACACAGAGAAGCCAGAGAGGGAACTGGCTTGTGAACAAATAGCAGCACAGAGTTTTGCTACATTTGTCAAAGGCTTTCGATACTTTGAAGCCAGGTGTCTGTTCTCCGCTCTAGGCCTCCGCCTTGCGTGGGAAGGCCCACTTTGTGGCTTTGAGCACAATGGTTGCCCTCTCTGAACCCATTTCTTGCACTGTTACATGAGGATCACCGCGATGCCCGCCTCCCGGGCCATCCTAAGAGTCAAGGACGTGTGGAGCACCAGACATCATACAGCTCACAGGCTACTTCAGGGCCCAGACATTTTTGGTTTGTCCCACACAATTTTTGGAGATTTTGAATTTGTTACCAACGTTCAACTATCAGGAGACTTTACATAAAAATCCCACATTCTCAGGGCCCCTGGCTGGCTCAGTGTGCAGAGTAGGTGACTCTTAATCTCAGGGTTGTGAGTTTGAGCCCCACGGTGGGTGTAGAGATTACTTTTTAAAAGTCCTATATTCTCTTGAGAAGTCAGAAAACCTGCCCACGTGATGTCACCACGAAAGAAGTGGCTGGAGCTGACTGGCCACCAGCCCAGCACGGGCCCCTCAGTTTACCACAATCCTCACCCCGTCCTATTACACACTGTCCCACATCGTCCCTTCCTCTCTCTTACAGCATCTGAGTTTGCAACCTCTGTGGGGAAAACTTCGTGTAAACTGCTGTTTTCATCCTGTTTCACAAAAGACAAATCGCAAACCAGCGTTCTCTTTCAGGAGAATGTCTCCAGTAGGGAGAAGGACGATGAAAACCTCTGTCAGACAGAATTTTTTCCTTAATAGAATTTGTTGTAACCAGATCAGCAACCTCCTTTAATCCTGGGCCTCTGACTTGTGAAAATCTCTTTGTTACCCAGAACTAGATACAAATGATGGTACTTGTTAAAACCAGGCGTGCTGGTGGAGAGGGACTTCCATTTATGCTTGTTCTTGCCAAGATTTTGATGTTTCAGTCCCTCTCTGGTTTAACAGTTAAGTAAACGTTCGTTTTGGATGCTGGTTCAAACCAGTTCACGAGGCACTTTTAGGAAAAACCAACACCTTTGGTTTGCATTTTGTCACCCAAACCAGCTATGATTTTCTTGGACTTTGGGGTTCAGAAAGTGAGTCCAGTTAATGGAAGCAGACTCAAACTTTGGCTCTGCTTCCTGCTCGCTGTGTGACTTCAGGCTGTCACTGACCTCTCTGGGCCTCAATTTCCTCGTCAGAGTATCAGCCCTTATATCAGAGGATTACTGTAGAGAGTCGAGACGAGGCGTGCCCAGTTCGTGGCATAGAAGCTGGGACACCAGAGACGATTATTATTCTTATTACGATTGATTACTCTTTTGTGAGGCTGCCTTGGTTATAGCTTAGGGAGTAGAAATCCGGATTGGGATGATTTTATCTTTCAGACATATCATTAGCAGAATCCTGCCTCGATCTGCAAACCTTAGAAGTAATAATGATAAGCTTGATAATAATTATGAAGCCTAATATTTATTGAATATTTCCTGAGAACAGATAGAATCCTTCCCCCTTCCCCCCTCCTATGCTGTCTCCTCTTCTCCATCAAGGTCGGTGGCACTCGTGCATAGTTGTGTATCAACATGGGTATACATGTCAGAGGTCTAGAATAAGAAAATATTCTCAAAGTCTATTGATTTGCATACAAAATCAACTACTTCCTAATTGTGGGTGCCAACCCGGATGGGGTCAGATCAAGAGTCAGTACATTGGGGGGTGCTGTTGGCACACTCAGGGGACAGTTCTCTAATCCGCGGTTCTATCCCGCCAAGGCAGGAGGTTTAGTGCTCTTGGGCCCCTGGCACTAATGTTAGTCACTGCAACAATCAAAAATGCCCTCCCATGCGTCCAAATGTCCTCAGAGGGGTTTGAGAGCCATCGTTAGTCAACCAAGCCAGTGATGACAATATTCAATCTCTCCTGGCCCACAAACTTGGGTCAGATCCTTCATCCATCTCCCTGAACCTCAGTTTTCTGACCTGTCAAATGGGGAGTCATACCCATTTCATTATCCCCATGGGGGGACCAAGAGGGAGGATGTATGTGAAGTACGTGGCTCGACCCTGGCCCAGAGCAAACGCTCAATGCCCGGGACACATCACAGTGTAGATCTAACATCGGCGGACCCTGGCTTCCCTTTTTCCCCTGATTGTGTCTCCAAGTGACAGGGCCAAGGGGGGCCTTCGAAGCCCTCCAGTCTTCACTCTGCTGTAATTAGAAGACATTGTGGAACGAAGTCCAGTATTTAATTTGGCCTGTGTTTGACAGATCCTGTGTGCACGGCTAACAGAGCTCGCACAGGGCCCGTGTTACAGGGGGGATTCTTGGCCTGGGCTCAGGGTGGATTGGTGGAGAAAATGTCGCATTCAATTAAGGCTGATTGGCCCTGACAGTTGTCTGGGTGAAGTTTATAAGGTACATCTAATCTGGATGCATCTGGTCATAAAAATGCAAAACAAGCCATTCCCACCCAAGTTCTAACTCCAGATGTGGGTTGATTCTCAATGATTGACACCATATTTTTTGCAGCTGTCCCACATTTCAAATCTTTTTCTATTTAAAATATATTCATCATAATTATGGAATGCAATAAACAAACTTCAGCCTGATGACAAGCTTTAAATATAAGAATGTTTCGGCTTAAAATAAATGCCGTGATTTCTCAGCCCAGGATGGAGACAGCACTGACGAGTGTTCTCCAAAGGAGCCCTGACCTTGTCACCATAAACCAGACAGAGTTATTTTCTCTCCAGTATTGACTGATATTTGGAGGGGGGACAGGAGGAGAAAAATCAAAAGGCTATTTCTATGAGATAGAAAAATGTGCCGAAGCCATCAGAAAGTCACCCTTGTAAGACAAAGAAACAAAACTGGATACAACCTAATCATCCTTGAGGACTTCCCCATTGTGCAAGTTCTTCCCGAGGCCGGCGAAGGTTGCACACAAGGGGAGCCAGGGCCCTGCTTTCAAATCCCAGCCTCCACACTGCCACTCTGTTACATTGTGCGTTGCTCTGTCAGTTTCTTCTCTAAGATGGAAGGTGATAACAGTACTTACCTCAACGCACAAGCCTAACAAGAAGTGAGTAGTTACGAGTAAGGTGCTTAGAACAATGCCTGCCACGGAGCTGTTATGGTCATCAATTTCAGCTGACCTCTTCCCGCTGCTCCCCTGAAGGAGAAGCTAGAAGTTTCAGGGGTTAGGTGACCTGTACAAGGTCACAAATAGTGCACGGCGAACGCGGAATGCAAACCCTGATTGGCTGACTTACTACCGAACACTCCCATAAGTGGTCCGTTTTGCCGTGTTAGCATTTCCTGTTTCAATTTGATGCCCTGAAAGTCTTGCTCCTGGCCGTTCTCCCTGTTGGTGGCTGGTCATGCATCCCAGGAGTGTCCTGCTAAGCTTGGACAAAAGAGCGTCCTTCTGTTTCATCTGTTCCTGGGGCTCATCTTTTATTTTTAATGCTATTTAAATGAGTCTGTAATTGAGATAGTTAAATAAACAAACTTGTAAGTTAATTATAGATAGGTTAGCCTACGACCAGTCTGCTGGATTTTTCTAGCCACTTATGGACCTCAGCCACGACCCATGGTTCCCCCTTAACTTGGTTCCTCGAGAAAAATGAGAATTACCCAGAGTTCGTGTCAACAATCTGCTCCTCTTTAAAATGAAGCCATAAGTCACAAGCCCTCTGAGTTCCCAAAAAAGCGTCTGGAGCTAAATTTGTATCCTGACTCTGATGATTGTTCTCCTATTAGGCTGATGAGAGAATTAGCAGAGCCAGGGCCTCCTGGGGCTGTGCCCACAGCTCGGGCCAAGATGGAAACGACTCTGTGAGTTTTATTTCTGAGATGGCGGAGAAGGCTTCTCCATCACTGGGCCCGTGGGCACATGTTCAATATCAAAATAGTGTGTGCCGCCTCTCCTGGGAGATGGTCCCGGCAGGCCCTCTGTTTCCAGCAGGAATGAGAAATCTTGGCGGGAAAAGGGGTGGCTGTGTTTTAGTTTTCCCGGAGCCCTGTGGACGGCCCCAGTGATGTCTCTGAGCCTGCCTTTCCTGCTAGCTCCCTGTTTGGGTGAGGTACTGTGAATCAGTGGCAAGAGTGTGCCCTTGGAAGACAGACAGCCCCCAGTTCACACAGGGGCTCCATCAATAACAAACCGGGTGAACTGGGGTACGGAGCCCAGCCATCCTCAAGACTTGCCTGGGAAATGGAAATGATCATCTCTGACTGCAGGGTTCTTGGGAGGATTAGATAAGATAACATGGGACAAGGACTAAGCTGGCGGTTGGTGCTATATAAGCAGAGGTCGAGGTTTCACCTGCGGGGTCAAGAAGGTACTTAATGTGGTGTCTCAGACTGGGAAGTTTGTTTCTCCTTCTGTAGCCGGGATGGCAAATAGATTGTACCTTTCATTTCAATATTAGTCAAGTTGGAGATGCTTGCTTGAAGTGCGGTAGTCGATTTGTAATGTCTGCCACAGCCTGGGAGTGGGTGGTCAGAATGCACATTCCATGCATTGCCCTCTCCCTTCTGGAGTATAAGTTCTAAAGGCAGGAACTGGGTCTAAAAACTGATCTCTTGTCTTATAGGTGCTACAAAGCATTTTTTGTATCTATTGTCATTGCTCTCCCTAAAAATCCTCAAACATGGCATACTATGACCCCACATCACTGGGTATTAAACCTTGTGACAATTATCTTCTCCATTTGATGGAAGTGGGAGTCAGGGCCAAAGATCAAGTGGATGATGCAGGCAGCTGACAAGGCTAGGTTTTTTTAAATTATCTGATGTATCACTCCAGAAAAACGCCTCTGCTTATGGTGTCTTCACTGTAATCATAATACGCACATCTGCAACAAGGCACAGAACACATGGAATCTAGCCTCTGCCCTTCTGCCAACCAGCTGAGGACCTTGGAAAAATCACTTCACCTTCCTAAGTCTCAGTTTACCTGTCCACTAAATAGGCACAGTAAGTACCCCCTCCACAGTCACAGGGCTGTGTAAGGATGAGAAGAGACAATGGGTGTGTGGACAATAAGGCTTGGATAAAATTCTCCTTTTGGCCATTGCTTGTGAGAGGTGGGGAGATGCTTTGGGGTGCAGTGCTACAGGCATTTGTCGAAGGGAGTCTTTGGAAGCTTATTTCTACGGGTGGGAAATTTCCTGCAGATTTCCCCAGACTTCCATGAGGAGCACATCACTACTTGGAGGTTCAGGGCTAGACTGACTCTGTGAACTTAGCCAGTCACTTCACCTCTGTGACCTGCAGGCTCCTTGTCTGCATAACTGGATGACTACCTTCCTGGCAGGTTCAGAGCCCAGGTAGTCACGTCACCTGGAATGCAGAAGGCGCTCAGCAAAGCCTTCTCTTGGGGATGTGGTCAGACAACCTGGCCTGAGGGCTAAGGTACAGCCTTTTCTCCAAAGAAACGGCAATAAGGAAATGTGTGCGCGTGCGTGAGCGTGCGTGTGTGTGCGTGTGTGTGTGTGTCTGCATGCTCAAATGTGTGTGAGCGTACGTGTGTGAGAGTGTGTGTAGGAGGAGAGGGCTGTGGAGAAATAAAGTGATGGTGGGGAATAAACAACAGAACATTTTAGTGACTTGCAGATGGAGACTTCTTGTAGCTGGGTTCATTAGCCTCCTAACACCAGCTTGGCTGTGTTTGGAAAACTACTTCGCTTGCCGTGGGCTGCCAAGTCGGGGATCTGTCAGAGAGGGAGTCTATTTTAGAAATTTGCATATCCCTCTCCTAGGACAAAAGGTCTATTGGAACAGAGTGGTTGGTGCTTGTTAGGGACATCTCTTTATTTGTTCTTTGTGCGAGCATCATTGGAAGGAAGTCAGGAGTAAAAGGTGTATGCATATTGCTCTGAGATGAGAGAGGGGAGGCAAGGAGAACTGGAGGAAGGGAGAAAAGACCAGGAGATGCAAGCTAGGAAGACAGGGAGAAGGGCCAGGCAGGGCAGGGGCCATGTACGAGGGAGGGGGAGGGCGAAATGGATGAGCAGGCAGAGGGGAAACAGGAAGAGAAGGAAGGGGCGTCTGGGGACACAGACCGCTGAGCACAAGGACGGACAGACAAACGAAGGGAGGTGAGATGGAGAGGGACCCACCCATTCCCTTTCATCTTGAACCTGCCAGGGTGGACGTCGGCCTGACATCCCCCGTTTGCAGGCCTTGAAGCTTCTCTCGGGGCCTGCCTGCCCCACTGCCTGTAATGTTTAAAGTGCCCTTTTCTCAAGTGGAGCCAGATGGTGGATCTGAGCCAGCCCGTGTTTGACAACCAGATGCTGAGCTCGCACAAAGGGGTCCTCCGGCCTGAACGCAGGCGGGGAGCGGAGCCGAGCCTTCTGGAGGGCCAGTCCACTCTCCATGCCTGAGACCTCAGGGCAGAGTCTGCTGCAGTCTGCACCGACAGGAAGGGCCCAGGGAAGCTGGTGTGGCTGGGGCTGGGGAATCAGAGGGCTGGGTTTGAATCATGATCCACTCTTCACCAGTGGCTCTGGGCACATGGTTTTCAGCCTCAGTTTCCTCATCTGTGAAATGGGTCCAACCAACAACAACAACAACAAAAAAGCAGGTCTCAGCAAGTCTCATGGATGGTCAGAGGATTAAAGGAGAAACCAAGTGTAAAGTGTCTGGTCTGGAGAAGACCAGTTATAAACCCAGGTTGAGCAGACTGAATTCAACCAGAAGAGGGCATTAGTCTGATCTCCTTCGGGCTTTGAAGTTTTTGAATTAATTGCCCATATTAAAAAACCTAGGAGCTGGGGCACCTGGGTGGTTTCATCAGTTAAGCGTCTGACTTCGGCTCAGATTATGATCTCACAGTTCATGAGTTCGAGCCCCGCATCAGGCTCTCTGCTGTCAGCACAGGCCCCGCTTTGGATCCTCTGTCCCCCTCCTCTCTCTGCCCGTCCTCCACTTGTTCTCTTTCTCTTTCTCTCAAGATACATACATTTTTTAAAAAATAGAAGATTTCTTTTAAAAATCCATATTACTGGTTTCTTGTGAAAGACCCCAGTACCAAATGCTGGAAGTGGGCACCACGCCAGCCCCCAGCCTCAGACCCCTCCTGCTATGTGGCATCATAGCCTACTTCCCTCCTTTACCATTTTTCCCTGGCCCTTGAAGTCATCTGACCCTCACCATATGGTGATATTACTTTCCAGGCACCCAAGTTATGTATGTTTATATTTCTGCAGTGGTTGACATGGTCAGTCTTTCACGGAGAAAGGAAAGCAAAAATCTCTGACGGGTAGCTGTCATCTCGTCCTCAGAACAAAGCTAGATTTCCAGAGCCAACCCCCACCAGCCCCATCAACATGCGGGGGCTAGACTGGCAGAGAAGACACCCAGATTGTCTGAGATTCCAGTGAGTGGCCGCTTGTCTTTGGAAGAATATGTTTTGATGTCATGTCTAAACAAAATGGCTTTCAGTCCAGCCATTGTTAGGCGTAAAGTTGGTAGAATCATGTGCCTCTGCCCACCTCAAATGAATGAATGCTGTAGCCTCTCAAGGACTGAGGACTTGGGTACATGCACTCAGAATACAGTAGGCCAAAAAGAAAGAGGGGGCCCAGGTGACGGAGGAAGCACCTCCCATGGGCTGACAATCTGTTGTGTCCTACCGGCAGGATGTGGCCACCACATATGACCTGCTCACTTGGAGTTGACAGTCTAGGGAGGGCAACAGGTATACTGACAATTATGAGTTTCCAAAGAGAGTAGCACAAGGTAATAGAGAGGGTCTGAAGAAACGCCCAACCCAGCTTTGGAAGAGCAATTTGGGTCCCCGGAGGAGGCGAGCCCGAGATAAGCACCGAATAACGAGTAGGAGTTGGCATGGGGCAGAGGTGTGATGGGCACTCCAGGAGGAGGTGGGGAAGACCCAGGTCAGTCTGGGGGCCTGGAAAGATTGTGGGGTGCTGGAGCATAATGTGGGGGAGACGTGAGGGAGAAGTGAGAGATGATGAGCGATGGCTACTCAGGGGCCGATGGGAAAGGCCTGGGATGCTGTGCTGAGGAATCTGGAGATAATCCTATAGGCAGTGGGGAACCACGGACGGGTTTTCAGAGGAGGAAGGGCATGATCAGATTTATGTGTTCGAAAGATGATTTCGAGGCTGCATGGAGACAGTTTGAAGGGGGTGACCCTGAATGTGGGAAGGCCACAGAGGAAACTGGTGGTGGTGGTGGCTTCGAGGACAGAGTAGACAGTGGATTTGGGAAATCAATGTGGCGGAAAAGCCGCTAAGACTTGGTGACAGCTGCAGCATCCCCAGAGGACTGTGATTTGCATAAACACTGGGTCTCTGCAAAGTTCCACCCCAATTGATGGGTGGTTAATTGAATTCATTCATCCAACAGCAAACATTTATAGATGCTGACTCCGCTGGGAGCCCCAAGCTAGGTGCTGAGAGGAAGAACAGGAAAAGCAGATTCCTGCCCAGGAAGTGGCAAGCTACCAGGAGAGCTTGCTTTTTAAAAGGATTTTGTGACCCATCATCCTATAAAGCAGATGGTATCTGCCCCCGCCCCCTTCCAGCTCCCGAGTTTTCTGGCTCAGGAACCACGAGTCGCTGCCACTAAACCCCAGCATGATGAGCCAGCCCTTATTGACAGTTTACCATGTGCCAGGCACTGTGCTGAGGGCTTACAACTACCGCACCTTATGATGGCGTTCAGGATTTGGCAAACATTCTGTAAAGGGTCAGACAGTAAAAAATTTAGGCTTGAGGGCCATCCAGTCTCTATCACAACTACTCAACCCTGCCACTGTAAAGTGAAAGCAGCCATAGACAATACGTAGATAAATGGACATGGCTGCGTTCCAATAAACCTTTATTTACAAACATAGACGGGGTGGGGGCAGACTTGGTCCATGGGCCATACTTTGCCAGCTTCTGAGGGGCTTCTCAGGATTCTACTCAGACTATAGATGAGGAAGGTGAGCGTGTCAGTCAGGGCCCGGCAAACAGATGGCCACTCAAAGGGGCAACTGAGGGAGGTTTACTCAAGGAGCTCTTTACAAGGGGAGCTGAGAGGGGGTTCTGATGTCCTCAGCGGTGGACAGCTGTTGAGACCCCAAGACTGGAGGGGCAGCAAGTCTCTTGGTTTCTGTAACCCAAGAGACTTGTATGTAGCTGGTAGAGAGGGCCACCCAACTAAAGCTGTGGCCCTCTTGGTGGAGGGGAGCTGGGAGAAAATACTCTGCCCTCCTGCCCTCCAGTCTCCTGCTATCGCCCTTCTTCCACCCAACCCAGCAATCTGCCAAGGGCCAAGGGACCCCACTGAAGCAGTCCCTGAGGCAGACTTGCAAGGCACCTGGAAGGACAGAGAAGGGTGGGCTGGCAAATGGGGGAAGTCTAAGCAGCTGCCCAAGGTCATGTGGTGAGTGACAGTGGTCAGCGTATTCTCCAGACGCCATGTTCTCTTTGGGCAAAGATTGCCATGGAGAGAGATGATGATGACGTGGTAAAAGGGAGGCGGGCTGCACGGGAGGCAGCAGGGGGACTCTTGGCAAGCAGGGCCTTTTGTCTGGCAGAAACACCCCCAAATGTGACGTATGGCGAGGCTTTGGAGTCAGACAGGCCTTGTTCAAATCCTAGCTCTGCTACTTACTTGTTTTGTGGCCTGAGACACGTCGTTATACCTCTCAGTTTCCTCATCTGTGAAACTGAGGCAAGATACTGTCTTTATACGGAATGTTTCTCAAGAATAGTCAACAAACCTCAAGTCCAGACTACCTGGGGTGCTGGTTGAGAAAAGCAAATTCCCACCCTTCATCTCAGATTGCTGGAACCAGTCTCTGTGGGTGGGACGAGGCAGTGTATACTCTGACAAGGTCCAGGGGATGATTCTGATGCCCCCCCCCCCCCCGATGCATAAGAGCCCAGTCTACTGGCTTCCTGTGAAGATTAGATCGATCAGCCCCCACAGTGCAGTCCATAGCACCCCCACCGCTTATGGGGCAGCCCCAATGAGCCGTATGACTGACCTGAATCAATTCATCAAGTCACGGTGGCAACTAGAGAGACATTACTTTCATTCCCATTTTACAGATGAGAAAATTCGGAATGAGGACGGTCTAGGTGCTTATGTGAGTTGGGCAGGTAGCCGTCCGCCTAGAACGGTGACAGGCAGTTCCTACCCTCTTCCCCTTCATGTTGGGGCAGAGCTGTAAGGGCCCAACACAAGAGGGGCTGTGCACAGCCATGGGCAAAGGGCAGAGGACGTCCTAGAGGAAGTTCAGGGGCTGAAGGGGAAAGGCCATGTGCCTCACAGGAAACTGCGGACAAGGGGCCACCCAAGAGGGCCTGGCAAGCTCACTGGAGCCTGAGAGGTCTCAGGAGAACCACACCACCTCTGCTGAGCTGTGAAACCTTCAGGCCATGTCAAATCAGCCAGGATGCGTAACTCGCGTGAAAGAATTGCAACTCCAAATGGAGCTTTATTTCTTCTTCTTTTTAAGCGGGTAATGGGATTTGCTCATGGTGAGGGGTCCTGCATACCTTGACCCTTGGGAGGGGGGAAATGTGTCTTTATGAGACTGACGCTTCTTTCACTGGCATCGTTGTGTGGATTTACCTAGAGATGTATTTTCTAAAGCTAATAAATCATAAACCTTGTTGGAATCTCAATGCAGAACAGATGTAATGCATATGGTCAGTAGACTTGGAGTTGCAAATAAATATGTTTGGAAACCAAATATTTGAAAAGCAATTCTTCTCAGTCTTCTCTTTTTTAAGTGCCACTGCCAAGATCGGTTCAGGGATTTGGTTTCCCATGAAGCTATTGCCACAGCACTATACTCCCCACCCCAAGCGAGAAGGGAGACCTCATGCCCCAGGCTAGGAGCGCACAGAGGTTTTACCTTGCACGCCAGTTTGGGTTGATTGGATGTGGCCGCCTGGAGTGCTGAGTGGAGCAGGGACCTCAGGCTCAGCTGGAAAGAGAGTCATGATCCATTAGCAATGTCTGCCCTAGGAGCAGTAGTAGGAAGCAGAGGATAAGCGCCCCATAATTACCATCCCGGTCCTAGGTGTTTCAGAGTAGGCGACCTGCTTCTCTAATAGGACTGTGCTTTGTTTATTTGGATCGTGGTGCAGTGAAAAATTTTAGAGCACAAAAGAATCGAGGACACAGAAGAGTTTTGCCTACACTTTAAATGCAATTCCAAATAATACCAAAATAGTTCTCTTGCTAATTCAGCCCTCTGCCTGAAGGTAGGAGTCTTTAACCATCTGAACAGTCCTGGGCCCCAGAAGTGACACTTTTCACAAACAGCAGTTCTGTTGTGTATTCACCTGTGGACTTGATTATTGCTTGTTTCTCCCTAGAGTATTAGCTCCACGAGAACAGGGGCTTTGTTTTGTTTATTGCTTTATTCCTTGCTAGCTAGAAGTGTATGGCACATAGTAGGGACTAGAAAACTGTTTGTTGAATGCAATTCATTTCGTGTTGTATTTTTTTCATCCCTTCGTGTATGTGCTGATTTATGTCTTCTACTCTGGGCTTGGCCTAGGGCTGGATCTGCAGATCCAGATACAATAAGACAAATGGGACCTCTCCAGCCCCCCAAAATTGATAACTCTAGACAGCATGAAAAGAGCAAAAGTAGAAGCAGGTGCTGGGACAGAGGTGACCGACATCACAGAGAGATGATGGAGTTGGAGCACCAGAAGAGATTTCACAGAGGCCTCCTATTGACCTAGGGTTTTGAAGGATGAATAGAAGTTTCAAGCCAAGGGTTGGATGTATTATGCTTTTTATAAGGCTATAGGAGACTCTTGTCTTGTATAAGAATGACAATGTGACACATGGTATATTAGTGAAAAGAGCAGTTGAATAATCTTAGTTTCAGACACATAAATAGTTGAATCTCTGTTCTATCATGGTTCAACTGTGTGACCTTGGACAAGTTGTCTAACTTCTCTGAGCCTCGGTTTCTATCTGGATGACTGAGAGCTCAGAGAAAATGGAGGTGAAATGCCTGGCACTGGCCCCCATATTTCATAGGCTGTCAGGATGTGACCACTCTTCCTGTGAGAATGGCAATTAGGACCCCATTCGGACTCAGTCTATGGAACAGACCTTAAAGCTTCCCCAGTGTGATTCAGAGAGAGGCAGGTCTCTCTGGCCCTGGTCCAAAGGGACTTAGTTAAGGACATCCTGCAAGGACCTCGTTGGCAGGGGAGCCTCATCCCCAGTGGCTCTGTGGTGAGCTCCCTTCCCCGTCCTGCTGAGCCTGCCCTGGGGGTGCTGTCCTGACTGTCTCCCTGCCCCGCCCAGGGGCACCTGCAGCCTGTTTTTACAGCTTTTCACTAAGCCGAGCGGTGAGCAAATGCCAGATTGATCCATTTTTCTTTCCCGTCCTTCAGACACAGGGAGGCAAAAACGCTGGCTCAGCAGATTGCTTCAAGTTCGGTCTCATCACTTAAAAGACCTGCTCTCTTCAAATGTAATGTTAATAAAAACAATAGTGGTGGCTGCTGGGGAGAGCATGCTCACTCCGGGCAGGCCGGAGCGGCCACTTTACACGTACTATTTTACGTAGCTTCACCAGGACCCCGTAAAGCTGTGATTATTGTCCCTGTTTTCTGACATGAACCCGAAATCCAGATTTACGAATTTCCACGACCAAGACTGACAGGGCCAGAAAGAGAACCCGGGTTTTTGGTCTCCCCAATTCCTACTCCCCCCTTGAATTTATCTGTTTTTCATTTCTCTACAGGTACTCCTCCTCCGTTCCGAAAGATTTGAGGCACCTAGTGGAAATACAAACAGCAAAAAAGAATAAAACCAACCGAGGAAACCGGTTGAGAACCTGAGACAGGAGAGTAAGGTGCTCGCTGCAGCGGTTGGGTGTGGTGTTCTAGGTCAAGTTTGTTAATCACGTTCTTCACATCTCTCTGCCTTCACTGACCTTCGTCTGCTTGTTCCATTAATATCTGAGAAATCTGTGGGAGGATCTCCCACTGTGGTTTCCGATTTGTCTCTTTCTACTTTGGGTTTTTACAGTTTCGTTACGAGATGCATACACATTTCAAATCATTGTGCCTCCAGTGGAGGGATGCGTTTTATCATCACGATAAAAGATTCTCTGGTAATGGTTCCTGCCTGAAAGTCTCCTTTGCTGATAACGTAGCTCGGCTACATTTGCATGGTTTGTCGTCATCATCTTGTTCTTCTCCTCCTTCTTCTGTATTTTTATTTATTTATTTGTTTGTTTGTTTTTAATTTACATCCAAGTTAGTTAGCATGTAGTACAATAATGATTTCAGGAGTAGAATCCAGTGATTCATCCCATACATATAACACCCAGTGCTCATCCCAATATGTGTCTTCCTTAATGCCCCTTACCCATTTAGCCCATCCCCCAAACACATCCGGCAACCCTCAATTTGTTCTCTGTATTTAAGAGTCTCTTATGTCTGTCTTTTTCTTTTTAAAATTTTTTTAATGTTTATTTATTTTTGAGAGAGAGATAGAGAGACAGAGTGTGAATGGGAGAGGGGCAGAGAGAGAGGGAGACACAGAATCTGAAGCAGGCTCCAGGCTCTGAGCTGTCAGCACAGAGCCCAGTGAGGGGCTCGAACTCATAGAGCATGAGATCATCTTGAGTCGAAGTCAGACGCTTAACCGACTGAGGCACCCAGGCGCCCCTGTCTTTTTCTATCCTTTTACTCAATCAACCTTTCTGGGTCCTTATATTTAAGATGTGTCTCTTGTAAGCAGTATATAGTTGTTGTTTTTTAATCTTAGTTTAATAATCATGGACTTTCAATTGGAATATTTACCTCATTCACTTTTAATGTAATTCATTTAGGAGTAGATGTACCATCATATTATTTGTCCCATCTGTTCTATGGTCTTCTCTCTTGACGTTCTTGCCTTCTGTTCTATTAACCCTTGGAGGCTTACTACCAATTATGATAGGCATCCTTGACTTAATTAAAAGCCTAACAAAGTTAGCACCTTTACCATTTATGAATAATAAAATGAAAATATTTTAATTTTATTTTATTTAAATTGGAGTTAATTTTACCCTCTTTGAATTTATGTTATTGCTGTCAAATATTTTGATGTTACATATATTTTAAACCCCACAACATTACTATTATCATTATTTTATACAGTCCAACTCCATCTAGATTTAGCTATTTATTCTTCCATTGCTTGTCAGTCCTTCCTGTATTTCTGTGCATCTTTCTGGGATGGTATTGATGTTCCTTGAAAATGCTCTTTTTAGTATTTCTTCTAGTCCAAGTCTTCTGGCAGGAAATCCTCTGTTGTTGTCGGCTTCCGTTTTTAAGGATATTTCCATTGGATCAAAGCACCGCGCTGACAATAGTTTTCTTCCAGAACTCTCTCTGTGTTCTTCTATTATCTTCTGATTTACATCCTTTCAGGTCCAGTCTTAGTTTGCTTCTTCAACGAGGAAGCATCATTTTCAACATTCCTGTTTTTAAAATGTCTTGCCTTTAGCTTTCAACACTTTTTTTTATTAAAATTTGTTTAATGTTAATTTATTTGTGAGTGTGAGTGTGAGTGGGCGAGGGGCAGAGAGAGAGAGGGAGACATAGAATCTTAGGCACGCTCCAGGCTCTGAGCTGTCAGCACAGAGCCCAACGCGGGGCTTGAACTCACAAACTGCGAGATTATGACCTGAGCCGAAGTCGGACGCTTACCAACTGAGCCACCCAGGCACCCCTCAACACTTCTATCGTGACGTGCCAAGGTGTGTTTGTCTTACAAAGACAATGACAATGACCATAGTCATTCTTGAATCTGTGGTGTAACATTTTCATCAGTTTGTTTGTTTGTTTGTTTGTTTTTTCAGAGAGAGAAAGAGCACAAGCAGGAGAGGGGCAGAAGGAGGAGAGAGAGAACCCTAAGCAGGGTCCATGCTCAGCATGGAGCCCGACACAGGGCTCCATCCCAGGACTGTGAGCCAAAATCAAGAGTCTGATGCTTAACTGACTGAGCCACCCAGGCACCCCTTGTCAGCTTTTGAAAATGCTTAGTCATTATCCTCTAAAAGATTACTTCTGTCTCGTTCTCTCTCTCCCACCCTGTTAGCACACCAGGTACAGGTAGGTAAGACCTTTTCAACGTTTTCATATGCTTTATGTTCTTTTCTGTACGTCTACTCTTTTTATCTTCATATTTCATTCTGGATATTTTCTATGGACCCATCTTTCAGGTCACTAAATTTTTCTTCTGCTGTGTCTAATTTGCTGTTAAAGCTGTCACTTATATTTTCAATTTCAATTATTATATTTTTCATTTCTAGAATTTTTCACTTGATTCTTTTTTAAAGATTCTAGTTCTCTTTTTTAAAGATTTTCATCTTGTCATTTATCTTCTTGAATACATTAATATCAATTTTTAAAGACCATGGTCTGGTCATTGCAGTATCTGGATCACCTGTGGTTCTGCTTCTATTACTCATTTTTCCTTGTGATCCTGTTCTTTGTATGCTTGTTGATGTTTGATTCAATACTTGAGATTTTGTATTTTAAAAAGATTGCCCAGAGGCCCCAGATGATGTTACTTGCCTCCTTAGAGGATTTTCTTTAGCTTCTGGCAAGCTGTGACAGTAGTTCACTTTGATCTAATCAAATATATGGGGCGCCTGGGTGGCTCAGTCGATTAAGCGTCCGACTTCAGCTCAGGTCATGATCTCACCATTCGTGATTTCGAGCCCCGTGTTGGACTCTGTGCTGACAGCTCAGAGCCTGGAGCCTGCTTCGAATTCTGTGTCTCCCTCTCTCTCTGCTCCTCCCCCACTCGTGTTCTGTCTCTCTGTCTCTCAAAACTGAATAAAAGTTAAAAAAGAAAAAGAAAAAAGAGATGATTCAAAGCTGAGTCTTAATCTTTGTAAGGTCTGGCCTATTTCCAGTAGGGTGTAGGTTGACATGAGTCTCATGTGAAAGCCAACTCAAACTAGCTGAGGTAAAAATGGAGGATGATCAGATGAGCACAATTACGGGGGGAAGGTAGAGACATCTGGGCCTCAGGGACTACAAGAACCAGCAAGTTGGACCCTTGCTTCTCTCCCTGGGGTGCCTCTATTTTTTTTTGTTCTGACTTTACTCTCTCAGACAGGTTGTGGCTGGGAAATGGTCACCAGAAACTTTAAGGTGCACATTTCCAAGATTTTCTATCATAGGAGATTTAAGACTTGCTCTCTCTAGTCTCCAGGTCAAAAATCTCAAGAAAAAGCAATGATTATTTCCATTTGCATCAATCACTGTAGCTAGCTGGGTAGGAAGATTCCTGGGGAACACAGACCACTCTGCCGGAAGCACAAGGCTGGTGTGGAGGAAGGAATATTTCTCAAAAGAATGAAGGAGAATAGATGGGCACGAATGAAAACTGTAATGTCTAGTGCAGCTTGGCCCTGAACTATGGTATTTCCCAGGTAGATGTGCTAAAAGTCAATGTGCTGAAAGTCAAATGAGATGTGTTCCTTTAGTTAAAACACTATAAATATGGCAGGGTTTTCCCAAGCTCCTAGAGAAAACAGAACTAAACAAACAACAACAATAACAACCACCCTGCAGTATCTATTGTGATCATAATCATAATAAGAACTGCTGTCTGGAAGCAGCCTGATCCTTGGCTAGGGGAGCAATCTATACAAGTCTCACAAAAACATCTCCTGTCTGCTTGCAAAGTATGTGTAACTGTGCCGATTTGCAAAAGAAGATGAAGATTTAGAGAGACCAAAGCTAACAAATTTACAAAGAAAATGTATGTACGAAAACCTGTATTTATTTAGTGTGTGAAAAACAGCCATGCACGCATGTTAAAAAGCTGACAGATACCACAGGGATCATGAAAGTTAGAAAATTTACATAGTATTTTCAATTAAATAACTACCTCTTACTCTTTTATAATACTTTTATCCCTACAACTTTGGCTGCACTAGGGCCTTGTCTTTTTCATAGGACAAGGGTAGTATTATTTCCTATGGAAAGAATAGAAAGATAGTTCAGTCTTTCCTCTAGCGTGGTTGAGCCAAATTTATTTCTTTATTGAGAGTTAAAATGCAAAACATGCAAATTCACACAGGGTTATACCAGCTGTTTGTAGTTCTGCTGAGGTCTGTGCTCTACAAATTTAATAAATGATATTTCACACAGTCCCACCAAAAGAAAAAAAAAAAGAATGGTGAGTTTATAATCATATAGGCTTCGTTACTGAGCATGTTTCCGAGAAGAGAGAATTTCTATCTTAATTAGGTATCTATAAAAACCAAATCTCCTGCTCATAATTTTACACAGCTGAGGATCCAAGTATTTTCCCTAGACTAGCTTCTGGCTTCATACATGTTAAACTTTGTTTCTTTTCCACGACCCACAGACTTCTGGTCCAGAGAATTCTAGGCAACTTTCAGATTAGGGGATGGCCTCTAACCTTACTCCTCCACGCCAAGGTCCCTGGCCTTGAGAGATTGGAGTTTCTAGGAGCAGGTAGAAGGATTTATGGGGAGGTAGGAGTGTTTTGGGAAGCCAATTCTACCCTAAAAAAAAGTAGCCGCACAAATATATTCCACTAAACATAGGGCAAAGGCAGCCCACGTCGTCTTTACCTTAGCCTGATCCCAAAAATGACCTCGGCCAAGTGTGGCAGAGAGAAGATCAGTGGAAAGAGAAAATAGTCCTTAACCGATTGTGATTAAGATATCTTACTTTGCCATTTTTACCAAAACATGTGAACACATGGCCAGGGCCCCTTACCGGGCTTTAGAGGAGACCACGCAAAGGGAGGACCCCAAAACTTCCACTTCATTAGCTCCATAAATACATCATTTCCACCTCCAGATGAGCAAAGTGAGAGACTCAGTGAGATGAAGCCGCTGCTGGCCCAAGGCCATGCAGCTGGTAAACAATGAGACTGGTAATGGCAAACATGATCCTTAAAGAATAGCGGAGGTCCAAAATTCATGGGTTCCCTCTCTCAGTCTCCTCCCTCTCTGTCGGACCTGGAAGACAGTGGGGACGTGGAGGTGGCACGGAGTTTGCCAAGGTCAGGGTGAGTGTCTGGTTCCAGGTGGTGCCGGTTCCAGCACCACAAACAGCCTCTGTCTAGGCTCGGTATAAATGAGTGGTCTTTGATGGAATCCAAGGGAGCCCTGGAGGGTCCACCATGGCTGTGTGGAGAGTCAAAGCTCTGGAGTCCTCAGCCACATGTCTGCTCTTTCCCCTTCCTTGGGGACACTCTGCTCCCTCTTGTGCCAGACCTCCATTCCCTGGTGGGAAGGTTCCTACCTCTGAAAAGGTGCACAGGTGCAGGGTGCAAGACTCTCTCAGGGTCACCTCGGTGGATGATTCTGGAGTTGCCATCATGAGAAGTGCAAAACATCCCCATGGAGGATATGTGCCTTCTTGCAGACAGAAGACTTGGGCCTTCATTTCTTTAAAAGCAAAAATGCAGAGAAATGTTGGATGTGTGTGGTCAGTTTCCTTTGTAAACTCTTCATTGCATCTGTGTTTGAAAGTTGGTGGCTCACACATCCGTCCCACCATGCCTAAAGGGTGAGGAAGATTCCAAGATAGAATCTCAAAGAGCTTCTTACCCCAGAATCATTGGAAACAGACATGCGATGCACTGTGTAGTGTTAACACGCAGGAGGTTAAGTGCAAGCTCTCAGGCCCTTTGATGTATTAAATACCAAGGACTTTAACGTAATAGAACTGTAAACCTCAAATCAGAGCTAATCACACTAATTTGCTGAACTCCAAAACCAAACCGAAATGTTCATTTCTTCTTAAACTGAACCACAAATCCAAGTTGTTTTGATCTACAAATCTATCTAACAAAAGATTTGAGGTGGCTTATAAGAAATACATGCAATAAAACAAAAATCTAAGTAGATAAAAACCAGGATCAGGGGGAAAAAATCAAAACCAGAGAAACTATTACGACATAGATATGCCAGACCTATAGAGTAATTTGAGTCCTGAGCCCCCTGGCAGCCAGAGCAATATGGAAGATACATTAGTTCCATGACATGCATTATCCATAAAGAGAAGTAATTTTTAAATAGCAGTTAACTGGGTTGAAACCAAACTAAATCTCAGTCGCGAAGGGGGGAAAAAAGTGCCAAATATTCTCCAAGTTACACTTGAACTTTGTTTTGTTCAAGATTCTAGTTAACACACATAATGGTACCAAAAACACTCATTTCTGTATCGTTTAGTTTCTACTTTGTACTGGATCTCAAACCCCGCTTAAAGATGCTATAACTCCCTTCAGCCCAGTGTGTCCAGATTTTCCTTTTTTTTTTTTTTTTTTTTTTTTTTGCATTCTGGCCTTAAGCTATTTCAAGCTCTCACCGTATTGGTTTTGTACACGACCTCATTGTTTTAGCAATTAAAGAATAAAACTTGCACGCCTGTCTCCAGGGAAATGAGAATTCAAGAGGTTAAATGTCGGCCTCGCACTGCAGAGTGTGGTTCCTAATCCCCAGAGGGCTCCCCTAAATTGTTTGGATAAACTGAGGAAATGTCAGGGGGAGTTCTGACACTGAGCATGACACTAATCTTTGTAATCATTCCTCCAGATGTGTACACGTGTTCTGAGGGTGCTGAACATCCAAGTTCACCATGGCTGCCCACTCCTTGGTGGGGGTAGGGGAGCTTAGACAAAGTTGGGGGGTAGCAGTCAGTTGGTTCTCTGTCCTAAGTGTTCTGAAATCTTGAGAAGATCTATGTGTTTGTGCTTGCAGGATGGTCATCTTGGTTACTTGAAATAATATGTAAAATGCTTAGTTAGCATCCATTGGAAAATGAGAAAACAGATTATAAAACAATATTTTCAAACCCATATTTTGTATAAAACAATATGTATCTACATACAGCTATCTATACACTTGAAAATGTATGTGGATACAGCTATCTATACACTTAGATATTTGGGTGTATATACACCTAAATATTAGTAGTGATAAGTATATATTTAAAATAACACCCAGGCACCTGGGTGGCTCAGTCAGTTGAGTGTCCAACTCTTGATTTCGGCTCAGATCATGATCCCAGGGTTGTGGGATTGAGCCCCAAGTCAGGCTCCATGCTAAGCGTAGAGCCTGCTTAAGAACTCTCTCTCTCTCTCTCTCTCTCTCTCTCTCTCTACCTCTTCCCCTCTCCCACCCCCTCATGCACTCTCTCTCTCTAAAACAAGATAAAAATAAAAAATAAAATAAACTAACACTCCATTCTCTCTGAGTGGAGGAAGTTTTATTCTTTTTATACATTCTTTTATACATTTGTCTGAGTTTCCTACCACAAACATACTGTTTTTACAACGACTAAAAAATGACCAAAAACTTCATAGTTTGAGAATATCTACACATCCTCATATCCATCTGTGGCAGAAAGCTTTCTTCTCTGTACAGCCATGATGTATCTATATTTTTTTCCTAGTGATGACGATCAGGCTGTGGCCAATTTTTACCCAGGGACACACGCATGCTTTACAGATTTTTAAATAGCCCCACCTTAAAGAGAGGTTGAAATTGCATCTCAGATTATACACTTTCTCTTATTGCTTCTGGGGGGCTCAGATCAGTTTGCAAATATTGTTGAATTTAGAAAGGAGTTTTAATACCCACTGTGTAATTTGTCCTCACCCCATCTGTCGACTGCAGAAACAAATTAGCTTCTCTCCACATGGCCTGCCACTCCCCTGTTCCTTCCCCACCCCCCATCTTCTAGCTGCAATCCTTTTCCAAGAATCCAAACTTGGAAGAAAAGCTGAGTGCACAAAAGGCAAGACCTCTTCTTGCCAAGGCAATAAGAAACATGGGCAGCATGCGTCTGCATCTGAGTGTGTGTGTGTGTGTGATGTGTTTATGTATGTGTGCATCTGCATATGTGCATATGTATGTGTGTCCCTGTGTGTGTCTACGTGTGCATGTATACATGTGCATGACTATAAATGTGTTTAAAGTTATCTGTGTGTATGGACATTTACGTAGGTGACCAGTATGCCCATTTCTCCAGCTCAGGATGTAAAATGAGGTCACATTTCTCTTACGTAAGGAGTATGGCCAAGAGAGAATATATTCGGCTTATTGAGGAAAAGTCAGTTCTTCCCAATGGCCCTTCTGTGATGATCAAGTGGCCCAAGCTCTCCTTGGTCTGGGAGGTAGGATCCATCTGGTTAACTATCTTCTAGAATAGGAAATGGCCTTCCTTAGACATGCCCTCCGCTGCAGCTGTCACCCCATGGTGTTTCTGCAAACACAGAAAGACTCTGAGGCAAAATCCCTCTCACCCTACATACCATGGCAGGAGCTATCATCCACTGCCCAGGAAACCTGCATTGATTGCTTTGATAGCTCGGGTCCCTCAAGTCAGCACTTCTCAGTGTGGGATGGAGGGAGACAGGAAGTCCCATCCTTCTGGTGGGGTGCTCCACTATGGGTCTTTGTGCTAAAGGAAATGACGTCGTGACTGGAACAGAGAGGTTGCCCCCAGAATTGGCATCCTGGCCACCACACTCACCTGCAGCATTCAGCCCTGGTTCCCAGCCAGACCCCTTTTCTGGGTGGGGAGCTTCTGGTCAAATGCCCTCTCCCATGAGAGGCCTTCTCATAGCTTTGAACCTCAAAGGCTAGTGTCGGGTCTCAATCCCCTTTCTTCCAGGAATCCTGTGTGCCTGCGTGCAGATTGGCTCACCTCCCTCCCAGTGACCCTCAGGCACACTGGATGTGGGTAAGAAGGGGTAGGTGGGGGAAACTGAGTCTGCTAAAAAACTGAAGCCCCAGGCTCTGAAGAAAACAAATAGCTACCCCCACCAAAACCCAAACTGAAAGCCTATCAATGAGCGTCTATTTGTCTGATGTCCACATAATTCAGAAGAGAATTCAAATGCTTTGGCTTAAAGACAAAAGACTCTTCCAGCTAGTAACAGAACTTACTGATGATCTTTAAACAACAGTTTTTGCTTTAAAAAATAATAAAATAGACTAAGAAAAACAAACCCTACATCCATCATAATTCTATTACATGCATATGTGAATTACATCTATAACGATACTTATCATTTAGTAAGTGCCATGTATGTGCCAGACATTATGCCGAAGTCCTTCATGGGCAATGTATTCCTTTATTCTCCAAACAACCAGGTGAGTTGAACAGCATCCTTAGCCCTCCACCGCTGATGATGAAACAGAGACTTAAAGGGGGTTAAAATAATTTGCCCAAAGTCAGGCAGCCAAAAGTTGTGTTAAAGCCGGCATGCAAACCCAAGCTATTGGACGCAAAGTCTTCACTGTGTGTGGGTGATTTTTTAGATTAATGGACTTTCGGGGCACCTGGGTGGCATAGTCAGTTACGCATCTGACTCTTGACTTTGGTTCAGGTCATGATCTCACAGTTGTGAGATCTGGTCTGGGCATGGAGCCTGCTTGGTATTCTCTCTGCCTCTCTCTTTCTCTCTCAAAAATAAGAGAAAATAAACCCTTATTAAAATCTTAGGTTAATAGATTTTATTTCATTCATAACCTTTATATGTTTAGAGCAGTTTTAGATTGACAGAAAAACTGAGCAAATCGTACAGAGACTTCTCCAGTTCCACCCCCTGCCACCTGCACAGTCACCCCTATTAGCGTCTTACATTAGCGTGGTAAATTTATTACAACTAATGAACCAGTACTGACACGTTATTATTAATTAAAGTCCACAGTTTATTCAGATTTTTTTTTAACCTGATGTCCCCTTTCTGTCCTAGCTTCCCATCCAACGTACCACATCACCTTTACTCAACATGTGTCCTTAGGCTCCTCTTGGCTCTGACAGTTTCTCAAACTCTCCCTGTTTTCAATGACCTGGCCATCGTCGTGGCTCCTGGGCAAGTATTTGGAGGATGCCCCTCTGTTGGAATTTATCTGGTATTTTTCTCATGATTAGACTGGGGTTATGTGTGGGTTTTGGGGAGAGAAATCCCAGAGGAAAAGTACCATTTTTATCGCACCCTTCCAGGAGTGCCTACTACCAACATGATCTGTGATTATTGATGTTGACCTTGACCGCCTGGCTGAAGTAGGCTCCTTTTATGAAGTAGTGGAAGCTTGTGTGAGTACTAGTTGCAAAATAGTGTGATTTTGAGACCCAGGCAGAAAGAACTCAGGCTTTGGAGGATGGGGTTTGTTGGTCTCTGTTCAGGACCCTACAAAACCTTCAAGCCAGTTTCATGTTGGTTCCCTGGGCAGTACACACACCCCTGCACCATGGACTACCAGACAGCACGCCCTCCCTAGCGCTCCAAGTGGTAGGACCAAGCCCCCTCTCCATACCTGGAACTGAGCGGGATTGTCCCTGCTCATCTCAGGTATCCCACCTCAGATTCTTCTACTTCCTTAATTGCCAGAGACATTCCAACCTAGACACTCTGTCTGGAACTATTTTTCATTCCAGAAAGCCTAGGGATTGCTACTTAACCCTGGACAGGGTGCCTGGGGTGTGGCCTGGAATTGTTCCACCTCCTTGCGGCCACTTTTGTTCTTTCATGACAATCAGGACATGGGACAAGCAGAAAGAGGCAACTCTGTTGGTGACCATGACCTGAGAATATGAAAACATTCTCACCTAATACATGCGCTTGTGGGAGAGGAAGACTTGAAACCAAGAGGTGCTTGGGTTTGAGGATCTAGGATCAATTTCTCAGGCATCACATCTCGCAGCCTGTGGACTCTCAGGCCACCTTCAGCCCAAAGGCATATTGTTATTAATTTTTTTCATCAATAGGTTTTGCATTTTAGAGCAGTTTTAGACTCACAGCAAAACTGAGCAAAAAGAAGAGTGTTCCCATACCGTTGCCCCCTCCCCACAACCTCCCCACTAACGACGTTTCCCCCCAACAGAGTGGGACATTTGCTACAATCGATGAACCTGCATGAGAGTCCATTATCACTGAGAGTACTTAGTTACATCAGTCCATAGTATACACCACTCTTGTTGGTGTATATTCTGTGGGTTTGGACAAACATATAATGACACGTGTCCATCATTATAGTATCATACAGAATAGTTTCACTGCTCTACAAGTCCCTGAGCTCTATTTATCCTTCCCTCCCTTCCCCCAACCCCTTGGCACCCACAGATCTATCCAGTATCTCCGTAGTTTTTGCCTTTTCTAGAATGTCATATAGTTGGAACCTTGCAGTGTGTAGGCTTTTCAGATTGGCTTCTTCCACTTAGTAATATACATTTAAGCTCCCTCCGTGTCTTTTCCTGGCCTGGTAGCTCATTTCTTTTTAGCACTGAATAATATTTCAGTGTCTGGATGTACCAGAGTTTATTTATCCATTCACCTACTGAAGGACATCTTGGTTCCTTCCAAGTTTTGGCAATTCTGAATAAAGCTGCTATAAACATTTGTGTGTAGCTTTTTGTGGGGACGTAAGTCTTGACATCATTTGGGTGAATACCAAGGAGAACAATTGCTGGATTCTATGGTAAGACTATGTTTAGTTTTGAAGGAAACTGCCTAACTGTCTTCCAAAGTGGCTGTACCATTTTGCATTCCCACAGACAATGCATGCGAATTCCTGTTGTCACATTGGTACGATAGGACCATACCTCCCAGCCCTGCTCTCCGTTCCAGGATGAGCAAGTTACCCACGCAAGGTCAATTTCAATCGTTCCCCATGAATTCAGGATTTGGAACTGCACTGACGGTTGCTGAAACCACAAAGGCTGGCAGCTACTGGAACCGAGTCACATGAAGATGATGCTAGGAGAAGGTCCTGTGACCTCCAAACATTGAAGGCCCATGGCTGCTGCTGAGGTTTTTCTGTAACTCAATGCTTCATGCCTCTTTGAATTCTAGGGCACCCCTGGAGTATCCTTCCCCACTTTTTTTTTAATGTTTATTTATTCTTGAGACAGGGACAGAGCATGAACAGGGGAGGGGCAGAGAGAGAGGAAGACACAGAACATGAAACAGGCTCCAGGCTCTGAGCTGTCAGCACAGAGCCAGACGCGGGGCTCAAATTCACAAACTGTGAGATCATGACCTGAGCCAAAGTCCGATGCTCAACCGACTGAGCCACCCAGGCGCCCCCTTCCCCACTTTTTAAAGAGCTACTCACAACAACAACAAAAAAAATTAACTCATTCACCTTTCCTATCAAATTGCCCAGGAAACCAGACTTTCGGGTGTCGGAATCAAGATGAAACAGGAGACCGGAACGATGACCCAGAAATCAGGCTCTTGTAGCCAACTCTGTTATGTCATCTGAGCAGATCCCTCTCTTCTGTTTTCAGTCTCCCAGGGAACTTTCTAGTTAGAGCTACAGGAGAATTTGGGGAGGATGTTGGGAATCTGTGTGCCCTTGTATTCATGGTGGCCATCTTGGTTGTAACCAAAAAAAGTTAGCCCTGAGAAGGAGAAAAGGAGCCAATAGACAAATAACAAGAGATGTAGAGAAAGACTTCTAGCAGTACCTGAGGCCTCCCTGAGTTTGGTGATGGGTCACTTGGTCCCAAAAGCCTTATGACTTACACAGCCATTTCTAGCAAGGATGGTCCTGAGGACAGGATGTTTCTTACAACCGTGGGATGTGGCACATAGTAGGCACTCAATAAATGTTTGTTGAATCACTAGGCAAATCAATAGCATATGACTGGCAGCTTCTTCTTCCTGGGGATTGGTGCCACCAGACTGACTGGGCTCAGAAGGAGCACTGCTTATCACAGTCACAGTGGGCAGAGGCAGATATGGCCACTATGGGGTGCTATAGGGTGATTCCTGGGGGCAGGTCATGGTTAGACTTGCCTTTGTATCACAGCCCTTGGCCGGCGCCTGGCACAGTGCCTCCCACATAGCAGGTGCTCAGTACACAGTAATGAAGGCAAGAATAAGTGAGTGGGCATTCATAAACTTAACACCTCTGCATGCTAAGCATAGCCTCACCTGCAAGGCAGAAAGAGGATCCACTCCTCATTCTTTTTTTTTTAAGTTTACATATTTGTTTTGAGAGAGAGAAAGAGCACAAGTGGAGGAGAGGCAGACAGAGAGAGGGAGAGAGAGAGACAGAGAAAATCCCAAGCAGACTCTGCACCATCAGCACAGAGCTCAAGGTAGGGCTTGAACCCACGAACCACAAGATCATGACTTGAGCTGAAGTTGGACGCTTAACCAACTGAACCACCCAGGTGCTCCTACTTTTCATTCTTTAGTTGAGGAGAGCAAACTAAAAACCCTGTAACCATAGAACAATAATAATAATAAGCATTAAGCTACAGTGACTAAAGACACAATAAGAGATTGATGTATTCCTTCAATAGACACTGAGAAAGGACCTTCTTCTTGGGTCTGGAGCTGAGCACTGGGGGGATTCAGATAGGAGTAAGATACTGTCGCAGTAATTATGCTCCAAGCAGGGAGTTCCATAATAACACTCATATAGTCATTCGTTCATTCAAGACATCTTACCAAACTCCTACATGATGCCAGGGCCTGGAATGGTGTGGTGCAATAAAGGGCCGGGCAGCTGGGGCTCTTGGTAAGGTTGCTGCATCCTTGTACCATCTTGAGGAAGGGCCTCTTCCTCTGTGGGCCTCAGTTTCTCCATCTGTAGAGTTGGTGACAAGACCAAATGATGCAAGGACCTTTCCATTTCTGACAACCTATTCAGATCCTCGTGGGTAGAGTTCGATTGAACGCTAATCCTCAGTTTCCTCATCTGTGAAAACGGGCTTATCAGGAACAGCACCTACGTCCTTGAGTTCCTGTGAGAATTAAATAGAAGAATAGATGTAAATTACTAAGGACGGTGTCTGGCACCCCGTCCATGCTCTCTGCTCAATAGCCTCGGTTATTATTACTGTCACACGGACTCCTGCCTTGTGCCCCTCCATGCACAGGGCACTGAGCTGGGTATTGTGGAAGAAGCACGAAAGACCCTGCAGGGCCCACCCCTGGGAGAGATCAGTGGAGTATGTAGCAGGAGGGAACTCAAATCCAGGGTGGGAAGGTGAGCCTGGAAGCCTGCCCTGGGGACGGGGGATCAGAGGAAGCCTCCTGGTGGGGGAGGGGCCGGGCCTTCATCCTTCCCTTCCAGGAGCCAATGGTGGCTGGGGCTGGGCTGGGGCTGCCGAAAGGTGGCCTTGTGGGTAAGTCCTTCCAGCTGCGGACAGGTAATCCTGGGCCTTGGAGCTGGAGAGATGATACCCCCCGAGGGCCAGGCCTGGTCCCGCTCAGGATGCTTTCCCTGTGAAAATGCTCAGCAGTCCTCGCGTTTAGGAGTGCTCGGGTCCAGCATGAATCATTCCTTTTTGAACTTGTCTAAATGTGTTTATAAAATAAAGCTGCGGCCCAGGGCTGCTCCGGGCCGAGCGGGAAGGTAATATGTTTTTAATTGGAGAGATTGGGGGAAGGAGGCAGCGGGCCAGAGTGAGCTCACCCCACATGAATGCGGCTGGGCGGAGAACAATGTACGTTCACATTCCTGGACTACAGCAGGACCCGCTCGGTGGGCAATCCTCGGCTGAGTGGCGGCCTCCACCAACGCAGGCAGTCCGGGGTTAGCCAGGAGCTTGAGTCCTGGGGTGGGGTGGGGGCAGTCAGCAACCCCTGGATCTGATGTCAGCATGGGTCAGAGCAGGGGTTGCAAACTCCAGTGCACCCCAGAGCCAGGCAGGGGCTAGCAGCCTGAACACACCCGGTATAGACCTGGTGGATGGGAGGTGTGCGGCCCTTGCAAAGGGGCCCGTCACCGCTCGACTGGGCCCTCCCCCATCATCAGATCTGATGATTTCTCAAGAGAAACCAGAAATATGGACGTGAAATCTCATTCTCAATGTTGGCTTTATTTGATTTTATCCTATTTTCTTTCTTTGGCTATTGGGCCAACTAAAACAGATGTGCAAACCATATTCGGCCCCGCAGCTGCCCCCTGAAGCTCATCTTTGAGACTGTGGTGTAGACCTCACTGTGTCATTTACTAGCCATCATGACTCGAGGCAAGTTAATTAGCTTCTCTGGGCTCTGGTTTCCTCTACTAGAAATCTGGTATTCTAATGCTATTTTTCCCGACGTTTCCAATAGCTTCCAAGTTGAGGATAAAGGAGGGAGGAAAGAAGGTAATATTTATGGTGCGTCTGCTATGTGCCAGGCGTGGTGCTAATGACTCGTGTGTTGTTGTTTTGCTTTGTTTTGCTTTGCCTTATTCTTTTAATCATCACAATGATCCCTAAGTAGGCATTACTCCCCTTCTGAAGATGAGAAGACAGAAGCTTGGAGAGCCGAACTAGAATTTTAACCAGCTTTCAGAAGTTTGGAACCGTGGGGCACCTGGGTGGCTTAGTCAGTTAAGCGTGTGACTCTTGGTTTCGGCTCAGGTCACGATCTCACGGTTCGTGAGTTTGAGCCCTGCATTGGGCTCTGCACTGACAGAGTGGAGACTGCTTAGGATTCTCTCCCTCCCTCTCTCTCTCTGCTCCTCCCGCTCTCTCTCTCTCTTAAAACAAATAAATTAATTAAAACTTAAGAAAAAAAAGAAGTTTGGAATCGTCCTCTGTGTTTTAGCAACACTTGTCACAGTAAGGGTGGGGAAACTGAGTCAACATTTAATGCGGCACAGCCGTGCCGAGTAAAGGCACTAGTTATTTTAGATCCTTGTTCAGTAATAATAATTCACCTGTTTAATTAGCAACAGTTGGTCTACAAAGTAGAATGGGCAGAGAGGTCAAGGGTATGGTGAAGGGGCTCTGTCCCCACACTGCTCCAGTTACAAAGTGCCAAAAAACAACAGGACAATGTGTATTAAAATATTCACACTCTTTCAGCCAGTAATTCATCTTGAAGGACTCAATCCTAAAGATAAAAAGAGCTGTGGGCAAAGATTAAAAAAAAAAAAAAAGAACTCAGAAAATCAAATGTTCATCGTAAATGAAATAGTTAAATAAGTTATGTAATAACCATACCAAGGCAAGTAGGATAAATGTTTAGGAAGCATGTGCAGTAACATGAGAAAAGGCTTACAATATATTAAGAAAAGAAAATAGAATGCAAAATTGGGTAAAGACATATATTATACTTAAAGAAATGCAAAGAAGGAGGACAGAAGGGAATTCACCCCAATGTTAATTCTCCATGTGTTGGGATTTTAATTTAATTTTCTTCGTTCTTTTTTGGGGGGAAATTGTTAGATTCTCCCTAATGAGCATATTGCATTTTATAATTGGAAATGTATATATTTGCAGGAGGTAATGGCCCTCATCTCATCCAGGCTGAGAAGCGGAGAGGTCTGGAGTCAGGTATCACATTTATTTTAAAAATAAAAGCCCAGAAAGAAACTCCAGAGAGAAAAATACCACAATGTAAAGTGGTTATTACTGGCTGATAGGATTATGGGTGATTTCTTTTCCCCTACTTCTTTATACTTCTATGTGTTTTTCAAACTTTCTACACTGAGATTTCTTTGAAATTGGCAAACAAACAGACAAACCGTAAAATACTCCCTTGCACTTACAACCGTTCCAGGCAGGGAGATATTCTTGGCAAGAGAGTTGTACCAGAATCCAGGCTTTCCTCGCTCATTGCTCTCTGTCCATTCTGGGCTTTGTACCTGTGCCCCCAACCACCGCCACTACCAATTCTGGAGGTTTTAATAACACTTGAATCTGTTTAAACCTAAAGAAACGTGGACTTAGGATTCTTGTTTAGCTGATGGAAGAATGGCTTGGCTCAGTTTGTTCTTGAAACCTGTTTTCCACCATCCTGCCAAGTTCAAATGGCCTATCGTGGATTATATTTCACTAAGGCAAACCTGCCTGTAATCAGGACATTACTGACCTAGAAGGCACATGTCCCTGACACTCCTCCAAGATCTGAACTGTGTCCTCACCTCCTAAGCTTACCCTTTCGTGGAGCTGATCCGTCTTCTGTCTTGGAAGGCCAGAACCTCTCCAAGTGTCCTTGTTATGAGTGAAGGCCTTGTGTTCTGTGGTCAGAGCTCCTTGGGGTCCTTTGTGGGATTTACCACCTGATGGGGCTTCGTCCCTGTGCAGCTCATCATCTTGAATGTACCCCCTGCCCTTGTTCCCCGAGATCCTCCAGTCTCCATAGTCCAGAAGACCTGGAACTGACCGATGTGAACTTAAGCCGATCCCTGCACTCCTCCCGGGCCTCCTTCCACGTCTGCAGAAGGGAAGTAACACCAACCGAACCTCTTTAATTAGAGGATTAAAATAAGGCACCTTCGGAGTGCCTGGGTGGCTTGGTCGGCTCAGTGTCGAACTCTCGGTTTCAGATCTCAGGGTTCGTGAGTTCGAGCCCCACGTCGCGCTCTATGCTGAGAACGGAGAGCCTGCTTGGGATTCTTTCTCTCCCTCTTTCTCTGCCCCTCCCTTGTTTGCGCTCTCTCTCTCTCTCTCTCTCTCTCAAAATAAATAAATAAATAAACTTAAAACAATAAAATAAAAATAAAAAATAAAATAAGGCACCTTGTTATATAAAGCCTTGGACACAATACAGGTGATCTTTCTTCTTCCCCGGCCAGCATCTTTCCTCTTTTGCTGACCCAAGAGCATTCAAACGTGCACTTTGGCACATTTCAGCAGGTCTGCAAACCCTCATAGTACTTTCCACATAGGACTACTGTGGGAATTACGCACACTGAGGGCACTCTCACTGGGACCAGGCACGGGGCATGCCTGAGCTCCATTTCATGTGGTCCCCAGCATGGGGGGACTCTGTGAGGTAGGATACACAGTCATCAGTCCCATTGTGTAGGACGCTGAGGCACAGGCAGGTGATATGACAGCTGTTAAGTCCCTTAGTGGACATTTTATGTTTATTTACATTTTCCCACTTTCGTTCTGCCGAGTCTTCCTTTCCCTCCTTTCACTGAGGATTCTTCCAAGTTCACACAAATGGAAGTCTTCCTTAAAGAAGAAGGCAAACAATGGAGAAACCCCACTGTGGCCCAAATCCATGGCTAATCACCTCACTTCTTTAGACCCAAGTGGATTTCTGAAGACTGTACCTAGAGTCAGTTCCTCCAAAACCCAGTTAATGTAAGTTGTATGCCTACCAAAGTAACACTGGTTCTTGCTCAATGGGATGGCATCAACCTCTTTTGGAAGTTTCTAGATCTTCTTTAATATCTTTTTTTTATTTTCGGAACTCTTGGACATTTCAAGGTTTTATAAGGTTTGGGGTTGGTTTGGTTTTGTTATTATTTTTAAGTGAATTCACCTCAGGTGATTCTACCTTAATTTCAAGAAAACAAGCACATTTAAGCTGATAGCTAGGAGGGAGGTGATGGATAACCACGGGAAGTGAGGCTCATCGAAAAAAACTGACAACCACCCTAGTGTATGACCTTGGGCAAGTTGCTTAAGCCTCAGTTCTCCTCATCAGTACAACAGGGGTAACAATTTCTATCTCATGTGGAAGTCTGATGACTAACTTCAGTGACACAGTGTGTCACTAAATATTCTAAATATAGATGTTCAATTATACAACAATGATCACCTCTTTCGTTAGGGGAAATGATCACAGTCTTGCATGTTTTGTGCCACTTCTGGTATCTTTGCTTCTGTTTGGCCTGGAGAAGAGAAAACAAGCTCAGGATGGGGAGAGAAGGGAGCTTGGATGTGTCAATGGCGCCCCTCCTACAAATTACAAACCTGCAGTTAGACCCTTCCATATCCATACCGTGCACTGAAATGCATTCCAGATGCACTGAAGAACTGAACATTTTTAAAAAAAATTCAAACCATAGAGGGAAAAAGACTTGAATATTTATCAGACCTCAAGGGAGAAAAGGCTGGTTAAACTTAGAAGCATAAGAAAACATCACCAAGAAAGAGATGGACAGAATTGACTGCAGGAAAATTTAGCACATTTGTACATTGAGAAAAGAAAGGAAAATGTATGTGGCAGTGGCCAAGTGACAGGCAACGACATCGCACCTGTGTTACAGAGATTGTCATATATGTATGTACATATATATGGAAAGAGTTGAGAAAGTCATCCAGACCCTTCTAGATTGAGGAACAAAGAAGTCAAATAAATAATGTGCAAATAAGAAATATATTTGGGGATAAAAAGGGAGGAAGAAATCTCATTGGCAATCCAAGAAATTAATTACCACTTTCCTACCATCCCATAGTACTGCTTTTCAAGATAGTAAGACCTACTGTTAAAGAGGGTATTGTGAAGTAGGCACACTCGTACACTGGCTGTAGGAATGTAAAGCAGCCTCTTTGGGAGAAAAAAATGTTATAGCACCATGTGTTGTAAAAAAAAAAAAAATATCTGGGATATGGAGAAAAATAAAACCAGACCCCCACCTTAAAACATACACAAAGATGGACACCAAGTGGCTTAAAAACCTCACTGTGAAAGATAAAGTAGAAAGCGAGTTACAAAAGACGTAGGAGACGTTCTCACCCTGACGCTTAATAGCCATGTGGCCTTGGCAGGATATTTTACACCTCTGTAAAATCAGAGATTGAATACCCACCTTACAAGGTCACGTCTGTAAAACACCTGGCACAGGTAGGTGTCTTTGACAAAGATAACTGATTATTCCTTTCCTCCTGGGTGCCTAGCTTGATCACCACTCCAGGCCTGTCTTGTGAGTGAGCTCTGACTGTTGGCAAGCTAGTAAAAGTGATGAGTGCACTTCTAGGCCTCCCCTGCATAATCCCACATTTGCTTTCCCCCATCCACTGGCTGCATAGGGAGAATCTGGGGCCATAAAAGAGGGCAGTGTATCAAGACGAAAGGAACCCAGGTCCCTGAGTCACCACCTAGAAGGCTGCTTGGCCAAAGCCCCCGGATGAAACTTTATGCATAGGATACCAACTTCCATTGAGTTAAGCCACTGCAATTTGAGGATTCTTCATTATAGCAGCTAACAATACCTTTCATAACTAACAGGGCACCCAATAATTATTATGCAGTTTGGCCAATGAATTCCATCTCTGGGAAATCTAATGGTTGGGGTTCATTAAATCTGATTCCTGTATAGCCTCTGGTAGGCAGCAGTGGGGTTTCTTAATCCAGTCGCTAATCAAAAGTGCACATTGGAAGATTTCCAGAGAAGTGGCTAATAGAAAAATGGATTCTGTTGGTTGACTTAAGGTTTTGTTCTAAGTCGTTAAAGTTGGGTTTGACACAAATTCTGATGTTGGGATTGGCTACAGTGTTTTGACTAGACTGGACTAGAGCCCAAAAAATAGTCAAAGGATAAGCCAAAATAAAAGTAGAAATAGGAAAATATGGAAGTAATCAGATTGTCTGTATCAGCTGATAATAGTCTGTCCCTGGGCACAAAGCCAGCGAACATTAACCCTGGCCAGCTACTCACACACTGCAGGTGATGTGCTGTAACAGATGACAGTGACAGCTAGCCTGAGGAGGGGAGGACACAGCTCGAGGGGCACTGAGATGCAGAAAAGTCCCCTGACTGTGCACCTCCAGCCTGATTCCCAAGACAACATGGAGTGTGTGTATCCAACCACCTCACTAAGGAGATCTTTTTCTTTAATGTTTTTTTTAATTTTTTGAGAGACACACAGAGAGAGACAGAGAGAGAGACACAGTGTGAGCAGGGGAAGGGCAGAGAGAGAGGGAGACACAGGATCTGAAGCAGGCTCCAGGCTCTGAGCTGTCAGTGCAGAGCCTGACGCGGGGCTTGACCCCATGAGCCGTGAGATCATGACCTGAGCCGAAGTCAGATGCTTAGCTGACTGAGCCACCCAGGTGCCCCTAAGGCGATCTTTTAAATATACAAAAATCTTTATGCCAAAGAATATTTAGGACAGTATTATCTACATAGTGAAAAATTTCAGAAGCATCTGAAATGCGTGTGGCAGGTGCTGCTGGTCTCCTACCCGGCAGCCATTCTCCCTTCCTTCCTAGAGAACAGTATCCCGATTTTGTGCTGGCTCCAAAAGCGGAGTCAGGATTGTTCTATTCCAGTCTTGGTCCTCCCATTCCTTCTTGGCAGTGATTGGTCTAGGATTGGTCCTACGATTCTGGCCAATGAAGCGTAAGGGGGAAGGGAAAGTTCACCAGGAGCTTTTCAGAAAGACTAAGGGCAGAGGCACTCAGGAAAATGTCCTTTCCTCCCACACTCACACGCACATGCACTTTGGACTCTGCTGATGAAGCTGTGATCCCTGGAGAGGCTGCAGCCATCTTGCCCTCTTGAGTCAAAGAGACTCATACAGAGACATTAATCCAGAGCTACTGAGCCTCTGGACCAACCTGGAAGTGTGTTATGTGACATAATTATGTCTTTACTATGCACTTTTATTTAGATGTTCTGCTGCAGGTTCGCCCCGTGATGCCGTTGGAGTGTACAGGTGGTAGAAAAATCGTTGGGAAAACTGAACTGGCACACCTGGAGTTACCTAGACATGGTATCTGACTCTCACGAGGGAAGTCTGAAGGCAAAAGCCTGGGGGTCTGCTCACGAGAACTAACGAAAGAGAGAATGTTGCCGTGCCCTTCCAGAGTCTGGTGGGGCAAAGAAGGTGGACTTTTCTCATGGGCTAAGTGAGGACTATGGAAAATACCTTCGGGAAAGGATCACTTAAAAAGAAGGCCTAACTGGGGCGCCTGAGTGGCTCAGTCGGTCGGGTGTCCGACTTCGGCTCAGGTCGTGACCTTGTGGTTCGTGGGTTCGAGCCCCGCATCGGACTCTGCGCTGACAGCTCTGGCCCTGGAGCCTGCTTCAGATTCTGTGTCTCCCTCTTGTCCTGCCCTTCCCCTGCTCAGTCTCTCTCTCTCTCTCTCTCTCTCTCTCAAATAAACATGAAAAAATTTAAAAATAATAATAATAAAAAGAAGGCCTAACGGGGTAAGAGGGCCCCAGAAGGATCTCTGTGTGTAGCATGTATTGCAAGATCTCCAGACAAGGTAACATTCACAGGTACCAAGAAGTAGGGCTTCTATCTATCTTGGGGGAGTGGGGAGTGGACACAACACCTTCCTATCATACACGGGGCTTAGGTATTGCTGTTGAAGTGTGTTTCTGCATAGGGATGAGGTATCCGGTCTATCTGCGCTGATGCCTCACTGATCCAGATCCTTATACAATCAGGTGGCCCTTGAGGGCAGACCATCCCTCTGCTGCTCTGTAGTTCCGCTCCAGGCTCCAGCCCTTCCATTTACACTCATGGGTTCAGCTCTTGCCACCTGTGCCTTCCCCTGCCGTGACTTTTCTCACTCTGATTTTGTGGTCCGCTTCTTGCTAATCCCCTTGTCTGTAAGCTCCTTGAGATCAGGGAACTCACCTGATTCACTTCTGAGTTCCCGGTGCCTGGCAGAGGCCCTGACACCACGTGGGTGAGTTGACGGGTCAATTGGATGAATTGGTAAGTGTGTAAGTGGAGAGCCAACGTGTATAATACTCAAAGTCATGAAAAACGAAGACGGACTGGGGAGTTTTCACAGATGGGAGGAGGCCAAGGAGACATAATGACTAAATGCGACACGGTATCCTGGACAGGAGCAAGGACATTAGCGAATAAACTGGTGAAATTGGCATAAGGCTGATGCACTAGGAGTAGTTTAATAGTGTCCCATCAATGTTCTTAGTTGGGATGAATGTCACAGAAGATATTTGCATTAGGGGAAGCTGGGTAAAGGCTATGTGGAAACCCTCTCACTGCCTTTCTAACTCTTGTAAATCTAACACTATTTCAAAATAAAAACCTAACTAAATAAATGTTGAGGAAGGGCAGACACCACGATTGTCCAGGGATTTACGAAATTGGTGAATACGCTGGGTCTTGAAGGAGAAGATGGAGAGACGGGTTCAGGGTCCATGAGAGACAAATATCTGGGTGGAAAAAATGAGCAAGTGTTGCTCAATTTTGGCAAGCCCTTTTGGCCACCCATCTGCAAAATGGGTGAAAACCCACAGGTCAGATGAGGCCATGTCAGCTACAGGTCTAGCTAGGGTTGCCTGAAGACCTCAATCCCATCGGCTGGAGCAGATTAGAACCTTCTAAGACTTCTGTGAATTTTCAGACGTTTGGGGTCTCATCATCGGTCATGCTTCTTGGCTCCTACAGTAAGAATATGTATGTTGTCTGATAGCCCCATCCGATGAATTCATCACACACACACACACACACACACACACACACACACACACACAGACACGCATGCACCACTGGGTCATTTAGGAGAGTGTCTGAAAGTTTGGGTGTCACACGACAGAGAGACATCCAACATAGGAGAGGCTTCCATTCTCTTGCTGGCTCCTTCCTCCCCTCCTCTCCCCTCCCCGCTCCTTTCCCTTCCTTCCTCCTGAGCTGTCTCGTGCTAGACACTGCCCCTAGGGCCCTCAGTGTCCCACCTCCCTCAGTTCAATCTATATTAAAACACAATTCCCTTCCTAGGAGGAATTTTGACACCAGCTATTAAAATACCATTTGCTTTAGCTCCTTACATGAGTCTGAAGCCAGTGCTGTCTCCTCTTGGGCTCATTACAGCCGTGGCTTTGATCCACTGTGTCTAGACAACCTTGTGGGTCAGAATCAGTTGGGAGAAGCCTGGCAATGTAATTATTTGCTAATGTCAAAGCACTAATATTTCCAATGTTTTGGGTTACAATCATTCCATTGAAAGTGTCTCCAAGGTTAGCCCTGTGACAATGTCACCCTTCCCCATTTGCATTCTCAAATGCAAATTTGAGAGAAAAAGGACAAAATGTGAAAGTGGCCTGTGGGAATTCTGCATGGCAGAATGCCACGTGTGTGGTGACCTCATCACATGCATGCCAACAGAAAACTAGGTTGAGAAGGGCTGGGTGAGAGGATCAAATGAGATCTCTGCAAACTGTGAATTACTTAAAGTTAGTGCCTGAGGTTCACATTTGGTCCAGGAGAGACTTAAAGGTGAGGTGGTCCCGTCATTTAAAGATGGGGAAACTGAGGCCACGGAACAGAAGTGACCGTGGGTATGCCCAAGGTCATACTATGAGCCCCTGACAGCCCAGGCCCCCTCCAGCACCTTACAGTCTCCCTTATACCTGGAGGTGCTCAAATGCAAATGGGATGGCCACGAGGAGACATCAGCAGCTGGCCACTGTTTTCCCCGTGAATTTCTAAGACTTCTGGGGGGTGAGTATTGATCGTGGTCACTCAGGGACAGCATTGCTCTGCAACACTTTTGCTCTCTCTTCTCAGAGTGTGTCTTGTTCGATAATGTTAGGGATAATTAAGACCAAACACGTAGAATCAGCCAGGCTCCAAGGGGGAAAGGATGCCACAAGTTGGGAGGGTTGGGATTTTGACCCTGTGGTGTCCTACTGCCTGACCTTGGCCGAGCAGGTTCACCTAAGCATGCCTTCCTTTTCCCCTCTGAAAAACCAGGACAGCTGCAGCTCTCCCGCAAGTTGATGTGAAAAGGGAATGAGGTGAAAAGCACACAGTACATGTTTGCTTAGACTTCCCAGCATGTGCCCCAGCCCAGAGTTCACAGCTTTGCTTCTTATGGGACAGGAATGGCTCTACACGTTGTCCTTCCACTTCTGCAGGTATACCAGCTGCTTCTCTTCCCTCCTCCTCCCAAATAACTCTCCTATAGGAGAGGAAGCCACCCCAAGCTGTCTGTGCTCAGGGCGAATGTCCAGGGTGGAGAGGAAGGGCATATGAATGAATTGGAATCTTATTCTTGTGAGAGACAGATGCCCAGTTTAGACCACAGTATTCATCTCCTCAAGGACATCCCCTCCCCTAACCCCACAGTTTCTCATTGTGCCTTGCAATCCACTGATAGTTCATTGGCACATTAAATAATGGTGCATCGGGATGCCTGAGTGGCTCGTCGGTTAAGTGTCAGACTTTGGCTCAGGTCATGATCTCACAGTTCGTGGGTTTGAGCCCCGCGATGGGCTCTGTGCTGACAGCTCAGCGCCTGGAGCCTGCTTCGGATTCTGTGTCTCCCTCTCTCTCTCTCTCTCTCTGCCCCTCCCCACTCACACTCTGTCTCTCTCCCGCTCTCAAAAATAAATAAAACATTTAAAAAAATAAAAAATAATAATGGTGCATCTATGATCCACAGCACGTCAGATTCTATGCAACATGGCAGCTGAGGCAACCAAGGGGATCCATTGGCTCATGTAACTAAGCCACGGAAAGGAGTGATCATCAGCGGATGAAGGAGGTGGGCGGGTGGACTTCAAGACCTGGGAATCCATTCTCTCTCTCCCCTCACTTTGACCTCCCTATGCTGTCTTGGCTTCATCCCCTCACGGCAGCAACCCCACGAAGCTGGGGGCATGGCCCATGCAGTCCGCATCTTACAGAAGAGACAGCTCTTCCCTGCCACCTGCAATAAGAAAAGCCCCAGCAAAAGGTGCTGGCTGGGTCACGAGCCCTTGCCGGGCCAACCACTTCTGGGCCTTGGCCATGATACCCCTGTGGCTGGGAAAGTGGGGTCCTCTGAGCGCCAGCCTCCCCCAGACCCACAGGGCTGAAATGGAGGGGGAGAGCTATTCTTCTGGGTAGGTCGCACAAGAAGAGTCCACCGTCCTCAGGACTGGATCCACACGCTTCATGGCGACCAGGAGCCTGGTCCAAGAGCTTCTGGTTTTTGTTCCTCGCTAAGTCAAAGGAACGTGGTCACTTCTGCTTTCGAACTCACTAGCTATCATTGTACTGTTACTTCTCACTATGGCCCCAGTTCAGACTACACGCTTACGGAGGCCAAGCATGTTTCCTCCATTTCTTTTGAGATCGAGATCTTCTACTCCAATAGGCAGTCACTAAATTATTCTAGGAATTACTGATAGCAAATATTTATGGAGAACTGGTAGTGGGTCAGGCACAATTCTAAGTGTATTGACTATTTGTATTAGTTATTCTCAAACCACCCCATGAGGTAGATACTGCGATTATCCCCATTGTACAGAGCAGATAACTGAGGCACAGGGAAGCGGAGTAAATAGTAGAGTAAATAAGTTAGGAGAGCCAGAATCCACCAGCAGGCAGCTGGGCTTCAACATCCACGTTCTCCACCACCACAACCCTTGGGGTAGGACTGAGTTTGTCCATCGAATCCCACTGAGCAGAGGCTTGTGAAGACATATCCTAGAGCCCCAGCTCCTGCTACCATCCAAATGGCCAGTCTGGGTGCTGGGCAGCATGGAGTTGGAGTCCTCACAGATTTGATTTTAATCTTTGATCATAACAGTTACCATTTGTTGGCACTGGTCTAAGAGCTTACATTACATGATCTCATTTTTTCTTCTAGACAACTCATTTTGAAGCTGAAGAGTCACAGGTTCAGAGAGGGTAAGTAACTTGCTCAGAGACACACAGCTAGGGAAGCGGGGAGCCAAGGTTTTAACCTAGAATGGCCTGACTCCAACACCCAAACTCCTAACCATGCTCCTCTCTGCCCCAATCCGAGTCTGGGGTGAGGGTGTGCAAGCTGGTCAGAAAGAGCCTTGGGAAGTTAGACTTTCCTCCTCTGGCCCACATTTCCATGCCCATTTCTGCCCTGAGAACTTCCATGGCCTTGGGGGGAGGGCTGGGAGGGGCTGCTCACTTCCTCCCGTGCTCCTACACCTGTCCCAGCGCCGAGTCTCCAAATGTCCGGAACAATGCCACCACAATTTCAGGTAGCTGTGACTGTGGTTGTATGTGAACTGTTCCCGTGCCCGAGCTGCACCACTGCCGTGCAGTGGGATTATCCGTGATTTTCATAGGACTGCCTCCACTGGACCAACAACATGTAGTAATAATCATAGCTAGCACTTATTAAATGCCTAGAATTGGCAGGGCCCAGTGCTAGGGGTAGTGGAAACTTCCTCCCTCATTCTTCCTAATGACCCTTTATAATGAGTGTTCAGGAAATTGAGACTAGAAAGGAGGCAGAGTAAGGAATGCGGCCAACGCTGTGCAGTCATCAGGTGGCCGAGTTGGAACTCGAACCTGGGTCTGATGGACTTCAAAGTCCATGACTTTAATGCCAACTTTAGGCTGTATCTTAGCCTCTGCCAAGACAACAGAGCTCAAGAAGGCATAGCCTTTGCTCCCAGGAAGCTCAGAGTTCAGTAGCTCACATACTTGAGTGAACAAATTGCAGTTGGGTGAATGCATGAGGAATGACACGTGTGTGTGCCCTGGGGTTGCCAGGGGGAGAGAGTGTTGTCCTGGATGAGATATTCTCCATGACTCGATGGCAAGTGACAGGAGTCCAACTGAAACTGGCTTAAGAGGGGAAGAGGCAGGGGTGGGGCAGAGACTGACTGGCTCATGTTTCCCCAAAGTTCAGGGAATTGGCTTCAAGCATGGTTTGATCCAGGAACTGAAGGTTAAGAGGAATCTCTTTGCAGCTTTGAGCTGTGCTTTCAGCCATGTTGACTTTAATTTCAAGAAGGGTCCTTGACAGGCGAGATGTACCCCAGAGAGAGGTTACCTGCTCCTTAGTCTACAAAGCCAACGTGGTTAGCAATCCCAGTGAAAAGAGAGTCTCTGTTTACTTTTAACTTCAGCCAAATGCCCAGGATGGAGCGTCATTGGATTTGCTCAGGTCCCATGTAACTTGCTCTGGTCTCAATCACCGTGGCCAGAGAGGTGAGGTCATTGATCAGCTATTGGCCAGGTCTGGGTCCCCTGCTTATTCCTGAGATTGCACATGAGGGTGCTGGTGCTAGGAGAAGGAAGGGGCGGGAATGCTGGGAGGGCAGAGACAGTCAGTGCCCACCCAAGACCAGGTGGGTGAGGGAGACTTTGCAGAAGATGACCCCGGGAGGTTGGTTCTGAGGGACAAACAGAAGCGTGCCGGGCACAGCTGGGGCTGAGCAGAAGGGCGTTTCCTATCAGAGGGAACAGCCTGTGCCTGGCCATGGAAGTGTGAACTAATTGTTTGGCACCACTGGAGGCCAGAGCATACGTAGGAGAGGAGTGTCAGATGTGGCTGGAGAGGGGACAGGCAAGGGACTACAGGCCTGGGGCCCATGCTCAGCAGTTTGAACTTACTCCTGCAGGGACCCCAGGGAGGTAGAGCCTGCGGGTCAGGGGCAAGGACTCTGGGCTGGACCTCCTGTCCTGTCCTTCCTCTCTGGGTGACTCTGTTTCTCTGATTCTCAGCTTCCCCATCTGTGAAATGGGGAGGATATGGTACAACCTTCAAAGAATCTAAGTGAGGCTAAAAGGAGGCCGATCCATGATAAGCAGAGAGACTGTATACAGTAAGTACTGACCCACAAAGACCATTACTTTGGACATTAGTTAAGCACCAGGGGGACATGCTCTGAGCTACACACTAGAAAGTTCCTTCTGGGGTAGGGTGGAAGATAGAAGCCAAGAGGCCCACCGAATGTGATGGTTCAGGTCCTGGTGAGAGATAAAAAGAACTGTTGTGTGGAGAGGGAGAACACAGGGCTGACGGGCGAGGGCTCGTGAAGAAAAATTTCCATGGCGTTTGGCAAAAGCCTGGATGTGGGGAGAAGGAAGAATGCAGGATAAAAACAAACAGGAAGACAAAAATCTATCTTTGATTTGGGATCCCGTAACTTTTCACTTTTGAACAAATAAATCTTCTGAGATAAAATCCAACCAATTCCCCTAGATTTTTTTTTCTTTTCCTCTTCAAATATCTCAAAAAAACAAACATCCCTAGACCGTTTTATTCCCAGTTTTGAAATCTTAGAGTTTTGTTTTGAGCCTGAACATGCTTTGAACGCTCCACCTGATCCCTGATGGCCTCACCTGAGAAGTTCGCCCAGTTTTCTAGGCCGTGGGTTCTTTGTGGGGCGAAACAGGCTTGTTCAGGTGGACGTCCAACCCACTACTCACCAACGATGAGTCTAAATCTCAAACAAGCTTTCCGGACTCAAGTTCTAATGAATTCTCACCCAAAATAAATTAAAAAGGGGCAGAGGAGGAGGAGGTGGAAGAAAAAGCAGCAGCCGCCGTCGCAAATTCAAAAGAAAACAGAAATTTGACCAGAAAAGCCCCTCAGCCACTTAACAAAATCTTTCACAAGAGCTATTTGATGTCTAAGTGTAAATAATAATGAAGCTGAGACTTTGTACTAAACTTTGTCATTTCAAAGCCATTTTTACAATCATTAGTTAATCAGCAAATGAATCAAAAACATACGGATCATATTTCACTGGAATCACATGACTTTAAATCAGAGGAAAATGGCTGTAGGGAAAACAAACAATAAAAAGGCTTTTTTTTTTCTTTTTTCTTTTTTTACTTTTTAAATTTTTGGTTTTGTTAAGGCCCAGCGCTTGATAACTGGATGAAATGAAGTTGGACACAGATAGGATCAGGTTGCTCATTGAGTTTAATGAGAATATAAACCTCAGATTTCCATTACGGCACCCAAGCATCCCTGGATGGAAATGCTGGAGGGAAGGAAGGAATAAACAGTATATTTACCTGTCCCTGTACCCAATAAATCTCAGCGAGAATTTCCCTGGGGAACCAGCTGCTGGGTACGACAAACCAAATGCACCGTGGACACTGTCGAACCGCAGTGGACGTTTCTGGAGAACTTTGAGGCTTGTGGCCTCTCAGTACCTCACGCTCTGCTGGCCAGGTGTGGGCAATTCCTCAGGCACGTGAGGCCTGGTGATTAATAACAAAACCTGGGGCACCTGGGTGGTTCAGTCTGTTAAGCGTCCAACTCTGGCTCGGGTCGTGATCTCACGGTTGGTGGGTTCAAGCCCCGCATCGTGGGCTCTGTGCTGACAGCTCGGAGCCTGGAGCCTGCTTCAGATTCTGTGTCTCCCTCTCTCTCTGCCCCTCCCCTGCTGGCGCTGTCTCTCTCTCTCTCTCAAAAATAAATAAATAACCAGTTTTTTTTAAAGGTATAAAAATATTAACAATAATAGTTGTTGAAGCCCATTGAACTGCTACTATGTGTTGGGAACTCTTCAAATACGTGACATTCAATAACTCCTTTAATCTCATGCTGACTCTATGTCCTATTTTCTCCTTTATGTAAACAGGACGGGGAGGGGGGTGAAGGATGGTCCAGTAAGTTATCCAAGATTACCAGTAGTTACAGGGTGAAATGCATCTTCAAACTCAGGCACCTGCACCCTCAACCACTAAGCTGGACCTCCACCTCAGGCACGGGGGAGGTCCAAGGTGCCTCCCTCTCCTTATCAGCCAGCACCCACGGGGAGGCTTAAAGCATGTCTTTGCAGTGTCCCCCAGGGTTGTGGTATGCTTGCATTTCTCCCAAAGGTGTGATCTCAGAAAAGAGCAACTTCAAAGCCAAACCTGCCATCCACTTGGTCCCTCTGGGCCCGGAGAATAAGTTCCCCAACGGTCTTGACTTCCTCTTCCCACACCCAGGCTGACAGAGCAGACAGCCCTTCATGGGGGTAGGGGATGCCAGGGGCCTGCACACACTTCCCCAAGAAAGCATCATGCTGTTCAAAGATAGGGTTTTCCGGGGCAAGAAAGGGGCTGAGCTACAAGGAGGATGAGAGAAGAGGCATCCAGACTGCCTTTTGCATGTCGCCCACTCCTCCCGCACTCGGCTCCAGTGACACCCACTCCCCTTATGTCCCTCCAAAGCACCAAGCTCTTTCCCGCCTCCCAGCCTTTGCCAGTGCTGATCCCTCAACCTGGAGGGCCTTTCCCAAGGCCTCCAGTCCTCAGCTTCAATGCCTCCCTCTCCAGACACCTTCTGACCACACTGTCCAAGTAGGCCCCTCTACTTTCTCAATTGGCTTTCTCCCTTCAGTGTCTTACCCCAGCTTGTAACTGCACTTGCGTTTGCTCACTGACATGTGGATTCTCGCTCCCCATCTCATCTGTGCCCTCCAGGAAACCTTGTGGAGGGTAGCCAACAAAACAGGATCTAGTCCCGAGCCCTGTAACTGAACCTGGACCACAGAGCATGTGCTCAAGAAATACTTAATTGAACAAGAAATATCAGTCAGATTCTGATCTAGGATTGGAGCTCTGGATTCTCTAGATCGGAGAATCTTCTCTCCTTCATTGTCTGTTGCTGGGACTTTACACTCTGCGGGAGCTAGACTCAACTTGATTTCCTTTTACTGTAATTTGACAAACTCATGGAGCTGGGAACCTGGGACGTGGAACCTGGAAGTACCAGTTACTGCCTTCAAGGAGCTGTGAGTCCAGGGCAAGAGACCAACTCCAATTTCTCCCAGATTGAGCTTGACATCCAGGAAGACTCCCAGTGGAGTTAGGGCAGGTGACCATGACCTTCCCAGGCAGAGAGGCAGAAGAGGCAAAGGGTGGGAGAGATGGGGGCATATTTGGGGAACTTCCCATGGTTTGCCATTACTGGCATGGAAAAGGTGGCAGAGGACAAGGCTGGAGAGCCAGGCCACAGCCAGATCCTCAAATGTGTCAGGTTTATGCCGTGGGGACGCCTGAAGGTTTTGCCCCAGAAGTCTGGTCGGGTCCTCCTCTTGGTACAGTGAACAGTGGGGAGGCAGCAAGGCCCGGGGCAGGGAGACCAAGAGGTGAGCGAACAGATCTGAGGGCTATTTGGTGGCAGGCCTGACAGGACTGGGCTCTCTGGGGACAAGTTCAGAGAGAGAAAGAAGAAAGTTCCAGAGACTCGGTGGTCCTGCAGAAGCCGTATCGCGAGCATGCACTCCCCTGGCTCCTGCTGCAGACTCTTGCCTGAATAGGCGTTGTCCTCTAGGCCCTGACCTCTCCCCCCACTGGCAGGTCCCCTGCACAGTGCACAGCTCCACCCTGCTCCTGGATAGAGTTTCTAGCAGATCCCAGAATATTGAGGTCTTTCAAATTCACCAGCACCCGGAGGCACCCGGCTCTCACCCACGACAGTAACTCTTCGGTTCCAGGGCTGCAGGAAGGATGATCTACGCTTTGGCAACCACAACTGTCGTTTCCCTCACCACGGAGAACTCCCAATTCACAAGGACCAGTGCGCAGGACTTCACCAGCAGAATATCGCTTCTTGGCTCTCGGGCCAGAGGCAAGATTTAATTTTTAATTTTCAAAAACATAAGTGGTCAGACCATGGCTCAAAAATTGAAACCATCCTCCCAGCAGTTCTGCGTCTCCCACATGGACCTCCCCGACCGCACCGCATGATGTAACTGGGACGGGGCGGCCCTTCACAGCCTCCCAGCTAACAAACCAGCCGAGAGGCAGTTTTCCTTCTAAAAACAATGATAACTTCCCAGCTTCTAATTCTCTAGCCCCTGTGACCTCGAGCGTGGTTCTGAGCTGCTTCAAACCTCAGTTTCCTCATCTGCTCAATGGGAGCATTAGTATAACACCTCACTGAGCTATTGTGAGGAACAAAAGAGATATGCATGTTAACTCTCCAGACCGTGCCCATCATATAGTAGGTATGTAATAGGAAATAGTCTAGATTTCTCTGAGTCATAGACTGAGCCCATGCTTTTACTTTAGAGGACTGAAAATTACATCAATGAAAACTTTGCTGACTCATACTCCCATTGCCTCCCTTCTCTGGCCAGGTCTATGAAAACTTTGAGAAGAGTGGGGAAGCTGGGAAGCTGTGTGATCTTTAGCAAGTCTCTGAACCTTTCTAGGCCTCAGTTTATTCATCTGTAAAATAGGAGCATTAATGACTGCCGACCTCAGGCCGTGTGAATTCAAGGAGTTACGACTTACCCAGCTCTCGGGCAATGTTCCCTGATGGAGGAATAAGCTGTGTGAGGGGTTCAAGGAGGCTGCTCTTGAAAGAGTAAGAGGATTTCCCCTTTTCCCTTTGAAGGAGGAAAGGCAGGGGAGAGCTTGTGCCCTAAAGGACAGAGGTTTCCCTAGCCCATGCAAGAGGTAAGGGGCTTAGCTATTTTCAAAATGTTAGGTTCGGAGACACAAAGAACTGGCTTGTCCAATTCCAAGAAATGAAAGACACATAAGATTTCCAAGGATGGGTACGTGGTGGAGGGTGTGGGCTCCCCATGCAGCAGAGAGGGGCCTCCTGCTCCCGCAAAGGGCCCTGGAGGAGTAGAATCATTCCAGGGAGAATGACACAGACCCTCCGGGCAGGACCAGCTACCTAATTTGCAGGGCCCGGTGCAAAACAAAAATGCAAATCCCTTGTTCCAAAATTATTCAGAATTGCCAGACAGTGACAGAGAGCAGTTAAGCCAAGCATTAGGCCTTCTGAGCATGGGGCTCTGTCCCACTGCACAGGTTAGACCCTCAGGAGGCTGGCCTTGCCTTGCCTTGTCCTCAGAAGCCCAGTGAAGTTTCCATAGCCCAGATGGGCACCAAGGGAGTGGATGCCACAAGCAGAGAATCCCTGACAACAGAGTTTGAGGCCTTGGACAAGTAAGGAAGACCAGACGCCCAGCCCTGATTTTCGGTCCACGTAAGGTTTCCAGAATTCTCGTTTAGGGAAAGCAAGCCTGTCCCTACTCTGCACCCCTAAAGAGCTGAGACTGAATATCCTGCCAGCCAGGTGCATACGGAGCCAGATTTAAGGTGCCTTAGCAGAATGGAGAAAACGTGACCGTCCTTGTGTCCGAGTTCCGGGCAACAGATGTAACCGGCTAATCGGGCCGAATCTCATTTCGTCCTCGGAACAGTCCTGCTGGCTCCACGTCCAGGGCTGCGCAAACACGAGTCGCGTCAAGAATATTACACTCAAAGCCAGTCCCGCGCTCTTTGCTTTAGCTCGGGGAACCCTCACGACCATGACCCCAAGGGCTAGTTTCGTTTGCAGACGGGGACACAGAGACATAGGGAGGTTAAGTCATCTGCCCGAAGTCCAAGAACCAGTAAGTGGTGGAGCTGAGATCTGGGCCCGGGGATCCTGACCCGAAAGGTCACTGCTTCACGGCTCCAGCAGACTGCCCGCTAAGCCAGAAGGGCTATCTTCTTGAGGCCTCAATGATGTGACTTCTCTCCTCTTTCTCTAGCTACTGTCTTTTGCTCTGCATTTCTTGACCTTAGTCTTTATTACACTAGTGTTCTTACCACCGGGGCCCCCGATCCTGTGTGGAAGCTGATGGGGTGATGGCAGTTAAGACAAGTGGTTCCCCTGTGTTGCCTGCTCACTCTTCCTGCAAATCACTGTCCTCAGCCCCTCCCCCGCCCATGAAGGCACGAGAGAGGGTGCACCGGTGTCATGTCGCACGTAAGGAAAGTGGGGCTCCAAGAGGGGAAGTTGCTTGGCCAACATCACTCACTGGGGATTGAACCCACGTCTGGGTGACCACAGAGCCAAATTACCAAAAGGCAAGCTGTATTTTCTTCAGCAAGTAAGTGTAGCCAGAAAGCACCTGGACTTTTTCACATCATGGAATAGCTGTTCTCTGAGGTCCTGCTGCGTGGGACAATCCCTTCTTCCCCCTCTGGCCCCAGCTTCCCCATCTGTAAAATGGGAAGCATGAAAGCCACTTACAAGAGCACATGTCCAATGGTCCAACTTCCCAGTTCAAACTCCAGCACTGCAGGCTGTATGACTTTGGGCAGTTTATTTAACGTCTCTGTGCCTCAGTTTTCTCATCTGTAAAATGGGGTCGGTGACCATAACTATCTCTAATCTTAGAGCTGTAAAGTTAAATGAGATTAAAATATGTAAAGCATTCAGCCCAGAGCCTGTCACACAGTAGGCACTGAGTAAATGTTAGATTTTCTTACCAGCATGAAAGATTCTCACTGGGTCCTTCTGTCACCTAGCTACCCCCTCCCACACACACATTCCTGACCCCCAACATCCTGGAGTGGGTCCCCTACAGCCCTGGCATGGTGACCCCGCGGGGGTCAGTGCTCCCCCACTCTCACTGCCCCTGTGTGGAAGCAACAGTGGGCAGGGAAGATGACTTCCTGCCCATGAGTCTGGCCAGTGACCCAGGAGCTGTTGTCTGGGCATGAGGTAATGGAAAGCTAGAGCTCACAGCAGGCATGATGGCATAAATTATCACTAGAGCGGTCAGAAGCGAGAGTCACTAACGTGTTCTGGACCCCAGTGGCCAAAGAGCCACCAAACAAGAGCCCAGTTCAGGAGGGCCACTTCCTTGTCCTCACCTTGGGAAGAAGAAATAGGAATGGAATCATGCCAGACTAAATGGGCAAAGTGAGCCTCGGCTTTCTCATCTGTCACATTGGTGGGTGTCCCGCCCTCGAGTTTTCAAGACGTAAGAGGACCTGACCCTGAACTACCAGGTGTTTAGGGTGTGGAGGGGAGACAGAGCTCAGAAAGTGTAACCATGCTATTTATGATTTGGGGACCCTTGAAAACCATGGTAAGGAGTCTGGATTTTGTCCTGAGGACCATGTGGGTCTGTAGAGCATTCAAGCAGGAGAAAGAACCAGTCACATTAACAACTAGCAGGCACACCATGGGGTAGAACAGAGAATGGAGGCAAAGGATCCAGAATGGAGTAAGGTCAGAAAATCACCGGCCCTGGTGTCACCCCCTGACCCGAGGACCACAGCCCCAGGACCTGGCCTCTGATTACCCTTCCAGACCCTTTTTTTCACATATACTGCGAGCACACTGCGTAGTTTCAGCTCCGCCTTGCTCCAGGCTTCCCTCACTTTCTCACGTCTGCCCAGAAAGCTCCTTCTGCTGCTCTTTGCCTAGGTGGTATCATCCACACCACCCTTCCGTTCCAGCTTACAGGTCACTTCCTTCAGAAAACCTTCCTCAATGACTTACCTCTTCCAACTAGGCCAGATGGCCGTGTTCTGTGTTTTCTGGTCACTCTGCCCCACTTCTCCGACCAGGCTCATTGTTTTCCCCTTTAAGAAAGGGTGCAGAACTGGGGCGCCTGGGTGGCTCAGTCCATTAGACGTCTGACGTCAGCTCAGATCATAATCTTGCCATTCCTGAGTTCGAGCCCCGCCTCAGGCTCTGTGCTGACAGCTCGGACCTGGAGCCTGCTTCGGATTCTGTGTCTCCCTCTCTCTCTCTGCCCCTCCCTGATTCGCTCTCTGTCTCTATGTGTCAAAAATAAATAAACATTAAAAAATTTTTAAAAAAAGAAAGATACAGACCTTGGCATCCCTACCTGATGCCCCAGCGCTCAGCACATGGAGCAGCCCCTGGGCATCCAAGGGCTTCCAGATTGGGGTTCCGAGGCAACAACGTCTCCTTAGAAAATCCTCAGTCCCACTCACCTCCCACACACTCACGCTAGACGTCCATCCTCAACCCTCACTCACTGAGTCCCTCCTGGTCTTAGAGACATTGTGTAATGAAGTAGGCACCTGACAACAGTTTTAAGGGAAGTTTTGAAACATTAGGTAGGTGCAGTCGTGTTGTCTTGAGATGGAGAAAAGTGAGTCAGTTCAGGGAACTTCTTCTCTGAGACTGATGTGTCCACTCCCACCCTGTTTGGCCCCTGGTGGATGGAATGGGGTTCCTCCCGGGCTCCTCCTTTTGGACGTGCCCGCCCACCCTCCCACTAGACTGGGTCTGACTGAGCTCCCTGTCCGAAGCCTGCCTGGCACACGGCAGGTGCTTCAGCACCTGTTGAATTACCAATTGAATGAATGGCCTGATAAACATAAAACGCAGTAATGAACATTTCAAACTGAATGATGCCCACGGCTGGACTACGGACACGGAGGCCACCTTGGCTCAGTGTGGATGAGCCAGAGGGACCCACATGGGAGCCAGCTCCACCTCCTACAGGGACAGGGATAGGCAATGTCTGCAGATGACAGAGACATGCTTGGGTAAGTTAGGGCCTCATTCCCCGTAGCTCCCTTCCTCCTGCGGAGTAATTACTTTCCTCCTTGATTCCTATCTGAGTGGGTCATACAGGGTCATCCCCCTTGCTGGCCTACTATAGACACCTGCTAACCCAGGCGGCCCATCCCTGTCTCAAGGAACCCGCAGATCTGCTTTCCTTCGTCTTGTGGGGGAGGTGGGGGAGGTGGGGTGCCCAGGGCTACCTCTTCCCAAAGCTCAGAGTGGAGAGAGGGGGCCCTGAGGCACAGCAGCAAGTTTTTCCATATTAGCAACGTGATGGGCAATTAAAATCTGTTAACACCTCCCACGAGCCAAACACGTTACATACTCCGTCTCCGACCTCTACACCAGCCTTATAGATGGCTGCTTCCTCCCCTCCCCCATTTTACAGATGAGAAAACTGAGGCAAAGGGGCAAAGTGGCCGGCCCAAGGTAACACACTGAATTGGTGGTGGAGCCGGGGTTCAAATCGGGCTCTCCGTGGCTCCACAGTGTTCCTAGCAACCATCCCTGCCAGTGCCCTGTGCCCCTCTCCTGCGGCCTGGACGCCGAGTTTGGCTTCCACCCGCGCTCGGCTCATGCCGCCCAGTTCTCGCCACCGCTGCCAAGTTCTGGGACCTGATTTGAATTTGGGGTTCTCTCCACTGCAGCCTAACAAAGGTTTTTATTGGAATGCCCCTCAGATCTGCAGACTTTGAAGATGTTTCAACAATGCAGTCAAAGGCAGGTCTTTGCCACAACAAAAGGCAGAAATATCACCGAGGAGTAAACAGAATTCCTTGGCCTCCTCAGAGCATGTGTCAACATCGTTTTCTTCCCCTTCCCCCTTCTTCTATTTGTTTCTGCAGATTCAGGGCTTGTCGGGGAGGGCGCCTCCCAAGCACTGATGGGGTGGGCCGTGGGCCGCCCCGAACCCAGCAGCTCCGCCTCAGAACAGATGCTGGGGCTTTGGTAAACTGAGAAAGCGTAACTGCTCTGAGCCGCTCTCCTGATGGCCACAATTACCCACATGGAAAAGCCATTCCCTGCTCCCAGCCCCCTCGCCCTGCCCCTGGCACACACATGTGGCGTGCACGGCTCCACAAACACGCCTTCCCAGGACGAAAATGTATGTGACATGTACGAAACGGCTTGATTTCAACTGATGGCTGGAGATTAAATGGATCTGAAACGTACATGCTTAAAAACAATTTCGGCGGAAAGCATACCCATTTAATATTGCGTCTCCAAACGAGGCCTCGCTCCCCAGGCAGGCTTGTAACGTGATGAAAACCAGCAGTCAGACCCCACCTGGGACCCCCACTCACCAAGGACACGGTACCCAGGGGCAGGGTGTGTATGTAAGTGTGTGTGAGTGTGTCTGAGTATGAGGATGATGAATGTGTGTGTGCAGTCTGTGTGTGTGTGTGTGTGTGTGTGTGTATATGAAGGGATAGAAGGAGGGGCAAGATGCTGGCCTTCAGTACTGTTTCAAGTCAGCAAATGTTACCTGAGCACCCACCTTGTGTCTGCAGGGGACACAGGGACGCAGGGAGAGAGTGTTGATCACAGGAAAGGAGAGGTCACGGCCTTTCCGAGCTTATAGGCTATTTGAGACACTGAAACCAAGTCAAGGAAATCACCGAAGAGCGAGCCAAGACCATCTTTAAGTGTTGAACTGGAAGGGGAAAAGGAAATTAACGAATTAAGCATAACTGGGCATTGCTATGGGATCTTGAAGAGCATCTGAGCTCTGAAACACTTAGTCCTGGGTATGGATTCATTTCTGCCACTTCCTGACTGTGAGACCTTGAGCAAGTCACTTTTCTTTCTTTTTTTTTAAATTTTTTTTTTTAACATTTATTGATTTTTGAGAGAAAGAGAGACAGAGCACGAGTTGGGGAACGGAGAGAGAGAGAGAGGGAGACACAGAATCCGAAGCAGGCTCTGTGCTCTGAGCTGTCAGCTCAGAGCCTGATGTGGGGCTTGAACTCACGGAGTGTGAGATCGTGACCTGAGTCGAAGTCCAACACTTAATGGACTGAGCCACCCAGGTGCCCCATGAAAGTCACTTTTCTCTGGGCCTCAGTTTTCTTGCTGGTAAAATGGGTATAATAAACTTACTGCATTCATAGAAAGATGAAAAAGAGTGTGCACAAAGCAGCTCATTGGGCCCACTGTTTGCCAAGCACTCAATAAATAATAACTTTTACTCATATTACGATATGAATATTATTATCAGATCTGACCCGGGTAGTAGTCATCATTCCCATTTTATTTTTTTTAAGTAGGCCCCATGCCCAACATGGGGCTCAAAGTCATGGTCCTGAGATCAAGAGTCACATGCTCTACCGACTGAGCCAGTCAGGTGCCCCAGTCATTCCCATTTTAGAGATGAGAAAACCAAGGCCCAATGGCCTCACAGTCGCATAGTGACAGAACCAGAACCGGAACCCAGAGCCATCTGGCTTCAAAGCCCACCATGTCACCTGGCCCTCTGAGGCTCTGACCCCCAGAAATACTGGTTTCAGAGGTAGGAGGGCCGAGAGCCGTGCAGTAGGAAGGAGAGGTCCGGCCAAGAGAAAGAGCTTTCCTCATGGGAGAGCGTCGTGGACACAGACGCTGAGACAGGAGGTGGCCCTGAAGGAAGGTCCACTCTTTTTCCAGAGTGAGAGGGAGAAGTAGCTCTTCTCTTGCTGAACTTGGTAAAGGCCCTGGGGTTGAGAGGTGATCAAGACACAGCCCTGGTCCCTGTTAACTACCATCTCATCCTGGCCATTTTGTCCCCCTAACCAATGATCATTCAACTTCAGATATTGGCCCCTTCCCAAAAAGAGGAGCTCCAAATCATAATCAGAGGCCATTGTTTTTTCTAATGTCTATAGTCATCCAAACACAGAATTAGCCCCCTTGTGAGGTAGTGAGGTCCCCATCAGTGGCTAGTCTGGGATATTACTGTAGAACTGAATCTGTTAGATCATAGGACATGCACCAGTTCGATGACTGGTACAATTTAGTGTGACAAGAGGCTCTGTTTGTTCAACCAAACACCCGGCAAGCATTCATTAAGCACTGCTTGTATGCTAGTCACAGGAGATACAGAATTAGTATAACATAATCCTTGCCCTTAAGAAGCTCCTGTCCTAGTTTAATCCTCTCAGCCTTACTGATTCTCGGTTTGTTGTAGTTATGGCCTAAGTCTGAGGGACTATGGTTTTAACTTCCTAAGCAAATATATTGAATGTTTGGTATTTACGGTTCTTTTTAAAAAGTCTTTAAAACAAGTCAGTTGGATTGTTTTTACTAGCATACGGCCATGCGTGGCCTGACTGCCTTTCTTCTACAGCCGGGGTTTCTCAACATCAGCACTAGTAACATTTGGGGCTGGATAATTCTTTGTTGTAGGAGGCTGTCCTGTGTTAGCAGCATCCCTGGCCTCTACCCACTAGATGCCAGTAACACCCCTCTGCCCAGTCGTGACAACCAAAATGTCTCCAGATATTGCCAAATGTCATCAATTGGGGACAACGTCCCCAATCGAGAATGATTGTCGTAAAGGATTATCTCCACTGATACAAGGCCCAAAAGGGGCAATAAGGTAAATAAAGGAAATTCAGGGTCCCTGTACCTCAAGAATTTATAATCCCATAGGGCCTCCACAAACTAACCACATGGAAAATAAAGCCTCACTAAGGACCTCCTATGCGTTAGGCACTGGGCAAAGTGCTGCTGGAGGAGGAGAGAGCCCAAGTTCTAGGTCAGACAGCCCTGATCATCAAATCCCATAGAAAACCTGCAGAGTTTGAATACCAGTGTCCTTCTTAGCAGAAGGTATTACTGTGAGCACTTGAGTGAAATACAGTCAGTACCAAGCACAAAGAAGTTTCAGTGTACAACTGACGCGGATCGTGCTCTTTTCTCCAACTCTAACCCCACTTTTCCAGACCCTGGGGTCAGCAGCAGCAAATGCTGCCTGCCTCCACCCTCTGCATCCAGACAAAGCGGCAAGGTAATGCAGCCTCACCTTGGGGATCCAGGCAGACAGGTACCTGAGCGTCTCCACGTTGGAAACTCCGGGGTCTGGAGTACACCCATTGTCCTCTCCAGGCTGTCTGTCCATCTTGAATCCACTCACAGGCATTCCAAAAAAAAAAGTTTTCACAAGGCCAGGCTTCGAAAGCATAAAATTAGCTTCAGAAAAGTCCTGAACTTGAGCTAGCATGTTATTGGGCAAATTTTGAGTGCCATTTGCATTCATTTCAAACAGCTCTTGGAGGGGTTCTGGGAAATCTGTTGGGCAATGATTTTAGATTTCATTAGACACCAGTCACTAGACGCACGGGCATCATAGTGCTCTGTGCACATGGTTCGTAAGCAGCTGAAAACCTGAGATCAAGTGCAAGGAGGACTCCGGCTGCCAAATTTCAGAGCAGGAGGAAAAAAAAAAGAAATCTGGAATGTGTTTCTACTTACTGTCCATTCCAGTAAAATGAAACGGTCTCTCCTCCAAACATGTGTTACTGCTTAGGCCAGAAACTGTATATATTGGTCTAAATCCAGAATGGTCTATGTGACATATTACTCCATATGACAAAATTACTACAACCTGCATTCTCTGTACAAACGCCTGTTGCAACAGTATAGGATGATAATTTGTTGTACAACAAAAGTACATAATAATTTCATGTCAGTGTGGGCCAGGCCTCGGGATTTTCAAAGGGAAATCTTGGAGGCATGTGGACCAGTACTGAATCTGCACCCCCCCTCCCAATTCCTCCACTTCCCCCCGCCCCACATGCTCATATGGTATGTGATCAGGATGGGAGAAAGTGGGGCTTTATTTATAACATACCATATTCCACTTGAAAGTGACAAGAACACACACACACACACACACACACACACACACCTAAAAATAAAGCCAAATGGAAATCTGGTGTTCTCATGCATGAGGCATCAGTGGCCAGAGCTGGTTCACCTACTAAAGGGTAAAGGAAGGTAATGAAGCCAAAAGACAGGAATGTTCATCTTTCAGCACTGAGCTGTTCTGAACCCATCCAGAGCGAAGCCACGTGAATTCCTCAAGACCCCCCAAACCACAGCCTCCTCTTCGGCCCTTGTCTGGGCTAGGGTTTCATTACGAACCCCGGGCCCCATTCCAGTCCTCTCATCTGTCCCTCTAAGCGGCTCTGACAGATCACTCCACAGTACACGGATTCTCGTTGCGATAATGTCTTGGACAGTAACAACCTGAAAGATGATCCAGTCAGAGTGCGTTAACGGTAAAGCATTTCTTTATGACACTTTTCACAAAGCAAGGTTGCAAACCAGGGAGAAATATATAACTAGAAAAACTGAATGCAGAGCATAAAACTACTCAGTTGCTAATACATTTTAGTGTGACACCATTTTTCCTGATGTGGAAACTTTGATTATAGGAAAACCTTAAAACATTCTTTTTTCCCCCCTCCCTCCTTCCTTCCTTCTTTCTTTTCTTTTTCCTTTTCTCTCCTCCCTTTCTCTTTCCTTCCATCTTTCCTTCCATTTTCCCTCCCATCGGATATGGTTTCAGAGTGGAAAACAAGAGATTTTTCTGGGTAGGCTTCTCAAAGTCTCCTTTCCTGGACGTTCCCCCTTTCCTGGATGTACCTCCAAAGGCCACCAATCCGCCCCCAACCCAGAGCACAGCTAAATGTCAAACCTACTGCCCTCCCAGCAAATTAGCTGGGCTCCTCTCAGATACACTTACAATATTCCTATAAAGAAAAAGATCCTATAAAAGCCTTTTATATCTCAATTACATCAAAATCTAACTTAATTTGTCTGTGCTATCAAGGGCCGTGGCTTAAGCTACTGTGGCTTAAGAGAACTAAGTTTTCTCTACAGTCAGCCTGAGCAGCCTGACCTGTCTTCTGGGTTTGGTGACCGTCGAAAATCCATCTTCTTAGAGTTTTTTGGTTCAATAAAACCTGAAACATATTTTGCCTGGCATTTTTCCTCAGGATTTTTAAACCCGTGTGCACTTTATGGCAAATGAGATCCATATGTCCCTGATTCATTGATACTTAAGCCATTAGGATGCTGTTTTGTAAGAACACTTTGATGTCTAAGGGCCGTCGAGCTATTTGGATGGCTTTTTTTTTCTTCACAAACAGGAAGTTTTCCCTTCTCGGGGAGTACACAAAGTGAGAGGCCGGCTCCCCCAGAATGCCTGACAGTGAGCAGGAAGTGGTTCCAGCCCGTCAGGATGTGTTTGTCCTGCTTGGCCACAGGACAGCCCCCAGACCCTGCCCCCAGGGGGTGGGGTGGGAAGGGGTCTTGTGTAAGGAGCCTCAGAGCCGGCATTGGGCCTGGCCTGGCGCCTGGGTCATTAATGCCCTGCCCACACCCCTGGGACTCAGACCCGTCTCCCAGAGTGGACTCAACATGCCTTGGCATGTTTATTGCTTTTATGGGACTTCAAAATAACATGTGACAAAACAAAGAGCCAAATGCCATGGCTGGGGAGAAGGGTCGGGATGTCACTTGGCTTCCTTTCTCCAGGACTGCTGCGGGGATGGTGACCTAGACTTGGTTCAGGGAGTGGGTAGGACTCAAGCGAGGAAGTTTGGAGACCAGTTCCAGGTGACTGAGTTTGGAATACCAGCTCTGCCGCCCACAACTTGAGTGAGTGGTGTCACCATCAGAGCCTCAGTTTCCCCCTCTGTAAATAGTAACACCCAGAGTAAGGGCAGCTGCACCACCACACCTTAGTTGTCACTCTCACCTACAACGGACATTTGTCACTTGTTTGGCTTTCCAGCACTAGATCTGCTCTTTCTGGTCTACCCAATGCTCTCTCTTAGGTGAGGACTGGGGGCTATCTTCTAGTCCCAAGAGGCCAGACTCTCCCCTCCTCACCCACTGCAGCCAGGGCACCATCACATGACATCGGCTCAGCCGGTGGGATGCTTTCATCTGTGATTTTGAATCTTGAGCTTATGACTTCAGCACACAAAGACAGCTGCAGGTCAGGCTTGCCACAGCAGCCGTAGAGCTGGGGATCACTTATTTCTGCTGCTTGAGCCTGCCTCTCTATCCCGGGACATCCTTGGTTCACACTCACAGTCCAAGCCCAGCTCTCCAGGCTCCTGTCAACTCTGGGAGCACCCAAAGTCCTTCTAATGAGGACTCTTGTGCTCAGGACAGAGGAAATTTTTGTCTTGCAGCCAACAGCCCCAACAAATCCATAACCCTGAGCTCAGTCTTCACATTCATCCTGATGTCTACCCCGATGACAATCCCTACTCATTGCAAGCGCCTCATCTAAACAAGCCCATCATTGTTCACTTGAACCAATCCTTTGCCAGTTCCCGTGGTTCCTTTGTTGTCCTAACTCTCCCACCTTGCAAAACCCCAACCCTAGATCAGCCCACCTGTTGATGCTTCGTGGCTCTAACTCCCACACCAGAGACACTGGGGTCACTTCAAATCCAGGGTCTCCAAACTCAACCTAGTTCTCGGCGGTGCCCTATGATCCTGCTGGGGTCCCCTGGTGAACCCCCTCACCCCAGCCCAACGTAGCTGTCCCAAACATTAAATTCCTCTTCCAAATCTCCAGCCTCACCAGTGCCTCCCCTCTCAACAAATGTTCTTACCCGCGTTCATTAGCTTGATAGCAGCGATCGCTTCACAACGTATGCATGTCTCAAAGAGTCAAGTTGTACGCCTCAAATATACAGACTTTTAAAAAATTACACCTCTAAAAAACTGGGGGGAAAAAGACTACCCTTGACTTTCTGCCCTTTCTGTCCACACACCCACACACCAGCCCCACAAAATTGTCCCTGTAGGCACAATCTCCTTTCCTTCTTGGCTCCTGTGGCCCCCGGACAGATGTGCTGCCTCTTGTGCAAGGCTGTTTCTTTCTCCCTTCTCCTTTGGCTTTGGACCAAAACACACCTGAGTTCAACATCAGTCCTGCCACAAAAACTAGCCACATGTAGCCGTGGGTGTGGTGGCTCGGCTCCCCACGAACAGTCCCTCCTGGGCTTTCGTGGCATCGCAGAGGACAGCGTGTGTCCCCAGATGCTTTTGGTTGCATAATGGTAACATGATCACCAGTGATGACATACCATTACTATATGACCTGTCGATCATGAAGCAACATGTCCTGAGATATGGGAGCAGACGATTCCTGTACTCCAACTTTTTTATTTTAAAAATTTTTTAATGTTTATTCATTACTAGAGACAGAGAGAGAGAGCGTGAGTGGGGGGAGGAGCAGAGAGAGAGGGAGACACAGAATCCGAAGCAGGCTCCGGGCTTTGAGCTGTCAGCGCAGAACCTAATGCGGGGCTTGAACCCCTGAACCGTGAGATCATGACCTGAGCCGAAGTGGCTGAGCCACCCAGGTGCCCCTCCTGTAATCCAATTCTGATAACAATACAAAGTATTCGTGTCAGAGTTCCTGGGGAATGGAGCTAGGCTTGGGGGTACAGGGCATCTGAAAGGCATCTACTCCAGGCTTCCTACCACCTGGCAGGACCCTCTGCTGGACAGGCAGCAAAACCCTCCCTGGCACGGCCAAAGGGAATCTGTCGGAAGGGAGCCGGGAGAAACCTGAGAAGGCATGCCGCCTGAACCCCCTAACCTGACATCACGCCGCTCTTCACGTTGGCCTGCCTGGTTTGGGCTCATCGCCGCAAGCAATTTTGAATTGATGTGTGTGTGCCAGAGTATTCTTCGCCAACCCTCCGATGCAGTATTTCCGAGGAAGATTTCACCAGGTGTCCAGGCGATGGCACCTTTTTGAGTTTGGTCGCCTGGTCCACAGCAAAGGCTGATGTGACCCTCTCCTCGGAGGGCCGCCGGGAAGACTGTTGGAGGGGACGGGACGGAGGCCTCAGCACCCGTGGCACACAGTCAGCTCGCAATGAATAGTGCTGCTTTTTGCTCACCTGGCTCCCCACCCACCCAACTGGAATGTGCAGCCTCAGCCCACATCCAGTTACCGCCCCATCTCTTTCTTCCCTCGACAACCGAATTTCTGGAGTTCCCACCCTGGCAAGTTCTACGACCGACCGCACTTCCCACTCCCGCCTTAAAGCTTGCCGCCCTCTCATTTCTGCCCCAGCCTCCCCTCTGCAAGTCCTCTCCTCAGGCTCACCAGCCACCCGTGGCAAGGCCTCTTTCTGTATGTACCTCAATGGTGCAAAGAAGCTGCTGGAAGAAGCAACCTCAGTCAGTTTGGGACCAGAGTGTGCTGAGCAAGGTGCTGAGTGTATGGTTGTAGGTGATTGTGCAAGGGTGACACCCCCTTGAATTGTGTGCCCAAGGCACCGCACTCCCCTCTCCCCGCCCCCCCCCCCCCAGCCCTGGCCCTGCTTTCCAATATAATCCAAAGTGCAGTTTATTTTTAATCCAAAAGGATACAAGAGCCACACAGACAATCAAAAGCAGCAGTCACTAAGAGGAATAAAATGGGGACAGTGACTTCCTCTGGCTATTCATTCCCATAGGAATGCAAGCCCAAGGTTGCCAGATTCTATCAAGAATTTGGAAAGCTGGATTTTTTGTGTGTGAGAGCTTTATTTTTTTTCATTTTTTTTAATGTTTATTTATTTTTGAGAGAAAGAGACAAAGCACGAGCAGGGGAGGGGCAGAGAGAGAGGAGACACAGAATCCAAAGCAGGCTCCAGCCTCCAAGCTGTCAGCACAGAGTCTGACGCGGGGTTCTAACCCATGAGCCATGAGATCATGACCTGAGCCGAAGTCGGACGCTTCACCAACTGAGGTACCCAGGCGCCCGTGTGTGAAAGCTTTAAATGTCAGCATCAAAGTCAAATTAAAACTGGAACTTTGTGTATGCCCAATAAAATACATTAGGCTAGATTCAGACCTGTTGTTCCGGGGCACAGACCTCTGGCCTGAGCTGGCCAGGAGATGATGCCAGCTGGAAGGTATAGATGTATGTTGGGGATGATGTAGGAAGGGGAGAGTCCAAAGGGGTAAAGAGATAGAGGGTGAGGAAAGGGATTTCTCTGGGCCCAGGGAGAGTGGGGATCCACACCCCCAACTCCAACACCTTAAGGGATGGCAGGAGGTGGCCATCAGGTGGCCACAGGAGGCTGTGTGGTATGATTCTGCACACCGAGGTTTCTAGTCTCTGCGAAACCTCCCTCTCTGTGTTTGAGGAGAACATATTGGCTGGGGCAGTGGACATCCTCCTGGCAACCAGTGTGAACTGAGGTGTTGGAGGAACAAAAATCCTTCCTATGGAACCACCCAGGGAAGGGCGCGCCCCAGTAATGACCAAAGTTGTTTCCTGCTAAACCATTAGAATGGTACCTTCAGGGCACATTTGAAGCTGGTCAAAAGAAAATAGCAAATGCTCATTTCTTGCCCACCTGGGATTCACCTCCTCTATGCTTTTAAGTACACTTTTCCATTTCTGTCTACATTTAGCCTTTTAGAGAATTTTTTCAGAGCTACGCTCTAGCTTAAGAACGACCATTCCTGAGGTCTGTTCTCCCCACTGTATTTCTGGTGCCTACCCAGCATCATCCAATAGAAGTAGAACACGAGCCCCATATAAAATTATAAATTTTATAATATTTAAATAATATAAGGAAACACAAAATTAATTTTAATAATGTATTTTATTTAACCCTACATGTCAAAAATAAATCCCTTTAACATGTAATCAATATAAAAACCAATGAGATATCTTATATTCTCTTATTGGTACTGGTCTTTAAAATTCATTGTGTGTTTTATATGTACAGTACCTGCATATCCATGTGGATTAGCTGTATTTCAAGTGCTCGGTGGCCCTGCTCTGTGGGGGGACTAAAGGCTGGGTGTTGAACAGTGCAGGCTGGGCACGCTGTGAGTGTCCAATGAGTGAGTAATTGGGGGCTGTAAGAAAGTTATTGAATCTCACTAAGCCTCAGGATTCTCAGCAGAGGTGGTACATAGCTTGCAGGCTGGTCCAAAGGTCCACGCTGAGAGGCAGAGACAATGCCTGTGGGATCACGCTACCTGCCCAGTGCCTGCACTCAGCAGGCACAAAGTGTACATTCGTGGAATGCATATATGAAAAAAGATGTTAGGTATTGTGTTGTTATATTTGTCTAAAATGGTGATTCTGAAACTTTTGGGCCTTTTGGACATTTCCCCCATCCCCAAAAAACAGATCCAAACTCAAAATATTTGGATAAAATTTCATATTTAGAGTCTCTAAAAACCATCCCCAGACTTCCTGGTGTATGGCCTCAGTAAGAAACTAAAGGATTATTTCTATTTCCAACAAGTGCTTATCAAGTTTATAATATATGATTAGTATTCTGTATGCTTTCTTTAAGATACTCTTGCCTTTAATTGGTGGTTTTCTTTCTGCAGAATCATTTATAAAAATTGGAAAATAGCTAATCTCCACTTCAATCGAGTGACCTGTGATGATCGTGCCAGTGAGGGAACGCTTTTGAGCAAGTGCAACAAAAATTCACTTTTTGCTGTTGAACTTGATTTTCTGGTAGCATCTAAATCATGCACCAGCACTGTATCACCAAATATGAATTCGGTGGCCACAAATCATTTTGCATGACTTGTTCAAGTAAAACATGTTTATTGAATCAAAAGAGAAAATGCATAAAAACAGAAATAGGACGGGGCACCTGGGTGGCTCACAGTCAGTTAAGCATCCCACTCTTAATTTCAGCTCAGGTCATGATCTTGCAGTTCTTGCGATAGGGCTCCAAGATGGGCTCTGTACTGGCAGCACGGAGCCTGCTTGGGATTCTCTCTCTCACTCTCTCTCTGCCCCTCCCCGACTCATGCACTCACACACATATGTGTTCTCTCTCTCTGAACATAAATAAATAAACTTTTAAAAAATTAGGAAGAGGACAAAAACACTAATAGTGCTTACCACTCACACATCTATTCATATTTTTATCTGTTTTTCCTACACCTTTTTTCTGTGTATAAGTTCCTGATAATTATTATAGGTTCACTGATGTTTTATCTATGATTGTATGTCATATTTACATTATATGTATATTCAATTATATTTATTTTTATATCTTGACATATATATTTTAAAATTTTTATATGTGTGTGTATATTATATACATATATTTCCCACTTTTTAAAATTTATCGTTCTTTCTTTCTTTGGAATATAGTCACCATATAGCATTGCATTAGTTTTAAGTGTACAATATAATGACTTGGGATATACAAAGATAGAGAGATAAATAGATAGGTATCAAAATGATCTTAGTTAACATCCATCACCACATATAGTTACAATTTTTTTCTTGTGATGAATTATTATTTCTCAAGCATTTCCTTGGATTTCTCTGAACTCTCCTTAAACATTATTTTAAATGGTTGTGTAATATTCTATAGAATGGAGGCACTATGCTTTCCCTAACCATCCCTCTACTGTTAGATTTTTAGTTGTTTCCAATTGTTTTTATAAATAGCATTAAAATGAACATCTTTCCACATAAAGGTTTCCATCTTGTTAAGTCGAAAGGTCTGAGCATTTAAAAACATGTCATATGCATTTCCATACCCTTTCCGATTTATCCTCTCTTCTGAATTATATTCCCACGAGTAATACCAGAACCTGCCAGGCCCAACCCACTGCAGAGCCGGCCCAGAGCAGACACTGTGGCCTGTGGAGGTTGCCTGCCCCTCGTGGGCTCTGGCTGACATTGTACTTCTGGTCATCCCCAAGGCTCTAGGGCACCAGCAGGCACCTGGACAGCCTGGGCACAACATGAAAGTACAGGGAAAGGAGAGCAGCAGACACACAGAGCCACGTGCATCCAGAATCACCTTCTCTCCTTTGAGCAAATGTGTACGGCAGGACCACTGTGTGCCAGCCAGGCTCCAGGAGCTGGTCCTACAATGGGAAGAAAAACAGACATGCTCCTCCCTCTGGGAGTTTACACGCGATTGGAGACACATTATGGTCACATACGTTATGATCTGTGCAATGGAAGAAAGCAATGGGAGTGTGCCCGATTTAACTTGAGGACTCGCTGGCCTCGCTTTAAACAAAATCTGAAAGCCTTAAGGGGGATGGGAGGACTACATAGGCAAAGAGCTGGTGAAAAGGGACTTTCAGGCAGAGGGAACTGTGCTTGGAAACTTCCCGGGGCAAAAAGAGTTTGCTGTGTTCCCCAAACTTAGAGATCAGCCTGATGGGAGCGTCCCAGAAAGAAGGCAGGAGACTGACGTGAGCCTGGAGATGTCGACAGGGCTGCATCCCACAGGGCCTTGCAGTGCCTGGTCAACAGGGTGAGCTTTGTCCCAAGGACAAGGAGAAACCAGTGACTAGGTTGGGTGATGACCTGGTTTAACTCACCCCTTGTCAGACTGGCTGCTATGTGGAAAATGCATCAGTACAGATAAGACTAGAGGCCCAGAACACTTAGGGGGGCCATTGTTGTTATCCAGGTGAGAGATGGCTTGGACAAGGGGATGGAGACACAGTTGATTAGGTGGAGGGGTGGGTGTCATCACTGACTCCCAGGATCCTGATGGATGTCACCACTGTTCACTGAAATGGGAAAGGCTGAAGGCAGGCACACTGGACACAGGAGACAAAGCATTCTTATTCTGTCCCTACAGGGTTTCTATTGAGTTGTCCCTGAGACAGAAGTGATAGTTGAAGATTTGACCCTAAGGGAGGAACCGCATTTCAGTTTTCCCAGAAATACGTTGCACCAATGACCCAATGCTCTTATGGTCTGTGGTTTTCAAAGTTTGGAAATGCTGTCGACCATGTATCTCCCAATTAGGGCCTCACAATGCACTTTGGCACAGACACCTTTCTTTGCAGAGAGGAAACCTGTTTAACTTTGTTTAAACCTGTGCTTCATACATTATTTGATCAACGGATTTTTTGTGTGTCTGTCTATAGCACCTATTAATATTCCCTGGCACTGAAATTCAGTGGAAAGCCCTTTAGGAAATATTGATCTGACTATAAAATTATTGGTAAAAAAAAAAAAAAATGTGTAACAGACTCCCTAGCCACAATGAAACACAGAGCAGTGCAGTTTGTGAGAGCCCTTCAAACACACTACCCAAAGACGTCACTTCTTCCCATAGTCACCGAGGTGGAAATTCCATGGGTAACTTCCTTTTGAGGCCTGATGTCTCCTTCACGCATTGCCTATGGAAATGAAAACACCCCTGGGAGAGGTTCAGTAACATCTAGTTCATTCAACACACTTGCCCTGTGCTTGATCCCGAGAGACACAGAGAGGAAGACATCTTCTTTCCTCTCGAGGAGCTGACAGTTTCATGAGAAAGATAAGCAGTTTAGCCAATGATTATGACACAGAAAGGAAAGTGCTGAACATACCGTAGGAGCACTGGGGCCGACTCAAGAGTCCAGTCAGGAGGCCCCAGGAAGGCTTTCCTGATGAGATGGCATCTGAGTAGGTTGCCAAATGGGTGGTTTACAGGTAGGAGGGAGACAGAGAGGGCAAAGCAAGGATGTTTTGGAGGTAAAGCCCATCAGGCCTGGGCTTGGCTTAGCCATGCTTCCTTTGATAAAACTGCTCTCTCTCTCATCTACTGTGGGGCTCTCTAATCTTTTCTGCCACAGCAGCCCAGACCATGTTTCAATGGGAATACCTGCTACGAATTCTTCAGTGGCTTCCCAGAGCTTTTAAGATGAAGACCCAAATCCTCAAAATGGACTATCAGGTACTGCCTGGCCCACCCCTAGCCTGCCTTCTGCTTCCTGCCATCCTTTTGCCATGCTCGGTTCTCTGTCCCCTCTAGCCTAATCTCCATTCTCAAACCTGCCCCTCTCCCCCATCTCAACTCCTTTGTCCATACTGTTCCCCCTGCAGAGACACCCTTCCCAAGCCCTGCCCACACTCCTTAGCTGAGCGTTCCTACTTCTCCTTCAGAGCTCGGTTCCAAATGTCACTCATCAGGGAAGCTGTCCTGACCCTTCAGATGATATCAGGCCCCCTCATAGTCCTCTGAACTTTTTTATGTCACGGCATTTACCATAAGATGACACTATATATCTGCTTGTCTTATTATTTGACTAAAGCCAGCCTCTCCCACGAGGAGAGCCTCCCTAGTTCCTGAAGTCAGGGACCATGTTTGACCGTTCATTGCACTGTGTCTGGTGTAAGGTAAGTGTCCAATAAATATTTGTTGCACATATTAATGAATATCAGTGGGAGATCAGGACCTGTCACAGGGAGGGAACTTGGAGAGAAGAGAGTACAGTCAGAGGGCAAATGACATTGTTCAACCAGCAGAGCAGAACCATTAGGAGATTAAGAGATTTACTGCAAGGAATTGGCTTACACAATTGCGGAGCCTGGCTAGATAGGTCTGAAATCTATAGGCAGGCCGTCAGGAAGGACAGGCTGGAAACCACTGGGCATAGATGGGCACTGATGTGCACAGGTGGAATTTCTCCTTCAGCAGGAAAGCCTCAGTTTTGCTATTAAGGCCATTCAACTGGATGAATCAGGCCCACCTAGATCATCTACGACCATCTCCCCTACTTAAAGTCAACCGATTATGGACTTTAACCACATCTATGAAATAACTTCATAGCGACACCTAGTGTTGGAATGAATAACTGGAGACTGTAGCCTAGCCAGGTTGATGCATCAAAAGATCATCACAGACATCAAACCCAGGAGGCAACAGAGAGAAACCAAAAGACACCGAGCTTCAGAATCAGGATGACGCGTTTGCCTCTGCAGCTTCTAGCTGAGTGACCCCAGTGTGGCAGAGACTAGCTGACTCTTTAGCAGAAACATTTCCTCTTCTACTTGGGCACACAGGTAGACGACCTCTGTGAGCTTCCCTTGCAGTTAGATTTGCCATGTGACAGAGTTCTAGCCAATGAAAGTGAGAAAGGTGTGTGCCACTTCATGATCTGGCCCATGAAACTCCCCGGTCCTTCTCCATGCTTTCCTCCCCTCCCAGCTGGCTGGAAGGGAGCTGGCCTCCAAGACAAGATTTCCATGTTGGAATTTGCATTGGAATTTACACATTGAAGGCGGAAGCACCTCCATTATCCCGGGTCTCTGATGACTGCAAAGAGAAGGTTGCCCCACTGACTTTTTCACCTTCCAACTACTGTCAAGCGAGCCGAAAATAAACATCATAGTGTTTAAGACTACATATGTCTGGCATTGGGTCTATTTGTCACCAGAACTAGTGTTAACACTAACTAATGCACTTTTTGCAAGTTTCTAAACCTTTCTGAGCTTTGTTTTACTCATCGCAGCAAAGGGTGGAAAGCGTGTTCTCCTAAAGACGCAGATGTATCGTTGGGGTCTCTTTTACAACGGCAGAACTCATATTCAACCGTAAGAGATCTGCTTGTCTCATATAAAAATCCAGGCATGAGCACTTCAGGGTTGATATATGGGGGCTCCAGAGTGCCAGGAACTTAGGTTCCTTCTCTCTTGCTGCTCTGTGTCCTCGTGGACCCAATGGCTCACCATCATGCATTCATGCCAGCCAGCATGTAGAGGAGAAAGGACACGCCCCTTTCCTTCTAAGGGCAAGACACTGAACTTGCACAGATCTCTCTGTTCACATCCCATTGACCAGAATACACTCCTAACTAGCTAAAAGAAAGGGGTGGGACATGCCTTTATTCTGGATACTGATGTGCAGAGCTTAACATCGGGGGTCCTGATCCTATTGGAGAGAAGGGACAATGGACACCAGGAGACAACCTGTAGTCTTTGCATCGATGTGAACCATTTAACATGGGCTTCACCCTCATCTCCCAGTCTCTGTACCGCCTTCGATGTGCATTTAGATAAGATTGTTACCAGTGCTCTTGAGCTTTTATTTAACAAGTCACCAGACACCAGGCTGGACAGAGGCTTGCCCCGCCCTCCCCATGCAGATGCTTGACAGGGGCAGCCTGTGGCCTGACCCCCATCGAGCTGCATCCCTGTGGTCTAAGTGATAGCAACACGTCCTCAACACTTGCTTTTCGGAGCCCAGATGTCAGCCACATGAAGCCTAATGATCTGCAGCTGGTCCTTGGGCATCCGTAGACTCCCAGAGGCCCAAACCAGGGAATGATAATAATTATAATAATAATTGCTACCATTTAGTGCTTGCCCGTGGCCTGGGTGCCAAATGGAGCCCTTTACATGACTGCTCATTTGCACACAGACTGTAAGTGAGGAGGTATCTTCTCCACTCTATAATGAGACAACTGAGGCTCAATAAGCAGACTTTCCTGAGTCCTCCCAGCAAGTAAGTGGCCAAGCCAGGTAGGATTTGAACGCAGAGCTTTTTTCACTCCTCTCCATTTTCTAAAATATTGATAGTGGAGAGCTTGCAGCAACTTCTGTCATCTTTCTCTGTAACACCCATTCCCTTTACCCTCCAAAGAGCTCTCGGTTCCCTTGTAGGGATGTGAGGGGGGTGGGGAGGACCACACACCCCCCCCCCCCACTTACTGTCCACATGGTCTAGGCCCCAGAAGTGGACAACGTGGCCCAGGCCTAAGCTCATTGGTGTGTTACACCCCATGGCCACACTGATCGTGGGTCTGTGACCCCACTGAGCAACCTCTGGCTGGGAAGGTGACACTGAATCAGAAAGCATGTGAGGCTTGGCCCTGAGGCTGCCAACTTGTGAGATTCAGAGAGAGATGGAGAAGGTGTGTTCTGGGAGTGTCCTTGATTCCCTGCACCAAGCCCTGCCTGAGCTGGAATTACCTGGGTGGTTCAGTGATGTGCGCCCAAGGCTGCACATCCAGGAAGCTGGCTGAGATGGGATTTGAAGCAGGTCTGGAGCACTTGGCCACGCACCAGAATAAAGATGATGGCCGTGCCACAGCCCGATAGGGTAGATTCCACTCCCCCCTGCGATCCTATCTCCACTGACCCAGCCCTTTTACCTTTTTCCAACCTCACCTGGAACCCGCAAGGCTTATTCATTTGTGACCAATGTGGCCTTGATCAAACGGCTCGAAATTCCTGCCCTGAGTGCCCTCACTGGGTTGTACTTAGTATTTTACCCATTAAATGCTGATGGTACCATCCTAAGCCGCTGGGGGTGTAGGGAGGGGTGCTGATGCTACTGCGGGGCTTCCAATGTATCAGGGTTTGCTACGTGTCAGGTGCTTTCCTATGTGCCCCACAGTCAAGAGTGAGCCAACACAGAAACGATTCCCACCCTTGAAGATCTAACAGTCTAGTACCCAGTGGAAACTTCTGGGCCTCCTTCCGGGACTGAGTTCAGAAATTACCAATAGACACTACATGTGGGTTTGCATTCTTAGATTAAGTCTTCGCAATGGAAGCCTGCAGCTTCAGCCCATTATGGGCTGCTTAAATGCTTATCAGGTATGTGCCCAGATGTGGAACATGAGGGAGAATAAGGGATGTTACTTTTCATAAACTGTTTCATAATTGGGTATCAGTCAGGGTCTCAGGAGGAAACAGATGGCACGTGCAAAAGGAGTGTTAGAATTTAGAGGTGTGAAAGCCAACAAGGGGGTGTAAAGCCCCAGTGGGGACCTGCCACCACCTACAGGCAAAAGAGGCAAGGGGAAGAAAGGTGGGGCTGCAGAATCCAGAAAGAATCTCTCTGTGGCTTTCCCACGGATCTGATGTTGTGCGACTGCAGCCATTAGCAATATATGTCCCAGTTCTGTATCTAAAGCTCAGTTTTGGGGTGCCTGGGTGGCTCAGTTGGTTAAGAGCCCTACTCTTGACTTCGGCTCAGGTCATGATCTCACAGTCTGTGAGTGCGAACACCACACTGGGCTCTGCACCGACAGTGCAGAGCCTGCTTGGGATTCTGCCTCCCTCGCTCTCTGCCCCTCCCCCACTTGCTCTCTATTTCTCTCAAAATAAATAAAAATAAACTTAAAAAGGGGTACCTGGGTGGCTCAGTTGGTTGAGCGTCCAACTTTGGCTCAGGTCATCATCTCGTGGCTCACAAATTCAAGCCCCACATCAGGCTCTGTGCTGACAGCTCAGAGCCTGGAGCCTGCTTCTGATTCTGTGTCTCCGGCTCTCTCTGCCCCTCCCCGCTTGTGCTCATTATCTCTCTCTCAAAAATAAATAAACATTGAAAAAAAATTTTTAGTATACTTAAAAAAAAGAAAAATAAAGCTCAGTCTTTTCTCCTGGGCTCCAGCCCACCCAATGCCTGACGGCTGGTTCCACCTGAGTCAGCCACAGGCAATGCAAATACAACACATGAAAAATCAGCAGTCAGAGCTGGATTACTACGTAGGCAAGTGAAGCATGCATCCAGCAAACCAGAGGGACCAAATATACAAGGAACAGAAAGTATTTCAATAAATTGCTATTTCAAAAAAGTATCTGAGTGTGCAAGGTGGTTACACCAGTGCCAGGACAACTAGATAGTTGTAAGGACAAAAGTAAACCTATCTCTTGTGTCATCCCATGCACAAAACATAACTCTCATAACAGCTAAAAATTCTAAATTTCTAGAAGAAAACATAGGAGAAAATCTTTACAGACTTGGGCTGAGCAAAGGTTCCTTGGATGCGACAAAAACTGTAAACCAGGGGCGCCTGGGTGGCTCAGTCGGTTGGGCGGCCGACTTCGGCTCAGGTCATGATCTTGCGGTCCGTGAGTTCGAGCCCCGCGTCGGGCTCTGTGCTGACAGCTCAGAGCCTGGAGCCTGTTTCAGATTCTATGTCTCCCTCTCTCTGACCCTACCCTGTTCATGCTCTGTCTCTCCCTGTCTCAAAAATAAATAAAACATTAAAAAAAAAATTAAAAAAAAAAAAACAACTGTAAACCAAAACATTATGAATTGATTCTAACAAAATTTAAACCTTCTCTTTTTCGAAAGCCACAATTAATTAAGAAAATTAAAGGCAAACTACAGACCGGAGAAGTTATTTTCAAAACAATTGTTTGACAGAGGGCTTGTATCCAGAATACAAAAAGAAAAAAAAAAAAAAAGAAAACCTTCTACGACTTGACAAGAAGAAGAGAAATCATCTAATTCTTTTTAAATGGGGAAAAAACCCACTTTGCTTCTCAAAAGAGGGTACATGAATCTCTGATACACATATAGAAAGATGGTGGTTATCGGGAAAATACAAATTTAAACCACAGTGAGATACAACTTCATATCCACCGAAATGGCTAAAAATCTTTAAAAGAAAATAAAATAAAAAGTCTGATGGTACCAAGTGTTGTTAAGGATGTGGTGCAAATGACATGCTCGTGTACTGCTGATGAACAACAGAATGGTACAACCACTTTGGAAAATGATTCAGCAGCTTCCGCAAGAAGTTGAATATCTACTTAGCATAGGATCGAGCTCTTCCACATCCAGGTAATTACCTGAGATAAATGAAAATACAGGCTTGTACACAAATGTTCATAAGGGTCTGTTCACAACAGCCAAAACCTGAAGGCAATCCAAATATCCAACAACATGTGAATGGACAAATTGTGGGTGTATTTACACAGTGGAATACTACCTGGAATTAGAAACAAACACACAACAACAACACTAGGAATCTAAGAAGTAGGACACAGAGTAAAAGAAGCCATACCAAAAAGAGTATTTTCTGAATTATTCCATGTATGTGATGTCCCAAATCAGGCAAACTAGTTTATACTCACAGAAATCAGAGCTGCATTTGCCTGGGGTAGGGGATGTAGGGCCTGAGTGGGAAGGGGCACCGGGGAACTTTCCGTAATTATGGGAACATTCTCTACCTTGACTGGGGTGGTGGTTACCCAAAAGGCGTACGTAGTTGACAAAATTCATTGAACGGTGCACTTAAAATGTGTGCGTTTATTGTATGTAAGCTATAGCTCAATAAAGGTGACTTTTGAAAAATGTGTTTAAGCAGGGGCATCTGGGCGGCTCAGTCGGCCGAGCATCTGACTGGCCCAGGTCATGATCCCGCGCTTCGTGGGATTTCTTTGTCAGAAGAGAGGCACAGGGCAAGGTGTGGGGAGGTCCCACGCACGCCCTCCATGCCCCTCTCTCCCCGCATCTCCACGCGTTCACACGAAGCCCATGACGCACTCTGAACCTCATCATTTTGGTTTTCAAGGAGGCTTCATTGCACAGGTATGACTGATTATGTCATTGATCGTTGCTGATTGAGTTAAATCTCCAGCACCTTCCCCACCACCCTCAGAAGTCAGGGGGCAGGACTGTAAGTTCGAACCCTCTAATCACAGGGTTGGTTCTGGCAACCAGCCCCCATCCATGGGTGGGGTCCTGAGGTCTCCTCATTAACAGAACAAAAACCAACTTTATTGCTCTAATCACTTAGGGGATCCTGAGGGTTTCAGGAGCTCTGTGACAGAAATGGGGACAGAGACCAAATACATACTTGTTACCATAAGTCACAGTGCCACCCTCCCTCTCTTCCACCCTCACATCCCATCCACCACCAAGTCCTGTTGCTCCCGGCTTCCCCCCTTTGACTTCTCTCCATGCCCGCAGTCCCCACGCCAATTCAGGCTCCTTCACCATCTCTCTGTCTCCTGTTTTCCCTTGCTCTTTCCAGGCTGCAATCCATTGTACTAGCAACATGACCTTGCAACATCCCTGCTTCCAATCCTCCTGCCCCTCAGGTGGAGACAGCACCCTGCCCACCCAGTGCCCATTCTCCTCTCCTCCCTTAGGACAAGAGCCTATTTGGGTAGGACCGGCAATCAGCCCAAATGAGAACCTACATTGCCAAGCCCTTTCAGATACATATCTAAGTTTTGCACAACAGTATGGGGGTGGGAGTTACTTCATGGGGCTTCCAGGAAAGCATATTTACTAAGGAACTGACTCAGCTGGGAGACCCATTTGACCTTTCCAGGCCCTCCTTCTTACTGACTGGAATACTAACATGATGGCTAGGGTGGCAGGGGCTAACTGGTGACCATGAAGGGATACTGAGGATGGAAACCAGTTCTAGGAATGGTGGAGCTGGGAGATAAAACATAGTCTGGGATGTTGACAACTGTGAACTGCCAACTTCTGGATTCTTTTGCAAAAGGAAGAATTATCTATCTTGCTTGCACCACAGAGAAATATCTGTGTCTCTCTTACAAAGAGCTGAAAATAAGTCCTAGCTCTTACAGTATTCTAAATGCCCTCCACAGAGAGTACTGGATTCCTTAACATGGTACTTCATCCTCTGGCCGTCTAGGCTTTTATGGATGAACTCCAACGACTTCATTAAATCTTAAGCAAAATCGTGGAAGGGAGTGTTTGTGTGTGTATACATTTTTTTCTAGAAAGGGGATCACCACTTTTCATCAGATCTTCAAAGGGACCTGTGACCCATGCCCCCCCCGGCAAAATGTTTTCAACCTTCTATAACAAGCCTGCTTAGTATGCGTAACTATCTCCTTTCACACATGAGGAAACCGATTCTGAATGTTTAAGCACCTTGTAAAGTGCTACACTCAGGGCAAGTGAAGGGAGAAGCCATGGATGAATTTTGGAGGAAAAGACACCACGAAGAGAAGCAGAGTATTTCTCAGGGTCGGAAGCCAGAGCAGGGGACCTGCGTTTGCACACTGGGCCTGGGATGTTCCTAGGGCCTTCTGCGTCCCTATGCCAGCATGGCTTTCATTACTGAGGGCCATCCTTTTAATGAGCTGCCTGCCTTCAGTTCTGCTTGACTGTAATGTTCTCCAGCTGATTCCTCAGTAATGGAGAGGCTCTGGCTTTTGAAGTCATCTCATCAACCCAGTTTGTTGCTCTGTTCAATTTGGGGGGTTACCCCGGAGAGGTGTAAGCCCCCATATTTCCAAGGGTGCATTAGAGCATGTGCTTGGAGCCTTATTCAGTGGCCATAGTGGGGCCTAACAGGCCCAGCTAACTTCTGTAAGCCCTGTTTTGCTCAGTTCCAGGAGAGAATTAATGCAACTTGTGAAAAATCACAAGGTTTGCTGAGCACCTGATTTGCTGAGCCCCCTACCAAGCCTCACAGACTCCCTTTGTAAGCATTTTCTCACACTCTTGGAACAACATTAGGAAGGATTTTGTGTAGCGGCCTTTTTTCTTCCTGTATTTAGGTGGCCAGCATCTGAATTCCTTCCTGTGTTTGGGGTATTCCCTAGTACATGAATCTTAGTGAAAGGCAGGGTCCTTTAGTTTCCTTTAGGAAACTAAAATCTAGGCACCTCCCTCACCTTCCAGCCTCCCCTGCAGGCACCACCAGCCATCATTTCATAATGTCACATGGGAGCTAGTGACACTAAGCTGAGGGACAATGATGAAACCACCCTGGTAGAAGCAGCTGGAGTGAAACATGTCACTTCTGGCACCAACACTTAGTGGCCAGTACAGGGGCGTAGCATGGCCATTTATGGCATCTGGACCTTGGTCACTACAGTGGTAACAGAGTCCTTGCAGGACAGGCTCAATGACTTGATTGTGGCCAATGTTCTGGCTGCCCTTTCTTCCAAGCCAGTTTTCCTCTTCACATTATAGATGGGGTAACCAAGGTTACCCATGAGCAAAGTAACCCATGAAACATACTAGCCATAGTCTGGGACCACTGTCCAGGTCTCCCAAACTTGAGTCCAGTGCACTTTTCTCTGACCTATATTCCCTCTTTAAACTTGGAAGTCAGCTAGAAAATATTCTAAAGCCAGGACACCTGATTGGCTCAGTCGGTTAAGTGTCCGACTTCAGCTCAGGTCATGATCTCGCAGTTCATGAGTTTGAGCCCCGCGTCGGGCTCTGTGCTGACAGCTCAGAGCCTGGAGCCTGCTTCCGATTCTGTGTCTCCCTCTCTCTCTGCCTCTCCCCTGCTTGTGCTCTGTCTCCCTCTGTCTCTCAAAAATAAACTTAAAAAAATTATTAAAAAAAGAGAAAATATTCTAAAGCCACATAAAAATGTAGGTCCTTAATTCCATGACACGAGAGTATCTCACTCCACAAAACAGGCATTTATGTAGCACTTACAATGTACGCGGTCACTGTGCAGGTACTGGGAGAGTATGTTAACTATTGTTCTGTAGCAGACCATCCTTAAACTTAGTAACTTGAAACAACAAGCATTTATCATTGCTCACGAGTCTTCAGGTCAGCTGAGTGGTTCTACTAGTCTTAGCTGGCTTAGGTATGCATCTGCAGTCAGCCACGTGTCATCCAGGCAGCTCTGATTTGGCTGGGATCTCTCCCATGCTCGGGGGTCAATCGGCTGTAGGATGGCTCTCCTCCACATGGACTTCACCCTGTGGCAGGCTAGCCTAGGATTGTTCTTGATGGTGGGGTCCAAGAGAGCAAGTGGAGGCATTCGAGACTTCCTACACCAAGGGTTGGAACCAGCACACCCTCACTTTTGCTGAATCCTATTGACCAAAGCAAGTCAACATGGCAGCCCAGATTGAAGGGGTGGAGAAATAGACACACCCCACTTCTTGTGGGAAGAGCGGCAAAGCCACCTTACAAAGGCCAGGCTATCACAGGATGATAATACAAGAGAGAAAAGCTGTTCTACCTGTACGCTATCTATGCCTCTGTCTCATTGTTCAAAGGATTTAGGGTAGCTTGCAAAACAAAACATGCAATTGAAAATACAAGTATGGAAACTAAAATCTAGAAGAAAATCCTAAGTCCTGGGAGGAAGTCAAGACTCTGAGAAAACAAATAATCCCCAGGAGCCCTGGGCTCCCAGCAGCCTACTCTCCTCCCATCTGACATGGACTCTCCAGCCTGTGAACGTCTCAAGTCAGGGAGTACAGCTCACCCATCCCCTGACTGGTGCAGAGATGCGTGTTCAGGTACAGTTGTTGATCTGTCCATGGTACATCCTGCTGAGTTTCCCAGCAGCCAAAGTGGAGGGAGGAGCATCAGTTGCCTAATTGTTGTTGTTTTTGTTGTTGTTAGAGAGAAAATAATTCCCAGCAAAGCTTTCCCTTAACACCTTCTGATAGAAAAAAGTAAGCTTCACGCAGGGCTTCATCCAAGTGGCCCTAAACCCATAAAGGGCCAAATATCTACAATAACCTGACAAGACTAGAATACATAGGATACACAGAGCTGGCTCCTCGGCTGCCTCTGGGTGAAGGGTGGGGGACAATGGTTGACCGACATAAGGCACAGGGTAAACTCACATGATATGCAAGCCATGTCAGATGCATTGGTCTGCAAGAAGGCAGAGAAGTGGTCCTGTGGTACAAGAAGCAAGGGGTTGTGTCCTCCAAGAGGGAGACATGGCCACCCTGGGGAGGCCTCAGTCTGCCAGGTACTGTGCCACAGAGCACCCATCCAGAATCCCCTTTGCTCTCTGACAACCACTTGTGATGGGCATTTCCTCCTGTAATGAAAGAAGCTGGGACTCAAAGGAGCCGGTGTGACTTGCCCAAGGTCCCATAGCTAGGAAGTGGCCAAAACCTGTCTGTTTCAGCCAAAGTTCTTTCCCTAGGCCATACGGAGAAGCAATCCACTCTAATCCTCCGCTATTATATCAAAAATAGAAACTTGTGTGGGTCAGGAGAAGGGAAATGCATGGCCCCTATAACGCACACGAATACCTGGTTTTTAGAGTTTCTACCTCATTTTTCAGGCTTCAACTTAGAGGAAATGCATAGCACAGTTGCACACTCCTTCTCTCCTATACTTGCTTTTATAACTTGGGCATCTTTTTGTTTGTGTGTTTATAACATTCTTCTTCCATAAAGGAATCTGGGGGTGGCGTAAACAAAAACACGTACAATGTATGGTACACAGAACACGAGAACCAAGGCAAAGAGAAATGTACCGGTCACAAGGTGGTATAGAATAACCTGAAATTGAGCTTTGAATGTGGTTCTGAGCTTCTTGTCAGCCAAAGCAAAAAAAAAAAAAAAAAAAAGAGGAGAGAGAGAGATTACAAGATTAGTTATTCACATATTTTCAGAAGGGGAGGAGGGTATACCTTTTCCTCAAGTTTCTCCTAACACTGAATTCTAAAAGAAATTTATTTACGAAACATCACTGAGCGATACAAAGATATCTTCAGTGATATTTTTTGTAATGAATACATTCATGAATTTTATATGGCTATCTATGCATGACATTAAAGCTCAACTCAGAAAATACAATTCTGGGGTGCCTGGGTGGCTCAGTCAGTTAAACATCCAACTCCTTTTTTTTTTTTAAAGAGAGAGAACGTTCAAGTGGGGGAGAGGGGCAGAGGGAATGAGAGAGAGAGAGAGAGGGAGAGAGAGAGAGAATCTTATGCTTAAAAGCAGGCTCCACCTTGAGCACAGAGCCCGAGGCGGGGCTCAATCCCATAACTCTGGGATCATGACCTGAGCTGAAATCAAGAGTCAGATGCTCAACTGACTGAGTCACCCAGGAGCCCCAAGCACCTGATCTTGATTTCAGCTCAGGTCATGATCTCACAATCATGAGGTTGGGAGATGGAGGCCCACATTGGGCTCCACACTGGGCATGGAACCTGCTTAAGATTCTCTCTCTTCCTCTCCCTTTTCCCCTCCCCCAATCATGCTCGCACACATGTATGCTCTCTCTCTCTCTCTCTCAAAATAAAATAAAATAAAATACAATAAAATACAATAAAAATCCAAGACAGGAATTCTGACAGGTATTATAGGAAACTGACAGGAATGGGCTCTTTAAATACTGCTGGAAGTTCACACATAATTGTCTCTTTTAGTATTCAGGCACAGTATTGTGGTGCTTACTAGATTTTTTCACTCCATATCAACCTTTTCAGCTGCAAGTTGTAGAAAACCCAACTTCAAAGTGATTTATCAAAAAAAAGAATTTTGGGTTCATGTTATTGAAAAGTTCTGGCTTCAGGCACAGCTAGATCCAGGGGTTCACAGAAGGTCAAATCAGGTTGGTTTCTCAACAACTCTCAGTACTACGCTGGCTTCATTCTCATGATTCTTGTGGTGGCAAAATGGTTCCTATAACTTTGAACTTATATCTGGTCTACTTCATGCCCAGAGGGAAAGAATTCCCCCAGCAGAGAAATGTGCCAATAACCTCAGGGGGAAAAAAAGCATTTATTTTTTCACCATCTCCGTTTTGTCATGAAAACATCCCAGAGCCAATGATGGTGGTGAGAGGAATGTGACACCTACCTGGGTTAAGCTGCAATCCCTTAACCTGACCACACACCTTGAGAGCTGCCAGGAAAGAGGAAACGGATGGGGAGGAGAGAGACAGCAATGGTCGTGATGCACATCTTCTAAATTCATAGACCGGCTTGCAAGAAAAGAGGGCTTGGTCTATGAAATCAGATTATTTTCAGAGGCCTGAGAGATTACCAATTCTTCCAGAACTTCATGCTTATGCTTTTAATGATCATTCAAATTTATAATCATTAAATTATTGATAACGAACTCCCTAAGCCATTTTCTAGGTGGGCAGAGAGGGTCACTTGACTCTCACCCTTACAGTTCAGCAATTACCATCCCTCTCATATCTCCTATTTTATTGATTCTAAGATATACATTTTTTTTCACATATTAACACTTCCAAAATTGGGTTGTGGGGTAGCTATTAAGCCATCCAAAAAATAGGCCGGTTCTCTCCCTCTGGGAACAAGGTAGCGTCGCACTTCTCCAGTCGCATAGCCCTTTGAAGTTAAACGTGCCCATGGAACTTGCTTTGGCCAACAGTGTGGTTTCTGAATAGGAGCCTTGAAGAGCCAGTGCAGTTGGCCATGTAGCTTTGTCCCTGCCAAATGATCACGGAGCCTCCCCTAGTCTGGCCTCCTGTTATGGGCTGAATTGTGTCCCCCTCAAAATTCGTATGTTGAAGCCCTAACCCCCGATAGCTCAGAATGGAGCTATATTTAGAAATAGGGTCTCTAAAGAGATAATGAAGTTAAAATCAGGTCATTACGGTGGACCCTAATCCAATATGACTGGTATCCTTATAAGAAGAAGACATTAGGACACAAACACCCAGAAAAGCCCATGTGAGGACACAGGGAGAAGACAGCCATCTACAAGCCAAGGAGAGAGGCCTCAGAAGAAACCAGCCCTGAGATCACCTTGATCTTGAACTTTTAGAAATGTTAAACAACATTTCTGTTGTTTAATCCCCTTGTCTGTGGTGCTTTGTTATGACAGCCCGAACAAACTAATAGAGTCCCCAGAAGACCACAGTGAGCAGAACCCTCCCATCCCCTGCATCTGGCAGGTAACATAAGCTAGAAATAAACTTTGGTTGTATATGCCACTGGAACTTTGTGGCTGTTTGTTACTGCTGCATAACCTATTCTATCCTAACTGAAAAGGATACACGTGGCAGCTGATGTAACAAGAAAGCAATGTGCCACAGTTTGATGGACTGCCTTTTTTTCTCTCTTAGAAGCAATACAGCAATCATCTTGCAACAGGTGTCATTTTATATTAGTTGAAACATGGTACATGCAGCATGTAATAGTTGATAAAACACGCATATATCTCTTACTCCTTTGCATTTCCACAATAACACAGTTGTAGCAGAAATAATAATAATAACAGCAGTAATAACAGCTAACATATTCAAGCACTTATCTTATGATAGCCACAATACCATTTTCCATGCTTATATATATTTTTAATGTTTATTTATTTATTTTTTAGAGAGAGAGAGCATGAGTGGGGAAGGGGCAGAGAGAGGGGGAGAGAAAGAATCCTAAGCAGGCTCCACGCTATCAGCAGAGTCCAATGCAGGGCTCAAACTCACGAACCGTGAGATCCTGACCTGAGCTGAAACCAAGAGTTGGACACTGAACTGACTGAGCCACCCACGCACCCCCCATACTTATATTTTTGATCCTCTCAAAAACCCCATGAGGCATATCATCCCCATTTGAAGATGAGGAAATTTAAAGAAGTAACATGAACCCCGTGCCCCCACCCTACCCCACGGTAAGTTGTAGAACCCTTAGAAGGTCTCTAAGCCCAGGGGGACTCTGCTGCTTTCCATGAGGCTGTCTATTTTTTCTTTCATTTTGTAAATATCACATATCTTTCATTTTGGGATATGCATTATACTTAATAGTAATAAAACTTCAATGTTTTCGTTTAATCATTTAAGCTGTCCAATGAAACCTGGGAAACTTTTCTCATACACACTTCAAATACCTAAATACATGTAGCTAACCCCTGCACGTGAATATGGTGGAATTTTTTTATGCGTAATATCCATAGCGCACACGATAAGCCATCTTTTTTTTTGTTCTGGTTGGAAAAACAACCCTTCTCTGCAAACTGTGTGATGATTTATTCGATTGTTGTTATTCATGGCTCGGAAAAACTTAGAATGCTCCAAATAAGCAAAAACAGTTCTGCAGCTGCCGCAGATGTCCTGCTCCCCGATACAAAGTTGGCCCTGAACAGCGTGGATCGCGCAGAAGTGCCAGCCTCATACTGAAGCCATTAGCACCTTAAAGGAGCTTGCGCTAATGGGGATGTCCTTGTGAAAAGTCTGATTACTGGGAGAATGCCCAAGCTAATCTTTGACCCTGAAATCAGTGCGGCGATCTCCAGGGCCCCTTGCATGCAAGAGCACCCTTTCTCACGCAACTGGAGCTGTTCGGAGCAGGGAAGGATGAGGTGTTAAGAGAGTCCTAATGAGCCATGTTACAGATGTGTAAAACAGCTGGGGGGATGATGTCATTGTGCTCACCCTGCTGCCTCTGCTACTTGCTGCCGTTATTAGAAACAGACACTGGAGGAGGGCACCTAGAATACGCGCCCGTCCCTTCGCGACCACTCTCTGGTCCTAATTAGGTAGGCTGGGCCCCAGCTGGTGCACATAAACCCCACCAGGTGACTCCAAACCGCCAAGGTTTATAATCCAGATGAGCTCTGCTCCAGCTTGCACAAGAACGAGGCCATCTTCGGTGAGGGATTTATTGTACTTGTTACATTGTGAGCCTGACCCCAGCTGGGTGGGGAGAAAAATGAAATTCTCAGGGAAAGGATCTGAAAAGGACTACAATTAATCACAAACTTTGAACATGTTCAATTAAGAGTGTGATCCTTAAAGCGCCTTATGTCTGATGATGTCAGACTCTGTCACGGCTGTGAGTTTAAGACTTGTTTTCCAAAACAAACATGAGGAATCATCCTGTCTTGTTGCTAACTCCAAACATACATTTTTTCCCTCATTAAGCTGGAAAAGGAATCCCTTAAGTGCCTACTATGTGCCAAGTGGTTACACAGAGTGGCTTATTTAATACTTTAACAACCCTAGGAAAAATTGTTGCAGGTGAAATTGGGCTCAGAGACGTGTGGTGATTCATCCAAAATCACACAGCTAGAAAGTGGAGTGGAATTTGCACTCAAGCCAGCAAACCTGCAGACCATGTTCCCGGCTTCCCCAACCACATTCGCCAGGACCACCCCCCCCCCCCCCCCATCGTGGGTCAGTTTCCTGACTACAGGCTACACAACTGGCTTTCTTTCCCTTCGTAGCACTGACCTCAGTTTTAATTACATGTTTATCAGAGTGATTAGCTAAGTCTCCCCCACCAAACTGTAAGCCTCACAAAGGGAGAACCCACATCTCATTTTGGCAACCATTTATATAAGTCACTAGTGGTTGCTACCTATTGTTCATGTCACCCCCTCTCTCCTTGCTAGCTGAGTCAAGATTTTGACCTGGTATTTACTTCTTCAAGTGACTCAAGGATAAATCCCAGTTAGTCTAAGCCAATGATGGTGTCCCCATTCCCCTTACCGGTAAATGACCGAGGAGAGAGGCCTGAGGGCCGGTTCTGGTCAATGAGATAGGAAGGGGAGCCAGCTGGAGGAATTCTGGGAAAATTGTTTCTGCTCTTAAAAGCAAAGGCATAGGAAGAAACAGTCTCTTCCCTTCCTCTTGGCATTGTCATCTGTGCATGAGATGCTTGGAACTATAGCAGCTGTCGTGTGACTATAAGAAGAGCCAGCCAAAGGGCAAAGCTGAGAACAGAGGGGGAAATGGAAAGAACATAACATGGGAGTTGTGAGAATTAAATAGCACATTCATTTATTCATCCTGCTATTATTTGTTGAGTGACTACTAAATACCAAACAATGAGAATGCAACAGTAAGCAAGACCAAAGTGGTCTGTTCTGACAGAGTTCCCTCTCATGAGAGAGGCAGACATTAAATAAGTGAATGTTGATATCATATACAAATGCAGGAAGTTACACTTCCAGTAATGGTACGGTAACTTGTGTTGTAATAACTCTCCTAGCAGCCTACAAACTGGACAAAACAACCATCTGAAGGCAGTGGAGAGTTACCAAAAGCAGACCGAAACTGAAGGGAAGTTGACTAGGTTCCAACCTAAGAATATGCCCCAATGGATGTAGCCCAGAGTGGCTGTAACTCAAGCAAAAATCCTCAGCATTACTGGTTTAAAGAGTCAGAGAATGAAGTTTGAGGCCGCCAGAAGGGTTGAAACCGAGGGGGAAATCCTGGAAAGGAGAGAGCCACAAAATACGAAACGTCTAAAATCTGCACTAAAAACTCTACCTCAAATTCTTGTTGACTCCTGAATTGTGGGTGCGTAGGGAAGATTCCAAGATTCTCAGCAAAAAGCAACAGGCTGGAAGTTGCAGAAACTGAGCAGTTTCAGCTGCTATCCACAGCAAAGGAGACTGAGTTTGGAGTTTAAACTCAACTGAGTCAACAGCTTGGTGGGGCAAAGCCCCACATTCTTCAAAGGAAGATAACTGAATCCAGAAATCATACAAGGCATGGTTCAAAATCTTCAGGATACAGTAAAAAAAAATTACCAGGCATGCAAAGAAACAAAAAAGCATGACTCACAGCCAAGAGAAAATCACCATCAATAGATACCAACTCTGAGACAATCCAAATGTTCACATTAGCAGAAAAGCACTTCAAAACAGTTATTATAAATATGTTCTAGGATTTTAAAGGAAAACATTGTCATCATTATAAAACAGATGAGGAATCTCAGCCAAGAAAGTAAAACTATTTTAAAAATAATAACACAACACATACAAAGGAACAAATATACAAATGATGGCTAACCTCTCGTCAAAAACAGTAAAGTCCAGAAGACAATAAAAGGGCACCTTTAAAATGTCAGGAAAAATGTATCAGCCTAGGAATCTATGTTGAGTAAAAAATAGCCTTCAAAAATGAAGGTAAAATCAAGATTTCTTTTTTCAGGTAAATAAAAACGTAGAGACTTTCTACAGCTTTAATTTATAGAATAGTATATAAAGAACTCCTACAACTCAAAAAACAAAATATTTAACTTATTTTATTGTCAAAAGACTACAACAGACATTTCATAAAAGAAGATATACCAATGACATTTGAGCACATGAAAAAGCCCTCACCATCATTAGTCATCAGGGAGATATAAATTAGAACTACAATGAGATACCTCTCCATAACCACCAGCATGGCTAAAATTTAAAACACTGACAACTTCAGGGGCACCTGGGTGGCTCAGTCACTTAAGCATCCGACTTCAGCTGAGGTCATGATCTCATGGTCGTGAGTTCAAGCCCCGTGTCGGGCTGTGTGCTGACAGCTCAGAGCCTGGAGCCTGCTTCAGATTCTGTGTCTCTCTCTCTCTCTGCCCCTCTCCCACTCATGCTCTGTCTCTCAAAAATAAATAAATGTTAAAAATGTTTAAAAAAAAACACTGACAACTTTAAATACTGGTTAGGTTGTGAAACAGGAGAAATTCTCATACATTGTTGCTGGAAGTACAAAATGGTACAACTACTTTAGAAAACTATCTGGCTGTTTCGTATAAAGTTAATTATGTGTGAGCTATATTCAGTAGAGCTGTTACCAGCCCTCCCCCCCCCCCCCACCAAGCAAAAAGGAAAAAGGAAAACACAGACACCTAACCATTAATCTAGCAATTCCACTTTTAGGTATTTATCCAGGAGCAACAAATATTTAAGTTCACAAAAACACATTGACATGAATCCTCATAGCAGCTTTATTCATTATAGCCCTAAACTGGAAATAACCCAAATGTCCATCAACGGGAGAATGAATAAACAAACTGTGGTGTACTCATAAAACAGAGTAAGTACCACTGAGCAAAAAGAAGAAACAAACTAATGACACATGCAATAACATAAATGCCTCTCACACACATTACATTAGCTGAAAGAACCCAGATACAAAAACGATAATTACTGTATACTGAATTGCATTTCTATGAAGTTCTAGGATAGGCAAAATCTCAATGATGAACCTACATAGACAAAAATATCAGAAAAGTTGTCATGGAAGTAAAATTAAGAGGTTCTAGAAGCAATGACACCTAGGTAGCAAGGCACATAGCCTGTGCTCAGATCTTGCTTTCTAAATATCATCCTCCACTCACGGGTGCCTGGGTGGGTCAGTCGGTTAAGTGTCTGACTTCAGCTCAGGTCATGATCTCGTGGTTCGTGATTTCAAGCCCCATGGGGGCTCACCGCTGTCAGCGCAGAGCTTTTTTAGGATCCTCTGTCCCCCTGTCTCTGCCCCTCCCCACCCATGTTTTTTCTCTCTGTCTCTCAAAAATAAACAATAAAAAATAAATTATAATAAAAGTAAATATCATTCTCCACTCAAAGGAACTAGCAAAGTCTTCTGGGAAAAATGCTCATTTAGGGGCTGGGGCAGATGAGGCGAGAACTCGTGGTTGCACCCAAAAGCAAGGTGGTGTTCAAAGAACAGAGGCACATCAAGAGGACACAAGAATCAGCTTGGAGGAGACTCCACTGCCAAATCTGAGACAACTCAGAAGAGAACTTTCTTTCTTACAATAGAATGCCAGCTAATTAACATAAAAGGAATGACAGAATTAGGAAATTATTAACAGATGATAAAATTAGTGGGTGTGTGGTAAACAGCAAGATATTTACATAGTCTCCAACTATCTCCCCACAGATGATTTATTGAGTCTGAAGACAAAGATAGAATTATAATGAAGATATCCCTTTGACCAAGTGAGCAAACCTAACATCACCAAAACTGGGACAAAGCAACCCCACATGCCTCCTGACATGATGCCTTGAAAAAGACACAATATCACTTTGGTGGTATTCCTGCCCCCAAATGCATGATATGAATATAATTGTGAGACAACACCAGCTAAACTTAAATTTAATAACATCCTGCCAAATAACTAGCCTTTAATCTTCAAAAGAGTTACGGCCATGAAAGATGAAGAAAGGCTGAGGGCCTATTCTATATTAAAGGAGGCTGAAAAACATGACGATGAACGTAATCCTGGTCTTGAATTGGCTCCTGGACTGGGGAAATGGCTATTAAAGTCAGGATTATTGAGTCAACTGATAAAATTTAAATATGGTCTGTGGATTACATAAGAGGATTCCATTAATGTTAATTTTCCTGATTTTGATCCTTGTTAGAAAAGAGAATGTTTTTGTTCTTAGGCAAGACATACTGAAACACCTAGGGTTAAAGGGGCATCTCTAGGGGCACCTGGGTGGCTCAGTCGGCTAGGCATCCGTCTGACTTCAGCTCAGGTCACGATCTCGTGATTCATGGGTTCAAGCCCTGCATCAGGCTCTGTGCTGACAGCTCAGAGCCTGGAGCCTGCAGCCTGTTTCATATTTTGTGTCTCCCTCTCTCTCTCTGCCCTTCTCCTGCTCACACACTGTCTCTCTCTCTCTCTCAAAAATAAATAAACATTGAAAAAAGGCACATCTCTATATATGATCATATATATGCAGAGAGAGAGGAGAATGAATGAATGGATAAGTGGATGCATGAGTGATAAGGCAAATGAGGTAGGAGGTAAATAACTGATGGATCACAGAATATCAAAGGATATTCCTGAATTCTTTTTCTTGTCCTTGCAACTTTTCTGGAGCTTAAAATTATACACAAAATAAAAAGGTTTTAAACATTCAATTATCCATACTGATAAGTGCAATGAAGAGATAATGCATGTAAAAAGCACTTAGCCCAGAGTCAGCATCTACTAGACAGCACCTACTGTCCTCATTCTCAAAGGCAGAAGAAAACAGGAAGACAGGAGCTGAGTATCACGACAGTAGGTAACTCAGCCAGGTCTTGCCCAGCTCTCTCCTGACAGATGAGGTAGATCAGCCCAATGGTAGGGTTCCCTCCGAACTAAGGGAACTGAGTTATTTGGTTTTTGTTGTTTTGTACAATAGCAGGAATATCCACAGTGTCCAGGGAAATGTAGGCTCCATGATATTTGCATTGACAATAATGGAGAGGTATTTTAAAACAGGCCTTGGCAGGTACATAATGCAATCCAAAAATCCAAATTCATCAGCTTTATCCTGCAGTGATACACAGTCATAGCCCTAGAACAAGTAACTGCTCGATCCGCAAAATGTAGGTGAGTCTACATGCATGTAGCTGACATGTCTGTCACTTTCTCTGTTATATTAGGACACTGGTCAAGACCTTTGAGATAGAAAGTGACAGAAAGCCCAACCTGGAATAGGCTACACTAGAAGACAACATATGTAAATAAATAGTCCAGGATCAAACTGGGTTCAGGCATGGCTTGATTCAGCACCTTAAATACTGGGATCTAATCTCTCTATGTCTCTGTTTTCCTGGTTCTGCAGCCTCCACAAGCTGGCAGAATGGCTGCTGTAGCCCCAGGCTCCTGTCCTCTCAGGTCCAAATTCAGCAGGAGAAGGCAAATGCCTTTCCATGGGACTTAAGACACGGCCTTAGGGTTGGTTGTCTTTGACTGCCCCAGTTTGGTGTGGTTTGAAGCACATGCCCATTCCTGAACGAGTGACTCCAGTTGGGAGCATAACACACACTGGCTGAGGCCAAAGTAAGCAGCCTCTTCCTGGGATTGTTGAAGGACTCACATCCAGTCTAAGTAGTAACCACTGCCCAAACCAAAATGGGGAGCGGTCTTAAGAGTAAACGGATGTTGAAGGTTTCTCAGTTACCCTGACCCAACAACAGCTACTGAAAAGACTAGCCCTATATCTCCTGTGGCCTTCCCCCTCTCTCCACATAACACACACGTCCAAGCCACAGAGAACTGAGCATGTGAACCTAAGGGAACCAATCCCGGCTCTGGCTAACAGCCAATCAGATGCCCTCTCTGTGATACAGCAGTTGCAAAAAGGGCCCCAATTCTTCAGCCCTCCCGGCTGCCATACCTTTTGCCACACTGCATCCTCAAGTATGACTTTTCCCCTCAAGAGGTAGACCCAATTTCCCCTTTCCTTGAATCTACGCTGGCCCATGACTCACTTTGCACAATAGAATCCAGAAGAGATGGTGTACAAGTTCTCAGTCTGGGGCTTTGGAGGGCTTGAGTACTTCCGCTCTCTCTTGCTTGATTCTTTGCTTTTCCATGAGGATATGACTGAGCTAGCCTGTTGGAGGTAGGCACAAAGAACAGAGCCGCATCAGTCCATGTGCCCCTAGTGAGGGTCAGACATGTGAGAAAGCCTATCCAAGATTCTCAAAGCCACCCAGCTAACCCAAAGCTGACCACAGATGCACAGAAGAGTCCTGCCAAGCTCTGCTCAGCCCAGCAACCCACAGAACAGACTAGTACATAAAAATAAACGTTTATTGCTCTACCCCTCTGAGATGTTGTTGATGATTGTTACACAGCATGACTGTGGCAACAGATAACCGATACACTCTCCTAAAAACCGGTGGAGAATCCCAGAGATGGCAGCCATTGATGGACGGTGCTGTACTTGTAGAGTCACGTGGAGACGGGGTTGGAGATAGTGCCAAAATCCTGGCGCAAGCCAAAGTTGTGGAGAGACAGAAACCACAAGGAGGCAGAGAGGCCAGTCTGTTGCCTCTCAGGAACAGATGCCAGGCGGCACCACAAAGGAAGAAACGGGAAGATGAATTGCCAGACCACTTTCTAGTTCCCACAAGGCTGGGCTTAATTCTGTACTTTCTTGTCACGAGAATCCCTTTTATTATTCCCCAATTAGTCGCCCTTTTATCTGAGCTATTTTAAATGGCTTTCTAGTCCTTACAGCCATCCTTTACTACTATGGAGTAGACAGACCTCGATGTTTGCAACCCCATTAAAAAATAATGTGATTTCATGTACACGTGTGGGCCCAAACGTCGCCCAGAGCTGGACCAGATAGCCAGAAGTATCAGGATAGAATTCTAAGATCTATACCCACCTCCGTGATTCAGAGTCACAGGGGCTTCTGGATGAGCATCACTTTCATCCTGCCCAAGCAATGTCTTCTTAAAACAGCCACATGGACTGTTCGGGCCAGCTGAACCTCCGGACCCATCTCCAGGTGTGCGCAGCAAACACAGTCACTGAAACCTTAACCAAGACTCTTGACTCCTCAGAAAACTGAGATTCTCTCCTGAAAATGTAGCCATGCCCACAAAATGGTGTGGACCCTTCCATAACCGTGACGGCAGAGTGGTCAGGGCAGGTAGGCACGGAAATATGAACTGCGCCCCGAGTTGCGGAACGTGGGTGTCCAGCGTGAGTCTGGATTCCTGCACTTCCGTGGACAGAAAAGCACGTGACGTCGTTCCTTTTCCCGGCAGCCTCAACTGCAGGTTCGCCCAGACGTCTCTTCGCATCACTGAGAAAGTACAGTCACAGGGAGTCAACGGGTCAGGTGTCTCCGAGGCCTTCAAATCCGCACGTTTTCAGGTCTGAGGAATCCCCAAGCATCCCCCAGGTGGCCACATGACATTAAATGGTTCTTCGTGCGCCACTCCAACTTCTTTCACATATCCCGCAAACTGACCGGAGGAAAGGGAAACCTCACAGCTCCGTGGATTTCTTCCTCCCTCACAGCCCACAGTGATTTCAGCTGCAGAACTTCCACCTCAGACCCTCCTGACGGTGGAGGGGTGAAAGGGGGCTGTGGCAGTCTCCTCTTCTGACTCAAGGAGAGGGTTCAAACCATCTCCCCTTCCCTGCAGGCGCTCCTCTGGGGTAAGTGAGCTCAGCTTTTCCATATTTAGACCAAACGCCTCAAATTCCTTCCTGGCAGGTGTTCACAGACGTGAGCAAATTAGATTTGGAAAGTCTTTTCTGCCACAAGTCTCGGGCCTGCAACGTAGATTGCGTGAAGTCCCGGGCTAGCCAACACTGCTTCTCTGAGGCGCTGGAAGTCGGGGCCGGTGGAAAGGAGGATTGATAAAGCCCAGAATTCAGAATCAGAGTGCCCTGGGTTCGAATTCCAACACCGCCACTCACTGGCTGTGCAACTTTGCACACGTTACTACAGCTCCCTGAGCTCCCGGGTCCTCATTTGGAAAGCAGGTGTACTCATGCCTTCCTCACCAGGGCATTTGGGAATCCTACAAGACGTCACATGCCAGGCGTCTGGCTCATACTTTGCGTTTAATAAATGGCTGTGCATTAGTCAGGGTTCTTGAATGCGAGCTGGGTGGCAATAAAATGGAATTTATTGGAAGGCTATCAGGGGCTCATAGAATTGGCAGAGAGAGTCGTGATAAAGTTTGGAAAATGACCAGAAACCAAGAGATTACTGGAAGGTTAGGCAACAGAGCCTTAGTGAAGTCATGGGCCACGGCCAACACACCACCACTGACTCTGAATCGCTCACTCAAGCTTCCAGGTCCTGGAGTGAACTTCTGGTTGCCCTCATCTGAATTATATGCCCAGCCCCCCGCCCCCCCCCCCCCCCCCCCGCCAGTTGCAGCTCAAGCAGAGAGGGAGAACTGTGCTGTTTGCATATCTACGGGGGAGGCAGACACACCCCCTGTCCACTATACACGATGGCAGAAGGGTGGGTCTCCATGGGGAAATCGAGGTGTTATTAGAAGGCAGGCTGGATGTCAAATAGCCCCAAACCCACAAATGCACACTGCAGATGTTACTACTGACATCCAGGACAGAAGGCAGATTGCTTCTCCTTGAAACCAGGGCTGGAGTTACGTGGCATGAAGGGAATGGGTGGGCTTAGGCTTCTAGTAAGCTCCATTCCTTGAGGTGAGGGAAGCTAAGAGGGGCGGTGCCAAGCCTCCACGGGGCCTGCCTGTGAAACCTTGGGCAAGCAACTTCACCTGTCTGTCTGAGCTTTTGTTCTAAGCAGGAAAATAACAGCGGTGAGCGTCCAACAAGATGATCCATCTAGATCCATCTAGAACATGAGCAGGCACATGGCAAACACAGGAAGGGTTAGCTATGGCGGCTGCAGTACCTTCTGCACAGAGAAGCAGCCTGGGGGCCCCAAAGTAGAGAAGCAGGGGCGGGGAGTATGCGACCCTTGCAGTTACAGGTATGTTGCACACTGGGATGGGAATAGATGGCTTTCTCAGACAGGTCACAGACACCCACTAAACTTGCTGAATCTGGGCTTTTCTGGGACTTCCAGCAATAACACACAGTCATTAGCAAGAGCAGGGGGTATGCATTTCTCTCCTAAAAGAAAATGACTTCCCACCTAAAATACTCCGCCAAATCACTCTCAGTCTGTCCTCAGAGGTTTTCCAGGGACGTTGAGCAACTTACCTATTTCGCAGCCCGGATCTTCCCATCCCACCCACTCGTGACTCTGCTAAAATGTCAGAGAAACCCCGGCCCAGCTTCATGTAACCCGAGAGCTGCCAAGGACAGCCAGCCTACGGAAAGAGAATCTGGTTCAGTGAAAACATTGGAGACAGAGCAGACATACACATCTCTCTTTTTTTCTTTTTTCTGGAAGATGATTTTCCACAGTGAGCCACAAGATCCATTTTCTAAATGAGAAAATAATGGCCTGTATGTAGCAATTTGGAGCCGAAGCATTTATCATTGATTAACTCCGCAGCCTTTATGAGGCACCTATTCTATACAGAGCATTCTATTACATACCCTTAAAGGATGATGGGGAGAAAGCTAAATAAACCTCAGATTCACTTTGCCACTTATTTTCCCCTGGTTTTCCAGGTTTCCCACCCTCATGGTTTGCTCCCAGTGTCATTCAGTTCTGACTTTGTCACATCCTTGCTTGAAATTCTTTATTGACTTTCCATTACCATCAGGAGCCTCCACACAATTTACAAAGTCTTTCTGGACCTGGCTCCTAGCCACTTCTCCAGCCTTTGTTCCTTCCCTGTCCCTCAGGCCTTCTGTCTCCAGCCATTCAGGCATTGATTGGCCATTCATTCATTCCCTAACACTTCCTGGGCAGCCACTCCAAATCGGATACTCTGTCAGCTGCTAGGGATCCAGCAGGAGGGGACTAGACAAACGAGACCCCATCTCCTAGGAGGCGTACGTTCTAGTGGGATGTAAATGACGAAAGAGCGTTTCTGACCTTGAAAAGTGCCGCAAGGAAAACGCAACAGGGTGATGTGCTAGCCACAGGGGAAGAGGCCAGACATCTTTAGAGGAGGTGGTCAAGGGAAGGCAGTCATACGAGAGCTTTCCAAATTCTGCGATCGTACAATATGCGGTCTATGCTCTGCGCATGCGCACACGCCACTGCCGCCTCCAAAACGCGCTCTCCCTCCCCCACCCCTCCCCACTTCCTCTTCCGCCTGTAAGGCTGGCTCTCCATCATCTCAGCAGGGAAGCCGTTACCAATCTGCCAGGGACCTGCTTGGGCACCCCTCCTCTGTGCTCCCCAGATGCCCTGAGCCTTTCTCCAGCTTTCGCCACTGCACTGCGGCACACCTACTCCACCCCACGATGCCCAGCATGAAAAGAGCAGAGCCCAAAAGTCACCTCTGCCTCATGTGCAGAACCAGGGAAGGAGGAAAAAGCAGGAGGGGGACCGGGGGGCACCCAGATGGGGTCTGAGCTTGGTGAACATCAACAGTTTTTCCAGCATTTTTTGTTTGATTAAATCCCAGAGGACATGTTTTCCTCCAGCTCCTTTTTCCTTTAACTTTTAAGCCATATGGTTCTGATTCATTTATACTTAACTAATTACAACATTGGTTTTGTAAGAGCTATTTGATGTCCGTGAGTCTTCTGAGCCCTTTCATACAATTTTCTAACCCTTTTTACTGTGAAAACCCAAAGTGGTCTTTCGCCAGCTGTAAACAGCGTCCAGCGCCAGAAGGTTACAGTTTGGTCTTTTTGGTCACAGGGACCAAGCCTTGTGGTTACAAGGCCTTGGAATTTGGCAGAATGTGTTTTCTGACTCCCAGGGAAATTCTAAAAAGGTCCTCAGAGAAGTCATGAGAAGAGGACACGTAAATAAGACAAGCAACTCTTAAAAAGCAAGGTCCTTCCCTCCAGAGAAGCACTTCTGGGGTCACGGCTTCCTCCAGCCCTCCCCCCCAGGAAGAGCAGCCAGGAGTTGGGCTGCTCAATAAAGTCTGATGGTATTTTCACTTCATGATCCTGCTGTGCCTCTTAGGGTCTTAGAAAGTGGCATTTGTGTAAACAGGTAGGATTTTATAAGGACGCTAGTGTTCCAGCCAACTTGGCAGCAAAGAAATTCTATTCTTGTTATGGGAGATGAAAGGCACTAAAACCAGCTGAGGGCCCACTATGTGCCAGGTGCTCTGTAAAGCCAAGGGCACACGGAAATGAAAAAACAGCAGTCCTCACTCTTCACGAGTTTAGAGTTCACAGAGTTATAGTAATGTTCATGAGCCACCAACATGGACCACAACATACCAGGCATGATGTCAAGCTCTTCCAGAATGTTATTTCAGTTAACATTTGTGATAACTTCGGAGGTCAGCGTTCTTCATATCGCCCAATAGCACATGAGGAGAGTGAGTCTCTGAGAATGTAAGTGACATAGTTGGTAAGCAGTAGAGTTAGGGTTGGAACCCAAGTCAGTCTAACCCCAAAGATCATAGTCCATGAAAAGAAGCTTATAAGGAAGGCCCGTGGATTCTGAGAAGTTGCATGCCAGGAATCAGGCCAAAGATCATCATGATAAAGGTCAAAGAATGAGACGTGGGTGAAGGAGACGTGGTAGGTGGAGACATGAATTAACGTTGTTGAATACCTCCTGTGTGCCAGGAGCTCAGCCCTAGTCATACTCTCATTTTATAGATGAGGAAGCTGAGGCTCAGATTGGTGAGGTGACTTGCCCAACACCACATGGCCAGAAAAAAGGACCGCTAGAGTTCGGACCCCATTCTGTCTGACTGCAAGGTTCTCTGAACGCATCCTTACAGGCGTGATGACCTCTCTTTCCCACTGGGTCAGTGATAAAATCACCATCTCCTGCATTCAGCTAAAATCTATGTGAAGTGGGACATTTCAGAGGAAGTCAAGGTGAGGCTTATGTAAGACGACTTCAACAAATGCTACACAGGGCAAGGAGCTGGGCCAGGAGAGAGGGCTGAAATCACGGAAGGAGGGTTTGGACCGATTAACCGTGGAAAAGACGTATGAAATGCAATCACCTGAATAGTAAAAGCACAGAGTTCTCAACACAATGAGAAGGGAGCAGACAATAGCCAAATTCGGGTGGAAGCCAACAAATAGAAAAGTGAAACCATGACACCAACATGTGTCTAGGCTGGTCATGAGGGAAGCGGGTTTGCAGGTAGGTGACAATACACAGTTTCTTTTAAAAAGGAAGAGAGGAAAACCTTTACAGAGATCTGCCGAGGCCCAGCCATGTTCAAATAGGTTTATCTCATTTAGCACATTTTCTCGTTTAATCTTTACAGGCTCTTTCAAACGTTGCCTGATTCTCATCAGCATCTAGAGAGGAGAACAGGAAAAACTCAGGGACACAACATGACTTTCCCAAGGTCGTGGACCTTGAAAGCATATACTGCATTATGTCAAGTGTCCTGCATAAGAGCCTCTGATTGCTTCCCATTGTTCTTAGAATAAAACAGAAATGTCACACCAGGACCTCTAAGGCCTTGAGTGATCTGGTTCCTGCTGACATCTCCGACCATATCCTGAGCTCCCCTCCTCCACCCATCACCCTGAATATTCCAGTCCCAAGTTCATTTTTAATTCCTTGAGTAAATACACAGTCTTATTTCCAATTTGGGGGCCTTTGCATACGCTGTTTCTCTGCCCACAAGACTGTCATTCCTCCAGCTCTTGATCCATCCAGATCCTTTGGTTATTCAAGCTTTAGTTCCAGTGACTTCTCCAAGGTGTTTTCTTGACTGCACAATCTACAATGGGCCCTCCCACTGCTCTCTCAGACTGCACCCCACCTTTTATCATAGACTGTAGTCTCTTCTATTGCAGTGTTTTCTTGTCTGTTGCCCATCTCCCCGGCTAGGCTATAAGCTCCCTGAAGAAGCCTTGGGGTCACAGCTTTACCCCAGAGCACATTTATTTGAGGAGCATGGGCTCCTTCTTGAGCAGCATCTGAAACAATCAAACGGACAAAGTGGCTTCTAAATGAGACAAATCCGTGAGTCAGTCAGTTAAGTGTCCAACTTCGGCTCACGTCATGATCTCACAGCTTGTGAGTTTGAGCCCCCCTTCAGGCTCTGTGCTGACAGCTCAGAAACCTGGAGCCTGCTTTGGATTCTATGTCTCCCTCTCTCTTTGCCCCCCCCCCCCACAATCTCCCTCCCTCTCTCTCTCTCAAAAAATAAACATTAAAAAAATAAATTAATAAATAAGACCAATCCTATCCTGGAGGTTCTGATCTTTACTCCGTAACCTACCTGATGGATGATCTTGGGCAAATCCTCTCCCTTCTCTGAGCCTCGGCTTCCTAAACTATTAGATGTCAGTAAAAATACCCACCTTACAGTTTCGCCATGAGGATTCAGTGTGTTCACGCAGGTAGAGGACTCAGGAGAGTGCTTAGTGTAAGATAACACTCAAGAGATGGTGATGATGATGATGGAAAAAAAAAGACAGAGGAAGAAGAGTTAATGATGATGTTGGTGCTGGACTTTGGGCTTCAGATTCAGAGGGTTCCGAGCCAGAAAGGACCTTGGAAAGTCACCTGGGCCATCCAACTCTTAATATCTACACAAAGACCCCAAGAGATATGATTTGGCTTTGCTCAAGTTGGAGAAACTGAGGCTCAGATGGGAAGAAGTTTGCCCAAGGCCTCTGAGCCGAAGAAGTAGCAGAAACCCAAGTTGGTTAGTTCTGAAGCCTACACAGAGCCTGCAACCCACCCAGCATGTTAATGAATTCTTTCCACCCAGCAGAATGTACGCAGCGCCTCCAAAAGAACGCACCCATTATATTGTGGCTTTGCACCCATGCACTGGAGGAGGGGCCCCCGCATTGCAGGACCCTCACCTCTTTTTCCTTGGGCTTTCTTTCTACCCTCAGTGAGCAGCAGACCAAAAAGTAAAATAAAATAAGACAAAAAAAGAAAGAAAGGAAAGGGGGGAAAAAAACCCTTCTTTCTAAAAATGTAAAAAGCACACAAATTATAACAGCCACCCATATTTCAAAAGCAATTCCACATCTGCACTGAAATTCCTCCACTTACAAACACTCACAGATAAGAACAAAGCTATGCACTAAAGAAAAAGTAGGCCAGCTTTGCCTGCTCCCCACAGATGGTGTGAAACAGTCATGCGCATCCATTTTCGTCTTGGCCATCACGTTATTCATTAGTGTTGGCCCATGAGCTGTTTAAAGAAGTGTCTTCTTACCATGAAAAGAAGAAAGTCAAAGTAAAAACATCTTTGGATACATTTTTGAAGAGCTGAAAAGAACCAAGGAGAGCCAGAATCAATGCCAGCACATCACTGGTTCTCTTGTGAAACTCAACTTTACACAGACACATACACTGAAGCAGCTTATATATAATGTCTCTTTTGGGCTTAGAAAGAAATAGACTAAAACACAGCCTTTTGGACATATGTTTGTACATGGATACTTTCCGAATTTCTATCAGCAGCAACAGCACTGAGCATTGCCTTATTTTAGCCAGACAATTAATGGCATTATCTAGACACAACCAAACCTTACATCTCACCATGGCAGACGCTGTTGGTTGCCTATTCAACGGCCATTCTCCTCCTTTATCATCCTTCCTGGTGAAATCTCTCTCCAATAACAGAATTGAGCATAGCAGATACTTTCTCAGACTCCCTTGAATTTGCATTACTGACCAATGAAATGCAAGAGGAAATCTGTAAGGATTTGAAGAATAAAAAATAGATGCAGGGGGAGAGGTCTGGCGCTTCCCGCTTTAGGTAGTACCCTGTGAAGGTGTGATGGCTGGAGCTGCGTGGCCATTTTGCAACCATGAAGCAACAAGCTTAAAGACAAAGAACAACAGGCAAAGGATGGCAGAGCCGAAGGGCGGAAAGATGCCAGCTTCTCGATAACAAGGTTGAACCATGAACCAAGCCCAGCACCCCTACTTCAAAGACTATTTGGGAGATAAGAAAATAAAAGTATTTGATAGGTAAACCACTATTAGATGAGTATTCTGTTACTTGTATTCCAAGTGATACACTCATAAAGCCACATTTTATAGATAAGGAACTGAGACAGAGGGAAGGTGGGTCTGCCCAACTCCAGTGACTACGTCTGATGGACAGTTGAATCCACTGGTGCGACAGCTGTGTTTGTACCACATGACCCCACCTCCTGGCCACAGCTGATTGTACCAGGGATGGACCCCTCACCCACGCTGAGTCCATCTGAGTCTCTCTGCTGGGAACTGAGAATTGGGGTTCAGAGACAACTAGAGAGCTTCTGCAAGTAAGTTTGGGGGAAATGTACACAGAGAAATGGAGGAAGGCTACGTTTGGACAAGTAAACAGAAGCAGAGAAGACAGACTTACTGGCTCCAGAAAAGGAGAGCCAGATGGAGTAGGTGGTTGACTGGTAGCATTGACCTTCCATTTCCGGTTCCAGGTCATTGTGATTTTCCACCTTTGGGTTCCATGAAAGCCCCCATCTCCTTTGCTTAAGCTGTTTGAAGTAGAAGTTTATTTCTAACAGCCTTGCCAAGATCCCGCGATGCTGGTGGCAAAGCTGGGGTAGAACTCACTTCTCCTGACTTTTTGCTGTATCCTGCCACCTCCAAAAGCCATAACTAACACTTATTGGGCATCTCCTCAGTGTCAGACACTCTTCTACAGCACTTCACATGTGTTATATTTGAATCTCACAACAATCCTATGAGATAGGTCCTATTAGCAACCCCATTTTCCAGAAGAGGAAACTGAGGCTCAGAGGTTTTAAGTAACTTGCCTATAATCACACAGCCAGCCTGTGACTGAGCTAGGATTTGAACTCCAAATCTTAAGCTCATAACCACTCTGCTTTATGATCTCACTGTTCTATTCCTTTTCCCCTTCATTACCACCTAGTAGACAGACAAATTATGCAAATGTTTTCAGTGGGTCCATCCAAACTGTCTCCTGTATTGCTATGGTTCTCATAACACCTTGCATACACCTAGGAGCCCAGATGCTTGAGCTACTAACTGCCTGTTACTTGCAACTTGAAGGTAACCAAGGGAAAAAAATCCAAGAAGTCTTGCTGGAAGAGGCACTATTTGAGTAGAGGGTTTAAAGATGAGTTGGAATTTGCAGAACAAATGGAATGGAGAGGGAGAGCATACTAGTCAGAGTTCATGGTTGCCAGTAAAGATGCTGATTTTGGCTCTTTCAAACAGGAAAATGAATTCATTAAAAGGATATTTACTGGGAGCTCACAGTACTGCTGGGAGGAATGGAGTACCACATTCAACACAGCATGGCCAGGAGCACTGCTCTAAATTATGTTATAGAATTGGTCCAATGAGGACCTCACAACCACCACCCGCAGCACCACAGCAACCCCATTAGTCCCTGAAGGGGTTCCTTCACTCTTTTCCACTCTGCTTCAACAGCTCCTGATCTCAAGGCCAGGGCAAGTACACCTGATTGGCAGAGCATGGGTCACTTGCTGTGCCCTAGCGGCAAGGAAGGTTTGGAAAGTAGATGTCACCCTTCCCATATCTTATTCCGAAGGATGAACTCTGGACCCACCAAGACTCATGTGAAGGACGTTCAGATGCTGGATGGCTAAAGACAATGTCAAGTGTCCACAGTGGGGGCCACTTAAGGCAAAGGAACAGAAAGTATGTGCCTGTCTCGGCTCAGTGTAGGAAGATGGTCACTGTGCTTCTTAGGATATATATTTAGTGCTGAATTATGCCTCCTGAATTGCTGTTTGGACAGCTTGCCTTTGCATTTCAATGTCTTCTGTCTGCAAGGGCAGACTATGTGTTCTTGTCGGGACTCAGAAGGCCTGGAGGGGTGCCAAGTGTTCCAGAAAGGTTCAACTGCTGTCGAGAGGGAGAAGGAGGTATGGGTGATGGAAGGACAGAGCCACGATGCAGGATCCTTTGGTCCGAGGCCCAGCTCCCCAGAGAAGCAAGTTCGCAAAGGATCCCAGCCTCTGTGGAAGGTCATCCTTGTGTCTAAAAATGCCCTTTCAGAAAACACCAGAGCCCTGCGCAGATGGTTCTTCTGAAAGGGTCAGCTGCCACCTGTCCAGCCCCTCCTCCCAAGGTCTTCTCTGCCTGAACAAAGCTCAGAAGAGGGAGGGGCCACTGCTTCTTTAGCTCCCTTCCCCTCTCCCAGCCATCAACAACCTAGGACTTCCTTCACCCCTCAAATACTGGCGAGAAATCCTGTTCCGGGCTCTGGTCCCAGTAAAGCCAAATTGAACGAATGTCAGACAGTAGCAAGAACATAGCCAGAGCCCGGGGTTTTCTGTTGGAAAGACGTGAGGCTTCTCTGGCCAGGGTGGTGACCCGTCCTGTCTCCGCTCCTTCTCCTTGCCTTAGAGAGCGGCAGCTGTGGGAGCCCGTCCTCAAAGATGCTGAGGGGACAGTTTTTAGACAGGGCCAGAGAAGGTGGGAGGGGCAGGCAAAGGAGGATTGAATTCAGAGCATTTGCCTTCTCTCTTTACTGGGTGAGTCCTGCTCACCCAGAGCGACTCCTTTCCTGGCTCCTGGAACAGCAGCCTGAACAGTGGCCCAAGCCAGACACCTGGAAGTTACCCTTAACTACCCCTTCTTCCCAGGCTGTGAGTCCAAACAGCAGCTCCAGGACATCGCTCAGAACCGTCCCTGTCCCAGAACAACCCCAAAGGTTCCCTTACCGAGACCCTGCCTCTAGTTTTGTACTCTCTAAATTATTGCCCCTGGGGCGCCGAGTGGTGGGCAATGTTTCTCATGGTCCCCTCTTGTACAAGAGAGGTCCCCGATGCCTCTTTGTTCACAGTTCTCAAGGCCATGATTCTCAATTTGAGGCAATTTTACCACCTAGGAGACATTTGGCAATGTCTGGAGACCTTTTGGGTTGTCACAACTGGGGCAGGGGAATGCTACTGGCATCTGGTGGGTAGAGGCCAAGACCACTGCCGAACACTTTGCAATGCACAGGACAGCCCCTACAATGGAGAACCAGCCGCCCAAACTGCCAGTGGTGTCCAGGTTGAGAAACTCTGCACGAAGCTGCCTCACCCATGTCCTGGTAGCCGTTCGAGGCCTCCCAGGGGCCACCGCAAAGGCTTGCCCACCACAGCTCTGACATCTGTGACCTCTGTCCCTGAGCGTCCTGCCTGTGCTGTCGCCCATGACTTTCAGGCCTGGACACTCCCTCAGGGTTGACCACAGATGCCCGCCCCCCAGAGCCATTACCTCCACTCTAGAGATCTCTCCGGCAGGCCTTATGCCACCGTGGCAGCCCTCCCAGCACATCCAGGGAGACACAAGACCCAGCGACCCTCTGACTGTTCAGAGACGTGTCTTTCTCCAAAGAGACTGAGGGGGTGCCCTCACTGGTGTAAAGAAGGAGAGACAGGCAGGGACATCTCCCCCGGAGTCACTCTGCTTGGGGGAAAAATAGACTAACCAGCTGAACAGCAACAAGGCCCAAGTCATTCCTTCTGTCCCCCCAAGGCTCAGTGTCACAGTCTCATGGAAGTTTTGCCAAGCCTGGGGCAACAGATGTCTGTGGTTCCATGGAAGGAGCTGGGATAAAGACGGCCTGACCCACTGCCAGGCTTCAACACCCTTCCAGCTTTGACTCCTGTGGCTCCCGAGTACAACCCCCGGCTCTGCTCTCCTGCCTCTGTGCCTTTGCTCGTGTTGGGCCCTCCCCCTGGAAGGTGTCTCCCCTGCTAGCCCTACACAGAGACCCTGCCTGTTACATGCTGTCCAAGAAGTCCCCTTTGTCCTCACTGTTAGAAGGGATCACATCTTTTTTTTTTTTAAGTTTATTTATTGATTGATTGATTTTTGAGAGAGACAGAGACAGCGTGAGTGGGGGAAGGGAAGAGAGAGAGAGAGGGAGACAGAGAATCCCAAGCAGGCTCCACGCTGTCAGTGCAGAGCCCGAGGCGGGGCTCCAACTCAGAGCCATGAGATCATGACCTGAGCCAAAACCAAGAGGGAGACGTTTAACCGACGGAGCCACCCAGGCACCCTGGGATCGTAGCATTTGAAAGATATATTTCCCCTTGGTTCCTTGTCATGAATGTTTCTACTTCATCCTTCCTAATGGACAGTGACTTTTCCAAGGGCAGGAGGTCTCCATTCCTCAAAACCCTAGTGCCTAGCACAGGACTGGCCTATAGGAAGTGAACAGCTACAGGAATAAACATGCCACCTAGGCCATGATCTCTCCTTCCTGTTAGCCTTCTCACAGCCTCTTCCCTCTGCCTGGAACACCCTTCCCACCATCCCCCACCTAGGCTGTCTGCCCACACTAGGCCACTACTCCAACCGCCTTCACAGGGCCACTTCCCCTTGGAGACCTCCCCATCCTCCTCACCCAGGTAAGTGCCCTGCCACAGGAACCAGTAACAGCTGTGCATCTTTCTTCATAACCTGCACCACACTTCAGAAGATGCTCTCTTAATGAGCATCTACTTGGCCAACTCCCTAGATTAAGAGACACTCTCCAGCCCCTCCCTCTGTAAGGTACACAACTGATGGCCAGTACAAGCCAGATGCTCATGCCTGCCAGGCCACAATGCCCTTCCCTTTGGGCTGCCTTCCTGACACTCTTTCCCCTTCCTTTCATCCTTTCTGGCAGAGCCCATTGCTTTATAGGGGCTGAAGATGCCAGTCACCTGGTCTCCCAGCTTCTTTTGTAGCCAGGATGTAAGCATGTGACCAATCCTGGCCAAGAGAAGTTGAGGAGAAATCAGCTGGGGGCTTCAGGAAGGGTTCCCTCTCACTCTTCTTTGCTGAATGAAGTTCTGTCTGTGTGAAAGTGGTGCTAGATGTGGGAGCCATTCTGTACCATGAAGGGAGACATCCCTAGTCCTCTGAGGATGGCCAGAGGAAAAAAAGGGCACTGTTTTGCCATTGCAACAACTCAGGGACTCCCCTGTCTCTGGACTTCTTCCTGTGTGAAATAATAGATGTCTTTATCAGGGGCACCTGGGTGGCTCAGTCTGTTGAGTGTCCTACTTTGGCTCAGGTCATGATCTAGCAGTTCATGAGTTCAAGCCCCACATCAGGCTCCTGCTGTCAGGCCGCTTTGGATCCTCTGCCCCCCTCTCTGCCCCTTCCCACTTGCTCTCTCTCAAAAATAAACATTAAAAAAATAATCAATGTCTTTATCATTTAAGCCAATGGTTTTCATACTGTGGGTCGCACCTCTTAATAGGGCATGTGATTATTCTTGTGGGCTATGACCAATATTTTCTTTTAATAGATGAGGAAAGAATAGACTAGAATAGAAAACATTAGATAGCAACCCACACAATAAAGGTAAGTAGTGTTTGTGAAAATGTGTTTCTATTCACATTCTATGTATGTGTAGGTGCTTGTGTACTAAATGAAAATGTAAATTGTATTTTTTTTCTATGTATTGAAGGTTTTGTGAAGGCAAAACTTAAAAGCTAGTTTTACAGTATGGAGGTTCCTCAAAAAATTAAAAATAGAACCACCCCAGGATCCAGCAATTGCACTATTAGGTATTTATCCAAAGGATATGGAAATGTTGATTCAAAGGGGCACATGCACCCCAATGTTTATAGCAGCACTATCAACAATAGCCAAATTAAGGGAAAAGTCCAAATGTCCATCGACTGACAAATGGATAAAGAAGATGTGAGATATATATATATAGATATATATATATATATCTATATATATACACACACACACACAATGGAATATTAGTTGGCAACCAAAAAGAATGAAACCTTGCCGTTTGCAACAATGTGGATGGAACTAAAGGGTATTTTGCTAAACGAAATAAGTCAGTCAGAGAAAGACAAATATCCTACGATTTCACTCATATGTAGAATTTAAGAAACACAACAGATGAACATAGGGGAAGGAAGGAAAAATGAGACAAAAGAGAGAGGGAGGCAAACCATAAAAGACTCCTAAATACAGAGAATGAACTGAGGGTTGCTGGAGGGGAGAGGGGTGGGAGTTGGGCTAAATGGGTGATGGATATTAAGGAGGGGTTCTACTCTTGAGACCAATACTACACTGTATGTTAAGTAACTTGAGTTTAAATAAGTATTTTTTTTAAAAAGCTAGTTTTAGGTAAAGATTCTGTTACTCGCAGCCGAATGCATCATATCCCACACAGCCACTCTTCAGCATGACCTTGAACTTCAGTTCCTACAAGTTAAGCTGTTTACTGACCAAAAGACCATTCTATCTGTGTCTAAATTGTTTATGGCAGACATAGGCAGTATTATAATTATATAATTTAATTAAATATCATGCAAATTAGTGAAATATGAGCATTTTTAAAAATTTTTGTTTTGGGGGTGGCTGGGTAGCTCAGTCAGTTAAACGTTCAACTCTGGCTGAGGTCATGATCTTGTGGTTCGTGAGTTCAAAGCCCCATGTCAGGCTCTCTGCTATCAGCATGGAGCCCACTTCAGATCCTCTGTCCACCCCCCCTCTGCCTCTCTCTCTCTCTCTCTCAAAAACAAAAAAACATTTTTAAAAATGCTGTTTCTACTCTGAAAAGAATCAATAAAGGCAAGTCCCCGAAAACATAACTGTCAGATGCAGGTGAGGAGAAAACTCCACACAACTGGAGACAATAAGCATAAAATTCCAGAAGGATTATGCACTTTGTATTAATTCATAAATATCTTGCCTCACTCTAAAGAAAGTGGTATATGAAAAAAAGGACAGAACCCCACCCAATACGAAAGGCCAAGAAAAGACCCTTTCCTACATCAAAATATTGGTGAATAAGTACATATGTATATGTTTTTAATCCAAACAAAATGCTTACAGCATATATGTATCATTTTCTTAATTTCTGATGGTAACCAAGTTTTGTTTTTAATTGACTGGCTACCATTTTCATTGGCTACATTGCACGAGGAACTTCGAGTTAAATTGTTTAATTTCTGTGTTCTACAATTGGTTGTAAACTCCACAGGAGCGGAAGACACATCTTCTTGTTCATCTTGTTCATCTTGTTCATCACTTTCTGCCCCAGCACAGTACCAGGCACACAGGAGATTCTTAACAGATGTTGTTTGGGCGGACACATAACTAAACAAAGGAACAAACCAACCACTGAACATGAGGTTATATGATCCTCACAGAAGCCTCATGGGAAAGAAGGGCTGGTAGTTTTTGCCCCAATATTGACAATGAATTTAACTGAGGTTCAGGAAAGCAAACTGACTTAAGGAGCACCACTAGCATGAGAGCCAAGCCAAGCACCCAGAATTTTTAGTTCATGGGATTACTCAGCTGCCGGAAGGTTATGACGCGAGGCCATCGCATCACCACAGAGTGTTCATTACATTTCCACTTCCGATGCTTTGATTTTGTGATTTCTTTGGAACGCCGCAGGGGATTCTGAGTTGTGTGAGTCCCATCACCATTTTGAGGGTTATTGGTAAGGTTTTATCAGAGAATTGGCTTTCTTAAGTGTGGGCCTACAGCTGGAGGTCAACATGTGTTCCCCTGAAAGAGAGTGTTTCCAATTTTACTATAGGAGTTGATGTGAAAAGATTATTTTTGATAGAAATTCACTTTACAGTTGATTTTGCTGGGTCACATCTAGTCAGTTGGGTAAAAGATTCCTGATCCTGAATAGTCAGACATTTGGTATTAAAGGTTGTCATGTCCTTCAGTGTAGCTTCGTGTTTCACCTTCCTTGAGCATCTACTTCCTTTTTTATTCTAGAACATTTATGGTTGCTTATAAAAGAAAACATACAATATAAGTGGAAGGTTTTTTTTATTCATGTGTATATGTTCAAAAATGTGTCAGAGAGTGGGGCATGAGGGAACCTTCTAGGACAAGTTCTGTATCTTGTTCTGGGTAGTGGTTCCCTAGTGTAGAAGTGTCATTTAAGACCTGTGTACTTTACTGTGTATAAGACATTCCTAAATAAAAACTGTTTTAAATGTGTTTGGCTTTAATTTTACAGACAGCTAGAATGTGAGGGATGAAACTAGCACATCCTAAAGTAAATCAGTTCAAGTTTATAGGCATTTATTAAGCATTTACTGTGTACAAGGCACTGTGCTAAACTCTGAATAAGAAAGACTACAGAGATTGTACTAATTATAAATGGTCCTTTACACAAGTTGGGCTCTCAAGAAATATTTGTGGAATAAATGAATGAATTCATTAATTAATAGCTAGTACAGACTAAGGGGTTAAATTTAAGTAGGAACAGAGATGCACTGTCCCCTGATACTGAATGAAGGAAGATAAAGATGGGTGAATATATGGTTATTCTCGGTGGTCCAAGATGATCAATCCCCATGTGAATATCTCTAGAATATCATTTATGTGAAGAAGATCAACTTGACACCTGCTACATCCCATGCATCAAGCCTGACAATTGGAACAGCACTAAGTAAGCTGCTAACTGTAGCAGATGAGGAGAGAGAAGTAGGAGGGGGATCCTACAGTGCTGTTAGGAAGTCATTGGCCACTTAGCTGTGGAATGGTGGGACAGAGCAGAAGTAAGTACACAGGGAACTGAGCACAGGACGGAAAGAGCAAAAGTCAGGCAACAGTTGTAGATTTCTTTTGAAAATTTCATGTAAGAAGGAGAAGGAGATTGGACAGTACCTGGAAAGGGACAATGAAACAAAGATTATTTTAAAACATAGGGGACTATGTTATGTATATAGACTGGAGAGAAAGAGAAAAGAAAGGGATTGAAAATATTGGGGAGACTGAGGAGATAGCTGCTTAAGTTAAGTGTTGGATAAAATGGGGGAAGGAAGGGAACAGAGCCTCCTGCACAGGTTTACATCACCTCTCACCTGTGATTACAGTAGACTTAGCCTCGGCCCCCCTCCTCCCAACCTTATCCCTCAAGCAGCCATGGCAATCTGCCTGAAATGTAAATCTAATCATGTAACACTCCTGACCTTATCAATCTTAAACCTTCTCGATCCATGTTGTATAAAATCCAAACTCCTTGCCGTGAACTTCAGAGTCCTACAATGGCCCCAGCCTCCTTCTGTAACCTCATCTCTCTCCATTTTCTCCTTCTCTCACTGTGCTCCCCCACAGTGCCCTACTCTCAGTTCCTGACACGGGCCAATCTCTTTCCTGCCACAAGACCTTTATACAAGCCCGTCTCTCTTAAATGCTTTTTTCTCCCACTCATTCTATGGCTGGCTCATTCTTATCTTTCGGGCCTTAGGATTCTGATCACCAGTTCCAATACGTAAGGATTTTTCCCACACCACTGAGCAATTCTCCAACAGCAGCTGGGTGTTGTGCAATTCGGTTCTGATACTATCTACCCAGAGACACTGTCAGATCTCACCGGTTACGAGCTCAGTCCTACAAGACTGCCCCTCCTCCCAGTTTTAGGCACCAATGACAAGTCCAGATTGTCACCTGGCTTCTGACCAAAGGGGTAAAGATAGGAGGTTCCAACAACCCCCTCTGTGGGTTCAGTTAATTTGCTAGTGTGGCTCACAGAACTCAGAGAAGCATTTTACTTACTAGATTACCAGTTTATTATAGAAGGATATCATTCAGGAAGAGCCAAATGGAAGAGATGGATAGGACAAGGCATGGGGAAGGGGCCTGGAGATATGGTGCCCTTTTGGAATGCACCACTGTCTAGGGCTTTGCACATGTTCAGCAACCCAGAAGTTCTCTAAACCCCGTCCTTTGGGGCTTTTATGGAGGTTACATTACATAGGCATGATTGATTAAATCATTAGTGATTGAACTCAATCTCCAGCCATCCTCCCCTCCCCTGAGGTCGTGGGATGGGACTAAAAGTTCCAACCCTTTAATCACAGGATTAGCTTCCCCAGTGACCAGCTCCTACCTTTATATAACTTATGGGCATTCCAAAAGTCACCTCATTAACATAACAAAAACACTTTCATCCCTTTCAGTGCTTAGGAAATTCCAAGGGTTTTAGGAGCTCTGTGCTAGGAATGGGGTCAAAGACCAAATATATATCTATGATAAATCACAATATCACAGGCCTCAGCTAAAATGTTACCGTCCCAGCAAAGACTTCCATAACTGTCCATTATTAAGTAAGGCTCCCAAGTTCTGTTCCTTTGTAGGATGTGATAAGTAGAGGCGAGCTATAGCTTTTATGACAACAATAATAAAAATGTATGGATTATTAAATCATATTTTAGAGATGTTGTAGAACTGTGAAAGCAGAGAGGACTAAGTGAACTAAGTTCTCAACCAGGAAGACCCCTTCCTACATTCCTGAAATGGCCAGTCATTTCTCACGAAGCTTGGGCACCGGTTATGGATCAGGCTTTCCACGGGCAAAGAGAAATGATAAATTTGAGTCCTGTACTAAAACAATTACTACACTAAGTGTAAACAGACCAGAAGAAACACTTCTGGAATGGAGGACCAAGGACCTCCAAAAATCTGCTATACCATAAAAGCAGCGATAACCCTGGCAAAAACCCACATCCTCAGAACTCTGGAAATTAACTAAAAGCTTGCAACAATCCAAGGAGAAAATGAAGTACTTAAGGTAATTATTAGCTTCTCATTCGTAGATGAATAAGCCTGAGTATGTGGTTATGCCTCTGCTGTAAATGAAAACGCTGAAGATTAGAGAGGATGAATGACTTCCCCAAGGTCACACAGAAGTAAGTGGATAAGAGGTGTCCTGAACCCGGGCTTCCTGACTCCACTGGATAATGGGTCCAATAGCCCTGGGTTCTAGTTCTAGCTCTGGTGTTCACTGGCTCTGTAACCTGGAGATGGTCACTCCATCTTGCTGAGCCTCAGCACATTCATCTGCCCTCCAAGGCTGTACTTACTGTCACTGACCTTTCTTGAGATTCTTCAAAATGTATCCAGTCTATAGTCCCAATTTTTGAAACGTAAGGATCTTAATATGAGATCCCTAGATTCCCATTTCAGCAGATCCATCAACACCAGGAAATCATAAGTAAGTTTTGTGCAGACGTATGAATGCACATTTTGGGAGGGTCCATCAGAGTTCTATGTCCCCCCAATTTAAGAATGTTGCCTCAAAGCCATGCTAGATGAGCAGTACATATGACATGCCTTAATATGCCTTCTTTTCTCTGGTTGGATTTGTTTTTGAACCTGAACTTTCCATGCTTAACGCAAAGCAATGGTAAGTACCAGAAATTTCAGGCATTGGGGCAAGGCCAATTCAAATGAGATAGCCTGAGATGGAAGTTTTTGCTCCCCCTGAATAAAAATAACACTCATAATGATAATGCTTCTAGCACTAACAACTCATACCCAGTTTTGGTTTTGATCTTCAGCAATAATTCTCTTTGAGAAAGGAACAGAAAAATGATTCCCCATTATGTGGTTAGAGGTTCAAAGAATTGATCAGGTTCAACAGCCAGTGCTTGGTTCCTTCTTTCTCTCTTTTCAGAGGCACAACCAGGACTTAAAATCAGGAGTTTCCGAAATGGGGACTGCTAGCCATGGGAGTCCTTTATTCCTCCCTGAGGTGGGATCAGTGCAGTGAGGAAAGGGACAGAGTCCTAAGCACATTTCTTCCTCCACATCGCCTTCCTGTTTTCTAAAGCCCAGACTCAACACGCAGCCCACACAACCCCCGTCCCCGGTCACCATTCCCAAGGCGCAGAGGGATGGCAAAAGTGGTTGGGATTTCCAGCCTGGTGTTAACAAGTCACATCTTGTTAATAGCATACTATTCCCTCAGTCACATGCATGTTTGTGGGCGTGCTGAAGATGACTAACCAAGTGCAGCTGGCCTCAAGCTGACAGCCAGGACACATGCGTGTACGCGCATGCGCGCACACACACACACACACACACACACACACACACGCACGCATGCTCTCACTCACTCATGTTTAGAGGATGCCTGCTGCCAATTTCTTGCCTGGAAAACCAGAAATATTTTAGTGGTTTACAAATAGGACCCCACTCCATCTTGGGACACTTCTCAGGTTCAAGCCCATCTGTGTCAGGTGCTCACAGGACTGCAGGTCCATTCATACCCATGCTCAACCCCAACAAGCCTTCCATGTCCCAAGATGCACAGCGAACTCCTAAGCACCAAAGAGATATCTGAAATGGACAATTGCACAGGCTGCATCCAGTCATGTCTTGATTTGTTCTTTTTTGTCTCTCCTGTTATTGAAATGTTATTTTTTCCACTCATATACCACCACCCCTAACCCCTCCCAAATCAGCCTGTTGGAAAAGATGTTTATTTTGCTTTTCCTTGGCATAATTTAATATCAGGCAAGTGCATCTCTGAGGCAGACAGTATATTCTTGGGGCATACATTTGAGATTCTGGCTGATTAGAATTACAAATTTGTCATGCAATCCTGACCAATTTGGAACTGGCTCTCTGACATCATGTTTATGTCCTTTCGGCCTTGCCAGCGGTTACTAGGATTGTCGGGGGGTGGGGGGACTTTTCTCAGCAATAAGTTAGAATTTCATAAATAGTTGGCAGGGCCTTAAAAGAAGCCTGCTCTTTAACATGAGATAATGTATGTTTTCTTTCTACTTACTTGGAGCAGGTCGTATTGGGAGCCACCCAAGTTCACTTTTAAATCGTTTCTCTACATTGCCAGACGCGGCTTTTGAAGTCATCTGCCCCACCTCACTGGGAAGCCAGAGCCCAGGCTTCTACCAGTGGCCCCACTGTGTGCCCTGCCACCCATAACAGGAAGCGTCTCAGAGCCTGGTGGGCACAGGGTGGGTGGAGCAGGCCCGCAGGGCTCTGTTCCACCAAATGGAAAATCCTCTGACGTGTCTTCTGTCTTCGGCGCGCGTGTCTGGAGCTCAGGCAGGTCAGATGTCACCCTTGCCTCCAAGTCTCAACACCCCTTTCTGTCTGCCCCGTTGGCCTTCAGATGCGGCACATGGCGTAACAGCAGGCATTTTCAAAGTGCAGGCCACAGGAAATCACATTTGAAGTGCCTGGCACGGAGGGTATTTTTATACCGTTCACTTTTTCCCTTTTCTTTTCATCTGTTTTCTGCATTTTTTCAGTTTGCTTTTTCTTCTTGATTTATTGTTGTATTATTCTATTTTTAAACCAAGACATACTTTCCCATCAGACTCTTTAATGTAACTCATATGAAAATTAGTGATGGGTGGACCTCAGACAGTGCAGGAGCTGGATCCAGTAGGCATTGACTTCCCCAAGTGCAGATGCTTATCTGAATCCACACCAGCTGCTGGAGTCTAGGGGAGCAGAGCAAGGGGGAGAAAGAACCCCTCTCCTTTCCTCCCTCGCTAACCAATCTGGGGTTCGATAGCGCGGGCTCCTGGACCTTCCCCTAGAACATATAATGAATGGTTTCCTCATCCCACTCAGCTTGCATCCCCTTCCGTGTGGAAGCGCTGGCTTTCCAATAAGGATCATAGAATCCCCAACACAGGAAGGAGGAAAACCCAGTGTGGCCTCACCCAATTTGCCCACCTTGGGGATCAGTCCCCTGGAGCTGGATTCCAGAGCGGGATGGGTGATGGTTGGGGCACATCTGACCCTCTTTCAAGCTCTTCCATATCTCAAGGAGACCACCTCAAGCTCCAAAGCCAATGAGATGTGGGCTGAACCCCTACTAGCCTCGTGACCTGGGGGAGCCTCCTTAACAACCAGTGTCTCCGTGAAAATCTGAATGAGATACTTTTCTTCCGGACTTGCAGACATTAGAGAAATTGCTTGTCGAACAAATGATCAGCGCTTAGTAAAATGGTAGCTGGTCCTATGATTCCAGGATCATAGGAATTCCGATCCCCATTCGGTCTGAACTCCCCCCGGCCTCCAGCTGAAAATTTGTCAGTCTCCCTTCTATTTTTTTTTTTTTACAAGATTTATGTGTCTCTCTCCCACTTCTGCCCAAGTTGGAGATATTATGCAGGGTAAGGGCCACATAGCATGTGACTTGCAAGTTAAAAACACAGAGAACAACAGCCTATCTTCACTGCCTCTTAGTGAGTCCATCCATCTATTCAGCATAGCACAGCTTAGTGAGTCCTTGTGGGTGTTGAGGATTCAGCAGAGGACAGGACCAGTGTGCTTCCTGCAGCAGGCGCTTCTGGATCCCCTCTTACCACAGCTTGCGCCATGAGTGTGTTGCACCAGCACAGGGGAGCACCTTCCTTATGCCCATAGCATCTCCCATTCAGAATCCACATGCCTTCCATCCTCTGCATTTTCACTCTGCTGCTGACACAAACCGCCTGCCTTCCTTCTCCCCGAATCGACCCACCTCACTTTCTCTGGAAGCTCTCCCTGATGAGCCCAGTGCACGTGGAGCTCCCTCCCCACTGAACCTCAAATTCCAGCCATATTTACTTCTTGTCTTTCATAGGATGCTGAACTGGCTAGCCTGACATCCAGGGTCCAGCATGATCTGACTCCAGCTACCCTCCTCCACTTTGCCTTCCACCCTTACCCCTTGGAGGCAGTGCCTCAAATGCGCCACGCTCTCCCCCCTTAGGGCTGCCTGACGCTGCCCCTCTGCTCTTCTGCCCTCCCCACTCCTTCCTCTGCCAGAGAGTGCCTTTAACACTGAACTCCTCAGGAGGCCTTCTCAGGAGTCCCTCTCCATGGACTTCAGACTGAGGTGCTTCTCCATATTCTCTGGTATCTCTCATAAGACTTACACCACAGTGAGGCTTGTCTACAGGCTGCCTCTCTCGACAGACTCAGGGCTCCTTGAAGTCAAATTGGATCATTGGTCTCTGTGTCCCCAGTAACCAACAGAGCACCCTCAAACCTCCACCCCCATGTCCCCATAAGTACGCTTCTCTAATCTGAGAAGTGTCCCCATCTGAGACACTATGAGACTGTCAGGGTGGTTGGCGGAACAGAGGAAGGGCTGATAAAAACAGATTGAGTATCGTAGATCAATAACAAATGATGGATTAAAAAATGGCATTGTGGGGCGCCTGGGTGGCTCAGTTGGTTAAGCATCCGACTTCAGCTCAGGTCATAATCTCACAGTCTATGGGTTCGATCCCCGTGTCGGGCTCTGTGCTGACAGCTCGGAGCCTGGAGCCTGCTTCGGATTCTGTGTCTCCCTCTCTCTCTGCCCCTCCCCCGCTCACTCTCTGTCTGTCTCTGTCTCAAAAATAAATAAAAACATTAAAAAAATTTTTTTAAAAATGGCATTGTATTATTATTAATGATATTTCAAAAGGGCATAGAGAAGGGTAGTTTGAGTGGACAAATACATATTTACTTTCCTTTACGTGAAGACAGCCAGCACCTCCCAGACTAATCTGTTATTTCAGAAGCAGAAAAATTAACTTGCTTACCCTGAAAAGAAGTGAAAAATTATCCAAAAAGTACCATTCTTTTACTTATTCATCCATTCAAACACTCTCTCTCTCTCCTCTCTCTCTCTCTCTCTCTCTCACGCACACACACACACACACCCCCTCCCTTCTCTCCTTGGTAGTATATAGTCTGACTTCTAAAAAATGGTTGTTCCTTTCTGCTTGAAAGACTGTATTAGCTATTCAGGGAATACTAGCCCTTTCCTTGGACTCAAAAAAGTATTTTATCCATTAAAATCTAACCAGGGTGTAGTAACCATAAAATCCAGCCGCTCTGTTAGGAAGACGGATATCCTCAAAGATTTATGTCTGGCCGTCTCAAAGAAAATGTGTAAGATGGAGTTTTCTCAGAGACTTCCTGGCTGCACTCCACCCCACACATAATTTCTGTTTGTATAAACCTCAGATCAAAACTCAGGAAGGGTTAAGGGAAACCTTTATGAACCACAGGTTATGTCTGCTCACCATCCTCGGTTGACCGTTTGGAATGAATTAACCAGTCCCTAACCAGCCCACAACGGGTTCTTGGACAGAATTAACCAACCTCTTCAGCCCAAATGGTCAAACCATTTGGGGTCTCAGATTCCATCCAGATTTGGGGCGAGGGTATATTCAAAGTCATTTGCATGTCCCTATAATTGTGGCAAGAGATAATGAAAACACACCACATTATTAGTCTCCAGGATATGGAGGAGACCATTGGAAACATCAGAATTCGGGAAGGGGTGGAGAAGGGGGTGTGACTGTTTTGAATGAACCTGAAAGAAAATACTTCCCGAACCTTCCTTCAGAAGGCAATTTCAGTCCCAATTTTTCATAAGGTTGGAAAAAGTTAAGCAAACGAGAACTATAGACACTTGTTTATAGAAGGTTTTTCTCTTTAATTGCTGTTTTTGTTTCATGAAAGAAAAGTCCCATAAAATAAAACCTCGTCTCTGGTTCAGCGAGGCGGCGAGACCCCTGAGGAGGCCACAAAAGGGCTGACTTGACACTAGCCGGCTGAGGTGTCCCGAAGACTTGAACGTCTGTAGATTTCCGTAGCAAGGTATGTGCCTTTCTCACCCTCCACCCTGAAGGTCCCTCCATACATTTGAGACGGTTTCTAAAATCTGAAGTGTGGGACCGTCTGGTCGCTGGCAAGCATTCCAGACAAGTGGTTTTCTAAGAAGCCAAGTTCTGGTTTGACTCTTTGATTGGAAAAGTATCTATTTCACTAAGGGTGATAGGCCCCTGGATGCATTCTCACCAAAAAACCCATAAACCAATACTTGAAATGCCAGCAGTGAGTTGTAGGGAATTCTTTTGGTTTGCCTTCAAGGACACAAAACATCGCAAAGGTCTTCTCTTTGGCAGAGAGGGGGGACTGGCTTGGAGAGTTGGCCCAGGGTGTGTGTGGAAAGAGTCAGACGTGGGAGTCAGCAGACCTGGGTTCGAATCCTGGCTCTGCCACCAGCAAGCTGTTCTGAACTTAGGTGGGCCTCTTCACTTCTCCTGAGTCTGATTTTCCTCCCCAGTAAAATGGGGGTACTGACCTCAGCCTCGGGGACGTGTAGGGCTCAGAGAGGTGGTGTTTGTATGAATCCTTCCACTGTGTCTCATACGTAACAGGAGCTTAATAAGCAATGGTTTCATATCCACCACCCCACCACAATATAAACCAATGGAGACACAACAGCTCTGAGATTACTGAATCCCTTCTGACACTCCTGTCTGGAGCCTTCCAAGAAGACAGTTTGTCACCTGCTTTCATTAATCCAATCAACAGATCATTACAGGTCATGGGCCCTGGGGCTGGCACAAGGCCCCAGACAGGAGGGATGCTGAAAATGTAGACGGTATTTCCCCTGCATAGGAGTGAGTGCCAGCACAACAGGGAGCAAACAATGCATAGGAAGTATTTGCTAGTAACCCAAGGTGTCGTGATTAGACAACTAAACCAGGAGTGAGATTCACCAAGCCACGTGCCTTCAGGACCACATAAGTAGCATAACAGCAGCTAGTGGATGACAGGAGGGCCCAGGCCCCATTTGAAGGCAGGCGCCAGCACCAGGCAAGTGTCCTTATGCAGGAACATGAGACAGTGCGTCCAGGTTTCTCATTCTTCGAGAACAGCCAGAAATCTGGATTTGTATATAAAAGCTCTTAAGTTTCAAATATTGACAGCTTTTTAAAAATGTAAACATCTGTCTGTGGGCCAGATGGCTAGGGAGAGATCCCTGCGTCTGGAGGGCTCCCCCAAGGAGGTGGGTTCCCGCCAGGCCTCAGCTGGGGAGTAGAATTTAGATTTGCCTGTTTGCGTGTTTACCATGAGGATGCTTCTCAGGAGGTGGTGTGGCTTGGTGGTTATGGACTTGGTCGGTGTCTGATTCCTCATGTGCAAAATAAGAAAAATGACATGTATTCAGAGGGTGGTTGTGGGGATCATATGAAATCAAGCTCATTAGTTTCCACACGATCAAGGGGCGCCTGGGTGGCTCAGTCAGTTAAGCATCTGACTTCGGCTCAGATCATGATCTCGCGGTCCGTGGGTTCAAGCCCCGCGTTGGGCTCTGTGCTGACCGCTCAGAGCCTGGAGCCTGTTTCAGATTCTGTGTCTCCCTCTTTCTCTGACCCTCCCCTGTTCATGCTCTCTCTCTCTCTCTCTCTCTGTCTCAAAAATAAATAAATGTTAAAAAAAAAAAATTTAGAGCAGGGACTGATGGCGGCTACAGCTCTGTCACCTTCCACCCCGACCCACCCCATTTGGAGAGCCCACGCTTGCCCCTACCCTGACACAATGGCCCAGTGAAACCGATGATGACGTGGTTATCCCCATTTTACAGATAAGGAAACTGAGGCAGCTCAGAGAAGTGAAGAACCCTTGCAAAGTTACACAGAGTCGGTGGAGTCTCTCTGGCTCCACGGCTCACCTTCTATCTGCTCTGGCCACACCCACAGGACCTGCTCCGTGGACGGCCGTGGGTGCCCCCGTGTAAACTAGATTCCAGGAGCTCACGCCCCCTGAAGTTTCTTGTGGGCTCATCTCACACAGGTCCATGACCTGCAATCCTCATCCTGCCCTGCCCCGCCATCCAATCCCATCAAATGTTCCTTTGCACTGGGTGGCAAGGCTCATCCACAAAGCCCAGGAAGCGTCTTGGACGCACGCAGAAAAGAGTTTCACAGTGTTCCTTATAAAAGCACAACCTGACATGCAGCTATTGTGTCAATGATCCCTCCCTTCCCAACTGCCAGAAACCCAAAACAGCTTAAAACAAAAAGAAACTGGCTCAAGGTCTGCGGGAGCCTCATTTCAGGCCGCGTCTACACCCTCACTCTGTTTTTATTAACTGGGCCTGAGGTTCCCAACCCACAGGTCTAGGGCAGCCCTCCTCAGGAGCCCCCTGGGGAAGGACACAGGGCATGTCTGGGAGCACGGGCAGTCCAAACTGGGCAGCACTCTGCGACAAACGTCCCAGACACAGATGTTTTGGTCTCATCTTGAAGCCATTTCAACCCAAGGCGGGGTGCAGAGGGCTGTTGGCCAAACCCGGACACTCATCCTCGGCCACATTCATTTGGCAGACCCTGAGCACTCACTATGAGCCAGGAATGCTGGGTATTTGTAGCACCTTTACAGGATTCTCCCAGGCATGGGCCCTTGGCCATCTAACTTACTCAAATTCAAATATACGCAATCAGATGGGGTGCCTGGGTGGCTCAGGCAGTTAAGTGGCCGACTTGAGCTCGGGTCATGATCTCACGGTTCGTGGGTTCGAGCCCCGCATCCGGCTCTGGGCTGACCGCTCGGAGCCTGGAACCTGCTTCGGATTCTGTGTCTCCCTCTCTCTCTGCCCCTCCCCTGCTCATGCTCTCTCTCTCAAAAACACAAAAAAAAAACAAAAAGCAAAAAATAAATAAATAAATAAACATTAAAAAAAAAAGAAACTTTAAAACATATGCAATCAGAGAGGGAATGAAACGTCCAGAATATACCCAAAACAGTGCTGCCCTCCCAACCCAGCACCAGGGACTGAGCATTGCCCCCTTCCCTGGGGCTCTGCCACGGGTCCCTCCTAGAGTGGGCACCCTGTCCTTCTGAGGGCAGCTCTACCATTTGAAAGGATCTTCCAGTTCAATACGTGCCTGCAACAACTTTGACTTGTGCTCAGATGAAGGCCCAGTGGTCTTTCCGTCACCACAGGAACGGAGACTGCGTGGTGCTTTTCAAGAGACTCGGTCTCTTCTGACTTGACTACGTATGCTTTTTGCTGTACGAGCTTCTCTTTAAGGCCTAATCTTCATGGGAGATGGTGGATGTTGAGAGCTCAGCCTCCAGGGATAGACAGGCCTTCATTCACAGCCTGCGCATTTGTGATCTTGGGTGAAGCCCTGAATCTTCCTTAGCCTCGGTTTTCCCGTCTGTAGGACAGAGATGGGGTCGGTTCCGCCTCCCAGAGTTGCCATGAGGGCTCCATGAGAGAAGGGAAGCAAAGTGCCTAACTGGACACCTGGAGGTAAGTGTGGAGTAAAAGGGAGCAGTTATTATCACTACAGGTCAAGACTTCTACGTGCATTATCTTTTTTCCTTCCAACCACCTGGGAGGCAGCTATTTTTATGCCCACCTTACACATGAGGAAACTGAGGCCTGGCAGGGTGGAGTGCTCCATCCAGGGTCTTGCAGCGGATGAATGGTAGGGTGGGATTCGTCCCCAGGACTGGCTGGCTCTGCGGCCTGGGGTCCTAACCGCCACCACATCACAGTGCCTTTAAAGAAGGCCCAAAGCGAGGACAGACGGATAGACACCCCTTGGTGTTCCCACCCATCACCCCTCTATGCAGCCGGTGCTGGCCAGCGCAGAGCCGACCCCACGCTCCTCTTCCCTGTACCCGCCGAAGCCCCTCCATCTGCCAAAAGCCCAGCCTTCAGCCAGGACTTCCAGGAACAGCGCGGCCACGGATTTCACGCCGACACACGTTTCCCACGGCAAAGGAGCCACACGCCCTTTTGGCCCCAGCAAGGCCACTTGCCGGAGTTCGGGGAGGCCTCTACATGTCTACAGATGCCCCTCTCACGTTTCGGCATCCCATTGCTCCTGGAACCTAGCAGCTCGGCTGTCATGTCTCGAATTCTACTCCTAGGCTAATTTTCCATGAAGAGTCTCCAATGCAGGAGCCAGTGGCCTTAGGAATTCAACGGCCCCACTGGGGTTTCTCCCTCACCCAGCAACCTGAGGCCCGGTGTAACACACTCAGCTAATTGAGGTGAGCGCCCCACGCTGCAGTCTTTTCCGCCCTCTGCTCCTGCAGGTGGAGGCTGAAGTCACGTGCAGAAGGACCCAGGTGTCTGAGGAATTCAGAGCCCTGTCGTTGATTCATTTGTCTGCAGACATTCTAGACTCCACGTCTCCGAGACAAGCCACGACAGAGTGCATTACGAGGTGAGCCCGCTATTTTTCCCTCCAGCTTTCCCCCCGTTTCTTTTTTTCTTCTTGGCCTCAGGGCCCAAAGTATTCTGGACATATTTTTCATTTTTCCAAATATCAATTGCTCTCTTATTCCCTCTTCGAAGCAGTGAGTAATAAGAGTTGTGTCTGGTCCTGAAATTCCGACTGAAATAAATTAGCCCAATGACCAACAGGAGGTGCCTAGAACAATAACGACGGAATATTTGGCATATTACAAAAGAGCCCCTGGATGTCGAAGTACAGTAAGTCTAGAAGCACATTACTGAGCAGCGTTGCCAAGACGGGTATGCAATGAGCCATCCAGGCAGCAGAACGCCTCATAAATTAATCCCGCTTTTTTTTTTTTCTTTCTTGGTCCACTGTTCACAGTTCTTTTAGCCCTCTGGTTAATGGGGCATGCAGACGGGTATTTTTGGCGTGGCCCTGGTCCCCAGCAGGCAGGCATATGCCAAGGCTGTGTATTAATGTGTACATTTACCCCCTCGCTCATCTGGCATCCTAGGTGCCATGCTGCATCCTAGGGCCAGAGCCCAGACACTGGAGGCGGCAAGCCATCGGCAGATCCCGAGCACCTACTAAGTGCCAGGTATGGTGCTAAGTTCTGGGGATGCCACGGAGGACAACGGGGGGAGGGTCTCTGTCCTCATGGCGCTGATGGTGCCATCCGCATCCCACATCCCTCCTTCACTGGAGGGAACCACCCATTATGCAAGTCCTGGAGAGGTGACACAAGCCTGCCTGCCGTCCACTGTGGAAAAAACAGAAGCCCCGACCTCCACCCTGCCTCCTGGCAGCCAGGAGCCCAGCCTGCAGATTGCCTCTGCTCGGAGCTTTGAATCTCGACGGAATGTCCCAGAGGCATTGGGGTAGGGTGGGAAAAGTCCCCCAAAGATATCCATGACCTAATCCCTGGATCCTGTGAATGCAAAGGGCTTCGCAGATGTCATTAAATTCCGGATTGTGAGATGAGGAGACTACCCAGGCTTACCTGGGCGGGCCCCAGTGTAATCTCTGTATCCTTGTAAGAGAAAGATGACACACACATTTCCTATTATAAGAGGAGAACACGGTGTGACCACAGAGGCAGAGGTCAGGGTGACGTGGCCATAAGCCACGGAGCGCTGGCAGCCAGCAGAAGCTGGAAGAGGCAAGGAACAGATTCTCCCCTAGAGCCTCTGGAGGGAGTGAGGCCAGGCTGATGCCCTGATCTCAGCTCTGTGATACGGATTTTGGACTTCTGGTCTCCAGAACTATGAGAAAATGAGCTTCTGTGGTTTTAAGCCACCCAGTTTGTTGCAATTTGTTATAGGAGCCGTAGGTAACTGATGCAGATGCCAAAAGAATTTAGAATTCTCTCATGGCGTTGGGATCCAACAGCTGGGAGCCTGCATTTGCCCCCATATACAGTCCTGGGCTCAGACTGTTTCTGTGATTGGCCCTTGTCTGTGGTTCTGACGGTTGTTTCCCTCCCTGGATCCTCAGCCTCTTCATCAATTCCAGGAGCTCCCTTTGGACATTCCTCCCAAACTTTCTTTTCTGATTTTAGTGAGCCATCAGGGCTTCTGTTGGTTGGCATCTTAGGTAAGAAACTGCACGTGGCAGGGCGGTTGTGAGGATGAGGGAGAGGCCATATTTGGGCCCAGCACAGCGCCCATCACACAGGCGACACACGATAAATCAGAGTTCACAAACTAATGGCCTGCATTTCCCTCACATGGTGTATTTTTAACTAAAGTGGAATGTGTTGCCAACATTTATAAGTCAGGAGACTCCACATTCAAAACTGAATTTCTTTTATTTTTAAATGTTTGTTCATTTATTTTGAGAGAGAGTGAGCAAGGGAGGTACAGAGAGAGGGGAGAGAGAGAGAGAGAGAGAGAGAGAGAGAGAGAGAATCCCAAGCAGGTTCCGCGTTGTCAGCACAGAGACCGATGCGGGGCTCGAACTCACGAAACATGAGATCACGACCTGAGCCGAAACCAAAAGTTGGACGCTTAACTGACTGAGCCACCCAGGTGCCCCAAAAGCCTGAATTTCTAACTTCTCTTGAAAAAAATCAGTTCTTGCAACACTAAACCCCACATTTTCATAGCAACAATTTGTTGCCCCTTCTAGACATGCATGTTATAATTTGCCATAGGCCTTTTGGTTGTATACCCAGCCCACTCCCCTCATTTCATTAATTGTTCAGTACCTCTAGGCCTCTGAGTTTGTCATTCTTATTACAAATACGAGTTTCTCTCCTATCAGACTAGAGGCAGGCACCAGAGCCAGAGTAGGACAGGGCTCCTGTGGGAGGCCCAGGTTGGAAAGTCTGTGTCCGGGAGGCTCAGTCTCCCCACGTAGCCTTTCTTCTCCTTTCCAGTAGCCAAAAACGCCTGCCCCTTTATGAAGCCATTCTGTCCCCTCCTCCATCTCGCCATTATTCCCCACCCACTCCTACCCAGGCTTGCCTGTTATACTGCTGTATCAGCTTCCTGAGTACACTTCTCTTTTCTTTCTTTTTTGAAGCTTACTTACTTTGAGAGAGAGAGAGAGAGCACATGAGAGCTCGAGCAGGGGAGGGACAGAGAAAGAGGGAGATTGGGAATCTCTACTGGGCTCTGTACCACCAGCATGGAGCCCGATGCGGGGCTCGAACTCACACGAGATGGTGACCCGAGCCAAAATCGAGAGTCAGAAGCTTAACCGACCGAGCCACCCAGGTGCTCCCTCTGAGTACCCTCTTCATAGAGAAGTCTTTGCGTTCTTACATTATTGGGAGGGAGAGACATTTGCATTGAGTTGTCCCAGGAGCAGCTAGTCAATAAATTTTGGAGAAGTGAGGAAAAGAAGGAAGGAAGGGAAATTGAAAAAAGGAGAGAGAGGGTGAGGGAGAAGCGGGAAACCGAGATTCCTGCTGTGAAGCTGGCACTATCCCATCAGTTCATCCTGCATAGCCCTCCCAATAACCCCACAAGACGTACACCATCGTCGGCTTCAGTTTTCAGATGCCTGAGACTCAGAGACAGGATGTCACGTTCCTTAGGGACGTGTTTCAGTGACATCAGGACTTGAATCCGGATATGGTTGAGTGACTGGACTTAAGCACAAAGCACTGCTTGAGCTACACTTGTTAGGTATGGGGCAGACGTCCCCTGTGGCAGGGTGGAATTTTTCAATTAGTTATTTGCCTGGAACACCATTCGTTCGCACATTTTCCATTCATTCCCTCCCTCCCCCATTCATTCCCACATTCACGCAAGAAGCCTAATTCCCTTGTCTACAGTACCCCTCCTCCCTTCTCATCCCCGCCTTCTTCCTTTACTGGGAAATGGGAGGCCTGGGTAGGCTGTCAGCCACAGGGCTCAGTGTGGACCCTTCCCAGCCCTCAACCCAGACGGGTTTCTGGGCATGCACTCTGAGGGCCAGGCAAGGCCCTTCTTTCCTCTCTTCCCTGCCCTGAAGCTGAATCCACAGCAAATGGCCCTACCAACTAATCTCAGAAGCTTCCCGACTCGTCGCTGTTCCTCAGGACAGTTTCCTGGAAGAATTCATTGGGTTTCCTAGAAAAAGTTCCTGGTCATCTTCTCTTTCCATGACTGTAATTCATTACTCTCCGTGTGTTGTAATTAGTTTAATGCCCCGTCTTTGATCTGCATTTGACATCTGAAATGTTTCTGCGAGGTTAAGTCCGAGAGGCCAATAGCTGCCCTGGAGCAATGGCGTCACTCCATGATCTTGCACCATGGAAATGACACAAACGGCCTTTTAAAAAGCCCCCTGCGTGGGGATCAGAGACTTGAGATCTGGTCCCTTTGTTCCAACTGACTCGGACAGGTCCTTTTCTTTTTCTGGTCTTGAGTTTCTCCAAGGAAGAGGCAAATCTCATGGCAATCGAGAGCCTAGGAGCTTACATGAGACACACAGAGTTCAGATCTCAGCCCTGGCTCTCACTAGTTGTGTAACCTTGAGAAAGAAACTTTAACCACTGTGAGCCTCAGTCTCCTCATCTGTAAATGGGGACAATGATATTATTTACTACCTAGAGTTGCAATAATAATACAGTGAGCCAATATATGGGAAGCACAGTGCCTGGTAGTCATTTCTTGAAATATCTTAGCTGTGGATGATAATAATAAGAATATGCTAGAGAAGGGGGAAGGAGAAGGAATGGTATGAAAGGAGAGGTATGAGATCCCTACGTGCTAAGCTAAGGTAGTCATAGAGTTGGACGGAGAGGAGAGAATAAAGCTACTTTTGATATTTCAAAAAGTTTAATGGGAATCCCACATCTACTTACGCACAATAAAGCCATAAAGGATAATAAGAAAGGCAACTTTCTTTGCTTTGGGCTGAAATTACATTAATTCCTTGTGGTCAACTAAAAGGCTCTGGAATTCAATAGACCCGCACTCAGCCCAGGTAAGGTGTGTGATCTTGAATGAGGAAAGTAACATCCCCCAAGGGGAGACTGGCAACCCTAACCTTGCAGGGCAGCTATGAGGATTAAATGAGATAATGTATGGAAAAAGCACTTAACATGGGGTCTGGCACAAAGTCAATACTCACTACATGCCAGCCACTATGGCTAATATCCTTCCCTAGCCTCCCTAGGGCTCAGCTTCTTCATTGGTAAAATTAAAATCATACCACCTGCTTTACTCATTCAACAAATATTTACTGAGCCAAGTATTATGAATACAAAAATGTATTCACCAGACACAGTTCATGGCCTCTCAGAACCCACAGTTTGAAGTTGCTCATTATTCATCCCTTCAACAAATATTTTTACCGAACATTTAGTGTGTAACAGCCTGCATGATGGGAATTAGAGACACAATGGCTAGTAAAACATACTTAATCCCCAACTATCTACAAAATTATAGCCCAGAGAAGACGCAATAAAAATAAGCTAGTGAAATGACTAAAGTATAGTAGGTGTTCAATGAGTAAGTTATCTGGATGTAACTTTGGGAAAGTTAGCGCATAAAAATGTTGCAGATTAATGATTTCTTAACACGTGATATTTGTGTGATAGACAAGGGCTTTGTATGAAAGTGTTGAATCACTCTATTGTACACCTGAACCTAAATTTTTTTTTTTAAAAAGGAATGGGTAGTTGATTTTTTAATTAAAAAATATACGAGAGAAGTAAAAAAAAATGTAATATTTAAATATACATTTAAAGAGGCTCTGTCTGCTGAAAACTGCAAAATGCTGACCAAAGAAAACCTAAATAAATGGAGAGGCATACTGTGTTCATGGATTGGGAGACACAACACAGTGAAGATGTCACTTCTCCCCAGAGGGATCTATAGGGTGTTTTTTTTTAATTTTTTTTTAACATTTATTTATTTTTGAGACAGAGAGAGACAGAGCATGAATGGGGGAGGGGCAGAGAGAGAGGGAGACACAGAATCTGAAGTAGGTTCCAGGCTTTGAACTGTCAGCACAGAGCCCGATGCGGGGCTCGAGCCTACCAACCGTGAGATCATGACCTGACCCGAAGTCGGACGCTTAACCAACTGAGCCACCCAGGCGCCCCTATAGGTTTAATGCAATTACTATCAAAATCCCAGCCAGGGTTTCTTTTTGTAGATGTAGACAAGCTTGTTCTAAAGTGTATATGGAAAAACATAACAGCCCTAGAAGTGCTGAGACCATCTTGATAAAGGAGAACAAAGTAGAAGAAATCACTCTACTCAATACTAAGGCTTGTTGTATAGCCATGGTAAACAAGACAATGTGGTATTGGTGCAAGGATACACAGATCAATGAAACAAAATAGAGAACACAGAAATAGACCTACACAAATACGTGCAACTGATTTTTTACAAAGGTGCAACAAAAAAAAAGACAAAACAAACAAACAAAAAAAAAGAACCGTGATCCCAACCTCACACCTCATATAAAAATTAACTCCAAACAGATTATGGACTGGACTGTAAGACATAAAACTATAGCATGTTTTTTTAATGGTTTTATTTATTTTTGAGAGAGAGAGAGAGATGGAACACAGAATCTGAAGCAGGCTCCAGGCTCTGAGCTGTCAGCACAGAACCTGACGTGGGGCTCAAACTCACAAACTGTGAGATCATGACCTGAGCCGAAGTCAGACACCTAACCAACTGAGCCACAGGGGTGCCCCAATATGTTTTTAAAATAGGAGAAAATCTTCTGTTTCTAGGGCCAGGCAAAGAGTTCTTAGACTTTACACACACAAAAAAAAAACATGATTCATAAAAGAAAAATTAATAAATCAGACCTCGTTAAAATTAAAAACTTTGTCTCTGCAAAAATCCACATGAGGAGGATGAAGAGACAAGCTACACGCTGGAAGAAAATATTCACAAGCCATATATTCAAAAAGGACTAGTATCTAGGACATACAAAGAACTCTTGGGGCCCCTGGATGGCTCAGTCAGTTAAGTGTCCAACTCTTGATTTTGGCTCAGGTTATGATCTCATGGTCTGCTGACAGTGCAGAGCCTGCTTAGGATTCTCTCTCTGCCTCCCTCCCTCCCTCTCTCTCTCTCTCTCTCTCAAAATAAACAAATTAATTAAAGAATAATAACTCTCAAAACTCAAGTGTAAAAAGAACCAATCCACTTAGAAAATGGGCAGGAGACATGAACAGAGATTTTACTGAAAAGGAGATACAGATGGCAAATAAGCACATGGTAAAAGCTCAATATCATTAACTATTAGGAAAATGCAAATTAAAACCACAATGAGATCACTATCTACCTATCAAAATGTCCAAAATAAAAAATAATGGAAACACCAAGAGCTGGTGAGGTTGAGGAGAAACCGTATTGTTCATACATTGCTAATGGGAATGTGAAACGGTACAGCCATTCTAGAAAACAGTTTGACAGTTTCTTACAAAACTATTAAGCAATTACCATAAAGCTCAGCAGTGTGCATCTTAGGCATCCCAGAGAAACGAAAACTTAGGTTCACACAAGAACTGTACAAAAATGCCCATATCAGCTTATTCTGAAGAGCCAGTAATTAGAACTAGCCCGGATGTCCTTCAGGGGGTGAACAGTTAAACAAACACATGCATGCCATGGGGCACTAAAGAGGAACTAACTAATGATGCTTCACCAATCTGGATGAATCTCCAGAGAACGATGCGAAGCCCAAGAAAGCCCACATCCAAAGATAGCATACTAGTTGATATTCCAGTTTTGAAAAGACAACATCTTAGAAGTGGAGAACAGATGAGTGGTTGCCAGGAGGTGGGGACAGTGGAAAGGACAGTGGGCGTCCACTATGCTTCTGGAATCTCGAAATTCTGCTGCATCTTGACTGTAAGGATGGATACAGACACCCACACACGTGGCAAATACTTAGAATTAAATACACGTACAAAATGAGTGCAAGTAAGACTGGAGGGGTCTGAATAAGATTGGTAGATTGGGTCAATGGCAGTATCTTGGGGATACTGGGGATCTAGGGGATTCCAGGGGGAAACTGGGTATAAGGTACAGTGGACCCCCCGTATTATTTCTTACTACTGCATGTGTATTTACAACTATCTCAATAAAAGTTTCGGTGAAAACTTTTATTGATTTGTATTTTAAAACTCATATTTTATTAAAGATTTGAAAATATAGGAGAAAAAAATCTGAAAAATCGCCATCCTGAAACACAATATTTTGATGCTTTTGTTTTTCCTGATCTTTGTTTTTTACATTTCTATGAAAAAAAATGTGAGAGGTAGGAATAAAAATCAGGGTGGTGACGAGGTGGGGGCCTTGCTGTCTCCCACCTTCTATGACATCAGAACTCAGTGTTTGATGCCTGGTGACCAGAGGCCAGGAAGGAGGAGGGTGCCCCTCTGCCCGGCAGGTGGGGGTACCTTGCTGCACCCAGGCAGCCTGACCTGAGGCCATGGTGATCGAACAGGTGGGCAGCAGGGGGCGAGTGGCAGCCGAGATTCTTGAAAGGAGAAGGGGCAGTCGCTGTGAGGACAAGAAACAGGTGAGGCCAGACCAGACGCAGGCTGCCTTCCTCCCATCTGGGGTCCCTTTGACACTCCAGACAGACTGTAAGGCCCTCAAAGTCAGAAGAGGCTGAATTTCAGCCGGACTCTCCCTGGAGCCCGACCTGGTTGAACACAGCATGGGTGCTTGGGTTCTCCGTCCCTGAAGCCACTACTGACTGACTCTCTAACTTCATCCCCAGCACCGCCAGCATAACGTGCACTCCAGAAGGGCTGGGTTTTTCATTTAGTTTCCTACTATATCCCTAGTGCCTACAGTGGTGCTTGGTTCGTATTAGTAGCTGAATGAATGAATGAGTGAATGAACGACTTAAAATAAATAGGATACATCTGAATTATAGACCTCCCGGAGTATTTGTTCTTAGGACTGAAATTCAACCTCATGTAGAACTTTGTCAAAATGGGAAATGTTATCACTTACTATGCACAGCCTGGTGCTTCCACCCCCCTCTCTCTTTCATGACTTACAGCATTCCTGAGAGGCAGCTATTAACAGCTTCATTCACAGATGGGTAAACCGAGGCTCAGAAAGGCAAAAAGACCATATAGCCACGATCTACCAGGATTTGAAGCCAGGTCCATCTGATTTCAGAACTCTTAGCAAGTTTACCCTGCACTCCGTTGCCTCCCAGGTGGGGAAGTGAGGGAGGCATATAAAAGAAGGCTGGGGAGGTCAGCTGGGCCCGATCATGCACACCACGGAAAGGGATGGGATTTTATTCTGAGATTCATAAGAGGCCATTAAAGGTTTGTTGGTTTGTTGGTTTGTTGGTTTGTTTAAGCCATTGAAGGATCGTAAGCAGAGCAATGGACGACCGATCTCTATATGTTTCCAAAAGATTTGTTCACTTGTTCATTTGATATACATGCTCCAACGCCTCCTTTGTGCTGGACCTCACAGCAAGATGGGGCCTTATGGGATCCCATCATGCTGCAGCTTTTCCTAACAAGAGTCCCACAAATACCAAGCCCCGGGAAGGCTCTTTGAGAAAAATCTCCAAAAGAGTTCTGCCATTCAAGGAATGCCAATACTCTTTCTTGTCCCCTCTTGGAGATTGACACTGCTCATTCACATAATGAAGGCTCTGAGAAGTTCTGCAAAGGAATTCACTTTGTTGACCACAGCATTTCCCAGACCAATCAAACACCGAGCCCCAGCTTTTGTTTTTGAAAGACCTTTCAGTATACTTCAGAATCCATTTTACAGATGAAGCAGTTGAGGCTCAGAGAGAAGAAACGATTTGGCTCAGGCCCCAAGGCAACACGGGAGAAGAGCTAAAACTTAATCCTGCCCCTGTTCCCCCCTTAGTCTCCAAACAGCACAAAATAAAAACCCAACAGCAAGTGTACTGGGGAAGGCATTGTTCTGTAAAGTACATGGACAGAGGGGCTGTTAAAGAAATATCAGAGCATTGAGCATCAGCCATTACAAAGAATGAGATAATTCTGTGTGTCTGTAGAAAGATTCCCAGGGAACACTGTTAAGAAAAAGCCCCCTAGCGCCTGGGTGGCTCAGTCGGTTAAGCGTCCGACTTCGGCTCAGGTCACAATCTCGCGGTCCATGAGTTTGAGCCCCGCGTTGGGCTCTGGGCTGACAGCTCAGAGCCTGGAGCCTGCTTTGGATTCTGTGTCTCCCTCTCTCTCTCTGCCCCTCCCTGCTCATGCTCTGTCTCTCTCTGTCTCAAAAATAAATAAAAACATTTAAAAAAATAAAAAATAAACTATAAAAGAAAAAGCCCCCTAAACTTAAGTGTAAAATGCAATGATCTTTACATTGAATGCACACACCCAGGTATCGTCCCCCACATCAAGCAATGGAACATTTCCATTTCCAGTACCCCAGAAGCCTCCTTCAGGCCCCTCCCATCTCACGCCCCCCCCCCCCATAACCAAGATCTCTGATCTCTACCATCGTAGAGTTTTGTGTGTTCTTGAATTTCACGTGAACGGAATCTGTCGGTGTGTACCTTTACGCCTGGCCTCTTTCCCTTGTCAGTGTCTGTAAGACTGTAAGACTCAGCCAGATTGATGCTTTGTAATTTATTTTTATTTTTAAAGTTAATCATAATAATAATATAGTTACTAGTATATATAAAGAAAACTATCTGGGGGAGAGGGAAATTATGCAAATCTTTTATCTTCCTTGTTGTGGTAGCAGGTCTAAATCTTGCTTCGTGAACTCGGGTAAGTAAGAAATATATTATTTCAAGTCAAATTAAATCTGACTCAGCCCACATCTAATGAGTCGAGGAAAGTTCCATGTCAGTCAATACTGTGTTTGTCTTAATCCTTTGTCGACTTCTGCTTGTCCCTGACACCATCACTGTCGCAGCTCACATTGTCTGTTGAAAGCAGGTGTCTCTGAACTCCCTGGGCTAAGGCCTGCCCAGACACACCACAAAGCCACCAAGAGCGGGCGCCAGGCCCCTCCCAGACTCAGACTCGGCCTCTCTCTTCTCCCACTTCTCTAAAAGGCCCCTGTCTCCTCTCCTAATCCTGGCACATCCACCAGAATCTCCTAAATGATCGTGGGCTGACCCAAGCATCAGCAAGCGATGTTGCCTCCAGGCAGCTCCTTCCCTCCAGCCTGCACTAAAACGCTATGATTAGACTTCCACTTGCAGCCTTAACACAGTAGCTGGGGCAAAGCTAGCCCTCCCATCGTAAGAAACCACAAAACTGTCGATATCTACAAAGCAGCTATTTTCAGGGGAGGGGTAACAGGCAGCACAAGAGTGCCATCCCTGAGAAAAGGAAAACTCGTGATAGCCTCGCCTCTTTCCCAGAGGCTGCTGCACCGAGAAGCAGAGCCCAAGCACGCACAGCAGTCCCCACTGAGCTGCCCAGTGTGGGACAGCTAAAGCAGCTGGGCTCTAGAGAACACGGCCCTGGAGAGGGAGGAGAGCTGTGCACCAAGGGGAGCCCCATGACTCCCTGGCTGAGGGGGCGGGGATGTGCATGCCAAGGGCTAAATTAGCTGCTCTCCGCAGAGTGGCTGCTATGCAGTTGGGAGCAGAGCAGAGATACTGGAAACCCAGCGGTGCTGGAGGTTCACAATGGACCATATACCTAACTGGAAAGCTAAAGCAATAAAATGTCTAGAAGACAGAGGAGAGAATCTTCACAACCTCGAGTTCGACAAAATTTTTTAGACTGCGCACAAAAGGCACAACCATAAAGGGAATATATTTGATGATTTGAACTTCATCAATATTGAAACCGTTTATGGGGCGCCTGGGTGGCTCAGTGAGTTAAGCGTCCAACTTCAGCTCATGATCTCGCAGTTCCTGGGTTCGAGCCCCACGTCAGGCTCTGTGCTGACAGCTCAGAGCCTGGAGCCTGCTTCGGATTCTGTGTCTCCCTCTTTCTCTGTCCCTCCCCCACTAGCACGCTCTCTCTCTCTCTATCTCTCTCTCTCTCAAAAATAAATAAACTTAAAAAAAATTGAAACCGTTTAATTTTCTAAGACACTGGTAAGAAAACGAGAAGGCAAGCCACAGACTTTGACTTTGTAGTCACAATACAAACATCTGAAAAAAAACTGTATATCCAAAACACATAAAGAACTATAATTTAATACGAAGACAACTGCTCAACAACAACAAAAATGAGCAAAGAGTTTTTAATAGACATCCACAAAGTAAGATGTGTGAATTATGATCAGTAAGCACATGAAAAGATGCTCAACATCTGTTATGGACTAAATGCTTACGTCCCTCCCCCACCAAATTCCTATGTTGAAATCCTAACTCCCAAAATGATGGTATTAGGAGTTGGGATCTTTGGGTGATGATTAGGGCCCTTATTAAAAAAAGACCCCAGAGAGCTCTCTCTGCTGTCTGCCACATGAGGATACGATGAGAAAATGGCTGCTTACAACCCAGAAGAGCGCCCTCACCAGACCCCGACCCTACTGCCCCCCTGATCCTGAACTTACAGCCTCTAGAACTATAAGAAATTTCTGTTGTTTATAAGCCACCGGCTCTGTGATACTTCGTTACAGCAGTGCAAATGGACTAAGACAACACCATTAATCATTGGGGAAATGCAGGTAAAAACTAGCTTGAGATATTACCACACAACCAGTGGAATGCCTAACATGAAGAAGATTACTGACAGAGATGTGGAGCATCTCTGCTCCACACGAATCCTCGTGTTGCTGGTAGAAATGGAAATTGGTACCAATCCATGGAAAACAGTTTGGTGGTTTCTTATCAAATTAAACATACACTCGCCATATGACCCAGCATTTGCATTTCTGGGTACTGCCCCAAGCAGAATGAGAACACATGTCCACACAAAGAGGCGTATCCAAGGTGTTCACAGCAGTTTTATTCATGATAGTCAGAAACTAGAAGGAGCCCAAGGTCCATCAATAGGTGAAGAGATAAACTGCACCATATTCACACAAGATGATATTACTCATCAATAGCAGGGAACACAAAAACATGGAGACACCTCAGAAGCATTATGTTGCGCAGAAGTAGCTTACCACAGGGGCGCCTGGGTGGCTCAGTCGGTTAAGTGTCCCACCTCAGCTCAGGGCATGATCTTGCGGTCCTTGAGTTTGAGCCCTGCGTCTGGCTCTGTGCTGACGGCTCAGAGCCTGGAGCCTGCTTCCGATTCTGTGTCTCCCTCTCTCTCTGCCCCTCCCCCACTCGCACTCTGTCTCTCTCTGTCTCTCAAAAATAAACATTAAAAAAAAAGTAGCTTACCACAAAAGAGTACAGACTATGAGTTTCCATTCATTTGAAGTTTCGGAACAGGCAAAACTACTCCATAGTGACACAGCACATTAGTGGATACCTCTGGCATGGTGAGGGCAAGGAGGCAACAGACTATAGAAGGACATAAGGGAACGTGCTGGGATGATGGAAATGTTCTTTCTCTTGAGTGGGATGATAGTCCACAGGTGTAGACGTGTCAAAATTCACCAAACCATACATTTAAAATGTGTGCCTTTTACTGCCTGTGAAGTATACCACAATAAGGTTGATTCCTTTTAAAGATCATGTAGAGCAAAAATGTAAAAAAAAAAGCAAGGCAAGACTGAGAAGAGAGGTGGGCCTTCTCAGCAGGCAGAAGGGAGGAAAAACACCAATGGAATGGCAGGAGGCTGCCATGTTACCGGCTTTTGCAATGTTTGGGGGTTGTGTGATAAGCATGCATGACGTGGATAAAGTTAAGATAAGGGTAAAGTAAAAAGTTGAGCTCTAAAAACGATCTTATAGCACCCCCGTGCCTAGCCCTCTGTGAGGGAAGCAGGGATGCCTGCTGTCCCCCAAGAAAGTCACCTCCTTCCTCCTCCTCTTGCCCCCAGACGCTGTTGGCGTTGCTGATCTTGGTCCTGTACGTGGGCACAGGAATGTCAGGTGAGCATTCCGAAATCTCAGAAAGGAGGAGCCGAGTCCACACGGGGTCGGGAGGGGTGTTGTGGAGACGGCCGCATGCCAACGAGGCCTCCACATCCTGCCTTCTCCTACCTCGTTCACCCACTGGGAGGACCGAACATGTTCATTTCAACTACTGCTCACTTGCCCTTGTTAAGGGGTGATGTTCGTGCCTGTTTCAGGAAGAAGCTGGGAGGTGTCAGAAAGGATCAGAGAATGTAACTATCCCCAGAATCCTGTGGCTTCCCAGGTAACATATTCAGGAAAGGTACTGAGGGGATGTCAAGCTTGGCTGAGGAAATCCGGGAAGGCTTCCCAGAGGTGTCACTGGCGAGCTGGATCTTGAAGGATCGATAATTAGGAGCTGGCCAGGTGGAGAAGGTGGGGATAGTCACTCCAGACAGAAACCCTGCAAAGGCTCAGAAAGCTTTTTGAAACCAGTGGCAAGGAGCACAGGGGTGGGGTGGGGGGTGGGGGGGGGTGCATCCTACATGAAAAAGCTCAAGATGCAATTTTGATATCTGCCTTTCAGGGATTTGAATACCAGACCGATGAACCCGCAGAAGAGCCAATAAAGGTCATCAGGACCTGGCTGAAGGAACACTTGCACGTTTTCTTGGAGAAGCTAGAAAAAGAGGTGCAGGAGTTGGAGCAGCTGGTACAGGACCTGGAGGGATGGTTGGATGCCCTTCTGGGAGAGGGGCACCCGGAGGATCCCTGCTCCAACTTCAAGAACGATTTGTGAGGGCCCGGGGCTGGACCCTGGGGAGGACGCCAAGTGACAGCCGGGGGAAGGCTTGCCAGCTGACAAGAGCTGAGCTGTGACACTGGAATTTCAAAGCAGGCAAGACAATAAAATACCTGAGACCCTGAGAACTTTGCTGGCACCACGGCTGGTTCACGAACGAATGCCATCAGAAGGACACCAGGGCCCTGCTGAGATAGCCTCCAGGGCACCAGGACTCCGGGGTACAAGAACCAAGCCAGCTTCCGGGGCAGAACCCTTGCCCACTTCCCCGAGATCCGGCACAAATTCCCTAACCTCGCTCAGACAAAAGTGCCTCATGAGGAAAAATCAGGGTCACAAATTTGCCTCACAGCATCATGAGGGTGTATATGTAGAGTGCCTGATAGATAGGTCTTCCTTTCTTTCACTCCTTTTCCTTCCTCCCCGGAACTTAGCGAGACGAGTCTGGTTCTGGAGTATATAGATGTTATGTGGCAGCTCAACCCTCTGGCCCCGCTTCTAGCAGCATCAATTGTCAAAACCCCTGTGCAGGGCCATGTGGTGACAGCTATGAAATTCACAAATGCATTTACCATTTGACCCAGCAATCTGCCTCAGGGATTTATCTCCTATAAATGTGTGAAATATATATTTATCATATATATTCTTTATATATACTTGTCATAGTTATAGCATTATATAATTTTATATAACATATATATTATATTGAAATATACACTTACAACACATATACATACATGTGCGAAATTACATGTACGTAATGTTACTCTCCTAGCCTCGTTTAGAATAGCAAAACAAAGGAAACAACCTAAATGATTATCCATAGGTCCCAGGTTAAATTAGGTAAATTTAGGTAAATTAGGCCCCTGTAGGTATGAAAGAGAATGAGGGAGCTTTTCTACTGATATGGAAAAGTCTACAAGAAAGGTTGTTAAATGAAAGAAATCAAGGTATAAGAAGAGCCTGGGAATAAGAATCTGTATTTTGTTGATGATGATGATGATGACGATGTTACCGAATGTGCATAAAAACTAGTAGGATACAGGGGCGCCTGGGTGGCTCAGTCGGGCATCCGACTTCGGCTCAGGTCATGATCTCGCGGTCTGTGGGTTCGAGCCCCGCGTCGGGCTCTGTGCTGACAGCTCAGAGCCTGGAGCCTGTTTCAGATTCTGTGTCTCCTTCTTTCTCTGACCCTCCCCTGTTCATGCTCTCTCTCTGTCTCAAAAATAAATAAATGTTAAAAAAAAAAAAAAAAAAAAAACTAGTAGGATACAAAACGGGGCGGGAGTGGTTGGGGGGAATTGAAATGGGCAAATGTATGACCAGGATGAGAGCGAAACTTTTCACACTTTTTTATTTTCAGACTATGTGAATGTTTTGCCTATTCGAATATTTTTAAAATAAAATTACCTATTATTTTGCTTACAGAGACACTGGAATACAGTGTCTACAAGTAAAATAAGAATATCACTGTGATGAAATTACAAGTGACTTTTAATCTTGATGACTTTGATTAAACAATGATAATTCTTATCTAGGATTTTCCCTTTCTTTTTTTTTTATTTTTTTAACGTTTATTTATTTTTGAGAGATAGAGACAGAGCGTGAGCAGGGGAGGGGCAGAGACAGAGGGAGACACAGAATCCGAAGCAGGCTCCAGGCTCTGAGCTGTCAGCACAGAGCCCGACATAGAGCTCAAACCCACGAACTGTGAGATCATGATCTGAGCCGAAGTTGGACGCTTAACCAACTGAGCCACCCAGGCGCCCCTAGGATTTTCCCTTTTTCCCTTGACTTCAGGAAGTTCAGAGTTCAGTTGTCCATTGTGGGAATGATATCAGCTTCATTTTTTTTTCATTATTTGACCCTTTCTATGATTTTTCGGGTTTGTTTTCTAGTTTACTGGAGCTATTATCTATGTGCCAATTACCAGAACTACCTCAAATCTTTGGAAAGTCATGAGGGTCGCAATAAAAATCGTCTCCTAGAATATCTGACTTACAGGGAATGTCACGGCGATTCGTTTGCCAGGAGAAATTATTCGGTGGCCGCTTGGGAAGGAAAATGTCTTTACAAGTTATGGTCACAGTTTTGCCACTTTGAACATTCAGCAGGGGCTGGGAAACCAGAATCTGTTTTCCTTGTTTGCAATTACTTCAGCAAGCACTCTGCAGGAAGGTCTCATATTGGCATTTCTCTGCACTTATCTTTACTATTACTATAAAGCTGTAGTTCCAGACCCCAAATCATGTACATATGCTCTACAGGTGTTGAGAGGGTTCTCAGGCATGATTCTGACTGTATACAGCCTTGGCTTAACACACACCGCAGACTCTAACCCCCATCGAAGTTGCAACTGTACTGTACCTATAACATATGGGTGTGTGTTTATATTTAGATATTACGTATATTTATAGTTTATATATGATACGGTTATGAATGTTTTTATAAAACATACATGTACATAAAATTGGGGGATACGTGAAAAAAAGAAAACAGAGCTAGATCCCTGAGGAATGCAACCACCCCTGTGGATATTAGCAGAGCATTTGAAGAGAGGCATCACACCCTGAAAGCTCTTATGCATCACCCCCACGCACCCACACACAGAGCCTAACAGAAACGGCCCATGCTGGTGTGGGGCTGCAGCCCACTGGTGGTAATTACTTTTGGTATGTCGACTTGTGAGCCCATAAGGGTAGCAAGCCATTCGGGGTGGCTCAGGCAATGAGGGTTTGTTGTGGCACAACAACACAGGAGTCAGAAATCTCATGGAAATCAGGGGCATACCATAACCTGGGATCCTGGAATCTGGACCAGGAAGGGCTTCAAGAACCCAAAGCATCCACCAAGGTGCTCCAGGAGCCCCTGCTGCAAGACTCTGGGAGCTTCCCTCTAGCATTCCACCTTTACCTTGACCTGGCCACTCTCTGGGTCTCTGCTTTTCTTTGTGTGTCTGCCCCATCTCTTCCTGCTTCCAGTGGCTTCCTTGAGCACCACTCTAACCATCCCCTCTTCAGCTCAGCACTTCTGCCTCTGAGTCCTCCTAACTCTGATTTGCTCCTGAGCCCACAAGGCCTCTCCCTTTCTCATGACCTTCCAAACTTCCAGTGACCATATGATTCTGTCTGCATTTCCCAGATCAAGCTCCAAAGGGGGTGGATGGGATGTGACTGACTCATTTCATTGGCTGGAGTTTCCTGTCTTGAGTCAGGATCTGTGTCTACCAGCCTTTGGATTGGATGGCCTTGGGGTGACCACTCCTGCTCCAATCAGCTGTGGCAGAAGGGGGAAGGGGGAATCAAATATGCCAGGATGGAACTTCCTTATACGAGAAACAGCCTGGGATCCTTCCTGATGAGTGACTCTGGACCATGTGTAATGACCTCATATTTCCCAAGGTGGTCACAAATGTGGCAGAGAGAGAGAGTGATGGCAACCCTTGTACCTCAGAGCCCCCAGAGCCAATATCAGGGAAGCAGAATTGTGTGAGGCAAACATTCAAAAGCTGAATATAATTGCTAAGAATGAGGTGGAAGAGGCTTGACTACCAGAGTCACCATAGGCGAGTAGGTCATCTTAATTTGGCAATATTTCATTCATTCTCCAGCTCCTGAGTGTGAAAAATACAAATGACACACTTAAAAGGGAGAGCATGACTACCTTTCATGACTTTGAAGTCTTATAATTTGAATGACTTTGGCAAAATGTTGCCCAGAAGGTCTATCAGGGGCTCACTTTCATTATCTATAGAGTGGACTTCCCTTTGGGAAAGAAAATGTCTTTTACTTGAGAAGGCAACTATTTCCAGCTCTTTCCATTCAATCAAGAAACAATGCTGCCAGCAGAGCAGGGTCTCGCTGCCCCCACCCCTGTCCCCAACCCAACTCCCTTACAACAACCGGCTCCAAGTGATTCTGCAAGGTCAGGCTTCCCAGCGACTGAAGACTAAATAGAAAAGAGAAATTGAATAACAAAATCAGGAGTCAAAACTGAAGGGGCACCTGGGTAACTTAGTTGGTTAAGCATTTGACTTCGACTCAGGTCATGATCTCACCGCTCATGAGTTCTAGCCCCACATCGGGCTCTGTGCCGACAGCTCAGAGCCTGGAGCCTATTTCAGATTCTGTGTCTCCATCTTTCTCTGCCCCTCCCCAACTTGTGCTCTGTCTCTCTCTCTCTCTCTCTCTCTCTCTCTCTCTCTCTTAAAAATACATAAACATTAAATAAAAATTGAAAAAAAAAGAAAAAGAAATGATGGGGCCATGGGTGTACCAGCCACTGGCAAACGCAAAGTTTACAGGCTAATGGGAAAAACAACTAGAAAAATCAAGACAAGGCAATTTCAGAGAATGATAAATGTAAGAGTAGAAACAAGGAAACCACTTAGCAAGGCACTGTGGTTTTCCAGCTGGAAACGGAGGCTTGGAGTAGGGGAGAGGTACAGAGAAGCAGAATTCAGTTTGAAAGTGTAATCAGCAGGACGTGCTGCTGGATAAGAATGAGGAAGAAAGGTCTAGATAGCTGTCTGCCAGGCCTCAGGACTTCCTCTCCAGCAGAGTGCAACCTGAGCCATGATTCAGGTCCTGACCCAAGGAGCTCATGAGGAAGAGACAGGTGTGGTCTTGTTAAGAGAAAAGTGGCCAGTTGGAAAAATGTCATGGCCACTCAATTATCCACACTTCTTCTTTTGTTTCAGGCACCTGGAGCATGAGGTCAGCATCACAAACAATTAAAATTTTTAATTAATTTTAATTGATGGTTTTCTCCCCATCTCTCTTTTACTTAATAGATCTATTTGGCAGCCTTCCTAATGCTCCCTCGGGCTCTTCTCTTTTGCTAACACTGATTCATTCTACGCTTTTCTTTGTTTTATTGTTTTTGGTCAGCTTCTATTCTGTTCCTCCAACTTATATAATGGTGAAAAAACCCACAATCATCAGATAATTCATGTTTTAAAGATAAGAATCTGATAATCAAGACAAAAATTGGGTAAGATAAAGTCCGCCTACCTATTAGCGATATGTATTTTCTAAGACTATAAGGACTATTGGAAAGACATAATGAAATTGTGGCAACAGACATTTAGAGAATGTGGTCCTGTTTTAGGCGCTTCATCGAGTGTTATTGTTACTTCCAGTTTATGGACAGGGAAACTGAGGCATAGAGAGATTATATCATTGTTAAAATCATATAATCAATGAATGGGGAGCCAGGATTCAAACCCAGGCTCTCTAGCATCAGAGCCCTCACATTAACCCAATGTATTTTACAGCCTCGCCTCCACTAAGCCTAGCCAAGATCATGTATTGTTAAGTAATCACATGCCAATTAAATTTATAAGGTAATAAATTCTCATTTCATGCTACTACATGTTGGGTACATATATAGAGAAGTAGAAGTCACATTCCCTGCCCACATATAGCTTGTCTTTCTACCATGAAACCAAGAAACAAAGGTGAGAAAAGTGAAGTATTTATATTCTTTTAGTAGCTATTGGGTAAAGTGCCAAAGGCACCTAATTGCCAAATGAGCTATATATTTATTGGCCTAACTAAGAATTTAGAGAAGGGATAGGGAACTTGATTTGGCACTAACATGAAAATCTGTTAGTCCAGTTATAGAAAAATGCAGAAACTTAAATTGGGCTGTAGCCAAGGGAGAGTCACAGGGGAAACAGAAGACAGATGAATGATGGGTGGGGGCAGAGAGGCCCCCTTCCCACTAGAGTCACAGCTCAGGTATGGGCTGGTGTGGCCTCGCCTCACCCCAAGTGTCAGATCCCAGGTCTCAGGTAAGGTTTGGGACCAGGCATCCTACAGGTGTTTGTGAGAATCCGGATTTTTTTTGTTGTTTGTTGTTTGTTGTTTTGCTTTGTTTTTTAAACAAATACCCTTGGGATGTAGGGATTTGGTCTTCACTGAAATTATTCCCAGACCAGGAAGGTCCATTTCCAGTCTGCATGTCATATTTTTGATGATGTCAAATAAAAATGTGGATTTAATTTGTTCCCTTAATCCACAAATTTGTTCAAAAAAAATTGTGAAATGCACTAAATCCAATTTGGTTCTGATCTGGCTGTCAGAAGGATAATTGAGGGTGGTGAGGGAGGGAGCCAAAGAAGACGCCTTTCTAGGGCATCCATCCCTTCTGTGGTGACATTTCCAGGAGGACATGCATCCTTGCTGGAGGGCAAAGAAAGAAGACAGGAACTTTATTCAGACACTGTCGCTGGCTTTCTCAGTAGAGCGGCTGAGCCCTCAGCAGAAGGAACTCTGCTCACCTGTGTGCTTTGGCCACATCACTTCACCACTCAGAGCCTCAGTTTCCCCCTCTGTCATATGGGGCTATTACCACCTCCTCTGAGTGGCTGTTGGGATATGAAAAGGACATAACAGTCAAGCACAGCATTAGAAGGCCAGTAGGTGCCAACAAAAGGTAGCAGAACAGAAGAGTCCCGGGAAATCTAGACTCATGCCCAGTTAAGTCCAGGGGACACTGGCCCTTGGCTCAGTCTCCATCTACAGCTCTGCTTGCCTCTGGGCAGGCCCCATTCTCAGCAGGCTGTCCCTACCGTGGTAGCAAGATGGTGTTGGGAGCTCAGGCTCTATCCCATACTCCAGCTCTCCCAGCTCTCCCCGGAGGAAAGCAAACGCCTCTGCCCCAACAACCATGATCAAATCCCTACAACTGAACCTGGTGGTTCCCAGATTGGATCAAATACTGATTTCAGAGCTAATCCTGGTGGCTAAAATGACACAGTGCTCACATTGGCCGGACCTGTGTTACACACCCATCCCTCTAGCCACGGACAATCCTACGCCCAGACTGAGTGGGCGAGTGGTGGTTCCCCCTAGGAAATCAGGGTGTTGTTACCAGAACGTGGGAAACCAGTGCTAGGAAAAAATTTTAAATACTTTATTAAAGTATTAGTAACAATTCTTTACATTCCCATCATACTCTGGCGGAGTACAAAGTGACTTCTCAGCTATCTTCATTCAGGTTGTAGCTCATCTGGACAAGACGGGTGATCTTCCCTGACACCCGGTGCAGGGGCAGACTCTCCTGCCCATGAGCCCAGGCAAAGTGCATGTCAGAGGAGGTGGCATGAAGGAGCTGGAAAGTCACGGCTTTGGGGTGACACACACCTGGTCCAAGCCCTGCGTCCCCCCCCCAACCTCTCCAGTGTGACCTCAGACAGGTCACTCCATCCTTCAGAGCCCCAGTCAGCTGCCCATAAAATGGGGTATGTCTACATATCTCCAGGGCCCACTGAGAGACTTGAGTAATAACGAGCAACTTTTATTTAGTGTTTACTATGCTCCAGGCACAATTCTAAGCACTTTATGAGCACCGCCTACCTTATTTAATTATCACAACAAATCTGTGTGTGCTATCAGTGTCTTCACCGCACGTGTAAGGAAACTGGGACATGGGGTGCACAAATATTCCGGGGTCAACAGTAAGTGGTGCAGCCAGGATGCAAACTCAGACAAGCCAACTCTGGGGCCACGTGCTGAAGCCCCACCCTATGCTCCTTCCGGATTAAATGAGGTAATGCACATGCTGAGCTATGTAAACTGTAACACATTATATAAATGTCACTCGCTATTACTTCTCTCCTCCCGCCCTGGTCATGAAAGTCACGAGGGGCCTCATGAATCTACCATACAGATATGTTCTCTCAGGGCTGGCCTCAGCCCCTTAGCGGCACTTTCAGAGCCTGCCCGTGGCTCCGAGGCTACGCCTACAGACCCATCTGATTCTTTTCTCTCTAGAGTCTGGGCAAAGTCATTTCTTGTACAAAGGCGTTCATTTACTCCAGAACTCTTAATGGCCGAAAGGATAAGCTGGGGTCATACCGGACAGCAAAGAGATTGAACTGGAGAACTGAACCAACATGGTCTCTACTCCCAATGTGGTGGAGAGTCAGAGAAAATGGCACCTGGGGAGGAGACACAGCATCACGGGTAACTTGGGCATAATATTAGAACCCGGCTGCCAGGATGGGGGTGAGATACACGGGACAGGAGCAGCTAGCCGAGCCGAGCATGTTGAGCTACTGTCACAAAGGGAATTCTACGCCCCGCTCCCTCTGGCATAAGCTTAGCATCAATTCTTCATAACATACTTGTTTCCCCTCCAGAAGACATCCTTCCTGGTTCTTGGTTTCTGCTTTACTTCTCGTATCGAAGCACATACTCATTAGCAAAAAGTCAGAAAAAAGATACCAAATGTATATACTTGTAAAAATTTTTTTTTATTTTTGAGAGATAGAGAAAGAGAGAGCATGAGCAGGGGAGGGGCAGAAAGAGAGGGAGGCAGAGAATCTGAAGCAGGCTCCAGGCTCTGAGCTGTCAGCACGGAGCCTGATGCAGGGCTGGAACCCACGGACCGCGAGATCACGACCTGAGCCAAAGTCGGACGCTTAACCGACTGAGCCATCCAGGAGCCCCAAATGTATAGATTTCTAAAATAGCAGGCACATGGAGGCAGAAAGCAGATTAGTGTTTGCCAGGGACTATGGGAGGAGGGATAGGGAATGACTGCTTAATAGGTACAGGGTTTTCATTTGGGGTGATGGGGAAGTTCATTTGGGGTGATGGGTACAGGGTGATGGGGAGTTAGATCGTGGTGACGGTGGTTGTACAACATCATCAATGTACTTAATGCCACTGAACTGTACATTTTAAAATGGCGAAAATGGTAAATTTTATGTTATGTGCATTTACCACAACAAAGAACTGCAGGAGAGCATAATCTCACTACCCAGAGTCAGCCAAAGCAATGTTTTATGTATTTCTCTCCACCTTTTAAAATGCGTATTTTTAAATAATTAAGGTCATAATGCAAAGTAAAATGTTGCATCCTCCTCTTTCAATCCAACAGTCTGTAATAAGTATTTTCGTCATATCCCGCATAACATTATTGGGCACCTAGAGGATTCTTTTCCTCAAAGAACTATTCACTATTATTAACAAATGCACCAAGAAAATGAAAGCCAGGCCATAGATTGGGAGAAATTACTCACATACATATATCTGACAAAAGACTTATATCCAGAATATATAAAGAGCTCCTACAAATCAATAAGAAAAATATAGACCACCCAATGTTTAAAGTGTGCTAAAAAGTGTGCCAAAAAGAAGATATATGAATGGACAATAAGCATGAGGAAAGTGCTCAACATCAGTGTTCATCAAGGTCATGCACAGTAAAATCACAGTGGGACACCAAGGCAATACCACACTTGGGGAGGAAGGCAGAGCACTGCAAATCTCATACATCGCTGATAAGGTATAAAATTATGCAAACCAGTCTGGAAATCAGTTTGGCAGTTTATTATAAATGTAGACCTACAGAATGCCCTAGTGGTTCTATTCTAAGTATTTACCCAAGAGAATGAAAAAGCGGCGGGGGGGGGGGGGGGGAGGCATTAAAAAATATATAAGTGCACAAAAACTTCAACCATTAGAAATAACTCAAATGTCCATAAATAAATTGTAGTTAGATTCATACAGTAGAATAGTGCTCATAAATAAAAGAATAAACCGCTGATACATACAACAGCCAGATGAGTTTTAAAAGCATTACCTGGCATGAAATAAGGAAGACAAGTGTAGCTATTGTCTGATTCCATAAAAACCTAAGCTATGGTGATGAAAATCAGGTCAACATCTCAAGGCCATGTATAAGGAAAGGTTCTGGAGTGATGGAAATAACCTACATCTTAATTTGGGGTGGTAGCTATGTGGCTGTTTACATTTGTTGAAATTCATCAAATTGTACACTTTAAACTCTTTATTGTATATAAATTATGCTTAAATAATATGAATTGGAAACAATAAAATTAAACACCAACTCTGTGACCCAACAATTTCATTCCTAGATTAACCCAAGAAAAAAGCATATACTCACAAAAAGTCTTGTATTAAAATATTCACTGCAACTTGATCCATAAGAGCCAAAAACTAGAAATGGACTAAATGTTCCAATTAAAACAGAATGGCAATTAATCTGGATTTTTTAAATGCATGTTGCTTATAAGGGACACAAATAAAAACTTATAAATGGATGGGAAAACATCCATAAAAACATCAAAGAATAAACAGATTATTTTTAAAAGGAGGTATAGATCTATTAATATTAGATGAAACAGACATTAAGACCAAAAGTATTAGTAGACATTAAGAATAACAATTCATGGGGCATCTGGGTGGCTCAGTCGGTTGAGCATCCGACTTCCACTCAGGTCATGATCTCACAGTTCGTGGGTTCGAGTCTGGCGTCAGACTCGCTACATCAGGATTCTCTCTCTCCTCTCTCTCTGCCCCTCCCCCGCTTGCGTTCTCTCTCTCCCTCTCAAAAATAAAAAATAAACATTAAAAAAATAGTAACAATTTATCATTATAGAGGGGCCAACTCGACAGGAATACATAACAATCCTAAATTCGAATGAGTTTAGTAATGGAGCCTCAAACATTGTTAGAACTAAAAGGAAAATAACCAATTCCATAATCATAGTGGAATGTTTTGAAACATATCTCTCAGTAACTGATAATACAAACAGACACGAAAGTAAATAAGGCTGCATAAAGATTGAAGGGACTTGACTAACAAACTTGAGATCAGACACAAATTTATACAGTCACCTGATTTATGGCAAAGATACCACTACAGCATAGTGGGGAGGAAACTGTCATGTCAATAAATGGTACTAGATGAATTGCACAAACTTATGGAAAATATGGCTGTTGATTCTCACCTCATAACATACTCTAAATTCTACTTCAGGTGAATCGTAAGCTTAAATGTGAAAAGTAAAACAATAAAGTTCCTAGAATAAAACACAGGAGTGTATGTTTATGACCATGGATGGACACAGATTTCTTAACAAAACACGAAGAACACTAAACATAAAGGAAAAGATTGGTACATTAGACTATTTAAAAAAATTTTTTTTTAATTTTTTTTTTTAACGTTTATTTATTTTTGAGACAGAGAGAGACAGAGCATGAATGGGGGAGGGTCATAGAGAGAGGGAGACACAGAATCCGAAACAGGTCTCCAGGCTCTAAGCAGTCAGCACAGAGCCCGACGCGGGGCTCGAACCCATGAGCCTTGAGATCATGACCTGAGCCGAAGTCGGACGCTTAACTGACTGAGCCACCCAGGTGCCCCTAAAAAAATTTTTTTAATGTTTATTTTTGAGAGAGAGAGACAGACAGAGCGTGAGCGGGGGAGGGGCAGAGAGAGAGGGAGACACAGAATCTGAAGCAGGCTCCAGGCTCTGAGCTGTCAGCACAGAGCCCAACGTGGGGCTCGAACCCATGAGCTGTGAGATCATGACCTGAGCCAAAGTCAGACAATTAACCAGCTGAGTTCCCCAGGTGCCCAGGTACATTAGACTATTTTAAAATTAAGAATTACTGTTCATGGAAAGACACCATTAAAAGGGGGAAACGGCAAACAAAATGCAAGAAGGCATTTACAATACAAAGAAACTGTACATTGAATATATAAAGAACTCCTCTGAATAATAAGAAAAAGACACCTCCCCAAATGGGGAAAAAATCTTGAACAGGCACTTGACAACAGGGCAATACCCAAGGGCTCAATTTGTTATTTGCGAACACCTAATTAAAACCACAATGAGATATCATCCCCTACTATCAGAATGTCTAAATTGTTTTAAACCAAAACCAAGTGTTGTTAGGATATAGGTCTATTAGCACTCTCCTATATTTCTGTGGAAGTGTAAATTAGACAATGGCTTTTGAGAACTGTTAGCAGTACCTCCTACAGCTGAACATATATATGTTTTATGAACCAAGAATTCTACTACAAATGTAGAGTATGCTCTTGGAAATGGATATATGTATATGTGTGTATCTGTGTGTGTGTATTGAAAAGTCATGTCCAAAGATACCACACAACATTATTTTTGACACTTAGGAACTAGAAACCATTCAACAGTCAATAGCAGAGTGGATAAATAAGTAGTATTCCATTTATACTTGGAATGGAATGGAATGGAATGGAATGGAATGGAATGGAATGGAATGGAATGGAATGGAATGGAATGGAATAAATAGTATTCCATTATATTTGGAATGGAATGGAATACTATCCAGCAGTGAAAAAGAAAGCAAATCAGTATATACAAGACCATGGATAAGTCTCAAAGATATAATGTGACTAAAAGTCAGACAAGAAAGAGCACAATTCTTATCTATGATCCCATTTATACGAAATGCAGAATTGGGCACAATTAGTCTATAGTACTATAAGCCAGGACATTGGTTACTTTTGGAGAGTAATGATCAGGAGACAGTACAAGAGAGACTTTTGGAGGTGCTGGTAATATTTTATCTGAATGGTGGACACCCATGTGAATTCACTTTTAAAAATTCATCAAGCTCGGGGCAGCTGGGTAGCTCAGTCAGTTAAGCGTCCGACTTCAGCTCAGGTCATGATCTCACAGTCCATGGGTTCGAGCCCCGCGTTGGGCTCTGTGCTGACAGCTCGGAGCCTGGAGCCTGCTTTGGATTTGGTGTCTCCCTCTCTCTATGCCCCTCCCCTGCTCATGCTCTGTTTCTCTCTGTCTCAAAAATAAATAAAAACATTTTAAAATTTTTAAATAAAAATAAAAATTCATCAAGCTCTTCACTTAAGGCTCATGCATGGAAACTGTATCATGTTATCATGCGGTTTAAAAGTTTAGCAAAACATAACAGATGATATTATTAAAATTCATGATACATATCACCAAATTACTTTTGGGTAACATTGTATCAGTTCCCACCAGCGTTGCACAGGAGTTGTGTCCCAACCAAAGCCTCCCAAATATTGAGCATTATAATCTTCAAAGTCGTTCTTCGTTAACTTGACTTTATCCAGCAAATAGTTATCACATCTCAAGGTACAATGAATTCAGATCAAACTGTTTTACTGTCTCCCCTCCATCCTTCCCCCTACCAGATGGGAAAGGAGAGGAAAGGATGAATTTGAAAGAGATGTAATAGAAAGTAGCAACAAGATTTATCATGGAGTGTGCTGGTATGCACTCAAATACCTTCCTGAGAGCAGCCTTTAAAAATGGGGCAAGGAGGTGGCTAAAGATACATGGCCCAGAGCAAAGAGCACTGGGACAGGAGTCAGGAAGTCCAGGTTCTTAGCTCAGCTTCCCCACTACTTCATGGTGACCCTGGGTAAGTCCCTTCCCCTTTTTGGGTATCTGTTTCCTAACCTGTAAAATGAAGGTTTAGATTAGTGGGTCTGCAAAGCCTTTTTCAGTTTGAATTGGCTAGGATCACATATGACTCCATGGATCTATATATATAAAACCCTTGTTTTGGTTTTGTCTTTGGGATCTTTGAGGGTTTTTGGGTTTTCATCTTTGGGGTTTTTTTAATGTGTATTTTTGAGAGAGAGAGAGAGAGAGAGAGAGAGAGAATGAGCAGGTGAGGGGCAGAGAAGGAGACACAGACTCTGAAGGAGGCTCCAGGTTCCAAGCTGTCAGCACAGAGCCCTATATGGGGCTCAAACTCATGAACCATAGATGGTGACCTGAGCTGAAGTTGGACACTTAACCAACTGAGCCACCCAGGTGCCCTGTTTTGTGTGTGGGGTTTTTTTTAAGTTTATTTATTTATTTTGAGAGAGAGAGAGAGAGAGAGGACGTGCAGGAGGGGCAGAGAGAGGGAAATATAGAATACCAAGCAGGCTCCACACTGCCAGTGCAGAGCCCAATGTGGGGCTGGAACTCACAAACCGCAAGATCATGACCTGAGCTGAGATTAAGAGTCAGACGCTTAATAGACTGAGCCACCCAGGTGCCTCTTTTTTTTTTTTTTTTTTTTTAAGTTTACTTATTTATTTTGAGAAAGAGAGAGAGTGAGAACGTGCGGGAGGGCATGTAACACTACTTTAAATGCTCTGTGAGGTGCCTATGGGTACTTTTATGCTTGAGTTGAACATTTAATTCACCAGAGTTCTCCTTAGGAGAGGAAAAGTATTTGAGCAGGGGTGTGAGCCAATCATGGCACCTGAGTATGTGAGAAAGGGGCTCTTCTCTAGGAGGAAAGACGATAACTTTGTTTATTTCTCCAGAGAGGGAAGAAGACAGAAGGAGGGAAGAAAAAAAACCCAGATAGACACACAAGATGGCGGAAGGCTGTGTGCTCTAAAAGCACCCACACCTTATACCCTCACCAAGGGTCAGTAACATTGCCAAATTCATGACATGCCTGATTTTCTAGGGGCAGATTTTCTAGGTAAAACCAGAGAAGGGGTCAAACTCCCTGCACAGACGGACATGGCCCAGTCTCAAGGCAGCCCATGCAAACACAGGGTCCAGGAGGGAGTGGGGAGTGTGAAAACATTCTTCACAGGGAATGCCATATGGGGGAACACGCACTCAGCTTTCCCATCAAGGGCAGGGAATTGGGGTACAAGTTTCAATGAACCCCATCTCCAGGGCACAGGAGAGCCATAGGTGACAAACACCTCGTATTTTCTGGGCTAATGATAGCTATCTGTTGCCCTCAACCTGCATGAAGTAATGTTCGGAAACTGACAGGGTTTCTCTCATTTCCCTCGTCTCTTCTCTAGCTGGAATCCCTGCCCCGGGGCGGGGCCTGCAGCAACCCTGACACCCCCACCCCCACCAACCTCTTGTTTGGGGGCACCCTCACCTGCGTAGGGCCGGTACTGATGGCTGGCACTGGGTGCTCTAGAAGTATGGCCCTCTCCACCCATCACACGGGCTTTGCACCCTGGAAGCCATTTCCCCCCTCTTGATTGAAAACAAGGTGGAATTCATAATTTTACAATTTTCAAAACCACCTAACTCTGAGGGGGGAAGAAGGAGCTTTCAGTAACCCCTATTCGGTAGCCAAGAATTAGCAAGGGAAACACGGCTTCCCGCTTTCTAATTGATGCCCCTGCCAAGGGCCCCAGGTATGTCGGCTCCTGAACACACATCTTTGGGGAATTAGTCTCAGGAAACATATCCTCCTAGGCCATGTGTGCTTCCTGTCGCCAGCAGGACTCCGGGGGCCCGCTCGACGCTAATTTTCTTAATACAAAACCATTTCTTTTTTCGAAATGAAAAATGACTTGTGAAACCCCTCCCGGGTCACTTTTTTCCCCCCTCCCAGAGAAATACATTAAAGTAAACAAACTTGAGATGTAAAATGAAAACAGGGGCCTCCGTAGCACCTGCAGGGTTTAACCAGCTCACATTACAAAGCCCCGTCTGAAGTGGCCCGAGAACTGTTTCCATTACAAATAGCTAGTTCTCCTGAAAGTGAGGCAAAAGCCAAATTAGTCAGATTACATCAGGATATATTTTCCTGTAGCATAAGTTCTTTGGAAACACCTGCCTGACATATTTCAGACTCGTGCCCAGGCAAGCCGGGCCCTTGGTGGCTTCAAGGGCTCGTCAAAGTCTCAACAAAAATGGGTGTTTGGGTTTTACTGAGTAAAACTGGGGGAGATGCCTAGGTGGAATCTGAGTTGCTACAGGCGGCCTTTCTGGTGCCTTTTAGCCAGCAAGTTTTAACCAGCGGCTGTCCCCGTGGCTTTGGATGGTGCCAAGATAGTCCTGGAACTCAGGCATCCTGTGTCCGAACCTCCTTTGGATGGCAGCAGGAAGGGGTCACGTGGTCATGTGGGGGTTCCATGGTCAGAGAGGACTGAAAGGACCAGATGGAGAAGGAGCATGACATCACTCTGTGGGAAAGGTTAATATCAGGGAAGATTGCAGAGCCCGCAGCCAGGTGGGGAGCTGAGTGGAGAAGACAGAAGCAGGCAGGTGATGTTCTGGGTCAAAGCTGGTAGGGGACGGGGGTTCTAGCCCGACCCCTTATCTCTCCCTATACCCTAATTAACATTCCACTTTTGACAACTGTCTCCCACGTTAGTCTTCGTTATTTATTTTCTTACCACCCAGTAACCATGGATCGTTTACTTTCTCGAATGATCTGCATTGCTTAAAAGTGCCTGGTCAAGTAGGTTAAATAAATTATGGTAAATCCACAATATGGAGTACTACATACCCATTGAAATGAATCAGGGAAAATGACAGGGACTGTCATGGAAAGGCCTCTAAGATATAGTAAGTGAAAAAAAAAAAAAAAAAACAAGTTGCACAACAGTGTGGTTAAGCTGATCCCGTGTATTCAAAAGGGGGTGGGGGCCGCAAAGACCCCACATACGCCAGAAAACGCATAGAAAGTGGACAGGGAGAAGGGGTGGTAAACTATTAATCGTGGCCACCCAGCGGAGGAAAAGGGGAAGAAAGAGAGGTAAGGACGAACTTTCACATTCTCTTTGGAATATTCTTGAAATGTTCACAATGAGAATAAAGTCATGTGTTACTTGTGTAAAGAAAAATGCCCAGAATAAAATAACATAAAAAGCGTGTGTGCTGGGGGTGGTACCTCAGCACTCCAGATGAGTTCCTAAATCCTGAAAGCTGAAGAATCCACATTTCCAGGCATGTGATGGGCACAGCCCTGGGGAATTGCTGAGCTCTGACTCATTGGATTTTCTTGCACCCTGACGGGGTCAGACACTGGCCAGCGAGGCCCACTTAGCAAGCATGCGGTTCCTGGAAGGTGTTCATCAGCAATGATATCAGTGTATCAGTAAAGAGTAAAAGTTTTAGAATCAACCACCCTGGATTGACATCCTCACAAGCAACAGGACTTAGGACACCTTCCTGGACCTCTCTATGCCTCATTTTCTCAGCAATAAAATGGAGAAGGGATGGGAAACTACCCAATAAGGTGGTCATGGGGATTAGAATAGGTAAATCAAGTAAATGCCTTCAGCACAGTGCTTGGTACATGGTGAACACTCTACAATGTGAGTTAGTGTTAATATAGGACATATACTGAAAGATTTATTTTTTATACTTATATGTCCTGCACGAGCGCCTGGTAGGATCCAATTCAACAGATGGACATTTCCTCCTAAAACAAGGATAGGTATTTAGCTCAGATCCTTGCCTACTGGCAGAGCAGGGCCACACAAACGTCCGGAGTGTGCAGGAGCAGGACTAGGTTCTTACACACCCTATTCCATAGGGAGAGAGCCAAGATATGTAGACACAAGTCTACAGTGCGCCCCAGGGGAGGTGTTACAATGGGTCAGCCAGAGGAAAGTGCTGAAGCAGAACTCTAAAGGCAAGGAAAACAGGTCATCTGTAATCAAGGAGCCAGAGACCTGGAGATCCACTGGAGGAGAGTGGGGAGGGCCAGGGAGGTGCTCCAGCCCAGCTGCAGCACCTTGCTGGGGTGCACCAGCTGTATTAAAGGCCAGGGTTGGGATGCCTAGGCAGCTCAGTCAGTTGAACATCAGACTTCGGCTCAGATCATGATCCCACGGGTCATGGGTTTGAGCCCCGCATCAGGCTCTGTGCAGACAGCTCAGAGCCTGGAGCTTGCTTCAGATTCTGTGTCTTCCTCTCTCTGACCCTCCCCCACCCACTCTCTCTCTCTCTGTCTCTCTCTCTCTCTCAAAAATAAACATTAAAAATTTTTTTTAAAATGGTGATGTCTAAAAAAAATAAAGTTCAGAACAATCCTTAAAAAAAAAAAAAAAAAAGACGAGGGTTGAACTAATCAGCCAGAGCTGCTTAAAGCCAGGAAATTATTGACCTGGAGAGTGACCGTAGACGATCGTCAAACGTAACACGTGCCAGGTCCAACCTGCCTTCTCTCCCAACCAGCAGGAATCTTAACTGTACAAACTCTGAAACCGGCCCCTGGACTCCTTTGTCTCATACATCACAGCCCAGATCGCCAGCACAATTCCCCCCGGTAGGGTTTTTATGACTGGCGATGATGTAAGGAGGCAGAGAAAACACAGCTGCTCCTGCGTGCAGTTTACAGAGAGGGCGCTGGGAGAAAGTGTGCCTGTCCCCAAACACCAGCCCTTACAGCTGCTCTGCCCCCCTCCGAAGGCTGAGGGTCCCCACCACCTCTCGTGGAAGGAAACACATGGCTCAGACCAGTGAGACATTTCTTTAATTTGAAAATAAAATTCAGATGTAGGTATTTTTAAAGCACTGAGAAGTGTGGGGTTCTCCTTCCCTGCTGCCTTCATCAGTGAGTTCCCATCCTTGCTAACTTTGCCTATTAAATACCACTCTCAAATTCATCCCCTTCTCTGTATCCCCAGCACCACTTCCTGCGTTGGGCCTCATTATCTCTCACTTAGGGTCAATACCACCTTCTAACTGTTCTTCCTGTCTTCAGTCTTGGCGCCTCCAATCCTCTCTCCACCCAGTAGCCAGAGGGACTTTCTCAAACACAAATCATATGTGTCTCTCTACTGTTAAAAAAAAAAAAAAAAGTCCTTCAGTGGTTCCCTGTTTCTTCCAGAATAAAGTGTAAGCTCTTTTACATAGAACATTTTACATACAACAGTCCATTCTTGTTATTCAAAGTAGCCAAGTTCTATAAAGTCACTGCCAACACTGTATTAGTGAATACTGAACTATTCCTCTTAGGGGAAATGCATTTAGAGTCCTGTGAGCCTCTGATCACAACATTTTTGTCAACCGATAATATGTAACCTTGTTGTGTGTATGTTTTGGTTTAATTTTTACATTATATATTAATATATCCTGGTGATTCATTAACAGTGAACTCACTGCCAATAGGACTACAACTCATGCGTCCATGAAACTTATCTAACACACATGTTTTCTCCATAAGGCACAACATATCTTTCATGAGCTTAGGATCGCTAGACAGCACTTCAGCGCTATGCTTGGAAGCCATTTTAAATGGTGAAATCACCATGAAAAAGCACACACACAAAAAAGGGGAAAACATGGCATTAAATAGACCATGACAAGGACACTTGGTTGCAGTTTGAGAGCTGAAACAGGAGGGCAAGCATCACCTTGTTTGTCCTCAGCTAGGAATGTGTGCATCAGGTGACATAAATTTTTCTTTGCTCTCCACGCATCCATCAACGACCACAAAAGTACTATGAGTACTGGTTTGGGGATTACAAATAAATTTTAGTAAGCAAACTTGAAAATATGGAATCTTTGAATAATGGGGATCAACTGTATTTATTACCATTGCCTTCCCAGCACCTCTTCCTCTTGCTTCTGTCTGGGAATAAAGTGAATGCAAGGACAGGCACATGACCACACAGAGCCAATCCCAACGTCCTATCCCCTTGGCTACAGCGATTGGTCCAAAAACTGGCATATGATCCAAACACAACCAATCAGAGACCTCTCCTGGAATTTTTCTCCTGGAACTGGGAGGCAAGATTCTTCAATTTGAAGGACAGACTTAGAAAGATGTGACTCCAGGGGCACCTGGGTGGCTCAGTCAGTTAAGACTCCGACTCTTGATTTCAGCTCAGGTCATGATCTCATGGTCATGAACTCAAGCACTCCAATGGGCTTGACGCTGAGCATGGAGCCTGCTTAAGATTCTCTCTCTCTCCCTCCCCTTCTGCCCCTCCCCTGCTTGTGCTTTCTCTCTCTCTCTCCCTGATAGATAGATAGATAGATAGATAGATAGATAGATGTGACTCTGGCTGTTGATGACCATGTTCCTTGTCATGTTGGCCACGTGTGACAGGAAAGATGGTAACTGAAGGTAGGAAAGAGTGAGAGACAGAGACCAGAAACTGTCAAATCTAGTTTTTCTGTACTGCTGCCCTCAATTCTCTGAACTCTCCTGGGATCCTTCAACAAATCCTTCCTTTTTGTTCTTTTACCTTCATCTGGTTGCCTCTTACAACAAAAGGACGCCACACGAACACAGCATTGGAGGCCTTTCATGATCTGGCCCCCATCTACCTTGCCTTCTATCATGTTCTTACTTCAAAAGTTACGTACCATGACATAGAAACACTCAGAGTTTCCTGCACGCACTCTGAAACTCCTCTCCTTCACATCTGCTCAGGCTGTTCCTTGTGCCTGGAACCTGCTTCCTTCACACATTAGCCATTCTCGAACCCCTCGTGCTGGGCTACCTGCCTCTCTCCTCAGGGTTCCTGTTGCACCAGACCAGGGTTCCCTCTCCTTGGGGCTCCTGCAGCATCCAGACCCACCCCCTCTCCTCACTCAACACATGACATTGAACTTACTTGTTTATAGACCACAAGCGTTCATACAGCACACAGCAGGGGGCTGGCGCACTAAGGGTGCCCAGTGGCAAGGTGGAAAACTATTGAATTTTTGGCCTGAAATGTAGAGTCCAGGTTTCTGCTGCCACTTCTCTCCTGAGGCTAAGCCAGTGCTGCTGATAAAGCACTCACATCTGAACGATGCCTCATAGTTCAGGAAAGCCCTTTGACATGCATGATGTCGTCTGAACTTCACAAGAGCCTCGGGAGGCAACTGGATTGTTCTCTCTTTGAGGAAACTGAGACTCTCAGAAGTAAAGTGCTAGTGTCCCATATATACAGCTAGTAGGTGACAGAGCAGGGCACCAAGCACAGGCTTCCTGACTTTGAGGTCAGTGCGTTCTGGACCCTGAGGACAAGCTCTGGGCCGTTCTTAGATCGAGTGTCCCCGAAACTCAAAGAGCCCGTCAACCTCACCTCATGTGAATGAAGAATTGAGAGAGACAGTGTCAAATATGGGAGAGGAGAGGGGCCCATCCTATGCTGTGGGAACTCAGGCCATCTCGAGGGAAGGAGCACCTCTTTTTTTACTAGTTCCAGTAAACCTCGGTCAAAATCTAGACAGTATATAATATTCTCAACCTTTGTGAAAGGTTTTCCGCATGTCTCAGATACTCCACAGGCCCTGTCTTACTGATCTTCGCAACCCAGGTGACCCACGCCTCCCAGTTTTCCCAGGACTATCCCCAGTTTAAAACTAAAATCCGGGGCGCCTGGGTGGCTCAGTCGGTTGAGCGTCCGACTTCAGCTCAGGTCACGATCTCGCGGTCCGTGAGTTTGAGCCCCGCGTCGGGCTCTGGGCTGATGGCTCGGAGCCTGGAGCCTGCTTCCGATTCTGTGTCTCCCTCTCTCTCTGCCCCTCTCCCATTCATGCTGTCTCTCATCGTCCCAAAAATAAATAAACGTTAAAAAAAATTTTTTTAAAAAAAAACAAAACTAAAATCCTGCATCCCAGGAACGCTCTCAATCTCCAGCAAACCCGGATGGTTGGTCCCAACACCTCATAAGCATGATGTGAGGCAAGTATTGAAACTGTTCCCATTTACACTGCAGAAAACTGAAGCTCAGAAAGGAACAGTGACTGCCAAAGGTCACACAAGCAATCGCTGGCAGGGCCAAGTGACAAACCGACATCCCTCTGACTCCAAAGCGCCTCGCGCCTGTCAGCAAGGCCTCTACTATCAACCGTTTAACCAACCAGCAAGTCATCCGGAATGCATTACCAAAATTGAGGCATCATGCAGGAAGAGTGGGTGTCAGGCCACAAATATTATACAGCCATGTAAAAAGGGAAACAAGGCATCTAACTACCATGTTCCCTGGGCCTATATTTCTCATCTGATCTTAACGACAGTTGTGTCTCCACGGGCCTTCCAGATCAGCTAGTGGAACAACAAGCTTGACAGATGTTTCTCCCCCACTGAATTGGCCAATGATTTGACTGTAACTGTGTCTGTACCCAATGCCAAAACAACAGGCCAATTAATCCCATTCCATTGGCCAATACAGTGGAAAGAGAAAATAAACAAAGCTGGTTGTCTGAGAGAGATGACCCAGTTGAAGACTGAATCTGGCTGGTTACCTCACTACACTGACTAGTGAACTTGGGGGTCTATCGGCTCACCTTGAAACCTTTAGCAGACTCAGCCTGCACTGGATGAAGTAACCAGTTCTATTGGCAAGGTCCATATGTGGCCCCTATCTCCCCAACCATAAAAGACTAGATCAAATTGATGGTGGGTGTTGTACATTTTTCCATGTTATGTAATGACTGCCCATGCTAAATGCTTGCTGGGAATCGTTATTTTCAAAGGCCTCTGAGTGCATTATGTAAGAGACACTAGCTCATGCATTATGAGCAGACCAGGGCAAAAAAAAAATGACATTTAAGATATTGCTCAAGTTTTAAAACGAGTGGCTCTACAAATAAACAGTGATTTTTAAAAGAGAGGAGAAAAAAGAGTTTATAAACCCAATAAAGATGCAACAGGGGCCAAGCAAGATGAAAAGAAGACGTTTAAAGCTGCGGTGAGCCACCTTCTGAGGCCTTCAGAACCCTCAAATCCAGAATAATTCCCCACACAGAAGAAGGAAAGGGAGTATTCTCAGACACGCCAACCAATAACTCACCCTCCTCCCTCCCCACCCCATCACCACCACTAAGTTGTTTGGATTCAATGTACGAAGTAAGAGGCAGCCAGCAAAGGATTTCACCCAGGAGGAACTGTCCATTCTGCCTCTGGCTCTTTGAGCACACTCTGCCCAGATCCGAGCCCGCTCACCTCAGGAAGAGCTAAGGGCAAGTAATAGACACCTTCCCTTCTTGCTTCTCACCTGATCACACCAGCTTCCCGTTAAAATAGCCACCAACAGATAACATTAAGCACCTGCTGCATACCAAGCTCTGTTCTAAGCACCTTCCATACATTATTCCATTTAATCCTCATGACTTTGTGATAGCTGTTATTATCAAATCCAGTTTAAACAAAGCACGGAAGGGGCGCCTGGGTGGCTCAGTCAGTTGAGCGTCCGACTTCAGCTCATGTCATGATCTCATGGTTCATGGGTTGGGGTCCCGTGTCGGGCTCTGTGCTGACAGCTCAGAGCCTGGAGCCTGTTTCGGATTCTATGTATCCCTCTCTCTCTGACTTTCTCCCCCCTCATGCTCTGTCTTTCTATCTTTCTCTCTCTCTCTCTCTCTCTCTCTCTCTCAAAAATAAATAAACATTTTTAAAAAAATTTTAATGAGGCATGGAGAAGTAAAATTACTTTTCTTCTTGGTCCCCCAGTAGTGGAGTGGGGACTTGAAACCAGAGGTCTGATTCTAGAATTTTTGTTTTGAGTACCTGTTGTCAACCCCCCAGATTCTCCAGCCATCAGTGCCATACTCTGGCTCCCAATAACTGCCCTAGGTTCTCCTTATTTGGGGAGCCCCAGCTGGAATACTGAGCTGAGGTTTAATGTGCAAGTGTGGCCACCTTCAGTGGATTTGTGGGCAGTGGGGGCGGGGGGGGGTGTTGGCTGGAGGAGAGAACAGGTATTTGCAAACAGCAAAGAATCAAGTTTCATGGATTTGCATCTGAGTCCTTTCAAGAGAGGATTTAAAGACAGATTAAAAAAAAAAAAAAGAGCTAAGTATATGTCAAAATCCTTCAGATAGCAAATGAAAAAAAAAAAAAATCAAACCGGCTAGAGATAGTCAATTTATCTGTTCGAATAAGAGCAAGTCTTGTGGGGCAGAGGGGCAGGGGAGACTTTAAATTCAATTGATCCAGTGTCTCACTGCCAATGGTCTATCTTTCCATCTACTGACCACAGTGTCAGCTTCACGCCAAGGCTGGTTCCCCTGGGTCTGTGAGATGGCTCTCCACAGGAGCCATGGCTACCGTGCCCTCACTAGATTTGCTGTGAGAGGAAGAGGGCTTGCTTCCCCATGGGCCTCTCAAAGCAACGAGAAAACTTCTTTTGGCAGAAGGTACCCCACTCTGTCTGGAACTCATCCTGGCTTCAACACTGAGCAAGCCCCCCAGAAAGACTGGCCAGACTGGCCCCTTGCAGGGTTGTGGCTGCAAAAGCAAGGTACTAAGATCCCATCAAAACATCTCACTCCCATAGAGCTCACCAGTGGCATCGCGACTGGCAAGGCACTGGCCTTGAGTAGGTTTTTGGGCAACAGACGTTATTAAGGGGACTAGACGATCATCTAAAAGGACTTAGTTTGTAGGTTCACATAAGACACCCCCAGAGATTCCCGGAAATAACCAGGGAAACACTGAGGAATGCAATGTCCTACATTGTGTGAATTGTAGTAAAAAGTCTGTGAAAGTTGAATGCGTTGGCACCATGAAACTGGAAAGCCCTGGGAAAAATTAGGTTGCATTTGCTTTAATGACCCTTTCGGAGACACTTGTACTTCTACCTGACCCTCAGCCTTCCCCCAGACATATTTATTCCCTCTGGCTCTTTGCATCAGAGCGATGGGTACAAGACACCCTCAGCTGCATGACCTGTTCCAGGTGGTCCATAATCTTTGCTTCCCAGTCAGGGGAGAGGCTCAGACACCAATCAATTTAGTGTATTCATTATCTTGCAGAGCCTACGTGGGCTAAAAGGAAGTTGGCTGAAGTTAACCAAGTTTCTAGTTTTGGCTCCAATCACACCAATAACCCTATTTCTTTTCCAACTTCAACCTAACAGTCCTCTCCTTGAATCTACCCAGGGAGAGTTTATTCAGGAAAAGCCAAGGCTAGAAAATACCCTTGTCCTCAAAACAGATCAGCTCACCTGTCTTTAATCAATCCCCCCCAGACAACCAGTCAACAGGCAAAGGGAACCTTAACTTCAGACACTGGTAGGTCTGATGCCCCCTGCAGGACTGAGAACTCCCCACACTCGCTGATGGCTCACAGCTGAGATCCTTCCTGGGAGCCGCCCTTGACAAAGATCAAACTCCACTCAGGCCCCTCTGAGCCTTCTTCTCAAATGGTCTCAACCTTGAGCTTCCACGTCCATCCTTGCTGAGTCCAGCGTAGCAAGAACTACCCTCCCAACCCTTGATATCTGACCAAGCTCCTCACCCCCATTCCTCATCCCAAATCCTTTATCCCTCATTCCTTGGCCTGCCTCTAGTAAGAATCTTGCCTGGCCAGTTTAGCAAGAACCTCCTACCCTCGATGTCTCCTAGTAATTTTCCATCCACTGACCTCCTCACCCTGTCCTTGGTTATAAACCCCCATCCATCCTTCTGTTTGGAGTTGAGCCCAATCTCTCACCCCTCCTGCAATATCCCTATTGCAATAATTTTGAATAAAGTCCTCCTTGCCCTTTTAAGCATCAGAATAATTTTTGTCTTTATCACCCTCAGCCAAAAGGAAGCCATCTCAACCACAGTGACGCTTCCTTTGCACAGAAGCCCACACCACATGGCTGGTTGGTGCAGAAAGGCCAGTTCAACCTCCACGTTCCCCAAGGGATCAGCCGAATCCTCTGCTGCAACGGCATTGGTTCATCTTCTCTTCTGCCTAGTCCTGCTTCTCTCTCTCTAGACAGGTGCCCGCTAAGGGTAGAAAGAGACTCTTACCCAGAAGGAGCCAACATGGACCAGCAGACAGGATCATATGCTGGATCAAGGGGACAGAATATAATTAGAAAAGGGAGAGTTTATCAACATGATCACCTCCCATATGATACAGCACTTAACATCCCGGCAAGGACCCCAGGAGAAAGCACTAAACATGTTACTCAGTGGCTTTCAGAATGGCCAACACTAAGTGAAGCAGAAATCCCAGAGCTGCCATCGTAGATGATGGAAGAAGGGATAAAAAGAGTAGCTATGTTCTCCAATTCTATTCTGCAGGTGGACCTAGAGCATGCCCCATCTTCCGATGCAGTAAGTAATGAGCTGGTGAGAGGGACAGAGACAGGACTGAAGTTCAGGGGGGCTGGGCTCCAGGAGCCAGGGCTGACAGTAGGAGATGCTGTTACAAGATTCCATGATAGCAAGTGGATCACAGAAGAATAGAGGCCAGGTGGTGCTGCTGACCCGTCTGAAGCAAGGTCAGTGCAACCACAGGTGTGACTGGCAAGATGGCGTGGCAACCCAGAGGCTGGCTCACAGAGACGCATGGGAGTGGTGAAGAGAATGCAGTGCCTCTATGCACAGAATGGATGGACTCCCAAAGGATATTACTCAAACTATACCAATGAAAAGAAATCAAGGATGACTTCTCAGGAAACTGAGGGGAGCTGTATCAGTAGAGTTTTGGTACCTGGCCCAGTTTTTAGACCTGAAAGCTGTCTACTAAAGCTGTCCTCATGAGGACGGACCCTGCATCACTGCCTCGGGTATACACAGTCATGAATCCCCCAGTCATCTCCCAAAGGGACTGATAGCCAATTTACTCAGATAAAATGTCCAGATCTTTCAAGGACGGTGAGACACTGGATCTAAGTTGCAGCATCCCCTGGTCCCCTGCAAGCTGGGGATGGGAGGGAGCCAGGTAATCCGTGGACCCACCTCGCAGTAATTTCCCTGGTTCTCAAATATATAAACGGAATGGGTACCTTTTGTAGTTAGGAGAACTCCAGCATCGGAGCTCCTTGACATGTGGAGCCATCCTCATGGGGAAAGCCAAGTGGAATCTCCTGAAACTGTCCCCCACCCTTCATTCAAGGTATTAAATCAAAAACAATATCACATCCCAGAAAGAATCTTTAAGAAGCCACCTTTATCGAGGAGGGAGGGAGCATCCTCTTAAGGAGCAGGTGTAGTAGTCCCCACAATATCCCCGTTTAGTTCGCCCATTTGTCCCCTACAAGAAGCGGGTCAATTCTGGAAGAGGACAGTGGACTACCACAAATTCAACAAAGTAGTAGCTATAATCACAGCTGCCGGTTCCAATGTAGTATCTTTGCTGGGGGACACAGAGCCAGCATATGGTATGCAGCCCCAGCTCTGGTAAGTGTATTCTTTTCTACCCGTCAAGAAAGAGTACAACAAGAAGTTTGCATCCCCATGGAACAGTCCACAGTAGAAATTTTACAATTTCACTCTTAGGGCTATATTAATTCTCCCATCCTTTTTCATAATATCGTTCAAAGGGATCTGAGGCATCTGAACATTCTGCAGAGCATCCCATTTTTCACTGACAGACATGTCAGATATCACCATATCGGTGATATCACTATATTGGACGAATATGCTGGAGGTCTTGATAGGACACATGAGCTCCAGAAGTTGGGAAGCAAACGTTACAAAAATTCAGAGCCTCCCTTCATCAGTGCAATTGTTCGGGGTCTTATCGTCTGAAGCCCGTAAGAGTCAATATACTAAGTAAGGGAACATATCTTTCAAAACAAAGGACAGCTGCTGTGCTCACCGGAGATCCTGACAGTGAGCAGAAAGCAAGAAATGCATCCGTCCATCCACCCAACTTTGTTGACAGCTACTCTGTACAACCTGCTCCTTGCCTGAGGCTGAGGTGAGGTGGGTTGGGAACCATCTGACAGTGCCTGGATCCTGCCTCTTACCATCACCACCCTCCCCCAAGGAGAATCGGTGCAGCCAGAGCCAAAGAGAAACAAAGGAGCCATTTCAGAAACAGCATCCCAGGTGACCCTTATAAAATTTACTCTAGACGAAGGTCAAAGTAAGGTCACCCAGCCCAACTCCAAATCTTTTAGTTGTCGACTCCCTTTGAAATTCCCTCCAGTGAACACAGCGAATGCTCAATAAAAATCCAGACTGTCTTGCAGAAAAGAGGGTTTCCTCGGCGGGGGATTGGTATATTCATCAGGAGAGCTTTATGAAGTCAGGTTGGGTTATTTTTCCCCCCGAATTGCGGGTATTTTTGAAGCTGGTTTGTGGCGTGCACACGCCCTGTCCTCTCAGAATGCTTGGCCGCCGAGGGCTCCGCGCCCTCTCCCTGAGTTCTGCTTGGTGGCCGCTGAACCAACAAACATCCTTCACTTGTACACAGTGAGCTAGAGACGGGCCAACTCCAGCAGATTTCTGCTGCTTTCGCTTCCAAAATTATCCAGCAAGCTCGCTGGCGGCCGTTCACGTTCTTCCAGGTTTCAGTGGGGACAGAGGCTGAAAATTGGCCTCTCAAAGCACCCTTGGCTGAACTGAGTGAGTTCATGAAAAGAAAAAAAGAAAGAAAGAAAACATGGCACAACCACTCCAAGAAAATTCCCACTGGGCTGCAGTTGTGTCACTCCATCTGACCTTTTCCAAAGTAGGGTAACCATCTTTACGGAATAAAATGTCCGAAGTAAGGGCTTATCACATAGTGTGATACAAAGTCAAAAGGCTTTGGTATCAGAAGGAGCCAAATTCAAATCCTGGCTCTGCTTCTGTGTCAACCTGAGCTATCCACGTGGCTTCTCAGAGCCTCGATTTCCACATCTGCAAAATGGGGATATGGATTGACTCCTCACATAAGGGAGGAGCGCATCAAAGGAGAGGGTGGCTGTGAGGTGCCTGGCACACAGCCCACGTTCTTGGAGTCCCTTTACCATAACTGGATCAGCTTTCACAGAATCAGAGCTCATCAGAATTGGAAAGGGCCAGACAGAGGACTCTGTCCAAGTCCAGTCGAATATTCAATTCTTGCAGCCCCTGGGGCTTCTGTCTTATGGCTGACCTCATCCAAAATGGATAGAGAAGTCTCAAAAAGGAAATCAAGACAACATTTCATTAAAAAGAAAATATTAGAAGGCATATTCTCCCACCCGTTTCTGAGATGTCACCATCATCCAAGGTTGCCGCATCGGTCTGACATCTGGACTATGGCAGGGGATTGTGACAGAGAGGGTGGAGAGGCTGGGCCTTGGCAGCCAGGCAGGGATCTCTGACCTCCCCCAGGTGCTGTCCCCTGAGCCCAGTGCTGGGGTATAACTCAGAGGCTGCATCTGCAAGATGGCCTGAAATGCTTTCCAAAGAAAAGAACATGAACGAGGCAGTAGCTCTGTAAATCACTTAGGAACACCTCATTCCCAAGTAATACACAATAGTGAATTAAGGGAATTTAGTGGCCCCTGCAACTGAGAAGTCCAGGGAGGGGCAGGATAGGTTTTAGCAACGCGTGGTTAGCAGCTCGGGGGAGGGTGCAAGAAGCTTGTTTCTTTCCATCTCCCCACTCTGCCTTCTGCCTGAGTCTGCCTCTCCTCTTGACCACGAGATGGCTGCCTGCAGCAAAAAGGGCATCCTAGTCCAGTGAGGAAAGAGAGCTCCTCCAAGATAGCTTCTATGAAAGAATAACAACAAAAAAGGCTTCCTTCTCAAAAATGTCCAGCTTCCCGAGGACACTTGCCAGTCACTGAGGCCCAGGATGTTAAGCTGTGAACACATGCTTAGGCCAACCAGGATCCACCTCCTGAAACCAGGGTTTGGGCCTGTTTCCCACTGAAGTGTAAGAGTTATGTGGGGGGACAGCACCCAGTGGAAAATTGGGGTGCTGACACCAAGAAAAAGGGGGATTGGGCGGTGAGAAGCCAACGGCAGCAAATACACACCTCACCATCGAATGCTTTGCCTATCCTAGACTTACATCAGCTCTGATTCTCCCACTGTGTCCACTCCCCTCCATTCTTGTAAAGGTAGAGAAGCAAATCTGACCAGCTCATCTGTCTCCAGGGTGGATGTGACTCACGGATTGGCTGATGTTCTGGTGGAAGGGGCCCAGGGTTGTCCAACTGCCTGAAAACACTGGTCTCCAAGCTTTGTTCCAAGAAGCATTTTTTGTCCATGGAGCAGTCTTGAGGGGCATTGGAGTACAGCAGAAAGGGAGTGCCTGGGGATGAAGGAGGCTAAACAGATCAGGTTCTTGATTCCCTCCTTCTGTGCTAGGTTCACACATCTGTCCCTTAAAATGGGCATTAGTTGTAGGGTCTTTGACCCTGCCCCACATGCTATGCAAATGCCAAATCCTCCCAGCCTCTGCCTCCAAAAGCCCAGTTTTCCTGCTCGTGAGTGACCTCAGTCTTCAGATCAATGCCCTGAGATTTGCTTCCCTTGTGACCCTGAGCAGACCCCTAGACCTTCTACATCACACAGACAATGAGCACTGTCACTCAGCCAACCTGCTATTAGCCAGTTTCCACTAACGTCCTACCTGTGTGACCTTGGGGGGATCCCTTGACCTCCCTCAGCCTCAGCTTTCTTCTCTACTAAATTGCAGGAACAATCCACAATTTAGACCAACTAATATGCTGCCTGTTGGGGCATTGCATTGACTGTTACATTTGCAGAATCTCTCTTTTATTATCAGTAATGGCTGGAACTGCTTGGCCTGCTCAACATTACTGTGAACTGTATCCAGGCTCCATTTAAAAAAAAAAACAGCAACAACAAAAAAAAACCACACCTCTTTAAAAAGGGAATTAGAGGCCTCTAAAGACAACACTTGCACTAAGTGGGCTATGAGTGGCCCCAGGCTGGTTCCCCAGAGCTCCATAACTTTCTAGAGCCTCTCCAAATAGAATGCTTAGAGCTCAGTCCCCCCTTCCAAAGCTGGATCCATTTACAGACATGTCTGCCCTTCAGAACTGCTTTCTGTGGTGGCTACCGACTAAGATATGCGTCTTCTCATCGCTGCTTCAACTCTCCTGCCTTTGCAAGCCTGACCGCTGGACTCAACCAAGACCCTGCCAGTGAGCAGAAGACTACATCGAGGATACACATCTATCCATTCACTCATTCATGCATCCACCCAAGACTTGTTGACAGCAACCTGTTCCATGCTTGAGGGGAGGGGAGGTGGGTTGGGAACTATTTGATGGTGTCACTGCACAGGACCCAGGAGTGTCTGGATGCTGCTTTTTTGCTACCACCCTCCCCACAGAGGAAACCCAAGAAGCAAGAGCAGAAGAGAATTAGGAGCCATTTCAGAAACTGCGTCTCAGATGACCCTTATTAAGTGCACCTTAGACAAGGTTCAAGGTCAAAGTGAGGCCGCCTATCTCTACCCCAAATCTTAATCTTAAAATCATCACACCAATGCATGCTGAAAATACATACAAGAGAAGGAGGGGGAAGATTCTGGTTGCGGGAGGAGAACAACCACGAGAAAGAACCAAACAGCAAGAGGGGTGCCGAATCCCCTTACCCACCCACAGGTATGAAGAGGAAACGGAAGACAAATGAGAATGTCCCTGACCCTTGAAGCCAGACCTCGCTTATTCAGAAATGATACAATGGGGTTGAAGCAGGGAAGAGTGTTCCGGGCCCCTGGAATAGCATGTGCACAGGTACAGAGTGTGACAAGAAAGAATTGGGGCAGCTGAGGCCTGCAAGGACCAGCTTCAGAGGATGTATCGTACAACCTCACTTTTGCCATGGTCCTGAGAGTCCCTTCATATTCGGTTTAACCATGTGACTTGCTTTGACCTCCAGATGCTAGCAGGCCTGAGAAGAGCAACGGCTGTAAATGTGTCTCCAAGATTAGGACTGTCTCCTTGAACTCCTGCCTTCTGCCTTGAGAAGAGCACGCTTTAGGCCATCACTGATCCAAGGAGCATGAGACATATGGGGCAGACCCGAGACCCAACACCCAGCCTGCAGTCAAGCCCATTCCGCCTGGCCAACACCAGCCACATGCTAGCCACTCCACAGGTGCATGAACAAGAACTATTCACAAGGAGATTTTGTGGTTATTTGTTACACCACAAATGCTAACTTCTAAGCCTTGTGTGCCCAGGTAAGACATTCAGAATCTACCCGGCATGCAAAAGGGAATCACTTAATAATTTAATGCAAACAGTCCTCTCACGACTGCCCCAGTAAAATCTGGAGTATGAAATTCACTCCCTCCTTATTCCCTGGAGCGTGGCTGGCCATGTAGAGCACACACACCGAATCCTTGCTGATATGCTGACAAAATCACGTGGTTTTGCTTACACTGGTTCCTCTGCCTGGAAAAATGCTGCCCACCTAAGAGATATATTTTCTACTTCAAGCACTCTGTTGGAAACATTCACAGAACCTTCCCCGAGCTACAGTAGGAACTCAGGAGGATTTGGCTCCCCAGTGCCTAGGACAGGACCTAGAGAGAGTTGGTGCCTGGTAAATGTTTGTTGAATGAACAAATGAACCTCCTTACAGCTTCCAGCACAAAGCTAGGCCAGTGGCCCTCATGCAACAAATACTTGGTTGCCTGGCTGCCAATGTTTGTCCTAATTAATTCCCTTGCCTGTTATTTCTTTCTTCTCTCATTTAGAATCACAAACTCCCTCCCATGTGCTACTCAGCCTCTGCTACAGTAACCTCTTTATTCCATTTTAATAATACCTAGACTATGGACAGAGTGACATAAAGGAAACCCGTGAGTCAAAACATCTATGGTAGGAAAAATACAGGTGACCTATAAAGTACTTCACCAACTTTCCTGAAGACTTCATGTTTGGACCTTATAAATCACAGGCGCCTGTCCCGCGCAGGCTGGCCAGCCACACTGCAGCAAGCGGCCCATCTTTAAGAGGCCCGGGCACAATGGCTTGTTGATGCAGGGTATTTATACAGAATTTCCCACATCAATCTTGGTGTAAAAAGCGAGGTGATGTCATCGAGCAGTGAAACAACTATCATCTGTAGAAAATCCTAAGCAGTGCCTGGGACCGAGTCGTGCTTATTTATTTATTCAAGTGTGTAGGGATTGTAAGATGGACACAGAGGCTGCACCACAAAGACTCGGAGCTTTGCACTGGGTCATGCCCTCTGACCCAGGAAATCATTCCCCTTCTAGGAACCTGTCCTAATAAAATCACGGAGAGGTGTGTGGAGAGACGCACAAAGATTTCTGTCTACACTTTGACCCCTGAGATGGTATCTAGAAAAGGAAAAATACAAACAAACTCGACTTGCTTACCGTAGTAAGCAAACTAGGTTACATCCACCTAATGTAGTATTTTACAGCCATCACAAATGATCATTAGGTCCTTACTCTCTCCCTTCCCTTCCTGATTAATTCTGTCTAGAAGCCATTAGGTGCGGCTGAGCAAGGTAGGCATCTCCTGAAGGTGAGGGTGGGGAGTCCCAGAGCCTCAGTAAGGTACATACAGAATATGTCTACACAGAGTGGTGGCAGTGGCAGGGGTGGCTCGGCCCAGGGTGCTGAAGCACGAGTGTCCATGCAGGAGGGTGGCCTGGCACAGGGTGCCTCACCAAGCAGATGAGAAGGGGACCCCTGCAGGGAGGTGGGGGGGGGGCAGTCTAGCACAGGGGTTCGGAGCCTGAGCGGATGGAGGAGAGTGTCCTCATAAGCAGCAGCAGCTGCAGCGGGCCAGCAAGGGGTGTGGAGTCTGACTGGGGTAAGAAGGACCTCCATACGGGGTGAGAAGAGATGCATCCCAGCATTTTGGTTCAGAACCCAAGCGGTCAGGAAGTCATCCATATGTCTGGAGGGTGGGTTGAAGTGGCAGTGAAGAGACTGCAGGAGCATTAAGCCAAATGGGAAATACGTTTTGAATTTCTCATTGCCAGAGAAGAGAGTTACAAATCTGGAAAGGCAGAAAACTGGAATGAACCTGTGGCACTGGAGATATCACTGTGACTTCACATGAATTCAGAGAGAGATACATAGATGGCTCTGTGTGTGTGTGTGTGTGTGTGTGTGTGTGTGTGTGCACGCACGTGTGTGTGTGTATGTATACAGTTCCCCTAGCTCTGTCTTCTGAGAGCATCTAGAAACGACAATAGCTCAAGAGTAATGAGCACACCTCACTAGGAGATCTTGGTTTCTAAATACCATTCTCCCCTAAAAGAACCCAGGGGGTCTGTGAAGAAATGGCTGTTGGAAGAAGCAATCTGCAATAGGGCTAAGCATTCCTGCACATTCTTGGTTGGTGTGCCAAGAATAGAAGAATCCGATCACTCCTTGCTAGGCCTGTCCCAGGGTCATGTCAGCACTGACCAACTTTGCAGAATGCATGTCTCCCTCTTCCAGGCTGAAGAGAAGGCTTGCTTCATGCTTTCTATAAAAGCAGTGGACTCCCCAAGCTCAGTGTCCAGCTCTCAGGCAAATGCACTGCAGCTGTCCATGGAGGCCATATCACATTGCTCCCGTCGGACTTGGGTGTAGGAAAAACCAATGTGAGTGTGCTGATGCTCATGCTACTTCCTGTGTCATGAGTAATAAAGTCCCTTGTCTCTGACTCAGAGGTCTCATGTATTTTACCGGCATCCATGAAAGTGTAAGGGGCTCTTAATCGTTTGTAATTAGAATACAATCCAATCCCAGACCAAATGGTAACTAATTCCAGGGCTGGGCCAGGAAAAGTATGAGACATGACTGCAATATGCTTTACCGGAGAATAAGGGAATGCTCAGAAAGAGATGGGGACACATCAAAAGGATACAGGATGCAGCTTTATGGGGCTCTCACTGGACAAATCGGGGATGAGTGGAACACCAAAATAAATAATAGTAACAGATTATAACCTATTAAGATAGGAACTCATGATTCATACTGACTTAAGTAAACAAATAAACAAAACAAGAGGTTCAAAGAGGTTTTAGGAAATGGGAAAAATGTTCCACTCTACATATAGGACAGAAGACATGAACTTTTTCCGGTTTATCAGAATCCAGTCCCCGTTTCCCAATATTTGTTTATGACTCCCCCTCCCTTCTCAGGCCCTGAGCTCTGGATGAAAATCTGTTTCAGATGTGGAGCACATGATCCAGTCCTGGTCCATCAAAGCAGGCCATGCCCGTGGCCACTGGAACTAATTCAGGGATGGGCACTTGACCTAGTCTGTCTGATCAAAGTGAATCTCAAAGTTTTATGGGGGAAAAACAATCTTACTCTTTTCCACTGGTCTTGAATTTGAAAGGGTGTGACTTTGGAGCTGCTCAGCTATCCAGTCACCATAAGGGAAGAGCCTGGAACTCTTGAGTGAGTAAAGCTGCTGTATAGACTTGTCGTGTTGTCTGGATGCCCACTGACTTCTGAACACCCTTAATATGCACATTATGTGTGTCCTTTTCCACACCACCAAAGAATTCAATTCTGACACTCTCTGTCTGAAATAGCATCAGATGCCCCAGATTAAAAGCTCAGTCCCACAACACTACTCCCGCTAACACACACACACACACACAGACTTCAGATGCTAATCACAAGTATAGGTTGTCACCTGGGCTTCCGACTGAGCAGTTATAGATTGCAGGTTCCCACAACCCCCTCCTTGAGTTCAATTAGTTTGCTAGAATGGCTCACAGAACTCAGAAACATTCTACCTAGTGACTACCAGTTTATTATAAAAGGCTATAACTCAGGAACAGCCACATGGAAGTGATGAACAGAGCAAGGTATGTGGGAAGGAGTCAGAGAACCCGCTCTCCTGGAATCCCCTTATCTTCACCAAGTGGGAAGTCCTCTGAATCCCACCCACCCTTTTGGGTTTTTGTACAGGCCTCATTGTATCGGCATGTTTGATTAAATCGTCGTCATTGGTGATTGAATTTAATCTCCAGCCCTTCTCCCCTCCTCTGAGGTCAGCGGGATAGGAGGGAAAGTCCCAACCCTCTAATCCCATGGCTGATTTCCTCTAGTGACCAGCCCCCATCCTTAGGTGACCTGGGAGGCTTCCAAAAGTCTCATTTACATAACAAAAGCCGCCTTTATTGCTCTTATCACTTAGGAAACCCCAAGGCTTTTAGGAGCTTTGCGCTGGAAACTGAGAGGGAGACCAAATACTTGTATCTTCTTATAAATCATAATATATTTATAACTCTTTGGCTTTATGAATCCATAAGGTAGAATTCAGAAACCTTGCTTCTCTAGCTCCTTTGCCCCTGGTCACAGGCCTGTGCTCTGGGTGCCACCAACAAGGTGTATTCATGCAGGCTTTGCGTATAAAGTAACCAAGGGGGCAAGGAGGCATTGCTCGAAACACATGTTGCAGGGGAAGGCAGGAGCAGAGGCAGCTGGCTGCAAGGGTGCTAGTGGCCGAGAAGTCAAGTTGCTGGCACACGGGAGGAGCATCAGTAGAAATAGTAGCTGTGCTGAAGCTGAGCTCCTGACACCAATGCAACTGCTTGCTTATAGCAGGGGTGGCAGTTTTCTCATCATATTGGTTCCCAAGAATTTATAGGGACATTGTTTCTGGACACTTAACCTTGACCCTGATTCTTCAGCCCTTGCAACAATTCTAAATTACCCAATATTCTTTCATCATTCTTCTTTTCTGCTTGGTAAGCCAGACTCAACTTCTGTTGCACGCAACTAAAAGTTCTCTCTGATTCAAAAAAAAAAAAATGGGGGTCACCAGGGTGGCTCAGTCAGTGAAGCACCTGACTTCGGCTCACGTCACGATCTCATGGTCCATGAGTTTGAGCCCCGTGTCGGGTTCTTTGCTAATAAATAGCTCAGAGCCTGGAGCCTGCTTCAAATTCTGTGTCTCCCTCTCTCTCTCTGCCCCTCCCCCCCCAAAAATGAATAAAAACATTAAAAGAAGAAAGAAAATTTAAAAAAAAATTGGTGCCAAGCATAGGGTAATGAAGGTAACAGAACCTAAGACATGGGGAGGGAGCACCTGATCTTTACTGGCTGAAGCAGATGACACCTTTTATGCAGTGGCAAACATTTGATCAAATTGTTGCCTGCTCTATCTTAAGACTTCATGCCAATTGAGGGGCCCCTGGGTGGCTCAGTGGGTTAAGCCTCCGACTTCAGCTCAGGTTAATCTCATGGCTCATGAGTTCAAGCCCCACATCAGGCTCTGTGTTGACCGCTCAGAGCCTGGAGCCTGCTTTGAATTCTGTGTCTCCGTCTGTCTCTGCCTCTTCCCTGCTCATGCTCTGTCTCTGTCTCTCTCTTTCTCTCTCAGAAATAAACATTAAAAAAAAATTTTTTTTTAAAAGACTTCATGCCAACTGAGATTGAAGAGCCAGAAGAAATGATAGGAAAATTCCAGAATATTAGTCCATGCTGGCTACTTCTCACTATTTTTTTAAAAATGTTTATTTATTTTTGAGAGAGAGCACAAGCAGAAAAGGGGCAGAGAGAGAGGGAGACACAGAATCTGAAGCAGAGCCCAGGCTCTGAGCTGTCAGCACAGAGCCCGATGCAGGGCCTGAACCCACAAACCGTGAGATCATGACCTGAGCCGAAGTCAGACGCTTAACCCACTGAGCCACCCAGGCACCCCTTGCCATTTTTAATAAAGTCCTGCAAAAGAGAGATGATCTCAGACAAGACCTAGCCAGTCTGCAAGCCACTGGAAGGGATAGTGTTTTGCTAAGAGAGGCACCTTCTGACTGCAGCCTATAATCTAAATTGACTGAGAATTCCAGAATTTGAAGGCTTCCAAGTTGGAAAAGCCCATGTAACAGCAATGAAGCTACGATGTTAACAGGAAATGAGATCAGACTTAGACTATTGTCTAGAATCTTCCCCTAAGAGCTCTCTGTCAAATAAAGGAGGAGCACCAACAAAGATCAAATTAAAGGAGGTATCTCTCCACTCAAGATCACTATATTAAATTGCCCCAAAGAATCAGCCATTAAACCAGGGACTAGAGTGTTGGGCAGAGCACAGAGATAGTGGGTAAAAGAGGAGACTCTTTAGGCTTACACACTATGTCTACATGAAACCTTTTGCTGTGGTTACTTACACATGGAAGTCTCTGAAATCAAAGACTGGATCTCCATTACATTTTTGAGGGATATATATTTCCAAAACAATCTGGGCTTGGCCTATGATAGGCTGTTAAACCCTACAAATAATCTTTGGGAGTCAAACTCTCACCAAGAAGAACGGGCTACTGAAGCTGGTACGGTCCCCAGAAAAGACACCCACCCTAAAATCTGTCCCATACATAGCTAAGATAATAGACAAGGCAGTGTCGTCTCACATCTGGATCTAACGGGTGGCCTGCATTTTGTCACTCAAAGATCCCAGAGCTCAAGACAGATGTAGCAATTGACTTTGGACTTTAGACTATATACAGAGTATATGTATAGAAAGAAAGGCATATGTGAATGTTGAGTAACTATAGATTGAACTCTGACAGATGTTTTTAATTGGCCACCCAACAGCTCCTCACAATTCTTCCTTGCTTTCCTCTACTAGCAAAGCTAAAAAGTCATCACCTTCCCAGACCCCTTTGCAGCCAAGGGTGGCCATGTAACCCAGTTCTGGCCAATTCAATATGAGGGAAATCATTGAGTGGGGCTTACAGTCATGGTTTTAAGAGGAAATGGGCGGGGCGCCTGGGTGGCTCGTCGGTTAAGCGTCCAACTTCAGCTCAGGTCATGATCTCACGGTCCGTGAGTTTGAGCCCCGCATCAGGCTCTGTGCTGACAGCTCAGAGCCTGGAGCCTGTTTCAGATTCTGTGTCTCCCTCTCTCTCTGCTCCTCCCCTGTTCATGCTCTGTCTCTCTCTGTCTCAAAAATAAATAAATGGTAAAAAAAATTAAAAAAAAAAAAAAGAGGAAATGGGCTCTGGACACCTGGGTGGCTCAGTAGGTTGAGCATCTGACTCTTGATTTTGGCTCAGGTCATGGTCCCAGGGTTATGAGATCGAGCCCTGCATTGGGCTCCATCCTGAGCATGGAGCCTGCTTAATATTCTGTCTCTCTCCCTCTGCCCCTCTCCCCCACACTCTCTCTGTCTCTCAAATAAAATTAAAAACTTAAAACAGAGAGAGAGAGAGAGAGAGAGAATCAACTGATATAAGTAAGGTAATTAAACTTTTTCTTTAAAAAATACCAAAAATACCATATACAGGGGACACCTGGCTGGCTCAATCAGTAGAGCATGTGACTCTTGATCTCAGAGTCGTGAGTTCAAGCCTCATGTTAGGTGTAGAGCTACTCTGTAAAAAAGAACCTTTGGGGTGCCTGGCTGGCTCAGTCAGTGGAGCATGTGACTCTTAATCTCAGGGTTATGAGTTCAAGCATCACATTGGGCATAGAGCCTACTTACAACAAAATAATGATACTGCCTACAAAGCTGAGGTTTCCTTTGACCACCCCTCAAGTCTAGTCTCTTATCCTCCTTCCTCTCCTGTTATCAGTTTCTTGAGCACCCTTCCAGGCCATTCCCATGCATTTGAATATACTTCTATTTGTATATAGACAACACATGTATTTGTATGTGTGTGTATCATATGTAATATAATATATACAGTTATACTGTATATGTAAATGTACAGTGCACAATATTACAAATGATCTGTAATATTCTTGGGGATTACACGTATGGTATCATACTGAGGGTATCATTCTGCAACTTGTCTTTCTCATTCCACCACATGTTTTAGAGATTTTTCCATGCCGTACTTAAAGATCTACCTCATTCTATTTACCTGTTTCATAGTGTTTCATAGTATGGATGTTCTACAATTCATTTAGCCATTTTGTTTTACTGATGGACATTTAGATCATTTCCAATTCCATGATTTACTTCTTACCCTTAGAAACAACAATGGAATGAAAATTCGTGTCCAGAGCTCTTCATGCACATGTGCAAGCATTTCTCTAGGGTAGATACTTAAAAGTGTAATTGCTGGGTCATAGGCTATGCACATTTTTTATTTTTATGTCCTTTTAAAATTTTAATAGATCCTGCCAAATATCCCTCCAAAGTGGCAGTACAAATTTATAGTCTCTCAGCAGTGCATGAGAATTCCCCCACACTCTCACCAACTTAACTCCACTCCCCCACCCCCCCCCCAATCTGATGGGTAAGAAATGGCTTCTGGTTGCAATCATGTGCAATTTTCTGATGAGCAGTGAGTTCGGCTTTGTCTGTCCGACTCCTGTCTCCAAAGTGCTTGCTTTGGCTCCAGCAGCCCAGTGGGTTCAGTCAGGCATCTGCATCATGGAAAGGGACAGCCTCTGAAGCGGGAACCAGCAGAGTCAGGCTCTACTGTCTTTGAGCAGTAACTCAGGAAAGTTAACAAACCTTCCTGGTTCAAAGAGTAGTGTGGAATCAAGTGAGATAACGCAAAGAAGGGGGTTAGCCCCGTGCCTGCACATCAAACTAAGAATAAATACTGGCTATCACCACCAGCCTCGTTCCTGTTACTCTGATCACCACGGCTTCTTTTCCATTGCGAGGTAGGCAGCTGCTGATGTGGCCGTCAGTGATCCCTGCCTCCTGGTATTCACACCCTTGTGTAATCCCCTCCCCTTGAGCGCAGGCTGGACCCAGTGGCTTGCTTCTGCAGCAAAGAGTGATGGGATCATTTCACTTTCATGATTAGGTTAGAAAAGGCCGTGGCTCCCATCTTGCCCACCCAGTCCTATTGCCTTCACTGCTTTTACACTTGGATGAAGCAAGCAGCCATATTGGGCAGGGCCATGCGGCAAGGGATTCAGGCCATTAGCCAGTTCCTCACTGAGGCCCACAACAGCCTGTGGGAGACTGAAGCCTGTCAACAACCACGTGAGTGAGCCTGGAAGCGGACCTTGTCCCTAGTCAACCCTTCTGATGACGACAGCCCCACCTAACACCTTGTCTATAGTCCATGAGAGGCCCTGAGCCAGAGGATCTAGCTAGGTCATTGCCAGATTGCTGACCTACAGAAACTGTGAGAAAATAAATGTCGTTATTTCAAGACGCTAAATTTTGGGGTAATTTGTTACACAACAACAGATAACTAATACAGCATATTCCTTCCTTGAAAAAACAGGTTCCACTGACCCCCTCTCTTGATCAGTAACACAAAATTGAGAATCTCCCCTGAAAACATGGCAGTAATTTACATTTGACTAAAGATAACCCATTGAACAGTTCCCTGAGACAGGAAGATGCTGTGAACTATTTCGAAGAAAAAAATCTGTGTATTTTCATAGCTGTTAGTTTGATTTGCCGCCCCTGTGCTTGCAAATGTGGGAGGCACTGTAGTGCAAAGTCTTGATGATCAGATGAACATGGCTTTCAAGTTCAACGCTGCTACTTCTGAGCTGGACCACCTTGGGCATGTCTCTTGTCCTCTCTGAGCCTCCGTGTCCTCAACCTTCAAAAGAGGCTTAGGGAGGAAGACAGCCTCCACGAGCTCCCGTGGTTTTACCGTGAGGATGCCGAGATACGACACATCCACGCACCCAACGTGCAGCCGGCATGAAAATATTACTCTCTTCTTCTAAGACTTTTTGACCTGGACATTCCCGTCCCTTCACAACCAGAGAAAACGCTGAAAAATACACCAGGGAAATGGCAAAGGAGAAATAGCAGCTCTGTTTGAGCTTGTACAAAAAGAGAAGGAAGGCCCAGGCCTCACAAGATCCAGAATAAAAGTGGATGAGGTGTGGGAACCCACTCAGGAATGGACAGTATTGTAAGAGAACGTTTTTGAAATCGCTCTACACGTTCGCACTCTCTTCAGCTTTGCAAAGGAAGAAAAAGAAATTTAAAAAAAAGAGGTTTTGGAGTATTCCCTAGAAGGGTGTGAGCTGGTTTTCTTTTAACATCTCAGTTAATCTTCTCAATCACCTTCTAAGTAATTAGGGGCTGAAGAGTAAAGGTCTGCTGGCTTTGGAGAGACTTTATCTGGGGCACTTTTTCTTCTTTTTTCCACAAGAAAGACTCTAAAACCACAAGCCTGCACCTGTTTCCCTTAAATTAAGGGCCCCCAAAATGATGTTTTCAATTAATAGATGCCTTTCTTTCTAAACTTGATCTCAGGCCAAGCTGTCTCAAGCTAAAATATTCATTTTCTCTCATTGAACACCCCCCCCCCCCAACCAAAAAGATAAGAAAGAGGAGGTGTGGCACCTACTGTTTCTTACCTTTTGTTAAATTATTCACTGTGAAAATTCAAACTTTTCCTTCAGTGGAAGCACAAATCCTTTGAAATGAGAGCGAGAAACAGCCCTGGGCCAATTCTGGCTATGGCCCAGGCAGTCTGAGGATGGCTTGGGGAAGACAGGTGGTGAGAGCTTTAGCCAAAGCCCACTTGTGTCTGCTTTCCTCCCCGTCCAGAGGATCGAGCCCTGTCTAGACAGTCAACCCCATAGATTATTTCCATTTCAGCTCAGCTCCTTCACCTGCTCTTGAGTGACGAGGGCACGTTGGTAAAGACTTCAGGCTCGCTCCAGAAAGGTCCTTGAGTTCTCTGCCTCCAAGACGGCCCAGTGTGGGGAGAGTGGGGAAGGGACATCTTTTGTGTTATGAAAAGTGGGCACAGAAAAGGAATGACCGTGTGAGTCATTCCTGCCACCCAGGCCCTCTCTGGGTGAAGGCAGCTTTGAAAACAAGTCAGGCGTGTGACGTGTTTCTTAAAGGCAGGTTTTGAGGAATTGCAGTTGATCTGTTTTGTGACTACGCTGCATCCAACAATACAATCAATCCAGTCCTTCAAGACTGGCGTTCTTGCTACAGAAGCGGAGGAGCAGATATCCCCTCCCACCGACCTAAAACAGAGCAAGGCCCTTTGGGTAAGCGGGCCAGAGTTAGCAAATAAAAATAGACAAGGCCCAGTTACATTTGAATCGCAGATAAACAACCACTTCATCAACTAAGAAAGCTTTTTTATTATCTGAAATTTAAATTTCAATGGGCATCCTGTGTTTTTTTTTTTTTTCCCCAACCCGGTGTGTGGGGAATTTGTCTCTGGAAGGAGGGACCCAAAGGCACAGAGAGAGAGATGGCTCAGAGAGGCTTCACTGGTATTCCGTCCAGCGGGGGTAGATGAGACCCAGGGCTGGTAGTGCCACTGGGGATAGCAAGTGTCCCATGGCAATGGTGTCAGTACCTTTGTGTGAAAGGGACCATCTCTGGGCAGGGACTTCTCCATGCCTCAGTTTCCTCCTTCTTGCCTAAGGCTCATCCTGCCACTTGTCTCTTGATTCTCAGAGCTATCTAAGAATCATTCAAGAAATTCCTTCCTGACAATGTTTTTTTTTTTTTAATTTTTAATGTTTATTTATTTTTGAGAGAGACAGAGACAGAGAGAGCAGGGGAGGGGCAGAGAGAGAGGGAGACACAAAATCTGAAGCCGGTTCCAGGCTCTGCCGAGAGGTCAGCACAGAGACCAGCGTGGGGCTCGAACCTACCAACTGAGAGATCATGACCTGAGCCGAAGTTCGATGTTTAACTGACTGAGCCACCCAGGCACCCCCATAATTATGCATTTTTAAAATTTTTTAACGGTTTTATTTATTTTTGAGAGACAGAAAGAGAGAGAGAGAGAGAGAGAGAGAGAGAGAGAGAGAGAGACACACACAGAGTGTGGGTGGGGGAGGGGCAGAGAGAGGGAGACACAATCTGAAGCAGGCTCCAGGCTCTGACCTGTCAGCACAGAGCCCGATATGGAGCTCGAACTCTTGAACCTCGAGATCATGACCTGAGCCAAAGTCGGATGCTTAGCCAACTGAGCCACCCAGGTACCCCCTGATAATGCATTTTTAATTGAAGTTTTCCCAAATCTATCTTCTTTCTCAGTTAAACAAATGAATAAGAAAGATGCACAGGAGCATTTGGGCTCTCAGTCCAACTCAGGGGCAGTCCTGGTCCAGGGGCAGTGGCCAGAACCCCCACCCCAACCCCTCGGAAAGGGCCCGCCGTGTTCCTCTGGTGGGTGGGTGACCCGGAGGGCCCTTGATTGGAGAACTTGGCCACACCGCAATGCTTCTGCAATGCTTCTGGGCTGGCCACCTTTTTCTCTATTGTTTCTGGGTTCACAAGGAAAGGGGCCGTTTCCCGGATGGCTTGTAGGGCAGTGGGCACTGCCATTCCAGCACCGGCTGTGTTCTGTTCATCTTGGAAGGCCACGCCGGCAGGGGAGGGGTGGTTTCTGTGCTTCATCCCCCACCCGTAAAGCACCTCCCCCCCCCCCCCCCCCCCCCCCCCCCCGTCCTGTTTCAGCTGGGAGCTGGTTCATCAAGCCACTTGCTAAAGAATTCAGAGCAGTGGGACCCTCGCCCTTGCAGCTCATCGCTGGGCTCATTGCTGGAGGACCGCTGCGATCCCCCTGGGGACCCGCCTTTCACCTCCACCTCTAGCCTTTTCCTCCCCGTGTCTCCCCGTTTAAATACAAAGGGTTTGGAGCTGCACAAATGCAGGTACCAACCCTGGCTGTACTATTCCTTGGCAGTGTGACCTCAGCCACTGTCTGAGCCTCGGCTTTTTCACCTATAAAAAAAGGGGTAATAAATCCATCTAGCTGATGGGTTGTGGCGAGAATGCAGTGAAATAATGCATGTGAGGTGCTTAACCGGCACCCAGGACATCCCTGGCCTCTGCTTGCACCCTCTCTTACAGAACTGAAGGCAGGTTACTAAGTAGTAACGGCTGTGGTGTCTTCTCTTTCCCGCCTGGACCACAAGCCCACAGACAGCCTCTGTAGGACGCCACCCAGCGGTCTCAGCCAATGCCAGACGATCATGAATCGTGTTAACAGTAACAATGACTTGCATTTATTTACTGTCCTTATGTCTCAGGAACCGCAAATAAAAATAAAATAAAATGACAAAACCGCCAGTCCTCATGAAGTTTACATGCTTTAGCTCAGGCAGTCCTCACAGTCACGCCCACGATGAGCTGCTGTGCCTACTTTACAGATCAGGAAACCGAGGCTCAGAAAAGGTAAGCGACTGGCCCAAGGTCACTCAGCTTAATAAGGAAATAGACCGGGATTTAAACCCAGACTCCAGAGCCTGTCCCTTTGTTACTACTCGGTTTCACGTACGCTTCATGAGAAGGCGGTGAGATTGAGATTATCTGGTGCCGTTTTGCCAGGGTGAGGATGAAAAGCACTGAGCCCTAGTAAGCCACTCACCACAAGTCACCAGGTTGGTCAAGCCCAGAGCACCAAGTGAACGCTGGTGTGTTGAGTCCCCAGGGCTGTTGGTGCCCTCGTCTCACCGCCAGAAGGGCCACCTCTGAGCATTGTGGGAGGAAGCCAAGGCCTGGTACCTAGGAGGCCCCTCCAAATCCCTCTTCTGTTGAAGGAGACCCCAAGCTGGACTCAGCAGCAATGAGAATGGCAGAGATCAAAGCCACGGAAGGGTCAGGCATCCACTTCAAGACTGCAAGGCACAGAGACTGAACTCCCTCTTCACCCCGTTTCTATTGCTTTCTCTTCATTTCTGTGCAGCTGATGGGGACCACCTCAGCCGTGGCCTCTCCTTGCTCAGCACCTCACACGAGGTCTGAAGAAGCTACACCCAGCACAGTGCTTGCTGGACGACTCCTGCCTGTTAACACCTTGAGCCAAACCGCTGCTCCTGAGTTCTGAGCGTCTCCCAGGGAGATACCACCTGTGGAGCGTTACTCTCAGCCCCTCCTTCACGGCCCCATCCAAGCCTTCTCAACATGATCTCTCCCCTTCTTGAAAGCCTTTTTAACTCCCAACTGCATTTTTATTTTTACCCGCCAGCACCCTAGCCTACTCTACGCATTAGAAATGTTGGGGGTAAAGGAGGTTTCTCCAGCCCTGTCCCCCATGGCTTCAGGGCTAAGGTGGAAATTCCTGCCTAAGTGGGAAGAGGCTGGTGCCAACTCAGATGATATTTTTTCTGTATTTGCTACCTCTGGCTATTGGAGTTGGATAGACCTGGGTGCAAATACAAGCACTATCTTGCAAGATGAAGTTTAATTAGAGGTGGACTATCTTACTAACTGGTTCCCCTGTGTGTTACTCAGGAATTTCAGATGTAGTAAGAGAAAGCCAATTCAATTAGTTTAATAAAAAGGGGGAAATAATGCTTAGGTATTTATTGGCTCATGAAATGTAGAGTCCAGGATAGTATGAGTTCAGTTTTAGGTACCACTGGGTCCAGGAGCTCAAATAAGGTCAGGACTCAGTCTCTTACTCGACCTTCAGGTGTTTTTTTTCTGTTTTGGTTTCTGTTATGAGCTGAAGTGTGTCTCCTCAGAATTCAAATGCTAAAGTCCTACCTCCATTTAAAGTGCCTTAAAATGTCACTATATGTTGTGACAGGATCTTTAAAAAGGTAAGTCAGGGAAAATGAGGCTACATGGGTGGGCCCTACTCCAATATGACTGGTTTCCTTATAAGCAAAGGAGAGTTGAACACAGACAGACACAGGGGGAAGACCATGTGAAGACACCAGAAGATAGTCATTTACAAGCCAAGGAGAGAGGCCTCAGAAGAAGCCAACCTTGTTGACACCTTGATCTTGGACTTCCAACTCCAGAGCTATGAAGAAATAACAAGTGTTGAATTCAAGCTGCCCAGTCTGTGGTGCTTTGGTATCGCAGCCCTAGCAAACTCATACAGCTTCATTTTCAAGCAGATGCTTCCCAGGAAATGATAATATGGCCCCTGCAGTTACAGGCTTACATCCTCAGTTCAGCAACCTCAGTGGAAAGAGTCTCTTTTCCCTAACAGGTCTGACAAAAATCCCAGAACTGAGTCTCATTGGCCTGATTTGGGTCACATGTATACTCCTGAGCCAATCCCTGGGCCCAGAGGGATGGAAGAAGCTGATTGGCCAGCCCTGAGTCCTATGCCCACCCCTCAAGTCTAGCTGGACTCATCCAAACTCCCTGGCTTGAGAGCAAAGGGGAGGCAGAGTGAGATCCCCTGGGGAAGGTCAGAGCAAAAGGGAAAGTGGGTGCCAAAAAGCTGAAACTGCCCTGCTCTAATCTACCCCCACCCACAATGCATCCTCCACTGAGCTGCCCCAGAGCTCTTTCTTCATTTAAAATCAGACTGTCTCACCCCCTTGCTTCAATAAAGTTTCATTATCTGGCCTTGTCTGCCTCTCCATTTCCCCTCTCAGGACACACCCACCCCTGCAGCTCTTGGCATGTGGCAGGCACCCTCAACTCTGGGGGTCTTGGGTTGCCACTTCTACCTCAGAAACTTCCCTAGTCCCTCCTCAAGACCCAGACTCACAAATCACTCTCTCCAAAATCCGCCCCCCCCCCCCCCCCCCCCGCTTTTTTTTCTTTTGAGGCTGACCCACCTCATATCCAAAGCGGAGCTAGGAAAGGATGATGGTAAAAAGGCAGACAGACTGCCTAGGTGCAGATCTGTTTGCTGTGTGGCCATGGGCAGTTATTCACATTTCTGGGCCTTCATTTTCTCAGGATCTAGTTCCTGGGATTGCTGATGAGGTGAACGACTTAACACATGAAAAGCCCTTGGAACAGCGTCTGGTACACGGAGAACGCCTAACAGGTTAGTTATTGTTACCTCATGCCGTTTGCATCCATCCCTTTTGGGGATGATGTTTCCCCTGGGGAGGCTAGGCTCTCCTGGGAAGGGAGGAATGCCTATTCAAAGCATTGCACCCCAGAGGCTCAGTAGGTATGCTGGTTCCCCAGCTCGGAGAAGGTGCTCAGAATTTTGAAACCTTGAATGCAGTTGAGTGAGAGAGTAAGCAAATGAATGAATGAACACAGAGGAAGAGCCTGGGACAACGGAGGGAACAACATCTTCCCTGGATCTGTGATCTGGGCACATCTCCACCTGTCCCGCTCTGAGCCAGCCCCACCCTTTTCTCCCGAAAGCCCTTTTCCTCCAACCCCCTCCTCCTGCTCCATTCAGCCCAAGTTCAAGTGCAAACCACCAGGAAAACCCAAAGAACGTTCATGGGATAAATCACCCGATTACTAATCAGGTCCACCCGTCCCACCGTTAACCGCTATTTTCCCTGCGAAAAGTAAATACGCCTCCTCCCCACCGCCTGACAGCGAAGCCATTAAACCCAGGAAGGGCGTGTCTCCACAGCAGCCCAGAAACAACTTGAAAGTGGAAAAATACGGTGGATTCGGTGATTCAGTGGTCGTTAAGATAGCCAAAATGTTTGGTTTCAGCTTTGACGGAACCCATTCCTCTCCCCTATTTTGTCTCTTCCCAGATCAGAGGAAGCAGAGCCTCAGAAGACACTTGAGCAGTTCTGATGCCTTTGGGCTCCCAGGTGAGTATGCCAAGCACGTGGGTTTCTTGCCGATCTACCCCCTACCCGCGGGACTGGGCGTTGGGGGTGCCCCGAGGTTCTGACACAGGCAGGTGAGCCTGAACAGCGCCCCCTGGAGGAGGCCGGGGCGGTGCTGAGAAACCAGGGAGCACGGCCCCCAGCACTTGGGCGACACATTTGGCTCTGGCTTCTGGCAGCTGAGGCAGAAAGAGAAACACATCGGGTTGCATAGTTTTCATTTTCCGACAACAGAAAGCATGTTCAAACCTCGGCAGAGACAACATTTTTACTGGAACCAGGCTCCAGGAGGAATGTATTGGGGGCACGGCGGGGATAAAGGACACTGGGCGACAGGGCAGCGATCTCTGCCACCGCAGTTTCATTTGCCCCCACATGGGTTCCTTCACTCTCGGAACACCTGCTGAGCCCACATGCTGTGCCTGGCCTCAGCTGGGGCCGAGGGGCCACAGCCAGGACAGGACGCACTCCTGCTGCCCAAGGTTCGGGTTCTCTCCCTCCTCCTTCGGCACTGGGGATGCCCACTCCTCAGGTTATCACCTCCATCTACCCATGAGTAACAACCATGACAGCAGTGTTACCCTAAGGGCTGGATGGGGCCAAGAGTAGCCCACACACCTAGGTGCCCCCCACTCCCAACAGCCAGCCCCTCTCTTTGTCTTTGCTAACAGAACTCCCATCTTGGTAGGCTGTGCCCAGCCTTAGGGGACACACATGCTACATCTGAGAAAGCCAGGATGCCCCCCATTCCCTTTTGTTTCATTAATTACTCACTTTCCCATCCCTCGTAGCTAAGGCTGATCTTGTGAGCCAGTTCTTGTCGAAGAAATGCCTGCTAAAGCCTCTGGGGCAGTTCTTCCCCCCCCCCCCCCGATACACGGGAAGCCCCCTACTTTCTGCTTTGACCATGATATGTGAAGACTGACACTCTCAGCTATGGCAGCCTTTTAAGACTATAAGGTGACAAGGCTGGACTCCCAAAAGAAATACATGGCGGGGAGCAGAATACAGAAGGAGAGTCCTTGATGTGAACTCTGATCACTGAACCAGCCTATGCCCAACTGCCTGCCTGCAGATTTATAGCACAAGATGTTTTTATTGCTTTCGCTACTGTTAGATGATCGTCCTATTACTTGCAGCCAAGTACATCCTGATTAATGCAACAGGTGTACACACAGCATAAGACAGTTCGGTCCTGGGGTTCCACAAGGGGTCATGAAAAGAAAGCACGCTTTGCAGTAAAGTGGCTCTGGCTTTCATCTTGGGCTCCCGGTGATGACAGGGGAGACTAGACGTGGAAGTGCTGGACACACTTCCTGTCGGGCTGCCTGCCTGTCTCCTGCACTGCGCTTTCCCCAGCATCTAGAGGCATGCCTAGCTCATGGTGGGCATCCGGGAAAGTTCTGTGGAACAAAGGGATAAATTCCTTTCCTTCCCTCTTGTAAAATGAGGTTTCGGTGGTGTGTCGGCTTTGCTCAGGCTGCCACAATAAACTACGACAGGCTGGGTGGCTTAAACAACAGAAACTTATTTTCTCACAGATCTGGAAGCTGGGAGTCCAAGGTCAAGGTGTCAGCAGGTTTGGTTTCTGCGGAGGCCTCTTTCCTTGGCTTGCAGATGGCATCCTGCTTCCTCTGCCTGCGCGTGATCTGTCCTCTGTGCTTGTATCCCTGGTGTCTTGCTGTGTGTCCAAATTTCCTTCTCTTATAAGGACACCAGTCATATTACAGTCGGGTCCACCCTCACGACCCCTTTAAAGACAGTGTCTGCAAACACAGTCCCGTTCTGAGATACTGGAGGTTAGGGCTTCAACGTATGAATTTGGGAGGGTGGTGGTGGGGGGGGGGGGCACTATTCATCCCATAACAATTGGTTATTACCGAGTCTGCCCCCCAACTGGTTAACTCAAATCTTTCCCTCATTCCCTGCATGTCCAGTGGTCATTTGGGCCTCATTCTTAGAATATTTAATGAAAATTATTTTGATAAATGCTTTTATAACATTCATTTGACAAATACCAGAATAGCCCTTTTTTTTTTTTTTTTTTTTTTTTTTTTTTTTTGCTTTATCCAAAGTACCTTCCACATCCACGATCCCACAGCGTCCTAGGTGTTCTCATTTTACGCATAGGAAAACCAGTGCTTAGAGAGGTCACCTGACCTTCCCAAGGCCGTTTGCTAATAGCCGGATCAAAAGTCAGGAGGCTGAACGCGGGGCCTCTCCTCACTGTCTGATGTGTGCGTGTGCCATGGCAGGAGCTGGAGGGTGGATTCTTTAGGTGATGTGGACGATGGCAGGGACCCCGGGCCTCTTCTTCAAGGAAGCCCTTCTCTGTGCCAGTCTGGCTGTCTCCCGCCCCACCCTGTCTTTCACTTCAGGCTCCAAACATACAGCACTTCCTGACACACACACACCCTTTCTCATTTTGATGGGTTGTGCCTCTGGCGAGCACATCCTTTCCCCCCCCCCGCTCCTCCTGCCATCCTCCTCATTGTCTTGATTTCCCCAGAAATGCCTGTGCTCCCCTCCCCTGTAATCTCCGTGTCTACCCCTGACCTCCTCGGGTTGAAATTGTCCAGCCCGTGCCGGCCTCCCCGTTGGGGCCAAGGGCATTTCCTGTTGCTTCTGTATCCTCGGCACCCGGGCGGCAGGCAGCACGGGGCTTGGCGGAGCATCACTGCCCAGCGACTGTGGCTCCGAACTGACGTGAATCCTGGGGGGAGAGACAGCATCCTTGTTCCCGTACGGAAGCAGTGTTTTGGAAGAATATTTTTTGAGAGATTGGGGGAAGGCAGAGTAACAGGAGATTCGGGCCGAGACACAGGGAGGGGCCATAGAGGACGAAGAAGGGGTGCAATGCTCACAGGTCTCCAGGAGGGAGACGGTCAGCTTGTGCACAGAACTTCCCCGCTCCAGGAAAACAGGAAGCAGGCTTTACCTCCTGTCTTCTAGCCAAAAGAGAGGGAGTCCACACCTGAGCGTCCCATGACTTCCTTGCCCAGGGAAGGGGGAAAATCCTATTCTCCTGCCAAGGAGAAGGCCTAGCTAGCTTTTGGTAGAGAAATAATGACATCCAGTGGACAGCCATGTCATCCTCAGACTCGGCTGATGGCTTCCCCAGTCAGGAGACCTTCCGGGGCAGGGACAGCAAGGAGTTGTGCATCCAGCACTGGAAGGCTGAACCTTCAGTTGAACCTGAATCCTGATTCAGCCTCTTAGCTGTCTGACCTTGGGTAAGTGACTCCTCCTTCCTAAGCCTCTGTTTCCTCCATGGAAATGGACAGACTCCGAAAGCACGTTTTATAAACTGTTTAGCAGACACCGCTTCTCCTGCTATCAGAACTTGGGTTTCTTGGGAACGGTACCTTCGAGGCAGTGCTATGAAGTAAAAGGAGGACAAGTTCTGGAATCAGATGGCCCTGGGTTCAAATGCTAAATTCCCCACTGAATGGCCTGAAGCAATTAACCATCTCCCTGAGCACATAGTTCTGCAAAATGGGTTCATGACTGCTTCCAATCCCAAGGGTTATCACCAGTATGAGACCCTATTGTGGGTGCATGGGCAACAGCATTCCTGAAATTTGGAAAGACTGATGTGTCCCCACCTCAGGGGCACAGAGAGGGCTATGCAGATGGCAGAGCAGTCAGCAACTGAGAAAACAGGAGGAGAACTTCACGTCCCTGCATTTCCTGAATGGCCCCAGCTGACCTCCAGCCACGTTCAGGGGCTCAAGGTCTCTGAGATCTCACCAGGCTCTAGGGCCAGCACTAGCCAGAGGTCAAGGCCACCATTTGCTAGAACAGTCCCCCAGGCTGAGGGGGCCAGGCTAGAGAGAAGTGAGGGGGCCAAGGGAGGAGCGGAGCCCCCACTGCCATCCCTCCAAGAGGAGAGGGGAACCTGGGAAGGAGGGCCAGTCAAATCCGACCATGACTCAGTTGTAATTGACAGAGCCAAAGTCCCTGGGCTGGAGCGAGGCAAGTCGGAAAATGACCAGATTAAGCAGCTGCTATGAGGCACGCAAGGAACTCTGGGAGCTGGGAAACCGGTCGTCAGCCTGTGTTCCAGAAACAAAGTGACATTTTTGCATGCCTGAGTTTGTGACTAAGAAGTTAATGCACTTGAGGTAGGCAAAGTGCATGGGCATAGTAGGCCCTCAGGAGAGGTTGCCTGGCTTTCCGCCTCTTGGTCTGTTTGTGTGGAAGCTGGCCAGTTCCACAGGTCTGTGTGTAAGGCTACCCTGAGCACCTGTCCTGTTCATCTTAATCCCCTGGAGGAAAGGAAACGTGTGTGTGTGTGTGTGTGTGTGTGTGTGTGTGTGTGTGTGTGCGCGATCCTGACCCTCAGAGGTTAGCCCGGGCCTGGGCAGGGGAAAAGCCTGGGCACTCATAATTGTACTGTACCCTCTCATCCTCCAACAAACCTGTGAGGGAGGATTATCCCCCACCCCAGCCACTTTATAAACCAGGAAGCAGGAACGCTGCCAGGGCCTGTGATGTTGCCCCAGTCACCCAGGTAGGAACCTGAGGGGCTGGAGTTTAAACCTGGCCTCTGGCCCCTGCCTCCCAAAAAGGGCTCTGGATGGTCTTTGCCGACGCCCCACTGTGTGCAAGGCCTCACACCAAGGCTTCATGCTCCATGCTTTCCCGCACTGTCGCATGTATTCCTCATGAAAGCCCCATAAACTACTCCTTCCTGTCGCCACCTCCCCTCCCATTTCACGGATGAGGAAACTGAAGCTCATGGAGGTTCTACGAATCACGTAAGGTCACTCAGCTGGCCCGCAGCAGGGCCAGGACCCAGTCTAAGCAAAGGCCGACATGCTCACGTCTACCCACTCTGTGATCCCAGGTGAGGCAGTCGTGCCGGAACAGAGGCCGGTTATGGTGTCCACACGGCAGAAGTTCTCTCAGGCCTCCACTGTGCCTGCCAGCTGCTCTCATCATCACCCGCCCGCCTGAAATTTGGCATACCCTTATGCCGTAAACAACACACGGTATTTCTTTCCTCTTCTCTTCTCAACCAGCTCTGTGACATTCACCTCTCCGAGGCGCCTTTGCCCCTCTGAGCCTCGGCGTTCTCCTGCATGAAAGGGGGCTGGTAAATCCCATCTACAAAAGTATCGTGAGCCGTTGTTTTCATCCCAAATGCCTCTCCTCCCTGAGCACACCTGTGAGGCGCCCTCCAACACCCCCCCACCCACAGCCTGGATTCCAGCCACCAGCTCTCCTGTCCTGGCTCCTTCACGCAGGCCCCTGCCACAGGCCAGAACATCTGCCGGAGAACGCCATGGAACTCTGCCCCTGAGCCGGGGTCCTGCCAGCAAAGAGTTTAAACAAACAGAACTGGGCAGAAACGAAATGGTCCGTCGGTCGTAAAAGGTTGTGCCTCATGCTTATGCACTCGGGTTTCATGATAATCTGAGTGATGGTTCTCCTGAGGAGGATTGGAGAGAAAATGGTCGGGGGCTCTGAGGGGAGCAAGGAAAAAAAAAAACAAAAAAACAGCCATGTACCCAAGGCAAGCACTGCCAAGAAAGTGGGCCTGCATGGTCAATAAATGGAAGATGGCAGGGGGTGGGGGGCGGGGTGGGGGTTGGGGCACTGGAGGAAAAGTGGGGCTCTTTCCAACTGGTCCAGTGTCCAAGTCAGACCTTCACCAGTGAGAGCTCTTTCCACCTAATTTGTGCAGAACTATCAGCAACCCCAAACCACTGTGGTCAGAACCCGGGAGGTGGAGCGGCCAGCTCAAACACCCTCTGGCTGTGCAGGTAAACCGTGAAGCACGTAAAGGAAACACCAGAACACACATGATGAGCCTTGACCACGGACACACAGTGTTGGGAAGGCAAGAGGGAGCAATGGGGACTGCGGCAGTGGAGACAGCCAGGCCCGGGGCCGTCAGCTCCCGCCAAGCCCTGCCACTCGGGAACGCAGACCCAGGATCGCCAATCTTCTGCTTTTTTTCAAGACAAGCAGGAAAGAACGGATTTTGTTTTTTAATGTGCAGGTTCCCAATTTTTAAACATTGGCAACTAATTCAAATGTTTTTTTTTTTTTTTTTTCTTTTTTTTAAAAGCGCTACATGGGCCAAACAAAATATATCTGTAAGCCAAATTTGACTCACAGGCCACGGGGTTGCAATTTCTGCAGTTTTGTGTCACGGTCAAGGCGATGGGATCTGCCCGGATTCAAGTCCCAGTTCTCCCATCGACTGGCAGGGTGACCTTGGGCAAGTCTCCTAGCCTGTCCAAGTCTCAGTTACTTTGTCTGTAAAATGGGAATCGCAGTAGCATCGACATATGGCATTTGAGGAAGTTTTATGAAATTTATGTCATGGAAATTCCTTGGCACAGTGCCCAGTATATGGTAAGCCCTGAAGAAATGTTAGCTATTGTTATTAATTCACCCGGGGCGGGGGGGGGGGGGACAGAGTGGGGGGGGGTAGATAGAATAGCAGGTCATGGACAAAGAATGAGGCCAGGAAAAGAGACCAAGCAGGCAAAACAGGGCAAAGCCTGGAAACGCCAACCAGGCTTTCTCTCTCTAGAATGGCCCTTGCAGAATGACTGTCACAAACTGGCACCAAACTGCCAAGAGAATTTTGGACAGGTCGGACAGTGACCGGAAGGCTGGTGGCCCTCCACTGTCCCCCCACTTCTTTCCAGACTATCACCAAACAGACCTCATGAAACCTTCTGGACTGCTGCAGAGCAAAAGACGGATAGGGAGGGGGCCCTACAAGAGGCCAAATGGTGCTTCAGGTCTGTGGCTCAGCTGCGGGGGGCAGGGTGACTTTGGCTATGTCATTTCATCTCCCTCTGAGACTCCATTTACCTGTCCGTACAATGGGATAACTACAGTTATCTCCCAAGATACTGATTGGGATTAGGAGTAAGGCAGGGTAGGATCCAGTATGGCACTCATGTTCCACAATTGCGGGCTGCCACTGCTGGTTATTGTTGTTATAGTTTTTATCATTAACGGGGCAATAGAGATGCCTGTCTGACCAGCATCCATCCACCTCTCTTCAGGTAACCATCCCAGTTCTCTGAAGAAACATCCCTTCTCCATTCCCAACTGAATGGTTCAATTGGTGTTGACTCCTCCCCTCCCACCAGGGAGAGGTGTGTGAATCAGGTGTAGCTAATGAGAGTAGCATAGTTTCCTGGGCCAACACAGGGCATTCATTCAAACTGTGATGGAAAAGAAGGTCTCCGTTTTCCATCAGATGCATTGTGGTGAGGAGTAAGCTGGAGCCACAGCAGCCATCTCACTACCACATGGGAAGAGCCTGTCTAAGAATGGAACCAATATCGAGGGAATCATGGCAAAGGGTTGGAAATATTCTTGATAACACTACTTAAGCGCCTGGATCCAGCTGTACCTGAAGTTCACACTACACTGAACTATTCCATCTCAGGAGCCAAAAAATTCCTTTTTCTGCTTAGACCATTTTGGATTGAATTTTCTGTATCTTGCAACAAGAACCTCAACAGATACATGAGCCTTAAGGATGAGTTAAGAAAATGACCCACACCTGAATGGCTCAGCCAGCTGAGCGTCCAACTTTGGCTCAGGTCATGATCTCATGGTCCGTGAATTCAAGCCCCACGTGCTGAGCTGTCAGCACAGAGACCGGAGCCTGCTTCAGATTCTGTGTCTCCCTCTCTCTCTGCCCCTCCCCTTCTCACACTCTGTCTCTCCCCAAAATAAATAAACATTTAAAAAAAGAAGGAAAAAAAAAAAAAAAAAAAGGAAATGCCCCAAAAGGAGAGTTTCATTAGTCGGCAGTTCTTATAGGCTGTCAGACCATGCTCTGAGCATGACCGCACTATTTGCCTTTTTCTGGGAGTACGGTAATATATCCTGAAAGCCTTTCACAGACTTTGGTCAAGCTTTCCTTAAAACAATGGTTGTGAATCAGGGGCAAATCTTCCCCTACCCACCCCCCCCCCCCCAGAGGACACGTAGCAACGTCTGGAGACATTTTTGGTTGTCACAGTGGGGCAAGGGGTAGGCACTCTGTGCTACTGGCCTCTTGGGGGTAGAGGCCAAGGATGCTGCCCAACATCCTACAGTGCACAAGCCAGCACCCCTCCTGGGATCAGGAATGATCCCATCCAAACAGCAACAGGGCTGAGGGTGAGAAACAGGGGAGAAGTAATACACCGACCCCTTCTCTAGCCACCTCAGCTTCCCTGGAGTCTTAAAGTGCTACATGTTTGAAGACAGAAACCAGGCTATTAGGGGACTTTATATACTTCATCGTGTTCTCTTGGGGTAGACAATGCTGTGACTCCAACCCAATTCAAAGAGGCTGCCCCAAATGTACACACCGTTTACGCATAATCCCCCGTGGGTCTGTAGCAACCTTCCCCGTCACTGTAACAACCACAGCCCATAACTAGTGGGCCAACAGGAAGAGCAGGCAACTTCTCTGAAGACAGACAGTCTCATTCGGCGACACACGCGTGTCTTCCCACATCTGGCGATAATGCATCGAACAAATGAGCAAATGACCTAAGTCCCACATATCCAATAGAAAGGAAAGATAGTATTCCCTTACTGTCTAGAGTAGCAGTGCTCAGTGTGTTTCCCCTTAGAGTACTACTCCTGTGAGATAGTCACAGGGGGAAAAAAATGATTCCAAGATCAAATAAATGTGGGAAACACAAAAGCCTCCACTACCTTCATGGGCAGCAACAGCATGCGTTAGCCCATTAAAGGCTCTGATAAGACCTGCATTTTAAAACAATGTGCTTGAATTTCTTTTGGTCCGCATTTTTCAAACTCCACCACGCAATCTTTTTTCACTTATAATACTTATTTAGTATCCATGGAACTATCATCCCAGAGGACACGCATTGGGAAACATTTCAAAGGGACTACAGAGAAAGTGAAATATAGTATATTAATGAGATGTAAAAGCCAATCCAACAAAATCAAGTAATGGTGGCAATAGACCAAAGCCCTTTGGCCAGAGAACTCTGCCTTAAATGTGTCAGTACGGCTCATCCTTATTTTATTTGAGCATCCCTGCTTTTTTTTTTTTTTTTTTTTTTTTTTTTTTAATTAAGTAGGCCTCACACCCAGCACAGAGCCCTATGCAGGGGTGAACTCTCAATCCTGAAATCAAGACCTGAGCCAAGACCAAGAGTCAGACTCCTAACCAAATGAGCCACCCAGGTGCCCCATCTCTACATTTTTGTAGCTGCTCCAAGGGCCTCCCAAGGGCTGCCCAAGTGTCAGGCCTTGTGCCAGATCTTGGAATTGTGAAAACAAAAAGTCACACTTTGGTAGGTTCTGCAGTACAGGATGTGGAGAGCCTTCTGATGCAGTAAAGAACAGGGGCATTTGCCCCTTGAACCTTAAGACCTCCAAGTCATTTCAGGAATATGCAGTTCGTACGTTTTCAGTCAGTTATATTGACCCTGTCAGCATTTACCAAAGAGTTGGGCAAGGAGTCAGAAGGGGACGGGTGGTATCAGCCACCCGTAAGTGCCCTCCTAAGGGAAACAGGCCACCCAAGCCCGCTGTGCTTCAGCTGTGCTTCAACAAAGGATGGTCACGGGTTGGACAAAAGATGTGCACCTGATTCAAGGGCAGCCCCTTCATTGGCTGGTTGGTGACCTATGAGGAGGCCAGAACAAAAAAGCTCCTCCCAGTCCGTTCAAGTAATTGACGTGAGGAGGCTCTGTCGCTCTGGGACTCGACCAGGCAAACGGCGAGGAGCTGACACTAGTTCCACGGCGTGAAGATTGGTGACCCGCCACGAAGAGATCTGACAGCAAAAAGCCCGCTCAATTCCTGACCTCTGAGCACTCACACGCAGAGACGGGAGTCAGACTCCAGGCTGTTGATCAGCGGGTCAGCACAGGGAGCCAGTGTTTCTGCCATTCCACAAAGAACCAGCGCCGCTGGCCTTGGCCCGCCCTAGGCCAAGGAAAGGCGTGGTTGCAGAGACCACAGTCAGGAGAACTGCGACGTGGGTAATGACAGTCGAAGCGTGCAAATGCCGGTGGGAAGGACCTGGGCTTCCGCAGGAAGCCTCTCGGCCTTTGGACGCACCTCTGGATTCTAGGACCTCACAGTTTCCTTTCTCCCCAAGGGAGACTGCAATCATGACACAGTATGGCTAAAGTCACACCCAGAGGCTTGACGCGGCTGACCCGGAAATCACACGGCCTGCAAAAACACAGGATAAACCTTCGTTCCTGGAATAACAATGCCGCAGTGCTCTTGTCAAGGGCTGGGTGGCTTTGAGGGATGGGAAGGGGGAGAGGAGGTGGTTGAGGTTACGTACTTGTCCTGAAAGTAATATGCTGCTAACCAAGACTCAGGGAAAAGGGACCAAGGTCAACTTCACTTGCCGGGATTTTACACCCCAGCCACAGGGTTATGGAGGCGGGAGCAGCAGCCGAACTACATCCATGCCGCCTGACTTTCACCCCAGGCTTTAGGACCTACATGTCAGTGACCGATGTCTCAAAGCGAGTGCGAGAGTCAGTTTGGTGCAACCGCCAGCAGGAGATGCAGGCAGCTGAGACCTCTACAGCAACCCAGGGAATCGTTGCATGTCAGACCACCGAGCAAGACTTGGGTTTGGTCCATCACATTCACGGGGCCCCCACTCTGTGCTTCACACTGTCCTCCACGCACTTACATATATGGTCACAAATGTTCTCCGCATAACAAACAAGTCTCTTGACATGTATTAAACTTAGAAAATAAGGCTGCACATTAAGCCAGAATGGAGTGAACCTTGCAGGCAATTTGAAATTCAGAACTTCCCCCTTTCTCTTCTCCTTTTCCCCTCGTAACTCTCCATCCCTCCTGATAGTCCTTTTAAGAGCAGAATCATTTGAGTGACCAAGTGTCTGTGTTTAGACTTGTCTTCCCTGACCAGCCTGGTGGTTCTCAACCTCTAAACGGGTGTGAGAATTGCTGTCCTGGGTCATATGACACACACCTTATGTGTGGTACTGCATTCACATCACGAGAGTTTTCAAGAGTCTCTGACTGTGGTTTTTCACCGAAGGGCTCACTTTGAATCTGAGTGCCACAAAAGGGGAGACCCTAGGGTACCCTGACAGCTCTGAAATCACACTGTGGGTCTGTTCATTCAACACACATGTACCAGTGCCTGTGATCAGGGCTGGGGACACAGGGTTAGAGAGTGGCAGGAAGGAAATCAAAAGCCCTCTGTGAACCCAGGCTGGGCTGGCTTTGTCCCAAGCAGCTCCTGGGGGGAGGAATGATCACAAAGAAGTACCCAGTCCTTGGTCACCCAATCAATGAACAGCAGGGTGAGATCTGAACCCAAACCCTGTGCCCCCAAAGGCGGACTCTTCACCCTCTCCACCTGCAGGCCCTCAGATGTGCACACTACTAGCTACAACACGAAGGGGAAAGTGGAAGGCAGGAGAGGGGTTCGGGCATGGAGGGTTTAGTCCCTGTTCCGCGGATGGGGCAGGAGGCAGCATTTGAGCTGAGCCTGGAAGAACATGCAAACTTCGTCACTCGCCATGGGGAAAATGTGTGCCTGGTGTCAGGAGCAGCAGACCCGGGGTTTTACCTCCCTGGCCTCTGCCCTCCTTTGTTTTTGGACCTCAGCACCCTGCTCTTCCCTTGGGATCTGCCTCCCTTCCCTTCTCAGTCTGTATGGTTTGTGTGGGCTAGACCCCCAGGCCCTGGTTCCAGGCCTGTGACCCAGGCCTGGCCAGCCAGAGCATCACATTTTACTGACCACAGCCATGGCTTTCAGAGTGGGCACGTGAGCCAATCTGAGCCGAGGGGTCTTGAGTCCAGGGTTCTTTGGGCCTGCCAGGAAGAGAGACATTGTTTCACCCAGAGATACCCAGAGGATAGGATGTGCCCCCAGGGTTGTTAGCGGTCACCTGGCTACCGTGTGCACAGAGAGCCTGTCTTCAAATGAGACCATGAGACAGGAGAGCTGGGCAGGGAGGGAGAGTGAGACCCAAGGGCTGATGACATAGCTGGAGGCTCCCAGATCCATGCCTAAAGCTTAGCCCTTTCCTGGGTTCCTGTGTAATATGAGCCGATCAATGCCTTTCTTTGCCCAGGCAATTGTGAATTGGGCTTCTATCCCTGGAGCAGCAGAGTGAGCTGAGTAGAGGGCTAGAAATAAGAGTCTGAGAAGAGATAGCCACTGAGACTGTGTTGGTCCTTGACATTATTCAGCTGGGGATGCAGAAATCAAAATTACTTTTCAACCTGTACTGAACCCAATTTACAGATCAGTTAATCAGAACTCAAGATACCAGAACCTCGAGTGCTTTGGCAAATCTACTGTGGTTTAAATTCTCACTTTGACAAGGGACCTGGGCCTCAGGGAGCTCACAGATATGGCCCAGAGTGACATAGAAACCTAGTAGCCCCACAGAGAGTGGGGAGCTGAAGGCACAGTCATGAGATAGGTCAGATGGAGGTGGGGGAGACGAGGAGGACCCAGATATTGGGCTGGGAGAAGGAAACAGTAGGGAAGGCACCCTGCAAGAGGCCTTGGACTGAGCCGGCCTTGTAGGGAGCCCTCTTCAGAATCACACAGAGCTGGATTCAGATCCTTGCTCTGCCGTTTTGAAAACCACTTTCTGTTCTGTCCTCAATGCCACTGTTTATACAATGGGGTCCAGTCCTTTATTTAACTATGTGGTTACCATGCCCAAAATGGACTCTAAAGAAGAAAAATAAGGTCCCAGACTTCAGGAAGTTTACACTTCTGATAAGGGATATCAGAAACTATACAATTTGTTTATCATGTGCCTTCCCATGTCATACTATAGGCTTCCCAGGAGCAGGGATATTTGTTTTGTCACTGCCTACCTCAGTACCTGGCACATAGTAAGCCTTCAATAAACATGTCTTGAATAAATACAAGTAAACAAAGTAATAAACGGGTGAGTACTGTGGAATAAATAGAACACAGGATGCAACGGAGAGTGACATGTAAGAGAAGGCTCCTAGGAGAAGAGGGTATTTGAGCTGAGACCTGAATGATGAGGAAGCAGCCATAATGAATAACTGAGGAAACGCATGCTAAGCAGAGGGAACAGCACATGCAAAGGCCCTGAGGCAGAAATAAGGAATGGGAAGCCAGCCCCACAGCTGGAGTGGGAGTGACAGAGGGAACTGTGATTGGGGAGGCAGGCAGGGGCTAGACTGCCACGTCATGACAGTGAGTTTGAACTTGATTCTAACTAAGCACAATGGCCAGCCACTGGAGTGTGTTGGGCAGGGCAGTGACCTCTGACTTAGAGGTTCAAGAGATCACTCTGCCTACAGTGTGGTAGATGGATCTCAGCAGGAAAGACAATAATGTATGTCACACACAGCATCTGGCACACAGTAAGTGTTCAATGAACAAGCAGTGGCCACATCCACAAAAGCTTGCCAATGTCCATTCCAGTCCAAGAAATGTGCTCTTTATCCTCTTGGGTTCAGGCTCTCTCTAGCTACCCTCTGTGCACTGTGATGGTCAAAGTAAAGCCAACAGACAAGCTTTGGGGGAAAATCCTCTCCTCTTGTTGGTTACAGTAACAGCCCGGGAGCCATGGCGGGGAGGGGCAGGATGGGGGCGGTGGAGTGGGAGCCTTCTGTTAAATGTTGAGTTGCTCCCAACATACTTTTCAAACATTCGTTTGCTTTTGCCCAGTCTCCTCCGTAAGAGACATGCTTTCGGATGTGTTTTGAAAAATATTCCATATGCTAATGGAATGTCACCATCTGCCAAAGAAGGCAGAGCTGTTTTTAAAGGAAAAACTATTACAGAAATGAGGTATTCACAGAGGGGCACTAAAGAGCCCAAACGTCGCTGACCTGAGGCTGACCTGGGCCGCCTCGTGTTACCAACATGAAAAGGGAGTGAGAAAATCTGAGGCCAATTAACTTCTCTCCCCCACCACCACCTCTCCCTCTCTCATTTTCCCCCTCCCCTTCTTGGAGACATGATGAAATTTCCTGAAACAAAAACTCGCAGCCCGTTCTATAAAATGCTTTCGCCTTTGGTGGAAAAAGCCCCGATGGTCCCTTTTATCTTCTCATTCCTGAGGCGCAGACCTGGCCCCCGTCTGTTTGTGCAGATGGGCTGCAGGGAACACTCCCAAGGACAAGAGAGGCTAGGGCCGGGCCGGGCTGTTTGCTGTTGCGACCGGAGCCTGGCCATCGGGAGAATGGGGCGCTGTGCTGAAGGAAGGGAAAGCAGGATTAGGTGTCCTGCGGCATGATGAGTGGACAGGCATTGTTCCCCGGGAGGCCCGGCCAGGCCGGAGGCAACTCTTCAGAGAGGAAGGCTTTCCAAGCTCTGGGAGCATCCACCCTACCTTTACAGCTGCTCCTTCTCCTCCTCTGTCGCTGGCTTGTCTTCCTGTGCCCTTGTCCTAAATGCAACATCCTTCCCGACTCAGCGTCTAGGCTCTTCTTCAAAAGCCGCCCCCTGCCTCTCTCTCTCTCTCTCTCTCTTGAGGCAGCCCGAGTCAGCTTCACGTGACTATCTCAGGCACCTGTAATGTCCAAATCCGAAAGCGTCACCCCTCCACCCAAACCTCCCTGGAGACCAAGTGCCCCTCCTGCCAGTTTGGTCCAGGAACATACCCACCTTACAGCCTTTGCATGTGTTTCCCCGGCCTGGGACGTCCCCCACCGGCTCCTGCTTATATCCTTGAGGTCTTGGTTCAGATGTCCCACAGCCCGCTGCACACTCGCAGACGGTCGTAATCGCTTCACAGCACTTACTGCAATCAGGATGTAGCCCGTGAATTCACGGGCGCGTGCGTATACCGTAGCAACCACGGTATATTGTCTATTTCCTCCGGACTGGAAGCTTCCTGAGAGCAGGGGCGGGGCTCCTGTCCCTACAGCTCCACCTAGCGGCGCATGGGAGACAGGCCAACCGTGGGTGCCCTCGCTAAGGCCTCCTACTCCCTCAACCTCGGATCGCACAGCTCCTGCCTCCTCAACACCCCGCAAAACCGCCCTCTCTCACCTCCTCAGTGTTCTGCCTTATTCCAGACCTCAACATGCCTCTCCTGAATCTTGGCACCAGCCTTCTGACTGCTCATCCCCGGCTTTAAACCCATCAGCAGCTGCCCAGTGCTGCCAAGATAGATGCTCAGCCTGGCCCACCAGCCGGGCCACGGTCGGGTCCCCGGCACCTATGTTGCTGTGTTCTTTACACTCTACCAAACTTTGTGCATTGATGAAAGCACTGCACACATTTATTAATGACCAAAGAATGTATGGCAGGGGAGGAAAACAGATGTGCAGAGCGTCTGTTAATGTAAGAGGAAGGCTCCTCCGGGGAGACGCTGCTGATCACAGTGCCCGTGGAGCACCGGCGGGGGGTGGCGGTGGGTGGGCAGAGGGTGGCGTGGTAAGAGGCCAGCTGTGGCAGCCGAGATAGACTGGAATCAAGGCTAAGCCCAGCCGCCTAGCAAGACAGACCTGGGCCTCAGTTTCCTCAGCTGTCAAGTGGTACGAACACATAGCACACAGGGCTTTTGTGAGGATCACACGGTGTGGAAAGCCCTTCCCAGCAGGCCTGGCACTCACTGTTTGGTGGTTATGTTTATTCTTGTTGTTGCTATAGCTGGCGTCCTCTTCCTGCATTGCCCACCCTCCTCCCCGCCCCACCGCCCACATGCGCTGGCGCGCGCGCGCGCGCGCGCGCACACACACACACACACACACACACACACACACACACGCTGAGGACGTGAAAGTCTCGCCTGTCCACTCTGGAGACACTACAATCTGCTGAGCATACTGGCATGTTGAGGTCTCACTCTCTTCCCAGAAACACCCCAGGAGGATATAAGTTGACTGCTTTTAAAGCTGAATTATTCTAAACTTAAAAACCAACAAAAGTAACTTGGCATAAATACTATCCATCTGGTCCACCTCCCTCAGTTGCACCGACTGAACAGCCCCGGCCCTGGTTACTGACTCAAATGCTCCCTGGGGACGGTCAGCATAATTCCAAGTGCCAGCTCCTGTGTTTCCCCTCAAGAGGCCCAGACAGGCCTCGCTCAGGCTGCCTGAGCACGTTTGACTTTGTCTCATCCCCCACCATCCTGAACCCTAACCCTCATAATACCTTTCTCTGCTCTGGACATTCTGTACCAGCTGCTTAAAAGCCACAGTTGGAGCTGCCAAAAGGAGCAGGCACTGATAAAGGTATCTTATGTACGGGTACAGAGCTTCGAGTCGACTTGAATTGAGATTTCAGATGAGGTACTTTAGGTTATGTCATTTAATTCTTGAAGAGACTTTAAAACACTGTCTCCACTTCCTAGAGGAAGCTCAGGTTCAGGGCAGAGAATGTCCTTGCTTATGGGGCTGCCGCCAGATAGGTGGCAGAGCTCCAGTCTCAAGCTGGGTCTCATGACGCCAAGACTCATGCTCTTTCCTCCATCCCATAGACCAGAGCACCCCCCCCCCCCCGGGGTATCTCTGGGTGTGATACTAAGCTCCAAAGGCTGCAGTGCTCTGAGAGCATTCCTTCTCAACCACTAGAGCTGCAGGGCATTTGAGAGTAAGACACAGCCCGCGAGAAAGGTCCGTTGGATCCGAAGAAGGTAGTAGAGGGTGGAGGGAGCTTACGCTGTAGTCACTGAGATCTCGCCAGCTTTAAGCTGTTCCTTGGGCATGACCCCACTACAGATGAAGTCTATGGCTGTCACTCGTAGGTTCTCCCAGGCCAGTCCAACAACATACGAAAAATACAATGAAGCAATTCCTAGAGACAGGATGAGTAAAAAGCCAGAAAGTTGAAAGCAATCAACAATACAACTCCACTTAGAGGAGTCTGCTTTCCAGTTTACCCTACATGCACACAAAAAAAGTTACTTATGGCCTGCACTATAATTCTTTCACGTGGCTACACATAACCAAGAAAAATTCTTACAAACTGGATTAGGATTTCAGCGCATTTGATGTATGGGGTCCATCACCCCATCTTTGGGCAGGTAAACACCTTAAGACAGCCATGTACACAGTCACCCCACATATAAGTTTGAAGGTCTATGAGGTCTCAGACCCAGCATCAAGAAAACCAACAGGAGCTTGGAGGTCCTAGAGCTCCCAGAATTGTCTCCAGCCGGAAGACCAAGTCGATCCTGGGCCTAAAGCCTGCCTTGCTGTAACATGAACTCAGTCCCAGCACAAAAGCGGGCAGCTGGTCTCAACACTCACAACGTGATTGAAGACGGTGGTCGCCAGCTCTTGGCTCCTTCCTTCCCCTTCCTCCTCCTTTTTTTTCAAACTCCTCCCTTGTTTGGTCATTTTTCCTAAAGGAACATGTATGGAGTCATTCTCTGGGCTGGTCACTTTGTCACAGGGCATATCATTTAATTTGTCCCTTTTCTCTGAAATCTCTATTCTTCAAGTGTTCGGTGGCCAAACTTAGGCACAATATTTCGAGAGGTCGCTACTAGAAATGTTTCAAATCATGTTGGTTCAGGGATCACAATGCCGTCAGTGCTCCAGTGACTGACTTTAAAAGTTCCCAACTTATAAAAATTGGGTCTTTACATAATATGGATGTTCAGTTTTTCTTGGAAATCTAGACCTGGCATTACAGGGTCTGCATTCCTGCAAGCCAATAGATCGTCTAGAGCTGGGGCATGTGCCCTCCAGGACTTGAGCTAGTGACACCTTCTTTCAGACATGGGGAAGCTAAGACCCCAAAGGGGGTATTGCCACACAGCTAATTAGTAACAGGGTTATTGGCCAGATGGCCCAACTTCCTTTTCTCCTTATTAACTAGAAAACCAATAGGCTGAACGGCAAAGAACCACTCATCTCTGATTGTATATCCAAGGAGCTCTACAAAACCTCTCTTAGAATCTCCATAATCAATATGGGATGCATTTGTAGCTGTCAATTTCTTGCAGTAACACCTCACCTACTGAGGAAAAAAGAAACTATTATTTATTGAACACTTATGTGACTGTAGGAGACGACTGGAGAGGTTAAGATCGTCTGACACCTGAGGTCCTTCCCACTCTGCAGCAATGTTCGGGCTCAAGGTCTGCTGTTCATAATGATGAGCACAAATTACCAATAGTTTTTCACATTTAGCACAGGCACAGATAGAAAGACCTGTGAAAAGTGAGTCACTACAGGGAAGGGCAAGCAATCACCTCAACTCCTCCCTCAAGGAACTTGCTGAATAAATTATGGTAACCAAATATTACACGGTCATGCTCAAGGAGGTAAAATTACATGCACTCGCATGGAATGATCTCCTAGAGAACATTAGATGAAAGAGCGCCTGGGTGGCTCGGTTGGCTAAGCATCTCTTGATCTCGGCTCAGGCCATGATCACCGGGGTTCGTGGATCGAGCCCCGCACTGGGCCCTGCGCTGACAGCGTGGCGGTTCTTCTCTCTGCCCCTCCCCCCTCACACACAAACACTCTCTCAAAATAAAGCTAAAAAAAAAAAAAAAAGCGTAAGATCAAAGTGCGGCACAGCACGCTACCATTGATGTTAAAAGGGGTGTGGTGATGTGTATATGTGTGTGCATATACATGATATACTCATATATGTATACATACACACACAGAGTATTATTAGCTGTTGAAGGATATACAAAAAACTGGATAATACTAGGGGACTGAGGGTCCAGGGTGAAAGGGAGGATCACCTTTTACTCTATGATTTGTACATAGGTCTGCTTAATCATATGCATGTTACATATTTTTAAAACATTTACAAGAAAAATGGATGGAGGCAATACTGTCTAGAAACACTCTCATCCCCAAAGTCCACATTACCAATCTGGCAGGTTGATGGGGGGGGGGGGGGGGGGGGAATCTAGTTACGCGGAAACTTCCGCTACCACTCAGGACTTCTGAGCAGAATCCTACACACGCAAACGGTACCCTTCCTGATTTAGTAACCAGCCAGTGGTGTGTGCATCTGTGAACGTGGACAACAGTCCCACGTCCTGCATTTACCGGGGTCAGACAGCAAGCGTGCTTTCCACACCTCCACCTGCTTCTTCGAGAACCAGAGGATCCACTTACCCTCGGAGCCACTTGGGACACTGAAGGGGCCGTTTTCGGATTTTTACAGTAACTTGTGAAGCAGTGAAGAAAGAACTTATGGGGAAGCCAGCCCCCAGCTCCTCAGGTGAAAGTGAAACAGAAGAGCAAGACGCCCCAGCACGGACTGGTATTATCCCACACAAACCTCTCCCAAGTCAAAAAGCAGTTTGATTTCAACCTCATTTTACAGAGCAGATGAGTTGTTGTTGTTGTTTTTTAATCTACAAACTTTAATGGTACATCACTGAATTACTGAGAGAACATAACAGTTGGTTGTGGGTTTTTTTTGAAAAATTTCTTAACAGAGCATCAGAGTATTGCAACACTTTATTAAGAGTATTGGCTTTGAATTAGTAGCTGAAGTAACAATTGCATGAAGCCAGATTAGGTGTACTGCATAATACTCATACTTGATTTATTGACATTACTTAGCAATTTATTGGACAAAAGTCAAACTTTTTGTTTTTTATTAAGCACATTCCACAGTACAAAGCTGTCATGAATAATATCTGTACAATTTAACAGTTTCAATAGCTGTTCAGACACAAATTTATTTCAAACAGATAATTGGCAAACATAATTAATTACAAGTTAGAATTAGACTATCCCAGTGCTTTAAAACATTAATATAGCAGTAATTTACAGTTGCTCAATTATGGTTAGCAAAATAAAGTCCAGAGTACGGCTGGGAATTACTACTATAATCCCAGAAAGTCAGAATTCCTTGGGTGCCAGAGTCCCCTGCTATAATTTAATAGGCACAATTCAAAGGTTGTGTGCATATTCAAAGGCCATGATCTCCCAAGGAACAAGAACTTCTATATTAAACATGCAAAAACAACAACAGAAAGTCCATTCGTTCAGAAGAATTGCCTCCTCCCCCGCCCCTCCCACACCCCCGGGCTCTCCTAACCAGTCTGATATAAAGCTGTAAGGTGGAGAGTGGTAAAGGTGAACTCACTTCCACAGCCACTGTCAAGCTTACAACATCTACCTCACGAAATAGAGATTTCCTTTTATTTATTTATTTTTTTTACACTTGGAGACTCAACTTCTCAAAAATAGAAATTAATTTGGTAACATGTGGAAGGGAAGGATGCATTTTTAGAAAAGGAGAAAAGAAAAATTAAAAAAGCCAAGCCAAACCAATAAACAAATCACATACACACACTTTGATCCCCACACCGTTCTCAATGCAAAGGACAGAACAGAGCCCAGGGCCCTTCCCTTTAGTTATAGAGTGTGCTTCCACGGGAAGAGGTTTAGTTAACAGGAGGTTCTTATTGGTCCTTTAAAATGTTACTGACGTTGCTTAATCTTTGGAAACAATGGCAAGGGGCAAACAGGAACCTAATATTGAACAAGGGAAAAGGAGTGCCAACCGAATGCCAAAGTCCTTTCGGTGCACGGTCGGCGTGAGAGTGCCATTCACACATTCAGGCTGCGGGGCACTCGGGAGCTTTGAGAACCTGCCAGGGCCACAGCGACATGTGACACCAGAGATGACGGCAACGGGATTCAGGAGCTTGAGGCTTTGCACCACACAGGAGTACCCTTCCACCCAAGATGGGCCCCCGAAGCAACCTGCCATGGGATACGGGCTCCAACATATGAGCAGGCCCGGTTAACATCCTGGTAAAGCCAGGATGCCTGAATTCCAGAGCCAGGAAACCCAGTCAACAGGGCCTTCTTGTTCCTCCCTTTCCAGGGCTACTAATGCACGGAAGAATGATCTTTGACAGTGAAGTCAAATGAACGCTAGTACTCAGAGAAGTACTTGGGAGGAAAAGAACAACAAAAAATAATGTTAAGGTACCTCTCTGTTGTATATGCTGCACAATGAATGAAACATTTTGTGTTAACCTTTAGAAACTACATTTTAAAAACAAGATTCCCGTTAAAACCACACACACCACACACATACACACAAAATGACAATGACAAAATAAAAATACCGTATGAATACTGCAGGAAGGGTTCTAGGTAATCCACATCAACCCTGGTATCAGGTTCTTGAGCCCAGCCCATGGCTAAGTGCGAACACACTCTGTATTAGTGTCTCAGGCACAGGGGCCCTGACTCTAGCAACCTTGAGGTTAAACTGTTATGTACATTATATCTACATGCGGATACAGTATTTTAAATTAGGAGGCAAGCACACGTGTAAAAGTGTTACTCTACCAAATATCAGATGGTTGGGGGACAGAGAACAGTTAATAAAAGAAAAGAGCTATATTACCTGTTGGGAGATAATATAACCTGGCTTATAGTTCTTTAAATTAAAAGAAATTGGTACAGAAAGGAAGTGTGACCCAAAAAATATTACTAAAACAAACCAGAGAAATGTTTCCATTGTCCAACATGTTCCTAATACAGGTCAGAATTCATAATGACTTGGACGGTCAAAAGGAGAATGCTAACTTCTGAAAAGGAAAGCCCTGGACATTCTGGGTAGGTGTTTGGCACCCAAAATTTCACCAAAGAAGAATGCGGTTTCTTAGTATCAGACCAAAGTGCAAAGCAATATAAATTAGAGGCCAAGTCTTCTCTTGATGGTCGATTTACTTCTGTAAAACAGACAGACTGTACGTTCCTTTTATATGAACAATTTACATTTGAAGCATTAGATTTTGTTTTTTTTCACTGATGGGGGGAGGAAATGGGCTTCTGTTCTACTGGAAGTCGGTGAAGCTAAGGTATCCTTCTCAAAGTAGAGGCCGGAATCGGAGGTGAGAAATGTTGGTACTTGGAAGAGTTAGGCTGCTTTGCATCTACCCAGCGTCTAGAACCAATTCCAGCTTCATAACTCAGCTGCGAAGAACTCCCTTAGGCATTTGGTAGCCATGTAGCCAGTAGTTCAAGACTAGGAAACCCTGGGAAAACAAAACAACAAAACAAAACACAAAGGGAGTATGGATGGATATTCTGGTTAGACATGGAGATATACACCACAGCCCATCCACATCCACACAGACATGCCCTTGTGCACACATAACACATTACTGATTTTCAAATATATAAAACATACAAAAATATAAAAAAATAGACTTTATGTATTATATAAAAATATATAAAAAATAAAAGCTGCAAGATGTTTTGAGTGTACTACATACCAGGCATCATATTTATTTAAAACCACAACATTCTTATGAGGTAGAAACTATTATACCCACTTTACAAATAAAAGAACTAAGGCTCAGACACATTGTTTAGCTCAAAGCATTAGCCATTAAGTGACAGAGAGGGCATTAGAAGAGATGACTGACCCCTATAACGTACATCTTTCAGTGCTTCCTGCTAAAAATTATGCATGTAACAAAATATGCTTCATGTTAGATTTTATAGTTAGCATAATCTTTTATGACATCCAAAGCCTACGACGGCTGGTCTCATATCTGCCCGAGAGAGCCCTCATCTATCACTGTGAAACAAAAATATGCAAAAACTAGTAAATAAAGTATTCATTCTAAATAGAATGCTAATAATCAGAAACTACTTCTTTTTGAAATAAATCATGTATAAAAGGACAATACAATGTAGAGGGAAAGACTACTGAATGTTAAATATTGTTTTGATGGTGACCTTGAGTCAGGGACACATTTTAATCATATATTCTACACTCATCCATGTATATGAATATGTGTACACGCACACACACGCACGCACCTAAACTTATCATTACTATGTACAATGCAGGCTGACATTTTCTATTCTAAATCTCATCAAAACAAAGTCAAAATCCATTAGAATGATTTCACAATCACTAATGGGTCACAACCCTTTCCAAACACAGCACTAAACCAATAGCCTAGAAGATCTAAAAGTTACCTATATGTCTAAGATTCTCTGACAAAAAGAGAGAGAAAGATTTTTTTAAAAGCTTGTATGTTTTTTTAAAGGAAACTTTCCTAAAAGGTTGTCTATTTTCATAAAGATCAAGAATCCTAATAAGCCTTTTCAATGAGTTCAAGAGATTTAATTTCATTCACCACAGCTTTCGCATGAAGGATCTTTAAGAGTATTATTTTTAAAACATTAACATCCACAGATAAGGAGTAGGCACTCTCAAACACTGCTGGCAGGAACGTAAACTGATTTAACTCTTCTGGTGAGTAACATGACTCTAGGAACCAAAGTCTTTAAACATCATACCTTTAAACCTGACACTGCAGACATTTCTAGAATTTTACCCAAAGGTAATAAAGCAAAGATTAAGCTAAAAGAATGATTACAGCAGTGTGTTTTATAACAGCTAAAAGCTGGGGGAAAACTTATGTACATAACAGGGCCCATGCAAACAACTGAATATTATTTTGCCATTAGGGATGGTGATTTAGACAAATACTGACATTACAGACAAGGAACAAATTTACAATAAAGGGGGGAAAAAAGCATTTTAAAAACATATACAGTTCTCAACCATAATTTTAGAAAGCCTGAAAGAATATCTACAAGGGAGTGAATAATGATGAATCATGAGTAGGAGTTTATTTTCTTTTGGCTTATCTACTTATTCTAATTTCCTAATAATGATCTTATATTGTCTTGTAATAAAAAAGAGAACTACTGTATATATTAGCTCTTAGGAGTTAGTAATTTAAAAAAATGACTCAGCAAATAAATCTGTTGCTAACTTTCCTGACATAGAAATACTCTTACCTTCTATTTTAGGGGTGAATATTTTACTGCAAGGTTAAATCATCATTAGGGTAGTGTTTCTTATTATGCATAAATCTTACAGTATCACATGGTAATAATTTTTTTCATGTTACAATAAATGAAAAGAATTTGGAAAAGAGCAGTAAAATCTATAGAGCTGACTGCCAAGGCTGTCAAAAGTAATTCACTTTGAAGAGACAAACACATTTGAGGTTTCACTGCTTGTGCTGCTTAAAAAGCAGATAAGATTTTTCCATTGATTTATAATTGTGGATCATAACAAGGGCAGTTGTTCTTACATTCCCAAAAAGGGGCGGGAGGAGGGCCTGGAAGAAGTAACACCACAGTTTCCTTTCTACCACAGCCAACGAGAGAAAACACCATTGGTGACCATTATTCCATTTCTCAACCAAAGAAATCTTGTTCCGGGGCACTTTAAAGTAATATGTAAAAGTTGTCCAATTTGTGAAATGTTACTGTGTTCTAACATTCATCTACTAAATATGCCAGAGAGGGAAAACATACTATGGATGTCTTGGATTTTACCACGTACCTCTCTAAACAGAATGTGAAGACAAACACACATATCAAAAATACAGAAGAAAAAAAAAAGCGTTAACCACTTAAGTTGTTCTCTGAAACACCTATTCCCCTGAGACTATCCATTCCAGCTACAGTTGCCCATGTCCTATTTTATGTGCTGCTCTTATGTGGAAAAACAAAAGCATAGGTGGGATGCAGCTAAAGCAATGTGCAGAGGAAAATGTATAGCTTAGAAAAGAAAAAGAATGAAATAAATTGAACAAAAGATGTGCAAAGCTGCTTTTGCAAAGCAAAGGGAAGCAAAGCAAAGCAAAAGTGCAATACTGCTAGGAGGCTGAAGAAGACCTAAATAATAGAGAGTTCTACCATGTTTATGGGTTGTAAGACTCAACATTTGTTAAGGTGGAAATTCTCCCCCAGAATGATCTTACAATTCAATGCAGTGCTAACTATAATCCCAGTTGTCCTTTTCATAGACTTTGACAATTCAAAACTGAATATGAAAACCTAAAGAATCTAGAATAGTCAAAGCAATTTTTTTTTTAAGTTGGAACATTTATTACACACTATGGTATTGGCGAAAGGACAGCCACATAAATCATGGACTTAGAACAGAGTCCAGAAAAAGACCTACAAATAAATGGTCAATTGACTTTTGGACAAAGACGCTAAAGCAATTCTATGAGAAATGGAAATTCTTTTAATCAGATAGTGCTGGAACAACTAGACAGCTATATTAAAAAGACCAGTGACTTTCTTATCTCACACCACACACACAAATTAAATGATCAAAGACGGAAATGTAAAAGCTAAAAATATAAAACTTTTGAAACTATGCCGGTCCAAACAGGAATCACTACCTATGTGTAACTATTTGAATGTAATGTTAAATAAAGTATGATTAAATACAATTAAACATTCAATTAAATTCAATTAAAATTTAATTTAAAATTTAGTTCCTGAGTCACACTGGCCACATTTCAAGAGCTCAATAGCCACAAGTGGCTATTGGCTACCACAGTGGACAGTGCACTTTAGAAAATGTAAACTGATGCAGGCCAGTCTTTGCTAAGGCTGGGATGGGGTCAGGCTTTGACTACAAAGGTGGCACAAGGGAACTTTTGAGGGTGACAGAAATATTCTTATCTTGATTGTGGAGGTACTTTCAGGTATACATTTGTAAAAACTCATCAAACGGTACACTAAACGAGTGTAAGTTTTGCACAAATCCTATCTCCGTAAAACTGGTTTAAAAAACAACAGGGGCAGCAGGGGCAGGGGGAGACATGTACATCTAGGTGACCTGTCTACCTACAGAATGTATCTAGTACCTGACCGTGTCAGTTTAGATGCTTTACTCCAATTTTTCACTGACTTATTATCTTTATGCTTGCTGAAGGTGACTGCAGGAATACCCTAAAACTGTATTTATCTACTTAAGGGTAAATTCTTGTGTGGCCTTGGAGAAAAAACACAAATATGTCATTTTGGCCATGGGTGTCACTTGCCCAACAAACATCAATGAGCGCTTACAATATACCGGGGACTCCAATGAACCCTGGAGCTCCGCAACACAAGGGGGCCCACGGCCTTGTGAGTGGGACAGGCGTGCAAACCATTTCAATATCAAATAATAAATTAAGCATGAAATGAAAGGGCAGAGGGGGAGTGGGGCTGTCTAGAAGCCATAATGACACAAGCAAGGGGAGGGAGATGGTGGAGGTCTGCACTACTGTAGTGTAATTAGAGACATTAAACAGAGTTCAGTCTGGCTGCAGCTAGGGTTTTGGAAGGGAGTAACAGGAGACGGGAGCATGGGGAGGATAGTGAGGACACAAGGTAACAGCCAGACGCTCAAAGTCCTGTCAGCTAATGTGAAGTAGTTGAACCATGATCCCGTGAACGGCAGGAAACCAGTAAGGCAGAGGACGGCAGAGGCAGGGCTTAAGATGATCCTAACTGACAGCAGAATGGAGAGCGGGCTGAAGAGGGAAAGGAAAGACCAGGAGGGAAACCAGCTTTCATCTAGGTCCATTTCTCCTTCCCTGTATCTTCCTTAGGATTTTGGGGAAGGGCGGTTGAAGCGCGGAGGAACAATCACTCAACAGATCCTTGCCTTCTTCCTCTGTAATCCCCCATTGTATCTATTTTAAGGCTCCATTCAAAAAATGTAATAATTCTGCCATACAGTTTTTTCAACTTAGGAAGAATCCATCCAGAGAGAAGGTGGCAAGGCAGATAGATGGTCGCTATCATGAGAAATAATATGAACGCACTTGGGACCAGGAACAGTAACTATGTATGTGGCTTACAGGTCATTACTGCTCACCTCCCACAGCCAGGCAGACACTGCCAACCCATCACAGCATTATCCCTTGGGGTCACAAGGTCCCAGAATCCTTCCAAAGGCAGCACTCCAGCCAGGCACTACTGATCAAACTCGGCCAGGATGAAGAAAAAGCTTATTTGCCATTCCTGCAGACCCTTGGTTTATCACTAATCGATGGCACAAGGGCAAGACTGGAGGACGGCAAACTTTCTTAAAGAGCTGTCTAATAAATATTTTAGATGTCACAAGCCATATGGTCTCTGTGGCATCTAGTCAACTCTTCCAATGAAGTATGAAAACAGCCACAGACAATACGTAAACAAGTGAGCATGGCTATTATAATAAAATTTCATTCATGGACACTAGAACTTGAATTTCATATAATTTTCGTGTGGCATGAAATAGTACTCTTCTTCTAATTTTTTTCAATTATTTAAAAGTGTAAAAAACTATTCGTAGCTTGCTGTAGCAGGGGAATAAAATCAGGCAGTGGAACAAATTTGGACTCTGCCTATAGTCTGCTGACTCTTGGGTAAGACAACTTCCTGGACATCTGTGTTTTGGGCCTTAGAGCCTTAAGTAAGAAGTATTAGAAATGATGGTAACTTGGTGATCTAAGGGCCCTTTTTTTTTTTTCTCCCCACAATTCTGCATCTAAACTCTCTTTACACTTTTAACATCTAATGAGCAGAAAACATACAACGATAAAGAGCCACTAAGTAGTAAGTAATATTTTAAAATAAGTATGAATTTTATTTATTAATCAGTCTTTACATACATATATACATAGTAATACAAGTAGGTACAAACCAATTTATTCAATCTGTAAAGTTTAACGTGCACAGGATTTACTGGCCCCCTTGCAAAATATTCAGAGCTGGAAACACTGCTCCAGATGAACAGGGTCATCAGGTCCCAGGACACAGCCAAGTAAGGCTTCTCATCCTCTAGACTGGACACCCTTAGTAATCAAAACATGCCATCATCAATGGTTACAATGGTCTAACTCTTCCAGTAACCAGAGCAAAGGACTTTGCCCCCAGGGTACCTGCTGCATCTAGTGGACGAAGAACGGGTTTTAGGGGCTCACTCAACAAACACCTTTCTTTCATTCCTCTTCTAGGGGACAGTGATGGTGGGTAGATTATACCGGGGACAGAGGGGGAAGTTTGAATGTTTGGCTGATGTTGATTTTTTTTTTTTTTAAATAAAAGAACTGAAAAACAGGAAAGAGAAAAAGGAGATTCCTGCACCCCAAAACAGAATCTGAAGGACCTTGCCTGTGTTAAATTGACAGGAAATCATTTAGGAAATCAGTTTCTAAAAACAGGAATCACACTGTCTGCCCATGTGAAAACCCACAATATGTAGGACTCTGATTTAGATCTTATTTTAATGTGACCATAAAGATCTAGCCTTACATGAGAACTGCAAAGTTGACACAGCTAAAAAACACTAATCACTTTGGTTCCTATCGATGGGGAACCCAAATCACAAAATTCCCCCAAAGGGAAGATGAATTCAATTAGCAAGATTAAACGTGGGGTGTACTCACCTGAAACGGGTAAAGTGCAGACTGTTATCTGGAGATGTAAGTGTATGTTCTGGAGGGAGAACGGGTCTCATTCTGGGCACTGGGAGGCACGTTTAAGAAATCCCAAATCAAAATAGTGTCATCATGGGAGCTGCTGATGATCTGAAATTCATCAAACTGTAGCCGAAACACACGTCCAGAATGTTCCTGTGAAATGTTAACAGCTTGATGAGTAAAATGAGACCTTTTCAATCCCTCATTTCTACCCGTGCTCTGGCGCAGGCTGAAAATGCAGCTACTTATCCAGGCTTACTGAATGTTCCAGAGCTTACTGATCTTTGTCCTTCACCCCAGGGACAAAACTCTGGCTTTTCCTTCTAGGCCTCTTCTTTAAATTAATCTTTGTATCTGAGATCCTGGCTCATTAATGTGTCAAAGAAGAAAAATTATGTGATCGCCTCACCAAAGATCTTGGAAAGGTAAACAACAATATTTAATACCCATTCTTGATACACTGCAAAAAGGACCAGAAGGATAGTGTTTTTAACATTACCATGAATATCTATCTCAACCACAGCCAAACTCAAAATTAATGTAGTAAGAAGCATTCTCATTAAAATCACGAAGAAAACAAGAATGGCCCTCACCACAGTTCTGCATGTTCTAATCGATGCAAGAAGCAAAGAAATAGAATAAAAGGTAAAGCTACGAAAAATACGAAAAATCTATCAATATTTTCAAAAAACTGTCTCCTCATTAATATAACAAAAGCAACCAGACTACTAGAAATAATGAGCCTGCTAAAGAAGTTAAAACAAGATTTACATAAAGTATTTTTAAATGCCAAAGCAATAATTCATACAATATAGACTGAGGAGAAATTCCATCTTAATAATACAGAAATGTGCTGTATTATAAAAATTCAACGTAACCAGATACCCGTATTAAGAACTCTCCCAAGGGGCACCTGGGTGGCTCAGTCGGTTAAGCGTCCGACTTCAGCTTAGGTCATGATCTCACAGTTTGTGGGTTTGAGCCCCGCATTGGGCTCTGTGCTGACAGCTCGGAGCCTGCAGCCTGCTTGGAATTCTGTGTCTCCCTCTCTCTCTGCCTCTCCCCCACTCATGCTCTCTCCCCATCTCTCAAAAATGAATAAACATCAAAATAAATAAATAAATAAATAAATAAATAAATAAATAAATAAACTCTTCCAAATCTTTAGGAAGGAAATACTTTGTGCTCTACGAGGAAACCAATCCACCTACAAATGAGGATGTCTGCTTTCATGTTTTAAGTTGTATTAATGTTCCTTAGGGAAGAGCTCACTGTAACGTCAATGTCAATTACTCTCTGATTTGGGCTAACCAAAATGAACAAAACAGTGCATTTCTCTGAAGGCACGCTGTGAGATACACAAGATTTCCTGTGACACAGCTGGGCAGGTCCATCTGCAGGAGGCCACCCTCCAGCACAGGAACCACTCCCACTTCAACAGATTACCTACCACCAACGTGCGCAAACACAACGTGCTTGCTGGGGCTCGAGGGTCAAGAGCAGCTTGCAAGTCCCAAACTTTAATTTTCCTAGAAAAGAAGACTGCGATTAGTGGGAAAGTTAACATTTTATATATTGTCGAGCACTTCCTTGATAGAAAGGAGTGCACGTGAACTGCTAGTATAAAAGCTAGTGGAGGGGTGCCTGGGTGGCTCCACTGGTTGAGCATCTGACCCTTGATCTCGGCTCAGGGTGTGATCCTGCAGTTTGTGGGATCAAGCCCGGCATCGGGCTCTATGCTGACAGTGTGGCGCCTGCTCGGGATTCTCTCTCCCTCTCTCTCTGCCTCTCTCCACTTGTAGTCTCAATCTCTCTCTCAAAATAAATTTTAAAAAATAATAATAAGCTAATGGAGAACATGCTTATGTTTTTACAAATTACTTAAACTAATTACATCTGATTTTGGAAAAAACAAGGACCTACACATTCTCAGGATTGCTGAAACTGTGAAGAAATATTTTTAAGGGAGATAAGAAAACAACTTCATGCTATCTGAACTCAGTTCCTGACTTGATAATCTATGTCACCAAATTCATTAATCAGGGGGCTCTCTAGGGCTGAGTAGGTGCTGCTGACAGAAACTAGGGCTCTCTGGGAAATTCCAAGGATACCTTTCTTCAAACTAAGCAAATGCTGAAAGTTAATAATAGGAGCATAAACAGACCAACTAATCTGTGAGTATATACAAGGTCACCTTGAAAGGTTTACAGTTGCCACTTGCTCATTTAAAAAGTCACGAGGCTTTTTAAAGAGTATTTGTTCAATTAACCAAAAGGGGAAAGGAAATGTATCGCCGAACACACACACACACACACGAACACACACACACACACACACACACACACACACACACACACACAGTTGGTTTAATTTAGGGCGAAGGCAAAGAACTGAATTCCCACACAACCTTTACAATAATGGTTAAAGGTGTAAGCACAGGAGTTACAGAGGCTCTGCTAAACTTGGGGCAAGACTGCTCATCCTTCTGGGCCAGAGTGGCCTCACTTGATCAAGCGGTATGGCAACACCTGCCATCCACCGTTACACAGAAAGGACCGGGCACAGAACTGGCAGATACGTAGCTGCTTAATATTCAGCACTCCTTTTCCTCTAGATACCATGGCAGCAGTGCACTTAGAAATCTGAAATACATACCCATCATAGGCCCCACTGACAATCCTCTTGTTATCAAACCGGATGCATCGGACCAATTCTTCATGTCCCTCTAGGACTCTTAAACAGGCACCACATTCGATATCCCATAGCCTTGAATGTGAAACAGATCTCTGTGAAACAACTTCCCACACATGATTCACACTATCTGCCCCGTAACGTGACTTTCACTCTCTCCTGAACTTTGTTTCTATCTCGTTCCCAGTCTACACTGTACACAGAGAGAGATATGCATGTACATTTATGCCATTTGTACATTTTAAAGCACTAATTTGGGTAGAAGCCTTACTTCTCATTGTATTTTCTTTTACTCAACTGAAAACCTTTTTTAATCACACGCATGTATTACTATTTAAATAAGATCAACAAACTTCAATTATATTTAGTTCCTAGGCATTCTTTTGATGTCTGAATTGATTAAACCATGTAGCCAAATGGTCTAGGAAGGGCTTTTCCGGGGGAGATAGGGACTGTAGGCAGAAGAGAAGAAAAGGCATGATGTGTGTGGGCTGGGGGAGGATATAATACAGTCAGGAGGTTAGGCTTCCACCCCAGGCACTTCTAGCCCGGAATCCATGAGACCCACTGAAGTTAGAACCAGTGGACCAGCATAATGGTCTTCCTCTCCTGATGAGGTTTAGGGATACCCCTCCTAGATAACACTCCCGGACACGAGGGTTGTCCAGTTTACACAGTCACAGTGGGATTCTCATTAGGTATATGAAGTGTCTCAGGAACATGAACCCATACACTACGCCCAGCCTTCTTCTCGGTGTATGATTTACAGAACGGTTCTGAAAATAAAAATTTTTTAATTTTTCTGTCATCATTGATTTTTCTACATTGTTTGTAAACATAAATCACAGCAAACTAACGTGTACAAAACAAAGTTAGCAAACTCATTCTGTAACAACCTTTTCTTAGCCCCTCTCCCTCTCCCAATAGCTCTTACCATATACCCAATGAATATTTTACCACAGCCACCCTCAGCAAATCTTTTCATCAGTGTCCGTGACGGTGGCTTCTCTAACCTACTGTGAGCAGAGCCATTCAGCACTGTCACTGACTCCAAAGTGGTTCCCCTCTATAAACTATAAAGGAATATACATTCTTATTGTGTAAAATCTCAGAGATTCCGGTGAGAAAGGTAAGGACTATTTACTGATGAAATATTAAGTAATATAAAGCATGATGGATACAAGAGAACCAAGATTCAGGGTCAACTGACTTTAATAATATCTTAAAACTTAAAATGATAAAGAAAACGTGCAGCTGTTTAAGTTTAAAGAAACTTTAACTTGCAGCTGTTTAAGTTTAAAGAAAACTTTATTGCTGTTTTATTCCCTCCTTCCTTCCTTCTTTTAAAAATCATCTTGAAACCAATCTTTATTTTGCCCAAATATTAAACAATTTGATTAAAAAAAAAAAAAGTTACCAGCATATGTTGGGACAATGGAAAAACGACTTGGGATCAGTGAGTAGATATTTAAGGGAAATTCTTAACAAATAAAGTGTTTATGGATAGTCAGATTTATTAGAAAGCAAGGACACTGAGTGCTGGGAAGAAAAAAGGGAGATAAAATAAATGATGAAACAGGAGTGGATGATTTTGTAGTGTAGCCTCGGGTGAGACACAGATAAATCAAGTACACTCCTCCCACCTGTTAGTGAGGGAGACAGGAGCTCGCAGATAAGGGAAAGTAGAGAGTCAGGCTGGAGCGTCCTCTCTTCTGAGGAGTTCTGGTATTAAGGGGTCTTGGGTGGAGTTTATGTCATAAAACGTGTGTACTGGAGGAGTCAGTTTACCCACTTCAGTTCACAGGACCAAATGGACTAATAAAAGTTACCTATAGTTTTCTTACTTGAAGTATCTCCAAAGGCTCCGAGTCTTTTGAGCATCAGGACTGGGGCAGGAGTCAAAACTATAGCAAAAATCAGCCTACTCTGTCAGCACACCAGCTTCTACTCACCTTATGGTATTATCTGATGATCCACTAACAACCAGCCGATCCCTGTACTGGAGACAGGCAATGCCTCGCTTGTGCCCATTCAGAGTACGAACAAATTCACAGGTACTCGTGCTCCAGACCTGCATAACCAATTAATAATACTTTAAGAATAAACGCCGAAAAGTCCCCTCACAATATACCTTTTTAAAAATATCAGAGCTTCTAAGAATGACCAAAATACTTGATTATGCAATCTGGTTCAGAAGCTGGGGGACAGACTGGCCAGCATACAGTTTTCTTAGCTGCAGAGTGATAAAACAGGAATGAAACACAGAGGGAAGCTGTGAAGTCTCCAACCTTGAGATATTCACAAAGAGAACATCTCCTGGATGGTTCCGACATTCACTTGCCTAGAGGGAAGAGTGTGGGCCAGATTTTATGTTTTCATGCCAGCTGACATGTCATATCCAATGTAACTGATGTGAAAAAGTTTCACCTTTCACATCCTCCTCTTTTCCAGCATAGTTTCTTGAACAGCTCCATTTGTTTTGACACATCACTCCTAATATTATGTATGTGGAATAAATAATCCCTCTTTTGTGAAACCATCTGCAAGACTTAGATGCTCACAGACACACTTAATATATTACAAGCCAAATAAGGAGACGCAAAGCAACCAGAGTGCCCTGAATTATTTTACCAGCTGCGTTTGTAGTTGAATGGGATAACTAGATCTCCACATGCAAAAGAATGAAGTCGGACCCCCAACTCACACAATATACAAAAATACAATTCGGAATAAACCAAAGGCCTAAATGTGAGAGCTGAATCTATGAAACCCTCAGAAGAAAACACAGGAGTAAATCTTTGTGATCTTGGATTAGGCAACGGTTTCTCAGACAGGACAATAAATGCACAGGCAACAAAAGGCAAAAATTGATCAATTGCACTTCATCAAAATTAAAGTTGTCTGTGTGGCAAAGAACATCATCAAGACAGTGAAAAGAGAAGCCACAAGATGGAAGAAAATATTTCCAAATCATTCACCTCTTAAGGTACTTGTAACCAGAATATATAAAGAATTTTTGTAACTACACAGTAAAAAAAAACAAAAACAAACAAAAAACACCCAAATAATCCCATATTTTAAGTACATGAAAGATTTAAACAGATGTTTCTCCAAAGGAGATACAAAAAAGGCCAACAAGCACTGCAAAGATGCTCAATATCAGTGGTCACAAGGGAAATGGAAACCAAAACCAGAGATAACCACTACACAACTACAAGGATGGCTGTAATAAAAAAGACGGGCAATAACAAGTGCTGGCAAGGATATGGAGAAATCCTCCAGGCTGATATTATGCAATGGCTGCTCTGTAAAAAAGGCCCAAACCCTCCTGACTTCCAGGCAGCGATCTTGTTCCAACTGGTCTGACTGAATGGTAAGTGAGTTACTGCACACAAACCCTACTTGTTCAACTGCCAGACCACTTTATCTAAAGGTTGATGCTACCTCTGTGATGTGTGGGGCTAGATACTAGATACCAGAATGCCACCTAGTGCTGGTCATAAAAAGAAGGTTTTTTGATCCAAATTCAAATGCTCACACAATGCTGGTGGGATTTTAACACAGCGTAGCCACTTTGGAAAACCTTTGGCAGCTCTTCAAAATATCGAACCCAGAGTTACAATTCCAAGAGAACTGAAAATGTATGTCTGTGCAAAAAGTTATACACAAATGTTCATGGCAGCACTATGTTTAACAAATGAAAGGTGCAAACAACCAAAATGTCCATCAACTGATGAACAGATAAACAGAGCGTGGTACATCCACGCAATGGAATTTTCTTCAGTCGTTAGAATGAATGAAGTACTGACACGTGCTACAATATTCATGGATGAACCATGAAAACACCACACTAAGTGCAAGAAGCCAGATGGAAAAGGCCATATATTACAGGATTACATTTATATGAAATGTCTAGAAGAGGCAAATCCATGGACAGAAAATAGATTAGTGATTGCTAAGGACCAGGAGAAGAGAACAGGGGTTGGCTGTCAGTGGGTAGGAGGTTTTTTCAGGGGGCAATGAAAATGTTCTGAAACTAAACTATATTAAATGGCTAACACTGTAACTACACTAAGGGGCACTGGACTGCATGCTTTAAGTGGTGAAACTTACGGTCTGTGAACTATATCTCAAAAGCTAAAATTTTAAAAAGTTAAAATGGATACTGGAATCAGACCTGCATTTACTACATCCTATGACTCACCGTAGACTACAACCATTTGTCTCATGCCTGCCACCCACCATACGCCGAGCTTCTTGAGGGCAGGGATGGGTCTTATTTATTATTGTATCTCCAGCATCCAGCCTAGGGTCTATGGCACGGCATAGACCATTAAGCGGATTAATTCAAATGAAGTGAATTAAGTGAATAAATCAAATCTCAGCCCCGCCACTAACTAGCAGTGTGGTCTCCAGCCCAGTTCTTCACTCTCTGAGCCCCATTTGTAAAATTGAGGCAATACCTTCCTCAACAGAGTGCTGGAAGACATCAGTGACAGGGTAAGGTGAAGCTCCTAGCACTCAGTACATGTTCCACAGGTTAGTTCTCTTCCCCTTAAACACGTGATCAATGGTGTCATTTCATGAAATAGAAGGCTGCTCTCCATCGTGGACCCATGACCCTTTCCTCCTACCTTGCCTGTGATTCCAGAAGCATGAAGAGTGGGATTGCCTCAAGGGCTCAAGCACAGATGAAGGAGATTACAGATCTTGCCCAGTACCAGGTTGGTAAAGCCCACCTCTGCTTCCTCTGTGTTTGAAAAGGCACAGGAGGAAGCAGAGTTATGACTAGCAGATACACTTACTTTGATGGTTCTGTCACCAGAGGCAGACACGATGTATTTATCATCAAAGTCTACCACATTGACAGCAGCACGGTGGCCAACCAGGACACGGCGTAGAGTGATATCGGTAGCAGAAGCCATGTCCCACACAGCGATGGAGCGATCCTTGGAACAGGTCACCATAAGTCCATTGCTGAAGCGTAAGTGCAGTACAGCCTCATTGTGGTGGATCAATGTGTTCAGAACTTCACCCGTGTTCACATCCCAGACTCTAGAGAACAGAAAAGCACAATGCGTGATTACTGAGACAACCAGGAAGAGTCAGTGTCTGTGCCCTGGGCCCATTCTTAGTAGTAGGCCAGGGAGATGTAAGCTTCACTTGTGACTGGGACCTCACACCCAAGACCATGTTTAAAAGGAGCCCCCAGAAGCAATTATTGTATTTGCTAAGAAGTACTGAGAGGGTTTCAAAAAAAGAAGGCCAATTACGGAGGGGCCTGGGTAGCTGCTCAGTCAGTTAAGTGTCTGACTCTTAATTTCAGCTCAGGTCATGATCTCACAGTTCATGAGTTTGAGCCCCACATCGGGCTCTGCACTGACAGTGTGGAGCCTGCTTGGGATTCTCGCTCTCCCCTTCTCTCTCTGCCCCTCCCCCAATCATGCTCTCTTGATCTCTCAAAATAAATAAATAAACTTAAAAAAAAAAAAAAAAGGGAAGAAAGAAGGCCAACTCTGGCTCTGTCCAGGTTTAGGTTTATTTAACATCAGGTAATCAGGGACAGTGATGACAACAAAATGATTCTTCAAGTAAGTGGGCTCGCAAGGAGTCTGAGATGACAGGGGAAGGAGGCTTCATAGCTGGGGAACTGAGGGCAGTTTCCAAGCTTAAGGCTCTTTTTGGCCTCTGATAGGTCTCAGAGTCCATTACTTATCCATTGCACATGAGAGACTGTAAGTCATGACAACTCATCAATTCCCACATGCATCTATTTACCTAACTGCTTTATGGACAAAGGCAATATGGCAGCTGCTCCATCCATGACATATAAGGTTCTCAGGGTCAGCCCTTTCACGTCACAGCTTTTCTGTAAACCCAATCTCCTAAGAGGACAAATTCACACAGACCAAAGGAGGAAAGTCACAGGCTTCTGTGGCAGAAGCAGTGCCTGAAAAGCACTGAGTCAGAGAAAGGACACTAGCATGCTGGTGACTTTTCCAAATGTCTGGAGCATGGTCTCCCAGGAGAAAGCTAGTCTAACACTAGGTAATATTTCCTAGTACATTTCCACCTCTATAACGTACAACAACGAGCATAGGACCTACTTAACAAAAGTTGGCTTTCTAGCCTGCTTTGTTCAAATAAACCCACACCTAAAGTGGTTTTGAAATACAGCATATAAAACATATACAAAGAATGTGTGTCCTTATCCCCGAAAAGGGTGCAGTCTCAGTCTTCTCACGGAAGATATGGAAGTCAGACCAGCGAAGCCAAATCACTCACCTCACTGTAGAGTCTGAAGAACCAGTCACAATGACACGTTCATCATACTGGAGACAAAGGACAGAGCCAGTGTGTCCCGTTAACACTTTCAAACATTCCAAGCTGGTTTTATCCCAAATCTATTGAGACAAGATCAACCACAAACAGTGATTTAGTATATCACCTTCTGATAAATGTTTTTGTCTCACCTTACTTTCTGAATCACAAAATAGAACAAACCCGCATTACAGTAAATAAGAGCAGTTAAACTTCAAACAGGTGGAAAATGACAAAAAAAGGGAAGAGGCGATATCGAAAAACTTCCAAAACAGATGTGCTATTTTGTTTACTTTGTCCCTCTAACCATTATACTTACTATATTTAACAGCCTTATAAAGGGAATTTTTAAATAAACTCTGAAAAACAGTGTGACAACATCTATTAAGAGCCTTTAAAAATGCATATTCCTAACCCATTATGATTACTTACAAAAATTTTAAAATGAAAAATGTTCGACATTTCAGAAAAATTTCAAAGTAAACTGAAAAGCTTTTAATGAGAGAATATAATGCTTCATTACAGTTATGTTTTTTAAAAAATAGAATAAAAGCCATCTATATGGTGATATAATCAATATATTTAAAACAAAAAAAAAGATGAAAAGGAAAGATAATGTAATAATAGTCGGCTTTGTTCTCTGAGTGTTCTTTTTCTCCCTTCTTTTGATCTTTCCAATGTTTTTCAAGTTTTCAATACTCCCCACATATAATAGGGGATAGGAAATCATTTATTTTAAAGATTGGATTGTTAAAAATAGATCGTGTGAACCTGTTTCTTCCTTTGTAAAATCATACTGTCATAATTTGCAGCATCCCTCAAGTTTACTACAAATAGCCAAAACAAGACATTTAACTGTCTTTCTACAACAGCAAGAATTGCTTCTAATTTCTGACCTATTAGAACCACGGTTATTTTGAAAGAGTGACTGGTGATCCAGGACTGGTACAGAATGAAGGACAAAAGGTTTCCAACCACTGTTCTAGATGATCTCTCTAAAGTGCATCTCTGCTCTACTGTTTATGTCTCGTAAATAAAATGCATGCCTATTTTAAACATGGTGTGCCTCTATTAACGGCACTCTTTTAGAAACACATCCAATGTAAATGAAACGCAAGCCTGTGGCCAGCCTATGCTCTGACAAGGTCCTTATAAACCATTCTTTTTTTTTTCTTTTTAAGGTGTATTTACTTATTTTGAGAGAGAGAGAGAGAGTGCACCCACGTGGGGGAAAGGCAGACAGAGAAGGAGAGAGAGGGAGAGAGGGAGAGAGAGAGAGAGAGAGAGAGAGAGAGTCCCACACAGGCTCCACATTGTCGGCTCGGAGCCTGATGCAGGGCTTGAACCCACGAACCATGTGATCATGAGCTGGATGCTTAACCAACTGAGCCACCCAGGCACCTCCCTTATAAAACATTCTCACTATTCCTTAAAGGATAACTGCCCAAATTAAATAGTAACACACGTCACTCTTGCCAGAGTATATTTATGGCTGCAGGTTATCAGGGCTATTGATGGATAAGTATTACATAAAAATAGGGTTCTGAGGTCAAATATATTTTGGAAGTGGGGAAACACTGGGTGTCTCTCTCCTGCAGACCTCAGAGTCTTTATGTGCTACTCTATCCTGTGAATTTCTAAGGAGATACAGCATGCCGTCAACTTGAGGACTAAAAGAAATTACTCAGAAAAGAGTGGGGGATGGGGGGGAAGCCTGGAGAAAATGTAAGACAATAACAAAAGATCTACTATTTATGTAATTAGAGTCTCAGAAGGAGAAAAAAAGAAAATGGGGCAGAAAAAATATTTGAAAAAATAATGGCCAAAGGCTTGAAATTTGGTGAATGAAAGACATAAATTTACAGATCCAAAAGCTCAGTGAAAAACTTGCTAGGTATGACATCAAAAGCATGATCCATAAGACAGGCACCTAGATGGCTCAGTTGGTTGAGCATCTGACTCTTGATTTCTGCTCAGGTATTGATCTCTCAGTTCATGGGATTGAGCCCTGCATCAGCCCTGCACTGACAGTACAGAGCCTGCTTGGGATTCTCTCTCCTTCTCTCTCTGCCCCTCCCGCACCCTCATACACTCTCTCTCTCTCTCTCAAAATAAATGAACTTTAAAATAAAAAAACATGATCCATAAAAGAAAAAAATGGTACACTATTCTTCATCAAAATCAAAATCTCCTGGTCTATGAAAGATATCATTGAGGAAATGAGAAGACAAGACTGGAAGAAAATATCTGCAAAACATATCTCAAAAAAGGATTTGTATCCAAGGGAACCTGGGTGGCTCAGTCAGTTGAGCATACAACTTCAGCTCAGGTCAGGATCTCACGATTTGTGAGGTCAAGTCCAACACTGGGCTAGCTGCTGTCAGCACGGAGCCCACTTCAGATCCTCTGTCCCCCTCTCTCTGCCCTTCCCCTACTTGCACTCTCTCAAAAATAAATAAAAATATTTTTTAAAAAAAGGATTTGTATTCAGAATATGTAAAGAACTCTCAAAGTTCAATAATATGAAAACAACCCATTTTAAAAATGGACAAAAGATTTGGATACTTCACAGGGCGCCTGGGTGGCTCAGTCAGTTAAGCTTCCGACTTCGGCTCAGGTCATGATCTCACAGTTCGTGGGTTTGAGCCCCGTGTCGGGCTCTGTGCTGACAGCTCAGAACCTGAAGCCTGCTTTGGATTCTGTGTCTCCCTCTCTCTCTCTGCCCCTCCCCTGCTCGCTCTCTCTCTCTCTCTCTCAAAATAAATAAACATTAAAAAAAAAAAATTAAAAAAAAAAAAAGATTTGGATACTTCACCACCAAATATACAGATGGCAAATAAGCACATGAAAAGATCATGTGCTCATCAGTCACTGGGGAAATGTAAATTAACTCAAAATGACATATGTCTACATACTTATTAGAATGGCAAATACCAACCTGAGAATACCAAGGGCTGACAAGGTTGCATAACAAACGGAACTCTCATACCTTATTGATAGGAACATAAAATAGTACAGCCACTTTGAAAACCAGCTTGGCCATTTCTTAGCAAGAAATACAGATACTTACCATATGGGTCAACAATCCCACTCCTATGTTTTTACTCAAGCGAACTGAAAATGTTAAGTTCTCATAAAAACTTGCATACATGTTTATAGTGGCTTTATTCATAATTGTGAAAACTGGAAACACAAATGTCCTTCAACAGGTAGACGGATAAACACGCTGGGGTGCACCAGAAAGTAGACTGCTACTCAGCAAGAAAAGGGAATCAACTACTGCTAAATGTAACAAAGGAGATAATCTCATCTAAGATGCTAAGTATAAGAAGCCAAACTCAAAAAGCTACATACTGTGTGAGTTCATTTATAGACTGTTCTCTAAAAAGCAAAATTATAAGGATAGGGAAAAAAAAAGACTGAGGGAAAAAAAAAAAAAAAAAGGTTGGGGCACCTGGGTGGCTCAGCTGGTTAAGCCTCCAACTCCTGGTTTCAGCTCAGGTCATGATCTCACAGGTTCGTAGTTCAAGCCCCAAGTAGGGTTCTGCACTGACAGCACAGAGTCTGGAGGCTGCTTGGGATTCTCAGTCTCCCACTCTCTCTGCCCCTCACCCCCACTCCACATGAGCACACATGCTCACTTGCACTCACGTGTGCTCTCTCAAAAATAAACTTTAAAAAAACATTAAAAAGTAAATAAATAAATTTAAAAAGCCCAGTGCCTAAGGGGAAGAACTGAACACAAAGGGGCTGAATAAGGGAACTTGTGGGGATGATGGAACTGTTCTATATCTTGATTTTTGTTATGGTTACACAATTCTTTGTGCTTGTCAAAACTCATAAAACTTTACAACAAAAAGAGTGAATTTTCCTGTATGTAACTTGTAACTTTAAAAAAAATGGCAAAAAAAAAAAAAATCCTGCTATGTTTTCTTAAATACGAGAAAATAAGCTATAAACAATGTAAAACAAAATCTGTCAGATCAGCTGCCGAACATTAAAAACACAGAAATGATCCAGCTTATCTACTTTTGAAGAGTGAATTAAAACATATAAATATAAATTGCTCTATCATTCTTTTGTGTTATCACTTGAGCCTTCGTCAGCACCCATAAAAGGCAATGACTTTGATTTACAGGCAAGACAGCAATGCCTCCACCAGCTAGCAAAGTCAGCAAGAGTCCTGTGATACTGAGATATTTTCCATGCGCACCTAAACACAGAACACAGAATGCACATGTGCTTAGAGAAGGATAAGAAGTGAGACAATCCAGGGGTCTTGTGTTAGTCTAGGGAAACACTCTGCGGTTCCTGAGAACCACACTGAGAGCTGCCAAGATGGAAGGGCACTGATGAAAACAATCTGGAATAAATGGAGAGATTCAGTGATCTAGTATCTAACACAACCACAATTCTAAGAAGAACACATACAAAATACAGTCATTCACCTTAATAGAATTATCTCGTAGGCCACTGATAATTTTTTCATCATCATACTGTAAACAGTAGACACCTTTACTATTTTCAGAGCGGCACTGAATCCTCTGCAAGTTGTGTCGTCCACACCGCCAGTTAGATTCTATAGTCTGGGGGGAAAAGGAGGCAACAGATGAGTTTTTGTGAATCAACTATTCTATTAGGCTTCAGACTCTAGTGTTGCTTCCAGGAACAGCATACCAGATACCCCATCTTGGTTTGCATAACTGTCTGTGGATAGGAATCATGCTCTTTCCAAGTAAGACATTAGCCCAACAGTGTTTTTTGTCAAACGCTCCCTATCTGGCAACCGCCAGAGGATTTCCAATGAGTTTGAGTTGGGTTTGAAAAAAAAAAATAGCCTAGACAGAACTCAATATGCTTAAAGAATGCCATTTGCACCCAAAACATACAAATAAGTAGTAACTCACTGGGTCACTCTCTAATGCCAATTAAAATATTTGGCAGAAGACCACCACCAACATTAAGCATATACTGACAGTCTATGTATCCATCCAAGGCATTGTCTTAATCACTGAGAAAAGACATTGAACAATTACTACCTGTCAACTACTACAGAAAGAATTTTATTTGTTATCCATTTTTAATCATCTACTAGACTGAAAGGTCCTTTAGAGTAAGAATGGCACACCTGGGCCCTGGATAACATTCTTCCATCATTCATGCAACATTTACTGAGATGCTACTTTTTTCCATACACTGACTGACTGTTCAAGGGAGCTACCACTACAGGCACACAGGTATCTAGGCACACAGTATCTGGAACTAGATCTACTCAAAAGATGTTTATCTGGTTAAATGATCCACACACTAACCTTGGAAGGAAGTTCTTATTACTTCCCTTTTAAAAACAAGGGAAGAGTTTAATTTCCTGAGGCCACAAAACTAAGTAACTAGACTAAATGGAAATTATACCCGGTTCTTCCTGACAATGAGTCCATGCTTTTCCACTAAAATATGCAGTGTCTGTAAAGAAGTATAGTCCTAGCTATTGAGGCAGTGAACACAGAACATAAGATCGGTAACAATTCCAGATAAAACAGGAGTGCCAAATGAGTGATTAAAACTATAAGTTCTGTAGGACACTTACAGGAGAAAAACAGAACGAAGGCCTCAGACCAGTGGGCAAAGTTTAATGAGAAAGTGGATCATGCCCAGGGCACTAGAAGACCTAAGCTTTGGTAGTAGATACGAGGCATTTTTAGGATCAAATGGCACAACGTTTCTAAGAACAACCCGAGCGCCAACTCCAAATCCTTGAAATTAGGGGACTAAAATAATTGGTTACACCAGAGTTCAGGATATAGCCTGAAAGATTATCTCTGAGTAGTTAATTATATGAGTAGCTGAAAGTTTAATTAGTTGCTCTGCTAAAGGAAGGTGATAAATCTCATCTTCATTCACAATATGCACTTAATTACTAGCTCTGCTGACATCTGACAAACTGTATCTCCTCTTATGTTGAAGGCAGTATGCTTCTGTATGCTCTAAACTGTTCAAATTTACTGAATGTTATGTGCCAGGTACTATGCTTTCATAACACTATGGTATGTGATTTAAATATTTTATAGCTAATTTAATCATCACAACTCTGAAGCCGAAATTACTGTCCTCCTTTTATAGAAAAAGAAATGGAAGGCTGGAGATAGTGATACACATATACCTAAAAAGGAAAATGTTTCTTCATTTGTGGCCTCTACACTTAGCACAGGAGCCTGGAAATATAATCCCTGCCCTCAAAGAGCCCCTATGTACAGCCTTGAAAGAGGGCAGGATCGCATATTTCTAACACCCGAGGGATGCAAGGAGGTGTCATGGAGATGCCAGGAGTGAGGAAACGCTCATCTGCCCATCTGCTACCAAGTCAGAGCTTCTGAGCCAGCATCGTCATCTCCAGTTAAGTTTGTGAAATGTCAGAAATAAAGAATATTCCAAAACAAAAATTAATAATAATAAGAATATTAATAATTCACCCCACCTCTGCTACCGCTACCAACGTAGATAACAGATCTGAGTATATAAGCGACTTTTAGAAAAGGGGTCCAGAAAAAAAGACTTAAACTGAACTCAATGCTTAGAATCATTTAGAGAGCTAATGTATTTTTAGATAGTGACTGAGCCACCTCAGCATGCTAAGTATACCAGGAAAACGCTGACTTAGGAGACAGATGCACTGGTAACAAGTCTCATTCATGGCCAGTGACTCTTGGCAGTGGTTACCGATATTCAGGCTACACCCTACAGGGGCCCAGAGAGTTGCTGCAGAAGGTATGACTCCATATAAACCCAAAGTATTACAAAGTTGAATACGTAACATAACTTACATATATACATATATATGCATATATATGTGTGTGTGTGTGTATATATACGTGTGTGTGTGTATATATATATTTGTGTATATATTTATATATATGTAGTGTATATATTTATATATACATAATATGTATATTTATATATACATAAATATATTATGTATATATATGTGTGTGTGTGTGTGTATATATATATAAATATATATATATATCGGGTGTTAATTTAAAAATTCATACAACTGCTTTCAGTTATAAAACATAAACACTTGCTTTAAAATATCATCAAATCAGTAAAGCAGCTTTGTTACTCTATGTATTTCAATGCAGAGGGAAAGTATTTACTATCACATGGGAGACTGAAAAAAAATAATGTAAAAAGAGAAAGCAGAAGAAGCCTCATACCGAAAAGAACTTCCTATTTGCTCCCTCGAGTCGAAAATGTTTTCTAGAACTGGGCGACTTGATTACAATCTTTTACTATACCTAAAAACCTAAAGATGCAGCAGAGAGGACCAAAGAGGAGTTGGGGTGAGGCAGCAGTCAGCCTGGGGTACACCCATCCCCTGCAACGCCTGGTCAGAGAACACCGCCTGACGTGACAGCCTGGGCCATACCCTCTGCCTCTGGCCCTCACATAAGAAATGGAGGCCAGGCCCTCTCCAAAGCTCTGTCAGATAACAGGCTCTTGTTCTAAGCTGAATGGAAGTTAAGAACTAGGAAATGGCTTAGCCTTTCAATATTCAGAAAAGAGCCTAGTTTTTCTAAAATACATTTCTGAATTTTAAAAGAAAAGGTCTGCCAGGTCATGCTTGATGGGTCGTTTTAGGGAGCTCCCGCTTAAGGCTGTGTTAAAAAAAAAAATTTTAAGCTCCTGAATCACCACAGAAGTGGTTTGTTTCAAAATGCCAGGAAAGGGACACTAACCCAGCGCAGGGAACAGATGGTTTTGCTGCACACCAATCTCGTGTAACTCCTGAGACTCTACTCTTCTCAATTCCCTGGGCCACCCACAAAAGAAAGCAGCACGTCCTGCTGACTATGCCTGCCCAAAATACTACCTACCACCATATTCGACGACCTCAACTCTTACTAGAATGCTTATAAGCCAGGTCTTTAAAAAAATAAATAAATAAAAAATAAAATACTAGACCCTTAAAAATGGAAGGCAGCCCAGTGTGGTACAGAAAATACCTAGGTCAGTTAGCAGCTTTGGCAAATGAGGTGGGACTGTTTGTGCTGCAGTTTCCTCCTCTGTAAAAATGGGAAAAATAAGATCTACTTCCTTAAAACTCTTGTAAGGAGCAAATGAAATTGCACATATAAAGTGCTCATCACAGTGCCTACAAATGACAGCAGCGACACTCCTCCTCAGCTGCGGAGAACACAGACCCAAAGGAGTAGGCTGTGACCAACAAAATCTTGTCACCAAGATGTCAGGAACGGTTGTCTCGGTCTGGGATGGTATCTGATGCTGCTAGCCCTGGGCCCTCCCTAACCGTTCCTGGGAAGGGGCTCAGCCTTCCAGTGCATTTCAGCTGTGACTCCAGCAGCAGGGATACAGGGCATACACAGGTGCACCTCTTTAATTATGCAGATACCTGCCATTACACTTAGACATCATGTGGTGTGGCTACTGTAGAGGAGTACTTCGTGTTTTTGAGAACTTGTAAAATCCCCTTACCCTGTGCAAATTTTAAAAATACTGGGAAAGTAGCCATGATACACAGAGTATACAGCGGCATTTAAATTGGCAATAGAGTGAAAACAGATGTCTGAGTATGGAGGAATAACATTATTTTTAGAAGCCTAAACACAACTGGGTGGGTGGGCAAGTTTCAGCATTTTCTGGTCAGGACAATATTAATATCAAGTTTGCAAACCACAAAAAAGCTTCCCACTTTCCCTGAATAAAATGTGGTTTATTAAAAGGTGCGATACAACACACCATCATTTTACCAGTGGTCTATTCCAAGGAGAGTGCTTCAAAGGCTTTAATCCAGTGAATAAAAAGAGGGGAAATGCATATTACATGAAAGAGTTTACACTACTCTGAGATGGCAACAGAGAAAAATCCAAGTTCAGGACACAGAATTCTGATTAAGTCTATTGTAACAACTCCCACCTCTCTGTTGAGAGACGCTTGGGGGCATAGTAGACCCCCAAAAGAGCATGAAAAGAGCATGAGCTTTGGACTAAGACTCTGTTTTGATCGTCTGAGAGTTAAATCAAATCACTGCGGCAAAGTACCTAATAGTAAGCTCACCATTAGCAGTGAGCAGAACAAATGAGACTCTAGATAGCAGGGGAAATATGGCTGCATCTTTGAGGAATGTGCCTCGGGTTTTCCAGGAATTTCTTCTCAACTCAGAGGTACTCTAAACCACGCCCTCCCCCCCCCCCCCCCCCCCCGTGTGGCAAGAACACCCAAGAGAAATGAAGCTTTGCAGAAAGCTAAGAATTCTTATTTATTCTCCCCAGACTTCATCTCTCACATCTTCATTTCCTCAATAATGGGAGTTGGCTGCACTAAGCTAGGTTTTCTATTTTTTTTCTTATTTGTGATGGGTCAATGTAGACGGGCAAGGTCATCTGCTCATCACAGTCAAATCTAGGAATGGACAGATGACACAAGACAGTACCTGAAACACAGCTGTCAAAGTAGAGCAAGAAAAGAAGCAGCTGTTGTGTACTGGCAACTTCGCCAAGTATATGGGAACTACACAGAGACTCTGCAGGCATGGAGGGGCAACTGGGCAGGGGGCACAAGCACCCACTTGATGCTCGGGGTGTAATTTATCTTTGGCAATGTGCTTCTTAAAATTAAAACCCTTTAAAATACTACCTTTGCCATAAGTAGACTATAACAAGGCCAACTAATCTTACTTTAACTCATGCCCTTTTTTTAAACTAGCAGTCAAGGATGCTGAGTACTCACACAACTGGGGAGAGATGAGATCACCTTGAAAAGTCCATAGGCATGTAACATCACACCTCTTTCTCCTTCACTTCCTGAGTTTTCCACTTTGAAAATGATAAACAACACACTAACCCCAAAGCTAAACAGACCTCAGTTCAATTCCCATCTCTTAGTCTCAGTTTTCCCTTGTTACAGATAGGGATAATATGTACCTTGTTGTAAGAATTAAATGCAATAATCTCTGTAAGTCATACAACATAGTTCATGGTATACTGCAAGAGCTCAACAGAGGGTACCTGTAATTATTATCTTCTGCTATGAGAGTTTCATGCCAGCCATATGGTCAAGAATCAAGTCCTTGAGTCTCTATTTGTTTGATCCATAGGTCACTGACACAACTCTCCACATGTGTGTTCACCCTGGTCAGCCTAAAACACACTCCCAAAACAAAGGTAAAGAACTCTATTCTGATGAGGCACCAGTGATCTCGAGTACAAAAAAGTTGTAGTAAGTGCAGAAGAATTATAGGTTGATCACAGACTCTATTACTCACTGTGTGATCTGGGGCGAGCTATTTAATGTTGTTGAGTCTCCATTTCCCTAGCTCTGAGTAAGGACATGGCCTACCTTTCAGGTACTGTTCAGAATGCTAAATGGAAAAGTGTATCATAAGATGCTTAACAAAGTATCTAGTACAAGTAAACGGTCTTGTAGGCATGATACATTATTTTTTATTATTACTACTATTAGTGAATATGCCAAAGTATAAAACATCATCCCTTACACTAAGAGATCTAGCCCACAAAAATCTGGAGGAGACTCTTGTGGGCCACCAGTGGGTTTTCCCAAACCACACTTTAAGAACCACTGGGTAGACCACCATGATGTAGAGGTTTTGCATCAAATAGGGTTTTCCCCCATAGCTCTATTTCCCTCACATCTGCCTCCTCCACTAACTTTAAAATATTATTTTAGCCTGAGGAAATGGTTACGGTAGGTAGTGTCACATATTATCATGCCACAGAGTACTGAGTTCATACTACTGATTATAACAGTATTCATGAGGATTAAATAATCTGTAATGTCACCAAAATCTTCAACCTGATCAAAGTTCTTCCAGAGTTCCTATTTATTAATATTGACTTTAAACATCATCCTTCTCATAACAAAGGATTTGCTGAAATTAGTCAAGGAAATCTGGAGTTGCTTTGGAAGTTGAAAAAAGAAGCAAAAAGTAATATAGTTTCTAATATGTATGCAAAGCAATAATTAGTACAACTATCTTGGGGTAAGAGACAGCTCCTCTCCCCTAAAACACACACACACACCAATTCAAGATTCAAGTTAACAGTGTAGGAACAATTTATTCTAAGTTTTGAACTTCCAGTGGATCAAGTAATTCCTAACCTTTGATTAGTCAGGCAGAAGTTTTAAATTATTTAGCCCTCCGTAAAAGATTGCTTTACAGCTCATTTTAGGAAGTAGATGCTCAAAACAAGGGTTTGTGTTTTAAATATGATGTTCCAGTCACGTTGAAATTTACCATTAACCTAATGATTCCATCAGTTCACATCTGCCTTAAAAGGGAAGGGGGTGGGGGAGAACTCCCAAAAAAGCACATGTTTCTCCATTAATGAATTTTGGCACAGTAACTTTTATGTCTATCACCTGGGAGAGAGGATTACTTGACATTTGGGAAACTGAGTATAACTTTATGGGTGATACAGCACTGCCTAGCAAAGGCTAAACTTTTCGCCAAGGAGGAAATAGTGAAGTAACCAAGACCTGCCAAGAACACATGTGAAAGAGTTAATGAGAAATGCCTGTGCCTGTCTTTCCTGGTTCAAGGAAAAGGGCTAAATAATAAAACTGAACTAATTAGAACACATGAATAATATCAAACATCTCCAATGTTTCTCATCAAGTTTACAGAGTTTTACTGGTCTGGTGAAGTTACACTCAAATCCAAAATGGTCCAGGAGCATAATTTGCTGTATAAAACCCACTTAACTATTGCTTAGATTCATAGTTGAGTCATTTTTATGAAAAAAATTATGGGAAATTTACAGAGGAAACTGAGCCTTGTGCCTTCTCTAATTCTCTAGAGATGGCTCAAAAATGTAAAACTGCTAACCTGAAAAACTGTGCCTGGGATTTTAGAAAATTTATCAAATTAGAATAAAAAGCTGACTTTGGACTCAGGTTTTAATTAACTGGCAACTTTGCAGAAGCATTTCAGGTTTTAGAAAAGCCAGGTCAGTTTTTACAAACAGGCATTATCTACCCTGAAGTATGGCTGCAGGTTATACTGACTGTTGACATATTTGCTTCAAGAGTTCAACTTAAAAAAAAAATTACTAGCTCTATGTTTTTAGATCAACAAAACGCTCTAAGGCAACATAAAAAGTTGAGAACAAGACACAAAGAGCCCATAAAACAGATAAACCATAAAGTTACCTCTATGTCCTGGATAATCTTTGGGTATAATGACCTATAAAATGAATTGGGAGGGCCATCTGTAGGTCTGTTCTTAAACAGGTACTGATCCCTGGCAAATGGAAACAAACAGATGTTATAATCTTGCACATAAAAAGGTGAATTTTATTTAAACGTGGTGCTGACAAAGATAGTGTACCCTTCGAGTGTTTTGATTTTAACAGTTCAAAAATAGGATTTCTGACCATTACATTTACATATTAGACACAAATGTACTTTAACTTCCAGCTCTCTAACACAATCCTGGCCTTTTATTTTCTAAATACCCAACGCATATTAATCCAGCCTTTCATTCTATAATTTAATAAAAAACGCTAATGCAGCTTTGTGAAAAACCTTACTTGGGACACATCAAACTTCTTCCCATAAGGAAAATAACAGCCCTATCCCTCACTCACACCATAGCCTGTACAAGCTGTAACTCTCTTTCTGTGCTAAGTGGGCCAGGTTATGGACACGTATAAAGGTATAAAACTGTATGTAAGTCAATGGGTCGGCTGAAAATTCCTGCCCGCCTTGCCTCCCATATTTTCAGTCAGAGCAATGACAAAAAACAAAATGTTATTGACTTTCTCATATTTTCCTTTTTCTTATCTATCTTTTGGTAATAGTATCATCACCTAAGAAAAATGTGAAAGGAAAACAAAAACATAAACTCATATATTTGAAAAGCCAAATCACTCATTCAAACTATAGAATACTTCCTAACAGTTAATACTTGTAAAGGAAATATGCATTGCAGAAGGAATTACTCTAACAGCTTTAACTCCCCCTCCCCCACGTGCCACTTGTGACCACTCCTCTTGCCCACTTTAAAATAGGCCAACACATTTGGCAAGTCAAACTGCTTGTTTGAATAACCAAACTGACCCTATGTCCAAGAAACTTTTTTCAGGGGAACAAGCAACCCAGGAACTTACCACCCTCTTCTTTCTGAAAGTCCCTTCCACAGAGGGTCAGTGCGCACCATCCTTTCAATCAGCTTCTTCCAAAGCATTCCTTCCGAGATCACTCGCTGCCATTCTTTACATACCAGCTCTGCTGCACACAGAGACCTGGCATCCAGGTAAGAAAGAATGTTTTCTGCTATGTGATCTAAGCCTTGCTCTACAAAATAGAAAAGGCAATGAAGGAATGGGAAGGGAGATGGAAATGTACCAGTCACCATTTCTGTAAAGGTAAGAGGAATAACGAAATCCTGAACCAGGTAACATACCTGACTAATATCAAAAGTTCAGATATACAAGTGCATGAGTACATAAACACATACACTTCTTTTTGGTTCTGAGTTTTTAAGATAAAATAATTGATGGCAGGGTGCCTGGCTGGTTCAATCAGTAGAGCATGCAACTCTTGATCTGGGGGTTGTGAGGTCAAGCTCCAGGATGGGCACAGAGCTTACTTTAAAAAAATACATTTGTTTTTTTAATGGTTATTTATTTTTGAGAGAGAGAGAGAGAGAGAGAGACCGGGGAAGGGGCAGACAGAGAGGGAGACACAGAATCCAAAGCAGGCTCCAGGCTCTGAGCTGTCAGCACAGTCAGATCCCCAACTGACTGAGCCACCCAGGCACCCTAAAAATAAAAAAAAAAAAAAAAAAATGTTTTGATGGCAACAGATTCTATGTATAAAAGTGGATCCTGGACAGGTCTCTATTTGTCAGATGTTATGAAAAAAGACTTATTTGCATTCTTTTACATAACTCTTAGAAAACTACTACAGGGAAATGATTCCTCAAATTTTAAGGATGAGGCACAGAGAGGTTATTAAGTCCTCAAGGTTTCACAACTATTGAATACTAAAACTAAGATTGCAACTCCGATCTCTTGCTCCTAAGTTTGTGTTCTTTCCCCTCTGACTTACCGTCTCTCATAACAAATCATCCATTTAATATATGACCTATGTGAATCTCTTGGAGCCAAGGAGACAAAGAAGGAGAAACACTCACACATCTTAAAAAGCTTATGAAAAGTCAAGTGACAATCCAAGAGTTAAAGTCAGGTCTCCTTAAATGTATCTTTGCCAATCATTTCTTCATCTCCTTCTTATGGAGGTAGAACCCTCAAAAGCAAGAACCACATGTCTGTAAATTCTTGAACCTTATGAGATTTATCCCACACAATGCAAGGGTCATCCCAAAGACAACCAAGATTCAGAGTCTAACTGACACTGCCATCTAGTAAGGAAATCACCATTTTCATCAACGTTGCCACCTGTGAACTCCCATCCTATGGCTCTAGGCAAGTCTTCTGTAGCTACAAAAAATAAAGCTCACCTCCCAGACCTATTATAGTGGTGGGAACACTAGACGTATAGGCAGAAAATTTCAATTTCAAGTCAAGGCTCACCATGTAGCAGTTCTCTGACATGAAACAAATATTTAAACATAATCCTGAAACATCACTGCCCTTTGGTCTTTTACCATTAAACAATGGTAATTACCAGTAACCACTGTCCTTTCGCATACTACCAGTAAGAATCAGATGGAAGAACTTTATAAAAAGATTTTAAAGGAAACAAAACACCATATAAGGTTAATACTTGTTCTCTTTTTTAAGATAAATAGAAGCCATATAGTAGCATTAACTTTGCAGGATGTAAGTAATTCTTTTAAACTTTCAGAGCTCAGTTTTCCTCATCTGTATAGGATGGGGATAATAATCTCTATTTTGAAAATATCAAAATGAGATGGTGCGTTAAAATGCTTTACAGACTAATGGTTTCTTCAACTCTGAGAATGACACTTTATACTCTTTCTTGATTGTGGTTTACAGGCTTTTCACATACTAATTCTCCTACTCTGGACTAGATCTAATATCCAAGCTCTGATCTGATCATAAAGACTACATACACTGAGACCACTATTTTTTCTGGTGACTGTCATTATATCACAGTTAATGCAGTCAAAGATTATACTGCCTTTATCTAGTAGTCCTATCACAGTAGATTCCTAAGATGAGTAAGATAAATAAATTCCTAGGCCTGTTTTCCAAAAAGATTTATTAAAGCAATTCCCCCACGGTGCCCAGGTGGCTCGGTCAGTTATGTGTCTGGCACCCTTGATTTTGGCTCAGGTCACGATCTCTCGGTTCGTGGGATCAAGCCCCACATTGGGCTTGGTGCTGACAGTGTGGAGCTTGCTTGGTATTCTCCCTCATCTTCCCTTTGCCCCTCCCCTGCTCACAGGCATGCTCTCTCTCTCTCAAAATAAATAAATAAACTTAAAAAATAAAATTCCCCCGAATTCTACATTTGTATGGCTAATGGAGAGGTGAAGGGCAGCTTCATGCAAAAGTTTATAGTTATCCTTACTGTAATTCACCTTTGAAGCTTAATCTGACCCTTGCATGTCAACCTCTAGAATTCTGATTCTGTCATCCAGAAGAGTGGATATTCCACACCAAATCTGCATGATGGGCAAATGTAGTAAGTCTTTATCCCAAGTTCTTGGCAAACATGTTAAATGGGTCAGAACCAAGGACAGCACCCACGATTCTAGATCTGTATTTCCATCGAGGCTACTGTGGATCCATTCATTAAATACTCACAGTACCAATACAGAGCCACTGGTTCTGTGGCCACCCGGATGTACTACTGTCCAGCCCACATCTCTCTATTCAGTGTTCGGATATTTGGAGAAACTCTGCCCCCCATAAAGACCCTATCACCTTTACCTTTGCACCATTCTTCTGACCTACTAATCTGATAGCCTTATCCCAATCTCCCACCCCACAATCAAGTGAATTTGGTATGGTTACTCTTTGTAGTCCCTTGCTGGTGCTTCCTACATGAAGTTGGTATTGTATTTTTTGTTTACAAGTTGGCAAGGAGCTGCTTTGTAACCCTTTTTTAACATATATAACCCAAGTTCATGACACAAAAATTATAAAAGGCATATAAGCAAAAATTTTTAATCCCTAAATCCTCTCAGAGATAAAGGTTCCTAGCATTCTGTATACATCCTTATAGGTTTACACAACCCTACACGGTCTCTTCAGCTGCAAATTAATTAACTTTGACAATCCATTTTAAAAGTCTGTCACAGTATAACATTAAATTTACTAGCCAATATCCCCCAAATACACCCAACCTCAGGTCTCCAGCTCTTAACACCAGGAAGTCTGCTCATCAATCATCTCAGAGTACTATCCACGCAGGGCTACCAAACGCAGTTGTACAAGCTGTAAAGGGTACAACTGTACCTAGTAGCTCTGCCTACGGTTTTCTAATGTTTGTTTATTTTGAGCTGCAGAGAGAGATGGAGAGACGGAGAGATGGAGGGATGGAGGGATGGAGGGATGGAGGGATGGAGGGATGGAGGGATGGAGGGAGAGAGAAGGAGTGAATCCTAAGCAGGCTCCATACTGTCAGAACAGAGCCCAATGTGGGGCTGGAACCCACGAACTCCGAGATCATGACCTGAGCCAAAATCAAGTCAGACACTTAACCGACTGAGCCACCCAGGAGCCCCTCTGCCTATGGTTTTCAATTACTTCTCAACGTTCCACAATTCTGAAAATCACAACTAAGTGTTCAATCACTACCCTGGCACACAATGTCTTTAGGTCTACTTGTCTATAGAAGCTGTGTGTTTCCTTTTTGTGTATCTCAATGATCATGTGCTCCTTTCTTCCATTTGCATTTAAAATCAGGGAGATCCATGGATAATCATAGGGTACTTGTACCTCTCCACTGCTAGGGCTGACAAATTTACTGACAAGAATTTCAAATTTCAGAATGTCTCTGCCCTCTACAATCACATTTTCTTTTAGCACCTCTAATCATGGGCTAATAGATTTAGCTCTTCTCTGAATTTTTCTAATTCTGGGTTCTTATCTCATCTAGTTTCTCACGTCCTATGAGTACAGTCACCTTTCAAGGTCCACATTACTTCCATATCGTCAACTAAATCCTCCTAATTGGTTATAAACACACCCCTAACCAATTCCCCTCATGAGTCCCTCGCTCTGAGTGATGAAATGCATAGTGAGATAAGAATGCATCGGATAGCTGCTTTCTCACTGCAACTCAGTGCAACTTCCTCAATGACTGCAACACCTCCATCGTCTGTATCTGAGCTGGGAAAGTGGCATCCATCCAAGTCTTCTACCTGGCTGGGTGGTCCAGGAGCTGGCTCTCAGAAGCCTGTGTAGTTGTAGTTGAATCACTTAGGGCAAGTGATTTTTAAAAATAAACAGGGGCACCTGGGTGGATCAGTCAATAGGGTATCCGACTCTTGGTTTCAGCTCAGGTCCTCAAGTCATGACCTCATGGTTCGTGGGATTGAGCCCCGAGTGGGAATCTGTGCTGACAGCGTGGAGCCTACTTAGGATTCTCTCTCCACCCCCCTCGCTGTCCCTCCCCCATTCATGTGTGTGCCTGTGGGCTCGCTCGTTCTCTCTCTCTCAAAAAAAACCAAAAACCAAAAAACAAAAAACAAAACAAACAAAAAAAAAAAACCAACTTAAAATAAAACAAACAAAAACACCACCACCAAAAACAGATTCCCTGGACATTTTTTTGGTCTACTGAATCAGCATGTTTACATGGTGAAGACCAGGAATCTGTCTTTTTAGAAGTGCCACCAGATAATTCTGATACTGGGAACTACTGCCTTATAGCAATTGATATCCTTTTTAGTCTAGCTCACCATTAGACTATCACTGAGTTTCTACATAAGGAAATCTCAAACACATCTTTCCTCCTCTTTCAAATGCCATCACTCCAATCCAGCCACAACTCCATCATATCTAGAAGACTGACTTCCCTTGCATAATGCTTTAAGTTCACGCCATCAATTCCAGGAGGCAGGGCATTTCAGTCTCTTGGAAAATGCACTGGCTGTAGAGTCAAATAACCTGGGTTGAAGCAAATCAGTTTTCCTTTTTGGATCTCAGTCTCCCATAAAATAGGAATAATATTAGACACCTGTCATGAATGATCTGATATAATGTGCACAGTAACACTCTGACAACAGTTATTCTCAATATCCTCATTTTACAGAGAAGGAACTTCTTAGCCTTGTTGGGAAGGTTAACAGGAGAAGGCTACGAAGGAGCCAGATACAGAGCAGGCTCTTGCTAGTGTCAGTCTCTGCTCTCCTTCCCTCATCTCCAAATCCCCTTAACTGCTACCATTGGTCAAAGAAACTAAGCAATGTTGCTCTTGTTATTTTCCACAAAGAAAAACGCTGAACAGCTCCTCTAGCAAAGCACTAAAGCCCATTCTAACATCTTGGTGCTAAGTCGCATATCCCCTTAAATGTCAGCATAACAGGAATCCCACAACCTCTACGAGAACACCTTTATCCCCAGGAGCCAAGCAGACCATGTAACTTTCTCGTTTCAAGCCTATTCAGGACAAAGAAGTTACTGAAGAAGGTGGGCCATCTGCTCAGGCCAGAAGGTGCTTTGAAGTGTTAAAACTAAGCATTTTCTTAAGTACCAATATCTGGCTCTCATTTCTCTATCTTGCTGAGACCCCCTCCCTTCCCCCCCCCCCCCCAGTCTCCCACTACCACCTCCCTTCCCAAGGCAACAAGAGGACACATTATGGTTTCAGAAAATGAGGCCAGAATACGGCACACACAATGCTGAAGAAGTGCTTCTGTTGCTAATTATAGGCACCAGACGAAGGTCTGGAAAAATTTCAACAATAAATTAAAACAATTAAGAGGCACAAATTTCAAAGCTCAGTATGTAAACAACACTATATCAAAATGAAACTCAAATGTATAATGTCACTTCAATGCCCTTGACTACAGCCAGTTTTAACAAAGCTGCTTAGATCATACAATTACAGAAACTTTTATTATTTTAGAAACACATTTCAAAGGGCAGCTGCAAAGAAACTTCCTTCCCCACCCACTCCTGCTGTCCCTTCCTAGTCACAGATCTAGTGGTAAAATCTGAACTTAGCAACCTTTTGAAAGAAAAAACAATGCAACTGCTGACAGCAATAGGATGTCAATGGATGCCTTTAACTTGGCATATACAGACCTAAGGATTCAGACAGAAATGAAGTGAAATGACCCTCAAGTCACAAAGTTCAACATTTTGTTGTCCCAACAAAATGGCGCAAGCATCTACCTCTATGATGTCAGGATGAATCAATTCAGAAATTAGCAGGTGAATAATTAAAACTTCCTGGCAACAAATCTTACTACTTCTGGAGAAGCAGGTGTTTCCTGTCTCTCCAGGTTTTTTTTTTTCTTTTTCTTTTTAAAGCTACCATCCTCACAATACCCACCAGATGTCAGGCATATTACATACATTGTCTTTAATCTTTACAATATCCCATGAAGTATTATTATTATTATTCCCATACAGATAAAGACACTGAGGCTCCAAAAAGTGGGCTCATGTAAGTATCAAGTGCAGGGGTTGGGATTCAAATCTAGGGACTGTCTAAATCCAACACCCATACTCTTTCCACTCTGTCATGCTGGTCCTTGGCCCTACATCCAGCCTAAAGCCTCAGCTATGCTCTCTCAAGACCTTTGATTTAGTCTGTCACATTTACAGTCCATAATGGTTTATCGCCCTTACTTGGGGAGAAGACAAATGAATAAACCATGGCCAGGAAGCTAAGTGTTTCAAAATTCTTAATTGCTCAGATACCTCACCAAAAACATCGCCAATGCTTATCATCCTCTTTGAAGTACAATCTGCCTCTACTTCAAATGATGTAAATTTTCCCTTTAACAACAGTTCTTACAAACCACAAACTTAGCCTGCAGAAATTGACATTGCAGACTAAACATTTACCATGATTTTTAGAAAAGCATATCATAATTATCACTTTTTCCACTGAACCAAAAGGAGCCAGAGACCACAAACATTTTCCATTTTCCCTATACTGACAGGTATGATATTCACAGTAAGCATTAAAAAGCGAGAACTACAGACAATTTTTATAGAATTAATGGTTTTCCCAATCAAAAGAAGTCTTAAGTTGACAACTGAAACAGAGTAAAACTTCAAACTCAAGATCATCTATGGTAAAAGTTCAACACCAAACTAGAATAGTGATTACTAAGTTGCTCCATACATTATTAAATTTAAGTATGCACGTACACATGGACCAGTTTCTCCCCTAATACTCTTAAGGCAGGGTCTGTGTTAAGGAACTAATGCCAGGTTTAATCCAAGTCTACTAGACACGAACACAATCAACTTGGCCAGCTTGTCCCCAGCTATTAGATTCGTATGTATGATATATAGTGACATATGTATATATGTTCAGATCAAATCCTGTTAAAACAAATAGCATTTTAACAAAAATATTTCCATGTCCCAGCCAATGGTCCATTCATTTCATGTAATATTCAATACCACAAAATTCCACTTTAACAGAGATATGGACAATGCCTTAAAATTCGCTGTAATGAAAACTGAATCGTATGCAATTATACTAACCATATTTATATACATAACACATGTTCATCTGTTCTGTCTCTTCTCCAAGACTGTACACTCCCCAAGAGAAGGGGTTGCCTCTGGACTGCACTCTGCAAATCAAGAGAACTTCAACAGTGCCACCTTGTGGATATTCTGTAAATACAAGGTGAGTTTCCTGGCACTCTAAAATGTTTGAGAAGCAAATTACAGGCAAAAATAAAATAAAACCAAAGCAGCACAAAGCAAGCACACCAAAAAACAACAGGTTTCCTTGAGCAAAATGGAGGCATAGTTTCAAAGCACTTATGAGGAACAAGTACTATCATCGAATATTTAACTGTCTGATCTTTTCTAGATATGAGATGGAACCTGAGTCCACAGAAAGGCTTGGCTGCTGGAGGTTCTGAGTTCTGGCACTGCTCATACCAGAGAGACGGCACCACATGGTCAATCACCTTACTTAAACTCACTTATAATTCTCTCCCCCTGAACCCCTCACCCTCCTTCCCTCTCATACAATTAAAACCATATCTGTTTCCTCCTTTCTCCCTATCATAAATAACTGGGCTGTAAATTGGGTTGTAAACATGTATTCTATACTATGGCCAATAAGAATTTTCCAGAGTAATCCTAGCAATTTCAGCCTTTGCACTAACTTTTGAACCAGCCCCCACCATCACCCACAATTCAATCACCACAATAACCAAGATGTATGATCTTTGTCATTTCATGAAATTTCTCTGATCCTTGGCTTCCTGGTCTATAGAATGAGAAAGAAGATTAAGTGATGGCTAAGATCCTTCGTAGTAATTAAATACTACACAATTCTAGAAAGAGAGGGTTCTTATTTTCTTTTCTAGAAATACTAATGAATGAAATGGAGCAAACAGTGCTATATTTCAGCATAAAATAAACCAGAAGAGTCAAAATTTCCTAAGCTAACTCTCAAATATCCTTACACTCCCACTGTAGAAAGTAAATTTACACATTTTGGAAGAAAGATTCGAAATTCAAAACTGGCCTTTCAATTTGCATGAGACCTGAGAACAGCTCCTATTTGCCATGAAAATACTTAGATCATGGAGTCCTGATGCACTGTAAATCACAGACAAGCTAAGGAAGGAGCTACTCTTTGAAGAGAAGAGCTCTTCTTTGAAGAGAAGCTCTGACGGGACAGGGCTGGTGGCAATGGCACTTTTATCCCTGGCTATTTCTAGGTCTACCCTGGCATGGCAGTTATAACCTCTAGACCACAATGACCATTATTAGAAGAAGCATTCTGGCCAGCATTCTCTTCAGAAATCTATCTTACCTAGCCAAATTTAAAATTAAAGTTAAAATCAAAATTAAAGTAAGAAGGAGAAGAAGGAGGAGGAGGAGGAGGAAAAATAAAGAGAGAAAAGACAGAATTAATGAGTGATCAAAAATCAAAGTGGGCATAAAACAGGCAGAGCACAGAGGCTTTTTAGAGCAGTGAACCTATTCAATATGATACAATAATGGCAGATACATGTCATTACACATTTGTGCAAACCCAAAGAATGCACACCAAGAGTGACCCCTAATGAGTATGGACTGTGGGTGATAATAATGTGTCAATGTAGGCCCATGTGTCCCAGAACAAATGAGCCACCTGGATGGGATGTTAACGGGGGAGGCTGGATGGGATGGTGATAGTGAGGTAGGATGGGGATATGGAGACTATATGAATTCTCTGTATTTTCCATTCAATTTTGCTCTGAACCTAAAACTACTCTAAAAAAATAGTTTCTCTCTCTCTTTTTTTTTTTTTAAATCAAAGTAAACTTAACCAGAGGAGTATGGGGATGGAAGGAAGAGGGAGAGAGAGAAACAGAGAGGGAGGGAGAGAGAAAAAGAGAAGTGGTGAGGGAGAAGATCCAGAAATAAGTTTTTCAAAAAACGTAATAAAGACATGCATCAGTTTTTCCAAGACATTTGTACCATTCCCTACCCTAAGTGTCATTTTAAGTACAAATGAACATCCTAAACTTTGGGACACTGCTTAAACATAAATGCTGTAGGAAAAATTATCTCATATATTTTTTAAATTACTTATAAAAGCAAAATCCAGATTATATATAGGCTACATCAAAACTAACAGCATAGGGATGCCTGGGTGGCACAGTCAGCTAAGCATCCAACTCTTGATTTCAGCTGAGGTCTTGATCTCACAGTTCATGGGATCAAGCTCTGCATTGGGCTCTGTGCTGACGGTACACAGCCTGCTTGGGTTTCTCTTTCCCTCTCTCTTTGCCTCTCCCCCACCTCAAAATAAATAAACACTTTAAAAAACAGGATAGCATTAGCTCATTAAACTAAATTAAACAATGGTATGACCAATGATCAACACCACTAATCGTGGCAACTGCCTACATTTCCTATACAGATCCTAAATTATAACTCCTTTTCCAATGCCATAATAAAATATAGTATGGGTACCAAAGAAACTCACACTGTAGTCACACTGTACTCATTCATTCATTTCACAAATATCTACTGACTTCTGCGTAGGCCCTTGGACTAGACATTCTTCTACGGCTCAGCCTTTTAAAAGACAAGTACAGTTACCTGGTAAAGCGGTAATAAAGTCCCGCTGCAACATGGGCTTCAGGTAAGAGTTAATATGTCCATGCTGATAATGACACATTCGTGAAATAAGGTGTTCCACAAATTCCACTTGATCTGATTCAGACCACTGGTCAAAATATTTAATACACAAGTCTTTTTCTTTTTGATAGTTTCCTTCTGATGGCCTCTTTCTGGAGACGATCACAGATGATGTTCCATTACTTATCTATTTTAGAAAAATAAAAAAAAAATAATTAGTTTGACAAGGAAAAAAACTCTAATTAGTATTTTATTGGAAACATTTTTCACCCTGTGTATTTAATCTTAAAATACCAGCTATACCCTGAAGCCAAACTCATTCCTTTATTAATTCATTCATGAAGTAATTTAAAATGTATTTAGGGCCTCAAATTAAGTCTCTAAAGTAAATGTCAAATTTACAGCTATTTATAAAGCTATCTGGTGTCCCAAGTCATCATTCTCCAATGCTTATGCCAAAACCATGTGGTTATTAGATAACCAATGTCAGAGATATCTTAGAGAACGTGCTCAACTTGGCAAAGTAGCAACTGATTGACTATTAGTAGTTTGCTTTACTTCTTCAAAGATCAAAGTCAATGCTATACTCATCTAGCCAATGGTTCTCACACCTGTGTGTGCATCAGAGTAACAAGAGGGCTTCTTAACAGACAGACTGCCAGGCTCCACCACAGACGTCCTCATTCTATAGGTCTGGAGTAGAGCCTGAGAAGTTGCAAGTTCCCAGGTGGTACTGGTGCTGATGGTCCGGAGAATGCACTTTAGAGACCACACTTTGAAAACCACTGGTCCATTTAATGAAGAAATCTGAAGGCAATTCAATCTAAAAATTGAACCCATCTCCAAGCTGTTACCAGAGCTACTAGACTGCTAGCAAATAACAGTTTAGACTTTCACTCCTTTTTTTTCTTCACCTACTCTGAAAGCAACCCAAGGTAAACCACATACACCTCAAAAGATTCTCATCCTATAGAGTTGGTCGATGATATCCCACAGACTCCTATACTACCTATGCATCATTTCTCCTCAAAGCTACATGGATGATGGTTCTTGCATAAAACCAGTATATTTCTTAAAAAATAAAAACTACATATACTTTATCTGACAACCGCATCAAAAAAAAAAAAAAAAAATTGGAATCCCCAGACTGAAGCCACAACTGCCACTGGTGCTATGAGGCTCAGTAACATCCCTATTTAAAACCAAAATTACTTCAATGTTTTTGTCAAACATTTGCCAAGCTATCTACCAGTCACTCCTTTGAGAGCCCCTTCATGTATAACACCAGAAATAGCCTAGAAGAGAATTTTGAAAACTGAAGAGTTATATTACAGACATGCATTAACTCCATGCATGAGCTTATCTCAGAAGTTTTACACAGAAAAAACCAAGAGCTTTGTTACCACTATGTCCCCTAATTTAACTGAATCTATCCCAGAAAGAAGACATCCTTCATAAATAACCAAAGGAGTCTGACTTTCCTTATTAAAATCTTATATATCATACCTCTCTGCAGCAAGTTTTTATGTCCACATTTAAAGGTACATAGTGAGAAGGCATTCACCTCCCATCCCATTTATCTGACTACCTCCTTCTCTAGGAATGTTTTTCCCCCCCTGGAAATTGGATGGAGAGCTCACTGACACTGGGTACCACCAGAGGGCAGCATTGAACAGAAATTTATCATGCTGCTTGTAGTTAAGACCTCTATCTGACAGAGCCCAAAAATCAACGTTCAAAACAGTCAGAAGTGAAAATTCTTCATGGTGGTGAGTATCAGCTAGTATAAGGGACATCTCTGCTACTTTTAAGTATAAGGATGTTGAGTATAATGTTATAGTAACTGCCCGACTATAGGCAACTTGGTTAAAGCAAATAATAATACATCTACATAAGGTACTATAATGAAGCCATTAAAATTAGGTTTATATAGTAACATCTTAATAACAAGAGAACATGTTTATGAAACAATATTAAGGAACAAAAGACAAGATGCAGAATTTTATACAGCATTACAATCACGGTTAGTTTGTGCAATGGGGAACACACAAGACAGAATAAAGGATATATTAAAAAAAACAGCCATATTTCCTTCCTCCTTCTTTTCTACATTTTACTCATTGTAACTTGTCAAAACTTGCTTTCCTGACAGGTTAAATATATGGTAACAACTTGCATTTGTGTACTGCTTTATAATTTCCAAAATACTTTCACATCCGTTATCATTTGATAAGCAAAGGGATTATTATTTCATTTACAGAAGGGTTCTTAAACATCTAACTTCCCTACAGCACTGGTATACCATTAACTAGTTAACTAAAAGAACTTACGAAAGAAAAACTGAAAGCCAAAATGTTAAGAACCACTGTGAACTGAAAAATCAATAGTCAATGAAGAGAACCCTATCGGAAAATACGGAGCACGAAGGAGGAACAGACATCAAGCTGCACACAGTTCCCCCGACGCAGTGGCAAGTGCACAGTTCTACAGCACATTTCCCATTTCTACTTCTAGCCACCTGCTGAGCCCAGATTTTCCTGACATTGTTTTGCTTTGCTTATTTCATCGTAAATTTGTTGGGCATACTTTATTCTTGCTAACTCATCTACTCCTCTCATTTCAAATCAAATGAACGCAGAGAATATTTTTAACATTATTCTCTTCATCTTTAGGTTTATTTGCCTCTTACTGTGTCTTTCTGAGGGGCAAAGTTATTTGCACCATAATGGTTGATGGAAAGATCCAATCATGAAACTTTACATAGCATCCCTCCCCATAGCTAGCGCAAAAAAAAACCCCTGGGGAATTGGGAGGAAAACTGGCAGGACTAAAAAGAACCAAGAAAGAAGAAAGGAAAGGGCAAACTAACAAGAAATGGGGGAGAAGGATGAGGGTAGGGAGACAAAATCACCAATGCACACACACTGGTATGGCACGGTGCTATTCTGGTGACAAAGGATGCCACCACTGACCATCTTTGGCTTGGACTGTGGCGACAAACTGAGTATTTTAGGCTACAGACACTTCAGAATCTTTGTAGCAACTCCAAAATTTTTTACTATTAGTAATGACACTTCCCTGAGGAACAGAAGATAAATTAGAGTGAATTCCGAAACTAGCAAAATTGCACAAAAGAAAACAAAAATGCTTGCTTGGCTCTAGTTTTCATTGAGGACATGAGCTGAGGGAGCATCTTATCTATAGTAAGTCAACTGCTCTTATCTGTGCGTCGTCATTCCTACCTGCCAAAGAGTATTTTTCTTTGGGGACTCATCTTCATTTTGATCCTCCATAACTGAAGTGTTCTAAGGGGGGAAAAACAGGTTATTTGAATTATGCCGAGTTTTGCAAATCCTACACCAAAATATAATTTTGAAAACCCAAAGTAGAATGTACCAACACCAACCCAAGAACTATTTGGCGTGTGACTAACAGATGCCATTTTGGGGTCAAAAGGGTTGTGCTCATCTTCATACGTCAGTCGAAGTTACAGTTAGTTGCTGGACAAAACTAAGCATAAAGTCTTTATATATGAAGGCTGGGCATACTTAGAAAACAAGCTAAATTATGGGACTGGGGCTGAGGCTCTACCTCAACATCACTGTTATTCTTTTAACTTGTGGCAAGAAGCCACGGAGACCCACTTAGTTCTTTGATTGCACAAACATTTACTAGAATGTCTGCTATTCAGTAATCCATCCCAACCATCACCTGCATTTAGTACTGCCAAGCTCTGGAAGTCCCCCCTTGCTTTTCTCTTTCCTTCCTTGATAACCTTGTTTTTCTAGACCGGCTTTGCAATCTCCCTTAGCAAGCACCAGTGGTGGGTGCACCAACTTCTTCCCTGAAGGGGAGGATGCTGGTAGCCAGTAACAATCTGGCTTGCCTTGGGAATGCATCAGCTTTTGATTTTTGTGTTTACCGCACAAAGAGGCACTGTGCGATTATTCTTTCTGGTGACCTAGTCGCTCAATAGATGCCCATTAACTAGAGATTATACATGATTGGATTTTCCCTTTTGAAGCTCCTACCTAATGGCTAAATGGAAACTTAATGAGAAGGGGAAGTGGGAGAGTAGTGCTCCGAAAGGAATAACAATTCAAGAACCTCTAAGATTCTTTCCCAAACCTAAAGTTCTAAGATTGGGGTACAAAAGATAAACTATAACACTCCACAGTATTATTCAAAAGAATCCTATAGATCTGTTTAAGTCACTGGTGTTTACAAGATTCTGTTTACTGCCTTTAGGGATAAGCCTATCTCTCAAAACTTCCCTATTTTTCCTTTGTTTTCTTCAAGTCATAAAATGTTTGCACCCACACAGTATTTCCCAACGTGGGTAATGACAGAAGAATCACTACAGAACACTAGTACTTTGCAGGTCACATAGCTCGCTCTGATCAGGAATACAGTATGTAGTACAACAGTCAAAGGCTTTGAAACCAGAGAGACGTTGCATTTGTGAGGTGGTCACTTATTCAGTGTGTGTGTGTGTGTGTGTGTGTGTGTGTGTGTGTGTGTGTGTGAGAGATTCTGAGTAAGGTCTTTTACCCATGGACAAATACAAACCATATAGAGGTACTGTGGGATGGAGACTCCCCAGCACAGTGCTTGGTGTGTAACTGGTACTCAAAAAATCATTCATGCCCAGCTTTGAAGATGCTTACTTTCCCTTAAGTGTTATCTTCTCACACTTTTTAACCTCAGGCTTTGACAGAATGGCTCCAGATGGCTGCCTGTAGAGAAAATCCACTGGCTCCCTCAATAAAATCTTACAAGTCCCACAGTGCCAAGGTCTGCAATGGGGGAGAAGGGCAAACGGTCAGGGTTCCCCGTATGTGAAAGCCAACCATGAGCTAGAGAGGAAGACACTGTGTCCAAGAGTCCAAAACAGGTCTAGAGTAGACGGTAATAAATGATCCTGAATGGGAAGAAGAGGGTGGACAAGAGAAAAACAGAAGTAGTACTTCTCTCTCCATGTAATTTTCCTTTTACTGCTATCTTGAAGGACTTAAGATTCATAAAGCTGGCAGGGGAGTGAACAAAATGGAAACAGTGACTTAATACATCATCTGCTGGGTCCAACTAGTAGTTACAAAGCCATCCTTGCAAGGTCACAATGTCCTGGGTTCTAAGAGAGTAACAAGAAGAAACCATGGCTGGAAACATGAAGAGTTAAGCGTATAAAGTAGGAGAAAAATGGCAAGTCCCTGCCCCCATCTTCAGGCACCGGAGGAAATGTATGAGGAATGCATATATGTAGGGTTTTAAACTAAAAACTTTTGGGGCGCCTGGGTGGCTCAGTTGGTTAAGCATCCGACTTCGGCTAAGGTCATCATCTCACAGTTGGTGGGTCCGAGCCCCATGTTGTGGGGCTGACAGATCAGAGCCTGGAGCCTGCTTCAGATTCTGTGTCTCCCTCTCTCTCTGCCCCTCCCCCATTTAGGCTCTGTCTCTCAAAAATAAATACAATGTTAAAACAATTAAAGTAAAAACTTCTGTTATACAGGAGTCTGAACCCACCAGAACTCTTCTGACCTAAGCTACCTAAATACTTTCCTTACTCAGGGAGGAAATAAAAAGTCAGAAGTCCCTACAGATTACACAAGAAACAACTGTCTTTCTTCCTTTCACTCATTCCAAAACAGAGAAATGGTGTTTATTTATACAGATGAGAAAGAAACAACCCCTCTGATAAAAATAGCAACTATTCTCTTAAGGCTTGATAAAAGTGGATAAAAAGATACGATTTAATAAAATTGTATTTAATAAAGCCCTGGGGTGGCCGGAATAGCTCCCCCATCATACATATCTTTTCAACTTCTCTTATAAAGCCCTGAGGAGAAGCTGCCAAAGGGAAAATGCTACTCTGAAGCTACATTGATCAGAGGATCATTTCCCAAGAGTCTTCCAGGTGACACAAGAGATGCTCAGAGAAAAAAGGGTCCCTTGGTCTAATAAAATCTGACAAATGCTATATGCTGCACAAACACTTGCTCTCTCCCTCCCCACCCCCAAAGTTAAAAACCACTTCGTTAAGGGGCACCTGGGTGGCTCAATCGGTTAAGCGTCCGGCTTCAGCTCAGGTCATGATCTCACGGTCTGTGAGTTTGAGCCCCACATCGGGCTCTGTGCTGACAGCTCGGAGCCTGGAGTCTGCTTCAGATTCTGTGTCTCCCTCTCTCCTTGCCCCTCCCCTGCTCATGCTCTGTCTCTCTCTGTCTCAAAAATAAATAAAAACATTTAAAAAACACAACACTTAAGACACGAAAGGTTCAGAGATGTCTCGTAAGTAACAATCAGGTTAAGATAGTTTAACCTAGCTTTCCCAAGTTTGTTGGACATGGACACCTCTCTTATTATAACAATACCTCATTTAACAAGAGCTCAGCAAATACTGGAAAACACTGGACTAGGGCAATAGCATGCAGAAGTCCTCCCTCCTCTCACTTCACCAGACCCAGGTTTCTGGGAGACAAAGGAAATGACCACTTTGGTAGGCACAAAATATTCCGAGTCTCCTCTCATCTTTCCCAGACTGCTTTATGAGCTGAGTCTATGTGTAGGTACAATAAGCTCTAAGTCGTGATACATCTTTGCCAGTAGGTGCCACCAGCTAAGAGAATATATTTCACTTGGAAAAATCTACTTTAAGAGTTACATAAGAGAAATACATTTCCTACTTTTAAAATGCTACAAATTCGGCATTATGAGTTTCATGATAGAAATGCTTATACAGGGGCACCTGGGTGGCTCAGTAGGTTAAGCGTCCGACTTTGGCTCAGGTCATGATCTCAAAGTTCGTGACTTCAAGCCCCGCATTGGGCTCTGTGCTGACAGCCCAGAGCCTGGAGCCTGCTTCAGATTCTGTCTCCCTCTCTCTCTGCCCCTTCCCTGTTTGCACTTTCTCGCTCAAAAATAAACAAACATTAAAAAATTTTTTTAAAAAAGAGAAATGTTTATACAACATAAGATTTTCATACAAAAGGAGTCTTTACTCTTTGGAGGAAGCAAAAATAAAAAAAAAAACACAAAGGATCTGGAAAACATGGGAGCATTGTGCCATTTTCTTTAGTGTTTTAAAATTGGGGGACTTAAGACATTAAGAATGACAGACATATAATACAAAAATGCTATTAGCTAACTTCATTGGGTCTCTAATCTAGGCTTGTTTCATACATTGCCTTTTAATCTTGAGGAAAAAAATATGAATGTATATATTGCAATTTTACAAAAAAAAATGAGGAACAGATAAGTAAGTGATTAAAAGTCACAAAGTTGGTAAATGAGAGATGCAGGAATCAGATCTAGGTCTGTTCTAATCAGAAGTCCATGTCCTTTCCGTACAGAAAAACACATCTCAAGTATTTTCCAACTGCTGGTTGTAGCCTATGAAGTTCATTTAATGGGCCGCAATCAGCATTTTCTAATAAAACGAAATTGAATCTGGGCATTCCCCTGCTCACAAAGGTAAGCATAACAAAAATCACAAGGGGTAAATAAAAGGAATGAGCAAAACCAGAACAGGAAAATTCAAATTAAGGAAAGAAAAACTCATTATTGCACAAGGAGAACGATACTCAAGTCAAATCACTGAGTGACAAAGAGTTTTTAAAAATCTCTAAAAGTCGTAATTTGTGAAGAGGATAATGTGTACTTTTATATATACACTAAATATAAAATTCCACAAAATATATCAAGGAAAAAAGTTATTTTTTTTTTTAATTTTTAAAACACCCTTGCATCTTTGACAGATCAAGTAGACCAAACAAATAAAAGCTTGGCTTTCCATAGAACATTAAAAAAACAACCGACAGAGTATCCTAGGCCACAGAAAAAGTATCAAATACAGTCAGAAATCAAGAAAAGATTATTGTGTTAAGATCAAGCCAAGCAGAAATGTCCAAATCTAGTTTGCTAGTTACTATGTGCCACAACTTCCAAAGATAAACAGAACAATGACTCACACAAATAAACCAAACACCTCTGTGTTGTTATTGTTAATTCCACCCAGGCCCCTAGTCTAACCTAAAATTCTTTCCCCTTAAACCTAAATCTTACCAACACATTACTGGTAAATGAGATCACTGAAGAGGGAGAAACATTCACTTGGAAAAAGAAGAGACAAGCTTTTCCAAAAAAGCAGTCCCCTCTCTCATAGTAATCTCACAACTCCAGAAGGAAGAAAAACATGAACGCATCTATGCATACATGACTTTTTAAAGCAACAACTCCAGCCACCATTAAACATAGCTAATCAAAAATCTTCTTGTCCCTCCACACAAATATCAACATATAGGAACAAACCAGTTGTTTTCTTTCTACAATTAAAATAAAATTTTTAAATTTTAATTCTTTGAGAGTTTGTCTGAAATCACTGCCACGTAATTTCTGTAATGTAGTAAGTTCTGTTCCAGTTTATCTAATCTGCAGTTCTACTCAACACTTCTAACTAGGTGTTTGGCTGTTCCTGACACTACATGACAAGATCATATCAAAGTATGTAGAAGAATGAACACAGGGTAAAATTTTTCTTCCTTTCCTCACCACCAATTATTTTTTAAAAGAGGGGAATGCTTATATTATTAGATATTTTTTAAAAAATTTAAGCTACAATAATTAAAGCAGTATGGTTCTGGCAAAGCAAGATCAATGAAACAAAATAGAAAGTCCAGAAACAATCATTTATACTTACAAATCTGTGTATTTTAAAGTCAGAGTTTCAAATTGGTGAGAAAGAGATAATACTCTTTATGGGATTACAAATAAAAGATGGGGGTGGAGGGCGCCTGGGTGGCTCAGTCAGTTGAGGGTTTGACTCTAGATTTTGGCTCAGGTCATGATCCCAGGGTCTTGGAATCAAGTCCCCTGTGGGGCTCACATTGAGTGTGGAGCCTGCTTTAAGATTCATTTAGTCATTCATTCATTCATATTCTCTCTCTCTCTCTCTCTCTCTCTCTCTCTCGCTCCCTCTGCCCCTGCCCTGTGCACACACGCACATGCTCGAAAAATATAAATAAAAATAAACAAAAGTTGGGCACCTGGGTGGCTCAGCTGGTCAAGCATGGGACTCTTGATCTCAGCTCAGATCTTGATCTCATGTCTGTGAGTTCAAGCCCCACACTGTGATCCACACTGGGTGTGGAGCCTGCTTTGAATGAATGAATGAATGAATGAATGAATATAAAAACTTTTTAAAAATAAAGAAAAGTTAAAATGCTACCTCATATTACATCCCAATAAATACTATGGATACAAAGAATCAAGTGTGAAAAATTACAACCATAAAACTACTAAAAGCAAGCATACAGGAGTTTCTACAAATTCATGGAACCAGGGAAAGGCTGTCCAAGCATGATACCAAAGACAGAAATAAATGTAGATGTGATTGGATAAAAAAATTCAAACTCATGAATGTTCACAATAAATTTCAAAAACAAATACAATACATTGGGGGAAGTATTGCAATGTATGATAAATAAGTTACTATATAAATATTTCTAATAAATTAATACGGAAACCAAAACTAATACCCTAATAGGCAAATAAGAGTAAGTAGATATTTCAAAATGAGAAATTTAAATGGCCATCAAAAATGAACACCTACAACAATAAAAAGATGCAATTTTTCACCTACCAAAATTGGCAACTTTTATTTTTATGTACTCTACAGGAATTGGGCGCTCTGGTAAGATTATAAATTGTTACTTTTCAGAGAATATTTATCAACTTCAAAAAGTACTACTTAACAATGGACATAATTTAACTTTAGCAATTTTTCTAAGGAACTGTATTTCTATAGAAAATTATAGCTATGACAATTTATAACATGGAAAACTAGAAAACAATGTAAATGTCCAACAATAGGGTATCATTTAAAAATATGATACAGGCGCCTGGGTGGCTCAGTCGGTTAAGCGTCCAACTTTGGCTCAAGGTCATGATCTCATGGTTTGTGAGTTCGAGCCCCATGTTGAGCTCTGTGCTGACAGCTCAGAGCCTGGAGCCTGTTTCGGATTCTGTGTCTCCTTCTCTCTCTGCCCCTCCTCCACTTGTGCTCTGTCTCTCTCTGTCTCTCAAAAATAAATGTAAAAAAAAAAATTTGTTTTTAATATATGATAGTATAAATTTTTAGTTCTTTTTAAAAACATTTCTATTGAAGTATAATAAAGGGTTTAATTCTCAAGTGTAACTAGTACTCAGACCAACACAAAGAACATTGCCAGGGTCCATAAATATTTTCCTCATATTACCTTCCAGTCATTAATGGCCAAAGGTAACCACTAATTTTTTTTAATATCACCATAGATTTACACATTCATTTTTGAACTTTTTTTTAATGTTTATTTATTTTGAGAGAGACAGAGACAGAAGAGACAGAGAGTGCACACATGTGCACAAGCAGGAAAGGGGCAGAAAGACGGAGAGTCCCAAACAGGCTTTGTGCTGTCAGCACAGAGCCCAATGTGGGTCTCGAATCATAAGATCATAACCTGAGCCAAAGCCAAGAGTCTGACACTTAACTGACTACTGAGCCACTCAGGTGCTCCCATTTTTGAACTTTAAATAGATTCTTATCATATATACTCTTTAGGTCTAGCTTCTTTTGCTTAACACTATGATTTGAGATTCTTAAATACAGCAACAGTTCATTCTTTTTCACTGCTCTATATTATTTCAAAAAATATTTATTCATTTTACTACTGATTAACATGTAGGTCACTTCCACTTTTGGCATTTAAAATAATTCTGTCATGTCTGCTGGTGTACATGGGCATGTATTTCTGTTGGGTCTATAGTAGGGGTGAGCAATCAGATCATAAAATATAGTAATTTTTACTGTACATGCTTAAAAATGCAGACAGTAATGCTGTACTTCAGGGTTTAGATGTACATTCTCTGGTCATTGACCACATCTAGGTGAACAAAGCCCCCAGGATGCAGCACAGAACTTGCAGAGCTCATGGTCGGATTAACCCATACATGAACTCTCCCTGACACATTGAGATGATCCTAAAACTTGCGGCCCAGGAATAAATTCAGAATAAAATAAATGTTAAAAAAAATAGCTTTTGACCATTTTTAATTGGACAGTCTTTTCTTACTCATTTCCAGAAATTCTTTATTTATCCTAGAATAGAGTCCTTTTCCAAATATATTTATTGCAAAGGTCTCCTCTTAATCTATGGCTTAACTTTCCATTCTCTTAATGGTGTCTTTTGATAAAGAGAAGTAATTAATCTTAATTTTTTAATGTTTATTTATTATATAGTCTCCCATGGAGTAGCCTAGAAGTTTTACTTCCCCCCCCCCCCCAAAGTTTATTTATTTTGAGAGAGAGAGGGAGAGAGGGAGAGGGAGGGAGAGAGAGAGAGAGAGCACAGGCACACACATTGAGTGAAAACAGGGGAGGGGCAGAGAGAGGGAGAGAGAATCCCAAGCAGGTTCCATGCTGTCAGCACTGAGCCTGACTTGCTCTCTCAGGAACCGGGAGATCACAACCTGAGCCGAAACCAAGAGTCTAACACTTAACCGAGTCACCCAGGTGACCCTATTTCACCTTTATACTTACATCTAAAATTCATCTATACTAATCTTTATGCAAAGTAGGAGTCAGCATTCATTATGTTTTTCAAATTGCAGTTTACAACCCACTGTGGTTTATAATACCAACTTAATGGACACCCAGCATGAAAGAAAGAAAGAAAGAAAGAAAGAAAGAAAGAAAGAAAGAAAGAAAGAAAGAAAGAAACAGAACACACAACACATCTCTTATTTCATCAATTCTAACACATATTTTTTCACATTTTAATATCTCTGAAATTGAGATATTTCTTAACCATCAATGGCATCTTAAAACTGGTAGCATTTTTTTCTGAATGTTACAGAAAATGGCATATCTTACAATCTATGCTGTCTTATGTGTCACAGTGGAATACAGTATACATTGGGGTGACTTTAGGAATGTATGTTATGTTACACACACAAACATATATAAAACATATACATAAATATGTGTGTGTGCACATATGATTACATGTACTAAGTCTAAATGTAAATCTGGGCGGGGTCTAAATACAAGTTTTATTTCTCACTATGAAAATACTTAAAAACACTGAAAACCCCTAATTAAGGTATTGGAGTACAATGAATCCCATACTGCGAAAGTTACCTACCACCTTTTCAGTTGTCTTTCGATTCTTCTAACTATATCAAAAGATATTTTTTACACTGTTTAATACTTTCAATTATCTGTTTTTAACAAAAAGACCTAGCTTCCTATTCAGTTTACTGTAGCAAACGGTATGTGGCTAGAATTTTATATGGGTCTCAACAAGTGCCATGATTTTCCAGTCATACAACAATACGGTCTCCTTTTCTGATTTTTTAAAAGAGAGCAGATTTTTTAAATATGTGAAGTAGATAAAAGGACACACAGTATACAGATATGTCCAAAACTGTGAAGATAGTACTCACCTGTCTAAAGTTATGGGAAAACTAATTCTTGGAAGAACAGTGACATGAAAAAAGGTCTAAGGTAAATTTTAAATGAAAAATAAAATGGGGGGGGGGTCAGAATACATCTGTAGGACTCCATCTTCATGGATAAAACTTAATTATTGATTTATTTAGAGCAGTGTCTAGAAAAGGTGTGTTAAAATGCTAACAATGTTATCTCTGTATATTTTGCTTTCTATTTGCTTAAAGACATCTCTTTTTAACAGTAAGGAATGGTGATTTTTAACATTAAACTTTCAAAAGTAAAAATCCATGCCAAGACCCCAGATACATATGCTCTAGTCTAAGGAAACAGAAACTAGTTACTGAAAGTTGAGGCAGGATCCTCCTGCATGTCACCTGACCTCTCTGTGCCCACTTCCTCATCCAGAAAACTGAGGTTGAAACAGGCCTCCCCCACAGAGGGAGTGACAAAATTTAAAAGAGAATCCTGGCACTTATAAGGGCTCCCTTAGTCAAATTTAACCTCCAAAGGGCAGAAAAAGCTTGGCTGAGTTATTCATTCTGTATTCCTTCCACTTCCGATAATTTCTGGCACACTACTTAAGTACAGAAGTATAATAAGTATCTGTTGATATGAGTCTTGGCTATAATTATTACAATCTTCCTATGAATTGTAATGACAAAAGTGGTAATTTTGTTTCTGCTTACTCCTTTCCCATAGTTTCCAAACTGTCTACAAAGAGCAAGGATTCAAAATGGGGGGGGGGGGGGGCATGCAACACAATTTCTGGCCCTCACAAAAAGCAGTAAGAAACAAAATCTAGTTTCAGAAAGGCAGTCATCTTTATTACCCCTAAAGTATTCATTTACCTACATAAAAGAAGAACACCTCATTAATTATTTGACTGCTTAAAAAGGTCCAACAAAAGGATGGATAGATAAAAGTCTGCCAGAGTCTGAGAAAGCAACTGGGGAGCAGCAGAATGTGCCCTTAATGCTTCCTGGTGCTTAACACTTGGAAGAGAACTACTAAAGTAAAACCTGTAAAATGTTTCATATCCAGTAGAGGAAGGAAGCCAGAAAAAGAAGGTGCTTTCAAAGTAGTAGAAGAATGGCCAAAGGACACTGAGTCATGGTACCACAGAGGGAGTCAGTCAGCTGAAGAGTAAAGAGCAGGCCTTTACAGACACAATGCCCCCACTGCAAACTCTGGGCTCTGACAATGACGAACTGTCTTGACTTCCTGTTAGTTACTTGACTTCTCTCTCGGATTCAGTTTCCTCTTTTCTAGGGCAGGGAGAACACTGCCTACATTGCAGGAAGAGAAATAACACGTGCAAAGCACCTACAGGATAACATTGCTCAAAAATATAAACCAGAAAGACATTTTTACTTTTTTGCTTCTAACATTAACCATTTTAAAAGAAACCTGACGAACACCTGGATGGCTCAGTCAGTTAAGCGTCCAAAATTTAAGTCACGATCTTATGGTTTGTGAGATGGAGCCCCACGTCAGCTCTGTGCTGACAGCACAGAGCCTGTTTGGGATTCTCTCCCTCTCTCTCCCGCTCTCTCTCTGCCCCTCCCCACCCCTCTCCCTGCGCACATGCACTCTCTCTCTCTCTCAAAATAAATAAATAAGCATTAAAAAAACTTTTTAAATAAAACCAAACATACCAATAATTAATTAAATATAAGTAGTCAAAACACTCCAATTAAAAAGCAGAGATTGTGAAACTGGATAACTGTATGCCCTCTAAAAGAAACCCACTTTAAACATAAAGACACACTGCTTAAAAGGACAGAAAAAGGTATACACCGTGAATTACTTATCAAAGGAAATCCAAAAGTCAAAGTAAATTAATATTAATAATAGGCAAAACAGATCTCAGAACAAGGAATGTTATCAGGGATCAAGTGAGGTATTTCATATTGATGAAAGGATCAACTTATCAAAAGAATATAACAATCCAAAATATATATGCCCTTTTCTAACAAAGATTTGAGATACATCTGGAGGAAAAAACAATGACACAACTCCAAGGAGAAATAGACAAATCCAAATTTATATTTGGACACTTCAACACTCCTCTCTTAGTTATACATAGAACAAGCAGACAGAAAAGAGTAAAGATATGGAGGACATGAAAAACACTATCAGCCAACTTAACCTAGTTGACATTTATAGAACACTCTACCCAACAAGAGAACACATTCTTTCCAAGTACACAACATTCACCAAGATAAATGTTACTCTGGGCCATAAAACAGGTTTCAGTAAATTTTAAAGGGCTGAATTTATACAAAGTATGCTCCAGAATGACAAAGAATTAATCCAAAATTAATGTAACAGAAAATCCCAAAAGGTTCGGAAATTAATATTATCACTAAAAGATATCACAAAGAAAATTAGAAAATACTGTGAACTGAATGAAAGTAAAAATTCAACATATTAAATACTGTGGGATATAACTAAAATGGTGGTTAGAGAGAAACTTACAACATTAAATGCATTAGAAAAGGACATGGTCTTCAAAGCAACAATCTAAGCTTCCCCTTTAAAAAACTAGAAAATTAGCAAATGAAACCTAAAATAAGCAGCAGGAAGGAAATAGTAAGGATGAGATCCAAAATTAATATAATATGAAACAGAAAAACAATAATGAAAAATCAATGAAACCAAAAGCTGTATCTTTGAAACAATTAATAGAAGTGATAAACCTCTAGTCAAGCTGATAAGGAAAATAAAATAGATAAGAAACAAATTTCCAATCTCAGGATAAAAAGTGGGACCATGAATACAGATCCTATAGACATTAAAGGAAAATAAGGAAATATTATAATTTTACACTAATATATTCTACAACTCAGATGGAAGAGACAAATTCCTTAAAAGACACATGGATACCAACAAGAGAAATAGATAACCTCAGCAGCCCCATACCTGTTAAAGGAATTGTCTTCACTGGTGAATTTTATTTAGTATTTACAAAAGAAGTAATATTAATTCTACATAAACTTCTAGAAAGTAAATGAGGCAAGAACATACCCAATTCACATTCTGAGGCCAACACTACCTTGATACCGAAGTCTCTCAAACACATCACAAGAAAAAAAAAAAAAAAAAAAAAAAAAAAAGGATAAATATGATTGCTGTGAATGTTATATGTGTTCATTTGTCAAACCTACATAAACTACACACTTAAAATTGGAAAATTTTATTATGTATAAAGTATACCTCAAAAAAGTTAACTTTTTAAAAACTTTAAGTGCTACACAAAAACAAAAACTTTCCCACAAAGCAAATTCAAGGCCTAAATGATTTGCTTGGTAAATACTATCAAACATTTAGACAAGAAATAACAGCAATCTTTCACATTCTTTTTAAAAACAGAGAGAATGAGTCACTGTATTAGAATAATCCTAATGCTAAAACCTGAGAAAAGACATTATCAAAATAGAAAACTGACCAATTACCTTCAGGCAGGAAGGTGTAAAATCCCTCAACAAAATATTGGCAAATCAAATACAAAATTACATAAAAAGGATAATACATCATCATCAGTTGGGGCTTTCCCAGAATTAAAGACTGGCTGAAGAGTCAAAAAATCAATGTAATACACAGTAAGGCAGTAAGTTATACAATGATTTCAATACATGTATTTAGGGCATATAACAAAATTCAAAACCCTCTCATGATTAAAAACCCTTAGGTGTGGGGCACCGGGGTGGCTCAGTCAGTTGAACATCTGACTTCAGCTCAGGTTATGATCTCGTGTTTCATGAGTTCGAGCCCCACATCAGGCTCCCTGCTATCAATGCAAAGAGTGCTTTGGATCCTCTGTCCCCCTCTCTCTGCCCCTCCCCTACTTGCACTCTCTCAAAAATAAACATTTTTTAACGCTTTTTAAAAATTATTTATTTTTGAGAGACAGAGACAGAGCATGAACAGGGGAGGGGCAGAGAGAGAGAGGGAGACACAGAATCCGAAGCAGCTCTAGGGCTGTCAGCACAGAGCCTGACACAGGGCTCAAACTCATGAACGGCAAGATCGTGACCTGAGCCAAAGTCAGACACTTAACCGACTGAGCCACCCAGGCACCCCAATAAACAAACATTTTTAAAAAAATAAAAACTCTCAGGTAACTTACTCAATGTGATAAAGAATATATAGATGTATATGTGTATGTGAGCGCACACACACACACACACACACACACACACACACACACACCCCTATAGCTAACACTTAATGGTCAAATGGAAAACTTTCCCCCATCCTCAAGAACAAAAGTAGAATGTCCATTCTATACAAATTTCACTAATCATAGCCAGTACAATAAGGCAAGAAAAAGGCAAAATAAATGTCAGGAAGGAACCAGACGGCATGACTGTCTACACAGAAAATCCTAGGAAACCTACAAAACAAGTCAAACTAATATGTGATGGTAGCAAAGTCACAGGATACAAAGAATAAAAAGGACGAATAAAGCTGCATAAAACTCAAGCCCTCAGCATAACCAGAAGGAACAAAACATAAGAAGAAAAGTAAATAAATTCTGGGACACCTATATTCTCCTGCCATAAGCCTTCCTAGAGAGCAAGAGTAGACCAGGATAAAATGCACAAAAGACAAAAAGAGAGAAACAAGCAACAGACCGAAGATGGACATAAAACCACATTAAGTATGAAAAAAATGAGAATGAGTCCTAATGTATCAGAGTTGATTATAGATAAGCAACTTAAAAAAAAGTATCAGAGATGCAAAAAAGGAGTCATCAAGGGGAGGCTCTTTTTTAAAAAAAGAGTGCAAAAGGAAAGATGAATAGAAGGAAGCTCCTTAATTTGATTTAAAAAAAAAATCTACAAAAAAAGTAAACATAACATCATACTTAAAATACTTGAAGTTTTCAATGTTAAGATCAAGAACAATTCAAGGATGTCCCCTCTCAACACTATTTTTCAAGGAGGTAGTTAATACAATAAGACACCAAAAAAGAAAAAAAAAGGTATACATATTGAGGAAAAAAGAAATGCAACTGTCTTTGCTCACAGATGACATGATCATCTATGTAAACAAAAAACCAAACACATAAAACCTAACAAAAAAAGAAAAAAAAAAAAAAACCTCCTGAAATGAACACACAATTGTAACAAGGTTGGAGAATGCAAGGTTAATACATAAAAGTCATTTGCATTCAGGTACATCAACAGTGGTATTTTTTTTTTTAACGTTTATTTATTTTTGAGACAGAGAGAGACACAGCATGAAGGGGGGAGGGGCAGAGAGAGAGGGAGACACAGAATCGGAAGCAGGCTCCAGGCTCTGAGCCATCAGCCCAGAGCCCGACGCGGGGCTCGAACTCGCGGACCGTGAGATCGTGACCTGAGCTGAAGTCGGACGCTTAACCGACTGAGCCACCCAGGCGCCCCTACCAACAGTGGTATTTAAAATTAAGAATACATTACCTTTGCCTACAGCCATACCATCCTGAACGCACCCAATCTCACCTGATTTCAGAAGAATACATTACTATTTTAGGATCTCCAAAAATTAAATATTTAGGTCTAAATTTAACAAAATATGTATAAGATCTATATGAGAAAAACTATAAAACTCTGGTGAAAGGTATCAAAGAACTATATAATTGGATAGATATTCCATGTTCATGGATAGGAAGACTCAACACTGTCGAGATGTCAACTCTTCTCTATTCGATCTAAAGATTCAATGCAATCCCAATCAAAATCTCAACAAGTTATTTTATGGATATCAACAAATTTTAAAAGTTTACATGAAGAGGTAAAAGATCTAGAACAGCCAACAAAATATTAAAGGAGAAGAATAAGCTAGAAGACTGGTACTTTCCAACTTCAAGGATTATTATAAGCGACAGCAGCAATCAAGACAGTGTGGTATTGGTAAAAGAACTGACAAATAAATCAATGAAACACAGAGTCCAGAAACAGACCAAGATAGCCGGCTGATATTTGACAAAGGACTAATGACAATACAGAGGAGCAAAGACAGACTTCTCAATGAACAGGACTGGAATAATGTAAGAGAAAATCTAGGTGATCTTGGGTATGGTGATGACTTTTAAGATATAACACCAAAAGCATAATCCATGGAAGAAATAGCTGATAAGCTGGACTTCATTAAAAGTAAAAACTTCTGCTCTGTGAAAGACACTGTCAAGAGAATGAAAAGAAAAGCCACAGACTGGGAGAAAATATTTGCAAAAGACACATCTGATAAAGAACTGTTAGTCAAAATATATAAAGAACTCAAAAAAAATAAAGAGAATAAACAATCCAATTCTTAAAATGGGCAAAGGACATGAACAGAAACCTCACCAGAGAAGATATACAAATGGCAGTAAGCAAATGAAAAGATGTTCAACATCGTATGTCAACAGGAAACTGCAAATTAAAATGAGGAGATACTACCATACACCTATTGGAATGTCCAAAATCTAAAACATGAAAACACTAAATGCTGCTGAAGATGCAGAGCAACAGTCCTCATTCACTGCTGGTGGGAATGCAAAATGGTACGGCCACTTTGGAAGACAGTTGGACAGTTTCAAAACTAAACATACTTTTACCATATGATCACACAAATGCACCCCACAGTTATTTACCCAAAGGATGTAAACACTTATGTCCATACAAAAGCCTGCATACAGATTTTTATAGCCACTCTATTCATAACTGCCAAAACTTGGAAGCAATCAAGAGGTCCTTCAGTAGGTGAATGGATAAAGTATGTACATCCAAGAATGGAATATTATTCAGCACTAAACAGAAATAAGTTATCAAGCCATGAAAAAAACACAAAGGAACATTAAATGCACATTACTAAGTGAAAGAAGCCACTGTGAAAAGGTTACATACTGTATGATTCCAACTATATGACATTCTGGAAAAGGTAAAACCATGGAGACAGTAAAAAGATTAGTGGCTGGCAGGGGTTAGAGGAAAGGAGGGATGAACAGGCAAAGGAAGATCTTTAAGGCAGTGAAACAATTACATACGGTACTATAATGGTGAATATGTATCATTATACATTTGTTGAAACCCATCAAGTGATCAACAGGGTTCACCAAGAGTGAACTATGTGAACTATGAACTGTGGGTGATGATGTAGATTCATATCGTAGTAAAAGTATCACTGTCATGAGAGGTTGTACATGTGTGAGGGCAGAAATGTATGAGAACCCTCTATACTTTCCACTCAATTTTGCTATGAACCTAAAACCGCACTAAGAAAGTCTATTTTTTTTAAAAGAAGAGAAAAGCCTAGGCATCTTTTAGAAACTATATGAGTAGAGGAAAAAGAAATGCCAGGGGAGGGATTTTAAGATCCTGCAACATTAAAGAATTTTTAAAAACCATTCAAAGGATACAAAGCTTGCCCCCACCGTATCTCCTACTCCCTATCAATCCCCGCTCCTGCAAAAAAAGATCATCCAATAAAGAAACTATACTTTGTTACACTGGCAAAGGATGTTCTTACACTAAAATTTTGTGAATTTAACTTCAAACTGCCAGTCCTGTCCCAAAAAATGTAGTGACATAAGCAACCTTCATCAATACAAAAACAGAAAAACACCTACACATAAAAGAAGGAAAGAGAGAAGGGGGACAGAAGAAGAAAACTAAAATACCAGAAATCAGCCTTTCTTAACTGGGGTTCAACAAGATAATTAAGCCCTAATATCAGTAACTATCTTCTTAATTTTCCTAAGGACAGTTATATAGGTAACTATCATTCTAGTTATGTATGAGAAAAGTGAATTTATAATATACCATGCATGCCTTAACTGCTCTTACGGAATCTGATTGAAAAGAGTTACTCCAAACTGAGTTACATATGCTCAAAAAAGTTTTTGATGTTATTTTTTACATGTGTTAAGTCAGAAGTTCAAAACAAGAATAGAAATGCACCAAAAGCAGAAAGAAGTGAAACATGACTTAGAAAAGAAAAACAAGCCTATAACAAATAAAAGTAAATTATAATGCCACAAAGTGATAAATTCAAATGAAAAACATAGTAAGAATCATTGAAGAAAAGCAGGAAAATAACCTAAGAGAATGGAAATGAGAAAAAGAAAGAAGCAAAATGGGACAAAAATTAGTTGAAATAATGGAAGACAAAAAAAAATCCAGCTCAAGTATAACTGGAGTTTATACACACATATACACACACAAAATGAAACCAAAATAACATTTAAAACTATGATCCAAGTTTTTCAAGATAAAGTTCTAGGGTTCAGTGAGTGAAGAAGAATAGAGAGTGACAGCTAAAAGGGTTTCCTTTTGGGGTGATGAAAATGTTCTAAACTGATTGTGGTTAATGCTTGCACAACTCTGTAACTATACTAAATATCAATGAATTGTATACTTCAAATGGGTATATTGTACGATATGTGAATTATACCCCAATAAAGCCGTTTTAAAAATACTATAATTCAAGAAAACGTATCAGAAATAAAAAGAAACCTAAACTGCATGTTAAAAACGTGTCCAGGTACTACAGAAAATTGGTTCACAGCATTAAACTCTAGTGGATAGCTAATGAAAATTATTAGATTTTAAAGAGAAAGAGAAAACTTCTCACAGTCTCTAGTCCAAAATAATTTTCATTGGGGGGAAAAAAAAAAACTTACAAGAGAGAGAGCATTAGACTAGCATCAAATGTCTTAAAAACAATGTGTCAAGCAAGGCATCAGTGGAGAAGCATTTTCAAAACACTGTAGAAAATAAAGTGTGGAGGGGCGCAGTCGGTTAAGCGGCCGACTTCGGCTCAGGTCATGATCTCACGGTCCGTGAGTTCGAGCCCCGCGTCGGGCTCTGTGCTGACAGCTCAGAGCCTGGAGCCTGTTTCGGATTCTGTGTCTCCCTTTCTCTGACCCTCCCCCATTCATGCTCTGTCTCTCTCTGTCTCAAAAATAAATAAACGTTAAAAAAAAAAAAAAAGAAAAGAAAAAAGAAAAGAAAGTGTGGAGCAAAGATGTTCTATCCAAAGGCAATAGAAAAGGAGTTTTAAACAGGTAAATAGGTCAGAGAATTCTGTACCCATGAGCCCTTCTTCAGAAACCAAGAGATGACTCAGAAAACTTTAGCAAAAAGATTAATGGTAGACATTTAAAACAACTAATTATGGACCTATGAATAAAAGAAAGGGAGAAGGGTAGAAGAATATGCCATTCATTCTGGCAAAGTCAAAATAATGCAACTTAAAAATTGGAAGAAGAGGGGCACCTGGGTGGCTCAGTCCGTTAAGCGGCTGACTTCAGCTCAGGTCATGATCTCCTGGTCTGCAGGTTCAAGCCCCGGGTGGGGCTCTGCGCTGACAGCTCAGAGCCTGGTGCCTGCTTCAGATTCTGTCTCCCTCTCTCTCTGCCCCTCTCCTGTCTCTATCTCTGTCTCCATCTCTCAAAAACTAATAAACATTAAAGAAAAAAAAAAAAAATTGGAAGGAGAGGGGCACCTGGGTGGCTCAGTCGGTTAAGTGTCCTGACTCTTAATTTCGGCTCAGATCATGATCTCAGAGTTTGTGGAATCCAGCCTCACTGTCAGTGCAGAGCCTGTTTGGGATTCTCTCTCCCCTAATCTCTCTGCCCCTCCCTGCTTTCTCTCTCTCTCTCTCTCTCTCTCTCTCAAAATAAAAACTTTTTTAAAAAATTGAAAGGAGAAGGGATCAAAAAGAGTAAAGAACAAACTCTGTTATACAGGCAGTAGGTGGGAGTTAAAGGATTTCACTGAAGACTGATAAACTTCTTAATAAAACATTAAGTAAAAAACAAAGAATTAGAGGCCTTTAAAAAATTATAAGGGTAATTAACAGAACAATTATAGAATTATAAGGGTAATTAATAGAGCCTTCCTAATCTTAAAAAGAAGTTTCAAAAAGAAAAAACTACATCATGAAAAGAAAGTAGAAGATATGCAAAGAGACATGGATTGAAAATACACAAACACATACTATTCCCAGTACAAGACAGATCAAGAAGACAAAACAAAATTCAAAAGAATAAATGGGGAGGCCGGGGAGGCTCAGTCGGTTGAGTGTCTGACTCAGTTTTGGCTCAGGTCATGATCTCACATTTGATGGGATCAAGCCCCACATCGGGCTCCACGCTAGTAGTGTGGGCCTACTTGGGATTCTCTCTCTCCCCATCTCTCTGCCCCTCCTCCACTATCTCTCTCTCTCAAAATAAATAAACTTTTTAAAAAAAGAGTAAGCGCAGGGGCGCCTAGGTGGCTCAGTCAGTTGAGCGTCCAACTTCAGCTCAGGTCATGATCTCACAGTTTGTGAGTTCAAGCCCCACATCAGGGTCTGTGCTGACAGCTCAGAGCCTGCAGCCTGCTTCAGATTCTGTGTCTCCCTCTCTCTCTGCTCTTCCCCCACTCATGTTCTGTCTCTCTCTCCTTCAAAAATAAGTGAACATTAAAAAAAAACTTTAATAAAAAAAAGAGTAAATGTAACCAAGAAAGCAGGCAGATCTCAGAGATAGTAACTTTACACTCTTTTTTAAAATTAATTTCACCTCTTTATTTATTTTTAATGTGTTATTTATTTTTGAGAGAGAGAGAGAGACAGAGTATGAGCAGGGAAGGGGCAGAGAGAGAGGGAGACACAGAATCCGAAGCAGGCTCCAGGCTCTGAGCTGTCAGCACAGAGCCCAATGCAGGGTGTGAACTCATGAACCACAAGATAATGACCTGAGCTGAAGTCAAATGCTTAACCCACTGAGCCACCCAGGTGGCCCTAAACTTTACACTCTTAATAGAGACTAAACCTACTGTTCAAGCACACATGAAAATTTCATGAAAATTGATCACATTTAGATCACAAAGAAATAGTAACTTCCATAAAAGGAGAAAAATCAAATAATAGTCACTGATCAAAAGACAATAAAACTAAAAATGATTTCTATAAAAATAATTTAAGCATTTCCCTTCAAAACCAATGCTACAAAACTTACGAAGCTTCTGGTCTGTATGTCCTTTGAAGGTTTAGTAGAATTCCCCCCGTGAAGCCATGTTGGTCTGATGCATTTTTGTGGACTAGTTCTTTGGTAAGTTTCTCTATTCTTGTCTTCATAATTTGTTCTTAGATAAGACAACTCAACACTATAAAGAATGCAGTTTACCCTAATTTATACGTTTAACACATGCCCAACAATTACAAAAAAGGTTCTTGTGGAAACAAGCAAGTTGATACTCAAGTTCATATGAAAACAAAGTTGTTAGAATACTCAGGGAAAAAAACATGGGAAAAGAAAAGCTACAAGGGACGGGGTGGGGTGGGGTGGGGTGGGGGGGAGTGGAATCAGCCCTAACAGACATTAAAATACACTACTATAAGCCATTCTAATTAAAAATAAGGAACTTCTATGGCAAAGGAATACATAATTACTTCAGTGGAGGGTCAGCAAGTTTTTTTTCTGTAAAGGGTCAAGGGTAAATATTTTAAACTTTGCAAGACTCACCGTCTCTGTCACAACTACTCAACTCTTCTGTTGTAGCATAAAAGCAGCCATATACAATATGTAAATGAGTGACTGTGGCTGTGTTCCAAAACACTGTTATTTACAAAAACAAGGCTGAGTTTGGCCAGCAGGCAATAGTGTGCCAAATCCTGGTCTAACAGAATAGAATATCCAGAAATAGACCCAAGTACATAATGGACATTTAGTATACGATCAAAGTGGCATCTCAAATCACTGGGGAACTTATTTTTTTATTCTTTATTTATTCTATACAGACATTTGGAACAAAGCCTGGACCCACCAACAGGCTTTACAGACAAGTTTCGTTAAACATTACATATTGCCTGTAATTTAGTCCCACAGATTAAACCACACATATTTTAAACATAAATAACCTTATTATATGCGCTGCTAAAGATAGCATGTTACGTATTACCAATCACTGGGGAAATGTTAAACCCCAATGATAAAGGGTTTTTTTGTTTTTTGGGGTTTTTTTGGCATTTCTGAGAGGGTGGTTTGATTTACATATATTGTAAAATTATTACCACAACAACTAACATCCATATATTTACAGTAAAAAGAAAAAATAGAAGAATACAGGGGAAATTATTTTTTTCCTTGTGATGAGAACTCTTAAAATTTACTCTCTTAACAATATTCCTATATATTGCACAGCAGCGTTCACTACGGTTATCATGTTGCACATTACATCCCTACTGATGTTGGTTGGTACCTTTTGACCACCTTCCTCCAATTCTCCCACCACCCATATCCCGCCTTGGTAACCACAAGTCTGATCTCTTTCTCTGTTGAGTTTGGGGCTTCTGTTTGTTTGCTTTTTAAGATTCTCATAGAAGGGAAATAATACAGTATTTATCTTTCTCTGTCTGACTTAAGGTCTATTCAAGATATGTCACAAATGATAGGATTTCCTCACTTTTTATAACTGAGTAATATTCCATTGAATATATATAACACAATTTCTTTATGCATTCATCCATGAATGAACAATTAGGTCGGTTCCATGTCTTGGCTACTGTAAATAATGCTACTATGAACATGAGAGTGCAGATAATCTTTTCGAGTTTGTGTTTTCCAAACCTTATATTCCCAGATCTTTTTAACAAGAAGTGTTGGGATAACTTGTTAACCATTTGGAAAAAGATAAAATTAGATCCATACTTAACAAATCATACATGAATAGATTCCAAATAGATCAGAAATTTAAACTTAAAGAGTGAGACCCTAATTACTGGAAAAGACATTTGTGAATTTCTTTAAAATGTGGGTGCAGGGTAAGGTTATTTAATTAGCTAGGAGTCAAAATCCAAATGCAATAAAAGAAAAAATAGGAAAATCTCACCAATAAAAATTTTTAACTTTTGCATAGCAGTTTTTTTTTTCTTCTTTTCTTTTCTTTCCTTCCTTCCTTCCTTTCTTAAAGTTTACTTATTTGGGGGTGGGACAGAGAGAGAGGGAAAGAGAATCCCAAGCAGGCTCCACAATGTCAGAGCAGAGCCCGACATGGGGCTCAAGCTCACCAACGGTGAGATCATGACCTGAGCCAAAATCAAGAGTCAGATGCTTAACGAACTCAGCCACTCAGGTGCCCCCTGCATAGCAATATTTTTTTAAAACACTATAAAATCAACAAGAAAATGAAAAGACTGGGAAAAAAATATTTGCACATATGTCACAGATGAAAGGACTTACATGCCTAAAAATTTCTTTTGGACTGAGGGGTAAAAAGTTACCAAACTCCTAATAGGAAATGGGGATAAGACACGAGCACTTTTTAAAAGATACAAAAATGACCCTTAAAAAAAAAAGATGTTCAGACTTGCTCATAATTATAAGAGATGCAAATCAAAGTTACACACTGCTCACCTAACACTGGCAAATATTTAGAAGTATGACCACACATTCTGTCAGTGAAACAGTAAGGAAAGAGGCACTCTCCTATGTCTGGTGGGAAAGCAAATGTGTACAACCCTTGGGAGAATTTGGCAATATGTAACAAAATTACACCTATGGTTTACATTTTGTTTCAGCAATCCCACTTTTAAGAATTTTCCCTGAAGATACACTGTAATTAAATAACGTTATGAAAATAACACAAGGTTATTCATTGGAGCATTGTTTATAGTTTGAAAAAAAAACTGGGAACAACCTACATGCTCATATATAAGATACTGGCTGAATAAACTATGGCACATCAACACAAAGGGAATATTATGCAACCTTTAGCAAGAATAAAGAAGGCCTGAACAGACCAAAAAGAGTAACTTTCAAGATACATTTTTGAGTGAAAAAAGCAAAGTGAAAAAAGGTATCTATGTACCACCTTTTGTGGAAGAAATAAGCAGAAATAATAAACGTATGTGTACCTGTTCATTAGTGTGCTAAGAAACCCAGAAAGAATAAACCAGAAGAAACCAATGAAATTGGTTACCCAGTGGAAACAATGGAAAAATGAGAACAGGACAAAAACGATGACTATACCTTCTTGTGTTGTTTTGATTCTTAGAACTAGGTAAGTTAAATGCTTTATATACTCAAATAAAAATACAATCATCAAGGACTGGGAGAGATGGAGTATCAGCAGAAAGAAATAAAACTAAATATATTTCAGATGAATAATATAATCACACTTAATGGTGGGGGGAAAACTATATCAAGTGACTCTTGAACTCAGTAGTTAAGACTGACTATACAGCCACAAGCAAAAGACTTATTTTTTAATTACAAAGAAATATTCAGAATTGATGAGTACATTTATTTTCAGTGATGTAATTGAGCAATCCTAAAATGACTTAATATACATTCTAGAATTGAGTAAATATATTGTGGAAGACAGAAGCCAAGTTTCTCACCGTCAGAGAAGGGAGTTATAAAAACAAAAAGCATGACCTTACAAAAGGCTAGAATGAAATTATGAGATTAGACTAGATTTGGAGATATTGTGAACTCATGGATTTAATACACAGAAAAGGAGGGGATTTTTTTTTTTTTTTTTTTTACATTGAAAGACAAAATTATACGTGTGTTACCTAACGTGATTGGCCGAAAAGGCCTAGAAGCAATGACTAGAAGCAATCCCAGTAGCACTAAACACACCTACCACCAAGATTTAACTGCCATTCTTCACTAAAAGTCACCAACACTCCTTGGAGAATTGACTCAACCCAGCGCTGAGTATGGGAAAATATAAAATGAGCCTGGAACATTTTTGTTGCAGCAGAAGGTAAGAAGTGTTTAAAGAATTATGAGGACGGATCAAAAGGATACAGGAGGCAAGGTGAAAGGGCATCCATCCACTAGCCAAACTTCGAACACTGACCATCAAAATAAATACCTTCTTGTGTTTATACCAACATTATAACTACTGAATAAATAGGAACCACAAATCTATACTAATACAGTAAATGAATAAACTGACATTCTAATGAAAAGAGGATATTTATACAGTTTCAAAATACCTCTCCACAAAATATTTAATTACAAAGGGAAAAAGGATAACTGTACAGCGAAGAAAGTTGCTAGACACTACCTTACTTGGGTAATCAAGGTGATCACCATTAGTAGTGAGGCAAACCAAAATCCTACACCACCCGATAATCAGATGCAGTGAGAAGAACACAGCACCACTTTTGTGTTATTCCTTTCAAAGATATGTAACCTAAATCTATTCATAAGGAAACAGACAAACCCAAATTGACAGACCTACTACAAAATAAATTATCTGTAATCCTCAAAAGTGTCAAGGTCAAGAAAAGTCCAGCAAAGACTGAGAAACTGTTCAAAATTGAAAGAAATTAAGTATGACAACTTCACGTCATTCTGAACTGGATATCTGTGCTATAAAATTAAAAAAAACAAAACAAAAAAAGTTACTGAACCTTTGATGAAACTTAGAGACTGAAGACTCAATGCCAGTCGTGTATCAAGGTTGTTTTACTAATTTGATTCTCATATTAAAATTATGTAGGACCACCTCCTTTGTAAGAAATATACACTTAAACATTAGAGCATGACAAAACACTCATTCAGCTTTACTTTCAAATAGTTTGGAAAACAAAAAGTTCTTTGCATTGTACTTACAATTAAGCTTGAGACTGTCTGAAAATAAATAAAACGCAATCTTTCAACAGTTGGTTTGCATTAATTAGTAACACTTCAAATTGTCAGATCATATCCATAGGGAAAAAATGTACTGAAATCTTTTGTGCTCTTTTTCACCACTACTGCCAAATGATCTTAGTAAACATCTCAAACTAGTACTGAGGACACTATAGGTTCAGGTCTTCCCCAAGCCATTCACTAGTAAATCAGCAATGAGGGGTTCATCCATCTATCCCTTCCCTGTGAACTCTACCAGATCCCCTGGGGCAATGTTTCCTTTGGCAAAATCTTTTTCTTTGAAATTAATTAGGTAATAGTGTCTTCTGCTACCAGTACTGTAATCCTTAATTTTTCATTTCCTGTTGTCTTAAAGGTGGATGATTTAACATTTGCCTTTTACTCCAAATTAAACAACTAGGAAGCATCCTATAAGAAGAGATCTTACAAGGACTCCAGTAACTGATTCCTAGTTTTCTAAAGGAGGACATGGTAGAAAGAACCTTCCTTCTATTAGGGTAAGGAGTATTTTTGTGCAATCTATCTACAAAAATTGGTAGTTGGTTCTTTGTATTACCATGCCATCGCGTGGTATCTGATGCATGGCACATAGTAGGTAGTCAGTAAATATGGACAGGATTTACGAATGATTCTAAGATTTCTTAAGTATTTTCTGAATAACCTCATTCTAACTGAATGATCTCAATTTTGAACTCCATCATAGCACCCAGGCAATTCAGTAATTGGAAGGAACAGGCTGGCACAGTTGCTATGTGTCTGAAAATGTCTCTGGAGTTCTTTTCCTTGGCCAAGCATATCCAGTAGTATTATATCTTCTTTTAGTAGGCCATGCCTTAGCTGACTCAGCATATACTCAAATTGCTCAGAGAGGAGAGGTGCCATTTGCAAGGAGGCTTGTGAATTTAGAGTATACTACTGAACAGGCTTGTTAAACTTTTTGGAAATAAAAATGTTTAATCCTAGTCTGGGTACAACAAGATACAAATTCTTTGGAAAACAATTTAACAAAACATACCTAGTATATCTCCTGAAAATATATCCTAAGGATTTCAAAATGAAAGCAAAGATTTATGTACAAAGATGGTGCTTAGGTTTTTTATAGTTAAAAATGAAGATTCTAAGCACCCAGAAAAATTACAAATCGTGGGATGTTCATGAAATACATTTACATGGAAATTTCAAAGTATGCCATGAGAAATTTTTAATAGGAAAACATTTACACAATCATCCTGAATAAATGTACAAGGCATATAAAGTAAAATAAGCGTATGAAATTATATACACATATAAAAATTCTCAACTACATAAAACACACCCGTAGATTAAATACTAAAAAAATATGCCAAAATAGTAAAAATTATACCCCTTAAATTGAGGATTATTTCTCAATTTCCTTTCCATTCTTATCCCAACGTTCTAGAATATGCATGCATTACTTTTATAATCAGAAAAGAGTATTTTTAAAGCAAAGCAAAAATACAAGCTAGTCTTCAAAGCAAAATCAATTTTTACTCAAGATACTCTTTCAACTCACATGAACACTTGGATTCAAAGAATTCAGAGAACAAAGTTCAAAGCAGTTCTAGCTAGGACAGCAAATACCACTATACCATATAATCCGAACAAAACTTAAAGACAGCCATTCCTTCACATTCCAGTTTATTCCTATTTGGGAACTATTCTAGAAACGGGCATATTTACCATGCAATGAACAAGACACAACTCTTTTTCTCGTGGAACTTACATGCTGGTGGGGGAGAAAGACAACAGATACGAGGAAAAAAACGAATATGGAATATAATTTCAGGCAGTGCTAAGTGCTATGAATTAAAAATAAAGCAGAGTAAAGGAACAGAGTGAAAAGGGGGAAGTTATTTTAGATTGGATGGTCAGAGAAGGCCTCTAAAGAAGAGATATTTGATCACGTAAGCTACTCGCTTAATAACATAAATAGCATTCCTATTGCGTAATTGTCCCAAGATTTAGAAAACTCTATTTACAATATAAAAAACCAAATAATCATCCCTATGAAAATAGCTTCTATTTTTAAGAGGCAGTAAGGTATACTGAACTAGACAGACTAGGTTTAAACCCTTCACTTTGCCACTTAGCACGTGTGTGCCCTTAAGCGAGCCGTAAGCTCCATGTCTGTCTGTCTGTCTCCCTCTCTCTGAATCTCAATTTCCCCATGTATAAAAGAGACATACTAGTACCTGGTTTATAAAGTTGTTCAGGGGATTAAGAAAAATAATGTATGGGAAAGAGTCTAGTAATGTAACAGGTATAAGTATTCATTCACTGTGAGTTCCCTACACATTATGGTTCTTCCACCACATGAATGCTATATATATATTCATTCAGGATATATATATACTGAATGATTTTTCCTGAAGACTCGTTATTGCAAGCATACCATTACTACAAACAGACACATATGTTTTTATCTTCCAATCATATCAGGGACTCCAAAGCCCAAATCACCTCTGACTAAATGCTTGTTAGACATTGGTGATATAAACGACACTGGCTTGACAAGGTTGTTATCATTTTTACAATGTCACACTCACCTTTTCTTTCTTCACTCGTCATGAACTGCCTGTTTCCATTCTGTGTCCCTAACTCCCAAAGTTTAGGCTCTTCTCAGTCACCAGTTGTAATGATTGATTTTATTTGTCAAAATGGCCATGCTATGGTAGCCAGTTGTTTGCTCAAGCACTAATCTAGATGATGCTGTGAAGGTATTTTGTGAATGTGACTTACATTTATAATTGAGATAATTTGAGCAACGCATATTACCTTCTATAATGAGATGGGCTTCATCCAATAAGTTGAAGGCCTTAACGCAAAGATTCTGTCTCAAGACTGCAACAGAGAAATCTTGCCTGGGTTTCCAGCCTGCTGGGCCTGCCCCACAAATGTCACAGTTGCCAGTCCCCACAATCACATGAGCCAAAGGTCTAAAATATCTATTTACCCACCTAAGTACCTATCTACCTACTTATCCATCTATCTACTATTGGTTCTGCTTCTCTGAAGAAGCCTAATACACTAGCCAAAGTCAGAATTGGTCTCCCTGCTTCCTCTTTTCATTCTATCATCTACACAGCAGCCAAAGATCCTGTTAACATGTTAGTGAGATAAATTACTCCTCTGGTCAAAATTCTCTAATGGCTTCCCATCTCATACAGAATAAAAGCCCCAAATCTTGAAGTGCCCAATCTCCCCTCTTCTCCATAGCACTTATTACTATCTAACATATTATGTGCTTTACTCATTTTCTTGCTTTCCCCACTAAAATTTAGGTTCCAAGACAAAGTGGCTTTTTGTCTATTTGATGCACTCCTGTATACCCATCCCCTACATGAATTCCTGGCACACAACAGGAACATCATAAATATTTGTTGCTTGAAGAAAATCAAGTGAGTGATTTTTAAAACAAACAAAAAAACAAAACAAACAAAAAAAAACAAAACAAAGAGTGAGTTTTAATTTGGTCTTTGTGCTTTCCAGTTTTCTACACTGGGCATGTTATTTCTATTATATTCCAACACTGCTGAGAAGACAACAGTGCCCCCTTATCCACAGTTTTGCTTTCTGTGGTTTGAGTCACCCGCAGTCAACTGCAGTGTGAAGGCAGATGATCCTCCTCTGACATACTATCAGAAGGTCAATGGTAGCCTAGCACTACATCACAATGCTTACATCATTCACCTCACTTCATCTCATCAGGTAGGCATTCTACCATCTGATATCATCATAAGAAGGGTAAGTACAGTACAATAAGATATTCTGAGAGACCACATCCACATAACTTTTATTATAGTATATTGTTATAATTGTTCTATTTTATTATGAGTTTTTGTCACTAATCTCTTATTGTGCCTAATTTATAAATTAAACTTTATCATAGGTATATATGTATAGGAAAAAACCTAGCATACATACACAGGGTTTGATACTATCTGCAGTTTCACACATCCACTTGGGAGTCTTAGAAAGTATCCCCCAAAGATAATGGGGGAGGCTACTGTAATGTAAATTAGAATAATCTTTTTTGTGGAAGTTTGGTCGAAAGTTTAAAACCCTAAGAAAGGTCATATCCTTTGACTCAGAATTTTTCCAATGAATAATATAACTTAAGAATTAATCACAAATAGACACTAAAATTTAGTGACGTTAATGCCCGTCAACAAGAGACTGATTAAATTATTGTATGCCCACTGAATGAAACTCAGTTATTAAAAATAGAGACCTAAGGGGTGCCTGGGTGGCTCAGTCGGTTAAGTGTCAGACTTTGGCTCAGGTGGTGATCTCACGATTCATGAGTTTGAGCCCCATATCGGGCTCTCTGCTGTCAATGCAGAGCCAGCTTCAGATCCTCTGTCCCCCTCTCTCTCTGCCCCTCCCCCGCTTGCATTTGTTCTCTCTCTCAAAAATAAACATTTAAAAAAATTTTTTAAATAGAGACCTAAATATACTAATATGAGCCATACCGATAAAAATCAGGTTATAATTCAGTATATAAAGTACGGGCCTATACATAAAGAAACAATAAGTACGTGTGTGTGTGTGTGTGTGTGTGTGTGTGTATAAAATTCCAGAAAGAAAGAGAGAGCCAAGAAGAAAAAACAAAGGTTGGACACAAAAATGAAGTGGGATTATGGTAAATGGTTTATTTTGTTTTCTCTTCTCTAAAATTTTTGCAGAAGTTGAATATAAATCAATAGAAATACATAAAAACAGCATTTTTACAAGCAACGTAACAAATGTCTGTTGCATGAGGCTTTAAGATATCATTTTTATTGAAACAAGTAAAAAGACATTTTCTAATGTGGTCTGAGTCTCATCTGCTCACTTCCCTATCCTCAAAACTATACTGTTAAGCCTTATCATCATGCACTCTGTTTTAGAAACCACAAATTAAGTTATTAGATGTAGCTTTAATTTTCCCATAGCAGAGGCTCTCCTCCACAGGAAATGTGATTTCTTTAGTGCTAGTACTACATGTGAGGCATTGTGATGTGACAACTTTCTCCCAAATATGAATTTACTTGCTGCTCTTCTGATGCTTCCAAGTCTTAGATCATCAAGTCACCCTCACTGTTTTCCGAAAATATGACATGGAAATGATGAGAAACATCCAACCAAAAATTTCAATTCATAGTAAGAATAGAGAAAAATCACTCTTCTAGAAAAATGTTAGAATGAAATCTTTCTGTTTGGCATTGGACTTTCAAAGCCTATCATCATTAACAAAATACTGAAACTAGCATTAATATGTAAAGGATGGCATGATACAGCACAAGGACCACAGAGGTTGATAACCGATGATGATACTTAGGGAAGGAAAAAACAACAAAAGCTTGAAAGAGACTTCTGTGAGTGAGCATCATGGGATACAAGGAAGTGAAACATGAGCATATGATTTCAAATCAATGGGAAAAAGCGAGATCAGTAAACTGCATATGGAAAACAGACTGGCCATTTAGAAAGAATGTGGATCCCTAATTTACAGCATATACCAAAATAAATTACACAGCAACTCAAAGATTTAAATGTAGAACAGAAAGCCATAAATCACTGGAGGAACAGTAACGGACAGGAATAAGTATGACTACATAAAAAGGAAAACTTCCTTTCGAAATTTTCTTCAAAGTAAAAAGCATTATGAACAAAACTGACAGGCAAATATCAAACTAGGGAAAATATGCAATAAATGAGTTACTCTAACACATAAAAAGAATTCCTACAAATCAGATTTTTAAAAAATAAAACCATCAATAGAAAAAATGGAGGAAAGGTATGAAGAGACAACTCACAAAACAAGAAACAGAGATGTCCAATAAATAAATATGCATTTACATATATTCCATCTCACTAACAAGCAAATAAATGTACATTACTACAACATATTAACATATTAATCCATCAAAATAGCGAAGAAATACAAAATTAAAATATCCAATGTCATCTAGGGCATATGAAAAGGGAATCTCTCTTCTCATCCACTCCTTTTAGGAGTATAATTTGACCCAGCCTCTCAAAAGTACAATTTAGCCACCTAAAGTATTTTCAAGTATACACTCTTACCTAGGAGATTATTACAAAAATATACAAAAAGTTAGCTACAATGAGGTTCTATTCAACATTACTTCAAATGTCTTAAAAACTAGAGGCAGTCTTGATGCAGATAGGATAGACTTTTCAAACCAATAATATTAAATGGAATATTATGCAGGGATTTAATTTTTTAACTTTTTTAAAGTTTATTTTGAGAGAGAGGAGGGGAGGGGCAGAGAAAGGGTGGGGGAGAGAAAGAGAGAGAGAGAGAGAGAGAGAGAGAGAGAGAGAGAGACACTGACTCCCAAGCAGGGAGTTTGTCAGCACAGAGCCTGACATGGCACTTGAATCCATGAACCGTGAGATGATGACCTGAGCAAAAGTGAAGAGTCAAGACACTTAACCGGGTGAGCCACCCAGGAGCCCTTTATGCAGTGATTTTAAATGACAGCAGAAAGTTCATGTTACTATTTGCCACTTTCTATTACTGGTTTAATTTTAAACAATAATAAGTTACTTTAAATAAAAATTTAAAAGTAAAGCTTAAACATTTTTGTGATGATATCCATAGTTTATGGCAATGACTGGACTATAAAATGGTCCAACCTTCATTAAAACAATTTAGCCATATGGGGCACCTGGGTGGTTCAGTCGGTTAAGCGTCTGACTTTGGCTCAGGACATGATCTCACAGTTCGTGGGTTTGAGCCCCACGTCGGGTTCTGTGCTGACAGCTCAGAGTCTGGAGCCTGCTTCGGATTCTGTGCATCCCTCTCTCTCTGCCCCTCCCCTGCTTGTTTTCTTTCTCTCTTTCTCTCTGCCTCTCTCTCTCTCTCAAAAATGAATAAACATTAAAAAAATTTTTTTTAATTAAAAAAAAAGTTTAGCCATACCTTTCAAAATAAAGCACTGCCTACTTTGTGATAAACCACTTAAGTTTTCTGCACTTTGCTATACATATGTTCTAACTCAAAAAAGAATAAAAAAACTATACTCTCCTTTCTCCCCAACCCTACCAAATCTGTGAATGATAAAAGTACCACTGGTGAAAAAGTTATTTAGACTTCATAAATCTGGGAACATGTCTGTAATACAATGTTAAGTAAATAAAGGAAGTTAACGAAGGTACAGTGTGAGCCCACTTTCCCTAAACCCCTTAATTATAGTGCTACATATCCTCAGATGAATGACAACAACAACAACAACAAAACAAAACAAATACACAGTGGCAGACAACAAACTGTAAACATCTAGGTGTGGCATTTGGGGGATATTGGAAGGGAGATACTATTAAACTTTTCTATATACAGATAATTGAATTAACAATAAAACACTGATATTCTTTGATCAAGCAATTGTACTTCTAGGAGTTCCTTCTATAGACATAATCACTTAAGTCTAAGATATATGTTCAATAAAATTAGTAAAGTGCTATGATACAAAAAAACTGAAGTCTAAAGTTCCTTCAGTAGGGAATTGGCCAAATTTTGTTTTCAATGATAAATGATATGATGGAACATTATTGCAGCTATAAAAAAGAAGATGTTATATGGTTTTATATACTGATAGGGAAGAATGCTCAACATATATTATTAATTGAAAAAGTTACTAATTGGGGCCCCTGGGTAGTTCAGTCAGTTCAGGGACTGACTCTTGGTTTCGTCCCAGGTCATGATCTCATGGTTCATGGAATTGAGCCCCACATCAGACTCCACACTGACGGTGCAAAGCCTACTTGGGATTGTCTCTCTCCTCTCTCTCTGTTCCTCTCTCTCTCTCTCTCTCTCAAAATACATAAACATTTTAACAAGTTCTTAATTGAAAAACAGTACATATAGTATGGTTCCATTTGTATTTTTTTTAAGCTTTTGTCTAAAAGGATACTGGGAAACAGATAAGTGATCCTTTGGGAAGTGAGATCTGGGGTCAAAGGAAATTTTATACACCTTTTATAACTTTCAGTATCAATCCTATTATTTTCAAGTCTATGAACCATTTTTCTAATTTTTTAAATGCTGATATGAAACAGTGATTTGTCAAACTTTTTTATCTCTTAGACCATCTTAGATTTGCTTTAAAATGCCCCAGAAAAAGACAAAGTTGAAGAAGAAGAAAGTTGAACCAAGAATAGCATGATTTTGAAAATTGTTCAAGGGTTGAATTGAATAGTTCTCTTTATTGTTCTGTATGTTTGGGAATTCCTACAGCAAAATCTTCACATAAAATCTTACTAAGAGCCCTGCTATATAATACAGATAAATCCAGAGCTATTCTGGGTGAGGCACAAGTAGGAGGAAGCACTGTGCTAGGCCCTCCTTTATCCCTCTAGTGACTCCAAAGTCAAACTCTGGGCTTCCATGGGACATTTAAAACACCACTCTTATAATCATTATCATCACCATAATAACAGCCTGCACAACTTGATGGTTCCTCCTTGCGTAACAGGCAGAAGGAAGACCCTAAAACAGCAACAAATGTTCTCTCTGGGTGGTGAGTTTACCAGTGGATTTTTTTTTTTTTTAATAAGAGTATTTTGTAAATTTTCTTATAAAGAGAAATAAGGTGTTTTTTTTAACGTTCATAAAATATAAAAGACTCTTCCATTAAATAATCCAAAAGGTTACTCAAAGCCTTCACAGTGGCCTCAGAGTGCAACAAGATAATCAACAAGAAATGATAAAATCCCAATGCTCATTAGAAACGAGACAAAGACAGTGAGTTGGAACAGCCATGTCTGACAAACAGTCCTGAACAAAAGGAGAACACCTGACAGAAGGGGCCATATCATGTGCCTTTATCTTATTCTTACTTGCCCCGGAATGGAATCTAAGACTTATAAGACTGGAATTCACTCTTCTTGAATAGGGAACCAGGAAGAAGCAATGAAAGATAGGGATTTTCATCCCCTCAACAACAAGCAATTACTAAGAGGTAGCTTCCTCTACTTCACAAAATCCTGTACGTAGATACATCTCCACTTTTAAGGATGAGGAAACTGAGATTCAGCTAATTTAAGTCACTTGCCTAGTGTCACAGAGCTACTGAGTAGCAGGCAGAAGACTAGAACTGAGGTTTGTCTGCTCCAGAGCCAGGATTCTTTCTACCAAGCTACAGCTCATATCTAAAAAATATCCTCTTTTGCTGGCAGCTGTAAGTTCCACCTGTAGTGTTCTTAACCCACTGTGGCTCACTATCCATACTTAAAGAAAAGAAACAAGAAAGGTAGCTGTCAAGAGGTTGTACTGATTGTCCAGCACTACCCACACTAGAGCTTGGAAGGAGGCACTACAACTTGATTCACATGATCCCTGCTGTCGATCCAAATCATCAGTCCTACCCTTGAGGAAGGCTTAGCACTAACACTCTCCCCAGCTGACAGCTCACAAATGGCATTCCCAAGAAAATCTGCCCGTCCACTACATGGAACCACTACATTCTAGGTGCGTTAGCTTTCAACTTTTGATACTGGAAATAAAGAATTTGTTCTTAAACAAATGGCAGTTGCCAAGTTAATATCACTACAGAATGGTGACTAGAGCACTGGCTTTGCAGCTATCCAGACCTACATTCATAGCCCAGTTCTGTCACTTATATAAATGTGCAACCTTAAGCAAGTCAGTTCAGTTCAATAACTGCATATACCAAAAAGCCACCACAGAGAACTTGTGCATAAGGATTACATGAAACAACCTAGTGCCTAGAGCCTGACACATAAAAAGGAGGTGGAAAATAAATGATACACACTGTTATTAACACTAGTATTATTACTCCTGTGCCCCATTAGTCTTGGGATCTTAGCAAATACTCTACACGGTCTGAACGCTTGATTATCTGATGTAACGATCAACTGGTTCAATCTGGATACCTGAACCAACTGAGATATTGATTCAGTTCAGCTTGTTCACAGACATCCAGATATTCCAGTCCAACTGTTCTTTAAAAAAATGCTGAGAGTTAGTCCTAGTTTAAACCGGTTCACTTTTTTTTTTTTTTTTTTTGGCTAACTTCATAGTTTTATTAGACACACACTTTCTCCCTCTCTCTCTCTCTCGGACTTTATTTGTAGTTCAGTCTGGATTTTCATTCATGGGTCTGCTTACTACAGGGCACCCCATGAGAATAGGGAACAAGTCTGTATTCATCTTTATGTGTCCAGCAGCAGTACAGGCCAAGGCACATAGCAAATGCTTAGTAAATATTCTCACAGAAAAGCCATTCAGGAACCTCACTAGCTTTAAGATTCAGGAGGGCTCATTCCGGCAATAGAAATGCAATTTTTTTCACCTACAGATATCTGGCAGGTTTTCCCTTTCTGATTTTCAAATAAATAATGACGAAACAAGCCACACACCAGATAGCTCACTAGTAAAGTTTTCACAAACAAAACTAAGATGGGAAACTCTAGAAATAGTAGCATTCAAGCACCGAGGAAAGAAAAACAACTTTGGAATCAGGCAAACCTGGGGTTCAAATGCCAACTCCGCCATTTCACAGCTATGTAGTATTAACTTAGGTCCAGTCACCCATAACACCTCTGAAACTCAGTTTTCCACGTCTGAAAAATGGGGATAATTACACCTACCTCACCAGGTTATCACGAAGTTAATATATGTGAAGCACCAAGTACAGTTGATGGAAAATGATCTTTATTTTTTAAACAGCTTATTGAGGTAAATGAGTGATTTTCACTTTTTCAGTCTTTGCTATCCCTTTTCTCACAAATGGCAGAAACCAGAGGGACTGTATAATGCCAAAGATAACTACTATCTTTATTTCTGCTTTTCAAAAGGTATGCTAATTCAGCCACACAGTCTAATTGGCAATGGGTCTAATTGCCATCTGGCAATGGGTCTGGTGTGGTAATTTTAAGGGGGACCCTGTCATGCAACTCCAGAGCCTAGTCAACTAGGCTCTTCAGATAACCTGTTTCTTCCCTTCTGAGGCCTTCTTAAAATGGGTGAGCTGAGAGATGTGCCAAGTCAAGCAAGAGTCATCTTTGTGATAAACCAAAGATGTAGCATATAAGCCAAAAGGCATTCTTTGAAAACCCAAACCCAAATTAAGTCAACTAAATTGTAGCACTGTTTGGAGACTGTAGGTAGAGAGCAGGAACACAGGTGTTAAATAGTAATAGGTAAAACCAGTGACTAGACAGGAAAGAAATCTTCCATGTTCATGGATACATGCTTACTTTCCATTCACAAATGGAAGAGAGTAATTATTTGCAAATTCCAATCAGCGGAGTATGTATTTCACTTTACTGTGCTGCAGATTCTCAATTATATACTTAAGAAAATAAAAACCTAAATAAACAAAATTCCCTATATATCTCTAAAGACAATATTTGCTCCATTCACATTTCAGTGAATATCATTCAATACTTCACCTTATTTCAAGATCCAGTCAAGGCAAGTTTACATTTTTTTCTCTTAAATGATTTTCACTGGGAGAGATAAGTCAAAGAACTTTGAACACATTAGTGTTTCCATTTTCAACAAGGTAAGAACCAATATTTCCTCCTACTCGCCCCACCTCCAGAGATCTCAAAATAATGTTACTAAAATATATTGAATAATGCTTCCCATTGGTCAATTACTTTTAACCGAATTCAATAAAAAGAATTTGCGCTTCAATCTGCACAACAATTCTTCCCCTACTTATATTTCTGGAAAACAACTCAATCACTCCACCAAAAATTAACTTTAACATTCAAGTAAGCATTTTCAGAAAAACAGAGACACTGTTACTACAAGGCAAATATCCATTATTTAGCACCAAGGAGAGTACATGCGACAATGTCTGCTATTTCAAGAACATTTTTGTTAAAGCTACATTGCATGCAGGGAAGCTGCTTTTCCAAAGGTAAATACACACCACGCTGGAGCCTCACTGAAACATCCGATCCCTGGACCCTGAAAGGTTGTATTGCCTTTTTATGCACACTCCTATAACAACTGGATCTTACACTGAACTTACTCTCTAGTTAATTGTGTTAATGAGGTTCCAGTAGAGTTTTCTAAAGAAAGCAATCTGAATCAATAACCACACTAATGCTACTCAGAATGTTTGCTAGTAAGTAAATAAAATACACAATCCCAATGTGAAAGAAGTTCTCCTCCCTCCTTGCTTCCCCGCTCCATTTAGAGACTGTAAACATGAATAGAAAGATAACCTTGAGAACAGTAAAGTCATCCATGCCATCGATAATATCCCTCTAACTCATTTCCTGATTTTACAGTGTTTTCCTAAAACAGGGCAGTCTCCACAGGATACCAGGAATTTCATAATGCTTTTTAAAGATATAATAAACTGTGTGGAATATGCAGTGATGAAAACTAAATATTGCTACTGAAACCATACTTAATTAAATACATGTTTCCTCTAAACAGAGTTTCCCCAATAAAGCCACAACGTTTTCTGCCTTGGCTCCCTAAGATTCCATCCCAACGAGTGCAAGAGTGCAATCCGGCCACACTGCTGCTGACAGTTTTTTTCCTGAGCAACCCTCCCCACCCCCAAAAAAGTTTTACTTTTATCTGTGGAATTCTCTGCCAGCCTCGGCCTGGAAACCTGGGTGGACCCTGAGGACAGGTGTCAGATCTGGCCTTTGGGAGGTGGCCCAAACCGACAGTTATTGGCAGCATAAAGCTGTGACCTTCAATGAACTTCAATTTGAGGTTTTATACAATTAGGGATTCCCTCCCCACTCCTTTTTTGAAGGAGGGAGTGAAAGCATGCCAAAAGATGAGTTTCAAAATAGAAAAATCAGCACTTGAATTATGAAACCCTCCCAACTCAACAAAGAACTGTTAAAAGTAGCCAAATGGAAATTATCAGGGTTTTGTGGGCACATGCACAAGTATTAAACATAAGAATCAGAACTTCAAGGTAGGGAGGAGGGGAGAATAAAAAGCAGGAGCAGAAAAAGAGGAGTAGAACAGGGCCCAGCCAAAGACCCATTTTCTCAGAAGGGCCCCTCTTGGTACTAAACTCCTTCATGGGGGGCACCCAGGCTGGAGAAAAGCAGAGGGTTACACAGAACATTTAGCAGACTTAACATTGGATTAAACACACTACTGCAAGTTTCAACAAATGTTCATGGCATACGTAAAAAACACATTTACAACAAGAAAGAAGAGAGGCACCTGGAGACATCTGACACTGGGCATGCTCTGCAGGCAACTCAGTGCGCACATGCTCTCTACCAGGTTGGCGCAGCCTAGCCACAAAGACCTTGGCACAGAACACTGCAGGATGACAAAAAGGAAGGAAGAGAAGAAGCAGTTAGAGGCCGCAACAAATCACTCCTTCACACAGGCAACTTGAATGTTAGTCGGGCAGGGGATGCACCCGTGGCAGTTTGGAGGTCAGGGGTGGTGGTCCTAGACAACTTACTGAAACCCTGGGAGAGGGCCCACTTTCTGTCCTACAGAAAGGAGGTTTCTGCTGCCAACCGCGAATTCCTCAGGACACAGTGAACAGAATCAAGAGGGAGAGAGAGAATGTTTAAATGGAAACCCACTAGAGGGAACTGTGAAAGTTGAGCGCACAAGATTAGGGGTGAGATTGTGACTATAACTTCATAAAAGTAACGGTTTCTAGTCTGCGTCATAGAATTATAACTCCCATCATTACCATCACTTACTATGTGCCTGGGACTTTAAACGTGTTTTCTAATTCCCACACCACAGTAAAGAAACTGAGGCTCAGAGGTTAAATCATTTGCACAAGGACACACAGCAAAGGAGTGGAAAGCCAGAATTTCAAATCTTCGTTTGTCTGCTATTAAACCCACATGAATTCTACAAGACTATGATGCTTCTATTGTAAAATCACCTAAATTTTTATCATGTAGATACAGTTTTGCACTTCCCTAAATAAAAATCACAGGACATCTACAGACATAAGGCAAAAGGAATAAGAAAGATGAGTGATAGATTGATAGACACAGGCAATAAAAGAGCTGATTAAAAACACATCTGATTTTCAGTGACACCCACACCTCTGCCCTCCAAAGAAAAAACTTTGGAATATGATGATATTGATTTTAGACTTTGTTTACAAAGTTCATTTGACAAGTAAGAATTTAAAGGTTTGTTTCATTTACCCATTCCCATTCTCTTTCAAAAACTTGCTGGTTTTAAGGGAATTAAGAAAAAAGGGAAATATAAAAATAAATATAGGCATTGTGGCTAGTATTTTTAAGCCATTAGATTATATACTGTATTCAATAAGTACTTTTTTGGCAGATCTAAGGTCAATGAATTCACTGTGGCAAAAACAACAACCATGCAAAAAAAAAAAAAATTTTTTTTTTAACTGAAGGTGGGTGTTTGGATTCAACCAAAATACTCCAGAAGTCTTAGACTCAACATCATAAACTTGTTTACCCTAGCTATAATTAGGATGGTCAGACATCCTCATTTTCCTTGGACAGTCCAGGTTTACACTTGTTGTCCCAGAATAACTTTCATTCTCAGAAGTGTTCTGGTTTAGGAGACAAATTCTGTGGTCACCCCAATTATATTATAAACAAAGTCAGCTATGCTTGAAACCAAATAGACCTGGGCTCCTATCCAGCATCTGCCACTAACTAGCTACATCTCACCTACAATTTAGCTAGAGTATTGAGATTATTTAGAAAAGGCATTTAAAGAATACAACACCAGAGGAACCAAACAGAATAAAAACTTGAGCAGCTTTTTGGTAACAACAAAAATGCCATACATTTCCAACATGTGCCTCAACTCCAAAGTTTACCAGAGACAATACAGAAATCTATTACTGATACTACAGGCACACATTTTGTTACCCCAACCCTTTTGCAGAGTGCCACAAAAGATGCTGAATAAAATTTGTATAATAAAAATAGCTGCCATTTATCAGGTCCTTCTCATACACTAAACAGCTGACATAGTAAACCCTTACAAGAGTTTTACTCTTTTAAGGGAGGTATTATTCCATTTTACAGATGAGGAATCTGAGGATCAGCAAAGGAGCACTTAATTTACTGAAATAGCAACTTGTTCAAGGTACAAGAAAACAAGGGCTATGGGGCATCTGGATGGCTCAGTCGGTTAAGCCTCGGACTTTGGCTCAGGTGGTGATATCAAGGTTCCTGAATTCGAGCCCCAAGTCAGGCTCTGTGCTGACAGCTCAGAGCCTGGGGCCTGTTTCTCTCTCTGCCCCTCCCCTGCTCACTTGCTTGCTCGCTCTCTCTCTCTCTCAAAAATAAACATTAAAAAAAAAAGCTAACACAAGAAAACAAGGGCTAACTGGTGGCAAAATTAGGACTAGAAGTTAATCCTGCCTGACTCTAAGCAAACTCATTTTCCTTCCATTAAAACTATTCAGAGATATCTAGTAAATGCTTATTAAAAGAATACTTACATCAGCATGCATCAGAAGTAGATGGGCAGAGAAAAGACCCAGACACAATACATTTGTACACACTGCTTACATCAATTATTTAAATTAAATAAACTCAATATCCCCATAGTTTAATTTAAGTTTCCTTTTTGGAATCTTTAACCAAATCACAGAATCACTTAGATCTGAGTATACAGTTTAAGGATTACACTTGGATTCAGCAATTGATACCAAATTAACACCAAAGCTCACCAAAGCTCACCAGCAAACCAATTTTCATTTATTCCACAAAAAATAGGTTCCAGAGCTCGCAAGGTTTAATATGTATTTGACTCAAAGAGTAAAACTATGAAGGCCTAAGAATACTATACCCTGATCAGATTCTGCTAATGCCTTGGGATCCAAAACTTAAAAAAAGGTGGGGGGGGGGGGGGGGGGGAGGAGACACATTTCACATTTAATAAACCAAAGAATCACAAAGAACTGGAAGACAATTTAGTCCATACTTCCACCCATAATTTTAGAAGAAACTAAAGCCCAAAAAGAAAAATAATGATCTTCCCAAGGTTAGGAAACCGTCAAATGACCTAATACTTAAAAATGTATGGAAAACAATGTAAAGAAAATTTCCTGAGAAGTTAACTTCAAAATATTAACCATTTAGTACTGTTTTTAAAAGTTTGATATTGAAATTGTACATTCAGGGAAATATAAGGACACTTTCAAGATCTAATTTCCAAGAATTTACCTTTATAACATCTATGAAGGACATTGTGGGATACAGAGAGTAATGCCAGTATTTATTAAAGGTATTAGAACTGCTTTATTTTCACTCTTAATTACCTTGAAGCTAAGAGACCAACCACAGTGCTGAAAAAGTCTTTACTCAACAGAAAATGCCACTCTAGAAAATACACCCATTTTTAATAAGGATGTACCTGCTAGTCTAAACAAGGTTCCTCTTAAGTGTAGTGACCAAAAAGACATTGACATAATTTGAAAACAATGGATAAAACTAAAAGTTCCACATTTATCAACCTAAGAGCATTAAAATGCAGCTAGGACCACAGGAGTAACTGATTCTTGAAGATTCCAATCTAAAATTTAGGGACGTGGATAGAAACCTATGTTGACTATTACGGAATAACTATTATCTATCATTCTTCAACAGAATAAAGATTTCTTCCTGTGAGCTATATTCAAAATGTATAGACTATTGTCTTTTTTTTTTTTTTTTAAGATTATTGGTTTCTCTATAAACTTAAGGAACACTATCTGATTATTAAAATATATCTCAAGAAGTTACCCTAACACTGTGGGTATTTACCGATTTTAACAAATGCTTATTGACCTACTTATTAAGCCAACAGCAATACAAACTAAGCTTCTTTCCTCTTGAGACTTTAGCCTCAAGCTCAAGAGAAACCCACTGGGTCACAATGGGAACACTTAACAGAGGCTTTTTAGGGGTAGAAAACCCCCAAGAAATGTTTGCTCTAATTTCACATTTAGCTATTTGCAATGACTAGTATACTAATTTAGGATTATCCATAAAGAATAAGAAATGATTCACAAAGTGTTCTAATATTAACAGCAAATACTCAATTAGATTGATTATATTTGCAGTTCTATAGCCAAAGAAAATAGCAGTAGTCAAGGGAACAGAGAATGTTTATTAATTTTGTCATATCCACTGTATAATCAAAAACCAAAATCAAGGGCGCCTGGGTGGCTCAATCGGTTAAGCGTCCAACTTCAGCTCAAGTCATGATCTCACAGTTCGTGAGTTCAAGCCCCGCATTGGGCTCTGTGCTGACAGCTCTGAGCCTGGAGCCTGCTTCAGACTGTGTCTCCCTCTCTCTCTCTGCCCCTCCCCCTTCACATGCACGCGCACGCACTCTCTCTCTCAAAAATAAATAATCATCAAAAAAAATTTTTTAAAAATCAGGGCCATCATGGTGAGAAATACTGTAAGTAAGTAAAGACAAGAAGAATAACAGCTTTTGGCATTTTTCAAAAGCAAAAAGTTATTAAAAGAGGTAGGAGAGAAATGTCCTAGTCTCTCTTCCTATTGCCATAGGAACCACAAATCAAAAGGAAAAAGTAGCTGCAGGCACCTTGTCTTCTAATTGGCTGGCTTGAAGGAGAACTCACAAAAGCTAACTTTGGTCTGTTTCTAGATGGGATTGTTTTGAATATCCTGCCCTGATTCCTTCTCAAAGAGGCAATTCTTTTAAAAGCTACCCAAAGAGGTATTTTATGTCAATGGTCTCTCTAATGTCACTCTGATTCAGATGTATGCCTTATTTTCTACATTTTTATAAATATATATTTAGGGGTTTTCTATAAATCCTCTAATTTTTTTTCTTTAAACCACCTCCCACAGAATCATTACCAGCCTCATCTAACTCCTATCATCATGCTTGGGATAACCAATAGAGTAGCTTAAATACTATTTTGTTCAACAAACAACTTATATCTGCAGACAGAAAAGCAATTAAGAAATTCTCTCTTGTCCGGGAGTTCAAAGGAGGGAATTTTGAGAATGTGCAGTGTAACACACACACACACACACACACACACACACACACACACACACACACACACAAATAGATTTAACCCGCCCAAAGGAGAAGGATGCCTAAACTAAGCCATAAAGGATGAGTAGGAGGCAGCCAGGGTAAAAAGAGAAAGAAAGACATTCCAGGCAGAATAAATAGCATAAGCAGAGCCAAAGAGCTAAGAAATGGCACATCCTACTCAAAGATCTGCAATTAATTTAGCATTACTGAAGTATTTCAGTACGAGATGGGGAAAGCGGAAAGGCCAAATCACAGAGGTCTTTCATAAACCCTTCTATCAAACTTGGACTTCATCCTGTAGGACAACAGCTCTCATACTGTGTGCTGTATAACTCACCAGTAAACAACCAAAACTCCCCAAGTGTGCGGTCCAATTCTTTATCAACATGTGCAAGTTTTTTTTTTCCAGCAACTCGGCATACATACTGTTTCAAACACATCTGTCAAAGGGATAGAAGCACAACATGCAACATACTGGCAAGGGTGGGGGTAAGGTTCTTAGACTCAAAGGTGGGGACAAAGCAGAATATCAAGCCAAAGCCAAGCCAACTCAAGCCAGCATGAGAGAAAGATCTATGTTTTCAGGAACATGTGGGAAGCATCTGCCACATGCAAGAATGGAGAAAAAAGAATTCTGCTCAATAGTAACCCAAATAAAGAGATAAAGAGAGGAAGTCAATGGTACAAAAACCATGTATGTTTTTATAGATATTGTGAAATAAGAGCGTTTTGATTTTTTAATGCCTTCAAGTGAGACATCAAAAACTTTAGAGTTCAAAACACTGCTAGAGTCAATGAGGAGACAACTGTTAAACCGTTTTAAGCAGAGAGGAACGACTCCTGGTAGCTGGAGAGAAGCATGTTGAAGAGAAGTTAGAAACAGAAGTCTCTTGAAGAACCCACAAGACAGTCTCTCATTTTTATTTTACAACCAATACAAAGTTCTTCCAGCCAGGCTGCAAAGAGTGGATACAAGGGCCAGCACTTACCTTTGGAAGTACATGCCTACAGTCAATTTTCATAACCCAGTCTAGGTTCTTTTTTTCCTAATAAAATTTCCACTATGCCCTACTGATAGGACAGGATATAAAACAGAGAGTGCCATGATAATGAAATGAGGGCTACCAAATAACAGAAGTGAAATAAAAGCTCCATTTTATGGTTACCATTTGGCCATGACACTCTCCACTGGGAATCTCTATCCAGGAGTGGGGATTTGGTCCTGAAGAATCATACAACAGGCAGGCTCAAGGAGATTACCTAACTCTCTCTCTAAACATGGATGTGAAAGCTACAGAGTATCCATTCTTTCAGTTGGAGGCTGTCCTTACCTCAAAGCAAATAAAGCAAGTATTAAAAGTCATCCAAATTAGGAACTATCCTTATTGTGTCCGAATTCTCAGACTACTGCTTTTCAAGAAGCAGCAGCTGTAATGAAAACAGAACCACAGAAAGCTTTTAAAAGCATCTCCTAAGATTCAAAACCCAGGCTTCTACTGTTAAAATGTTTGACAGCAAACTACAAGAGCGAACTCCCACCAAAAATTGTATTACTTTTAAAACCAAGAACCATAATTCAGTAATCAGGTTGTAGAATAAAAGTTAACTCACGATTTAAAGGCATTCATCAAAGCCCTTTGAAGAACTGAATACTAGTCCAATGCCTCCATGTGTGAAAGACTTTCTTTTCCTTATAATGATATTTTATTATAGCAGAATTTGATGGTATAAACTATATGACATAACTAAGAAAGTTACTGCTTTAATTGTTAACAACTGTATGGTAGAACTCCGTATTTATAAACAATATACCACAGAGCATCTTCAGGCTGGGATATATGTGAAAAGAAGAAAAGGGTATGAGGAAGAGGCCACAGTGGAAGGAGGAAGAAAAAAAAAAGAAGGGTGAGGAAACCTGATACTATCTGCAAGTTTTAGAGCTTCAAATTTAAACAAACAGCAGTGAAATCAGGACTCAAAGCCAGAGCCCAGACTTTCCTTAAACCCTACAATAATTTTAAAAACAAATATTTTAATGTCCAGGAAATGATCTCATCTTGAATGATTATCTAAAATGAGAGACCAGAACTTGCAGCTAATAAAATTAAAATAGATCTTTGCAGATTTATCTTTGGTAGACAGATGAAGGTAATTTTTCTTTTTGAATTTTTATTCATTCATATTTTCTGATTTTTCTCCAATGAACATCGAGTACTTATGATAACAGTTTAACACTACATTGCATAGTTTTAAGTGATGTTTTATTTTGTTTAATTGTAAGTTGTTATACATTATAAACAGTAATTTGACAACTTAAATAAAAACAAATTCTTTTCCCAAGAATGAGTTAAGTCCATTTTTAACAACTGTAGTTTACAGTTGTGTTAAGATGCTGGAATGGTAGAAAAATATTTTTTACCTAGTGACCCTCAGAAATAGCAGTACACCTCAAAATGCTAGCACCTTATTCATGAGTGACTCCATAGGTAAAAAGGCATCCTTGTCCACTTAACTACCACCCAGCATTCAAAAATGTCCCCAGGTTTTTCAGAGCTCTCACAGAAGCTGGAAAGGAGGATTAGATATATGAATGGGGGGAGCAAAATCTCTGTTCTAAGCAGCATGACAGAGAACAGGATGTAACAAAGTCATCTACTTCCGGCAGAGCCACAAGGGTCCTCAGTTGTACTAGGCCCAGTATCAGATTCAGCTGCCAAGAAGGAACAGTCTCCCCCAGCAAGCTCCAGGTCGGATCAGTCTGAACCCAATCCCAATGCGGTTTATCCAAGATCCACAAATCCTGAGACAGGAGAGAATTAAACAGTAAGATTAAGTACATCTGAGCCTTTGTCAATTAGCATCTGTGGTCCAATAAGGAAGCTTATTCAGGACTAGGGGAGACCACCAAACTACAAGCTTAACCTCATTTTCAATGAAAATGATAAATGTAAATGAAAATTTACCAAAAAAGGATAAAGTGGGAGGGGGTGCACATTCATATTTTCAAAGTGCCTACTATGTGCCACACACTGTACTGTGATCTCATTAACTCTCATACCACCTCTGGCCAGACAGGTACCTTAGCTTTGAAGAGGAAGAAACTGGGGCGCGTGGGTGGCTCAGTCACGGTCTCACGGCTCGTGAATTCAAGCCCCGAGTCAGGCTCTGTGCTGGCAGTTCAGAGCCTGGAGCCTACTTCGAATTCTGTGTGTGTCTCTCTCTCTGCCTCTCTCCTACTCACACTCTGTCTCTCTCTCTCAAAAAATAAACATAAAAAGTAAAAAAAAATAAAGAGGAAGAAACTGAAGACAAGACACAGCAAATAATTGGCGAGAGGTCAAAAGTGCAGATTTGCAATTCTATCTGACTCCAAAATCCCTGCTTTCTTCCCTAAAATATACTGCCTCTCATTTCCTTTGCTTGCCATTAAACTCCCTGGAGCAGCAATTTCCTCTAATCTACTTGCAAATTTTATCTTCTTGTTACCCATCTATACAACCTCTCCTGTGCAACTTATCAATACATACTCAATACTTGAAAAACAGGTACATCATTGTCTCAGCAATTTCAAGTGTGGAAAATTAAATTATGGACAAAAATAAAGATATGTCCAAAAATACAGCTAAGAATATGTTCATCATATCACTGTCATTACAGCAAAGGAAAAAATGCCCAACAATAGAGATTGGTTATATGAACTACAGACCATCCAGAAGACAGAATATTATGTGTCCACCAAATAAAAATCCTGTTGTAGGAGTATATTTATTGACCCAGAAGGAAGTTTACAATATATGGAAAGTTAAAATACACTGAAAAAGTTCAAGAAATATGAAGTGAATAAAGGCTACAAATCAGGACTTTCGTAATGATCCCATTTTTACTTAATAAAACATAAAATATATATAAAATATCCAGAAGTAAATACAGATGATGTTTACTTTACTTTCTCTTTCTTTCTTTTTTTTTTGGTCCACTATAGATTTTCAGATGCAGTTGACAGACAATGGGCAACACAGTACTCTGGTTTCTCAATCCTCTCTTCCAGGCCACCTCCAAACACAGGAACTGGCACTTCCCCACTGTTACTTACGGAACTGGTCATCGCAACCTGTCCCCCTGATTCTGGCCTATTACCCTTCAATGAAGGTGGAGAACAGGTGGGGTTAAGCTAGGTCTCAGAATTTAGCTGCACTCTGAGATAACAAAGACACTAACCTAAATTCATTTCAATGCCTGAGGCTTCTAGACAGCTAACTAAGGGAACTCAGCAAAAACAAAAAACAAAAAACAAAAAACAAAAAACAAAAAAACTCTTAAGTACAGGTGTTTTGTCTTATAACGCTGCCACCTCCATATATCCGACAACCCATACTCCATAACATCTGAGAGGACTTCCAGGTAAGAGACCTAAAACCTCACCTCATGTTTTCGACATCATCTGAGACCTGCGGGACACCTGATTTCGTTATCTACACCAGAGCACCAAACCCCACTCTGAGTTAATCCAACTTCCCATTCCAAACATAGGGGTTGGCTGCAACCCTTCCTAGTCCTATCAACTCTCACAAGCCAAAAAAACTTTAATCAGAGAACTTGTGAACATGTCTGCACAACAAGGTCTGATTGCTATATGACATACTGAATCAAAATCCTTGACCTATTTTTATGAGAGTGCAAAGTTCACCATGTTTCTAAAAGACCATTAGAACATACAGAAAGGGAAAACTTTTTTCCCTGATATAATGGATATTCTCATTTTTTTCTAGGAAGAGATATCATTTTCAGGAAGATGATGTGACTTATATCTACTCTCAATGGGTCTGACTCAATTACAGTCAGACCATACCACAATCATATTGGAACTTTTTCATTTTAAACTGATTATTTATTCAAAAAGGCTTACTGAGCATACCAGTACACTAACTGCCTCAATAGACACAAGAATTCTCAAAACTAAATATTCTGGTATTAAAATTATTTCTGGAAATAAAGCTATACTCTTTCCCAGTTCACTAAAGAAGACAGCTAAATTCCTAAAGAAGTATAAAATATTTTAAAGAAATGCAGTTTCACAGCTTTTAAGAGTATTAAAACTTAAACCCTACTAACTAATGGTATTTTAAAAACACCAAAATACAAAAAAAAAAAAAAAAACCTTCCAAAGACTTTCAAAGCTTTCACCATCTAATATGCTTCCTGTTTCAATATTAACTCTGAAAAAGCATCTATAGAATGAAAGTCGGTCCTACAAAGAAATCTTTTCAATTCAGACCTTACACCCTTTAAACAAGCCCTCTAATATTTTCTAAACACTGCTGATTTCTCAAATGTATACTTACTTTCAGAGACCTAACCAGCCAAGTTAGTAGAGTCTCAGTGTTTAAAATTTTATACATACACAAACACAATCAACTGTGTATTGACTGACTTAGAAAACAATGGTAATTGGGGCGCCTGAATGGCTCAATTGGTTAAGCGTTTGACTTTGGATCTCAGCTCAGGCCATGGTCCCAGGGTCATGGGATTGAGCCCGAGTTGGGCTCTGCCCTGGGCACAGAGCCAGCTTGGAATATTCTCTTCTCTTCTCTCCTCTCCTCTCCTCTTCTCTTCTCTCTCTCTCTCTCTCCCTCCCTCTCCCCCCCCCCCTTTTCCCTCTTGCACACTCCCACTCTCTCTCAAAATAAATTTAAAAACTTAAAAAAAAAGAAAACAATGGCAATCAAAATTTTGCTTCTTTAGCTAGGAAGAGCACAAAGAGTTGTCAAAGCTAACCTATAAAGGGTCACATTTTATCATCCCTTAATTACATTTATAGCAAACTTTACACTTGCTCTAGTTTCTCATGTAGTCCATTGTCCTCATATCCTAGGCTGACCTTGGTTTCAAATAAGAATGAAGTTATGTGCCTCACAATCCACTGGGCCCTGCGAACAAATGAATCTGTCTTTCAGCCAGGGGCTAGGGCTGCCTTAGTGAAGGATTCCTGCTGCTTGCTGCACAGCAAGGATGTCTTTGATTCCCTTCACACTGTCTGTTTCCTGCAGGCAACTGGGTAAGGAGAGTTCTCGCTGCTTGAAGCCAGAGATTTCATTATATTCTGGAGCTGAAAGGGAATCTACAGAGCATTCTGTCCGTCTTCTTAAAATGCTTTTCTAGCCTAAGTCCTCTAAATCTCTCACATTGTGCTTTTGGTGCACATCCTCTTGAAAGCACCTAGTCTCAACAGCAGATAATTACTGCTGAACACATGCTCCAGTAAGGTCAACCTGTACGTTTCAGACTCTTTTTGCAGGAGTACATATGAACATGGGTAGACGGTAGCACTCTGGGAGTCCTCACACAAAGTAATGAAGTCAAGATGGAAAGCCCAAATATAAGTTTAAGAGATACTGGACTTCTTTGTTCAACTCCACTGTTGCAATAACTTTATGAATGACTCAGCTATACGCAATCAGCCAAGATGTTCTACAAAGCACAGAACACAGATGTCGCCATCATAATAAATTTTTCATTAACTCTGAGAGAATACAGAATTGAGAGGAAGATCAGAAAACAAATCTCAAAGGAACATTTCCTGCTGCATTTAAGAGGGAAAAAAAAATCCACAAGCCACATTTCTTTTAACTGGTGAGTTAAAATTCTACAAAGAAACAACAGAAACAGCTACCAAGATTGGGATGTAAATGAAAAAAGGCTCAAAGGGTGATATTACTCTGATGTTGAAAATAATCAAATTCCTAAGCCAAAAACTGGTCTATAAACCAGAGGAAAATCTTAAAGTCATCAATTTTCTTTTAAAAAGTATACTTCATTTCCAGGAGTGTCTGGCTGGCTCAGTCGGTAGAGCATGCAACTCTTGATCTCAGGGTTGTAAGTTCAAGCCTCATGTTGGATGTAGAGATTACTTAAAAATAAAATCTTTAAGTGGCACCTGGGTGGCTCAAATCAGCTGAGCATCCAACTCTTGATTTCAGCTCAGGTCATGATCTCACAGTTTGTGAGTTCAAGCCCTGCATAGGGCTCTGCACTGACAGCTTGGAACCTACTTGGGATTCTCTGTCTTCCTCTCTCTCTCTGTCTCTGCCCCTCCCCACTCGCTCCCTCTCAAAAATAAACATTTACAAAAATAAAATCTTCAAATAAAGACAAAAATAAAAATTATAGTTTATTTCCAAAATAACTGTTATATTTCCATAATAACATAAAAATAGAGAATTCTACAAGCAACTGGAAAGGCAATTTACCAATTTACAATGTGATATTTTGGGGGCACCAGAGTTGCTCAGTCGGTTAAGCATGGGACTTTTGACTCAGGTCATGATCTCATATTTCATGAGTTCGAGTCCCACATCAGGCTCTGCCATCAGCACAGAGCACACTTTGGATCCTCTGTCCCCCTCCAACTTTGCCCCTCCCCCCCCCACTCTCTCTCTCAAAAATAAATAAACATTAAAAACTTTACAATGTAATATTTTTAAGTCCTTATAGTGCCTGTTCATAGTAGGAACTCCATAAATATTTGTTATCAAATAATTAACATGGAAAGTCCAGAAAGTTTACATGCAGGGCAAGAACCTGACTCAGGGGCCAGAGAAGAATGTGCTATAATTTTAAGAGGCTGATGGTGACACTTTGTTTTCTGCCCATATCTCCTAATCACAGCGATGAATTCAGAGGTGGGCACATGTTCTGCTTCGAATCCCAGGACCTCTATGGAAGCCACAAGAAAAGACATCTCTTTTCCCACTGAGCTTGAACATGAGACGATGAGAGCTGGAGGTGCTGATGCCCTCCTCATGCTACCACAAGGGAGAGTGTGGAGATGGGTCACCAGGAGGTATCACTTTGCGTCTGAGGAAAAAACCTGAATCCATAACTACCTCTACATTTTTCGTACTACAAATTCTGTGTTTTGGCTTAAGCCAGCTTTAAGTAGGATTTTCGGCCACTTTAACTGGAAAAAACGGAAGAAACCTGAACTATTTAGTGTGAATACAATAGGCAAAACTCAAAAAAGATATTTGATATGGCCAAAGTTATAAAGACACCATATTCTGCTGGTGAAACATTCTTAAATTCTTATTTTCTTTCCTATGAAGTCACACTTTATTCTACTAATAAACAAAGGTTTTCAAAACTAAATGTCCCAAGAATATCTCATTCATGTTCTACGACAGAGACTAGAGAACAAAAAACCTATATAACAGGATAAACGAATCAAAACTGTAAGAAAACTGTACAAAGAAGGCACAACAGAAAAAACTGAGTCCTGATTTTCTAATGAGCTCTGAAACCAAACACTGAGAAACCTGACCCACATCTTAGCAGGCACTTCATTCCAAATAAGCAATGAGACTGGCATTACTGAGTACAAACACCAAATAAATAAATAACCCTGGGGAAAGCAATATATTTGTCATCTAAAAATACAAAATTCCTGCAAACTGCTACAAAGAACACTATCGACAAGCAGAGCCTAATCTGTGCCCCTCCTATGACAACTGATCTTATTCTGTGCATTTTTACATAACTTTACTCCTTCCTTCATCTTATTTTCCTACATTTATTTTTCCTTTCATCTTCATTTTCCCACTTATTTTGTTTTTATGTTCCTACAATGTATGTGTCATTGTAATCATTCAAATTCTTTTTTTTAAAATAAAGTTTAAGTATATACTAACAGTAGCAAAAGTCATTACATATCTGAATTGGGAAAAGGAGAAGGTTAAAAATAAAAACCTACAGGAATAATACTCTAATACTGATGGTCAATACCATAAATTGTGTCATCATCATCCTTGGCAAAATTGACAACTACATGTAGACACGCCTGCCACCATACTGCTGCACTACCTACCATCAATAAATGATGCAATTTTTTTTTAATTATACAATTTTTAACTCAGAAAAATGTACATGCATAAGAGTCTTAGGTTTCTTCAAAACTCAGCTACTTGGAAAGAACAGAGAATATCACAAAAATAAGAAAGCACCATGGCACAGGAGAGCAAGCACGGGTTGTGTTGTCTTTTGTTTTTTAACTAATACCGAATACACTGAACCTGAATCCAACAAACCTCTGGATTTAACTACCAATTTGCAAGAAATACCAAGAAGAGAATATGTAGACCTAAAGAGGATATAATCAGCAAAATCCAGAATTTTTAAAGTTACACACAACAAATGACCAACCCAGTTCTTTAATAAATACACAAGAAAAAAAAATGGGAGAGGCAATTTTTATAGATTAAAAAGATTTAAGAGGCTATTAACTATATGGAAGGTGTAAACCAAGTCTTGCCCCTAAACTGAAAAAAACAATTATTAAAAAACCATTTATGAGAAAAACAAGATAATTCAATAGAGGGCAATACAATATACCTGACCAAAATTCCTCAGAACTGTCAACATCATCAAGAACAAAATCTGAGAAATTGACACAGCCAAGAAGAGCCTGAGGACACATGACCACTGAATGTTAAGATAGCATCCTGGATGGGATCCTGGAGCAAAAAAAGGACGTGAGGTTAAAAAAAAAAAAAAAAAAAAAAAAGCTAAGGATACTTGCATAAACTATGGACTGTAGTTAATAATAAAACATCAATATTAGTTCATTAATTTTAACAAGTGTACCACACTGATGTAAGATGTTAACAGTGGGGAAAACTGCAAGGGGAAGGAAAATACATGAAATTCTGTACTGTCTGCTCAATTTTTCTGTAAATCTAAAATTATTCTAAAAAATTAAGTTTATTAATTCAAAAATTATTTCTGAGACAAGTAGGCAAATATAAACAGACTATTTGATAGCAAGGAATATTGGTAATGTTTTAGGTATAATAATGGAATTGTGTGCTCTGTGTGTGTTTTTAACAATCTTTTGCTTTGTTTTTAAAGTCCTCCTCTTTTACAGATACATACTGAAGCATTCATGAATAAACAGATAAAGAGAAAAAGTTAAAAGGGTGGATTACAGGAACATTTCCCAAGGGTGAATATTCAAGGTGATTTTCAGTGGTACGTAAATGATGTTTTAATGTTTAATAGCCATAGACTTCAATATATATTATAAAAAATAACTAGAACATCAAACCCATGATTTCATAGATTTTAATTGCTTAGGTAGGTTTTCCCTATGAAAAAATTTACTGAGGCTAAACAAAAACAAAAACAAAAACAAAAACAAAAACAAAAACAGAGGTGGGTTAAGATCCCAGGTTCAACACTATGTGACTTTAAGTGAGTCGGCTATTTAGAGGGCTAGAGAGGACAGCCTGCTACATCCAAAGCAGGCACCCAATAAATATTAGCTCCTATGTTACTGATAAAAGCCAACCTAAAATTCCAACGAAGAAGTCACATACAGTAGGAAAGCCTGGAACTGAAGAGAATGAGGTAAGCAAGGAATGAGGGAGAGAAGAAAGCATGAGGGCTTACAAAGGCACGAGGAGTCCAGGCTTTTCTCAGCCTTCTCTTCTCCATCTCTTCAAGCACCAATGCTGCTGCCCACCAAGAGCCTAGAGGCCCTGCGGCTCCTGAGGCTAACACTCCTCAAACGAAACTTAAGTGATAGCTGGAGGTGCAGTTTCTCAAATCAGCAGAAGAGTGTTTTTCTCTACACAAGAGAAAGAACACAATGCTTTGTAGACACGGCAGATAAACAGATATAGATAAAACCCATTATGTGGCCTTCAGCAAAAAACAAAAACAAAAAACAACCTCTCTTCTCCAGTCTCAGTTTCCTCACATGCTAAAATGCAGAAAATAAGCCTACCTTTCACTCAAAGTTATAGAAGGTTAAAAGGAATAACAGATGTAAATCTGGCATTTAACAAGTGCTAGCTCCCTCCCTCATTACTTTGACAAGAAGATAGAGAACTCTTGAATACAAGAAGTTGGGATGAAATGACAAAAATGACAGTCAAGAATAGCTCTTAGATTGCATCGGTTTTAAACCACAATAGAGGAAAAGCATTCTGGGGTCAGAAAGTTTGGGAAATGTTGGGAAACAAATTATTAAAATGACAACTATTAAGTGAATTTCCAAGAGGAGATTATATGAGGAATTTACCCAATTTACTTGACCTAAGGAACCAACTCCCAGGAATAGTGATCCTATTACACAGACAGACACACACACACACACACACACACACACACACGGAAAGGGGAGGAGGAAAGAATCAGCAGTTACAACAGTTGACAAATCCTTCAGAATGACAGTTTAAGTATTAGCAAAATAATCTGGAGAGATTAGAAGTCAATGACAGATTTAGAAATCTGGTTTAGAGGCAGAGGGAAAGAAGGGATGCTTTTTGACCCCTGAAAGGAGTTCAGGATCAAGTCATTTAAAATTAAGAGATGATACTGAAACTGGAAACACCAAGCATGTAAGGAACAAATACATTCATTTTTAAAGTGAATATAAACTTCTGATACAACGTGGTAATTCTCATTTGCCCTCCCAAATTTATTCCCTCATTCAACTGGGCAGCTATAGGTTATGCACTGTATGCTGGAAATATTCTATGAGCTGAATATGGCATGACAGACATGATCCTTGTCCCCATGAAGAGTACTTTCTAACAAAGGAGCTGTCTAGTGGGGGATTGTGCAATACATTTATCAAGTACAATTATGTTAACAGCAGCGAAGGAAAAGAAGTGAGTGCTAAGAATGTGACAAGGGAATCCAACCTGTAGGGGTACCTAGGCGACCCAGACACAACCCCTAAAGAACTGATGCTTGAAATCAGCTCTGAAGGACACGCAGAGGTTAATTATGCAAGAAAGGAGGAAAGGGTGAAGTTTCCCCAATAAAGAACTTGTTGGGTCAAGACACTAGAGAAAGGGGTGGGGGAATCACTGTAACTAAGTACAGAAAGCTAGAATGAAAAAGAACAAAACCAGACAAGACTTAGGAGGGAAACAAAGGTGTCAAGGTTGGGATTTCTGATTGGTGCAACTGAAATCATCAAAGCAATGTCAAAATAAAAGAGTCTACATTGGCACTGGAAACCTGGCTAGGATGCCCTGCACATATATAAAACATTTCAAGAAATTTCTATAAAATACAATAAAAAAAAAAAAACAAAAACCAGGAGCGGAAGTAGGGTTCACTGAATGTAAATAAACAGAAGCCTACCTAAAAAGTACATGAAATTCCCAGCAGAACCTCGCCTCCTAGCTCAAAGCAGGCTAGTAGGAAGGAGTGTCCTTGAGGCAGTGAGTGATCCCAAAGAGCTTCACAAAGAGCATCTGAAGCCAGGGTCTGGCCAGAGCAGGGACCAGCTTAAGCTCGCCACAGACAGGTCACTGAGTAAAGCAAATATTTCTGCAGCTGGCTTCTACCAAAAATGGCCATTTTGATCACAAAAAGGCAACACTGTCCCAGCCACAACAAACTCAGAAGTTCCCTACCCTGGTGACTTCCTTCCGCCAAATTCCCCAAGGCACCTGGATTTAAATCAACAAGAGTACAACTACAGCTATTCTACACATTTCCCTTTCTTCACAAAAGAAACATAAATAGCGACAAGCATCATAACATACCCAGTAACACTAGTACTTACAGAAATCACTTAATTCCTTAACCAAATTGGTATTATTTTTTAATTACTAACACTCGAAAATGGCATGAACGTGGAGAAAACAGCAATTTTATAGAGAAAATATAAAGAATATTAATGTCCATATAAGTAACAGAAAATGGATAAAACTTTTGGCCATACAAAATAACCAGGTTCTTAAAAATGTGTATTTGACCCATCAATTCCACCTCTTAGAAATTAATACTCAAGATAATACTCATGGATGTATTCAAAAATTAGACTATAAGAAGGAACAAGCCAGCTTTAAGTTGTTATAAATTAGAAATAATTTAAATGTCTAACAAAGGAAGAGTTTAACTAGTTAGCTATTTCCACATTCATACACATAAGGCACACCTTCAAAATATTATAAAGAAATATAAAATGGCTCAGAAAGATGCCACAAGTATTGCTGAATTTTAAAAGCAGTTTGCAAAACAATTTTACATGTGAAAAACATATGAAAGGTACATAAAAGAAAAAGTATGTACACGAAGGAAGGTAAATACTAAATGTTAACAGTTACCAGGAATTTTTTCTTTTTGTTTCTTATTTTACATTATTTTTCTTTTAACTGCTCTATTGTAAAGATGGTTAATTCTGTAAAAACAAAAGCTTCTTATGTTCATATGTTCTTGTGTTCAACAGTTTTTCAATAGTTTTTTAATGTATGTGTAAATAATGGCACTGAGCTAACTGGATAACCATATGGGGGAAAAATGAATCTTGATTCCTAGTTCAACCATAAAAAAAAAGTTATTTTAATATAGTAAAACCGTAAAGATGCTAGAATATTTTTAAGACTGTAGGCAAAGTTTCTTAAACAGGACACAAAACCCGGTAACAACAAAAGAAAAACTTGAGTAATTAGATTTTGTAAGTATTAAGACTTTTCTTCTGTCCATCAAAAGACAACATTAAGACACTGAAAAAGCAAGCCACAGAACAGATGTCTGCAATATGTGTATCTGACAAAGAATTTTGTTTCCTGGCTACTGTGAAGAATTCCCACAAATCAATAAGAAAGAGATAACTCCATTTTTTAAAAGGGTCAAAGGATTTGAAAAAGCGCTTCTCTAGAGAGGATATCTAAATGGCCAACAGGCACATGTAAAAATGCTCAACATCATTAGTCCTTAAGAAATGTAAATTATAACCACAAGGAGATACTACTTCACATGTGTCAGAATGGCTAAAATCATCTGACAATGCCAAGTGCTGCTAAGGCTGTAGAGCAACTGGAACTCTCATATATTGTAGGGAAAACCGTAAGGATGTACAACGATTTTGGGAAAAGCTAAACATACATCTACACTTCCCAGCAATTCCACTCCTAGGTATACCCAAGAGAAATGTCCCAACAAAAATTGGAACACAAATGTTCACACAAGCTTTATTCACAACAAACAGTGGAAACAACCCAAATATTCTTCAGCAGGAGCACAGATAAACAAAACTGTTGTGTACTTGTGTAACGTAACAGTGCTAAGCAAAGAAAAGGAATGAAAAACTAACTCCACAGGAATGAATCTCAAAAATATTACACTGGGCAAAATAAGCTAAAGACAAGAGTACCTGCAGTATATGCATGCTACACATGCTACACACGTCCACCTGAAACAGGCACAACTAATTTACAGTTATAGAAAGCAGGCTACTTGAGGCCAAGGACAGGTGTGAGGGAACTGCAAAGGGAATGAGGGAAGTTTGGGGGGTTTTTTTTGATGGCAAGGGGGTAGAAATGTTCTACATCTTGATCACAGTAGTGGTCATGAGCGTATATAGCTCTAAAAACTCAAAGAGTACACTTAAACTGAGTGCATTTTACTGCATGTAAACTATACCTCAATAGCTTATAGTCATAGATACCACTACACATTCATCCGAATAGTTAAAATTAAAAGGACTAGCAAAACCGAGCGATGACTGGAACTCCCCACATTAGAGGTGGGGGTGTAAGTCGGCACGAGCACTTGAAAAGCTGTTTAGCAGTATCTACATATGAAGATATGCCTATCCTATGACCCAGTAATTCCACTCTAGGTTTTTTATAACCGAAAGAACCAAGTGCTTATGTCCACCTTACGAGTGCTATTCATAATAGCAGCCAAATTTTGGAAACAATCCAACTAATTCATCAACAATAAAATAAACAAACCACGGACTATATATACAATGGAATAATGCACGGGGCAGGGCGGGAGGAACCTGTTACAACAAAATGGGTGAATTTCACAGACATAGTAACAAGCAGGGGAAAAAAAACACGAGACTATAAACTGTATGATTCCATTTGTATAAAATCCAAAAACAGCCATGACTAGCTTACAGTGAAGAAGACCAGAACAGACCTTTGGGAGGTCTGGACTGGGTGAGGCATAAACATGAGGAAGCCCTCAAGAGGCTCTGGAAATATTCTATATCTTGATTTGGGTAGTGATTACACAGTGTGCTGTATATACATATGCAAAAATTCATTCAGCTGACTTGTGGTTTTTTTTTTCAGCTGCTTTGTGTTCTATACTATATGTAAGTTATAACAAAAATGTATTTTCAAATGCCCTTTAAACCAATCTTTGTTCACCCCTTGAAGCCAAAGCTTATGACACAGAATCCTGGTATAGCTTCTGTCACTGTGAGTCACTCTCACTCCCAGTCTTGTCACTTACATGCTCTGCATGTCTATCTCCCTCAGACTGCCTAAGCTGGTGATGCTATTAAATACCTGGAGTAATGGCATTGACGATGGAACTGGATCAAGTCATGCCCCACCCAGACAGGGAAGATGCCCAAAATACGTAACCACATACATGGTTTTAACACAGGTGTGATTTTAAGTGTACCAGACAGTTCCATGTCAACTCATTATCCTTTGGATTAACTTCTGAGAGACACTATGGGGAAAATGAATTACAAGCAGGCAGCTCTTTAAAAATAAGTATATAGCATTATTAATATTTTTGCCTGAATATTTAGCTCCATAATTATAAGGAAAATGATAAGATCATAAATATTCACTTCATCCACAACTCTCTGATAAAGCTGGGTCAGAGTTAGATTTTTTGATGAAAGATGCTATTGGCCTATTACAAAACTAAACTTTACACAGTGACAACAATGCATGGAACTATTACCACTATCTTCCAAAATTAACCAATAGATAATGAAAACATGTGGTTAACTTCCAGAAATCAATTTATGAATGCAAAGCTTTTTAAAAACAGGACATCATGTTTTAATAGAGCTTGATTTACATTCTCGTCAATACATACACACACATACTCTCATCTATCAATACAATCTAACCATTCTACATTTAAAAATGTCTCATCTTATCCCCTTTGCACCATCTGTTACTATCTTGTATTTCCCTGGAATATTCCAATAGTCTACGTATTTGTCTCGCTCCTCCAAAACATCCTCCAAACCGACTGTGATCTTTCTAAAGCACAGGTCTTGCTCAAGCTTTCAGTCACCTCTCCTCTCAAATCACATCCACCACCCTCACACCCCTCCTCCAATCCTGCAGGATCACAAGATCAGAAGTTTGTAAGGGCCAAATAGATAAAGACAAACTTACAGGGGACACAGGAACCAGGAAAGCACAAGCCCTGACTCTAAAAAGCAGCCACTCTCCAGCTCCAATTTTCAGACAAAACCAGAAATCAGTGTTGACAAGGAATGTCTCAATTTTTTAAATCTATGCAGACCAAGTAAATCTGTGGAGCTCAATCCACAGGCTACTAGTTTGTAACGTATGGCCTAATGGATAAAGTCCAAGATTTGGTTACAATCTATTTTTACAAATTTATCTGCCCTCAATCCTACCACCCAAGTTATACTCCAACATTCACAGAACTACTTACTTGTCCCGCCCTATAGGCAATACACACCATTGCCTGCCAGCCATCGTTCATTTGTTTATCTTTGCTATGAAAGCCATCCCCTGCCCCAATACACCCACAATCACATCTAATTTCCACTCAGGCCTCAAAGAGTAACTGTAAAACACTGTGTGTCTACCTCTCACAATCCCTACCAGTCTTCACCCTATACTATACTTTTTTATGCTAAAGACTGCAAGCTTCTGGAAACAAGGTACATATCTGATTCTGTTCTGTATTCCCCAAATAATCAAACAGTACCTGTTTGAGTACATGCTCAGTAATGAATGAAGTTATTTATCTGCCTATTTCCATAACAATTTGTATATCAACTTGATGGCCATTACACATCAATATGGTCCCTTACAATGCTGAAAAATCAAAAGGCTAACGGGTTTAGAAAAACATCCCTGTTAATACTAAATTTGAATCAGAACATGATCTCATGGTTCTTTTTAAATATGCTCTTTAGCTCTGTTGAAAAGGTCTAGAAGCAATGACACGACCCAACAACAATGGTTTGGGCTTCTAAATACCATTCCCCACTAAAAGGAATCAGAGCTTCTTGGAGAAATGGCTGGTGTCTGAAATGCAGGGAAAGTAAAGAGTCAAGAAACAAAGACTGATAGGATCATATTAAAAAGAAGCAGGAACTACCTTGAAGGGGCTCTCATTAGCCAATCTGGGACAATTTGAGCACCAATAAAGACTCTGATTGTTAACACACTAAATAAAAAGTCCATGAGAGTATGATGCTACACAAAAGAAAGGAGAAGAAACAGGGATGGCCTCTGTGAATGACAGCTAATAAATGTAGACAGAATGATAGAAAACCACAATTTTGTAACTCTCATTATAACAACTGATTCTAGGATCAGGATGCTGAAACCACTGGGTGAAATGTTGTAACAGAACAGGGTATTTACAAGGTGCCAAAATACCGTCCCGTAAATTCCTTTCTAATAGCAGAGGATAAAATTGTACCTTTAAAAAGGAGAGATCTGGCTATTGCCACCTCAGCCAAGGGATCAAATTTAGCATAGCTCATAATGGGATAACCTGTCATCAAGTGCCTCCCAACATGACTCAATGCAAAGTACACTTCACCTATGATGAAACATTCTTGTCAAAATGTTTAACCTGGTTGCAATCAAGCCTCTCACCTAACTTCCAGTTTACAGGAAACATAGTACCTGCAGAAACTAGTTAAATGATACCATAAGGAAATAAACAAATGAAGAATGTTGCACATCCTACAGGACAACTGAGCTGAACTCTTCAAAAACAATGCCGGGAGAGGAGGGGAAAAGGTAGAGGGAATGTTCTAAATGAAAAGAAATTAAAGAGATAGAACAATCAAATACAAAGGGTGTCTTGGCATTAAAACAAAAGGGGGGGGGGGGGGCATGCCAGAAAAGACATTCTTGGGACAATTAGGAAAATCTAACTGAATATTTGATATTACATTATGGAGTTATTTTCATTTTCTTAGACATAAAAATAGTATTGTGGTTTTATAAATGTATGAAATATATGACTATTATAATGTGTGGTTACATATGTATATAGATTATATATAGAGAGATAGATATATACCTTGTACATGGCTGTGTGCTTATGTGGTTTTAGAGAAAGAGACTATTCTTACTCTTAGAGGAGACAGGTGCTGGAATGTTTAGAGAATGAAATATCATGTTTGCAACTCACTGTCAAATTTTTAACCACCACAAAGGATACGTATTTTGGGGGAGGACAGGAGAAGGTGAGAGACAGAGAAGGAGAAAGGATGAGAGGGAGACAAGGGGAGGGAAGAGGGGATAAGGAGAGGAAAGGGGGGGACTGAGGCAGAGAGCAGAGAAATGATCCAAATACGGCAAAATGTTAACAACTGTTGAGTCTAGGTGTTAAGACTATACAGGTGTTTGTTGTATTGTTTTTTTCCCCCATGTATATATATGAAATTTTTCATAATAAAAAGTTATGGGAGGGAAAAAGAGAAGAACAGTTTAAAAAGTAATCAGCTGGAAATCCACATAACACCATTAAGAGTGTCAGGAAAAAAGAATATTCTCAAGCAAAACCTGTGAGAGTAGGTACTGTTGCAGTATAACTGGAGGGCAATTTGGCAATGTCTATGGGATTTTTAAAAGTGTGTATCTAGTGATGCTTACTCCTAGGAATCTGTCCTGAAGATCTACTTCTCCATACATGAAATGACATACACACTAAATTATTCTTTACAGCATTATGTGTAACAGCAAAAGACTGGAAATAATCTATATGAATATCAGTCCAGACTGGTTTCACAAATTATAGCACCTACAATAAATCAGTATGCATCTTCTAAATTATCTCTTCAAAAAATTTGAGAGCTCTTCGGGAGTTGATATGAAAAATGACCGTGTCATGTTTTATATTAAAAAAATTCAAGATTCAGAAGAATTATGTACAGCACACACACGTATATGAAACCTATGCAAAAATATGGTTGAATAGCTGGAGCCAGAGGGAAAAAAAGTTGCAGACTTTTTTTTTTAACTGTCCACTCCTTTTTGTACCTTATCAATCAATTTTGTAGCATAGACATATATAATGTATTCAAAAAATCTTTTTAGTAAGTACTGATTCACTGTAGCTATAATGAACTCTTCCAATCTCCATGTTTTCATTACCAAAATCATGGAGCTACAGCTCACCTGGGAATTAGTGAATAAGGTGAAAACAACATAGAGTAAACATTTGCCTAACAAATCCCTTAAATATATGCCCACTAGACTGATACACCATCTCAATAATTCCAACACAGCTAATTTTCACTCCACTTGAATAGTTCACCTTTTCTTCAACTGACTAGGATCCAAAACAGCTAGCTTGTCCTTAGACCTCATGCTGTGATGTTAAAAATGTGTCGTTAAAAAACCATAATCACACTTATCACAGCTAGATGAGAAGCAGTCAGGAATTGAGACAGGCTGAGAGAAGAGCAAATTTTCATTTCCCATGTCACACTTGATCCAGAACCTTCACTGTTTAGGCTATTTCCCCCTAATTTTTGTCACCAGATGCATGGAACTTAATTTGCAAACTCCTTTGCATCTAAATCTGAATACTCAGGTTCAGAAAAAAAGGAGAGTGGTAATACCTCTTGATCAGTATCAAGGTCATTTGAACTGAGTTATAGCCCATTCCTTTATGTTAACATTCCCATACACTGATAATGTAGATTTCTAGATCTACACTCTGAGAAACAGAACTCTGAGTAAAGTGAGCTACCACTGAAACAAAATAAAAATTCCCAACCCATTCTCTCTCTCCCTGCTCTCTCTGATGTTCATATTCCCACTAGACACTTTTCTTGGAGGATTCACTGATAGGAAATTCAAATTCCTTATAAATTGGAACTCATTCTTTTTCCCTCCCCCACTCCCACTTCCTGTCTGCTCTTCTAGTACTCTCTATCTTGGAAAAGACAGTAAACATCCATCTGGTGCCCAAGGCAAAAACCTAAAATTCATACTGTACTCACCTATCACCTACTCCTTTAACTAGTCCCCAAGTTCTGTAGATCCTATCACCTACATCTTTTAAGTCCTCCCCACCTTCCTCACACCCACTGTCGCTGCTTCGGTTTGCCCTCCCCATTGTTCACGTGAACTAACTGGTCTCCGTGCCTTCTGTCTCTTCAACCCACCTTGCACACACCTGAAAGGTTAACTTCCTAAAATACAAATTTGGTACTTTAAGAGCAGAAGGAACAAGTCCCAAAGTAACGATAAAGTAAGCTAAAAACAAGCTCTTTTAATAACATGATACAATGCAAAGAGAATGTACTACCTAATTTATTTCTTATGAGTATGTTCTTACTCTACCCCACACTATATGACCAAATTAAATAAGCTAATAAATCTGTTTTGGTAAAAAGAGGCTACACAGAAGCAAAAACATCCAACTGCTTTCTTAGAGTAAAAAATGAACACAAAATGGATCATAGCAGTGATAAAGGCACCTGAAGGAAAACAAAGGGCTTCCGAGACCTATAAAGTCAAGAATGCATTCAAGTTGAATATACTAACTAGTCTAAAAACACGTGCCTTAATGAGAAAAGGATTTGGGAAATAAAAGCAAACAAAGAGGTTCTGCCACAGGGAAAAACCACCCATCCCTGACGTAGGGTGGGACCGAGGTGGCCTCAGTCCCTGTCCAGCAAATATCTCACTTCTCTGGTTGAGTTCATGCCAACTAAGCCACCCGACTATGATTGAACCTGATAGGTAAAGTCTACACACATAAATACAATATGCCAGTCACTAGGTTTGAACCTTCGGGTCCCTCTAACTTTTGTTTCTTATTTGAAAAAATTAAACTGGTATACTAATTAGGAACCAATAAGCAAATTACATATCAAAAAAGTTTATATTGGGGTGCCTGGGCGGCTCAGTCAGTTAAGCGTCTGACTTCGACTCAGGTCACAATCTCACAGTTGGTGGGTTCAAGCGCTGTGTCGATCTCTGTGCTGACAGCTCAGAGCCTGGAGCCTGCTTCGGATTCTGTGTGTCTGTCTCTCTCTGCCCCTCCCCCCCTTCTCTCTCTCCCTCTCTCTCTCAAAAATAAAAAAAATTCAAAAAGTTTATATTAATCATACCAAAATGCACATATCGTTAATAAACTGGAATTCTGGTTTTATACATCAGTCTTGCATAGCTGGTTAATGTGCCCTGACCTGGAATAAGGAGTTGCTTTGAGCCTGTGACCAGATCAAATTTCTAAGGGGTTTAAACAAATGACCAGACCTAGGATTAAGGTAAGTTCTAAAAATGCACTGGTGGTTATTTAAATGTAAATTTAAATTAAATAAAATTTAAAATTCAGGTCCTCAGTTACAGAGCCACATTTCAAAATAACCACATGTGATTAGCGACTACCATACTGAACAGCACAGGCAGTGAACATTTTCGTTATCACAGAAAGTTCTACCGGACAGACTATTCTGGAAGATAACCTCCAATAAACCCTACCATGAGTCATCTTGGGAAACAGCCTGACAGTACTGGATGGCTACCACAGAACTGAGATCTAGACTGTTTTCTATACCAAAGGTAAGAGGTAGATATTCAACAACAATTTTCCTTTTCCTCTGCACTGATTTCAGTTTTAGCCCTCAGGATTTCCACCCCTCTTTTTATCACAGGAGGACACTAGTACTACAGGCGGTATAGCACAGATGTTAGAAGCACATTCTCTGAAGCCAGACTCCCTGAATTCATACCTCATCTTTGTCTTTTACTAGACGTGTAATCTTGGACACATTATTTAATTATTCTATCCTTCAGTTTCCTCATCAGTAAAGAAACAATGGCACCTACCTCCCTGGGTTACTATAAACATACAAAGTTTATACACATAAAGTGCTTATAGGGGTGCTGGGTGGCTCAGTCGGTTAAGAGTCTGACTTCGACTCAGGCCATAATCTCACAGTCTGCGAGTTCGAGCCCCGCGTCAGGCTCTGTACTGACAGCTCAGAGCCTGGAGCCTGTTTCAGATTCTGTGTCTCCCTCTCTCTCTGCCCCTCCCCTGCTCGCTCGCTCACTCGCTCTCTCTAAAAAATAAAAACATTAAAAAACAAATGAAGTGCTTATAATTGTGCTCAATACAGAGTAAGTGTCCAGTACGTGTTAACTGCTAGTATTTTTACTGTTCCCACCACACCACCCTCATAGCTCTTCAGATGACAAGCGTGTAAAATGCTCACTTAGGAGAAACATTAGCAAATATAAAGGAATTAAACTAAAACAAGGATCACAATGCAAGAGTATCCATCTATGATAAAAAGATATTCTTTTTTAAGATTAAAAGAAATGGATTCTGTAGGGAATATTACCCAAAAAAGGCACGTTTTTAAGAGAGTTACCCAACAATGTCTTATTTGTAAGGCTGACAAACTACAGGTCAAAAGAAGTCCATGTAAAAAGCTACTGAGCTATTTAAATAACCAGTAAAAACTAAAGAGGAACTGAGAAGATACAGGTTCGAGTTCACTAGACCAAATGATACTTCCCTGTATAAACCATGTTTTGACATTTAAAGGCACTGCCTCTCTCATACTCCCTAAGTTACCTGTACGTTCGCTTGACGAACTGACCGAAGATCTTCTAATTTCTTCATCAAGCAGAAAAAGCACCAGATATAATTAAAATGCCACACCAAACAATGACCAGTCAGGTATTTTCTGAGTGGAAACCCATCATAGAAAACCACACCTTGCTCTTGCAGATGGACAATTTGAAAATCCAGAAGTTGAAGTATAAATTTCAGCAAATGTAGTCACATGGAAAGAGCCAGAACTTTGGAAGCATAAAGACTCAAGCCTAAAGCCTGGCTTTGCCATTTACTAGCTCTATGACCCTGGGCAACTTGAACTTAATGCTTATGAGCTTCATCTCACTATCTGTAAAATGTAAGGTAAAAGCATGTGCCAACTGAATCAGAAATGTGTGTAAAGAGCCTCCAACAGTGCCTGGTACGCAGCAGATGCTCAAGAAACAGGTGCTACAGGTAGTAAATCTTCCTGAGAAGACCCTCCAAGAGTGCTAAGAATGAAACACCACTGCTTTACATAGTAACTACAAAAACTATTCTGACCAGGTATCAGGTATAAATCATGAGAGAATACCTCGAAATTACCATTTGTTTTCCGTATTTTATAAGCTATTCCCCAAATTTCCCTTGTTTTCCGTATTCCCTGTTAGATTATAACTATAAACCATCTGGGCCTACAATGAAAATAACTGCCCTTCTCACACTAAAACCAAGCGTCCACCAGCAATTCTGCCACATGCACCTTCACTAATCCACCCCAGACACGAACACTGTATCTAAACATCTAACATCCTTCCTGTCTCTACCAATGGAAAAAAGTAGAGAAATTCTGTTTTTTAAGTTTCTTTCAGTGAGTTGAGGTCCATACAACAAAACAATACAGGGTAATTGCTTACCTGGAAAATATTTTGTACTTCAGATCCACCAATCCAGAATGAATGGGGGTATTCCCTTTCAGACTAGTCTGAGAAAAGACAGCAGTCAAGCAGCTTCCAAGATTCTTTCCGTTTACTGTATCCAGCTTTCTTCAATAAAATCCCAAACATGCACTTCGGTAACTGTTGAAAGACAGAAAGCAATCCGTACACCCACCATGGCACCAGCGGCAAAGGACAGCCACCAAGAAATGGAAGGAAGGGTCATCGGAGTGGTGGATCTGAGGCACAGAAAAGTCACAACCCCTGAGTCAGCTATTTGGTATAAAAGTTCTGTAGCAGCATTCTTCACCTCTGTGCCGACAAAAGGATAAGAAATTCTACATGGTAGAGAAGGAAACATTCCCTAATATTAATTTTTACTCATGATAAATACGCGATTTCCAATGAGAGCAGCTAAAAACTTACTCCGTTATCCACATAAATTGTCCCAGACCATTCAGCTACGATGAACTTCCTTACCCATTTTCTAAGACAGCTCCTCCAGCATTACAAAAAAATTAATGATATAGGAAGGCTCAAATACCTCCCAAAAAAGATATTTAGGCACCTAACAAGAAATCTTTTGGTTTGCTACCTATAAGACATCAAATCTACACATTACCCAAATCTTCAAACCTCACCTGAAATACACGACATTTTAAAAACACATGGCATAATTTTAAGAGTGAACTTCTGACTCAATAAAGACCAACCCTCTACAATGACCAGTCATTGGGTAAACTAAGGAAAATAATTTAAAAAACACTAATAAACAATTTACTAAATAACACCTTTAAATATATAAGCCGAGTCAACATTGTATCAACATTCTTTTACTACCATCCCAACTTCTCCATCAGACTGCAAATATACAAACAAATTATAAGGGAGAGAGAAAAAGCCATTTTACAGAATAACATAGATAAAAATTTTAAAAATCAGTCAAAAGACTGTTAGTTACATATAAATTTTCTACTTCCTTAAAAACCTACAGCCAAAATGTTCCTGCAGTAATTATAATACCTACCTTTAGGGTTACTAATGGGTCAGGACCTTTACATTTCTTACTCATATTTAATTCTCAAAAAAAAAAAAAAAAAAAGAGAGAAGAAATAACTTGCCCAAAGTCCCACATCTACTAATTGGTAGAGACCATCCCCTTTCCACAGAGCACTGTGGCCTGCCACGTCTAAGGATCAGAAAGGCCATGATTCCTGGGGCAGAAGAAACCAAGCTTTACTCTCAAAGGTCCGGAGTTAACGTCAGAATAGAGAAGTACAAAAATACAGAAGAGTAAATATTTCAGCCTAGCCAAACTAAAACACAACTGAACCAGTTAAGCCATCCTAAAAGGGCAAACGCTCCATATTTTACCACTTAAAAAAGCATTTCTTTAACAAAGGCATGCAATTTTGAGGCTCACAATATTTATAATAAAACACATAATGTTGCCAAGTAAGTCTTTGTGTTTAGCAGCAAAGACTGTCTGTGACAAAGAATCTCAAATCCAACTGAAACCAAGAAATTTTAAAATTCCAAGATTTGTCAATAAATAGTCCATAGGCAATCACTGAAGATGTTCTGATTTATCACATTGTAAGCAAAGCAACGGGAGTGACTGAAATACAAGTCTATGATTAGCCTCACCATAACGTAGCAATCTTAGGAAAGTATCCTAATACCCACAACTTAAAAGAGAGATCACTTATGTAAAATCTCAAGCAAAGAATGAGTGCTCAAGCTTCTCCCGTTAAGTGATATTAGAATAAGCCTAAGAATAAACTGAAAACCCTATTCTGATAGAAGCAGCGAGTTAGCTAGCAGCTAACTGCTAAAAAGAATATACTCTGCTTTTCAAAGTGTAACTCGGTGCTATAACCAAAATGCTGAGCAATGATAGCAAAACACAACCACAATCTGACTAATGGACTCATTTCTGAACCTCCTGAGTCATCAAGCTTTTTCCTGTATTACTGTGTTAATTTTCTGGTCTTCCCTTCAAATAAATATTTACTGAATGCCTAATTCGTGGCGGCCCTAATGCTAGAGATACAAAGATTAATAGAAGCCAGACCAAAAGTGCAAAGACTGAGTTCTTCCTGTTCTCTGTCCCTTTCTCTTTGAGTCTCCCAAGCAATCATTTCACAGAACCAAAATGTATTTTATTATTAGTTCCCAAAACTGGTTAAGGGTTCTCAATTTAACTCTTAAAAAAAAATAAAAATTAAAAATGACTCAAGTTCCTTTTTCTCAACAGTAGAGCTCTCACTTAAATTTTCTTCTGTGAATCAGAGACAAGCTATTAGAATGGCTTCCCATATTCATTACACTTATTATATTTATCAATCTCTCTACTCACAGACTTTTTTTTCCCTTCATTTTACAAGTTAATGTCCCACTGTTTCTACTTCACAGCTTTCCATTCTGTGAAGTTCTTCATTGTTGACTAACCCTGAGAGGGAATTTCCTAAAAATGCTTCCTGCTGACATCACAGAACTCTGCAATCTTTGAATTTTGTTAAAACAATAATAAGCTCCAGGTTAGAAATACCCTACTGGACTGTCAGGTCCTCCTGGTTCGTCTCTCATTTGCCTACAAAGACAAACTTCCTGTTAGGCAATTGTGATCAGCAGAAACTTAACTGAAGCTAACAAGCACATTCTTGACCAACAGGTTTTTTCCCCCTTTGTCAACTAATTCAATGAACAACAATACAACTCAGGAGGAAATCTTGTATAATACTCACTGCTTATTCTGTTAAAGGTCAAAATCATCAGCTTTGCTTAAACCAGAATAAGAACTCAAAAATCCTAATTTCCTCATCAAAATTAAACTGATCAAACGTAAATCACAATGCTCAATGTTAATAGGAACGAATCACCAGTCTCTTTCTACCAGGATACCTAAAGCAGGGTCGGGTGGGTTCTCTCTGTAGTTCGAGTACAGGCCATTAAGTCTAACTGACAGTTCTTAATAATTGTAACACTCCTTCCACTTCCCAAATTTCTAAAATAATACTGATTCTGTACGATTTCATGATTTCTTCTAAAGAGATACCTCATGAAACATATAATTAAAGCAACTCAATGTCAGGCCTCTGTAAAACTTCACAAATAAATACATGCACAACTAAGGGGGGAAAATAAAACTTTCTTCCCACCATCTGCCTTGACTGTGCTTTACAAAACCCGGTCCCTGTACTGGTGGAAGTTAGCACGGCAAGCAGTTGCTGAGATAAGCTTCCGCAAGGTCCTTTCACACACATTTCTCCCATCATCCTCCCAACAACTCAGAGCAAAACCTACATTTTCTTGTTTTTACCAATAATGAAATCATAGCACAGAAAGGTTAACTTTCTTAAGGTCACACAGCCAGCAGGTGACAAAGCTAGGATAAAACTTGGGTGCTTCCCTCTAAAGTCCATGCCCTTGCTGATAAATCACGCTTCCTCAGAATTTACTGTTTGGCAAGTTCACATCAACACGTATAAAAGGAATTGGGTTTCCTCAATACTTTGCTATCAACCACTCTCTGGGATGTATGTAAATCTATCTGTTGGGTGTAAAAGTCTGTAAATAATGGTTTTATAGGATGTCTGTATAAACAGTAAACAATGGTCTATAGATGTGTGTGTGCCACACATCACTCTCCTCTTCTGCCTTACCAGTCTTATTCCTCTATTCATCTACGCCTTTGTCTTAAAAGTTATCAAAAGGAAACCTTAAAAAGATTTCACAGCATGAAAAAAGAAATACCTCACATTAATTTCAATCAATGTACCTATTACACACCCAAGTCCTAAGCATTGTGAAGGATTCAAAAGACAATACAGCCTCTGGAAGGGAAATTTAGACATAATCACAAGCTTTTACGATATACAGGAGGGTATGATTAAGTCCCATATGAGTTAGGAATACATTAAGAGAATTACTGATACAGGTGAGAATTACCAGACAGACAGCAATAATGCATATAAACAACAGGAAAATTCAACTCAACGTTTACTGAACGTGTACTGTAAGAAGGCACTGCGAGGAGTTTATCATTTAATAGGAGACACAAACAGGAAACTCTGATACAAGCCTGGAAAATGCTACGTGCCACAAGATAAACACAAAGTGCCAGAATTCATCCATTTCATTTAACAGTGAACATCGGGTAGGCAATGCTATAAAAACAAAATAGTATCTGCCACCATAACGTAAACTGACATCAAAAGAGGTGGCACCTAAATTGTGTTTTGAGGAGACAGGACTTTTCTCAGTACAGGCGGAAGAGAGAATTGCTGAGATCTGATTGAAGCCAGTTTGGCCAGAGAGCCAACTATTAGGTCCCGCCAGTAAGTATCGGTAGCCTTCAATGCATGGGGGGAAAAAGAAAAAAAAAAAAATAAATAATAATAATAATAATGTGAGCAGAATCTGAAGAACCCTGGTCTACCGTCTGGCTGAAATATAGAATAAGTGAGGGATAATGTGGGAAGAAAAGCTAGAAGGGAATCTGTAACTGAAATTACTAGGACTTGAAATGCTTTCTTTCCCTTAAAGTGAAATACCACCAGGTGGAACCCAGGAAGCTGAGAGTACAAAATTCAGAGGATCATAGAATCAAACAGAGGATATATAGTTGACCCTTGAACAACATGGGAGATTAGGGGCACTGACCCGCATGTAACAGAAAATCCACATATAACTTTTGACTTATAGTAAACTTAACTACTAATAACCTTCTTTTGACTGGAAGCCTTACCAAGAAAATAAACAGGTGGTTCACACATACTTTGTATTTCATATGTATCACCTAATGTATTCTTACATAAAGTAAGCTAAAGAAGATAGTAAGACAATCATTAAAAGAGAAAATACATTTACAGTACTGTAAAAAAACAAAAAATTATTATAAATGGACCTGCACAGTTCAAACCCACGTCGTTCAAGGGTCAAGTGGCCTTAAGTGCTGTTCTGTGAACCCATGTAATGGCCTAGTGACCTTCCTATGCCAGCTCTCTGTTTTCAGGTTAGAACAGTCAGGAGCCAGGAGTACCAAGATGTGCGCACAGGATCATATTTGTCCTTGTCACTTCTGAAGGGGCAGCTAACTTGCTCAAAAATCAGGAGCAAAAATTGATATATTTGAGCCACAGTGTCTTGAGGCAGGTAAATGAGTCTATAAGTAGGTATACGTATGTGGTTTATTCCATTCGGACCCTACTTAATTAAACCTTTGTCTATTTAATCGGCATTTGGTAAATCAACACATGGTTAGAGGTAAATGAGGGTAAGTGATAGTGACAAACTAAGATCCAATTTCTTAAAGCAGTCACTAAAAAACAATCCCACTTACTCCACTTAGAGAACCAATGACAGGAAGGAGGGGGACAATCCAAAAAGAAAAAAAGAAAAATTTCCCATAACTTTACTTAGTTTCTTTCATCTCCTTAGCCTTGTAGCCTGCCTATACTTCAACAGCTCTAAAAAATAGCATTGATATCTTACCTTCTTAGGTCCAATGTATTTTACTACATTCAACAAGTAATATAGCCACTTAGAGACAACACAAAAAGAAAATGAGTCACTTAAGGTCACTTACCAAAGAGGGGGACCATCCAACAGCTAATAAGAGTATAATTTGTGCTTGGGGGTGATGGGTGGGCACACGCTCACACCCATAGAGAAAGCAAGGGTTACCTTTCCTAAAACTTTAACATCAGCTTCTGCTATCTTCTAATAGAGAAAACTTACCATCTTTCTCTTCCAATCAGCAGCTCTGTGAGCACTTTCTAGCAATGAGTGCCTGAACATCAACTCCTACTCCTAACTCAAGCATTAAAAAACATCATGTGATACATAATGCAGTTTTCATTCTTTCCAGTGATATCCACCGCACTAGACACAGACATACTTCCAACTGGATTATTACTTCTCTACCTCATTAATAATAAAACTCATATTACCAAAGTCAGAAACCAAGTCCCACAAACTAAGTTAAGTACTATAGTCCAATATAAGGCCATGAAAGTCATTTGGTGGTTAAATTATTTACCATCAGCAATTATAAATTCAGTCGTCTCAATCAAGAGTTTATAGTCTATATTAAAGACTGAACCCTATGCGGTAGGTCACTTGGAGAAGCATTCTTTGTGGACCCAGCCTTAGGCAGAGATAGGAGTCACAAAGGGAGGTTATATTTTGGAGATTTAATTATTGGGCTATCACCAGCTTTATTTCCTAGCGAACTAAAAAGAAAAACAAAAACACAAGGGAAAAAAGAAAAAGAATCAAAATCAAAAGAAGTGGAAGGATGAAGATTAAGAAACTGGAGATACCCCAAAAGTCTGTTTCCTGTCTTTAATATAGCACTCTCTGGAATATCAAATGAAAGTTATCCTGTTAACCATTAAGTACCAAACTGGTACAGGCAGCACAATCACAAATATTTGAGTATTGAAGCTGACTCATAAAAATCTAAAAATATTTCATGCTTTAGGCTCTTAACATACCATCAGTTTAACCCATTCCTTTCTTTCAATCATGTTATTTTAGAACCAACGTAAAAAGTATTTTTAACCTGGTTCTGGAAACTGTAATTAAAATGCAGCGAATACAGAGAGCCACATGCAATTAGATTTTAAGGCATTATCATTCCTACATCCAATCCTGGATTTACTAAATCAGTTGTTAAATACCTGCACTATCCACTACGCTAAAATAAATACATACATGTTTATGAAAAGGGTTGCCTAAGAGTCTTAACTGGTATCCCTTTGAGAGAATATCAAAATCCGTATATGAAAAGCCATTTCAAAATTGCTCTCTTTGTTAAATTTTCTGAGAATTCCAGTATATAGCGTCCTTGAAAGGCTGAAATACCTTTTCAGATCACAGACAAGTACAATCATGTATAATCAAAACTTTAAGTTATGAGCATGGGGAACCAACAAATTTAGGGCAGAGTTTTTTGTTTTTTGTTTTTTACCATACACTCAAAAATACTAAATGAATTATGCAGTATTTCTTCTAAGTCTTTTGAAAATAAAGACATTTTAGTCATTTTTTAAATGAATGAAAATGGAAGGAGCACAAAACAGCCAATTTCAAAGAGGCACCAAGTTACAATTTTTCCATATGAAGTACTCCTCCAGTTTAAGTGCTTGTATTGTACGTCCATAAGAATACGGATGTACTATACGTGGAATCCCAATGAAGATATTTACCAAAATAACCCACTACAAAATTTTCAGAATACAAAGGCTTGACTACGATAGTTTGATAAATTATACTGAAAAAGGAAAAATTACTTACTACATGAAAATCAAAGAAAAACTCACAAGTGACAACATCCTTGAAAAAGCAAGCACACGTGTGCACACGAGCCCAAAGCAGGAACAACCAAAGCTTTTTTTTTTTTTTCCTTCTAGCTTTAAAGAATACTGGAGAGGTCTAGTTCTGTGAATTATGCAAAGGACAGCAAATATTAAGTTGTGTATTTACGCTACTGTACTTCCATTTTTAAAACATGCAGCTCAACTCCCCAGATACCATCATCCACAGAAACCATGCAGCTATCCAACAGACTTTCAGTGTCACCATTTATTATTTATAGCATTAAATGGGGGAAGTGGCTCTGATGTCACCGACCCTACCCAGTGGAATCACTGACTCAATAAACATTTTCACACTGGAGAAAATCTGGCTAGGAAAACACTGTGCTGGGTTAAGTAGATTCTTTCATCTTCCCTCTCAACCCTGGGTTGAGGTGGTTACTGTGTTAGGAGAGATACAAAGAAACTGTCAAGGTTTCCACAGGAAAGAAACCCTGAAGACTTCCTCCTCCCAACTCTCCAAAGCCCAGTTTGATTCCCCCAATGTTCAAAGTGGCAGGTAATAGCTGCCATGTTTCTTTTCTTCCACCAATCCATCCACCAAGCAGCAAATTCTTCGCTTCTGGTAACCACTCTCTCACAGTCCTGTCTCCAAAAACCCCTTGTGGCTCCAAGTCCTAAGGCGGAAAGCGGTTGGGGTGTCCGTAGGGCCAGGGAGTCCGGCATGGCTACCAATGGCTAGTAACAGAAGAGTGATCGCTTCCCCAGGGGCCTAGGATTCTCTCTCTCTCTTTTTTTTTTTTTTTTTTTTAATAAGAAAGAACTGGCGGCAGTGATGAGGACAACCCTACCCCGCTCCTCCCCAATTTTCCCAAAGCAGCGCTGAAAAACATGAAGTTACAGTTTCCCTTTCCTGGGAGATGGAATCCGGAGTACCTGGGGCCTTGCTATGCAAACATCCCTCATCGCGGAGTAGGAAACCCTTTGTCCGAGAAGCCGGACACCACAGGGGCCCGGGAAAGAGGCCCCTTATACGTCACATCTACAAACCCCGCAGCTCCCACCTCCACCCCTGTAGGGCCTATCCCGGCATCCACACAGCCCTACGCTGGGGAGAGGGTGCTGAGACCCCTACTAGGACGCGGAGACCGAGGCCCTGACCCATCTCCTCCTAACCCCCCTCCCACCACCATCTCACTCGGCCTGAGTGGGGCTAGCAAGAGCGGTGCAGGCCTGGGCCGGAGAAATAGAGAAAAAAATCCCCTTCTAAGAGAAGGAGAATGAGATGTTAGACCGAGTGTGCGCTAAGGCCACAGCAGAAGCGAGCGAGGGTCCTTCGAGAGACGGGCCCGGATATAGGACAGAGGAAGGAATGAGAACCGAGAAGCATGGAGGGGGCCGGGCCAGGTCCGGCCTGAGATCTCGAGGGATCTGGAGGAACCGCGCCGGCCCCGAGGCCAGGGAAGGCGGGGGGCCCAGGTCGGGGCCGCGGCGGCGGGGAAGGGCCGGAGCCGGCCTCGCGCCGGACGCTGAGGTGGGCAGGCCCGCCCGGGGCCGGTCGGACGGAAGAACGGTCCAGCGGGCCGCACTCACCATGAGCTCGATGGTCTTGTCCTCAATCACCGAGTCGGGCTCCATGGCGGCCCCGGCGGCCCCGCCTCGCTCTCCCCGCGCAGCAGCGAACGGCCCGGGCGGAGGAGGCGACGGCGGAGGCGGCAGAGGCGGAGGCGGCTATCGTACCCACTCTAGCTGCCAGCCCGCCCGGGCCGCCGGCAGCTCCGCCCTCCCCCTCGGCGAACGCAGTACGCCGATCGAGGACTACAGCTCCCAGCAGGCGCCGGGGAGCCCGCAGAGCGTTGTGGGAACGAGAAGCCAACACCAGGCTAATCTCTCTTGGCACCCCGAAGCTGAATTCTGAGCCGCAAGTAGCACTGGACTTTGAAAGTGGCACGTGCAAACCTAAAGAATGAAGGGCTCCTTCAAAACAGGGCCTCAGGAGCGCCACAACTACATGTCCCAGAAAGCCCTCGCGCGGATCCTCCTTCCGGCTAGTTTCTCCTGACTTCCTGGCAGCCCCAGGCGCTTCGGACCGGGACGGAAACTCCGAGGTAACTCTTCACTCGTCAGAAATTTTGCGTGTGGACCGATTTCCGCACATGCGCACTCGACGCCGCAGTGTCCACAAGACGCCTAGGTAGCGGGGAGGCTGGTGAGCGAGTCGCTGGTGATAGGGACAGATGTTGGAGACAGGTGGGTTCTAGGTGCGTTAAGAAGCCCTGGCGCCCAGGTGTGGGAGGGTGCCAGCCAGCGAAAGAAGCTCAGGCAAGGGAGGAGGCTCTGAGAGTATGGGCATCCCAGGAGTGAGAGGTTTGGAAATTTAATTGGGGAAAGTGGGTTTATGGAGATGAACAATTGGTGCTGTCTGTACGCACCACGAACTGGGAAGAGCAGAGAAATGAAAGGGAACCTGTGCATATTGGGCCCCTCTTTGTCATTCGTTCAGAAAGTACTTATTTTTTAAACTTCCAGCCTCTGCCGGGTACCAGTCTAGGCACTGGAAATCAGCTCCGAACGTTACAGAGAAGGATTCGGTTATCATGGAGTTTAATTCTAGTGGTGGGAAAACAGACATTAACCAAAAGAGTGGGCGCTAAGAAGGACCACAGCTGGAGACCTGGAGACTCCTAGTGAATTCTGCCTTCATCTCTGTGTGAACTTTGTCAGGTCTGTCAGTGGTCACTAACCAAAGACCACTAGGGACACGCTGATTGAACAAGTTGGGCTAATTACTGGTTGCAATGAAGGAGAATACCCACCATGAAAAATCTTAAGTGAGAGTTGTTAGGTGATTTGGGAGAGGGTGTAAGGAAGTGGGGCTTTACTCTGGATCAGATGCTGTCAGGAAATGGGGGTAATTCTATGATGGGGCATCTCAGTTGTTCCTAGAACACGGGAACACTAGATTGAGGTTGCAGCTGTAATTGGTAAAGAAGCAGAAACCCCTCATTAGCCAAGATGACGGATGTTTGGTCATTTTTTGTGGTTTGGACAATGTTCGTGTTTTATCTGCTTTCAAATGTAACTAAGGAGCGGTCTTGTCTTTGTCTTGATCTATCCATGGTCAGAGAATGGCCTCATCTGATGTTTACATTCTGCCAAACTATGTTCAACAGGAGAGCACAAGGTCTACCTAAGAGGGCTAGCTATCATCTAGTAGCATTACAACTAAATATCAGAAGCTGCTTTTCTCTTTCTCTAGTGTTTTGCATTCTCTGTACCTGTAAAGTGAGGGGGCTTGATGACCTAGAAATCTTTCTATTTCTAAGGATCAAGTTATTACAGTAATTTGTATGCATGCAGGGCACAGTGTAAGTTCCACACTGGTAGAGTTTGAAGTTTCACAGTCCTTTGGTGCTTTCCACCAAAGGAATTAAAAGCAGTAGGAAAAGAGAGCACAGAATTGGAAAGTTACTGCCACTAACTTGCTGTCTGAATTTAACTAGAACCCGTCCCCTGTCTAGGCATTGGGACATTCATTAGTAAAACAGGAGTTAGGATAAATGACCTCTGTTTCACTTACCTTTTTGTATCATAATAAACCACGCCCAAGACTTAGTAACTTTAAAAGCGGTGGTTTATTTTTACAATTCTGTGGGTCAACTGGACTCAGCTGGGCCCACATGGTATAAGCTGAGGTTACTCATAGAGACTGCAATCAGCTGGGAGCTCATCAAAATAGCTTCTCATCCTCTCAGGCATGTCTTCTCCACCTGGTGTCTTATCATTCACATTTCTGCATGGTGACTGGCTTCCAAGAAGATGAGCCCCAGTGAGCAAATGATTATCAAGCTTTTGGTTGCACCACGCTTGCTAATGTCCCGTTGGCCAAAGCGAGTCATAGAGCCAAACCCAGAGTGAATGTGGAAAGGGATTATGCAAGCCTGTTCACAAGCAATCATGGTTCACTGGGACTACCAGTGTAACACCCAACCAAGACCTCTGAGTTCCCAGTATTTGCCGCAGGACCTGGCACATAGGGTGAGGGTAGGAGTCACAAGCTGTATTCCCCAATATGTATGTTTATCCTACACCATATTTATCGTTTTAAAATTTGACATTTTCACAAAGTCTGAATTTCCATCTTATCTTGAAATATTAGAGAATCTGACTATATTGGATATACATGGCAACAATATGCAATGGTTAAGTAGCAACTAACTTCTTTATAGGAAGCATGTGCTCTATAGATTTCCACTGTCACCATTGCCCCCTGTTGTCTTCTGTCTGCAGGCTCCGCTCATTTAAATTGCACGCCTAACCCATAGAGATATTTGAGTTTGCAGCCCTTGGCGTTAGAACTATAATGGAGATAACTCAAGGTTTCTATCTTTTTATTAAAACCATATTCTACTGTAAGAGGAAAAAAATACTATTGGGTCAAATTCCAGGAGCTCAAGGAATTTAAAAAGTCTTATATTGATAGAAGCCTTACCCCAGCTATACGAGAGACAAGCTGAGCCAAGGCTTACCACTTTAGTCAAACAAGAACTCAGGTTCTCAGGTATTTTTATTGCTTCAG